>NC_091285.1:475118203-476461120 GCF_032444005.1 Ranitomeya imitator | reverse complement strand
TATAGGCTAGTCCAAGTGGCCACCTTACACACTTGTTGTGCCGAAGCCTGGTGCCGAATGGCCCAGGAGGCCCCTACCGTGCATGTAGAGTGTGCCGTAATACCGGCTGGAAGAGGAGAATTCTTAAGGCGGTAGGCGTCTTGTATGGTGGATCTGATCCACCTGGCAAGGGTAGCTTTGGAAGCTGGCAGACCCTTGCGGCCGCCTTCCGGAAGAAGGAAGAGAATCAGACCTCCGGAAGAACGTAGTCCTAGACACATATATACGCAATGCCCTGACAAGGTCAAGCGTATGCAGAACCTTCTCCACCCTATGAACCGACCGAACAAAAGGGTGGCATTGAATTTTCTTCATTAAGGTGGAAGTGGGACACAACCTTCGGAAGGAAGGATGGGACCGTACAGAAAAAAAACTACCTTGTCCTGGTGAAAAACCTTGAAGGGCCATCTGCAGGAGAGTGCTGTCAGTTCAGACACCATGCGTAGCGAGGCGATTGCCACCAGGAAAAAACACCTTCTGGAATAGAAGGCAGAGCGGGACCTCCTTAAGGGGTTTGAAGGGTGGTTCCTGCAATGCTGTCAGGACCAGGTTGAGGTCCCACGTTTCCAGTGGTCGTCTGTAGGGAGGAACCAATCGGGAAACCCCCTGAAGAAAAGTCCTTACTTGCGGCTTGGTAGCAATGCGCCTTTGAAAAAAAGCACTGAGAGGGCCGACACCTGGCTCTTAAAGCGAGCCCAGGGACAGCCTGGCCTCCAGACCCGATTGGAGAAAACCAAGTACTTTGGGTAAGGAATAAGGGAGTGGAATCTGGCCACGAGATTCATACCAGGTAAAGAAAGCTTTCCAGGTACGGTAATAGATCTTGGCAGAGGCTGGCGTCCATGCCCTGATCATGGTTCCAATGACGTCCGTCGAGAGCCCTGACTGGGTTAGAACCTAGGTTTCAAGGGCCACGCCGTCAAATTGAGAGCCCCTGAGTTCTGGTGGTAGAACGGGCCTTGTGATCCAAGATCCGGGCGTTCGGGGAGGCGCCAGGTGGCGTCTGCTGTAAGTTGTACAATGTCAGCGTACCATGTACGTCTGGGCCAGACCAGTGCGATTAAGATGGTTGGAACTCCATCTTGCTTGATTTTCCTCACCATGCTGGATAACGGGGAGAGGTGGAAAAAAAGTACAGAAGCTGGAACTGGGTCCAGTCCTAAACCAGAGCATCTGTTCCGAGCGACCACGGATCGTGTGTTCTAGCCATGAAGTTGGAGACCTTGGCATTGAAGTGGGATGCTATTAGGTCCACATCTGGGGTCCCCTAGCGATGTCACATCTGGCGAAAAATTTCAGGATGGAGAGACTACTGTCCCGAATCTATTCTTTGTCGTCTGAGGAAGACTGCTTCCCAGTTGTCCACATCCGGAATGTGGACCGCCGAGAGAACCGAGCCTGTGTCCTCCACCTAGTGGAGGATGTGCGACACTTCTCGCATCGCCTGGGTACTGCGGGTCTCCCCTTGGTGATTCACCTATGCCACAGTTGTGGCATTGTGCGATTGTATTCTGATGTGAGAGGCTGCCAGTGTGATGGAAGGCCCTCATTGCCAGGAGGATGGCACGTATTTTGTTGATGGGCATGGACGCTTCCACTGGGGACCACTTGCCCTGTGTTGTAGGTGCACTGCACCCCAACCCGTCAGGCTTGTGTCGGTGGTCAGAACTTTCCATTGACCTGTGAGAAAGGATTTCTCTTTGCTAGCAAGGTTGGCTTGAGCAGCAAGTGCAGGGACCTCCTGGTTGACATTAGCTGGAATTCCCTGTCGAGAGGAAACAGGATTCCTGTCCCAGGACTTGAGAATGGCTAGTTGGAGAGGCCTGAGGTGAAACTGGGCCAAATGGGACCGCTTTATTGCTGCCCCCATCCTGCCAGGGACTCTCATAGCAAACCGGAGAGATCGGAGGGGTTTGCAGAGGAGGATGCGAACTTCTAGGCGGAGAGCCAGTGCCTTGTCCCTGGGAAAGGGCACTAGACCCCTGAAGGTGTTGTCTAGCATTCCCAGGAAGGTCAGAGACTGACTCAGGGTTGGTGATGACCTTTGTAGGTTGACTAACCAGCCCATGCGACTCAGTGTCGTTTGTGATTGAGACGCTGAGCTCGCAGTCATTGAAGGCAGGAGCCTTGATGAGATCGTCCGGGTATGGAACGAGTACTATGCCTCTGGAGTGCAGGACGTCCATGGTGGCTGCCTCGTCTGGGTATGAAACGACTACTATGCCTCTGGAGTGTAGGACGTCCATGGTGGCTGCCTCTGGAGTGTAGGACGTCCATGGTGGCTGCCTCTGGAGTGCAGGACGTCCATGGTGGCTGCCATGACCTTGGTAAACACTCTGGGAGCAGTGGCAAGTCCGAATGGGAAAACCACGAACTGGTAGTGGTCCTGGTCGATTGCGAACCTGAGAAACCTCTGATGGGCCGGTGCAATCGGTATATGCAGGTATGTGTCTCGTATGTCCATGGAGGCGAGATATTCTCCCTTCTCCATGGACGCAATGATGGACCGAATAGACTCCGTGTGGAAGGGACGGACCCGTACATATTTGTTGAGATGTCTTAGGTCCAGTATGGGCCACACACTGCCTCCTTTCTTGGGTACTACGAATAGATTGGAGTAGAACCCTCGGAAGCGCTCGGCCGTGGGGACCGGTACTATGACTCCTGCTTGAAGAAGCGAGGAAACCGCTTGGTGGAAGGCACAAGCCATGGCTGACTGTTTCGGGGGGGGGGGGGGGGGGGGGGTGAGAGGAAGAATCGGTTCGTGGTTGGAAGATATACACTATCTTGTATCCGGAAGACACTAGTTCCCCGATCCACCTGTCTTCAGTAGTAGGCATACAGACTTGCTGAAAGGAGCAAAGTCGCCTACGGGTGGGATGTCTGCCGGGGTCCCTGAGTCATGAGGAGGAAAAAAAGTCTGAGGTTTTCCTCCTTTGGTCTTTGACTGGCCTGCTTTTAACTGCCAGGTCTTGTCCGACCTTTGCGTCGACCGTGATTTGTCCCTGTCTGGGGAACGGTTGCGTGCTGGACGCAAGACGGACCAGCCCGAGGAATTCCGAAAGAATCGGAATCGGGTTTGTTACACTTTTTGTCAGTGCGGATAGGTTTCAGTTGAGGGAGAGAAATACTCCTACCCCCGGTGGCGTTGGATATCATTGTGTCCAACCTTTCACCAAAAAAGGTCACCCACTGAGATACGGGAAGTGTGTGAGGGACTTTTTTGAGGCTGCGTCCGCTTTCCATTCCACAGCCAGAGGATACACAGAGTCGTGATGGCGTTTGATGCTATCCTCGTTACGCCCCTTGCTGAATCCAGAGCTGCATGAAGCATGTAATCTGCTACAACTGCTATTTAAACCGCTTGGTCCGACAGCTCAGGGGCAGATGCTTGGAGGCCAGCTTGTAAATTTTTGGCCCAAGCCAGGATGGCCTTGGCGGCCCAAACTGAAGCGAACGCGGGAGCCAGGGAGGCCCCTGACGCCTCGAAAAATTGAACGAGCCATACGTTCTACCTGCCGGTCTGCTGCGTCCCTGAGGGTTGAGCTATCTGACAGTGAAGAGAGGGTCTGTGCTGCTAGTCTAGAGACTGGGGGTCCACTTCGGGTGGATCTGTCCATTCCTTGGTGTGGGAAAAGGTACTTTGCCTCCAGATATTTGCGATTAGCGAATTCTTTGTCAGGCTGTGAGCTGCCTTTTAAGGATCGCTTTAAACTCTGGGTTGTTAGAGAAAACCTTAGGCAGCCTCAGAGGTCCTTCAAAGGAGATCTTGGGGCCTCTGGTAGCAGATTAGAAATGTCCAGCACCCGATGGATGGAAGAGGTTATATCCTTGACTAGCGCTGTATTGTTAGGGGGGGGATTGGGATCAGAGACCCCTCCGTTTCCCTGTCTGAGTCGGAGTCACAGATGCCTTCCGAATCCTGTGTATCGCTGAGGCGTCTCCTGCTGGTGAGCTGGAAAGGAAGCCTTCACTGGTTGGGGATTACGGAGATCTGCATTGTCTGCCCCTGGAAGGGGACGGTCTAGATGACCTGGAACTACGGTGTCTCCCTATAAGGGGATGACCGTGCTATAGGATGACGCAGATGGACTTGACCTATGGGTCCTTTGCATCCTGACCTAGACGTGGATGTGCCAGGTCGTTCTGTTCCTGAGTCAAGCTCTCCCTTTGCTTGGTAACGGTCATAGCAAAGGCATGACGCTGCAGAGCCTGAAGCAATGTGGAGGTTTGTTATCTATAGACTGCGTCAGATTGCGATCTGAGTGACCTAGTCCGGCGTGACATTCGACACCGAGGCATTGGCAGGGGCTTCTTGGGGCTCTGACATTAGTTTGTATGCAGTTCTGGCAATGCGGGTACGTGCTACCGCTGGGGAGAGCGGTCCCGCAGGCTGTGCAGAATGCATAATAGCAGTTCTGCCTGGTTCTCTTGGACCTTGAGCCCGGCATAGTGCAGAAGGGCTGCCGGCAGAGAGCCTTACAGGGTTAGAGAAACCTATAGGGGAGCCTTATAGGTAATATGGATTCACAGCTGAGTAAAGCTGTGATCTTAACCCACCAGTATGCTCCTAGGTCAAGCGCCGAAGATCCACAGTCCTGTGCCCCCCGGAGATTGGCTGCCTGGTCCTGGTCTACAGACCGGGAGATGCAGGGTTAATCTACAGCAGAAAATGGCTGCTGAGGAGAGGAGGGGGAGAAGGGGGCGGAGAGCTGGAAAAAGGCGGCAAGGCTGTGTAAAAACGCACCCTTTGTCTCGATCCACTCCATCTGACACTGTAGTGTGTCATATTTGTCATCCGGGGGGCGGGCTGGGGGGCGGAGAGGAGGCAGGGCTTCAGCTAGGCCAAAGCCGGGGCCTAAATTAGATGCCTGAGGCCCAGAAGGGCTCCAGGCCGGCGCGAAAGTCCGTGAGGGGGTCGGATCAGAACCGAAACCCCCCCCCCCCCCCCCCCCGGATTTAAAGGCAGGATGGCGGTGGGGCTATAAGCGGAAGGGGGAGCCTGGTTGGGGTCTCCCTGAGGCAGTTTAGAGCTGATGCTGCCACAGAGACGGGGTGAAAGGAGCCCTGTGTCTGTCTGTGCCATGCCTGCCTGCACTCCCCCCAGCCCCAACAGGAGCCCGCAGCTGGGCTGGGGTCCCTGGATGCAGGCGCAGTGTGCTGGCCCATTGCTGTGAGCTGTAGAGTGCTGCCTGTACAGGCCCTACCTGAGGTGTCTCAACCTATTACCCCCAGAGGGGGATTAGGGAGGGTGCTGTTGTCACACCTTCAGGGACCTTTATCCTCATCTCGACCTCAACCCAGAAACCAAGAGGAATTGGGGAAGGAGGGGGGGTCTCGACTTCGAACCAGCACCCGAGGGACTGGGGAAGGAGCAACATGGGGAATATCCATCTCTACTTCAACTGGGCACCCCGTAATAGGGGGCCGAGGAAGGAGCCATGCCGGGAGTCTCACAGGAGACCCGCTTTATCTGTAATCCGTAGGAAAAAAAAAGTTAAAAAAAAAAAATCTTAGGTGTGCCTCCTATGCGACACTAAGCAAAAACTGGAGAAGGCTGACACCGTCCAGGGGTGTATACTGCAGAGGAGGAGCCACAGTTAATCTTTTTCAGATTATGCATAGTGTCGCCTCCTAGTGGACAGCAGCATAACACCCATGGTCCTGTGTCCCCCAATGAGGCGACAGAGTAATAGGTATTAAGCTTACCGTTAATTATGTTTCCAGGAGTCCATACTGACAGCACCCTGGAGGACGACCTCCTCCCCTTGCTGGAACATTAAACACACGAGAGTTCAAAAGGTCATGTCCCACCCCCAATCCTCAGTGCTGTAACAAGAAAAGCCTCATAGAAATGCAGAAAAAAATTTTCTTTAATGGTAAATAGAACATATTACATCATATGTCAGGAACATATCACATCATATGCCAGAAACGTAATACATCATATGCCAGGGTTACATTACATCATGCATATAAACATAACCAGGGATGGAACTACCAGTGCTGTCAGTATGGACTCCTGGAAACATAATTAACAGTAAGCTTAATACCTATTTTCCAGGACGTCCCTCCTGACCGCACCCTGGAGAGTACCAAAGCACCTCCTCAGGGTGGGATTACCGCTTGGAGAACCTTTCTCCCAAATGCAGTATGTTGACCAGACAAAACATCAAGCTTATAATGTTTACAAAAGGTGTTGGCGCTAGCCCATGTTACTGCCTTACAGATCTGCTCTAGAGAGGCGCCTGCCCTCTCAGCCCAAGAAGTAGCTATCCCTCGAGTAAAATGTGCATGGAGACCCTTTGGAGGTGGGAGCCCTTCTGACTGGTAAGCCTCAGAGATCACGGCGGTGATCCAACAAGCGATAGAGGCCTTCTTTTCTTTATTCTTTCCTCCAAATAAAAGGAACAAATTTGGGTCAAAGTGCCACGAGTTGGTGGCTGCCAGGTAGTCTAAGACTGCCTGTCTGACATTGAGTGAATGGAGTGTTTTTTTCTTTTGCATTAGCCGGGTTATTACAAAAAGACGGTAACACGATTTCCTGATTTCTATTTTTAACCATTCCCACCTTTGGGATAAAAGAGGGATCCAATCTAAGGATTAAGCTATCCTCTCTAATCTGAAGGTACGGGTCCCTAGTGCACAGGGCTTGAATTTCCCCCACCCTCTTAGCCGTGGTAATCGCTACTAAGAATGCTGTTTTACGAGTGAGAAATGGAATGGGCATATTATAGGCCGAGGCGTAGTCGTTTTTACAAAGGTATCTGAGGACCAGATTAAGGTCCCAGGAAGGCGACAATTGTCTAATGGTGGGGCGCAACCTCTGGGTGGCTTTGATAAATCTAACTATTCACGGGTGGGATGCTAGGGGATAGTCGAAAAAAGAGCTAAGTGCCGAGATCTGCACTTTCACGGTGCTTGGTTTGAGACCCTTGTCAAACCCAGCCTGCAGGAAATCTAGAATTCTGGGTAAGTCGGGAGTGCCTGCCATAACCTCAGACCTGCCACCCACCAAACGCTTCCAGATTTTCAAATAAATTGCTGAGGTGACTGGCTTCCTACTGGATTTAATAGTGACTATCACTTGGTCCGATAGCCCTCTTGCCTTCAGGATGTTCCCTTCAGGATCCATGCGGAGAGATGGAGTTTCTCTGGGTTCGGGTGGTACACTGGACCCTGGTGGATTACATCTGCCCTGAGAGGAAGCTCTACTGGGCTCTCGATTGCCAGGTCTACTAGGAGAGAGAACCAGCTCCCCCTCGGCCAAAATGGGACAATCAATATAACTCGAGCTTGATCCTCTTTGATTTTCCTGAGAACGGCTGGAATCAGTGCTAGAGACGGGAATGCATATGAGTGGGGTTCCGTCCATTCCTGGCTCAGACCATCCATCCCTTCCGGGAGATCTTGAGGGTTCAGCGAGAAGAATCTGAATCTTGAGACCTTTGAATTTCTCCTGTTTGCAAATAGGTCTATACTGGGAGTTCCCCAGCGCAGACATAGATCCTGGAAGATTTCCTGGTTGAGTTCCCACTCTGTTGCAAACACCCGTCTCCTGCTCAGATAGTCTGCTATGACATTCTGGGAGCCTTATAAGTGAATTGCCGAAATGGATCGGACCGAATTTTCTGCCCAACGAAATATTCTTCCCGCCAGCTCCTGAAGCGGATGGCGTCTTGATCCTCCCTGATGCTTCAGGAAAGAAACAGTTGTTACGTTGTCGGACAGTATCCGGACATGGCAATTTACAAGGGTGTGTCGGTTCCTTCTTAATGCCTCCCAGACAGCATACAGCTCTTTGAAGTTGGAGGAGCTGTGAACAACATCTGCTGGCCACCTCCCTTGTAGGATCCTGCCTTTTAGATGGGCTCCCCAGCCCCTGGCGTCTGTAGTTGCTACTACATAGGGATCGGTAGACCATAACACCCCGATTCTTAGCTTCTCTGGCTGTGTCCAGAGGAGAGATCTTCGTACTGGATACGTCAGCCTTAAAATACTGTCCAGAAAAGACTGACGACGGTCCCATTTGGCAAGGATTAGTCTTTGCAGAGATCTTTGTCTTGAATGGAACTGTGCCCATCTTACACACGGTATGCAAGCCGTCATTAGGCCTAGTACTCATGGCCGTCCCTATTGATGCTCTGCGTTCTAATAGGAGCCTGATCTGGATCTTGATTGCCTCCAGCTTGGTCTCGGGTAGCCAGGATATTTTGTTTCTCGAGTCCAGACACACTCCCAGGAAGATCTTTTTGTGTTCCGGAGTCAGGTCAGATTTCTGCCAGTTTATGACCCATCCTAACTGTTCCATCACCGATACAGTTCAGTTCCTGTGGTCTGACAATCTCTGGCGTTCTTGCGACCAGGAGAAAGTCGTCGAGATATGGGACTATTATGATCCCCTGGTTTCTCAGGAAAGCAACAATCTGACACCAGCTTTGTTAACACACGAGGTGCTGAGGCAAGCCCGAACGGAAGGCATTGAAACTAGTAGTGACAGGTCCCGGACGGCAGCACCACCGCAAACCTCAGAAGCCTCTGAGATGAGGGGTGGACAGGGACCTGATAATAGGCACTCTTCAGGTCGAGAGTGCACATCACAGCATGCCGATCTATGAGGATTGCTGAACGTATGGACTCCATACGGAACCTCTTGTACCTGACCCAGGCATTTAGAGGTTTCAGATTTATTATTGTGCGAGAGTCGCCGGATGGTTTTGTTATGGAAAAAAGGGAAGAGTAGTATCCCTGGCCTACTTCTAGTGGTGGCACTGGGATTAAGACTTCTGAGGAAAGCATATCCTGTAAGTATCATCATGGGAGAGTCTCGCATAACCATCGTGGGTACGATGAATATGTCTGGTGGAGGGGAGTAAAGTTCGATCTTGTAACCTTCTGACAGTCCGAATGACCCACTGATTTTGAGTGACCCGGGCCCAATTCTCCGCAAAGTGACGAAGCCTTCCCACGATAAGAGAGGCGTCATTGTGTCTTAGATTTAGAGGAGGGGCTGAAGAAGAAACTCCTGTTCTTATTGCCCTGGCTACGGGAACCTCTATTGAATCCCCTATTGGATCTACCCCCTCTGTAATCGGGCTGTCTCCTGAAGGGAAAACCTCTCCGAAAGGACTGAGACCTCTTAGGCTTGTCCTCCGGAAAACCCTTCTTATCAGAGGCCGACTCTAGAATAGTATCTAGGGAAGGACCAAATACCCTTGCTCCTGAGAAAAGAATTGAACATAATTTGGTCTTAGAGGCATTATCCCCTGACCAGGATCTTAGCCAGACCGCCCTTCTAGCCGCGTTGGATAATTAACCACTTCTAGCTGAAAACCTGACCAATTCAGCTGTCATGTCAGACAGAAAAGCCATGGCAGATCTCATGATGGGGAGAGAGTTTAGAATACCAGACCTTGGGGTTTTATTGGACAGATGCTCTTCCAATTTACCCATCCATAGGTACATAGACCGAGCTACCGAGGTAGCTGCTATGTTAGTCTTAATTAGGGCTGCGGATGATTCCCAGGCCCTCTTTAGCAGTATGTCAGCTTTCCGATCCATGGGATCGCGCAGATTTGATGAGTCCTCGAATGGTATGGCTGTCTTTTTGGCAACCTTTGCCATCGGAACATCTACTTTGGGTATCTCTTCCCATAGTTTGACTTCTTCCGGCTCGAAAGGTAGACGAGATTTGAAGTCTTTAGACAATACCAGCCGACGTTCTGCTTCTTTCCACTCCACCAGTATCATGGCCTTGATATGCTCACTAACTGGGAATACCGTCTGCCTATGTGACATAAGACCCCCAAACATCAGGTCCAGCCTGGATTGAGGTTTAGATGTCTCTTCTATCTGCATTGTGCTCCGCACAGCCTGCACAAGATCATTCGTCTCCTCCGCCTGGAAGAGGTATTTCCAATGGTGGTCCTGACTCCTTGAAGGAAGTTCCCTTTCTTCTACTGAGACAAAGTCTTCAGAGTCAGACTTATCCTCAGAACTATACACCGGCTCTCTTGCGGCTGGGAACGGGGCTGGATTTCTCCACAATACTGGACAAAGAAGCCTGAACTTCTCGTATTAGGGACCTCATCTCTGACAAGAGTGCCAGCTGTTCATCCCTCATAACCTTAGATGTGCAATATGCACACAAGGTTTTGACATGAGTGTCCGGAAGTTTCACACTACATATAGGGCATCTACTGGATTTCCCGGAGGCCTAAATGACATAAGATAGGGAGTAAGTAATGGGGTAAGCTTGTACCTGCGTGCAGATAGGGCGGTCTGCGCTATGCGCACTCACCCCTTCCTCGGCTGGCATGTTTCCTTCCATGGTCCGATGTAGCAGGTCCCCGCAGCTCTCCACGCTGGACAGAAGCGCTTCAGCTGCTGCGCGTTCCACGCTTGGAGCGCACACACTTCCCCCGCTCTAAGGCTACGTTCACATTTGCGTTGTGCGATGTTGCGTCGGAGACGCAACGCACAACGCAAACAAAAACGCAACAAAACGCACGCTAAAACGCAGCGTTTTGTGACGCATGCGTCTTTTTGCCGAAATTTTGACGCAAAAAAAAAAATGCAACTTGCTGCGTTTTCAGCGCCCCACGCTTGCGGCAAAAAAAACCGCATGCGTCGCAAAACGCAGTACAACGCATGTCCATGCGCCCACATGTTAAATATAGGGGCGCACGACGCATGCATCGCCGCGGCTGCGCCCGTCGCAACCGCGCAAAACGCTAATGTGAACGTAGCCTTACAGCGTCACCGGAAGTGATGGTAGCAGATGCCGCGATACTGGAAGTGACGCGGTTCCCTGGGACTTTCCGTCTGAAGACGCCGTGCAGGACGCAGTACTGCTCTGGATGCCGCGAAATCCTGCCGCCTGGAACCACGTCTGCAGCAGAGAGCCTCCCACCGGGAGGAGCGGCTGCCACAAGGAGCTTCGCCACTCCTGGTCTTTGGAGCAGAGGGACCCCCCTCTGGAGGGTTTCTGCCCTGAGCCTCTTGACAGGGGGAAGGGTATTGGCAAGCCGCACGATCCCCCTGAGCTCCGGTAAGCTGCGCAGCTTCTCTCGTGCGTCCCTTGCAGGGACAGGAAAAACACTGAGGATTGGGGGTGGGACATGACCTTTTGAACTCTCGTGTTTTTTGTCCCAGCAAGGGGAGGAGGATGTCCTCCAGGGTGCTTTCAGGAGGGACTTCCTGGAACACTTAATGACTAGTATAAGCCTAGGGTGGGAAATGCAGCAGCTACTGGTAAATTTCAAAAGTAAAAATAGATACCAATAAAAGTAAAATTAATTGAGACGTCAGTAGGTTAAGTGTTTTTGGATATCCATGTAGAATCAGGGGCCCCATGTAATGCTCCATACGAGTTCATGATGGACCCCATAAGATGCTCCATACAGTTTATGACGGGCCCCATAGGATGCTCTATATCAAAATATGCCCCATATAATCTTGCATAAAAGTTAATAATGGCCCCATAAGATGCTCCATAGACACATTTGCCCCATATAATGCTGCACAAATGTTGATTATGGCCCCATAAGATGCTCCAGAGATATTTACCCCACATAGTGCTGCAAACGTTAATTATTGCCCCATAAAATGCTCCATAAAGATAGTTGCCCCATACAGTGCTGCAGAAACGTTGATTATGGCCCCATAAAATGCTCCATGCAGACACATTTGCCCCATATAGTGCTGTACAAACGTTGATTATGGCCCCATAAGATGCTCCATGGAGATATTTGCCCCATATGCTGTTGTGGCGATACAAAAAAAAAAAAAAATAATAAAAAAAAAAAATCACATACTCTCCTCTCGTCGCTCAGGCCCCTGGCACTTTCAATATTCACCTCTCCTCGTTCCGGGTGCCGCTCCGTCTTCAGCATCTTCTGCACGGACGTTCAGACAAAGGGCGCGCACTAACCACGTCATCTCGCCCTGTGACCTGAGCATCACTGCTGAAGACGGAGCGGTGTCCGGAAAGAGGAGAGGTGAATATCGCGCAGTGCTCCCCCTCCCCATTATACTCATTTGTTCCTGGCGCGGTCCCTGGTTCTACAGCGCCTCAGCTTCTTCCTGTAGTGAGCGGTCACCGTTACCGCTCATTACAGTAATGAATATGCGGCTCCACCCCTATGGGAGTGGAGTTGGGTCAATATTCATTACTGTAATGAGTGGTACCATGTGACGATTCAATACAGGAAGAAGCTGTGGCGTCGGGAGAACCAGGGACCTGCAGGGACCGCGCCGGGACCAGGTGAGTATTATTAGACTCCTCTCCCCTGCCGACCTCTGGGTATGACTCGAGTATAAGCCGAGGGGGACTTTCAGCCCCCCCCCCCAAAATGGGCTGAAAATCTCAGCTCATACTCTATTATATACGGTATATGATGGGGGCTTGAATTCAAAGTGCCACTCCAGTGCTGAAATAAACAAACGCTGGAGTGGTGTTTTAATAGAGTTGAACTTTAGCCAATTGATTAAACCCGTAGATGGCTAGTATAGCTACAATAATCTAAACTTGTGAGCAGGTAAGTCCAAAGCTATATAATCAGAAGTACATTAAAAAGGGAGAGGAAAAGAAAAACAAACACATTTAAAACAAAAATCGAACCAGTTTATTTGTGCCACCTAAAAGTTAACAAGACGTTAAGGAAGGAGGGGGAAAAAACTGGCCAAATTCACAAGCACAACACTATCCAGAGAAGAAGAAAAAACAAAAAAAAAATATACTATACAATGTTTGGGAACTTTACTTTCAGGCTCCAAAGAGTGTATAAAAAAAACCCCAAAACATACTATAATTTGGGAAAGGGAAACCAAAAGTCAACAAGAAAGGGGGCCATAGTACCAACCTCTCTTTGAATATTGCTTAAATAGTAATGTTTAAATATATCCACCACAAATAGTTGGAAGGTAAGTTGCGCTTTTATTCTCATTTCAAGATAATTTGGTCATATAAATCAGGCCTAAGTCATACGCATTAGTCCATTTACTCAAAGAAGCTGAACCAACTGTGTAGACATGGCTTTATAATGTATGTAATGTTTATTGAGCAAAAGTATAGCCTCAACATAGGACAGGAAGTATACGATTACAAAACTGAGACACTCAACCATTCTAGTCTGTATTTCATTGTGAAGGAACAATCTTCCCCTTGAAGTTTGCATTATTTTTACACGATTCTGGAGGAATTAACAGATTGCGCGCTTACAAGTCAAATCCACCAATAAAATCCCCAGTGATAAAAAAAATTCTTAAAACTAAAAAACACAAAAGCAGGACAATTCACTGTATTTAAGCCTTGTTCAATTGAAGGTTTTAACAAACGAATAAGTTATCTCTAAACACCGGTAACAGACGATTTAATATCTCCGTGGAGGTGCTCCCTTAAAGGACTTGAATCCAGGACCACTTCCTTGGGGCATAGATCCTGGCATATGAACAACTCTGTTGATTGCAGAATTACTAGAAAGGTCAAAAGGGAAAACTTAAAAAAAAAAAAAAAATACACCATATTGAGACCATAAGCAAAATTTACAAATGTCTTTACAGCTACATAGACATGTTCATCTTCCATTGCTCCTTCAACATACCCAGAATAAGATGGCATCATGTCTCCACTTCGACCATCTGGCATCCTTCTGCCATCATATCCGCCACCTTGTGCATTGGGACCGTGCCATTCTTTTCTCGGACCAGCAGTGTCACGTCCAGGGCCAATATGTCTTCCTTCATTAAAGTGCTATAAAAGGCAACAGATACTTGATAGAGGAGCATAAATGTCTTCTGTTTAAACGTTCGGAGACATACTATTGGTGGAAATGTTGCAGGACACGTTTTCCCTTTGAAATCATTCCCAGCCAGGGCCACCCGGTTAGAAAAGAGGTTAAGAATTACCATATTTTCCCATCTATAAGACGCACTTTTTGCCCCCCAAAAAAGGGAGGAAAGTGTGGGGTGCGTCTTATAGTTCGAATACAGGCTTACCGGCAGTGGTGTGGGGGCGGCAGAGGTGCGGGGATGAGGAGGCGGTATGGCGTGAGCGGGGTCCCTTCCACAGGCGAGGAGATGCAGCAGCCCGGTAAGCAGCAGAGATGGGTGAATCATGGCGTTATCGGTGGTGGCGGCCATCTTCCTGAGGCCGCGCATGCGCAGATGGCGTGCTCTGCTTCCCGGGGCTTCAGGAAAATGGCAGCATGTGCGAAGATGGAGAGCGGCGGCCATTTTCCTGAAGCCGAGTTCACAGATTTAGATCTCGGCTTCAGGAAAAATGGCCGCCGCGAGCTCCATCTGCGCACGCGCGGCCTCACGCGGCCATTTTCCTGAAGCCCCGGGAAGCAGAGCACTCCATCTGCACACGCGTGGCCTCAAGAAGATGGCCACAGCCACCGATAAACCGGTAATTAACCCGGATCTGCTGCTCACATTGGAATGGATACCGGGCTGCTGCGTCACCTCATTTGTGGAAGGGACCCTACTCACGCTATACCGCTCATTATCCCCGCACCTCTGCCGTCGCCACACCACTGCTGCAACCCCCATGGACACCAGGCCGTGGCGTCGCCACATAAGTAGGAAGGAACCCTGCTCAGGTGCACGCCATACCTTATCACCCCAGCTCTGCCAACATCATGCCTCCTGTGTCCCTGCTCTTCCACCGCCAGCCCTCAGGTAAGATACTGTAAATTTGGACAATAAGACGGACCCCCATCTTATAAAAAAATATTTTTTTCTGCAATTTTCACCCCAAATTTGGGGTGCGTCTTATAGTCTGAAAAATACAGTAGTCTCCAGGAATGACTACATTTATTGAGTTTTACAAGCCGATTCTCAGTAAAGATTTGCCTATTTTCAGCTTTTATGAGTTCTCTATTCATTGCTGTACTCTAAAGTGCCACAACATTATTTCCCAGTCAGTGTAACTGTGAATCTCATTTTTCAATGGCACTACTTTGGGATAAAATACAATTCATTAACTGCTAGAGATGAGAGCACAGATTAGTTGGATCCTGGTCCAGCGGCCATGGACAGGCGGGAGCCCTGCACAGCACCTAAAGGAACCCCCATTGGCTCGTCTATGTAACTGCCGAGTCATTGTTATGATGTGACACATGATGACCCACCAGGCCTACTAATCAAAAGAGCTGCTGGGGATGGCAGCAAGTAGAAGGCATTTTGCAAGGTTCCTGTGTGGACGACAAAGTACAGACATGGCCGCTGGACCAGGATGCTGTGAATTCTAATTGCTCATCTTTGTTAACCTATATAATAAAGGTTAAAGCATTAAATACTTACTTGTCCACCACTACCACGGTCTCCCACCATTATTCCACGATCACCATCTCTGCCACTAAAGCCAGATTTACCACCACGATTGCTATGCCCACCTCTGGCAGAAAGACCAGGTGCATCTCGTCCAGATCTGTCAGTTCTGTTGAAAGAAAAAGATTTTTTTTTTTCTTAACCACTTAAAGGGAATTTGTCAGCAGGTTTTTGTTATGTAATCTGAAGGCAGGACAATGTAGGGGTTAAAATACAGAATTCAGGGTTGTGTCTGTCACTAATCAGACTGTGCAGTTTATTTACAATGAATGTTTTATCACCAGGTGATCATAGCTTACACCCTGCTGCATCAGCTATGATTGATGTTGGCACCGACCATGGCCATTTAACCCCTTAGATGCTGCTGTCAATAGTGACTACATCATCTAGATTGCATCTTTTTAGCCTTATCGGCACCTTAAGATTATGACTGTGTGGTCCTGATGTGTCATGGCAATTCATGGCCAAATAATGGCCTTGACTCTAGTGAACAGTTTACATGTTAGCAACATTTTGGTGGTAAAAATAACATTCTTTCCTGCCATGCCACTTTGCATTAATTCCTGAAAAGCCCCTTAAGGGTTAATAAACTACCTGACCGCAGTCTCAAACATGTTGAGGAGCGCCATTTTTAAGATTATATTACTGTTGGGAGTTTTGAATATATAGGTATATATCGGTCCCCAAGGTCACTGCAAAACTGAATAGGTCTCAAAAAAAAAAAAAAGGTTTGTAAAATTTCCTTGACAATACAGTTTTCAAGTAAACATTCCAACAAAATTTTTTTTACAGATGGTGCTGATGTACAGCAGTCATGAGGGAAATGTTATTTATTAATTATTGTGTGACTGTATAAAAGGGAACATCATTAAGGCGAAGTCACATTTGCATTGGGCAAAGCTGCGTACTTCCCGTTAAGCCCCGCCCACTGCCTCACCTCTTCCATTCAGCTCTGCCTACGCCTGCATGCGTCCTGCGTATTTATCTTTAACATTGGGTACGCAGGCCACGCGGATGTGGCAGCATGCGTTTTAACAGTGCACCGAACGCAACATGTTGCATTTTGTTGCGGTCGGCACAGCATCAAAACAACGCATGTGGACGCATCCGCATGGCCTGCGTAGCCAATGTTTAAGATAGGTACGCAGGACCATGCAGACGTAGGCAGAGTTGAATGGAAGAGGTGCGGTAGTGGGTGGGGCTTAGAGGAAGTACGCAGCCCTCCGCAGCTCTGCCCAACGCAAGTGTGAACTTAGCCTAAAAGTTTGAAAAGTCAAATTTCTGATATTTTATAAGAAAACAAGACATTGATTTAATCCCTTCCCGACCTGTGACAGCGTATGCGTCATGAAAGTCGGTGCCAATCCGACCTGTGACGCATATGCTGTGTCACAGAAAGATCGCATCCCTGCAGATCGGGTGAAAGGGTTAACTACCATTTCACCCGATCTGCAGGGACAGGGGGAGTGGTAGTTTAGCCCAGGGGGGGTGGCTTCACCCCCTCGTGGCTACGATCGCTCTGATTGGCTGCTGAAAGTGAAACTGCCAATCAGAGCGATTTGTAATATTTCACCCATTATAACGGGTGAAATATTACAATCCAGCCATGGCCGATGCTGCAATATCATCGGCCATGGCTGGAAATACTAGTGTGCCCCTACCCCACCCATCGCCCCCCCAGCCCCCCGATCTGGCCGGTACACTGCTCCGGCTCCCCTCCATCCAGTGCTCCGCTCCCCCCCGTGCTCTTGTCCGCTCCCCCCGTGCTCCAATCACCCCCCCGTGCTCCAATCACCCCCCCCCTGCATTCAGATCCACCCCCCCCCCCCGTGCTCCGTTCCACCCCCCATGCTCCGTTCCAGCCCCCCCGTGATCCGTTCCACGCCTGCCGCGCTCCGAATCTCCCCCCCCCCCCCCCCCCCCGTGGCCGCTGTGCCCATGGTGCAGAAAGTACCGCGCGGAAACGCTGCGTTGTATTTTCCGCAGCATGTCAATTCTTTGTGCGGATTCCGCGGCTTTTTACACCTGTTCCTCAATAGGAATCCGCAGGTGAAATCCGCACAAAAAACACTGGAAATCCGCGGAAAATCCGCAGGTAAAACGCAGTGCCTTTTACCCGCGGATTTTTCAAAAATGGTGCGGAAATATCTCACACGAATCCGCAACGTGGGCACATAGCCTTAGGGTTAGGGTTGGAATTAGGGTTGTGGTTAGGGTTATGGCTACAGTTGGGATTAGGGTTAGGGGTGTGGGGGGGTTAGTGTTGGAGGTAGAATTGAGGGGTTACCACTGTTTAGGCACATCAGGGGGTCTCCAAACGCAACATGGCGCCACCATTGATTCCAGCCAATCTCGTATTCAAAAAGTCAAATGGTGCTCCCTCACTTCCGAGCCCTGAAGTGTGCCCAAACAGTGGTTTACCCCCACATATGGGGTATCAGTGTACTCAGGATAAACTGCGCAACAATTACTGGGGTTTAATTTCTCCTGTTACCCTTGTGAATCTAAAAAAATGCTTGCTAAAACATCATTTTTGAGGAAAGAAAAATGATTTTTTTATTTTCACGGCTCTGCGTTGTAAACGTCTGTGAAGCACTTGGGGGTTCAAAGTGCTCACCACATATCTAGATAAGTTCCTTGGGGGGTCTAGTTTCTAAAATGGGGTCACTTGTGGGGGGTTTCTACTGTTTAGGCACACCAGGGGCTCTGCAAACGCAATGTGACGCCCGCAGACCATTCCATCAAAGTCTGCATTTAAAAAGTCACTACTTCCCTTCTGAGCCCCGACGTGTGCCCAAACAGTGGTTTACCCCCACACATGGGGTATCAGCGTACTCAGGAGAAACTGGACAACAACTATTGGGGTCCAATTTCTCCTGTTACCCTTGGGAAAATAAAAAATTCTGGGCTAAATAATTATTTTTGAGGAAAGAAAACGTATTTATTATTTTCACGGCTCTGCATTATAAACTTCTATGAAGCACTTGGGGGTTCAAAGTGCTCACCACACATCTAGATAAGTTCCTTTGGGGGTCTAGTTTCCAAAATGGGGTCACTTGTGGGGGGTTTCTACTGTTAAGCCACATCAGGGGCTCTGCAAACGCAACGTGACGCCCACAGAGCATTCCATCAAAGTCTGCATTTCAAAACGTCACTACTTCACTTCCGAGCCCCGGCATGTGCCCAAACAGTGATTTACCCCCACATATGGGGTATCAGCGTACTCAGGAGAAACTGGACAACAACTTTTGGGGTCAAATTTCTCCTGTTACCCTTGGGAAAATAAAAAATTGCAGGCTAAAAGATCATTTTTGAGAAAATAATTTTTTTTTTCTATTTTCATGGCTCTGCGTTATAAACTTCTGTGAAGCACTTGGGGGTTCAAAGTCCTCACCACACATCTAGATTAGTTCCTTTGGGGGTCTAGTTTCCAAAATTGGGTCATTTCTGGGGGATCTCCAATGTTTAGGCACACAGGGGCTCTCCAAACGTGACATGGTGACCATGTACCTTGAGGGGTGCAGTTTTTAGAATGGTGTCACTTTTGGGTATTTTCAGCCATATAGACCCCTCAAACTGACTTCAAATGTGAGGTGGTCCCTAAAAAAAATGGTTTTGTAAATTTCGTTGTAAAAATGACAAATCGCTGGTCAAATTTTAACCCTTATAACTTTTTAACAAAAAAAAATTTTGTTTCCAAAATTGTGCTGATGTAAAGTAAACATGTGGGAAATGTTATTTATTAACTATTTTGTGTCACATATCTCTCTGGTTTAACAGAATAACAATTCAAAATGTGAAAATTGCGAAATTTTCAAAATTTTCGCCAAATTTCCGTTTTTATCACAAATAAACGCAGAATTTGTTGACCTAAATTTACCACTAACATGAAGCCCAATATGTCACGAAAAAAACAATCTCAGAACCGCTAGGATCCGTTGAAGCGTTCCTGAGTTATTACCTCATAAAGGGACACTGGTCAGAATTGCAAAAAACGGCAAGGTCTTTAAGGTCAAAATAGGCTGGGTCATGAAGGGGTTAAATTTACCACCATAAAATGTGTCATGAAAAAAAAAAAAAAAAAAACAAGTCTCAAAATAATTGGGATATATTGAAACATTTTAGCATTATTGACACAGACACGTCAGATTTAAAAAATTTGAACTGGTCATTAAAAGGGTTAAAACAAATTAATAATTCCCCTACCAAGCTTTTTAGAACCCTCCTCCCCTAGGAAAACTAAACTTTAGTTGAAAACGATAAGTTACAAGCTTACAAATTGAGACCAAGTACCTTGTATCCCGTTTATCAGCTGCCATTCCTCCTTCTTTCCAGTTAGTCGGCCGTGCTGGTTTTCCTGGAGTATCTCTTGGATGATGGCCATGCTGCATCTCAGGATTACTGAGTCTTCTATCAGGGCCTTGGCCCTCAGGTCTGTTTGCTCCTGGTCTGTCAATACCTACAGGCCTCCGGTCATCTCGATCTCTCCGATCTGTATCGCGTGGCTCATTTCGGACTTGTGTTGGATCACTTCTTCTTGAATCATTAAAATTCTTGTTAAAGTTCTTTTTGTTATCCCCTTGGTTTGAAAAACGGTCACGTCTACCGGACGGAAAAGAAAAAAAAAAAAACTGTAAACACATCATAGTAAACAAAAAAGGCAAACAATTATCTGCATACTTACCTTTCAAAAGATGAGGCAGCAGAACCCTCTGAAAACCGACCCCGTTCTCGAAGATCAAAGTCAGTGAATCTGGGCTGCTGTCGATTGAATTGAGACCCTTGATTGAAGCGGGAATCTGTATCCATAGTCATTTTCTTGTTCTCACCCCAGAAGTGATCTTTCCTGTGGGAAGAAAAAGGGTGTAAAAAGAGAAAGGGGGAAAGGAATTTTTTATTTTCTCCTGCCGACCCACCTCTCCCTCCCCCAGGAGCAGAGATCTCAATTTGGGTAAAATGGCCGCTGGAGGCCATGCACAAAGTCAATCGCATTCAAAACTCTGGGAAATACAGGAGCTCTGGGAAAGAAAGGGGCTCTGGGAATTCACAAAATGTCGCTGCAGCACCCGCACCGCCGAACATCCGCTCCTACTAGCCTGGGACCAGCTTCATGCAGCAGCGACCCTAGAACCCTGCAGCCGGTAATCTATATTCAGATTACAAGACAAACCCCCATTCCCTCCCCAAATTGGGGGGAGAGGCTATTTTAATCTGAAAAATACTTTGGGAAAATATCTTTCGATTTCCACAGTGACATTGGGATTTTCTGTTCCCCATATTTGGACATTATGACTGTTCACCTTTCCACTTAGGTGGTAGGTTGAGTCGTCACTGAACACTAGCCGGGAAGCGAATTCTTCCAGTGGTGCCTGACAGGGAACAGAATTCTTATCGGATGCAGAGGTCGACTGGCTTGACTGATCAGTCTGAAGCACTTGCTGCCATTCATTTTCTGCACCCAAGATTCTATGGTTTTGTGCAGAGTTGAATTTCATGGCCTTTTTCACCATAATTACTCCATGAAGATCAAATAGGGTTCAGAATTCTCCAAACTATAAACGAGTTGTAGCTGTGTCCCACTGGTTGCTGCTAGTTCTGAGCTTAAAGGGAAGGTGCCATCAAAAAATTTTTTTTTCAGAAATTGTAAAAATGTAAAGAATTAATGATTACATTTTCTTAAAAAATATTATCATTTGTTTATAATTTAGCAAAATATGAAAAATACTTTTAAACACTAGGGGGAGCAGCTGCTGAAGTTTCAGAAAAACCTAGTGTACAACTAGCTCACATTACTGCACTGCAGTAATTATGGGCGGAGTCTGCTGACGTGTGTGATGTCTCCTCTCCTTCTGGGCATTTGCTAAGGAATAAGAGGATGATATTCAGGAACCAAATGAGCAGACATTTTGTTGGTGACTGCAGAGTATGGCTGCCGTCACACTAGCAGTATTTGGTCAGTATTTTACCTCAGTATTTGTAAGCCAAAACCAGGAGAGGAACAATTAGAGGAAAAGTATAATAGAAACATATGCACCACTTCTGCATTTATCACCCACTCCTGGTTTTAGCTACAAATACTGAGGTAAAATACTGACCAAATACTGAGCGTGGACGGCAGCCTTAGGCTGCTTTCACACTAGCATTGTTGGCTGTACGTTGCAATGCGTCGTTCAGGAGAAAAAACACATCCTACAAAGTTGTCTGCAGGATTTTTTCCCCATAGACTAACATTACCGACGCATTGCGATGTATTGCCACACGTCGTAACTGTCGTGCGAAGGTTGCGTCATGTTTTGGTGGACCGCTGCCACAAAAAAAGTTACATGTAACGTTTGTTTGTGCGTCGAGTCCTCCATTATCGACCGCGCATGCACGGCAGAAACTTCGCCCCATTCTCCCCAGACTTTACAATGGGGCAGCGGAAGCGTCATAAGACTGCTTCCGCTGCCCACGTCGGACATTTCTTTCACAGCATGCGTCGGTACGTCGGCCCGACGCAAATGTGAAAGCAGCCTTATACTGACAGGTAGACAGTCACCGAGGATGGCAGGCAGCAAGGATTCTGGGAGATATGTGGTGGAGGGAGCAGGGTGACAGAAGCACAGAGTATTTCAGGAGAGCAGTGTGCTGGTCTATAGGGGCCCCCTGTTTGGTGCGCGGAGCAGCCAGAGATTGTACATAGGGCGCTGTCTTTTATACACATGGATGGACCATCTGCTCCACAGAAATCCAGGAAACATTTCTGCGGATTGATGGCCTGGTCTGATCCAGACTTTGCATGCAAAGACCCCATTCCCCTCCTCAGATCCTGTCTTCTCCATCCTGTCCTGGCAATGTGTGAAAGCGAGGCGACAGGCGCAGTCGGGGTGACGCTGGGAAGGAAATGTAGCCATATAGTAACGATAAAAATGAGACCCCTCTTCAGCTACCTTACCAGCCTTCCCCTGACTACACCTAACTGGAGGTCATGCTGCCCCCTCTATTACCCCAGACCCGCGTGCAGGTGCTCAGCCAGAACCACCATAGAATGGGTCCGCTTTCTGAAGATAATACTGCCATAGTGTTCTCACATAATACCGCCATATAGATCACACAATACCACCAGTGTTTTCACATAATACCGCCATATAGATCACACACATTACCACCATATAATTCTCACAATACTGATCAAGCATAATACCACCATACAGATCACATAATACCGTCATATAGATCTCACATAATGCCTTAATACAGCATGACGCCCGCAGCTCCTGTTATCGCACGCATTGAGGTGTGTGTGCAATGGGGAAAGATATGCAGGGGGAGAGGAGGGCATAGGAGAGGATTAGATACACGGTTCACCAGACAGTATCACACAAGAGAGGATTAGATACACGGCTCCGCATAATATCACACACTATAGGATTAGATACACGGCTCAGCAGACAGTATCACACAGGATAGGATTAGATACACGGCTCAGCATAATATCACACAGTATAGGATTAGATACACGGCTCAGCATAATATCACACAGTATAGGATTAGATACACGGCTCAGCATAATATCACACAGTATAGGATTAGATGCATGGCTCAGCATAGTATCACACAGGAGAGGATTAGATGCATGGCTCAGCATAGTATCACACGAGAGGATTAGATACAGGGGCCAGCAGACAGTATTACACAGGAGAGGTTAGATACATGGCTCAGCATAGTATAGTGATAGATGCACGGTCTGATGTCCTGTGAGGAGCTGCAGTGAGGTCGGAGCAGCACAGAGCCTCCCCATCCCCCTCTGTTACCTCTCTGCAGCTCCTGATAGAGGACATCAGACGGCACTACTCCTTCACCCTCTCTAGGGATTACAGCCACACACCAGGCAGCAGAGGACAGGGAACGGCCGCTGGCAGTGTGAGGGGAGACAGATGGAGCTGCCCCTCCAACAGCACAGCTCTCAGTCACAGTGGAGCTCACAGGTACACTCCACTGTAGGCTGAAGCAAGATGGCGCTGATCTCCTGCCTCTGCTGTGATGTGGAGACAGCCCAGGGGGTGTGGCCACATCAGAGCAGAGAGCAGCTGAGCTTATAATAGTAGCTATGGGGTCGCCTCCCGACCGCAGCCTTTTATGTCCAGGGCTGCCATATTTGCACAGTGAAAGTGTCGTGCTGGGACTCTTACACTGCTGCAAAGCAAAATGGCGGCGCCCAGTGGCTGCAAAAATAATTAATAATAAAAAATATATTAAAGATAAAAAAAAATTTTTTTTTATTAAAAATAATTGTTTATATAAACAATTATTTTTAATACAAAATTGCGGCACCTTCCCTTTAAGGCACTGGTGGACATTTTCCAATTGGATGCATGTGTCTTATGTGCACATTTCTTGATGTATCTTTAAGAAGAGCTTGAAACCACATGTGCTTTGAAATCTTTACCTGGGAGAGACATTGCTGATGCAGTATAACTACCTTGTGTCTACTTGCTGTGCTCAGACTAGACGGTGGATTACCAGTAACATGAAATGGTATTTCACAACCACATTTTTATGGCAGAGTTCGGTTGCCCATTTAAGCCTCCTACACAGTTGTTTGTTAATTACTGGGTTTCAACGTACATTTGAAAAGGATTATCACCTGTTGGGTATAACTGGTTACTCATACACCTGGCTATAATCTTACAAAACTTAACACTTTATGCCTAGAAGAATTGATGCAGTTTTGAATGCAAAAGAACAGTCACAGCAAATATTAATTTGATTGTTTCGTTCAATTTGCATTTCTTTAACTAATAAACCTATCCTACATCTATTTTTGATAAAATTCTTAATTTACAGCATCCCCACACACATGTCTAAAACTTATTTAAAAAGCTATTTTGCAGCTCATCCTTCATTACATAACAAAAAGGAACTTTCTTAAAACTTGGTTAAATACCTATGATCGACATCACGTGGACGCTTTAAAGAAAATCTTTTCTCTTGCTCAAATCGAAGCCGATCCTGCTGACGTCGCAGCGCTTCTCTCTCTCGTGCAATGCGCTCAGCTTCCTTGTACCGCTCCTGTGGAGGGATTTAGCGAGGTGTTATGTCTGACTTAATTAGTACATTTTTAAATTTTAAAACAGAAAAACTGTTAAAAAAAAGGAATCTATCGGCAGGCTCAACCCTACTAAGCAGTCTATATGGGCATGGAGGTCACAGGAAGTTTATGAAAGTGATACCTTCATAATTTGACATTACTTCAGAGAAATTTAACTTTATTTTAATCAGAAAATAAGCTGTTAAGATATATGGGCAGGACACAGATCTCAAAAGAATCTGCCTCCACAGATTAAATTAAAGGCGCCATTACCAGTGTGAGACATGTAGTGACAGACAGTCTGCTCTCCAGATGTCACGGTAGAGATATGCAATTATAACAGTACAACAGTGCTGAGCTTTCTCTCATTACAAACACATTTGCAGCTGCAGTTGTCCTCTCAGTGCTTCCAAGTTTCATCTCACAAACGGCCAGTGTGGAAGTGGGGGAGCAGATTAGCTGAGCTGACAGCATTGTTATGTGGAAATGTCGTTATCCGCTCACAAAAATACCATTTAATTCGTTTAATACAGATAAGTGGCAGTCATTTGTAAAAACACTTATTCAATTATCAAAAAACATTGCTAGAGGGATGCTTGTGGACAATGGCAGTTTCCGGTGTACAAACGATTCTACGGGTCACAATATACAGGTCCTTCTCAAAAAATTAGCATATAGTGTTAAATTTCATTATTTACCATAATGTAATGATTACAATTAAACTTTCATATATTATAGATTCATTATCCACCAACTGAAATTTGTCAGGTCTTTTATTGTTTTAATACTGATGATTTTGGCATACAACTCCTGATAACCCAAAAATCCTGTCTCAATAAATTAGCATATTTCACCCATCCAATCAAATAAAAGTGTTTTTTAATAACAAACAAAAAAACCATCAAATAATAATGTTCAGTTATGCACTCAATACTTGGTCGGGAATCCTTTGGCAGAAATGACTGCTTCAATGCGGCGTGGCATGGAGGCAATCAGCCTGTGACACTGCTGAGATGTTATGGAGGCCCAGGATGCTTCAATAGCGGCCTTAAGCTCATCCAGAGTGTTGGGTCTTGCGTCTCTCAACTTTCTCTTCACAATATCCCACAGATTCTCTATGGGGTTCAGGTCAGGAGAGTTGGCAGGCCAATTGAGCACAGTAATACCATGGTCAGTAAACCATTTACCAGTGGTTTTGGCACTGTGAGCAGGTGCCAGGTCGTGCTGAAAAATGAAATCTTCATCTCCATAAAGCATTTCAGCCGATGGAAGCATGAAGTGCTCCAAAATCTCCTGATAGCTAGCTGCATTGACCCTGCCCTTGATGAAACACAGTGGACCAACACCAGCAGCTGACATGGCACCCCACACCATCACTGACTGTGGGTACTTGACACTGGACTTCAGGCATTTTGGCATTTCCTTCTCCCCAGTCTTCCTCCAGACTCTGGCACCTTGATTTCCGAATGACATGCAAAATTTGCTTTCATCAGAAAAAAGTACTTGGGACCACTTAGCAACAGTCCAGTGCTGCTTCTCTGTAGCTCAAAAGTGGCTTTACCTGGGGAATGCGGCACCTGTAGCCCATTTCCTGCACACGCCTGTGCACGGTGGCTCTGGATGTTTCCACACCAGACTCAGTCCACTGCTTCCTCAGGTTCCCCAAGGTCTGGAATCGGTCCTTCTCCACAATCTTCCTCAGGGTCCGGTCTCCTCTTCTCGTTGTACAGCGTTTTCTGCCACATTGTTTCCTTCCAACAGACTTACCATTGAGGTGCCTTGATACAGCACTCTGGGAACAGCCTATTTGTTGAGAAATTTCTTTCTGGGTCTTACCCTCTTGCTTGAGGGTGTCAATGATGGCCTTCTTGACATCTGTCAGGTCGCTAGTCTTACCCATGATGGGGGTTTTGAGTAATGAACCAGGCAGGGAGTTTATAAAAGCCTCAGGTATCTTTTGCATGTGTTTAGAGTTGATTAGTTGATTCAGAAGATTAGGGTAATAGGTCGTTTAGAGAACCTTTTCTTGATATGCTAATTTATTGAGACAGGTTTTTTGGGTTATCAGGAGTTGTATGCCAAAATCATCAGTATTAAAACAATAAAAGACCTGACAAATTTCAGTTGGTGGATAATGAATCTATAATATATGAAAGTTTAATTGTAATCATTACATTATGGTAAATAATGAAATTTAACACTATATGCTAATTTTTTGAGAAGGACCTGTAGATAGTAAAATAGAGAGTCCCGTAGAAGCGTTTCTACACATGAAAAAAAAACATCAACCACACATTCCCAGAAGTCCACTACCAATGTTTTTTGAACGATAATTAAATAAAAGTATTTTTTTTATGGATGGCAAGTGCCACGCTACACGACAATGGACAAAAACATTGCACATACTTCATCTAAGTTGAGTGCCACAAGGTCCCCGGAACTTTTACATTTTTTTTGACCGTGCAATCTGGTTTTGTCAGAAAAATTAATAAAATGATACCTTATGACCCTCAGGCCAATTTAGACTGCTTAAGAGGGTTTATTCTTCTGGCAGATTCCCTTTAATAGAGGTTTACGTAATATTTATTCACACTATATTTAATATATTGTATGTGTGGTTATACATTTTTAGTAGATTATGCCTGCTGAATATTTAGCTATCTAATATTCTCCAAAACAGAAATGACTTATGTATGGCCGTCTGGGAGGCCAATGCATGGTCTTGGGTATATATAAGACTGCCTCTAATAGCAGGAAATTACATCTCTAGGCAAATCCTCAATCACAGACACTGCACTGAGGGCAAAAGTGGATGATAAACAACCTCTACAGTCTAACCTTAACTATGCTGCCTGATTAAGCCACCCATCGCTACTCCTGCCAATCCATTCACTAACTTAATTCTCCAGCGAATCCAGTTTAAAATTCTAACATTAACTTACAAGGCCATCCATATTCTGTCTCCCTCATCCTATGCCACATACGTAAAAGTCAATTCGCAAAACCTCTTCTCACCGCACAGATTTTTCCCTTTGCATCCACCCATCCTCCAGAATTTGAGCCTCAATCTGATTAGTCTTCAGGTTGCATCTAAAGGATCCAAACGTGGGAGAAAATCTCTTTAAGAAAGCCTACACCCTGCAACAACCTTACTGGCAACTCAGTACCACCAGAGCTGCTCCAACCCCTGACCTAATGACTACTTTCTCAATGCCAAGTAGATTGTAAATCCTTGAGGGCAGGGACCTCTCCTCCTCTATATCAGTCTGTCACTACAAGTTAGTTTACTGTAATTTATAAATGTGTTATATTGTATGTTAACCCTCTCCACATGAATTAAAGTTAAAAATGACTACATACGTTTTACACTGGAGCGCATATGTAACAGACTAGGCAGAATCAAATGCTCACCTGCTCAATACGAATACGCTCTTTCTCGAGACGTTCTCGCTCCATTCTTTCCCGCTCCAACTTCTGCCTTTCTATTTCTAATCTTTCTCGCTCTCTTTGCAAGCGGTCAAGTTCTTCACGTTCACGCATTATGCGATCCCTCTCTCTGTCACGGCGCTCCCTCTCAGCCATTTCTCGGCGCCTAAATTGCATATATATACCCATTGTTATACATTTTACAAACAATTAGTAAACACAATAAAATAATTGGGCTAGAATAGAGCAAATTAAATTTATTAAATACAGAATTAAGACTCTTGAAGCCTCACTGTCACATGAACTGTGTTTATGTAACCTTTGTTCTAGGGATAACGAGTTCAGTTTCTAACACAACATGGCCATGTTCATATAGTGTAAAAACTGGACCTTCAAATCACAAAAATGTGTTTGGTCATTACAACGCAAAATATCTGAGTCACTGCGATCAGTGTTCCAAACCGAAAACAAATGGTTAGTTGTGTATATACACGTTACCTCCGCAGCTCCACTGCCCTGTGATATCGATGTAACCTCTCCAGACGTTCAACATTTTCTCTTAGTTTCTGGGCTTTCATTGTTTGAAATGATATAATATCCTTTTTATCCCGGAATTCATGGAATTTTGGCTTATTTGGGATAAATCTCTCTCTTGGTCTCATCTAAAATGCAAATTAAGTAAACTGAATCAGTCTTCAAAATATCTTACATGACAATTGTAAATATTTGTTTTCCACACAACCAGATAATTAGATGAGATTCACTGTTTAACCCCTTAACGTGCAATGAAGGAGATAGCCCGTCCTGGCTGGGTGTCAGTTCCGGCACCAGGACGGGCTATGTCAGGCCAAGAAGTAACCGCCTTGGGGCGCTAGATGCTGAAACACACAAAGCAAAAAAAAATGCTTCATCATCAAACCGCCGAACAAAAAGTAGAATAAGGGCAGTCTCACACGTCCAGATAATTCCGGTACCGTAAAAATCGGTACCGGAATTATCTGTGTCCGTGTACCGCTGCGTTTGTGCCCACTGGGTACCACACGTACTGTGCCAGAGACAGCGCTAAAGTTTAGCGCTGTCCCCTGCATCGTGCTGAAGCCACATTGATATCTTCCCTGCAGCAGCGTTTGCTGTAGAGAAGATATGAATAATAGTGTGTAAAATCCAGATCCAGGTCCCCCCCCCCCCCCCCCTCTCGCTGTGATTAAAATACTCACCCAGCTCCCGGCTCCCTCGCTGCTTCCTGTCAAGGCCGCACCTTGTACTGTATGAGCGGTCACGTGGGGCCGCTCATTTACAGTAATGAATATGCGGCTCCACCCCTATGGGAGGTGGAGCCACATATTCATTACTGTAAATGAGCGGCCCCACGTTACCGCTCATACAGTACAAGGTGCGACCAGGACAGGAAGCAGCCGGGAGCTGGGTGAGTATTTTAATCACAGCAGGAAGGGGGAAGGGTTCGCGAGGGGGGTGGGGACCTGGATCTGGATTTTACACACTATTATTCATATACATCAAAACAGCAAAGTTTGCACGCATTGTTGCATGAGTTTGCGCTGTTTATGCACATGCGTTTGTTATGAAAACATTTTTCAAGGAGAATTTCCTTGACAAGCTACGCCCAATTGGCGTGGCTCATGGGATTTCTGTGTGTAGACCCTTGTGCAAACGTAAGCGAACCCATGTCCTTGCGTTCCCATAGACTAATGAGTTGTTTTGACGCACTCCTTCTGCATGTGTATGGCGGCGGAAATATGATGCCCAAAAAATTCTAACATGGTGTGTCAACCGCACACAGCGAAAAAACGCATGCGTAAGCAAACGCAGGCGAACGCATGCACCTGCGTCTACAATATTAAAGATAGGAAATCAAGACGCATGTGGATGTATGCGTCAAACGCTGCGGACACAACCGCAAATGTGACACCGGCCTTATCAATTTTAGACTCACACCTCAATTGCTGGTGTTTGTCCTCCACAAAAATCGGAATAGAAAGTAATCCAAAAACATTGTGACTGAAAATGTTTTTTGTCAACTTGTCTCGCAAAAAATAAACCCTCACATAACTATCAATGGAAATTTGTAAAAAATTATTGCTCAAAATATGGTGATGAATAAACTTCTTCCAATAAAAAGCGTTTTTTCAAGTGAGTGACAGCAGCCAATCATAGAAACCCGATATAAGTCTGGCATCGCTGTAATCGCACAGACCCAAAGAATAAAGTAATCTAATCAATTATACCGCACAATGAATGGCGAAAAATAAAACATTCATCATCTGCTGTGGATTTGTTAATTCTGCCTCAAAATCTGCGAATTTACCGTGCACTCACACCGTGGTTTCAATGTGTAAGGCTGTGTTCACACGTTGCTGTTTTTTCGCGGTTTTTCCCGATAAAAACCGCATACAATAAGCATCCCATCATTTAGAATGAATTCCGCATGTTTTGTGCACATGATGCGTTTTTTTCCGCGAAAAAAAAAAAAACGCAGCATGTTCATTAATTTTCCGTTTTTTGTTTTTTTTTGCGGATTTCCCACTCCAAAATGCATTGGGAAGTGTCCGGAAAAAACCGCGTCAAAACCGCATCAAAAACGCATGCGGTTTTCTTGCGGATTTCTTGCAGAAAATGTCCGGAATTCTCAGGAATTTTCTGCAAGAAATCCTGAATGTGTGCACATAGCCTAAATCTCTGAAATATGCGATTCAGACAGAATCGACTGCAGAGGATTCCCTAGAATGAGGCAGATGGAGGCACTGTAGACGCCATAGAACCTGCGATCCAGCGGTGTCCCTCTTTTTAGGCATGCATAAAAATGTGTTCCACCATAGTTTGTGCACCTCTGAAAGGACAACGCTGAACAGAGGCCAGACGGAGTCCAGAGTAACTCTGCTAACTCAATGATTGAATCCCTCGGGGGTTTCAGCTGTCGTGTCACTCGGGAGATTTAGATGGAGACGCCAAAGTAAGTTCTCAGCATACAGCGCTGTATAAACTTGTTCCCAAACATTATGCAAAATGTTCCCAATAAAAGCTTCCACTCAATCCACAAAAAAAAAGCAAGTCCCCACTCAGGTCCGTCATCTGTTAATAGAAATATAGGGGGCTTCCATGTTACTGGTAGTACAAAAGCTCTGGAAAAGCAAAACGGCCCCTTGACCCCCAAAGAAATTCAGCGAATTATGCACGCTCAAATCTAAATCTGAGCCCCAGTGTGCATAAACCACCTTTAGCGTTCACATTTGGCAGGGGTATAATTTCCATAATGGGGTCACTTGAGGAAAAGAATGCTCTCTAGCATTTAGGGGCTCTGTATATGGAGTCTGCAAACTATTCTAGAAAAATCTGCACTCTATCCCTGCCGAGACTGAGTATGGCTTAAGAAGTGCTGTACAGCCACGTATGGGGTATTTCTATATTTAGTAGAAATTGTGAGAAATTCTGGTGACCATTTTACCCACTTGTGTGAAAATGTAATTTTTAATTTTAACAGCTCTACGTTATAAACTTATGTTTAGCACCTGGGTGTTTAAGGTGCTCATCAAACATCTAGAAAAGTCTCTTGACGGGTCTAGTTTCCAAAATGGGGTCACTTGTAGGGGGTTTCCACTGTTTAGGCACATCAGAGAATCTACAAAATTGCACAACAAATATTGTGGCTCATTTTCTCCTGATACCCCCTCTTTTAAGAAAAAAAAAATGCCTTTGAAGTAAAATTTTGTGTGGGGGGGGAAGTTAAAATGTTTATTTTTTCCTTCCACACTGCTTCAGTTCATGTGAAGCACAAGGGTTAATAAATAGCGATGAGCAAATATAGGGATTTGTGTGTACTCACCGTAAAATCCTTGTCTACGAGCCAATTATTGGGGGACACAGGACCATAGGTTTTATGCTGCTGCCACTACGACGACACTAAGTTAAAAAAAAGAATACCTCCTCCCCTGCAGTATACGCCCTCCTGCTGGCTCTAAGTAAACCAGTTCGGTAACAAAGCAGTAGTAGCTTAACATTTATCAAGGATGAACTATGTCAAGACCAAGTCAACACAGAAAACCAAAGCCATAGGCTAACAGGGTGGGTGCTGTCTCCTTAATGATTGGCTCGGAGAAAAGGATTTTACAGTGAGTACACAAAAATCCCTATTTCTCCTACCCCTCATTGGGGGACACAGGACCATGGGACGTCCTAAAGCAGTCCCTGGGTGGGGAACAACCAACTGGAGTTGTTCCTTGTACCAACAAGTTACAGATGCGGCACTGCCGCCTGCAACATTTGTCTGCCGACGGACGCATCTGCCAAGGCCTGAGAATGGACATGGTAATGTTTTGTAAATGTATGCATGCTGGACCAAGTCTCAGCTCTGCAAACTTGTGCTGCCGATGCCTGGTGCCGGATGGCCCAAGACGCACCCACTGACCGAGTAGAATGAGCCTTAATCCCTGCTGGGACGGGGTGACCTCTAACTCGGTACGACTCCTGGATAGCTGAACGAATCCACTTGGCTATCGTAGCCTTGGAAGCGGTTAGGCTTGGTTCCCATTGCATTAATGGGAAAGCGCTAACGGACAGCGTTGCACGGCGAAATTAACGTCGTGCAACGCTGTCCGTTAGCGTGCCCATTCACGGCAATGGGAACGCGCTAGCGACACGCCGGTGTTTCCTGGCGCGCCGCGGACGCTGCTCGCAGCGTCTGAGGCGCGCCCGCGGTCCGTTCCCCGCTCTCGCAGATCTGCGAGAGCGGGGACGTTATCGCGACCCCGGGACGCTGCCCCGATAAAAACATTGCGTTAGCGCAACCCGCTAGCTCTAAACGGGTTGCACTAACGCAATGTGACCCTAGCCTTAGACTTTTCCTTGGCCCTTCCGGGAGCACAAAAAGGGCATCTGACCTGCGGAACAACGCCGTCCTCGAGACGTATCTCCTAAGAGCTCTCACTAAATCCAGTGTGTGAAGAGCCTTTTCGGTGCGATGTACTGGTGCCGGGCAAAGTGAAGGCAAGACAATTTCCTCATTGAGGTGGAAAGATGAGACAACTCTTGGTAGAAAAGACTGGGATGTTCTCAGAACCACCTTATCTTGATGAAAAATGAGGAAAGGAACTTGACAAGACAAAGCCGCCAGTTCTGAGACTCGTCGAATGGACGCAACCGCAACCAGAAGAGAAACTTTCCATGACAGAAAAGACAGGGAAACTTCTGGCAGAGGTTCAAAAGGGGCCTCCTGCAAGACTTCGAGGACCAAATTAAGGTCCCATGGTTCCAACGGCATCTTATATGGCGGCACATGGGAGACTCCCTGAATGAACGTCTTTACCTGTAATCTGTTGGCAATTCTATGTTGTAACAGGACTGACAAGGCTGAAATCTGACCCTTGAGAGAACTAAGGGCAAGACCCAAGTCCAAACCCAGTTGAAGAAATTAGAGGATGGAAGGAATGGAAAATTCAAGAGAAGAGCGTCCCCGGTCTTTGCACAATGAGAAGGTCTTCCAAATGCAATGATAAACACGCATAGATGTAGGCTTTCTAGCGCTGATCATAGTAGAAATGACTTCCTGAGAGAAGCCTGCCTGTTAGCAGCCAGGACTCAACGGCCATGCCGTCAAACACAGGGCCTCGGAGTTCTGGTGGTAAATGGGGCCCTAGGACAACAAGTCTGCGCGATTCAGTAACCGCCAAGGGACATCGGCGACTAGTTGAACTAGTTCGGCGCACCAGGCCCTGCACGGCCAGTCTAGCGCAATCAGGATTACTAGTATCCCCTCCGCTCGGATCTTCTTGGTGACTCTCGGTAGTAAGGGAAGCGGTGGAAATATGTACGGAAGTCGGAACTGCTGCCACGAGTGAACGAGTGCGTCTGCCCCGATGTCTGCCGGATCGTGGGACCGACCTATGAAAATCGGGAACCTTGGTATTTAGCTGTGAGGCCATCAGATCCACGTCCGCGGTTCCCCAACGACAGCAGATCTGGGTGAAGATCTCCAGATGGAGAGACCACTCCCTGGAGTCGAGACCTTGATGGCTGAGAAAATCCGCCTCCCAATTTTCCACTCCCGGGATGTGAACTGCTGAGATCATTGGGCTTTCCTCGGCCCAACGGAGAATGTGGCCTACCTGTGTCATGGCTGCCTTGCTGCGTGTTCCTCCCTGCCGGTTGATGTATGCCACTGCCGTGGCATTGTCGGACTGAATCCTGATGGGACGACCCGCTAGGAAGGGATGAAATTGGAGAAGTGCCAACCTGATTGACTGTATTTCCAGGATGTTGATCGGCAGGCGTGCTTCCTGGAGAAACAGCGGCCCTTAGCAGTGTGATGGTGGAACACCGCTCCCCAGCCTAGAAGACTGGCAACTGTTGTCACAACTAGCCAATGTACTGGGAGAAAGGACCTCCCTTGATTCAGGGAGTACCTTAACGTCCACCACCTGAAAGACTGACTGACTCACTGGGGAAGGAGGAAACGACGATCGAGAGAGAACAGGTTCCTGTCCCACACAGCCAGGAGGACATGTTGTAAGGGGCGGAGGTGTAACTGAGCGAATGGGACCGCCTCCATGACTGCTACCATCCTGCCGAGGACTCTCATACTGAAACGCAGAGAGTGAGTGTGAGGTTGGGAGAGCTGCTGAGCTTCCCGCTGTAAGACAGATCTTTTCGGGGGGAGGAAGTACCAACCCCTGGGACGAGTCCAATATCATTCCTAGAAAGGAAATTCGCTGAGCCGGTACTGGGGAAGTCACACCCTGACGAACTTGTTCAGCAGTGTTAGGTTTAGTATGGGCCTTACTGTACCGTCCTTCTTTGGAACAATGAAGAGGTTTGAATAAAAACCTTAAAACCTTTCGCTTTGAGGGACCGGAATAATAACTCCGTCCTTTCTCAGAGCTTATAGCTTGGAAGAAATGATGCCTTAGCTCTGGAAGGAGAAGACAGGAACAACGATTTGGTGGAAGAGAGGAGAATTTTATCTTGTATCCGAAGGACACTAGATCGCGGACCCATTCGTGAATGACCGAGAGCCACGCGTCGGAGAAGGAAAGCAGGCGGCCGCCTACTTTGAGGGTGCCCTCTGGATACCGCAGGGAGTCTGTGTGGGAGACCTGCCCGGTCTGGACCCCCTGGATCCTGACTGCCTAGGCCTGCCTCTCCAAGAAGGGGAGGGTTTGTAAGAGGTCCAATTTGAGTTGCAGCAAGGGGGGGGGAGAATCGAGACCGAGTCTGCAGCTGCTGGTTCCGAAAGGGCCGAAAAGGTCTCTGTTGTGGAAGAAACTTACTCTTCCCTCCAGTGGCATCGGAAATTAATTGGTCGAGCTTTTCAACAAAGAGGCGACTGCTCTGATATGGAAGAGAAGTCAATGACTTTTTGGAAGCAGAATCTGCACGCCAGTCCCTGAGCCATAAAGACCTCCAGATGGGGATGTTGTTTGCTGCTGCTTGCGAAGCACAGTTAACAGCATCCAGAGACGTGGTCACTACAAAATCTCCAGCTCTGGCTATCTGAGTAGCGAGGTCTGCTATCTCGTGGGGTGGGGGGAGTAAGATTGGTATCCAGTACCGCTGCAGACAAAACTTCAGCCTAGTGGGTCATAACCTTAGCCACCCACGTAGCGGCAAAGGATGGGAAGAGTGCGGCTGCTGAGGCTTCAAAAGCTGAGCGCGCCATATTGTCGATCGGTTGGATTTTTAATCGAGGCACTCTCCGAAGAGGGTAAGACAGATTTAGTAGCAAGGGAGATTGCAACCAATCTTTTCTTAGATCCTGGGCAAAGGAATATTTTGATTCCATGGGCTTCTGCCCTATGAATCGTTTATCTGGACGGATCCTGTGAGATTCAACGATTTCCTTAAGTTCGGGATGAGTGGCGAACACTGAGCTCGTTTGGTCCTCTTAAAGGACACGACATGATCCGTTTTAAATTAAGGTTCCTCCTCAAACTTTAAGGTCTTATTCACTGACTCAGAGTCTCCTGATCGTGATGAAATTCCTGATCTAGGAACATGTCAGAATTGTCCTCTGAAACAGGTTCTCTACTAGCCCCAATGGAAGGGGCGCGAGAAATGGAGCTCTCAGAACCCGATTCCCGGTAATGGTCTGGGGATATGGCATGAGTCCTTTTCCTGGAAGAGCGAGAGCTCCTTGGCAAGGTATGACCCCTAGAGTACGAGGGGTTCTGACGATCGGAAGCGTCGTCCGTAAGAGTGCCCTGGTTAGAGGGAGGGTCTCGGAAGGAGTCTAACTTTTGCCAGGGATGCCATAGACCGGGTAAGGGAGGTAGCCCGCTAAGGGGGACCAGGCTCACCGAGTTCGGTATCAGTAACAGGTGGGTCCTGAACAGTCACCGGTTCACAAGCTGTGCACAATGCAGTATTGTGACCCCGGGATAATGAGACCTTACAAGAGGTACATGCAGCGAAGAACACAGTGTGGGTTTTCCCAGACACTTTGTGAGTCCTTGATTGATACATAGTAGCCTTGAGGAGAGTGCTTACTAGCAGGGGAAGGGTTAAGCCATGTTTCTGCAGCTTACCCAGGTCCTGTGTCTCGAGTCCCCAGGGGAGGTCCGCAGTGTATGGTCCTGAAGGCTGTGATTGGAAAAGATGGAGCAGCGCTGCAGCATCAGCCCTGTGGGTGTCCCAAGATGGCCGCCAAGATCTGTGAGCGCTTCTCAGGGAACGAGAAGCGCCAGGAAAGATGGGCTGCGGTAATTGCCGGTGGGCGTGGCCAAAAACTCCGGCCTGTATGAAGGGTAGAAGCCGGAGGCTAAATTTAAAAACTTGCAGTTGCAGGTCGCGACCGCTATTAGTTGCATTCCTCAGCCGCACTCCTTTATTTAAAATCAGCGCTGCGGACTACCCACGGACCCGGGCTATAGCCCTGTAGAGGTGCGGACCTTCCATGCCCCAGGGACCAGGACCCACAGTGTACTCACGGTAGATGCGGTGGGCAGATGCTCAATCCACCGTCGCCATAGTCAGGGAGGGGGTGGAGAGCTTCTGCCGCCTTGCGTCATCCACTCTATCAGTGGTGATGCAGTGGGGGGCTGCACGGACGCCATACATATTATGTCCAGCTATGCACCTGGCTCCAGGAGAGGTAGATGGAGGGTTACTCCATGTGATCGGAATGCGAAGGAACCGTCGCACGTAAGGTGAGCTCAGGGCTGGCATCCAACGTTGCAGGAAAGGATACGGGAGGGACGCTCCACGTACTTACCTGTTGATGATTCTGGGGAGATCGGAACCTAGAAAGGGTTTGTCGCCCCCATTCGCTCCGTTAAGAAAAAAATAGAATAAAAATTAAAATAAAAAACGGTGGCGTCTGAAAATGCCTTTTACAGACACTAAGCAAGAACAGGTTCACTTAGGCTAGTTTCACACTAGCGTTTACCTGATCTGCGGCGGGCTGATCTGCGTGAATCCCCGCCCTCCACCGCTAGCTCCGCCTACTTCTGCATGCGGCCCGCGTACTTATCTTTAACATTAGGTATGCAGGTCGTGCGGCAGTATGCGGATGGTGCCGCATGCGCTGTTTTGACGATGCAGAAAAAAAAAAAAAACTACAGGCTGCGTCTACGCTGGTCGCCGCATCGTCAAAACGATGCATGCGGCAGCATCCGAAAACAGCCGCACGACCTGCGTACCTAATGTTAAAGATAGGTACGCAGGCCGCATGCGAACTGCATGCAGAAGTAGGCGGAACTTCACGGAGGAAGTCCGCAGCCCACCGCAGATCAGGGAAACGCTAATGTGAAACAGGCCTTAGAGCCAGCAGGAGGGTGTATACTGCAGGGGAGGAGGTATTCTTTATTTGTTAACTTAGTGTCCTCCTAGTGGCAGCAGCATAACACCCATGGTCCAGTGTCCCCCCAATGAAGCGTAGGAGAAATATTCGTTACTCGAGATTTCTAGAGCACGTTCGGGTGTCCTCAGTGTATTTTTTAGTGCTCAGAGTTTTAGTTTTTTTTTTCTGCAACATTATGTTTTACATCTGATAGCCAGCATAAGTACATGTGGGGGTTGCCTGGTTGCTAGGGAATCCCCACATGTACATTATAAATAAACATGAAAAACCCCTGATGGTAAAGCTTACCTTGTCAAATCTTCCTCTTCTCATCTGTGGCCGCATGTTACTCTGATCGCCTTTTGTCTGGTCTATTACCACCATCTGACCTGGGCTTTTGCCTACAAGTATTTTAAAAAACATTGCATTACTATAAAAATAATAAGTCACCCCTTCATTGTTTTAGGGTCTACCATTCTATGGTAATAATTGCATAGCGTCATAGAAATCTGTAATATGCAGAGGTCTGAGCTGCTTCTTCCCCACCCAAATATTATGATTAAATTCTGCCTACTGCAAAAAGCAAAGGCCGCTAAGAGGCTTACTGCATGCCACCACTGAGTTTGAGTAAGCTGCCCGTAGTGGGAAAACTGGGCAACCTGCTGGGTGAAGCACAATTTAAACTTTTCTTACCTGGCCGTTTCCTTTCTTCATTTTTGTCTCCATGATCGTGGGCAGAACTTCCAGCTTTATCACCACTATCTTTACTATCCTTCTTGGAATCTTTACCATCCTTCTTATCAGAAGTTTTGTCAGATTTGTTGTCATCTCTCTTAGAAGAACTTCTGGGCCTTCGCAGAAAGAAAATAATCACTTTAAATCCCAAATTGGTGAAACCAATATAGTTCATACTAAAATCACAAGTGGGATTTTTACCTGCTACTCTTGTCTCCACCAGATGATTTCCTGTCACCAGAAGTTCTGCCAGACCCAGTTTTCTCATCGCCTTCTTTCTGATCTCTTCTTGAAGGATCACTCTTCCACTGGAGTGGAATAAAAATGATTAATGCAAGTCTTATAGTTTAGGGAGAGCTACTCAAAGTACAACTAGAAAAAAGGGCACCTTTTCCACCGATATCTGCTGGCCATGCAATTCTGTGCGATGTAGGTGAGAGATACATCTGGAAACGTCAGAACTACATGACATCGTAACAATCCCATAGCATTTTGCCCCTGGACTCCTTGCATTGGTAACTACTTTGGCACTCAGAACCTGGAGGGATAAAAATGTAATATATGAAAAAAAAGATGGAAACACTCATGAAATATTGATATCAACTTGCATTTGTGATTTTTCTATAGTTTTACTAAATGTGAAAGTTCAGATGGCCATAGATAAGATAGCCGTCGAACATGAGTTCACGCCAACAATAGTCTTCCTGACTCAGCCATATACAAACTCCCTTGGACCAGTAGAGCATGGGTTTTTGAATGGGGACCGATGAACAGGCAGCTGCTAAACACCTCCCATGGAGAATAAATGATCAAGGAACCATCCACCTGATGTATGCAGGAAACGTATTCACTGACAAATCACCAACATTAGGATGAACGGAGGAGCTATATAGTCTCTGAACTCTCCATAACCCTGTAATTGGGAGGTTACACTGCTTAAACAAAACCTGTCTTTGTAATAAAAATAATCTGATTTGTAAGTGCTGAGGTGGTAAAGAAGAAAAGTGGTGTAATTATATTCAATGTCATTTTTTGGGTCGGTTTCTCAATATGAATGTCTTCTAATGTTCGGACAAATCTGGTTTGATTGTTAACGAGTAGTGATGAGAGAGTATACCGTATTTTCCGGCGTATAAGACGACTCTTTGACCCCTAAAAATTGTCCCAAAAGTCGGGGGTCGTCTTATACGCCGGGCACGGCATGTGCAGGGAGCGATCCTGGATGTTGGCGTGTGGTTCCCAGGGTCTCTTTTTCAGACCCTGGGATCCATATTCATGTAAAAAAATTATAATAAAAAACATGGATATACTCACCCTCGGACGGCCCCTGGCTCTCAGCGCTGCAAGCGTCTGCCTCAGTTTTTAAGAATGCAGTGAGTGAAGGACCTTCGATGGCGTCACAGTCAGGTGACCGATCACCTGACCGCGGCGTCATCGAAGGTCCTTCACTCTCTGCATTCTCAGGAACGGAGGCAGACGCTAGAAGCGCTGTGAGCCAGGGGCCGTCCGAGGGTGAGTATATCCATGTTTTTTATTTTTATTCTTTATTTTTTACATGAATATGGATCCCAGGGCCTGAAGGAGAGTCTCCTCTCCTCCAGACCCTGGAAACCACACGCCATATACGATGACTGGGTGTATAAGATGACCCCCGTCTTATACGGCAGGTATATCCCAAATTCCATATTTTATATGGAAAAGTTGGGGGTCGTCTTATACGCCCAGTTGTCTTATACACCAGAAAATACGGTACTCGTTGCTCGGGTTTTCCCGAGCATGCTCGGGTGGTCTCTGATCTACTCAGGCTGGCTTGGAGAAGTAAATCATGCAGCTGCATCAACAAAAAACTAAATCACCAAGCAGTTACAAATTACTCGGAGACCAGCCGAGCGTGCTCAGGAAAACCCAGCAACGAGTATTCTCGCTCATCACTATTAACGAGTATACGTACGTGTCACATAAAATAAAAAAACAAACAAACACAAAACTATCTTTTTTTTTCAATATGGCTCATTTGTAAGGGTATGTGCACACTTTCAGGAATTGTCACCAGTTTGGAAGCAGCACATGTCCGCCGAGTCTAAAGCGCTGCCGTCTATTGAACGCAGATGAATCCACATGCATTCATTGATCCGTGCAGATTCATTAAGTCCAATACATTGTATGGTTGACATTTATTGTGTGGGGACTTGCGTCTCCGCAAGACAGACATGCTGTGGTCTGGAAAGATGTGCCGCATGTCCGTCTCCACAGGTGATACAAAGGAGTCACTGCACGCATAGTGGACATGGGATTTCTTGAAATATCCACTACGCTGTAACATTTGGAAGCTGCGGGTTGGATGCTCGCAAGTACGTAGCGTCCAACCAGGAGCATTTACTGATAGTCTGCACATACCCTTAGGAAGCCCAAAAAGACTCTGCAGTAAATACCAATACTAAAAATCTACATATTGCCATTAACCTGAGTAAATAAATGCCCACAAGAACAAAATTACATTCTGCCATAATTAGCAGACCCTTCACATACCTTTCCATATTTCCCAAAAAGATTCTTCAAATCTGCAGCCTTTGTATTAGATGAAAGTCCACTGACCCAGAGATTCCTTACTGAGCTTCCACTTGTGCCACTAACACTTCCTTTAAAACAGGATTTCAGAATTATAAATGGAAGGCAGCATTTCCAAAATAGACAAGCTATACAAGGTTGTGCGGTATGGAGTCTTTACACAACTTTAAGGCTGGTGAAAGGCTTATAGCTCTGTGTAGAAAGGTTTGCACACAATAGATCCATTGTGTAGTGTGCACATTTTCTTGCATAGTATGGCCCCAACCATGTGTTCAAGTGGGGAATAAGTGAGCAAATGTAACCAGCAGCACTCGGCTTATTAGTGAGACCTCCATACTGCTGAGCGCAGGTCACATGCGCAGTTTACAGCAAACTGAATCACTATGCCGAGGAGTCCCCAATAAATATAATGATGCAGATCAGAGGTCACACTAGGCAGAGCTCTGGCTCTGTAAGGCTATGTTCACACTTTGCGGATTTTGCTGCGGATCCGCAGCGGATTTGACTGCTGCGGATCCGCAGCAGTTTCCCATGAGTTTACATTCCAATGTAAACCTATGGGAAACAAAAAACGCTGTGCACATGCTGCAGAAAAATCCGCGCGGAAACGCTGCGGATTACATTCCGCAGCATGTCACTTCTTTTCTGCGGATTTTCACCTGCTCCAATAGAAAACTGCAGATGAAAATCCGCAGAAGAAAACGCAGTAAAAACCGCGATAAATCCGCAGTAAAAACCGCAACGGGTTTTCACTGCGGATTTTGGAATTCTGCTGCGGAAAAATCCGCAGTGGAATCCGCAAAGTGTGAACATAGCCTAAGGCTTGTTTCACATTTGCGGTTGTGTCCGCAGAATTTCTGATGCATACATCCGCATGCGTCTTGAATTCCTATCTTTGACATTGTATACGCAGGTGCATGTGTTCGCCAACATTTGCTTACGCATGCGTATTTTCGCGGTGTGCGGCTGACGCACCATGATTTCCGCCGCCGTACGCATGTGTACGCTTGCAGAAGGAGCACATCAAAACAACGCAGTACAGTCTATGGGAACGCAAGGACATGCGTTCGATTGCGTTTGCACAAGGGTCTATATACAGAAATCCCATGAGCCACGCCCATTGTGTCAATTAAGTTCTTGAAAAACTTTCATAACAAACGCATGCGCATAAACAACGTTAACGCATGCAAACAATTTTTTTTATTTATTTATTTTTTTTTTTTTATCAGTAATGCGTAAGTTGATGCGGGAAAAAAAATGTTGCGTTTTGCCATGCGGCTGCATAGGAAAGGCTGCGGACTCAACCACAAATGTGAACCTAGCCTTAGTGACGAGCAGCATGAAGCTCATTACATTGACCATTGCCAGACCCTATGAACGCCAGGCGACACCTTTACTTTAAAAAAAACAAACCATTTTTTTACAGGATAGTTTTATTTTTTTAACTGGAATTTAAGTTACTAAATGTGCTTATTTTATGTAATCTATACAACAGATGTGACAAAATGATGGGTCATGCGTATAACGTCAGTAATCTACAAGGTGCTGACCAACTAAAATTGGGGCACTCAGAGAAAATTAACTATTCCTTCCGGTAGCCAATGGTTTTCAGTAATAAGCATGCCGAATAAGAGCGGCGGCGGTTGGCACGCTCTGGCACCTCGACAAGCGATTCTGCGCCAATGAGAGGGCTGTCAAAGTGCCAGGACGTGTGTACACCCATATGCGAAAGCTGGTGGCTCCTAGGGGAGGGGGAGAACAAAACAAAAACCTTACTTTCACCCAGGTGCTGCAATTTCAGTACAGTGGCCAGGCATCTTTTCAATGCTATTATCCTGCAGAGTAACACTATATTTTCCGGTTAATAGCGTTATCTGAAGTGACACGTTGCGTTAAAGCTCCTCAGGTTTTTCATTAGGTGCAGGTTTTCTGTAAGTATGCAGTTACCTTTAAGCCCTTAATGACCAGAGGTATTTTTGGTTCTGCATTTTCATTTTTTGCTCCCCTCCTTCCCAGAGCCACATTGGTCAATTTGGCCATGTGAGGGCTTGTTTTTTTTTTGGCGGGACGAGTTGTACTTTTGAACACCACCATTGGTTTTAACATATCGTGTACTGGAAAACGGGAAAAAAAATTCTAAGTGCAGTGAAATTGCAATAAAAAAAGTGCAATCCTACAGTTTGTTTTTACTATGTTCACTAAATGCTAAAATTGACCTGTCATTACGATTCTCCAGGTCATTACAAGTTCATAGACACCACACATGTCTATGTTCTTTTTTATTTAAAGTGGTGGGAAAAAAAGAAAAACACCCATCGGTGACCCGCGATCACGTGACATTCCCAATGGGTGGGATCTCCAGCGCGCTTGCCGGAAGCATGCGTTAAATGCCGTATCAGAGTTGGACAGTGGCACTTAACTAGTTAACAGCCAAGGATGGCTGGAGATTCGTTCCACGGCTGTTAGCTGCACTTCTCAGCTGTTCAAAATAGCTGATGTGTGCCGGAAAAGATGGGAGTCCAAAATCTGTGTACATTTACGCCTGATGTCGGAAATGGGTTAAGGGATGATCCGAAACGAAGATTATTGTAAAAATAAATGTCTAATGTAATAAACAGCTTTTCTAACAAACTTTAAAGTGTCCCCATCTTTCTGTATATATTTATTATAGTCTTTCAGTAGGTTTAGTTTGAACATTCCCAGTAAATAGTGGGATAATCCAAAGAGACATCATAAAGGGCAGAGGCTGTTTGTTGTCCTTAATGCAGCCGATGTCACCACCCTGAAACAGTCATCAGCAACCTTCATTCAGAGGTTGGGCCCTCTGAGAAATAAGTCTTGTCAATTCCAACATATTCCCGCCAAGATCTGCTGGCCAGCACCAGGCAACAATAATACATTTTTTCCTTTTGGTTCATTTTGATCACTGTGATAAGGTCTATCATGGTGATCAAAAAAAAAAAAAAAAAAAAAAAAAAAGTAAACCGTTAACAGTCCCAACACATGCAGGTAGAGCCTGTTTGTTGGGCTCTCCATCAGACAGCTGAAAAGCAGGAGCGATCCAGGAAGCCAGGTTCCCTCTGCAGCTTATTCGGTAAGCGCTATAGCTTGCCAAATAAGGAGGGAGCAGAACAAACTCCCTAATTTCTACTACTTAGTCACACGATGAGACTCTGGAGGGATGGAGCACCATTTGCCTCCTGGAGCGCTGAGTTTTTTAGAATAGTGACCCCATTTTACAAATTATACCTCTTTGGGAATTTATCGACGATAGTCGAATAGTGACGATTTTGACTTTGTGGATGTTTTCCAGAAACAAGTAGAAGTGGATGTTACTGAGTGAAAATTACAAATTGCCGCTGGAGTGACCAGTACGCTGGAGTGACCAGCATTATGCCAGCCCATGCTTCTGGAGACACACCCCCATAAATTGGCGGGCTCTCATCACTAATGGCCTTATGCGGTATAAGGGATTATACGACCTTACTCTGGGTCGGTGTGATTACAGAGATACCAGACTTACATGTGGTTTTTATGTTTGGCTGCTATCACACCCTAAAAAACTAATTTTTGCATCGCCATATTTACACCGCTATAATATTTCCATATTTCGACCAACAGTCATGTGAGGGCTTTTTTTTTTTTTTTTGCAGGACGAGTTTATGTTTTTATTGGTACAGTTTTCGGGCACATGACATTTTTTGATCACTTTCTATTCCGAATTTTAGGGAGGTAGAATAAATACCAGCATTTTATCAAATTTTTTTTAATATATATACTGTTCCACGTATGGTAAAATTAGTAAGGGAGCTTTATTCTCCAGGTCAGCACGATTACAGCAATAACCCAATTTTTTTTAGGTTTTGGCGCTTTTACACAAACTTTTGAAGAAAATGTTGTGCATCACTTTATTCTGAGAGCTAAAACATTTTTATTTTACAGATGACAGAACACTATGGCGGCTTGATTTTTTTGCGGGACAGGATGACATTTTCAGCGGTACCATTTTTATATGCATTAGTCTTTTTGATTGTGTTTTATTGAACATTTTGTTTGGCAGTATGATAAAACAGTTTTTGCCTCTTATGGTGTTCACTGAAGGGGTTATCTAGTGGTACAGTTTTATAGAGCGGGTCAGACGCGGCGATACCAAATGTGTACTTTTTTTTCCTTTTAAATAAATTAGAATAATATTTTCTCCTTGTTTTTTATTTGGGGATTTTTAAAAATATTTTTATACTTCACTTTACATTGTCCCACTATGGGACATCAGCCTTGTACTGACAGGTCGCTGATCTAATACTCCTACATTGTAGGGCTTTGGAGCAGCTTCTGAGAGGCAGGAGAGGAGACATGTCAGCTCCTACTCTTAAGAGTGCGTTCACAAGCCAGGACCATGAAGGACCCCGCGGCCATCTTACAGCCGGGGGTCACCATGGAAACAATCGGCACAACGAATTGGTAAAGCATTACTTGTGTAGTGTAGTGCTTTACCAAGCATGGCAATGCTATGCTCCATTCACACATAAGGCTGTCATGTTTGTGTAACCAATTCCAGCTCATACATTGTGGTCTGTACTCTGACTGCAACGCACGAATGTCAGAATCCTGTCTTGTAGTGAAAGGCAGGCCACTGCTCTATAGAACCCCAGATCTCACTCTCTTCACATGCCACGGTCACTTGACAAGCATGTAAGGGATTAAATGAGCAGCTGCAGACCACTAATAGCACTGCTGTGTCTGTGCTAGCAAGGATCCCAGAGCAAAGATTCACTGGCGCAGAGCTGTGACTGGAAACTTAATATTTCAGCCGAGAATTTAACCACAACAACTCATTAAATGTGCAAATAGGGATGAAGGCATACCTTTATCATCTTTAGATGTGTTTTTATTATCCTTTGAATCCTTGGATGAGCTGCAAGAGGTAAATGATTAAGAAAATAAAATGAAAAAGGAGATCAGGAATTCCTATGAGAAACAAAAAAAAACACATAAAACACCTTGCAATAGTTCAAATTGAATCTTAGAGGATCAAAAGGTTTCCCTCAAAGCTTCTTGATCTCATTCTCCCCAGGAAGCCCGAAGATCTAGATTTTCTGACAAATATATTCAGTGTGGAAATATGGAAAAATCTTCTCCCAAATTCAAGGATTGGACTTGGCTTCATTTAGTGTTCGGGCAGTTGTTTCTTACCATCACCACAAGGAGCTTTTAGAAACTTGTCAATTTGGAAAAAATAAAAATAAAACTGCTGGCAGTAGAACAACTGGGAAAATCTTGGTTTAAAAATATAAACAAAAAAAATAAAAATAAAAAAAAGGAACTTATGAGGCTCAAAAATCATTATACACAAAGGGAAGGTGATAAATATATTCTTGCAGCTACCCCTTAATGTAGAGTGCTCTTAGTGAAGGCTGGTAATCAGCATCTTAATGAACTGACATAGAAAAACAAACCTCTTTCCTTGACCAGAGGTCCCTGTAGATGGACCTTTCTTCTGAGAATCCTTTTCTTTATCTCCAGATTCAGCTTTCTTTGAACCTTCTCTGGATTCCTTCTTAGCACCATCTCCTTTAGCACTCTCCCCTTTGTCATTTTTCTGGTTCCCCGACATGTCATCTTTTTGTTCCTCCAGGCCATCCTTGGGATCAGTCGCAGCTTCCTCATCTTCATCCTTTGGTTTGCATGCCTCCGAATCTGCAAGTTTCACATTTTTACCTGTTTCTAGGAGGTCATCTCCATCACAATCGATAGTGATGGCATCTTCAGCCTGGAGTGTGACAGATACATTATCGTACTCCACTTCTTTCAGAGATGTGCTAGCTTTCATGTCTTCTTTAACAGCAAGCGCTGATCCATTTTCTTCTGAATGAACAGGTTTAGCTACTTCTTGTGTACCATCTCCAGAACCTGTTATATCTAAGAGGATTTAACAGGAATAAACATGGCAAAATAAGAAGTTTAAACAAATGTAAGCGCAGGACCTAAAGAAAACACATCTGGTTAACAGAAAGCATTGCTAAAAACTTTTTGACAAACAAGCTGACATTCTTCATGGTAAGACAGCATTATAGACATGATAGGGCTCCTTGGATCCTGTCTTGGGACTGTGCTCCAAATCCACAGGAAATCTTCATGAAAGACAGACGCCTCCCAGAGAAGTGTACTTGAATGATCATGCCTCTCAAAACAAGTCAGTATCTTCATCCATCAGTAGATTAGACAACACGATGACGTCCAGAAGATATAGTCCAATCACAGAATTTTTCACCGATTACTGGCACACCAGACACAAATACGGATCTTCATGTCCAAGACAACACTAGTCCAATCTTTCCAAGCAGTTTACTCAAGTGTCCCAGCGTACATGCCAATGGCTTGACATCCAATACCCATTTCATGGTGCTGGAGCTCATAGAGTACTTTAATGTTACACAAGGCAAGAACAACACTCAAAAGTATCTCCTGTCCACTATTCGAGCACAACCAAAGGTCCTAGACACCTATATGAAAAGTTACTGATCTTCTAGAAAATCCTCCCATTATCACAAATCGTTCATACAATCCAGATAGTAGTAGGTAGCAAGTACAAGTAGTCCTCCACAGGGAGAGTGGTCCAAATGGGTAAAATCACTATAGGTTTCTGTATGGGAGGTGCAGCCAGAAACTTACCTTACATAAAAACCCAAGAATTGCAACATGTGCTGGAGTCCTGAGTGCATACAGGTATGTAGTGCTGATTTTTCTTGAGATATTTGTAATTGTTTCAGAGTCTGAAAATCTAAGCTATGTTTTTATAGTAAAAACATCAAAAAGTGAATGCACAAACTAACCTTTATTTTCATTGTCGTCCTCATCTCCTTCCTAAGGTAAAAGGGGGAGGTTTAAAAAAAAAAAAAACAAGGAAAAAAAAAAAAAACCAGGTTTACATTTACTGTTAAAATTATTCTGGATTCTTAAGATACATCTAATCCCAGCTCTAGTACCTTCTGTTATAGATATTTATAGCTTTGCTCCAGTTCGTAAATCCCGCTTGAGATCTGCTGTCACCCTACAGGAGTCATGAGCAAAGGGCCGCACCCAGGCTACAAATGGCCCTGTTGCCTGTTCCGGTCTGGCTCATGGACCAGGACAGCCAAATAGGCTGGCTACAGTGCTGTCCTGCCTCATTTGGCCACCCCTAGCCCAGTGTCTCGGTTTCATTAGTACCTGCATCCTCAGGACAGATGCCAGTGAACACAACACATGAGAGTCTCTGCCCAGCGGGTCCATGAAGTCATCAGATCGTGATTGTTGTGCGGTGATTAAAAGTACACACTTAACCCCTTAATCCCATATGACGTACTATCCCGTCAAGGTGACCTAGGACTTAATTTCCAGGGATGGGATTGTACGTCAGATCGACAGCGCTCACGGGGGGGAGGGGGGGGATTGGACGCGGCCGAGTGTCAGCTGACATCCGGCACTAAAATCCAAAAACACTATTCAGAGCGGGCACCATCCACTTATAATAAATAAGGGGATCACTTTCTGCATACTACATGTAAGTACAACCATATAGAGAAAAGTGTATGCATAACAATTAGGATCACCACATCAATCATAAAGTACAAAAAATATATATAGTTTTTATTGAGAACACCTCTCAACAAGCATTTAAAAACAATTAAAAAGCCCTACAACATAGGTTGAGGTTGTGGGTCAACAACAATTACAGGTAAATGCCAAAAGAAACACTCCACAGCCAATTTACAATGAAGTATATATGAACAGAATCAGATCACAGATGCCAGCACTTTTTAGATATACACATGCTGTTATTTCAAAGGAATATAATGACAATAACCGTCCCCATGATAAATAACATTGGTACAAATGCCAAAAATTCGGTGTGTAAATTAGAGGAGGGTGCCCGACCTAAATATTGGTCAAGGAGATATAACAACCCCTGTTTTTCCCACAGGGTTTTCACCCTCAAACCCTATAGTCTTACCTAACCTAATATAAAGGTAACCCCTCAAGTCCTGGCCTGATAGACATGGTAGATATGGTTTGCTGTGACCGTGTACAGACCCACGCGTATCGACGCTTAAAGCGTCTTCCTCAGGGTCAATGGTGCCATGATGGTGTGTCCCATGATTTAAATAAGCAAATAATTTATCAATACACCGACCAGGTTTGGCGAGCGATTGACATCCGGCACTATGTGCTGGAGCGGTCACGGACCGCCCCCGGCACATTATCCCCCTTACCAACGCCTGCAGCCCTGCATGTCAGATCGCTGATCTGACACAGTGCTCTGCAAAGTGTGAGATCAGCGATCTGACCCTATAACATGATGCCGCCTAATAAATTGTGTAGTAGCCCGTTAACTTCGAGTGAGATGACTCAGTTCGAGCCAATTAAATTTAGTTTTGTCTTGTGACTTCGAGTGAATTGACTCAGCACGGGGCCTGGTAATTTAGGAGTAATTTGATTAAGTAGGGAATAATTGGTTTGTGCTGCAGACTCAGTTCTCTTTAGAAACTCAGGTTTGAGTCAACTCCCCCGTCTTATTGTTTGGTGTTTGTTTTCTTGATAGATGTATATCTATAGAAAGATGGAGAAATTAATGCAGATCTGCTGCATTGGCACTAAGCAAAATTCAGATTGCATGTTATATGTACATTAGTGGAAGTTGTGTGGAATGTCAGAACGGGGGAGGTTACAGCCCCTGAAGTGGAAGATTGTCTTGGGGAAAAAAAGAAAAGGAAAAAAAAAAGGTATCCTACAAGATAATGGATTGTTGTCTATTGCTAGGGCACGGGAAAGAGTGAGTCTGTATAGAGAAAATTGGATAGAAGAGGAAAGGAATAAAAAGGACAGTTGAGTTATGTGCATTACAAAAATGTATCCTGTGAGTGGCCACCACCATACAATGGTGGCCCAGAGCCATGTGCTAACTCTGGAAGCAGCCATTTTGTGGATGGGCCATGTGCTAACTCTGGTAGCAGCCATTTTGTGGATGGGCCATGTGCTTACTCTGATGGCAGCCATTTTGTGGATGGGCCATGTGCTTACTTTGATGGCAGCCATTTTGAGGATGGCAAATGTGTTAATACTGGCAGTAGCCATTTTGTGGATGGCAAATATAATGCTGGCAGTAGCCATTTTGTGGATGGCAAATATAATGCTGGCAGTAGCCATTTTGTGGATGGCAAATGTGTTAATGCTGGCAGCAGCCATTTTGTGGATGGGCCATGTGCTTACTCTGATGGCAGCCATTTTTGTGGATGGGCCATGTGCTTACTCTGATGGCAGCCATTTTTGTGGATGGCAACTGTGTTAATGCTGGCAGCAGCCATTTTGTGGATGGCAAATGTAATTTTGGCGGCGACCATTTTGTGGATGGCAAATGTGCTGCTCCTGGTGGTGAACATCTTACTCTAAGGCTACACACCACATCACCAAATCCTTGCTACCCAGTAATGACCACTAATGGCCAATACTATATTCCTTTGGGAAGTGAACAGGCTTTACCCATGTTTCCTGTCTCAGTGGTTTCCAGTGGGGCACTGACCCTTTCCCCCATCACTCCTGTCGTGAATCCAGCAATCATCCCACCTGGATTGTCCCCGGCCCTTTCTACTGTCACTTCCACTGCCAATTTAGACGCACACCCACACAAGATGCTCCAAGCAACGGCCTCTCCTCCCAATGCTTCCACTACAACAGCACTCTCACGCAGTCTACCTAACCCTATACCGGGTACCTCACAGACTCTCACAGCCAAGTGCACACCTGTATGGGACAGTGGCAACTAACAAGGGGGGGCTCAATCTGGGAGGGAAATGCCAATAGCACAGGAAGCATAAAGGGGAGGGAATGTTGGCAAGCTATTTTTGACAAAGAACTTCCTGAGGGACCCTTGTTAGTGGTGGGAAAGGGTGACCTAATGACAATGGAAACAGACGCTATTGTTAATGCTGCCAATTCTCGGTTAGAGCACAATGGGAGGTGTAGCTAGAGATGGAGTGGAAGCAGGAGGGGTGACTATTCAAGCTGACAGTCGAATCATTGTTGAGTCAGGTGTTCTGATAGCTGTTGGGGACATAGCGGTGACTAAATCTGGCAATATTCCGTGTATAATCATCATACACGCTGTAACCCCTACTTATGACCCTATTCATCCAGACGTTAGTGCTCAACAACTTTGTGCAGCAATAACTCGCATTTTGGAGTATGCGAATATTAGTAAGCAAATTGAGACCTTGACAAATCCCGCCATTGGTGTTGGCATTTTCGGTCTCCCTGTTCATGCATGTACAAGGGAAATCGTTGGAATTATAACAAACAAGTGTAGCCCCCCCCAAATCATTTGCTGCCTCTCTGAAATCAGGTTAATGAGTAATGAGAACAGGACTGTTAAAGCTTTTAAGACTGCCTGCGTCACCTGGACCCCACACCACGATACTGGAGCTGCCCAAATAGAGCCCCTCATTCCAGGACTGTTACCTCCTCCTGCACCTCATACACAAGGGATTACATCTGTACTCACGGTGCCATCTCTACTCCCACCTCAGGTGTCACCACCAACAGTGCCAATGCTCATGTCTGAGGAGCCCACCCTCTACGTCAAGTTTACACCCCAGCAAGCTGCTACTCTGTTGAACCAACTTCCAGCTCCAGAAAAACAGCCGATGCCTTTCTACAGAAGCATGCTTCAAATCCAAAGGAATTACTCAGCCACGTGGCAAGATCTCATTTCCCTGGCAAATCTTAAAGCAGGGGATGCATATTGGCCTGTTATGGAAATCGCGTTCAATGATGCCTCACTTGCCAGTAACAGTACATGGAACTCTGGTGTTGAGTTCTGCCAACAACTTAAGACATGTGCTTCGGATGAGTTGGCTGACATATCACTGTCGCCAATGGATTCCAGATGCCTCCAAGCTGATGCAGCCATTGTACGATGACCTAAAGACATCAGCGTTTTCACTATGTACCAAATCCGTGGAAGCTTTTTAAACTCTTAAACAGGCCATACAGTCTGCACCAGCTTTTGGAATCCCAAATTCTGATATCATCTTAAGACATCCGGTTCTCTTAATGGCTCCACACAACATAAAAGCTATTTTTGAAACCTAAACGTCTGTCACTGCAGCGTCATACGAGACTACAATGTTCGCTCTTGGTTCCGGATAATGTCACTCTTGTCCGCTGCACCATCCTCAACCCTTCCATGCCGCTTCCTCTTTCCAGGGGGGATGTGGATGATTATGCTGATGCTCTTTGTGAAGATGTTTCTACACACTCAGAGGAGGATCATGACTGTCTTGAACAAATGCAGGAAGAAGTAGCCTCCCAGAAAAAAGTGTCTGAAGACCCATTCCCACATGCTGACCTGACGCTCTTCACTGATGGTTCCAGATTTGCAGATGAAAACAGGAAGGTTCCATACGGGATATGCCGTGGTTACACATGACCAGGTCATCTCAGCTGGATCCCTACCACCGCATATGTCTGCACAAGAAGCGGAACTTAAGGCTTTGACGTTCCAAGCTCTGCAGTGCACCCAAACAGTGGTTTACCCCCACATATGGGGTATCGGCGTATCCAGGAGAAATTGCACAACAAAATTTATGGTTAAATTTCTGTTTTTACACTTGTGAAAATTTAAAAAAAAAAATGGTTCTGAAGTAAAATGTTTGCAAAAAAAAAGTTAAATGGTCATTTTTTTCCCCCACATTGTTTCAGTTCCTGTGAAGCACATAAAGGGTTAATAAACTTCTTGAATTTGGTTTTGAGCATCTTGAGGGGTGCAGTTTTTAGAATGGTGCCACACTTGGGAATTTTCTATCATATTGACCCCTCAAAATGACTTCAAATGTGATGTGGTCCCTAAAAAAAAATATGGTGTGGTAAAAATGAGAAATTGCTGGTCAATTTTTAACCCTTTAAACTCCCTAACAAAAAGATTTTGTTTCCAAAATTGTGCTGATGTAAAGTAGACATGTGGGAAATGTTACTTATTAACTATTTTCTCTGATTTAAGGGCATAAAAATACAAAGTTTGAAAATTGCAAAATGTTAAAAATTTCGCCATATTTCCGTTTTTTTCATAAATAATCTCAAGTAATATCGAAGAAATGTTACTACTAACATGAAGTACAATATGTCACGAAAAAAACTCAGAATCAGTGGGATCCGTTAAAGCATTCCAGAGTTATAACCTCAAAGTGACAGTGGTCAGAATTGTAAAAATTAGCTCGGTCATTAAGTACCAAATTGGCTCTGTCACTAAGGGGTTATTTTAGTTACAGCAGGGTTTAGGTTTATTTGGATTATTTTAGTGTTTTTATGCTTCATTGCCAATGTGAACATGCGTTTATGAGCTGCATGTATACCAACTTAAACTAAGCTCAATTTTTGTGTTTTTTTATGGGGTGCCATTATACTGTAGGGGGCACCAGTATACTGTATGGAAGACATTGCAAGGCCTAGTTAGTGCTCCATACACTATATGTGGGGCTCATACTGTATGGAGCTCTATGTGGAGCCATTAAACTTTATGAAGAGCGGTGTATGGAATACAGTTGGAATCATACGGAGAAGGGGATTGGGGGGGGTGTAAGTAGGGTCATCATACTCTGCGTGTGGAGGAGATGTAGATTGTGAGCCCTCACGGGCAGGGACCTCTCCTGTACCAGTCAGTGACTTGTACCGCTTACTATACTCTTTACATATACCCCTTTTCACATGTAAATCGCTGCAAAATAAATGGTACTATAATAATAAATTAACTAGGAGTATCATACGGTGTTTGGAAGCACTTTTGTTTGCATCATAAGTTATGTTTTATTTTTTATCCTTTGTTGCTATATAAATTAGGCCATTGGACCATATGCCTTTTACTGCTCTAACAATAACCTTATACTATTCCACTATAATTCCAAAATTTAAAATAGTTATTTTTGGTAAGGAAAAACTTCAATTGTTGACTTTTTATTATACATATCAAGGTTGGCCCAAGACTTTGTCCAAGCTCTTTGCTATAGACTCTATAGCACGATAATGTACAAGTTGTTTTTCCCTAGTCCTTGCAACCCAAAAATACCCCCACATGATGCTGCACCACCATGTTTCACTGTGGGGATGGTGTTCTTGTGGTAACGAGCTGTGTTGGTTTGGCGCCAGAGAGTTTACCTTGGAGGCCAAAGTTAAAATTTTTGTCTCATCTGACCACAGCACTTTCCTCCATACATTTGGGGAGTCTCCCACATCTTGACAAACTCAAAATGAGCCTTAAAATTTGTGTGTGTAAGTAGAGGCTTTCTTCTGGCCACATCTACGGAGTGTACAACTTATTGTGGATATATAGACAGATACTCCAGTCTCTGCTTGGGAATTCTGCAGCTCCTTCAAGGTTACTTTTGGTCTCATTTCAGAGTTATACTTAATGTGGATGAAATCACGCAGCCAGTATCTGATGCATGCTGCCCGATCCACAGGCAGGTATCATCCATCAGGTTCCTTTTAATAACCATGTTACCTATGTGTAATGACTGCAGCGAGGCGACAAGCAATTTCATAAGAGGAGCACATGCCCCCAGGTTTCCACTGACAATTTCAAGACAACATGCAAACTGTCTCTTCAGAGAGGAAAAGTACATAATGCAACCTATTTAACCCCTTCATGACCCAGCCCATTTTGGCCTTAATGACCTGGCCGTTTTTTGCAATTCTGATTAGTGTCCCTTTATGAGGTAATAACTTGGGAACGCTTCAACGGATCCCAACGGTTCTGAGATTGTTTTTTCGTGACATATTGGGCTTTATGTTAGTGGTAAATTTAGGTCAATAATTTTTGCGTTTGTGAAAAAAAATGGAAATTTCGCTAAACTTTTTAAAATTTCTCAATTTTAAAATTTTGAATTTTTATTCTGTTAAACCAGAGAGTTATGTGACAAAAAATAGTTAATAAATAACATTTCCCACATGTCTACTTTACATCAGCACAATTTTGGAAACTTTTTTTGCTAGGAGGTTATAAGGGTTAAAATTTGACCAGCGATTTCTCATTTTTACAACGAAATTTACAAAACCATTTTTTTTTTAGGGACCACCTTACATTTGAAGTCAGTTTGAGGGGTCTATATGGCTGAAAATACCCAAAAGTGACACCATTCTAAAAAAATGCACCCCTCAAGGTACTCAAAACCACATTCAAGAAATTTATTAGCCTTTCAATTACTTCACAGCAGCAGAAGCAACATGGAAGGAAAAAATGAACCTTTAACTTTTTAGTCACAAAAATGATGTTTTAGCAACAATTTTTTTATTTTCCCAAGGGTAAAAACAGAAACTGGACCCCAAACGTTATTGTACAATTTGTCACAAGTACGCCGATACCCCATATGTGATACATAGTGAGCACTTTGAACCCTCAAGTGCTTCATAAATTGATCCTTAAAAATGAAAATACTTTTTTCACAAAAATTTTTAGTCTCAATTTTATCATTTTCACATGGGCAACAGGATAAAATGGATCCTAAAATTTATTGGGCAATTTCTCCTTAGTACACCGATACCTCACGTGTGGGGGTAAACCACTGTTAGGGCACACGGCAGGGCTCAGAAGGGAAGGAGCGCCATTTGACTTTTTGAATGAAAAATCGTTAGTGGACACCATGTTGCGTTTGGAGAGCCCCTGTGTGCCTAAACATTGGAGCTCCCCCACATGTGACCCTATTTTGGAAACTAGACCTCCCATGGAACAAATCTAGATGTGCGGTGACCACTTTAAACCCCCCAAATGCTTCACAGACGTTTACAACGCAGAGCCGTGAAAATAAAAAATCATTTTTCTTTCCTCAAAAATGATGTTTTAGCAAGCAATTTTTATTTTTACAATGGTAACAAAAGAAATTAGACCCCAGTAGTTGTTGCCCAGTTTGTCCTGAGTACAATGATACCCCATATGTGGGGGTAAACCACTGGTTGGGCACACGTCGGGGCTCGGAAGTAGTGACTTTTGAAATGCAGACTTTGATGGAATGGTCTGCGGGCGTCACGTTGCGTTTGCAGAGCCCCTGATGTGTCTAAACAGTAGAAACTCCCCACAAGTGACCCCATTTTGGAAACTAGACCCCCCCAAGGAACTTATCTAGATGTGTGGTGAGAACTTTCAACCCCCAAGTGCTTCACAGAAGTTTATAACGCAGAGCCGTGAAAATAAAAAATAAGTTTTCTTTCCTCACAAATTATGTTTTAGCAAGCAATGTTTTATTTTTGCAAGGGTAAAAGGAGAAATTGGACCCCAATAGTTGTTGCCCAGTTTGTCCTGAGTACGCCGGTACCCCATATGTGGGGGTAAACCACTGTTTGGGCGCACGTCGGGGCTCGGAAGGGAGGGAGCACCATTTGACTTTTTGAATGCAAGATTGACTGGAATCAATGGTGGCGCCATGTTGCGTTTGGAGACCCCTGATGTGCCTAAACAGTGGAAACCCCTCAATTCTAACTCCAACACTAACCCCAACACACCTCTAACCCTAATCCCAAATGTAGCCATAACCCTAATCACAACCCTAACCCCAACACACCCGTAAACCCAATCACAACCCTAACCCCAACCCTAACCACAAGTTTAACCACAACACACCCCTAACCCTAGCCATAAGCCTAATCTTAACCCTATTTCCAACCCTAGCTTTAATTCCAACCCTAACCCTAAGGCTATGTGCCCATGTTGCGGATTCGTGTGAGATTTTTCCGCACGATTTTTGAAAAATCCGCAGGTAAAAAGGCAGTGTTTTACCTGCGGATTTACAGCGGATTTCCAGTGTTTTTTTGTGCGAATGTCACCTGCGGATTCCTATTGAGGAACAGGTGTAAAATGCTGCGAAATCCGCACAAAGAATTGACATGCTATGGAAAATACAACGCAGTGGTTTTTTCCACACCATGGGCACAGCGGATTTGGTTTTCCATAGGTTTACATGGTCCTGTAAACCTGATGGAAAACTGCTACGAATGAATACGCAGCGGTTTCATTTACTATTTTTTTTATTTTCATCACTGTGATAAAACTTATCAAAGTGATCAAAATATACCTGGAACGAATCTGCCGGTCGATTCGGCGGGCGCACTGCGCATGCGCCTGCCATTTTGGAAGATGGCGGCGCCAATGAAGGAGACGGACACCGAGAGGCTCGGTAAGTATGAGGGGTGGGGGGGGTGGGGGGTAGATCGGAGCATGGGGGGAGCGGGCAGGAGGACGGGGGAGCAGACAGGACGACGAAGGGGAGCGGAGCACAGGACGGAGAACTGGGGAGGAGATCGGTGGCGGGGGCAGATCAGTGCTTCCAGCCATGGCCGATGATACTGCAGCATCGGCCATGGCTGGATTGTAATATTTCACCAGTTTTCATAGGTGAAATATTACAAATTGCTTTGATTGGCAGTTTCACTTTCAACAGCCAATCAGAGCGATCGTAGCCACGGTTTGGTTTATATTTGAAGTACCACTCCCCCTGTCCCTGCAGATTGGGTGAAATTGGAGTTAACCCTTTCACCCAATCTGCAGGGACGCAATCCCTCCATGACGCCACATAGGCGTCACAGGTCGGATTGGCATAGACTTTCATGACGCCTACGTGGCGTCAAAGGTCGGGAAGGGATTAAGTAGCAATCCTACAAGTCAATAACAATCCTTGACACATGACTTCAGATAAACCGCTTTTATCACAGACCAAGACTTAAGACCTGGCCTGTCACTCTGCAGAAGCAGAAACCTTACCCCTTAAATTTCAATACAAGGCACTTAAGAAAATAAATGTTAATCCTATATATTCCTACCCAGAACTAGACAGTGCCCAGTTAAATGAGAAATAATGGTTTGTTTGCCTAACTGTCAACTTCAGGTCAACCAACTTTGTGCCAGATCAGAGATACCTTTTTGCTTAATCATATTTTGGCTCGGGTTTGTATGGAGAAAACAACTCCCATAGAGATACTAATGCCACTACCATAGAATATGCTGCAGATTTTATATAACACAGCAATGGGAGCAAGGCTGTGGACCATACAACACACTGCAGCACTAGAGGGAAAAATAGGTGTAAAACCCATTAACCACATCCTAACTGCTGTGCTGACCTAGTCTCTTTGGTGGGTAATATTCATTGATTGTCATTTGCACATGGTTAGCCATCTGCCAATCTAAGTGGCGTCCATTTTAAAAGAAAGGAGAGCAGAAAAATCAGCCACAACTACCGATAGACTAAAGGTGTCTGCAATAAGAGCCAGATTGTAGGACGCACAGAAAACCAGGACCAATTGAGAATTTTTGCAATCTGTAAAGTCGTTCAGATTAAAATCCGTCTCAAATTATTGAATTTTAACTAAAATGTGCATTCTTGAAAGGTGTATAACACAAACGTACTGAAAATTCAGATAATTTAAAAGGCACTATCAGCAGGATCAATCCTCTTGGGCCATCTATATAGGCATGTAGTTTACCGGTAGTTGAATCTGCGATTCGATGTCTTATAAGAAAAACAGATTTTTCAGTAATAAGTAAATAAGCTGTTAAGATCTGTGTGTCAAACACTGTTCTCCCTGAGAATCTGCTGCCAGAGCTTATTTTAAATCAAAAGGGGTATTACCAGTGTGAGACAAGAACATTTATTTCTTTGGAATACAGCATTGTATTGCAATTATCACAGCATTATTTTATTTACTATGACCTACATGCCCATATTGAAGGTTTAGGAGGGTTGATCCTACTGACAGCTTAACTTTAATACAACCAACATGCATGCAATTAACGCAACAGTTGGGCAAATGCAGAGCTTTTGGAAGAAGGCACTTTCTAGTTTTAACTACATATTTAAATTATTAATGTGGCTTCCATTTGTACCATCCATACACTTTGACTGAATGTGGCAATTTTGGAGAGACCCCTTTACCTCCCAATATGAAGAGCCAGTTATGCCTGGCAGAACTGATATGGAACTAAACATTTAAATAAACTTACATCAGGAACAACATCTTGATCAGAGAGAGTCAGCATATCTTGATTTTCATCCTTGAAACAAGAAAAAATGGGTTATTAAATTAGTTATCTAAAGGGAAATGAAAAATACATATTCCATGTATGGACCCAACAGCACAGAAACTACAAACATTTATTTCATTGATCTCATGTAACTTCGCACATCTTAAGTAGAGAATAAACCTTGGTCATGGTAATGCTGAACATACAGGTAAGGTCAAATACTGAAGCACTGGAATATAATTGATATGTTGAGATTCATACATTGGTGGTTGACAATATAAAATGCATCATAAGTTGGCTTTTACAATCAAATTTTACAGAGAAAACACTGTATATATCTGAGTTCAATGTAAGAACTCATCACACTAATAAACACTACAATGCATTGTCTGAGGCATACCATTCTACACTACTTAGCGAAAAGTGCAGAAACAGTAGCAGCCACTGTCTATTCAGTAAAAATTTTTGAAGAACTGACATCATACAAAATTGCAACACGTGTAATACAATTATGTATGCAAGTAAACCATCTCCACTGTGGTTAATCATGTTTACAGGCTGTACTAACTTCCTTTAAAGTCCATTCATAAGGCTGTGTGCACACACCCATGTGCTATCAGTTTTTGCCTCAGACAAGCACCCTTTGTTTCATTGATCCACACACATCCCAGTCTCAGGTCCACGAGACAATGCATGTATTTTTCTTTTCTGTCTTGTAGATCAGATTGTTAAAATTTAAGAGGATCTGAACAGATGAAACATGGAAGCCAGGCATTGTACTTCAGTGTTCCATCCTATCAGTAGACCATCTATATAGGCACTTCGGTCTTTAATCCAATGTCTTATTTCCCAGAAACTCACGTTGTTAATATGTTAATGAGCTGTTAAAAGGGGGTTTCACTACTAATTTCACCCCCTTTCATGTGTCTCAACGCTTTCCAAAAGTGCATTTTCTGATATACTCCTATTGCCAGCCCTGCTCCTGTAAGCTCATCTCTGTAGGGGATGTAGTCTCCTATTGGGATTCTGGCTCTGCTATGGAAGATCTGGGAACTAGAATCAGATGAACGGAGGTCAATCGTGTGCAGGAGAAACTGCCCTTAGAGCTCATTTTAACCACTGAGTGACCAAACTAAATGTTTCAAATCTGACATGTCATGTGGCAATAATGCTGGAATGTTTCAACATATCCCAGTTATTTTGAGACTCTTTTCGTGACATTTTATGTGAACGGTAAATTTAGGTCAATATGTTTTGCACTTACTTACAAATCTATCAGAAATTTCACAAATTATCTAAACACATTGAAATTTTAAATCTTTGAATGAATATCCCTTTAATCCAGAAATACCTCACAAAATAGTTAATATTTACCTTATGGCTACCTTACAACAGCACCATTTGTCAAAAGTCCATTTATTTTGATAGGATGTTAGAAGGTTCGAAAAATGTAACAGTAATGGTTTACTTTTTCAAGGAAATTTACAAAAGGTTTATTTTTTTAGGGACCTATTCAGCTTTGAAGTGACTTGGGTTGGGGGGGTAGGTTTCAAAATAAATCACAAGGATTTGTTTTAACCAAAACGTTGCCACGCCACAGGGCATTAAAGTCCTCTTTTTTACATCTTTGTGTGCAGTTTCCTTTTTGTTTATTGAGAGAATATATATTATACATACACTAATTTATATATATATATATATATATATATATATATATATATATATATATATATACACATATATATACATATATATACACATATACATTATATATACACATACATTATATATACACATACATTATATATACACATACATTATATATACACATACATTATATATACACATACATTATATATACACATACATTATATATACACATACATTATATATACACATACATTATATATATACACACATATATACATATACATTATATATATACATACACATACATTATATATATATATACATATACATTATATATATATATATATATATACAGGTCCTTCTCAAAAAATTAGCATATAGTGTTAAATTTCATTATTTACCATAATGTAATGATTACAATTAAACTTTCATATATTATAGATTCATTATCCACCAACTGAAATTTGTCAGGTCTTTTATTGTTTTAATACTGATGATTTTGGCATACAACTCCTGATAACCCAAAAAACCTGTCAATAAATTAGCATATTTCACCCATCCAATCAAATAAAAGTGTTTTTTAATAACAAACAAAAAAACCAACAAATAATAATGTTCAGTTATGCACTCAATACTTGGTCGGGAATCCTTTGGCAGAAATGACTGCTTCAATGCGGCGTGGCATGGAGGCAATCAGCCTGTGACACTGCTGAGATGTTATGGAGGCCCAGGATGCTTCAATAGCGGCCTTAAGCTCATCCAGAGTGTTGGGTCTTGCGTCTCTCAACTTTCTCTTCACAATATCCCACAGATTCTCTATAGGGTTCAGGTCAGGAGAGTTGGCAGGCCAATTGAGCACAGTAATACCATGGTCAGTAAACCATTTACCAGTGGTTTTGGCACTGTGAGCAGGTGCCAGGTCGTGCTGAAAAATGAAATCTTCATCTCCATAAAGCATTTCAGCCGATGGAAGCATGAAGTGCTCCAAAATCTCCTGATAGCTAGCTGCATTGACCCTGCCCTTGATGAAACACAGTGGACCAACACCAGCAGCTGACATGGCACCCCACACCATCACTGACTGTGGGTACTTGACACTGGACTTCAGGCATTTTGGCATTTCCTTCTCCCCAGTCTTCCTCCAGACTCTGGCACCTTGATTTCCGAATGACATGCAAAATTTGCTTTCATCAGAAAAAAGTACTTGGGACCACTTAGCAACAGTCCAGTGCTGCTTCTCTGTAGCTCAAAAGTGGCTTTACCTGGGGAATGCGGCACCTGTAGCCCATTTCCTGCACACGCCTGTGCACGGTGGCTCTGGATGTTTCCACACCAGACTCAGTCCACTGCTTCCTCAGGTTCCCCAAGGTCTGGAATCGGTCCTTCTCCACAATCTTCCTCAGGGTCCGGTCTCCTCTTCTCGTTGTACAGCGTTTTCTGCCACATTGTTTCCTTCCAACAGACTTACCATTGAGGTGCCTTGATACAGCACTCTGGGAACAGCCTATTTGTTGAGAAATTTATTTCTGGGTCTTACCCTCTTGCTTGAGGGTGTCAATGATGGCCTTCTTGACATCTGTCAGGTCGCTAGTCTTACCCATGATGGGGGTTTTGAGTAATGAACCAGGCAGGGAGTTTATAAAAGCCTCAGGTATCTTTTGCATGTGTTTAGAGTTAATTAGTTGATTCAGAAGATTAGGGTAATAGGTCGTTTAGAGAACCTTTTCTTGATATGCTAATTTATTGAGACAGGTTTTTTGGGTTATCAGGAGTTGTATGCCAAAATCATCAGTATTAAAACAATAAAAGACCTGACAAATTTCAGTTGGTGGATAATGAATCTATAATATATGAAAGTTTAATTGTAATCATTACATTATGGTAAATAATGAAATTTAACACTATATGCTAATTTTTTGAGAAGGACCTGTATATACACATACATATATATATACATATACATTACACACATATATATACAATATACATATATATACATATACAATATACATATATATATATACACACACATATACATATATACATATATATATATATATATATATATATATATATATATATATATATATATATATATATATATACACACACACACACATATATACATACATATATACATATATATATATATGTATATATGTATATATATGTATGTATATATGTGTGTGTGTGTGTGTGTGTGTGTATACACACACACACACACACACACACATACATACATATATATATATATACACATACATACATACATATATATATATATACACACATATACATATACATACACACACACAAACACAGTACAGACCAAAAGATTGGACACACCTCATTTAAAGATTTTTCTGTATTTTCATGACTATAAAAATTGTATATTCACACTGAAGGCATCAAAACTATGAATTAACACATGTGGAATTATATACTTAACAAAAAAGTGTGAAACTGAAAATATGTCTTATATTCTAGCAGGGTGGATTTGATTTAAATCTAACTGATTTAAATCACGATTTAAATCACTAGTCAGTAAGGCTTGATTTAAATCAGTGATTTAAATCAAAGTTTCTGCCTAACTGAATTTGACTCCGCAGAGGTCCCAGCCTCTTCTTCACGGCAAAAATGTTACAACATGAACAGAGTTGAGAAAAAGACCTTAATCCTATTGTTCTACAAACCTATGAATACAGAATCAACCCCTTCAGTGCCAAGTCCAAGAAGTTAGACAATATGTTTTTGATTGTTTGGAGTGGAATAGATCTGCACAACACAAGAAGAATGTGAATCTAAAGGTACCGTCACACTAAACGATATCGCTAGCGATCCGTGACGTTGCAGCGTCCTGGCTAGCGATATCGTTCAATTTGACACACAGCAGCGATCAGAATCCTGCTGTGATGTCGTTGGTCGCTGCAGAAAGTCCAGAACTATATTTCGTCGCTGGACTTCCTGCTGACATCGCTGAATCAGCGTGTGTGACGCCGATTCAGCGATGTCTTCGCTGGTAACCAGGGTAAACATCGGGTTACTAAGCGCAGGGCCGCGCTTAGTAACCCGATGTTTACCCTGGTTACCAGCGTAAAAGTAAAAAAAAACAAACAAACACTACATACTTACCTTCCGCTGTCTATCCCTCGGCGCTCTGCTTCTCTGCCCTGTGTAAGCACAGCTGCCGGAAAGCAGAGCGGTGACGTCACCGCTCTGCTTTCCGGCCGCTGTGCTCACAGTCAGTGCAGGAAAGCACAGCGCCGGGGACAGACAGCAGAAGGTAAGTATGTAGTTTGTTTTTTTTTACTTTTACGCTGGTAACCAGGGTAAACATCGGGTTACTAAGCGCGGCCCTGCGCTTAGTAACCCGATGTTTACCCTGGTTACCGGGGACCTCGGGATCGTTGGTCGCTGGAGAGCGGTCTGTGTGACAGCTCTCCAGCGACCAAACAGCGACGCTGCAGCGATCCGGATCGTTGTCAGTATCGCTGCAGCGTCGCTTAGTGTGACGGTACCTTACGTGTGAGGAGGAGGAAGGGCAAGCAGACAAGAAAATGAAAGTGAAACTTTGAGCACAATACTGCAGCATAGCCACAGACAGACAAGTCTGGATCTGTTTGTGTGTACGATCTGAGGTTTATTACATTCTTTCCTTATAATGGCAGCAGGCCGTAAAAGAGACCCAGTTTGGGAATATTTTAATGAAGCTCCTTTGTCTATCGGTAAGGCAGGCATGCGTGCAAAATGCAAACGATGCAACAAAGAGATGCAAGGCCTGGTGGCGCGAATGAGGCAACATCATGAGAAGTGCGGTGATGAAGATTTTGCAGTTTTGAGAACTGCGTAAGTAAAGCGAGCGTCTGTGATAATATAGGAGAGAAACTGCCCACTAATCCTACAGAAACCTCTGGAAGAGCATGGCATTGTGAATGTTACACATATACAGCCTTTATTCTACTGAGTTAAACAACTCGGCTTTATCTCATAATGGAAGAACCTTTGGATGGTAAAATATTTTCCTCAAAAAGCAGTTTATTGAAAAAAATCCGATTTTTAAAAAAAAAAAAAAAAAAAAACATTGATTTTTATCCACCCTGTATTCTAGGTTCTTCAAAGTAGCCACCTTTTGCTTTGATGACTGCTTTGAACACTCTTGGCATTCTCTTGAGGAGCTTCAAGAGGTAGTCACCGGGAATGGTTAACAGGTGTGCCCTGTCAGGTTTAATAAGTGGGATTTCTTGCCTTAGGCTATGTGCACACGTTGCGGAATAGGCTTAGGAATTTCTGGTGCGGATTCTGCCTCTCCTGGCAGAAAACGCACCTGCGGATTTGTCGCTTTTTGTGCGCGGTTCCGCAACATTTTTTGTGCGTTTTTGCTGCGGTTTTCTTGTGGATTTGCTGCTTTTTTTACCCCTGCGGTATTCTATAATGGAATGGGTACAAAAACGCTGCAGATTCACTAAAAAGTAGTGACATGCTACTTCTTTTAAACCGCAGCGGATTTTCCGCAAAGTGTACACAGCATTTTCTCATTGATTTACATTGTATTGTAAAACAATTGCACATAAGCAACATTGTGATATCTTAAGAGTAATCTGCTTCTTTGACAATTTATCATTATTAAAAATTCTCAATTCTTGGGCCCCTTTCACGCAGTTTTTTCGCTATCAGTCGCAATTCGTCGAATTTTGAAAAAAAACGGATCCAGCGACTAATGCCGCTGGGTCCGTTTTTTCTCATAGAGTTGTACTAGCGACGGATGGCCTCATGTGTCATCCGTTGTTCGCCACATCCGTCGAAAATGGTTAATCCGGCAGAAGGAGACGAACAAACTTTTTTTTTTTTCTCCGTTGCCGTCCGTCGTTTGTTAGAATGGAAGCCTAAGGGCGCCTAATCAGGCAAATGACGGATTTTGTTTTTTTTAACTGAGCATGCTCAGATTTTTTTTTAGGATCCTTTAGCCAGCCCCTCCAGTCAAATCCGTTGGAAAAAAAAAGACCAGCTGCATCAATTTTTCACAATCTGGGACGGATTCATCGATCCATGGATTGTGACTGACGGCAAAAACTGATGTGTGAAAGGGGCCTTAGGGACAAAGATCTTTGTACCGTGTTAGCCAGTAGACAAAAATATTTACGGTAGATTTGAGAGTGGTCAGTGGTTGATACATTTAATAGCTGTTAGAAATTAAAAAGGTGATAACCACTGAGGACTCTCATATACAAATATTTTTCTATTAGGTAATATCTGTATTCAGTGATGACAATCTCCATAATTGGGAAGTCTATTAGTAGCAGCTGCCATTTCTTCTCTCAGTAATGAGGGAGGTCCGTCTTCTCTGAATAGACTTTTACCTTATAAATCAATTCTTGCATAGAAAGTTTCATATTGTCATGTGTACTACTGATTTTTAAATAAATATAACAATTACACTTAAAAGATACAACTATCCCCTTCAGAGAGAAAGAGGATGAACTCTAGTACCACCTATTGTATATGGCAATCCTAAGAATCAATATTGACCTTTTAAAGAGCCTCCTTGCTGCATGACTTGTGATAAGCCAAACCAGGAACACTATTTGCAGACATGAATTTCAGACTGTTTGCGCTTTCTCAGTGCAAGACGCGAAAACTGAATTTGACTGGGCAACAGGATCTGGCAAGAATAAAGTTTCTCATTGTGGAAAGTACCAAGTCAGGGAAGAGACTTAGGCCATAGAATCATAGAATGTTAAGAGTTGGAAGGGACCTCCTGGGTCATTTGGTCCAACCCCCTGCTCAAAGCAGGATTCACCAAGTCACTCTAGACAGGTGTCTGTCCAGCCTCTGTTTGAAGACTTCCATTGAAGGAGAACTCACCACCTCTCGTGGCAGCCTGTTCCACTCATTGATCAACCTGTCAAAAAGTATTAATATCTCCTATTCAGTTTCATCCCATTGCTTCTAGTCTTTCCTTGTGCAAATAAGAATAAAGATGATCCTTCTAGAATGTGACAGCCCTTGAGATATTTGTAGAACCTTATTAAGTCTCCTCAGTCTTTTTTGCAAGCTAAACATTGCCAAATCCTGTTACCGTTCCTCATAGGACATGGTTTGCAGACCGGTCACCATTCTGGTCGCTCTTCTCTGAACTTGCTCCAGTTTGTTGATGTCTTTTTTAAAATGTGGTGCCCAAAGCGAGACTCAGTATTCCAGATGAGGTGTGACCAAAGGGGAGTAGAAGGCAATAATGACTTTGCTACTGTTAATACATCCCAGAATTGTATTTGCCTTATTTGCTGCTGCTTCACACTGTTGACTCATGTTCAGTCTGTTATCTATTCGTATACCCAAGTCTTTTTCACATGTGATGTTGCTTAGGCCTATTCCTCCCATTCTGTATATTCTATTTTCATTTTTATTGACCAGATGTAGTACTTTGCCTTTTTCCCTGTTAAAAAGCATTCTGCTAGTTGCTGCCCACTGCTCCAGTTTATTTATATCTTTTAGAATACTCTCTCTTTCTTAGCTTATATATCCCTCTTAGCTTTGTGTCATCAGCAAATTTAATTAGTGTACCCTCAATTTCTTTATCTAAATCATTGATAAAGATGTTGAACAATACAGGGCCCAGGACAGAACCCTGTGGTACCCCCACTTGAGACATTTTTCCAACTGGATGTGCAGCCACTTAAGACCGCTCTTTGGGTCCGATCACTAATGTTATGAATCCAGTTAACAGTTGCCTTGTCCATTCCATACTTAGTTGTTTTTTCAATAAGGATGGTGTGAGATACTTTGTCAAATGCTTTGCTGAAGTCAAGAGAAATTAAGTTAGTCTAACATGACTTATTAGTTACATGTAATCATGTATCCTACTCTGCACTGATGAGAGGCAAACAGCCCGGCACACATCTGTCTGCAAATGGAATTTTTTTGTTTTTATCTTGAGTCATGCGACAAGGTAATTTAAAGGGTCGATATTGACTATTTCTAAACAATTTATGGTTTTAACAAGGGGGTATGGCACGAATTTTTTTTTTTTTTTTTTTAGACTGCTCTGCATTATTACCCTGTTAGCAATCCCACACTTGTTTTTTTGTTTGTCTTTTTTGCTAGGTTAATAATCATCTTTCTTTTTATATAGCACTAACATATTCCGCAGCGCTTTACAGACATCATCGCTGTCCCCAATGGGGCTCACAATCTAAATTCACTGTCACTATGTCTTTGCAAAGTGGGAGGAAGCCAGAGTGCCAGGAGTAAACCCACGCGAACACAGGGAGAACATACAAACTCTTTGCAGATGTTGTCCTTGGTGGCATTTGAACTCAAGACTCCAGCTCTGCAAGGCTGCAGTGCTAACCACTGAGCCACCGTGTTGCCCAAGGTTCATTACGAGTTCATAGACACCAAACAAGTCTAGGCTCTCTTATTTAAGTGGTGGAAAAAAAATGCCAAAGTATGCTTTAAAAAAAAAAAAAAAAATGTGCCATTTTCCAAGACCCGTAGCGTCTCCATTTTTCGTGATCTCGGGTTGGGTGAGGGCTTATTTTTTTGCACGCTGAGCTGACGTTTTTAATAATGCCATTTTAGTGCAGATACAATCTTTTGATTGTTATTGCATTTTAATGCACTGTCACAGCGACCAAAAAAAATGGAATTCTGGCTTTTTTATATTTTTTCTTGCTTTGCTGTTTAGCGATCAGGTTATATATCGGGCGATTCTGAACGCAGCGATATCAAATATGTGTAGGTTCGATTTTTTTTTATTATTATTGTTTTATTTTGAATGGGGCAAACAGGGGGGAGTTTTGAACTTTTAGATATATATATATTTTTTTTTTTAATAAAATTTTTTCCATATTTTTAAAATCACTTTTTTCCCCCACTTTTGGCATGCTTCAATAGTCTCCATGAGAGGCTAGAACCTGCCATAACTTGATCAGCTCTGCAACATAAAGGCGATGCTCAGAACGCCTTTAACCCTTGTCAGGCTGCATAATTTTACAACCTTAACAGGCTGCATAGGTACAATTGAACCTTCACATATACCTCCACTGTGGGAAGACTTTACTTGGTTTCAGAAACTAAAGTTCATTCAGCTACAAATGTTATGCTGATATCTATTGTTCAGTGTTGTTACTGGTCACTTATGTTGCTGTCAATTAAGTTAATTCAAACTGGGAGTGGCTTCTACTTGTCTTCCTGCCTCCCTCCTCTCATTAGCCATTTTGCTGTTCATCTCATTGCTGTGAGCACACATTTCTAGGCTTGTGAAGTCTTCAATTTCTTGGAAACGAAGGTAGGAAAGTCTCACAGCATCTAACAGCCAGTTATACCTTTATTCTCATTATGTGGGGACAGAACAGTCAAATTGTCTTTCAGCCTGGACTTGGCTTACATATATTTTGTATGAAACTTATCACTATAGGTATAATTTTTATACGAAAAATGGATAATAATTAGTATCTACATATTGTTTTACGATGTTTTATTTATATTCAGCACAAAATACGAAGCCAAAATTCATCTAGCAAGTCATCATGAGTGATAGTAATGCTGGATCTAGTTTCCGCCATAATCCAAGAAAACGTGTTTGCAGGTTAGTATAATTTTGTGAAAAGCCAATAATGTAGTATTTCGGAAAATTATTTATTTTACATTTTTTCATATTTACAGATTTACGTCTGACGAAATAATGCGAATGCTAGAAGAATCTGATTCTGAGCATGAGGATGAACCATATGTTCCATCTGATGATGAAAACTATGTACCACAAGTGGATGTTACTGAAGAAGATTCAGACATTGAACAAGAAATGGTCATAGAGCATGAAAATGAATACGAATCAGACGAAAGTGTTGAGGATGATTCTGTGCCTCAAAGTGCAGGCGACATTTGGACTGCTAAGGATGAAACTCAATGGTGCAGTAATCCACTGCCAAATGCACAAACAAAATCTCGTAATGTCCTACGACAAAGAGGTGGCCCTGCAGCAATCAGCAACCTATATACAGCAAAAGAGCTATTCAAGTCCATCATGACTCCCGAGATGTGTGACATCATATTACGGGAAACGAATCGAAAGGCCAAGAGAGTTTGTGATGCTTACAACAACGAACTGGTACAACGTTTTCCTGATTCTTCCAAACGGCCACCACAAAAAACATTCAAGCAATTTACTGAAACTGAACTTCATGCATTTTTGGGCATACTGATTGCTGCTGGTGTGCACAGAGCCAACAAAGAGAATCTGGAGGAAATGTGGAATGTTGCTGCTCTGCCTCTTATACGTGCAGCCATGTCTCGTGACCGCTTCAAGATGATACTCAGATTTATCAGGTTTGACAACGAAAATACACGTGCAGAACGTGTGCAAACAGATAAAGCTGCACCAATACGGGACATCTGGACAATGCTGAACAGTAATCTGGAGAGAGCCTACAAGCCATATCATTGTATCACCGTCGACGAGCAATTATTTCCATTTAGAGGTCATACTAAATTTACCCAGTATATACCTTCAAAACCAGCTAAATATGGCATAAAGATTTTCTGGGCTTGTGACTCATCAAATGCCTACCCTTTACAAGGTCAGCTCTACACTGGGAAACCAACTGATGGTCCTCGACAAGTAAACATTGGAGAACGAACAGTATTGGACCTAGTGAGCTCGTATAAAGGCTCTGGAAGAAATGTCACCACCGATAACTTCTTTACAACCATGGAACTAGCTAAGGTATTGAACTCCTGGAACATGACACTAGTTGGTACAGTGAGAAAAAACAAAAGGTTCCTACCTAACAACATGCAGCCTGCCAAAGAAAGGCCTGTATACTCGACAAATTTTGCCTACAATCATGATGCAACAGTCTGTTCATATGTACCAAAGAAGAACAAATCAGTCGTGCTTCTATCATCTATGCACATGACGGGAGAAGTTGAAGAGACACTAGCAGCCAAGCCAGAGATAATAAAATACTACAACATAACAAAAGGTGGCGTTGATGTTATGGATAAAATGTTGGGAGAGTACACTGTGAAACGACGAACATCACGTTGGACTTTGGCATTTTTCTACAATATGATTGATGTCAGTGGGTTAGCATCCTACATCATCTACAGAGAACACAATCCAAGCTTCAGGGCAAAGGATCAACGAAGAAAGTTCCTGAAAGATCTCGCAAATCAGCTGTGTATGATTGCAATTGAAGATCGTAGTACAAACAAAATGATAATGAGAAACCATTTTCTTCGAGGTGCAGTAGAAATGGTGCTTGGACGATGCATTGTGGTAGCATCGCAGCCAGCAGCTGGCCCCAAAATACCTCATGGTAGTCGTGGACCCTCCCCTGTTGTTGGTAGTTGCTATGTCTGCAGAGACCTGAGGCGAAAACAACGCAAGACTAGAAAGTCTTGTGTGGTTTGTGTGAAACCCATTTGCGATGAACACTCTGTAGCAAAGCCAACATGCATTACTTGCAAAGAAAATCAATAAAAAAAAGTTTCTTACATTTTCTTTTATAATGTAAATGAACAGTTTTTTACTTGTTTATAATAGTTAAATAGCATTATCATTAAAAAAAAAATTATGCTTTTTCCCTTGCATTATCTTCATTCAAAATATATGAGGTACATTTGTACCTATGCAGCTTGTTATGGATGCAAAAAGATCTCGACCCCTTATCTCGGAAGCGGGTGGAGATATTTTATTGAAATTTGGCCAATATATTCTGGACCAAAAATGTAGAGATGTCACGAAATTTCAGCCCTCTACGTCTTTTCAAAAAAAAAGTTATTGCAATTTTAAAACGGAATAGTTACAATTGTACCTATTCAGCCGGATAAGGGTTAAGTAGCCAAATTACTGCATTGCTATAGTAATCCAACATCAATAACCATAGAGGTGGTTGTCATGCGGACGCACAGCTGACTGCCAATCACGTGACGGGGGTCAGTGGTTCGCTTATTTCTGGCCCGTGTGTGGAAACACATGTTAAATGCCGCTGTCAGAGTTTGACAGCGGCATTTAACTAGCGTTTCCACCCACGCCTATTGTGGGCACATGTCAGCAGTTGAAAACGCCGGAGCCCACTTGAAAGCAGGAATTCTGACGTCAGACGTACTATCCCATCCGATGTCAGAAATGGGTTTTTTCTTCTGGTTAAAAACACAAATGTATCTACATGCAGTAAACACCCTAGATTACCTCATGAATCTTTAGTAATTAGTAGACCTGATTAGCAGGAACACCAGTCGCAGCATAACTGTCAAGGTGGATTGCATGGGAGCATTAAGGTCAGCGACTGGCTGAAGGGATTACAAGACTACATCAATACAATGCTGCAAAAGCATGCAGACTAGCAGGGAGCACTGGAGCAATAAGGGCTAATTTAGGGTTGCATCGTTAATTTGAAATTATATGTGGATTAAAATTAATACGGAAATTTTGAGCCCACCGCTACATCATAGGGTCATTTCGCAAGGCATTACTGGGAACGGGAGCATCGCGAGTGTCACGAGCATCAGGAAGGCTGCGAGGGACGCCGGAAGGTGAGACTATCAAGATTTTTTTAAACATGGGTTGTGTTGTATATGCGTTTTCCCAGCGGAAAACCACTGCGAAGACGCATACATAACAGGTGCACATAGCCTCGCCGGGTCTGTCAAAAAAAAAAAAAAAAAAAAAAAAAAAAAAAAAAAAACAGACCCAGTGCACCCTTTTTTACAATCTGCACAGGATCCGTCTTTTCAACAATTTGACGGATCCTGTGCAGATTGTAAAAAAAAAAACGGAAGTGTGAAAGAGGCCTAACTGGTTGCCTTCTAGAGGCCATGTGTTTTAGGTAGCACGTTTGAAAGGCATACATCTTTTAAAAAGGACCTTTCACCAGTTTGGGCATGGTCAACTGGCCAAAACATAGGATGGTGGCTGCAGCGCTGAATAAAATGTAGTTTGTTATTTTTTAATTACTCTGCTGCAGAGATAATTAGGTGTAAACGTTTAGGTTTAAGAAGATCCTGCTAAATATTTTACTCAAACAAGGTATTAACCCCTTTACCCCCAAGGGTGATTTGCACGTTAATGACCAGGCCAATTTTTACAATTCTGACCACTGTCCCTTTATGAGGTTATAACTCTGGAACACTTCAACGGATCCTAGTGATTCTGACAATGTTTTCTCGTGACATATTGTACTTCATGATAGTGGTAAAATTTATTTGATATTACCTGCGTTTATTTGTATAAAAAAAACGGAAATTTGGCGAAAATTTCACAATTTTCCAACTTTGAATTTTTATGCAATTAAATCACAGAGATGTCACGCAAAATACTTAATAAGTAACCTTTCCCACATGTCTACTTTATATCAGCACAATTTTGGAACCAAAATTTTTTTTTGTTAGGGAGTTATAAGGGTTAAAAGTTGACGAGCAATTTCTCATTTTTACACCATTATTTTTTTGGGGGACCATATCTCATAGATTAACAGTTTCAAACACTCAAAGAGTGTTCAAACAAGTCAAACGTATACAGTAAACAGAGCTGTTCAACTTGGGAGGGTGCTGTGTCCCCCAATGAAGGCTCCGAGAAACAGATTTTACGGTAAGCAACCAAAAATCCTGTTTTCTCTATCGCCTTTCATTGAGGGACACAGGAACCATGGGACGTCCCAAAGCAGTCCCTGGGGTGGGAAAAACAGACTTCCATCAGGTCCGAGGACTCACCACTGCCGCCTGCAGGATCCTTCTGCCCAGGCTGGAGTCCGCCGTAGTTCGGCGCAACGTGTGGATGTAAGACCAGGTTGCCGCTTTGCAAAGCCGTCGGCGAAAGCCCCGTGACGTACCGCACTGGAAGCGCCGACTGCCCGGGTAGAGTGAGCCTTTATCTCAGGAGGGGGCACTCTTGTTCTTGACCCATTAAGCTTCCAAAATTGCCGTTCTGATAGAGCGAGCAATAGTCGCCTTGGAAGCCAGCAGGCCTCTACGCACGCCATCAGGGAAAGCGAAAAGAGAATCCATCTCTCGGAAAGCGGCCGTGCTAGCCAGGGAGATCCTCACTGCCCTGACGAGGCCCAGCCTGTTCAACGATCGCTCCAGAGGATGAGTCGGAGCTGGACAAAAGGAAAGGTAGAACGATGTCCTCGTTGAGGTGGAAAGATGAAAACCACCTCGAAAAAAAGGAAGGAAGGCGGAGGCCTGGGACCACCTTGTCCTGGTGGAAAATCAAGAAAGGAGGTCGGCAAGAAATGGCCGCCAACTCAAAAACGCAGCAGATCGAAGAGATGGACCTGAGAAAAGCCACCTTCCGAGATAGAACTGACCGGGAAAACTCCCTGAAAGGCTCAAAGGGGGGAACCCCTAAGAACAACCAACACAACCTTTAAATTCCCATGAATCCAGAGGCCCTGTACGGAGGGACCGCGTGGGCTAATCCTTGAAGGAAGGTCTTAACCTGTGGCTGAGAAGATAACGTCTTCTTAAAGGGAAGAAGAGCGCAGGAACCTGGCCTTTTAGGGAACTGAGAGCGAAGCCCGAATCCAGTCCTGCCTGAAGGAAAACCAAATGGTAGGCAGGGAAAAAGGACATAGGTGAAAAGCGGTTGGACTCGCATCAACGAAAGTAAGCCTTCCAGGTACGATAGTAGATACTGGAAGAAGATGAAGGCTTCCCAGCCTGAATTATAGAGTGACTCATCTGGGCCGAAAGGCCGGACGCTCTTAGAACTGTGGAGTCCACAGCCACGCCGTTAAACTGAGCGACCGATAATTCGGGTGGCAGATCGGACCCCGAGACAGCAGATCGGGTCCGTTGGGAAGGCACCCGGGGTGTCCGCGAGAAGATTGACGATGTCTGCAAACCAAGACCTCCTGGGCCAATCCGGGACGATCAGAATGACCGGCACCCATCCAGCCTTGATCTTTTTCGACAGCTTGGAAAGCAAGGGAAGGCGTGGGAACCGATAGGGGAGCACAAACTGCGACCAAGGAATGGCCAGAGTGTCAACACCACTGTGAGAGGATCACGGGACCCTGGGCCGACCCGAGGGGCCTTCCTGTTCAATCGGGACGCCATGAGGTCCACCTCTGGAGTCCCCCATGGAAGAGCAATCCAATAGGAAACCTCCTGAAGTACCATTCCCCTGTCGCAAGGCCCTCACCAGGCCGAGCTCACCAGGACCGTTGCCTCTGTCCAAAGGAGGATCCTGGAATCTCGGCCGAGGCCAGAGAACGCCAAGTCCACCCCTGGTGGTAGACATATGCCACTGCTGTGTCATTGTCTGTCTGGATTCGAATTGGCAGGCTGCTGAGAATCCTTACCCAGTGAAGGAAAGACAGAAAGATGATCCGGAACTCGAGGACATTGATCGGCACAGAGGACTCCTGCGCCGACAACAACCCTGAAAGAACAGGAGACAAAGCCCCGCGCCTCCGCCGAGCGGGCTGGCGTCCGTCGTCACCACCTGCCAGGGAAATGGAAGGATATGCTGTGAAGGATCTACTCTAGGATAAGAGAAGTGACCTCGGCCACCAGTCGAGGAACCGTTTGACCCAGGAGAAAGCCGGATCGGACGATGCAGGGAGAAGACAGACCTGTCCCCTGTGATAGAATAGCCTGCTGAAGAAGTCTTGAATGAAACGGGCGAAGGGAAAATTGCTTCCGATGTTGCAACTAACCTTCTTAGGGCCTTTAAGGCCCATCGGAAAGGAGGAGAGCCGAAAACCCTGGAGCAAGCGAACTTCCTGACAAAGGAGGGATATCCTGTCTTCGGGAAGGAAGACTCTGGTCCGACAAGTGTCGAAGAACATGCCCGAAGATGCGAGGCGCTTAACTAGACGGAACTTCTTCCAGTTGACGAGCCACCCGCAACGGCTAGAATGTCGGGAAAGATGGCTAGACTTTCGGGAGCCTGAAACCGAAATTCCTGAGCCTCCATGGAAGCGATTACTGAACGAGGTAATATCCTGAAGTGTCTCAGACGAAACTTCCTGTTCAGCAAATTGAGATCCAGACTGAGACGAACCTTGTCGTCCTCTGTCAGTAGAAAAAGATTCGAAGAGAAGCCTGTGAACTGTTGGACCGTTCCTGTTCTGGGACGGGAACTATTACCCCGGATTTAAGGAGGGAAACAATGGCTGTAAAGAAACCCGGGACCAGAGCGGGGTCTCTTGGAGGTTGGGATTCGAAGAAAACGATCCCAGGACCGTGAAATGAAGATTTTGTATCTAGAGGATACAAGTGCCCTGGCCCATGCGTCCTCTACTGAGGAGACCCAGACGTCCCTGAGGAACAGGAGACGGTTGCCCAGCCTGAGAAACGGGCTGGGGTCTAGTCATGGGTCATGCCTAGGTGGAATTTCCAGTCCAGGACCTGGAGAATCCACCTTAGGAGTAGCGGGCACGCCAGGAAAGAGTGAGTCGAAGAATACCTTCTCTTAACGTGCCTGTGGCCTCTGTTGCGAAGAGGAATCTGATGCCACGAAACTACGAAAAAGGTCGAAAAGACCGAAGTAGCCGCCTAAGGGGAAGTAGGCGAGGTCTGGAGAAGGGGACTGGTGCTACCAGTGGCGTTTTTAATAATTTGGTCCAGCTTGGAACCGAAAGGACGTGAACCTTGAAAAGGCAGGCTCGTAAGTGACTTCTTTGATGACTCTAGAGCCAAACAGTGCGACGGCTGGCAACAACATTACTGGGCGCCTGTGCGGCAGAAGACGCGATGTCCAGGGAAAAAATTATTCCCCAGCGTGAGGAATCTGGGTGGCAAGTTCCGCCAGCCGGCCTGATGGAGCTCCAGCTTGAATGCCCCAACGGAGTTGTTTAGCCCCTCGGATACAGACTTCGAAACCCAAGAGGAAGCCAAAGCCGGGCATTGGGATGATGCAGCAGTTTCGAAAGCCGACTTCACGAAGGATTCCATGATCCTATCGATGGAATCTTTCAGAGTCGCCCCACCGGACAGCGTAAGGACTGTGTTGGTGGCAAGTCTAGCAGCCGACGGATCCACAGGGGGAGAGGTCGTTCTCTAACGCCTCTCATTCCGGTTGGCAATGAGATCCGGAGGAAAGAGATATGAGACTCCAAGACGCTTGTCTCTTTGAGAACGTCTGGTCGAATTCGCTCTTTCTCTGGCCAGACGCTCCTCGAATTCAGGATGAGGAGCAAATACCTTAGGAGATAGTTTAGACCGTCTAAACGAAACCGCCTGATCTGCGGGTTTCGTAGAGGAATCTTTGATGCCACAGGTCTGATTGGTCGCTCCAATGAGGCTTTGAACCATATCCCTCATGTTAGCGATTTGGTTCGAATCCGGCCCCAAATTATATTCTGAAGGCGCATCAGAGAAAGCCTTGCCTGACTCCGGGGGGAAAGACCAGGGGGAAGTCGACCACAGAGAAGGACCGTGGGGCGAAACGGACCGAGAAGAGAACTCAGACCGGCGTTCCTGTCTGGATCTTTCGCGGCCTGTATTAGAAGACTCGGACGGAGCTTCTTGTGACCCGCTGGCTACTACGGAAGTCTGCAGGGGCAACCGATCAGGCACGGACACAAGGGTCTGGGACACCCGTGTGAGATCCGCTACTGATAGAGACAGAGTGGGCGGTGAGCATAATGTGGGTTGCTGCAGGCCTGCCTGAGAAAAGGTAGGATGCCGGAAGCGACCTCCCTTAAAATTAGACCGAACGGGTCCGAGGAAAAAAACAGAAGGGGAGAGTATCAGTCTGCGGTGCAGAACTACTCACGGCAGACGCTGTGGTGGGCATAAGGCGAAGACGCAAAGTGTTAGACTAAGGCAGAAGAGAACCCCTGAAGAAGCCAGAAGGTTAGGGGACAGGAAAGCAGAGGAGAGTGTCAGTCTGCAGCAGAGCTACTCACGACAGGTGATGGTTGGAAAGCTGCACTTCATGATGTCGATGGTCCTTAACGCAGGGGTGCAGGCAGACAGAGCAGACTTCTGGGACACTCTTCTGTCCGAGACCGGCTGCAATGCTTAGCCACAAGGGATGAGAACGCCAGGCTATGCGCTTTGAGGAGCCAGCGCAAGGCGGTCCTGATGCCGAAAAAAACACTTCAGGGGCGCAGGAAAAAGTGGGTGGGGCTAACCGCCAGGCCAGGAGCACCAAGATGGCGCCGGGGGGGGCGGAGCTCGTCGATGAAAGCCGGGCGGGAGAAAAGCCCGCCTGAGGTAAAGGAAGTGAGGAGACAGCACCGGAAGTAGGCCCCAGAAGAAGCCGGGGCCTAAATTTGGGGCCGGCGGCCGCCGGGGAGGGACGCGGTCGTCGGGAAAAACGGTGCGGTGACCTTGCAAAAACAGGCGCAGCGCGGCCGCAGGAGAAAGCGGCGCGGTTGTTTGCAAGGCCGCCGCAGCGGGAGAGAAAGTGCGGCCACAAGAAAGCGGCGCGGCTGCCTGCCACACTGATAGAAAATAAGTGCGGCTGCAGGAGGAAGCCGGTGCGGCTGCCAGAAAGGGGGCAGCGCCGGGGGAGGAAACGGCACGGCTGGCTGCGGCGCCGCATCAGAACACAGTGCGGCAGGGAAAAAGGCAGCGTGGTTACCTATAAGCCAGGCTCAGAGATGCGGCCACCAAAGTAGCACGGCTGCCACGCGTGGGGCCAATAAGGCGCCAACCAGGCCAAGGCAGCCTGGGGAAAAACTGCGCAGCACTGAACTAGGACTGCTCCAGTGACCACCCCGGATTAGTGGAGGCTCTCAGGCGGAACAGCATGGGGGGGGGGAGGGGGGGAAGGGGGTATGTGGAATACTCACCTAAAATATCCCACGCCGTTCTGACTAACCTCAATCCGGGGGAGATATCAGACGTCCAGGGAGCTGATGGACGCCCTCGTCTCCTCCAACCGACAGGCTCTGGTGGGCGAGTGGGTGGGGGACGGAGCCAGTACCGGACTTCTGAGCACGCTTGTGTGCTAGGATCTTGGTCCTGGGGAAGGATCTATGAGGATACGGGGTGGCAGCACTAGCCGTACTCATAGTCCGTATTGTGGGGCTACAGGTGTGACTGCTCACCCTGTATCCCTTACGGAAAACCTGAAAAGAAACGACGCACATTGAGGTAGATAAGGGTCTAATGAAAGACCCGTGTCCACCTCCTACTGACACCAAGCTAAACTGAATATCCTACTTCCTGTCGGTAGGGTGTACACTGCAGAGGAGGAGCTAACTTTTTTATTTGCATAGTGTCAGCCTCCTAGTGGCAGCAGCATACACCCATGGTTCCTGTGTCCCCCAATGAAAGGCGATAGAGAAATTTACTTCAGCTCCAATATGTTTTATTTTCCCCAAGGGTAACAGAAGAAAATGGACCCCAAAAGTTGTTGTACAATTTGTCCTGAGTACACCGATACCCCATATGTGGGGGTAAATCCCTGTTTGGGCGCATGGCAGAGCTCGGAAGCGAAGGAGCGCCATTTGAATTTTCAATGCAAAATTGACAGAAATGGAGATGGGACGCCATGTCGCATTTGGAGAGCCCCTGATGTGCCTAAACAGTGGAAACCCCCCCAATTATAACTGAAACCCCAATCCAAACACCTCTAACCCTAATCCCAACCTTATTCCCAAATGTTAATGTTATCCAAACCCTAACCCTAAATGTAGCCTTAACGCTAGCCCCAACCCTAGCCCTAACCCTAACGGGAAAATGGAAATACATTTTTTTTTTATTTTTCCCTAACTAATGGGGTGATGAAGGGGGGGGTTTGATTTACTTTTATAGCGGGTTTTTTAGCGGATTTTTATGATTGGCAGCCGTCACACACTGAAAGACGCTTTTTATTGCAAAAAATATTTTTTGCGTTACCACATTTTGAGAGCTATAATTTTTACCTATTTGAGTCCACAGAGTCATGTGAGGTCTTGTTTTTTGCGGGACGAGTTGACGTTTTCATTGGTAACATGTTCGGGCACGTGAGATTTTTTTTATCGCTTTTTATTCCGATTTTTGTGAGGCAGAATGACCAAAAACGAGCTATTCATGAATTTCTTTTGAGGGAGGCGTTTATACCATTCCGCATTTGGTAAAATTGATAAAGCAGTTTTATTCTTCGGGTCAGTACGATTACAGCGATACCCCATTTATATCATTTTTTTTAATGTTTTGGCGCTTTTATACGATAGAAAAAATAATTATTTTGGCATCGCTTTATTCTCAGGACTATAACTTTTTTATTTTTTGCTGATGATGCTGTATGGCGGCTCGTTTTTTGCGGGACAAGATGACGTTTTCAGCGGTACCATGGTTATTTTTATCTGTCTTTTTGATCGCATTATTCCACTTTTTGTTTGTATGATAAAGCGTTGTTTTTTGCCTCTTTCTTAAGGTGTTTACTGAAGGGGTTAACTAGTGGGACAGTTTTATAGGTTGGGTCGTTACGGACGCAACGATACTAAACGTGTGTACTTTTGTTTGTTTTTTTTATTTAGATAAAGAAGTATATATGGGAATAATATATATTTTTTCTTTATTTAGGAATATTTTTTTTTTCTTTACACATGTGGAAATTTTTTTTTTTTTTGTTTAAGTTTTTTACTTTGTGCGCACGGGGTGGGGGGCTGGGAGACATCACAGATCGCTTATTTGACAGTTAGCGCAGGCACTTGGTAGCCACCTCCCTCCCTGCAGGACCCGGATGCCGCGGCCATTTTGGATCCGGGCCTGCTGCAGGGAGGAGAGGTAAGAGACCCTCGCAGCAACGCTATCACATCGCGTTGCTCCGGGGGTCTCAGTGAAGCCCGCAGGGAGCCCCCTCCCTGCGCGATGCTTCCCTATACGGCCGGCACACCGCGATCATGTTTGATCACGGTGTGCCAGGGGTTAATGTGCCGGGGGCGGTCCGTGACCGCTGATGGCACATAGTGCCGGATGTCAGCTGCGATAGGCAGCTGACACCCGGCCACGCTCACGGGGGAGCGCGGCCGATCGCGCTGGATGTACTATTCCATCCTTGGGCATTAGAGCCCACCCCACAAGGACGGAATAGTACGTCCAATGTCAGAAAGGGGTTAAATTAAATTTAGCAGCGTTTATCTCCCATTCTTACACCATCCTTTATTGAAATATATTATGTAAGCAGTCTGTCAGTGAATAAAGCTCATGCACTACTCTGATTAAATGGTAGATATTTAGCACACTGGAGGTACACTAGCAAAAAAGCACCATGATGCAAATACATTTCCTGTAAAAATTCTATTCAGTTAAAATGGATTTAAATAATTTGTAGAATTTCATTAGTATCAAACTTTTAAAGTCACTTTAAATGAAAGTATGAAATTATTCCAATTAAAAGATCAACGACGCATGTAGAAGCAGAGCACAATAAGTGAAAGCAGGAGCCACAGAGCCAATCCCAGCAGAAGAGAGTTAATCCTTCCATCTCCTGATAGGAGCAGGTAATAAGGAAGGCCCATCAGAGTCCAACAGCTAATCTGAAAACCAATTTGCAGCTAATACAAAATTCTACATTGTGATTGGAAGGTAACCACTCGTCATACTTGGTTTTGAGGTTCTTGCTCAGTTTCCCAGTCTGGATGCGTATCAGTGTTCTGCTTGTCTTCGGTAGGTAGCACAGAGTCATCCTTCACACTTTGTTCTTTTTCCTCAGAATCCTTTTCTTCATCATTAGCATCTTGATCACTTAAATCTTGAGATTCCAGCTCAAAATCCTTTTTTGAAAAAGGCAAACAATATGAATCTTGTAATGCTCCAAGACAGGAACGCCCATTCAGTGAATGGGTATGCAATCTGTTTGCCAGCGTATATGGTTTGTATCCTATGGAAAGGCTCACTTGGCAGATACAGAGGTATAATTTACAGTAAGTGCACCATACCATTTTAGCCAGTAACACAGCTGGAATAAGGAGGGACACTACCATCTTTATCGTGGCTGCATCAGTTAGGAGCCCCTGGTCTACTTAGACAGTGATCTAGCCATTGTACCCCTGACCATTAGCTCTGTACGGTCAAGATTAGGAGAATCTCTGCAACACCACACTACGTATTTGAGTCAAGTTTTAAAAGGATTTATCAGGCAATAAACTGATGATTTTCCTTATAAATTCAAATAACAGTCTTAAGCAGTCATGCTATTAACTTCATTAAAGGGATAATCTTTAGTCTTGGATTTCAAGAAGCAACGTCATCAGTGTATTCTATGTGAATTTAGCTTTCGTCCAACTTCACCAATGAATTAAATACGTATTAACAAGTCCTCCCATACAAACCAGTATCTTGCAGATGTGTGCAAGGAAAACGGGCACACAATGTCCTCCAACGCTGAGAAACACTCGCCTCTGAATGAGAATGCTGAAGTGTTTGTATTATACAGTGGGTACGGAAAGAATTCAGACCCCTTTACATTTTTCACTCGGATTCATGGCAGCTATTTGGAAAATTCAAAAAAAGTTCATTTTTTTCCACATTAATGTACACTCTGCACTGGATCTTGACTGAACCCCCCCCCCCCCCCCCCCCCCCCAGAAATGAAGCAATTTTTGCTAATTTATTAAAAAAGAAAAACTGAAATATCACATGGCCATAAGTATTCAGACCCTTTGATTCAGTATTGAGTAGAAGCACCTTGAGCTAGTACAGCCATGAATCTTCTTGGGAATGATGCAGCAAGTTTCTCACCTGGATTTGGGGATCTTCTGCCATTCTTCCTTGCAGATCCTCTTCAGTTCCGCCAGGTTGGACAGTGAACGTTGGTGGACAGACATTTTCAGGTCTCTCCAGAGATGCTCAATTGGGTTTAGGTCAGGGCTCTGACTGGGCCAGTGAACAATGGTCACAGTTGTTCTGAAGCCTCTCCTTTGTTATTTTAGCTGTGTGCTTAGGGTCATTGTCTTGTTTGAAGGTGAACCTTTGGCCAAGTCTGAGGTCCAGAGCACTCTGGAAGAGGTTTTCATCCAGGATATCTCTGTACTTGGCCGCATTCATGTTTCCTTCAATGACAACCAATTGTCCTGTCCATACAGCTGATAAACACCCCATAGCATGATGCTGCCACCACCATGTTTCACTGTTGGGATTATATTGGGCAGGTGATGAGCAGTGCCTGGTTCTCTCCACCCATACTACTTAGAATTATCACAAAAAAGGTCTATCTTCATCTCATCAGAACAGAGAATCTTATTTCTCAAATAGTCTGGGAGTCCTTCATGTGTTTTTTTTTTAGCAAACTATGCGGTTTTTTCCATATATCTTGCACGGAGGAGAGGGTTCCGTTGGGCGACTGCCATAAAGGCCCGACTGGTGGAGGGCTGCAGTGATAGCTGACTTTGTGGAACTTTCTCCCATCTCCCTACTGAATCTCTGGTGCTCAGCCACAGTGATCTTGGGGTTCTTCTTTACCTCTCTCACCAAGGCTCTTCTCCCACGATTGCTCAGTTTGGCTGGATGGCTAGGTCTAGGAAGACTTCTAGTGGTCCCAAACTTCTTCCATTTAAGGATTCTTGAGGCCACTGTGCTCTTAGGAACCTTGAGTACTGCAGAAATTCTGTTGTAACCATGGCCAGATCTGTGCCTTGCCACAATTCTGTCTCTGAGCTCCTTGGCCAGTTCCTTTGACCTCATGATTCACATTTGGTCTGACATGCACTGTGAGCTCTTATATAGACAGGTGTATGCCTTTTCAAATCAAGTCCTATCAGTTTAATTAAACAGCTGGAAACTCCAATGAAGGAGTAGAACCATCTCAAGGAGGATCACAAGGAAATGGACAGCATGTGACTCAAATAGAGTATGAGCAAAGGGTCTGATTACTTCTGACCATGTGATATTTCAGTTTTTCTTTATTAAATTTGCAAATTTCTACATTTCTTTTTTTTTTTTAGTCAAGATATGGTGCAGAGTGTACATTATTGTGAAAAAAAATGAACTTTTTTGAATTTACCAAATGGCTGCAATGAAACAAAGTGAAAAACTTAAAAGGTGTCTGAATAATTTCTGTACCCACTGTAAATTATCTCCTAAAAAGGCTTTATTCATCATTAGGCCAACAAAGAAATCACCAATAATCTTTATGCCCATCACACAAAAAATGAATTGCCTTACAGGAAAACAAGGAGTCATATTCTAGTTAGAAGCATGATGGAATCTAACTGTAGCACAGGACCCAAAAAAAAATAATCAGAGTGAAAAGATACAAATAGGAAACAGAACCACAGAGGTCCACAAAAATACCTATCTTTATTAGCCGATTTCATTAGTTCATGACATGTTCTCAGTTTACGTTGCACCAGAGAATCAAAATCAAGGTCAACAGTAAGAATGGAACGACCCGGTGACTTGTGCCCGCGTAAAAAACACCTGTGCAATTTGCCGTCACGGGAAATTATTCCGCGCATGCTCAGTTTCAAAAGACAGCATCCGTCGCTGGATTCCTGCTTTTGACTGTCCGCAACGTCGCTGAGCGATTTTACGACGTACACAAAAAACGTTTCTATGTGCGTTGTCTCCGCCCGACGGACAGCAATTTTACGACGGATCCAGCGCACGACGGATGAAATGTGAGGCCATCCGTCACTAATACAAGTCTATGAGAAAAAAACAGATCCAGCAGAAACATTTGCTGGATCCGTTTTTTTTTTTCCACAAATCGACGCATTGTGACAAAAAAAGAAAGTGTGAAAGAGGCCTTACAAGTAGTGACTGAAAACACAACACTTTGGGTAACATATGCAATGTCAGTCACAAAGCGACATCATAGGGAGCCATTAGCTCCAATCTTGCAACGTTTCGCTGGGATTTCAGTGTCACTCAATATACGTTGCCGTGCAGCCCCAGCCTAAAATACCAAACGTTCCTTGTGGTGTAATAAGCGAAACAAGCTTCAAAAGAAAACAGACATTTATAAGCAGCGTAGTACTCCTTTGACCGATAAGCAAGGACAAATATAATTAAGATCTTACTTATATCAGGAAAAAAAAATAATTCTCAAAAAACGTCTGGTTTTAGTTGAGAAAAAAAAAAAAAGATTTAGTTCCAGTTCTCAGTTAACACCTTCATGACCAGGACAAATTTTACAATTCTGAAGAGTGTTCACTTTATGAGCTAATAGCTCATCAGGAACTCCAACGGTTCCCACTGATTTGAAGATGGCATCAAAGTCTGTTCGGGGCATAGCCATGCGGGACGGTGGAGTGTTAGACAAAACGTCAACACTCCAATATTGCCAAATTTCTGGTTTCTTCACCAACCCCATATGAAGCACAAGGTCACAAAACTTCATTTCTACGGTGTATACAAGGGTCCAGTTGGCGAATGAAGTGTGATAAAAATTGCTTGGCGTACAAAAAAAATTTGTCTGCGCCACAATGCGATTTACACAATTCTCATTGAAGACTACTTTGAAAAAGTCAATTTCGGTGAGGCCAGTGGTGTCAAATTTGGTTTCCCGATTGCTCCACAAAATCAGGAATCTGTGGCTCAAGTTTTGGGGTGGGGGTACGGGATGGGGCAAGGTCCGTAAGAGGGCGCCGAATTTCTGTCCTGAGGTGACTGCGTGGTGGTTCAGGATCACTAGAGGAGGAGGAGGACGAGGATGAAAAATTAAAGGAAGGTGGGACCCTCTCACTCAGGATATGTGCACAGGACCAGTAATTGCTGCGGGTTTGACGCTGCGTATTTACACAGCGTCAAACACCGCATCATGTGCACCCAGCCTGTCAGTCTCGGAGGAAGGGAAAGCAAACACCGCCACCGATGAATACCGGGGTTTGGGATGAGTGGGACGAAGAGGAGGAAGGGGGGAAAATATAGAAAGAAAAACGTAAAAAAAAAAAATAAAATTAAATAAATACTAACAGGATATCAGTTAAAAAAAAAAAAAAAATTACTCAGGGCCCACAACTGACACTAAACCTGACTTCATTCAGTTAAAAATACTGTAGTAGTTGCCCATTACTGCAGTATAATTTTAATTGTCCCTAATTTTTTTTTCTTTAAGAACACCAACCAGATGCCGACCACGTTTATGTCAGCGATCGACTGTTCTAGGACGTACACACAAATGTGACTAACTAATGCACTGACACTTACCCTGACTCAATTCAGTAAAATATACTGTAGTAGATGACAATAACTACAGTATATTTTTACTGTACCTCATCTAGTCCTATTAAGTAATCCAAATTTTTTTTATTCAATTCTTTCACACACAAAAAAAACCTCAAAACCACCAGAAGCAATCACTGACGTACGTCAGTGATCAGACCTCGAAGACTGTAGGAAGCAGGCATAGATGTGGTGCAAAGAAGATTAAAAAAAAAAAACAGGAAAAGTCCTTGACAATCAGTGGTGTGTGTATGATCAGCGGCTGTAAGATGCACGGGGAGAGGGAGAGACAGAAAAAAAATAGACAAGGATGAAAAAAAAAAAAGTTGTGGAAAACAGCGAGCACAGACAGGACTGATCAATGCTCAGTGGCTGCAGGACGCACAAAAGAAAAAAACTGCCCAAAAAGAGCGATCAAATACTGATCAGTGCTCGGCAGCAGGGGAGAGGGGGATTGGCGTGGATTAGGAAAGATCAGGGAAGGATCAAAGAAGTCTTCCTTCCTCTTCAGCAGCAGGGCAGCACCGGATTTATAAAGTCAGCGGAACCTCAAGGCCCAGCACTGCACACAGAACAATACAGTGACTGCGGTGTACATGTCCATAGCTAGAATGCTAAAGTACTGGGTGATCACTGTGGGGTCAAAGAGTCTGTGCACTCTGATTAGAGCGATCGACGGTATCGATTGCACCAATCACACCTGGCACTGGGGACACAGGCGTTGCTAGGCAACAGCCTATGATCGGTGCTGTTACAGCAACAACTGTAGGCTCGACATTAGTATTTCAGGCAGTTTCATTGCCTGAAACACAGAAAAAGCTGTGATTGGCTGCTCAGAATAGAACAGCCAATCACAGCGATAGTAGCTGCGAGGTGGGGGGTGTCGCTGCTTTCTGTGACTAACTCCGTGTTCCCTGCTGTGAGAAACAGCTGACACCTTCATGTGATCACCATGCGCTGAGTCATGGTGATCGCATAAATGACATCATGTATACATACTGCATTGGTTGGAAAGTCCTTCCTGATCATGGCACTGCCAGTGTCAGGAAGGGGTTAAAGGGAATCTCATCAGGTTTTTGCTATGTATATGGAAAGCTGTATAATGTAGGGTTAGAGAGCCTGATTCCAAGGGTGTATAACTTTCTGGGTGGCTCGGTGCAGCTTTGATAGAATCTCTATTTTCTCAGCTGCAGATGTAGCAGAGGCAGAAAGCAGCGCTGTGTATATTCCCCCTCCACAGCCCCTCCCCGCGTACACTGTATATTGTCAGCAAGCTGCCATGTGGTAGGTGTGGGGGTTACACAATAGCTGGACTGCATGCGAGACGCAGTCCTTTAGTGAATCTCCTGCTGATAAAACACTGATTGTAATAAAACTATAATACAGCTGAATAAAGTGACATCCTACAATCAGGCTCTTTGCTCTTCATTACACTGCACTCAGAATAGTAAAATGTGGCTGACATATTCCCTTTAAAAAGGGGAAAGGAAGGGGAGGGGTGCTAGGTGACAATCACTTGTGCACCTGGGAGGGGGAAAAAGTTACACTTCCAAGTTTGTGGTGCAGATTTAATAAGAATTCACAAACTACAGTGCAATACATGTGAATTAATATTCAAAATCATGTGCTGGTTAAAGTCTGCACGGACAAGAGCATACTGGGGATTTCTGAATCTGAACCATGTTAAAGAGAAACCGATCATGTCCCGAAACGCGTTATCTGCAGAAATAGGGGTAAACTGCAGGTCAAAAAAAAAGCATTAAAATGCTGGATTACTAAGCAGCAGCTAAAAGGGGGAAAATGAAGGGTTTTTCTCTATTCATACACCTTTACCTACAGGTAAAAGGTGTTTCTGAGCTTGACAAGATCTCTCATTATGCTACAGGTTTACATATCCAGTGTATAGGGACAAAATCACAGTGAACCCAAACCTTTAAGAGACACGTATATTTTGCTGTGAACTTGCAGAGAGATCTGAAGCAGAAAAATTTTGATGCGTGGCTAGAATAAAAATGTAGCATTTTCAGGGGTTATCATGGCCTTACCTGCCAATCTATGCTTGCTCTGTCTTACAGTCTGATACTAAGCCTTTCTACTAATATAATTATGATTATTAAAATATAAATACCTTTCTAATAGCAGACATGGCCCAATGGGAGGCCGGCTGTTCCTGCTGTCGCATAGGTAGAAGACGACTAAATGCGCTAACAACAAGTTTACACCTGGACTTACTGTTGCAATGGGGAAAGAACTATGGGTGATCAGCAGACAGGGTGCTCACCCTTCAACCTACATTATGGGATTAACAGCAGCACCATTTTACCTTATATGCATCTTCCTCCATGGACGCTTCACATCCAGACTCATCAGCTTCCAGCTTTTTACCTGAAATGGACAATCACAAATTGTAACTGGTTGATAAATCTTCAGTGGTTGTAAAATAAACATAACCAATTATTAACGGCTCAGTACACGATAAGATACTAGCAGTGTTAATGGATGATAGAACTAAAGGGAATCTGTTACCCTTTTGAGCTTTTTTAGTTAATATGGGCATACAGGTTGCATGCAGAAGAAATTAGTCCTACCTGCATGCCTCCTAATAATGACTTGTTCAGTTAAAATTCTCTTTTATAGCTTTGATCTTCCAGGCTATGGGGTGTACGTTGCCCTGAAGATCTGACTGCCTCCAATTTTCATTATACAAAATTTCTCTTCCCCTTCACATCAGTGTCCCATTGAAGTCATGTACACGACCATAAATCTCACGCCTGCGTATTCTAACTGCTGTCGCTCCTCTGCACTGTTCCGCCCTTCTGTGGAAACGGTCTTGAATTTTGATGCGCAAGTGCCGGAGAGTTGCTGTCACTTCCGGTTCCAATGATCTCCGGCACACAGTAAAGGTGAATTCCCCAGTGCAGAGGACTGACGGCAGGCAGAAAGTGCAGGAGCGGGATTTTTGGTCGCGTACATGTCAAAGGGAAAATGAAGAGAAGGGGAGGAGAAATCTTGTATAACGAAAAATTGGAAGCAATCTGATTTTCCAGACAGCGTACGCCCCAAAGCGTGGAAATCAAAGCTATGAAAACACAAATTGCCCCCCAAATTTTTTTTTTGTAAAAATACCAATAAAGAATTTATTAAATCAGGACAGCCAAGGGTCAATAAAAAAACATATGAAGTCTGGTAAGTATAATTTAGTTTTTGGTTTTTTTAGTAAAAAAACGAACAACTTTTCTAAGGGAATAGAAGGTGTCTTGTTTTTGTCACGCTTTTTGACTGCGGAGGTTGGCACCCCAAGAATTCGATATGGCGCCCCTGCTTAACGTAGGCGGTCCCTACACAAGCCAACGCCCAAATAAAGTGCTTAAGTGTCATAGATTGTAAGTAACATCTGGCTTCATTGGTTCAATAAATCTATTGAACATAGGATTCCATAAAGGAGATTTATCTAATGTTAATATCCCTGAGGTCTGTGATTACATGTAATAGGTCTGATATGTTTGAGGCACTGTGAAGTAGTCCAGACTGGTATATTTATCTGTAACCAGATGAAGTGCAAATGCATAGACACAAAACACAAACGGGTAGACAAAAGCCATCAACCTTAACCTACAAAGTTTTTGACCATAGAGGATATCCCTCCCAGTACTATCTATTGCATATATCGTGCATTACCGGAATCCTAAAGGCGTATCCACATCAGTTGCATATGACGGACATATGATATAGCATGGCACTATTTGCATCCATCTATTGTGCATTTTATTTGGATATACCTTTGTGATACTATTAATATCTAGTATATGCAGATTGGCATTTTTTGCTCGTCTGTAACAAGTAACTGATATTACCAGTGGTGACTTGCACTATTTGCATGAATGAATCCTCCTGTGGATATGCCTTTAGGATACCGGTAATGCACAATATATGCAATAGATACTACTGGGAGGGATATCATCTATGGTCAAAAACTCTGCAGATTAAGGTTGATAGCCTTTGTCTACCCATTTGTATTTTGTCTCTATGCATTTGCACTTCATTTGGTTAGAGATAAATATACTAGTCTGGACTACTTCACCGTGCCTCCGACATATCAGACCTCTTACATATAATCACAGACATCAGGGATATTAACGTTAGATTAATCTCCTTTGTGGAATCCTATGTTCAATAGATTTACTGAATCAATTACGTTAGACAATATTTACAATCTACAGAACTTAAGCACTTAAGGCCCCTTCACATTTAGCGACGCTGCAGCGATACCGACAACGATCCGGATCGCTGCAGCGTCGCTGTTTGGTCGCTGGAGAGCTGTCACACAGACCGCTCTCCAGCGACCAACGATGCCGGTAACCAGGGTAAACATCGGGTAACTAAGCGCAGGGCCGCGCTTAGTAACCCGATGTTTACCCTGGTTACCATGCTAAAAGTAAAAAAAAACAAACACTACATACTTACCTACCGCTGTCTGTCCTCCAGCGCTGCGCTCTGCTTCTCTGCTCTCCTCCTGTACTGGCTGTGAGCCGGAAAGCAGAGCGGTGACGTCACCGCTCTGCTTTCCGGCTCACAGCCAGTACAGGAGGAGAGCAGAGCACAGCGCTGGAGGACAGACAGCGGTAGGTAAGTATCTAGTGTTTGTTTTTTTTTACTTTTAGCATGGTAACCAGGGTAAACATTGGGTTACTAAGCGCGGCCCTGCGCTTAGTTACCCGATGTTTACCCTGGTTACCAGTGAAGACATCGCTGGATCGGTGTCACACACGCCGATCCAGCGATGTCAGCAGGAGTCCAGCGACCAAATAAAGTTCTGGACTTTATTCAGCGACCAACGATCTCCCAGCAGGGGCCTGATCGTTGGTCGCTGTCACACAGAACGATTTCATTAACGATATCGTTGCTACGTCACAAATAGCAACGATATCGTTAACAATATCGTTATGTGTGAAGGTACCTTTAGTGTGTTGGCTTGTGTAGGGAGGTCAGGTAGGGACAGCCGACCTTGAGCAGAGCCGCCATGTCTAATCCCTAGGGTGCAAACCTCCGCTATCAGAAAGGGTGAATAAAGTACAAGACACTTTATATTCCCTTAAAAAATGTTTTCTATTTTTGAGTAAAAACTTGATTATACTTGACTGCATGTTTATGACCCTCGGCTGTCCTGATTTATTATTATTAGATCCATTTTGGTATTCTTAATACAAAGTTATTTAAAGGGAATCTGTCACCTCATTTTGGCCCTATAAACTGCGGCCACCACCATCAGGGGCTTATCTACAGCATTCGAAGCTATAAAAAGAAGACTTATTGAACAAGCCATCATCCAGGAGGTATACAGATATGACTAATTTCAGTTATACACAACCTGTATGACCATATTAATTCAAAAGGGGAAAGCACTTAAAGGGCCACTGTCACCCCCTCCAGCCGTTATAAACTAAAAGAGCCACCTTGTTAGACTGCAGCATTACTGCTGCACAAGGTGGCTCTTTTAGGTATTGGTGCATGTAGTCCCAAAATAAAGAGTTTTATTACTTCTCCAAAATACCTGTCTTTATCCAGGGAGGCAGGTCCTCACCCCCTGCTTGAAACGCCACACTGCCGTCACTCAAATATTCAGGGGGCTCCGGGCACGGCCCCCTCCGCGCTGTTTTCACTTGAAATCCGGCGCCTGCGCTGTGTAGTACTGTCTGGTGCAGGCGCAGTGAGCTCTGGCCGTCTGACGTCACAGCCAGGCTTGCAGACTGCGCCTGTGCGGACAGTGCGGCCACCCACCTTGGGAATTCCCACAGTGTGTTATGCATTATGCACAGTGCGGGGCTGGGATTCATAGGCAGGGCGGCCGTACAGGCGCAGTCTGCAAGCCTGGCTGTGACGTCAGACGGCCAGAGCTCACTGCGCCTGCCCCACACAGTACTACACAGTGCAGGCGCTGGCTTTCAAGCGAAAACAGCGGAGGGGCCGGTGCCCGGAGCCCCCTGAATATTTGAGTGACGTCAGTGTGGCGTTTCAAGCAGGGGGTGAGGACCTGCCTCCCTGGATAAAGACAGGTATTTTGCAGAAGTAATACAACTCTATTTTGGGAATACATGCACCAAAAACTTAAAGAGCCACCTTGTTAGAATGCAGCATTACTGCTGCATAAGGTGGCTCTTTTAGTTTATAACGGCTGGAGGGGGTGACAGTGGCCCTTTAAGGGTATGTAAATTGCATACAAGCTCTTTCGTTCTACAAAAAAAAAAAAAGAACAAGTGTCTTGAGCGTTCAAAGCAAATGTGAACCTGACAAACAAAGCACTTTTTGTGATCTTAACAAGGATTTTGAAACAGATCATTTTCGAAAGTCAACAAAACTATGCAAAATTACCATGCTCATACAGACGCTAGCAAAATACGTTATGAAGCACAGTTGAAATTTATGGCATTTTTATACATTGGGTGTGTGAAATACCCTTGGGCAGTAAATAAGAGCAGCTGCAGCTAGCACTCAATTATGGGAAAACATCCACGGAGCAGAAATGATCAAGTACACTGCCCGAATGGCCTCTAGCAGCATTACGAGCATTTATCACAAGCGGTGTGAAGTGTATAGACTTGTTTGCCTCATCTCTGGTCAATACGAGTAAAAATGGTGGTGGGATCAGAGAAAAGTGTGAACATGATTTATTAAAATTAAAAGTCAATTTGGAGCTCTGCATAGTCTATCTCGAGGCCAGTTTAATAAATTGGAGTAGGCCAGGAATACAATGACTGGCAGGGAAAAATAAGTTTAACAGTGGTACACACCTTTGCTCTTCAAATGCTTCCTCGAAGGAGTATCACCACCAGAATTTAGCTCAATATTTTCAGGATCTCCGCCTTCGTCTTCAATTGCCTGTATAATAATAAAAAATAAAAACCTGGTAAGTAAATATAATGCATACATAAAGCTGTAGGACAAAACATTACACTGAAAACTTTATGGAAAGTAGTCACCAGGTTTTGCTACTTAATAGGAGCAGCGTAATGTAGGGACAGAGACCCTTATTGCAGGGATTTGGCATTTACTAGTTTGCTTGGCATCTCAGTAAAATAACTGTTTAATCAGAAGGATATCCTTATTAGTGGCCTAGTTATGCCAAGCCATGCAGTCCTCCTGCCGTGTAACCCACCCCCAAAGATTGGCAGCTTTCTGCCTATGAACAGTGTACACAGAAAGCTGCCAATCAGTGTTGCGGGCAGGGTGACCGAGCTCAGCAGAGAACTGAAATCAGCAACTGAGAAACTGCACCATGCAGCCCAGTAAGGCTACTTTCACACTATCGTCGGTACGGGCCCGTCGCAGTGCGTAGGGCCGACACACGCTGTGAAGTAAAATCACAACGGGGCAGCGGATGCAGTTTTACAACGCATCCACTGCCCCATTTTAAGGTCCGGGGAGGAGGGGGCGGAGTTCCGGCCGCACATGCGCAGTTGGAAAAAGCGGACCCTACGGACCAAAAACGTTGCAAGCAACGTTTTTTTGTCCCGACGGACTGCAAAAACACGTTGCATCCGTCACACGACGGATGCAACATGTGGCAATCCGTTGCAATGCGTCGCTAATTAAAGTCTAAGGAAAAAAAACAGCATCCTGCAGGCAACTTAGCAGGATGCGTTTTTTCCTTCAAAACGACGCATTGTGACGTGCGTCGACCAACGCTAGTGTGAAAGTAGCCTAAGGCTAGGGTCACATTGCGTTAGCGCAACCCGCTAGCGCTAAAAGGATTGCACTAACGCAATGTTTTTAATGGGGCCGCGTCCCGGGGTCGTGGTAACGTCCCCGCTCTCGCAGATCCCCGATCTGCGAGAGCGGGGAATGGACCGCAGGCGCGCCTCGGACGCTGCAAGCAGCGTCCGTGGCGCACCAGGAAACACCGGCGCGTCGCTAGCGCGTGCTGAACATGGCACGCGCTAGTGCTGCGCGTTCCCATTGCCGTGAATGGGCGCGCTAACGGACGCGTTGCACGGCGTTAATTTCGCCGTGCAACGCTGTCCGTTAGCGCTTTCCCATTAACGCAATGGGAACCAAGCCTTAGTGACATCACTGGAATCAGGGTCTGACTACATCATGCTTTGCACCTGGAATAGCAAAATTCTGGTGACATTCTTTTAAGGTTATTGAAAGCCATTCCTTCCAACAGACCTGGATGCTTCACCAACAGAGTGTTAGGTTTGATCAATTCTTTCTCCTAATCTGAGATTGGAGAGGGAGAGAGGGTACAGCTAGTCCAGGTAACATTTGTTTCATGTGTTTGGCCATCTCCATTAACCATGTACATTGATGGCATGCCACTAGGAAAAGTTGAGTGACTAGTGAGTAGAGCTGAGCAAATTTGTTCAGATTGAGTTCCGAATACTTTCGGTAGTGAATATTGTTGTTGCAATATTCGTCAAACATAGCCGAACATCATTAGAGTCAATGGAAGTAGAAATTACTAAATATGTTCGGAACCGATCGTCAAACATAAATTAGGCATGAATACAGGTACCAATATGGCAAATTCAGATTCAGATACCGAACCCAAAAATTCGCTTAACTACTAGTGAGATGTGACATAGGAAAGAAGTTGTGGCAAAACTTCTATTTCGCTTGTGTGCATTTAGGTCTATAAAACAGTACCCAAAAAGCGAGGTTCCACTTCACCATCTCCAACATGCAGCCCAACTTACCACTATTGTGTGCTGGGGTATACTATAGCGACATTGCATGACGGCCTTGGAATGCGAAATGGCATCTAATGATTTCCTACTGTATCACGTGACCTACTGCCACAGTCATACGTGTACCTATATATGTTGGATCTATGCTGTTGGTAGCACATTGCCGAGACTCAATAAGTGTTTTACATGACCTGCCGGCTATTTGACAGTTTTGGTTTTTCTTTAACCCCTATCTGACCTCGGACGGGATAGTACGTCCGAGGTCAGATCCCCTGCCTTGATGCAGGGCTCCGCGGTGAGCCCGCACCAAAGCCGGGACATGTCAGCTGTTTTGAACAGCTGACATGTGCCCGTAATAGGCGCGGGCAGAATTGCGATCTGCCCGCACCTTTTAACTAGTTAAATGCCGCTGTCAAACGCAGACAGCGGCATTTAACTACCGCATCCGGCCGGAAATGACGTCATCGCCGACCCCCGTCACATGGTCGGAGGTCGGCGATGCGTCTCCATTGTAACCATAGAGGTCCTTGAGACCTCTATGGTTACTGATCGCCGGTGGCTGTGAGCGCCGACCACCTCCATTTCTGCTACATAGCAGCGAACATCAGATCGCTGCTATGTAGCAGAGGCGATCGTGCTGTGCCTGCTTCTAGCCTCCCATGGAGGCTATTGAAGCATGGCAAAAGTTAAAAAAAAAAAGTGGAAAAAAATGTTAAAAAAAATAAAAAAAAATATAAAAGTTTAAATCACCCCCCTTTCGCCCCAATCAAAATAAATCAATAAAAAAAATCTACGCATATTTGGTATCGCCGCGCTCAGAATCGCCCGATCTATCAACTAAAAAAAAGCATTAACCTGATCGCTAAACAGCCTAGCGGGAAAAAAATTCAAAACGCCAGAATTACATTTTTTGGTCGCCGCGACATTGCATTAAAATGCAATAACGGGCGATCAAAAGAACGTATCTGCACCGAAATGCTATCACTAAAAACGTCATCTCGGCACGCAAAAAAATAAGCCCTCAACCGACCCAAGATCACGAAAAATGGAGACGCTACGGGTATCGGAAAATGGCGCAATTTTTTTTTTTTTTTTAATTTTAGCAAAGTTTAGAATTTGTTTTCACCACTTAGATAAAAAATAACCTAGTCATGTTAGGTGTCTATGAACTCGTACTGACCTGGAGAATCATAATTGCAGGTCAGTTTTAGCATTTAGTGAACCTAGCAAAAAAGCCAAACAAAAAGCAAGTGTGGGATTGCACTTTTTTTGCAATTTCACCGCACTTGGAATTTTTTCCCCGTTTTCTAGTACACGACATGCTAAAACCAATGATGTCGTTCAAAAGTACAACTCGTCCCGCAAAAAATAAGCCCTCACATGGCCAAATTGACGGCTCCGCAGCGTTTTTTTCCGTGCAGAAATACTGCAGATCAGCAAGTGATTTACAGTACAATGTAAATCAATGAAAAAAAAAAAAATGCTGTGCTAATGGTGCGGAAGATTCCACGCGGAAAAGCTGCGGATTAGGCTACTTTCACACTTCCGGCTTTAGAGCTCCGTCGCAATCCGTCGGTTTGGGAAAAAAACGGATCCTGCAAATGTGCCCACAGGATGCGTTTTCTCCCAATACACTTGTATTAGCGATGGATCGCCACACGTTGCATCAGTCGTGCGACGCGCTGTTTTGGCGGACCGTCGGCACAAAAAAATTCCATGTAACTTTTTTTTGTGTGTCGCGTTCGCCATTTTCAACTGTGCATGCGCGGCCGAAACGCCGCCCCCTCCTCCCCGGACTGCAAAATGGGCAGCAGATGCGTTGAAAAACTGAATCCGCTAACCACGTCGCGCAGTTATTTTACAACATCCGTCGGCCCGACGCATAGCGACCGACCCGTACCGACACAAGTGTGAAAGTAGTCTTAAAAGTAGCATGTCACTTCTTTTGTGCGGATCTGCAGCGTTTTTTGTACCCATTATATTATAGAAATCCACAGGGGTAATAACGCAATAAATCCACACAAAATCAGCAGTAAATTCGCATTAAAAAAACCGCATCAAATCCAAGAGATGCAGAATCTGCACAGAATATTTGAGGCAAATCCGCAACGTGGGCACATACACAGTGTGCGCTCACGGGTGGGGTAGGCTCCTTTTGGTGGCATCTGCAATTTTATCTCACGACTTGTCATTTGTAGCAGAAAACAAACACAAGTCCCCTCTGTGTCTAGAATGATTTAGAGATGATTTCTTATCTTTGCACACAGATTTTCAGGAAGTCAATAGTTAAATGCACACACACGGGCATTTCGGAGGCTGCTACTGGAGTATATCTCCCTTAGCTTCCACCACTGCATCTTTAAAAATGGAATCGTCTGCTGCAATTTTTGGTTTTGGCAGGTCATGTGATTACCAGGGGTCACTGTGCCCGTTGTTCTGAGAAGTGCAAATTGCAGCAACTAACATCTCAGCCACACTGCAGGGAGAAAAGAAACCCTGGAGCTGGCGAGTGCGGGTCTGCAGCCTTCTAATAATGCACCAATGCTGTGCAATGTCTGCACCAATGCTGTGCAATGTCTGCACCAATGCTGTGCAATGTCTGCACCAAGAGCCACAACATGGCGTCAGCGCAGATTAGCAGAGGCCGAGAATGGGACCTGCAACGTGTGAACTTAGGCCGGAGCCGCGCGGAACAGCACACACGTTACCAACGGCTTCAGTGAGTGTCGGGCCGCATTTGTGCACCTCATGAGGCAGCAGCAGGCCCCGCCATCACCGCTACACGGCCGCACCAGAGGAACACTGCTCTTATGCTCCCGCGGAAATGGCGGCCGCGAGCACAGGCCACGCACCAAACAACGTGCGGCCGGAGGATTCATGGCGGCCCGCCCCGCCCCCACCTGCTTCAGCCGAGACACCAGCACGTTCTTGACGCCGCTCACGTCCAGATTGCGCCGCTTCAGCTCGGACTTCAGGTCGATGACGCGCAGCTCAGACACCTTCATCTTCTCGACGGCTCCGCCAGGTGAGGCCATTTTACTCGGGCTCGATCCGGGCACTGAGATCATGTCGCCGCGTCACGTGACAGCTCCGAAGAATCAAGCCCCGGATGTGCGCGTCACGTTGTCTGTGGAGCTGCTCTGTCCCTCCCCCAACAGGCGCTGCAAATAACGGCCCAGCCGCACCCACAGTCAGTCACACACTGGCCGTGCCATGGCCGCAAGCCATCCGGCCTGGGGGCACCCGGCAGTCAGTGAGGGCCGCCCAGAGCTCAGCCCAATCTAGTTCTACCACAGGGGCCGGTATCAGATGCTGTGAAGGGACAGTGACGGAGGAAATGGACACAACCCTGCACCCCGGACACCAGCCGATTCGGTGTGTCGCTCCCCTTCTTCTCCAGAGCACAGACTTTCTTTTTTAGTCCACGAGAAAAAAAAGTCCAAGAGTTTGTTCTAAAATAAATCAGCGCTATTTTCTGAGTTTTTTTCTTGGTCTGGGACTGGGTGAAGGCTTATTTTTTTGCACATCGAGCTGACTACGGTCACATTTGCGTTGTGCGCCGGCGACGCAACGCACAACGCAAATAAAAACGCACGCAAAAACGCTGCGTTTTGCGATGCATGCGTAGTTTTTTTCCGAAATTTGGACGCAAGAAAAATGCAACTTGTTGCGTTTTCTGCGCCCGACGCGGGGAAAAAAAACGCATGCGTCGCACAACGCAGCACAACGCATGTCCATGCGTCCCTTATGTTAAATATAGGGGAGCATGACGCATGCGTCGCCGCTGCGCCGCCCGATGCAAACACGCAAAACGCTAATGTGAACGTAGGTTTAGTGTGACCCGTTTAACGGACTAAGTTACACCGCAGTATAACGCGGTGTAACGTAGTCCATTAACGCCGCCATTACTTTCAATGGCGGACGCATTGCTAGTGCCCGCCCACAATGGGCGTGCGCTAGCGATGTGCCGTCATTGAGTGACCGAGACGCGGGCTGCAGCGTTTGGGTAAGTTCACACTTGCATTGTGCGGTCCGTTCAACACATCTGTTAAACGAACTGCACTAGCACAAGTGCTGATGTCTGCCTAGCGCAGATAGAGTATCTGCTAGCTCCATTTGCGCTAGCAGTGACAGACCCGGAAACCCTGCAGCCCGCGTCTCGGGTCCGTCACTCAATGACGGCACATCGCTAGCGCACGCCCATTGTGGGTGTGCACTAGCGATGCATCCGCCATTGAAAGTAATGTCGGCGTTAACGGACTACGTTATGCCACGGTGTAACGTAGTCCGTTAAATGGGTCACACTAACGCAGTGTGAACTCAGCGTTTCCAGGTCCGTCACTGCTAGCGCAGATGGAGCTAGCAGATGCTCCATCTGCGCTAGTGCTGTGCAAACGTCGGCACTTGCATTACTGCAGTCCACTTAACGGATGTGTTGAACGGATTGCACTAACGCAGTGAGAACTTAGCCTTATTGATACCATTTGCGGGATAGATACAATGTTTTGATCGTCCGTTAATGAATTTTAATGCAATTTTGTGACAAACAAAAGAACGGAATTCTGGCGTTTCATTTCTTTCTCGTTACGCAGTTTACCAAACGCATTAATTCTATTTTGATAGATTGGGCAATTCTGAACGCAGCGATACCAAATGGTTAGTTTTGACTTTTTATTCTCATTTTGAATGTGGCAAAAAACGGGGGCAATTTGAACTTTTAAAAAAAAAAATCCACTTTTTACATGCTTTCACCCCTTAAAGCCCCAAGGGTGGTTTGCAATTTTTACTATTGACCACTGTCCCTTTATGAGGTTATAACTCTGGAACGCTTCAACGGATCCCGGTGATTCTGACACTGTTTTCTCGTGACATATTGTACTTCATGATAGTGGTAACATTTCTTTGATTAGACTTGCGTTTGTGAAAAAAAATGGAAATTTGGCGAAAATTTTGCAATTATCCAACTTTGAATTCATTTCCCACATGTCTACTTTACAATCAGCACAATTTTGGAAAGAATTTTTTTTGTTAGGGATTTATAAGGGTTAAAAGTTGACCAGCAATTTCTCATTTTCACAACACCATTTTGTTTTAGGGAACACATCACATTTGAAGTCACTTTGAGGGGTCTATATGATAGAAAATACCCAAGTGTGACCATTCTAAAAACTGCACCCCTCAAGGTGCACAAAAGCACATTCAATAGGTTTATTAACCCTTCAGGTGTTTCACAGGAATTTTTGGAACGTTTAAATAAAAATGATACATACATGCTAGCCACCTTAGGGAGAGACCCAAGTTGGGCTAAATGTAGCGGGACGAAAGAGACCGAAAAGCCCTCTACTTAAAGGAAATACATAGTGGATGCTTTCCTGAAACGGAAAGTACTTGCAAGCAGCATAATACAAAGAATAGCAGGTTTACCCAGAATCCTTTGCAGTAGCCAGAGCTATGCAAATCATCTCTTTCCACCCCTGTCTAATCCACAGCGCTTGGAACCGCCAAGCGTGCAATGCTGCGGATTAGTTTCTAAATTTACACTAATCCGCAGCATTGCACGCTTGGCGGTTCCAAGCGCTGTGGATTAGACAGGGGTGGAAAGAGATTATTTGCATAGCTCTGCCTACTGCAAAGGATTCTGGGTAAACCTGCTATTCTTTGTATTATGCTGCTTGCAAGTACTTTCCGTTTCAGGAAAGCATCCACTATGTATTTCCTTTAAGTAGAGGGCTTTTCGGTCTCTTTCGTCCCGCTACATTTAGCTCAACTTGGGTCTCTCCCTAAGGTGGCTAGCATGTACCGTATGTATCGCTTGCTCACCGAGCCCCACTCCATACAGCCAACCAATTCCAGCCCTGTGCTGATGAGGGCCTAAAGCCCGAAACACGTGTCCACAGGTAGGAATTGGTTGGCTGTGTAAATTTAGAAACTAATCCGCAGCATTGCACGCTTGGCGGTTCCAAGCGCTGTGGATTAGACAGGGGTGGAAAGAGATGATTTGCATAGCTCTGCCTACTGCAAAGGATTCTGGGTAAACCTGCTAAATAAAAATGAACATTTAACTTTTTTTCACACAAAATTTACTTTAATTTGATTTATTTTCCCAAAGGTAACACGAGAAATTGGACCCCAAACGTTGTTGTACAATTTGTCCTGAGTACCCGGATACCCCATATGTGGGGGTAAACCACTGTTTGGGCGCATGGCAGAGCTCGTAAGGGAAGGAGCACCATTTGACTTTTCAATGCAAAATTGACTGGAATTGAGATGGGACGCCATGTTGCATTTGGAGAGCCCCTGATGTGCCTAAACATTGAAACCCCCTACAAGTGACACCATTTTGAGAAGTACACCCCCTAAGGAACTTATCTAGAGGTGTGGTGAGCAGTTTGACCCACCAAGTGATTCACAGAAGTTTATAATGCAGAGCCGTAAAAATAAGAAAATCATTTTCACAAAAATGATCTTTTCGCCCTCAATTTTTTATTTTCCCAAGGGTAAGAGAAGAAACTGGACCCCAAAAGTTATTGTCCAATTTGTCCTGAGTACGCTGATACCCCATATGTTGGGGTAAACCCTTGTTTGGGCACACGGGAGAGCTCGGAAGGGAAGGAGCACTGTTTTACTTTTTCAACGCAGAATTGGCTGGAATTGAGATTGGACGCCATGTCGCGTGTGGAGAGCCCCTGATGTGCCTAAACAGTGGAAACACCCCAATTATAACTGAAACCCCAACCCTAATGGGAAAATGGAAATACATTTTTTAAACCTTTTTTATTTTTCCCTAAGGGGGTGATGAAGGGGGTTTGATTTACTATTTATAGCGGGTTCTTTTAGCGGATTTTTATATGATTGGCAGACTAAAAGAAGCTTTTAATTGCAAAAAATAGGTTTTGCGTCTCCACATTTTGAGAGCTATAATTTTTCCATATTTGGGTTCACACAGTCATGTGAGGTCTTGTTTTTTGCGGGACGAGTTGACGTTTTTATTGGTAACATTTTCGGGCACGTGTCATTTTTTGATCGCTTTTTATTCCGATTTTTGTGAGCCAGAATGACCAAAAACCAGCTATTCATGAATTTCTTTTTTGGGGGGCGTTTATACCGTTCCACGTTTGGTAAAATTGATAAAGCAGTCTTATTGTTCGGGTCAGTACGATTACAGAGACACCTTATTTATATCATTTTTTTAATTTTGGCGCTTTTATACAATAACTATTTTATAGAAAAAATTATTTTTGCATCGCTTTATTCTGAGGACTAACTTTTTTATTTTTTTGCTGATGCTGTATGGCGGCTTTTTTTTTTGCGGGACAAGATGACGTTTTCAGCAGTACCATGGTTATTTATATCCGTTCTTTTGATCGCGTTATTCCACTTTTTGTTTGGCGGTATGAAAATAAAGCGTTTTTTGCCTTTTTTACCGCGTTCACTGAAGGGGTTAACTAGCAGGACTGTTTTATAGGTGGAGTCTTTACGACGCGGCGATACTAAATGTGTACTTTTATAGTTTTTTTAATTATTTAGATAAAGAAATGTATTTATGGGAACTTTTTTTTTTTTTTTTTTTAACTTTAAAACATTGTCCGGGGGGATGGGGGTTATGTTATAGGGTAAGATCGCTGATCTGACACTTTGCACAGCACTGTGTCAGATCAGCGATCTGACATGCAGGGCTGCAGGCTTACCAGCGCTTGTTCTGAGCAGGCGCTGGTAAGCCACCTCCCTGCAGAACCCGGATGCAGCCCCTCGGGCATTTTGGATCTTGGGCCTGCAGGGAGAAGGTAGGAGACCCTCGGAGCAACGCAATCACAACACGTTGCTCCGAGGGTCTCAGGGAAGCCCCCGCAGGGAGCCCCCTCCCTGCGTGATGCTTCCCTATGCCCATTCCCTCAGTGTATCCAGTTCAAATTACCAATACTGACCTGCAAAACCATCCATAACCTGTCTACTCCATATCTCTGAACTAATCTCCCGATATCTTCCCTCACATAATCTCCGATCCTCCCAAGACCGCCTTCTCTCCTCCACACCTCACCCAACTGCCTCCAAGACTTCTCCAGAATGTTCCCCATCCTCTGGAATTCTTTGCCCCAACACATCCGACTATCAACCACATTCGGATCCTTCAGACGGAACCTTAAAACCCACCTCTTCAGGAAAGCCTACAGCCTGCACTGACCCCGCTGCTGCCTCCTGACCACTACTGAAGCTACGGTCTCACCAACACCGGAGCTCCTACAACCCCCAACCTATTGTCTCTATCCCCAGCATCCTGTAGAACGTAAACCATAAGGGCAGGGTCATCAACCCTCTATCAGTCTGGAATTGTTAGTTTGCTTACTGTAAGTGATCTCTGTAATTTGTTAAGTAACCCCTTCTCGTGTATAGCACCATGGAATCAATGGTGCTATATAAATAAATAGTAATTAACAGGGTGGCGCTCATAGCGATCCGGCATCAACAACCATAGAGGTCTCAAGGAGACCTCTGGTTGGTATGTCGACGCATCGCTGACCCCCGTCACGTGGATCAGTGATGCGCTCATTTCCGACCCGATGGCCGGAAGCGGTAGTTAAATGCTGCTGTTAACGGCATTTAACTAGTTAATAGTGGCGGGTGAATCGCTATTCCACCCGCTGCTATTGCGGGCATGTCAGCTGTTCGATATCATGATATCCAACAGGATGTTACAGACGCTGTAGAAAAATATTATACTCAACTCTGGCAAAGATGGCAGGACTTAGGTCCGACGACCACACTCGTTTATGGTCTTGTGCCTTTACTGAAGGTTTAAAAGCCAGTGATTAAAGAACCACTAATAGTGTTCAGCCAAGAGTACCAGACTATGTCCCTGACTGTGATACTTCAAGTAGCCACGGGTATGGAAGCAACCAATGCCCTGAACAATAAGGCAAAAATCTGGTCCCAAGCCCCTCTTATGTACACCAAGACCCAGCAAGCGGATGAAGAAATGTGACGTTAGTATTGTGGAAAACCTGGACACAAATTGCAGACTCCACTAAGCCATAAATGCTTTGCAGTTCCTCCTGGACAAGTGTGATGAAACAGTCTTGACTTTCTCACTCACTGTTTACATCCCTCGTGATGCTACTGCCATTCTTTCTCAAGTACAACCAAAACATCTCCGTGCTGCTCACCATCTTAGGCTTTAATGTGATCTCCTCATGCCCGATAACATTGCCATTCACCGTTGCACTACTCTGAATACAGCCTCCTTGTTGCCTCTGGGGAGGCAGGGGGGGGGGATTTAGTGGTAACCTGGGTGAACTGCTAGTTGAGCCAGAAAAGGAACATGACTGTACAACTAATGTCCCAGGGAACAGGTTTCAGTAATGTTACCAATATCCCACTAGATAAACCAGACCACGAGCTTTTTGTGGATGGACCGCAGTATGGCCGTGGTTGGCAGGTTCTACACTGGATATGCTGCCGTTTCACTCCATGAAATCATAAAAGCAATAACGCTGCCCCCACATATGTCCGCACAGAAGCCTGCAGTCTGGTCTTTAGCATGGCTGCCACCATTTATACAGACAGCCAATATACTTTTGCCATTGCTCACAACTATGGACCTATATGGAGAGTATAATCTTTCCTCACAGCAGCAGGCAAGCCTATTAAGAATTATAAATGCGTCCAATGCCTTGTTGAGGCCCTACTTTTACCCAAGAAAGTTGCCATAGTGAAAGCCAAAGGCAAGGATTACTCAACCACAGCTAAAGGCAACCACCTGGCCAACCAGACTGCAAAACCTGCAGCTTACCAACCAAGATACAACCCTGCCGGGGTGGCAGCTGCACGGGTTGTCTCCACCACAGACCCACTTTCTCCAGAAGCTACAACAGGCTGGTGTTGAAGAATTTGCCAGGATTGTAAGAGAAGGGAGCTGTGCAGCCACCAAAATAAACAGGGCAAATGGGGGACGAAGTTTGCCTTCCCTAGTTTCTGTATTCCAAGATGGCTTAAACCACCCACGGCAATAGACACCAATCTAAGACTGCTACGACAGACCTCATACACCGCCATTGGTATGTTCCTGAGTCCACTGCAACCAAACACGTTCAAGCTTGTCTGATCTGTGCACTCAATGTGGGACGTACCACCAATGAGACACCGATGCTCCTGTACCCGGTTTAACGTCTTCAAAGAGATTGCATTCAACTTGCAACGGTGCAAACCTACGAATATGTACTTGTACGCATCTTGATAAGTTGGCTAGAAGTGGACCCAATGTGTAAAGCCACCACCAAGCCTACAGCGTAAAAAATAATCGCAGAAGTTGTCTGAGATACATGGTGCTTAAGACCATAGACAGTGACAAAGCCACCCATTTTACCAGATAATTAATGCAGGAAGTAATGTCCACGCTGGGAGTGGAACAGACCTTTCATACTCCGTTTTCTATCCACAAAATAGCAGTAGAGTATTGCGATTGAACGGGATTCTGAAACGGAAAATCCAGAAAGCCATGGCTGGAACGCGTAGACCATGGACAGAATGCTTGCCCCTTGCACTCTTCTTAAACAAGTATATGCCGAACAAAAGACAGGCCTCAGCCTATATGAGATTATTAGGTTAGGGTTGTGTTTCCCAGAGCAGCTCCAGATGCAACACGATAGGCTCTTATGTTATTGCACTCACAAAACGCTTGTCTGACATACTCTAACGTTTACATTTCTCTTCCCGATCATGATTCTATGGAAGGGAGCCACCCCCTGCACTCTGGAGACTGAAGGCCCCGTCACACTTAGCGACGCTAAAGCGATCCCGACAACGATACGACCTGTCAGGGATCGTTGCTGCGTCGCTATGTGGTCGCTGGTGAGATGTCAAACAGTGAGATCTTCCCAACGACGCAGCAGCGATGCGGCGACCTGTAGCGACCTGTACAACGATGTCGTTGTGACCCTGTCACATCGCAGCTATTATGACGATTCAGACCTCGATGAGGGACGTCCTGTGTGACGTTGTAGTCACACAGGCGTGCATTTGCGTTGCCTTTTCCGCGCCCATTCAGTTCCGATTGGTGGTCGCTACTGCGTTCTGATTGGTGGCGGCCTTGCCTTATGAGGCGACACAATAGCCCTTCGGTGGGAACGCATTTGAGACCCCAAACGATACCTACCGTGCACAAAAGGTGTCAGAAGAACCGTTGAAGAATAGATAAATCGAAGAGGAGTCGCAGGCCGGAGAACTCTACAACGATCTGCAAACCACCACGCGGTCAGGAACAAAGGATGGAAGCGCTACTATGTTGCCTTCTGTTGAAGGCATGACCGCCAATCAGAACGCAGTAGCAACCACCAATCGGAGCGGAGGGGTGCGGAAAAGGCAAAGCAAATGCACGCCTATGTGTCGGTGTCTGAGTCGTCAACGAGGTCGTTGGTAAGGTGTCAAACACAGCGATGTGTGCTACCCAGCGGGACCTCAACGATCAAAAAAAGGTCCAGGCCATTCCGACACGACCAGCGATCTCACAGCAGGGGCCTGGTCGCTGCTACGTGTCAAACATAGCGAGATCGCTACTGAGGTCGCTGTTGCGTCACAAAACTTGTGACTCAGCAGCGATCTCGCTTAGTGTGAAGGTACCTTGAGTGGGATCAAAAGGCATGTCAGAAGAGCTCTTTAGCCTCAACTTGGTGGGACCTTCTAAATTCTGCTAACAACCCACAGCCGTAAAAGCTCAACGAAAGCCCAATTGGATCCATGCCTCACACTGCAAGATAGCTGAACCCAAGAAAACCACTGAACGATGTGGATGCATTTCCTGCACTTTATCCTTTTTACCTTGATAAATGGGGGTTCATCAAGGGCTATGTCCCAAGAGAAAAAAATGGGGAGCTGGTCTAACACCTCAGACCTTGTAGTCAGTTGTAGATTTGACCTTTTAAAGGTCTCCTTGTGGAGTGGCAGCATGGGCAAACCCTATAGACTCACCCAAAACCGGTTTTTACGTACCGGTAATAGGATTTTACAGAGTCCACGACAGCACCCACAACGAGAGAGGGGATCCGCCCACCTTCCGGACAGGAACCTACAGGTTAAAAAGGGGCGGTCCCCCTCGCCCTCCAGTTTGTGTTCCAGAGTACAAGGGATACCGCCAATGAATCAGTACATGACAATATTATCTTAAACACTACTAAATACCACCACCTCTATAGAGTGATCTCTAAGGCACACCTTCCAACAGAGTGCAAGAATAAGTAACTAAATACGGGGGGGAATGTATGGGTGCTGTCGTGGACTCTGTAAAATCCTATTACCGGTACGTAAAAACCGGTTTTCCTATCGCCACGACAGCACCCACAACGAGAGACTTTCAAAGACTATTTAACTGGGAGGGACCACAGCACTAAGTACTGAACGGCCAAACTAAGCTGGAATTAGCAGGTAGACCAAGGCGATAGTGCTTATAAAAGGTGGAAGGTGATGACCAAGTTGCCGCCTTACATATCATTTCAATAGGGACATCTGCCTTCTCCGCCCAGGATGATGCCATAGCCCGAGTAGAGTGCGCTTTGATGCCTTCTGGTGGTGCTACTCCCCTGGCAGAGTAAGCAAGACATATCGCTTCTCTAATCCATCTAGCGATAGAGTTCTTCGTGACACCAGAACCTTTTTCAGATTCTGGAAAGAAACAAACAGAGCCCTACTCTGTCTCCAGCTTTGTGTCCTATTCAAGTATTCTAATATCGCCCTCTTTACATCTAGGGTATGATATTTTTTCTCCTCTTCTGAACCTGGATTTTCATAGAAAGATGGTAAATAAATCTCCTGACTTCTATGAAATTTAGTTGCTACTTTTGGCAAGTATGCAGGATCAGGTTTTAAGACACTTATCCTGGAGAATTATTAGATAGGGAGGATCTACTGACAACGCATGTATATTACTGACCCTCCTGGCAGACGTTAATGCTAAAAGTAGAGCTGTTTTTAAGGTTAAATTTTTTATCGAAATGGAATCTAATGGCTCGAAAGGAGGTTCAGTCAACGCCTCAAGCACCAAATTTAGATCCCAAGGGGGTATTCTTACAATATGGATTGGGTTAGAACGCTGACATGCCTTAATAAACCTAGCAACCCATCTATTACCAGCTATATCACTGTTATACAGCGCCCCCAAGGCTGAAACATGAACTCTTAGAGTGTTGACTGCAAAACCCAATTCCCAGCCTTTCTGAAGGAATTCTAAAATAGCTGAAATCGGAGCCTTATCTCCTAATGGTTGCTGAAAAAACATAAGGAACTTTTTCCAAATTTTTGTATAGATTTTTGTAGTGACCTCCTTTCTGCTTTTCAATAAGGTGGCTATTAAAGCATTAGAGAACCCCCTCTCAAGTTCCAAGCCGTTAAGTGAAGAGTCTCCAAATTTGGATGACGAAATGGACCTTGAGACAGGAGTTCCGGAACCACTGGCAACACCCAGGGATCGGTCACAGACATTGTCCTGAGGAGAGAGAACCAAGGCCTCCTGGGCCAGAAGGGGGCGATTAAGATCACTCTTGCTCTTTCCTCCCTGATTTTTCTTAGAACTATCGGAATCAGACACATTGGGGGAAAGGCATATGCCAGCTGGAAGTCCCAACGGACACGAAGGGAATCCACTATGAATGGTTGGTCTGCTATGTGTAAAGATGAGAACCTCCTGACCTTCCGGTTCTTCCTCGTAGCAAATAGATCTATTATCGGCAACCCCCACAGATTGACAATCTGATCGAATATCTGTTGGTTTAGGGACCACTCTCCCTGACGAAGGGAATGGCGACTGAGATAGTCCGCCTCTATATTGAGTTCCCCTTTTATATGAACTGCCGACAGGGATTGTAAGTGATTCTCAGCCAGAGACAATATCTGTGCTGTAGTGGTCATTAGGGATCGTGACCTTGTCCCCCCCTGATGATTGATGTAGGCCACCACAGTCGTATTGTCAGTTTGTATCTGTACATGTGAATCCCTCAGGGATGGTAGTAAGCAAAGAAGAGCCTGATTGACCGCAGCAAGCTCTCTTAGATTTGAGGAATTCTGGGACTCTTGAATCGACCATCGCCCTTGGGTTAGAATGTCTCCCATATGGGCTCCCCAACCGAACGGACTGGCATCTGTTGTGACTACGTTGTCCGGAGTGATGGTCCAGAGAACTCCCTTTGATAAATGTGCTAGATTGAGCCACCATCTCAGATCGTGAAGAGTGGCGGGTGATAAATTGAACTTTCTGCTTAGAGAACCGTGAAGATCTTTCTCTGCTTGAAGAACTTCGTACTGAAGCATTCGAGTATGGGCCTGAGCCCATCTCACCGCCGATATACATGCAGTCAATGATCCCAGTAGAGACATTGCGTCTCTTAAACTTAAGTTTGGAGCTTTCCTTACGGCCGTGATCCTTTGAATGATCTTCTGCTTCTTCTCTTCTGGTAGGAAGGATGACTGATCTTCTGAGTCTAGAAGAACTCCTAGGAACATTTGACGTCTTGTAGGTTCCAGTTTTGACTTTTCCCAGTTGATTATCCATCCGAGTTCCTGTAGGGATGATATTATGGCATTTACCCTAGCCGTACACTGAGCAATTGAATTCCCAACTATTAAAAAAATCGTCTAGATAGGGCACTACAAGGGTTTCCCTTTCCCTGATATGGGCTGGGCCATTACTTCCGAAACAACCTTTGTAAAAACTCTAGGTGCCATAGATAGGCCAAAGGGCATTGCCCGAAACTGGAAATGTTTAATCTGATGGTTTACCCATACTGCCATCCTGAGGAATTGCTGGTGATTTCTGTGAACTGGAAGATGGTAGTACGCATCTTTTAGATCCAAGACCGACATGTAGCACCTAGGAAACAAAAGCTTAGTTGTTGATTTAATGGATTCCATCTTAAAAGCGTGGTACTGAAGATATTTATTCAATTTACGTAAATTTATGATAGTCCTAAAGGACCCATCAGGTTTAGAGATTAAGAATAGTGGAGAATAAAAGCCCGTGTTCTCCTGATGTTTTGGAACTTCAATAACTCGCTTTGTAAGCAATTGTTGAATCTCCGATTCTAAGGCCTGTTGTTGGGCCGGAGTGTCCAGCGATGTTATTACAAAATGATTTGGGGGAGTTCTCAAAAATTCTAATTTTAACCCTGACTCGACTACCCCCATTATCCAGGCACTAGAAGTTATCTTTTTCCATTCCTCTGAGAAGAACCTTAGTCTTCCCCCTTCTGGTAGATCTGTTCTATCTGTAGTTACATCTACGTCTTGAGAAAGATGAAGGGTTCTTATAGTATCCACCTTTCTTCTTTTGATCCGATGTTTCCCAGTCACGATTATATCCCTGCTGGTCTGACTGGAATTTTCTGAAGGGCATGCGTCTCCGGAAGGCATTCCTAAAAATGGGATTAAACGTTTTAGGAAATCCCTTCTGTCTTCTGCCTTTGCAAGGATGTCATCCAGCACCGGGCCGAATAGGTACTCACCCCTACACGGAATGGAGCACAATTTGGCCTTAGCATCCCCCTTCCAGGTCTTTAGCCATAGTGCCCGTCGAGCTGCATTTGAAAGACCCGCCGATCTTGCAGCCAATTTCAGGGAATCAATCGAGGCGTCCGCTAGATAAGCCGCTCCTTCTCTGACCCGAGACAGGGAATTTAACAATTTATCCCTGGGTACTTTAGCTTTAAGCTGTTCTTCCAGCTGAGTTACCCAGACCATAATTGATCTAGCCGTACAGGTGCCTGCGATTGCGGGCTTAAAGGCTCCAGATGATGCTTCCCACAACTTCTTAAGGAGCATGTCAGCCTTCCTGTCTGAAGGATCCTTAAGGAGTCCTACATCCTCTAATGGTAGCGAGGCTGTTTTCGAGGTAGAGGCTACTGCCGCATCTACTTTTGGGATCTTCATCCACTGGGATAAGGTGTCATCCTCAAAGGGGTACCTTCTTTTTGCGGCCGAAGGTATGAACCCTTTATCCAGCTTGTCCCACTCCCGTTTGACCAGATCTTTAATGGAATCTACCACCGGGAAAGCTTTGCGACTTCTCTGGCTGAGCCCTGCGAACATGATCTCCTGGGTTGTTTTCGGTTCTTTACTCTCCGCAACCCCCATAGTTGCATGGACTGCCTTAAAGTCTCCATATTGTCAGCAGAAAAGCAAGGCCTTCCCTCCTCATCCGAGGAGGATGGTGAAGAACTTTCCGAGCACTCGCCCTCTTGTAACGAAGGGCTAGAATCGGATACCATCTCCATACTGCTCTTTTCATGCCGTCTAGATTTAAGGGACGATTTTATTTCTTCCCTAATTACTTCCCTCAAATCCGATACACGGAGGGGGGCCTCTTCCTCTAACGTACGGCATATACACGTTTGACATAATTTCTTTAAATAGCTGTCAGGTAGTGGCTCTGTGCATAACACACACTGCTTATGCTTAGATTTAGAGACTTTCTTCCCCTACAACAAAGCATAGTACAGAAGACAGTTGTATCAGCCAATGGCTCAGATATAACACTCACCACTGCTGATAAAATTAGAGTACCGGTTTCTGAGAGGGTGAGGTGCGACGTGACGTCGGGTTGCCAGGGTCCTGCTGCCCGCGTGCCACATCTCCACTATGAGATCTGCTGCTGCTCCTCTGCTCTCCTAGCTGTCGGTGTTCGGCGTCTCCTGTGGAAGACATGTTGCCGCACACCACTCACCAAGCGCTGCCTTCATTTCTAAGGTCCCGCGCTCCTCCTCCTGGCCTCCTCCGGAAGTCGTTAGTTCACTTCCGGGTCATAAGCGCCGACCTGCTCCTGCAGTATCGCGCGCGCGCGTGAACGACCCAGGGCGGCATGCCTTCCCCCGGGAACGCCACCGATCCTTGTCAGACGAGGGGGGAAGCTGGACACAGGACTTCCCCCGACGCTGCTTCCGGGCCCCCGACTCTGCCGCTCTCACCTGGACACCGCACAGAGGCTTGGCGGACCCGGGTAAGCGAACAAAACCTGTAGGCTCCCGCCGTCCGGACAGGAACCCAAACTGGAGGGCGAGGGGGACCGCCCCTTTTTAACCTGTAGGTTCCTGTCCGGAAGGTGGGCGGATCCCCTCTCTCGTTGTGGGTGCGGTCGTGGCGATAGGAAAAGTACGTACAGTACAGACCAAAAGTTTGGACACACCTCATTTAAAGATTTTTCTGTATTTTCATGCCTATGAAAATTGTAAATTCACACTCAAGGCATCAAAACTATGAATTAACACATGTGGAATTATATACTTAACAACAAAGTGTGAAACCTGAAAATATGTCTTATATTCTAGGTTCTTCAAAGTAGCCACCTTTTGCTTTGATGACTGCTTTGCACACTCTTGGCATTCTCTTGATGAGCTTCTCTGCGCTAACGCGGTCCAGCTCACCCCAAACCATCTCGATTGTGTTCAAGTCTGGCGACTGTGGAGGCCAGGTCACTCTCCTTGGTCAAATAGCCCTTAGGGTATGTGCACACGTCAGGATTTCTTGCAGAAATTTCCTGAAGAAAACCGGAAATTTTCTGCAAGAAATCCGCATATTTTTTTTTTGTTTTTTTTTCCCGGTTTTCTTAGCATTTTGCAAGCGTAATTAGCTTACAGAATGCTAAAGTTTTCCAAGCGATCTGTAGCATCGCTTGGAAAACTGACAGGTTGGTCACACTTGTCAAACATAGTGTTTGACAAGTGTGACCAACTTTTTACTATAGATGCTGCCTATGCAGCATCAATAGTAACATAGTAACAGTTAGTAAGGCCGAAAAAAGACATTTGTCCATCCAGTTCAGCCTATATTCCATCATAATAAATACCCAGATCTACGTCCTTCTACAGAACCTAATAATTGTATGATACAATATTGTTCTGCTCCAGAAAGACATCCAGGCCTCTCTTGAACCCCTCGACTGAGTTCGCCATCACCACCTCCTCAGGCAAGCAATTCCAGATTCTCACTGCCCTAACAGTAAAGAATCCTCTTCTATGTTGGTGGAAAAACCTTCTCTCCTCCAGACGCAAAGAATGCCCCCTTGTGCCCGTCACCTTCCTTGGTATAAACAGATCCTCAGCGAGATATTTGTATTGTCCCCTTATATACTTATACATGGTTATTAGATCGCCCCTCAGTCGTCTTTTTTCTAGACTAAATAATCCTAATTTCGCTAATCTATCTGGGTATTGTAGTTCTCCCATCCCCTTTATTAATTTTGTTGCCCTCCTTTGTACTCTCTCTAGTTCCATTATATCCTTCCTGAGCACCGGTGCCCAAAACTGGACACAGTACTCCATGTGCGGTCTAACTAGGGATTTGTACAGAGGCAGTATAATGCTCTCATCATGTGTATCCAGACCTCTTTTAATGCACCCCATGATCCTGTTTGCCTTGGCAGCTGCTGCCTGGCACTGGCTGCTCCAGGTAAGTTTATCATTAACTAGGATCCCCAAGTCCTTCTCCCTGTCAGATTTACCCAGTGGTTTCCCGTTCAGTGTGTAATGGTGATATTGATTCCCTCTTCCCATGTGTATAACCTTACATTTATCATTGTTAAACCTCATCTGCCACCTTTCAGCCCAAGTTTCCAACTTATCCAGATCCATCTGTAGCAGAATACTATCTTCTCTTGTATTAACTGCTTTACATAGTTTTGTATCATCTGCAAATATCGATATTTTACTGTGTAAACCTTCTACCAGATCATTAATGAATATGTTGAAGAGAACAGGTCCCAATACTGACCCCTGCGGTACCCCACTGGTCACAGCGACCCAGTTAGAGACTATACCATTTATAACCACCCTCTGCTTTCTATCACTAAGCCAGTTACTAACCCATTTACACACATTTTCCCCCAGACCAAGCATTCTCATTTTGTGTACCAACCTCTTGTGCGGCACGGTATCAAACGCTTTGGAAAAATCGAGATATACCACGTCCAATGACTCACCGTGGTCCAGCCTATAGCTTACCTCTTCATAAAAACTGATTAGATTGGTTTGACAGGAGCGATTTCTCATAAACCCATGCTGATATGGAGTTAAACAGTTATTCTCATTGAGATAATCCAGAATAACATCCCTCAGAAACCCTTCAAATATTTTACCAACAATAGAGGTTAGACTTACTGGCCTATAATTTCCAGGTTCACTTTTAGAGCCCTTTTTGAATATTGGCACCACATTTGCTATGCGCCAGTCCTGCGGAACAGACCCTGTCGCTATAGAGTCACTAAAAATAAGAAATAATGGTTTATCTATTACATTACTTAGTTCTCTTAGTACTCGTGGGTGTATGCCATCCGGACCCGGAGATTTATCTATTTTAATCTTATTTAGCCGGTTTCGCACCTCTTCTTGGGTTAGATTGGTGACCCTTAATATAGGGTTTTCATTGTTTCTTGGGATTTCACCTAGCATTTCATTTTCCACCGTGAATACCGTGGAGAAGAAGGTGTTTAATATGTTAGCTTTTTCCTCGTCATCTACAACCATTCTTTCCTCACTATTTTTTAAGGGGCCTACATTTTCAGTTTTTATTCTTTTACTATTGATATAGTTGAAGAACAGTTTGGGATTAGTTTTACTCTCCTTAGCAATGTGCTTCTCTGTTTCCTTTTTGGCAGCTTTAATTAGTTTTTTAGATAAAGTATTTTTCTCCCTATAGTTTTTTAGAGCTTCAATGGTGCCATCCTGCTTTAGTAGTGCAAATGCTTTCTTTTTACTGTTAATTGCCTGTCTTACTTCTTTGTTTAGCCACATTGGGTTTTTCCTATTTCTAGTCCTTTTATTCCCACAAGGTATAAACCGCTTACACTGCCTATTTAGGATGTTCTTAAACATTTCCCATTTATTATCTGTATTCTCATTTCTGAGGATATTGTCCCAGTCTACCAGATTAAGGGCATCTCTAAGCTGGTCAAACTTTGCCTTCCTAAAGTTCAGTGTTTTTGTGACTCCCTGACAAGTCCCCCTAGTGAAAGACAGGTGAAACTGCACAATATTGTGGTCGCTATTTCCTAAATGCCCAACCACCTGCAGATTTGTTATTCTGTCAGGTCTATTAGATAGTATTAGGTCTAAAAGTGCTGCTCCTCTGGTTGGATTCTGCACCAATTGTGAAAGATTATTTTTCTTGGTTATTAGCAGAAACCTGTTGCCTTTATGGGTTTCACAGGTTTCTGTTTCCCAGTTAATATCCGGGTAGTTAAAGTCCCCCATAACCAGGACCTCATTATGGGTTGCAGCTTCATCTATCTGCTTTAGAAGTAGACTTTCCATGCTTTCTGTTATATTTGGGGGTTTGTATAACAGAAAGCAAGTAAAGGATAGAATGTTTAAAAGTAATAAAATAAAAAAAATGGTTATACTCACCCGCAGACAGCCGATGTCAGCGGCGTCCGTTCCTATAGATGGTGTGTGTGCAGGACCTTCCATGACGTCGCGGTCACGTGAGTGGTCACGTGACCAATCACAAGACAGCGACGTCATCGCAGGTCCTTCTCACAGAGCATCTATAGGAATGGAAGCAGCAGCGTGCACCGCTGAGAGGCAGGAAGATCGAAGGTGAGTATATCACTGTTATTTATTTTAATTCTTTTTTTTAACCAATTATATGGTGCCCAGTCCGTGGAGGAGAGTCTCCTCTCCTCCACCCTGGGTACCAACCGCACAATCTGCTTACTTCCCGCATGGTGTGCACAGCCCCATGCGGAAAGTAAGCAGATCAATGCATTCCTAGGTGTGCGGAGTCAATGCAATTCCGCAAATTTAATGAACATGTTGCTTTTTTTTTCTCCGCGATGCGATTTTTTCGCGGAAAAAAAGGCAACATTTGCACAAGAAATGCGGAACACATTGTAAATAATAGGAGGCATATGTAAGCGTTTTTTTCCTGTTTTTATAGCGAAAAAAAAACAAAAAATACTGTACGTGTGCACATGGCCTTACACAGCCTGGAGGTGTGTTTGGAGTCATTATCCTGTTGAAAAAGCATGCCGCTGCAAGATGCTGTGGTAGCCATTCTGGTTCAGTATGCCTTTAATTTTGAATAAATCCCCAACAGTGTCACCAGAAAGCACCCCCACACCATCACACCTCCTCCATGCTTCACAGTGGGAACCAGGCATGTAGAGTCCATCCGTTCACCTTTTCTGCATCGCACAAAGACACGGTGGTTGGAACCAAAGATCTCAAATTTGGAATCATCAGACCAAAGCACAGATTTCCACTGGTCTAATGTCCATTCCTTGTGTTCATTAGCCCAAACAAGTCTCTTCTTGTTGCCTGTCCTTAGCAGTGGTTTCCTAGCAGCTATTTTACCATGAAGGCCTGCTGCACAAAGTCTCCTCTTAACAGTTGTTGTAGAGATGTGTCTGCTGCTAGAACTTTGTGTGGCATTGACCTGGTCTCTAATCTGAGCTGCTGTTAACCTGCAATTTCTAAGGCTGGTGACTCAGATAAACTTATCCTCAGAAGCAGTGGTGACTCTTGGTCTTCCTTTCCTGGGGCGGTCCTCATGTGAGCCAGTTTCTTTGTAACACTTGATGGTTTTTGCCACTGCACTTGGGGACACTTTCAAAGTTTTCCCAATTTTTTGGACTGACTGACCTTCATTTCTTAAAGTAATGATGGCCACTTGTTTTTCTTTACTTAGAATTTGTATTATGGCAAGAAAAAAGCAGCTAACAGTCTATTCAGTAGGACTATCAGCTGTGTATCCACCAGACTTCTGCACAACACAATTAATGGTCCCAACCCCATTTATAAAGCAAGAAATCCCACTTATTAAACCTGACAGGGCTCACCTGTGAAGTGAAAACCATTTCCAGTGACTACCTCTCGAAGCTCATCAAGAGAATGCCAAGAGCATGCAAAGCAGTCAAAGCAAAAGGTGGCTACTTTGAAGAACCTAGAATATAAAACAATTTCAGTTTCACACTTTTTTGTTATGTATGTAATTCCGCATGTGTTAATTCATAGTTTTGATGCCTTCAGTGTGAAGTACAATTTTCATGGCCATGAAAATACAGGAAAAAAAAAAATCTTTAAATGAGAAGGTGTGTCCAAACTTTTGCTCTGTACTGTATATGTCACCAAAATACTGGCCATAGGTGTGACTGAGTCCTGAAATATGTGAAATTAGTAGACTGCAGGTTTATAAATTCACTGTTTTAATTGGCCGCAGATCTTGCACTTCTCTGAATGCTGAGCCCTGCATAACCCGACACATTACCAACTGGCAGCAGGATTATACAGACCTTGGAAATCTGAAGGACTTCATGACACCAGGTTTAGTCCTCTAGTGCTAATCTGCTGATAAAAGTGATTTTAACAAAACTACAGCAAATGCCAAGAAAGTGACATATCTGGAATCAAATACATTACAAAAGCCTGATGAGATTACCATTAATCCAAAAATCAGATGTCTGTTGAGTGTGTAAAGACAAAGGCTATGGGAAAAATTAATATATAGATCACGCACAGATATAACATGAATCGGGCCCTAAGGCATATGTGTAGCAGAAAGCAGTGATGTGAATATTATAAGCAGACTATGGATTCAACAAATGTCACCCAGACACCACTATAAACCAAGTCTGAATGAAGAGCTGAATAATGGGTGAGGACCTTTAGATTGAGATTCACTAATATATTAAATGGCAGAGTATTAAGGACTATTTTCCACTTACCCAGGATACGAAATGTATTAACCCCTTCATGACCCAGCCTATTTTGACCTTAAAGACCTGGCCGTTTTTTGCAATTCTGACCAGTGTCCCTTTATGAGGTAATAACTCAGGAACGCTTCAACGGATCCTAGCGGTTCTGAGATTGTTTTTTCGTGACATATTGGGCTTCATGTTAGTGGTAAATTTAGGTCAATAAATTCTGCGTTTATTTGTGATAAAAACGGAAATTTGGCGAAAATTTTGAAAATTTCGCAATTTTCACATTTTGAATTTTTATTCTGTTAAACCAGAGAGTTATGTGACACAAAATAGTTAATAAATAACATTTCCCACATGTATACTTTACACCAGCACAATTTTGGAAACAACATTTTTTTTTGCTAGGAAGTTATAAGAGTTAAAATTTGACCAGCGATTTCTCATTTTTACAACGAAATTTACAAAACCATTTTTTTTAGGGACCACCTCACATTTGAAGTCAGTTTGAGGGGTCTATATGGATGAAAATACCCAAAAGTGACACCATTCTAAAAAATGCACCCCTCAAGGTACTCAAACCCACATTCCAGAAGTTTTTTAACCCTTCAGGTGCTTCACAGCAGCAGAAGCAACATGGAAGGAAAAAATGAACATTTAACTTTTTAGTCACAAAAATTATCTTTTAGCAACATTTTTTTTATTTTCCCAATGGTACAAGGAGAAACTGAACCACGAAAGTTGTTGTCCAATTTGTCCTGAGTACGCTGATACCTCATATGTGGGGGTAAACCAATGTTTGGGCGCACGGCAGGGCTTGGAAGGGAAGGAGCGCCATTTGACTTTTTGAATGAAAAATTGGCTCCACTCTTTAGCGGACACCATGTCACGTTTGGAGAGCCCCCGTGTGCCTAAAAATTGGAGCTCCCCCACACGTGACCCCATTTTGGAAACTAGACGCCCCAAGGAACTTATCTAGATGCATAGTGAGAACTTTGAACCCCCGGGGGCTTCACAAATTGATCCGTAAAAATGAAAAAGTACTTTTTTTTCACAAAAAAATTCTTTTAGCCTCAATTTTTTTTCATTTTCACATGGGCAACAGGATAAAATGGATCCTAAAATTTGTTGGGCAATTTCTCATGAGTACACCGATACCTCACATGTGGAGGTAAACCACTGTTTGGGCACATGGTAAGGTTCGGAAGGGAAGGAGCGCCATTTGACTCTTTGAATGAAAAATTATCTCCATCGTTAGCGGACACCATGTCGTGTTTGGAGAGCCCCCGTGTGCCTAAACATTGGAGCTCCCCCACAAATGACCCCATTTTGGAAACTAGACCCCCCAAGGAACTTATCTAGATGCATATTGAGCACTTTAAACCCTCAGGTGCTTCACAAATTGATCTGTAAAAATGAAAAAGTACTTTTTTTTTTTCACAAAAAAATTCTTTTCGCCTCAGTTTTTCATTTTCACATGGGCAATAGGATAAAATGAATCCTAAAATTTGTTGGGCAATTTCTCCCGAGTACGCCGATACCTCATATGTGGGGGTAAACCACTGTTTGGGCACACGGCAGGGCTCGGAAGGGAAGGCGCGCCATTTGACTTTTTGAATGGAAAATTAGCTCCAATTGTTAGCGGACACCATGTCGCGTTTAGAGAGCCCCTGTGTGCCTATGCATTGGAGCTCCCCCACAAGTGACCCCATTTTGGAAACTAGACCCCCCAAGGAACTTATCTAGATGCATATTGAGCACTTTAAACCCCCAGGTGCTTCACAGAAGTTTATAATGCAGAGCCATGAAAATAAAAAATAATTTTTCTTTCCTCAAAAATGATTTTTAGCCTGGAATTTCCTATTTTGCCAAGGGTAATAGGAGAAATTGGACCGCAAATGTTGTTGTCCAGTTTGTCCTGAGTACGCTGATACCCCATATGTGGGGGTAAACCACTGTTTGGGCGCACGGCAGGGCTCGGAAGGGAAGGCACGCCAATTGGCTTTTTAAATGGAAAATTAGCTCCAATCATTAGCGGACACCATGTCACGTTTGGAGAGCCCCTGTGTGCCTAAACATTGGAGATCCCCCACATATGACCCCATTTTGGAAACTAGACCCCCAAAGGAACTAATCTAGATGTGTGGTGAGGACTTTGAACTTCCAAGTGCTTCACAGAAGTTTATAACGCAGAGCCATGAAAATAAAATAAAAATTTTATTTTCTCTAAAATGATCTTTTAGCCTGCAATTTATTATTTTCCCAAGGGTAACAGGAGAAATTTGACCCCAAAAGTTGTTGTACAGTTTCTCCTGAGTACGCTGATACCCCATATGTGGGGGTAAACCACAGTTTGGGCACATGTCGGGGCTCGAAAGTCAAGTAGTGACATTTTGAAATGCAGACTTTGATGGAATGCTCTGCGGGCGTTACGTTGCGTTTGCAGAGCCCCTGATGTGGCTAAACAGTAGAAACCCCCCACAAGTGACCCCATTTTAGAAACTAGACCCCGAAAGGAACTTATCTAGATATGTGGTGAGCACTTTGAACCCCCAAGTGCTTCACAGACGTTTACAACGCAGAGCCGTGAAAATAAAAAATCATTTTTCTTTCCTCAAAAATGATGTTTTAGCAAGCAATTTTTTATTTTCTCAAGGGTAACAGGAGAAATTGGACCCCAGTAATTGTTGCCCAGTTTGTCCTGAGTACGCTGATACCCCATATATGGGGGTAAACCACTGTTTGGGCACATGTCGGGGCTCGGAAGTCAAGTAGTGACGTTTTGAAATGCAGACTTTGATGGAATGGTCTGCGGGCGTCACGTTGCGTTTGCAGAGCCCCTGGTGTGCCTAAACAGTAGAAACCCCCCACAAGTGACCCCATTTTGGAAACTAGACCCCCCAAGGAACTTATCTAGATATGTGGTGAGCACTTTGAACCCCCAAGTGCTTCACAGACGTTTACAACGCAGAGCCGTGAAAATAAAAAATCATTTTACTTTCCTCAAAAATGATGTTTTAGCAAGCAATTTTTTATTTTCTCAAGGGTAACAGGAGAAATTGGACCCCAGTAATTGTTGCCCAGTTTGTCCTGAGTACGCTGATACCCCATATGTGGGGGTAAACCACTGTTTGGGCACATGTCGGGGCTCGGAAGTCAAGTAGTGACGTTTTGAAATGCAGACTTTGATGGAATGGTCTGCGGGCGTCACGTTGCGTTTGCAGAGCCCCTGGTGTGCCTAAACAGTAGAAACCCCCCACAAGTGACCCCATTTTGGAAACTAGACCCCCCAAGGAACTTATCTAGATATGTGGTGAGCACTTTGAACCCCCAAGTGCTTCACAGACGTTTACAACGCAGAGCCGTGAAAATAAAAAATCATTTTACTTTCCTCAAAAATGATGTTTTAGCAAGCAATTTTTTATTTTCTCAAGGGTAACAGGAGAAATTGGACCCCAGTAATTGTTGCCCAGTTTGTCCTGAGTACGCTGATACCCCATATGTGGGGGTAAACCACTGTTTGGGCACATGTCGGGGCTCGGAAGTCAAGTAGTGACGTTTTGAAATGCAGACTTTGATGGAATGGTCTGCGGGCGTCACGTTGCGTTTGCAGAGCCCCTGGTGTGCCTAAACAGTAGAAACCCCCCACAAGTGACCCCATTTTGGAAACTAGACCCCCCAAGGAACTTATCTAGATATGTGGTGAGCACTTTGAACCCCCAAGTGCTTCACAGACGTTTACAACGCAGAGCCGTGAAAATAAAAAATCATTTTACTTTCCTCAAAAATGATGTTTTAGCAAGCAATTTTTTATTTTCTCAAGGGTAACAGGAGAAATTGGACCCCAGTAATTGTTGCCCAGTTTGTCCTGAGTACACTGATACCCCATATGTGGGGGTAAACCACTGTTTGGGCACACGTCGGGGCTCGGAAGGGAAGGAGCACCATTTGACTTTTTGAATAAAAGATTGGCTGGAATCAATGGTGGCGCCATGTTGCGTTTGGAGACCCCCTGATGTGCCTAAACAGTGGAAACCCCTCAATTCTTACGCCAACACACCCCTAACCCTTATCCCAACTGTAGCCGTAACCCTAACCACAACCCTAACCGCAACACACCCCTAACCACAACCCTAACCCCAACACACCCCTAACCCTAACCACAACCCTAATTCCAACCCAACCCTAACCCTAAGGCTATGTACCCACGTTGCGGATTCGTGTGAGATTTTTCCGCACCATTTTTGAAAAATCCGCGGGTAAAAGGCACTGCGTTTTACCTGCGGATTTCACCTGCGGATTCCTATTGAGGAATAGGTGTAAAACGCTGCGGAATCCGCACAAAGAATTGACATGCTGCGGAAAATACAACGCAGCGTTTCCGTGCGGTATTTTCCGCACCATGGGCACAGCGGATTTGGTTTTCCATAGGTTTACATGGTACTGTAAACCTGATGGAACACTGCTGCGGATCCGCAGCGGCCAATCCGCTGCGGATCCGCAGCCAAATCCGCACCGTGTGCACATAGCCTAATTCTAAAGGTATGTGCACACGCTTTGGAAAACGCTGCGGATCCGCAGCAGTTTCCCATGAGTTTACATTTCAATGTAAACCTATGGGAAACAAAAATCGCTGTACACATGCTGCGGAAAAACTGCACGGAAACGCAGCGGTTTACATTCTGCAGCATGTCACTTCTTTCTGCGGATTCCACAGCGGTTTTACAACTGCTCCAATAGAAAATCGCAGTTGTAAAACCGCAGTGAAATGCGCAGAAAAACCGCGGTAAATCTGCCATAAATCCGCAGCGGTTTAGCACTGCGGATTTATCAAATCCGCTGCAGAAAAATCCGCAGAGGACCAGAATACGTGTGCACATACCGAAACCCTAACCCTAACCCTAACCCTACCCCTAACCCTACCCCTACCCCTAACCCTACCCCTAACCCTACCCCTACCCCTACCCCTAACCCTACCCCTAACCCTAACCCTAACCCTAACCCTAACCCTAACCCTACCCCTAACCCTAACCCTAACCCTAGTTCTAACTCCAACCTTAGTGAAAAAAAAAAAAAATTCTTTATTTTATTATTGTCCCTATCTATGGGGGACAAATGGGGGGGGGGTCATTTACTGTTTTTTTATTTTGACCACTGTGATAGATTATATCACAGTGATCAAAATTCACATTGGAACGAATCTGCCGGCCGGCAGATTCGGCGGGCGCACTGCGCATGCGCCCGCCATTTTGGAACATGGCGGCGCTCGGGGAAGAAGACTGACGGACCCCGCCAGGATCGGTAAGTATAAGGGGGGGAGATCAGGGCACAGGGGGGGGAGATCAGGGCACGGGGGGGCGTCGGAGCACGGGGGGGGAGGGATCGGAGCATGGGGGAGAGTGATCGGTGTGCGGGCGGGTGGATCGGTGTGCAGGGGGGGGGGATCGGTGTGCAGGGGGGGTGGTTCGGAGCACGGGGGGGGATCGGAGTGCGGGGGGGTTTGATTGGAGCACGGGGGGGTGTGATTGGAGCACGGGGGAGCGGACAGGAGGACGGGGGAGCGGAGCACAGGACGGAGGGGAGCGGGCCACAGATCGGGGGGCTGGGGGGGCGATCGGAGGGGTGGGGTGGGGGCACATTAGTATTTCCAGCCATGGCCGATGATATTGCAGCATCGGCCATGGCTGGATTGTAATATTTCACCATTTTTTTAGGTGAAATATTACAAATCGCTCTGATTGGCAGTTTCACTTTCAACAGCCAATCAGAGCGATCGTAGCCACGAGGGGGTGAAGCCACCCCCCCTGGGCTAAACTACCACTCCCCCTGTCCCTGCAGATCGGGTGAAATGGGAGTTAACCCTTTCACCCGATCTGCAGGGACGCGATCTTTCTGTGACACAGCATATGCGTCACAGGTCGGATTGGCACCGACTTTCATGACGCATACGCTGTGTCACAGGTCGGGAAGGGGTTAAAAAAAAAAAAAAAAAAAAAAAAAAAAACACAATACTCTGCCGTTTTGTCTGAGGGCCACCCCATCGGTAGTCTCTGCCAGTCCTGCAGTGGTTACTTCATTCACATAACCACAGCAGACGGTCATTGACCTCAGCAAATATGAAGCGAGTGCTGCCGGGACAACCAGGGCCAGCTGATGGGAGACACTAAAGCTAGAGAGGATTTTATAGGTATTTTTAATATTGCACATGATCCTGCAAAACCACATTGAGTGTAGGCCAATTATAGGGGAAAATCAGCAACTAATTTAATTATGTAACTACATGTTTGGTTTTATGTTCAATTCTATGGAGCCCGCCAACAAGCCCAGACACATCATGCATAGGATTGGCCAAGTGCACTCCTCACTTTCTTCAGCATCATGGACCTTAAAGGGAACCTGTCACCCCCAAAATCGATGGTGAGGTAAGCTCACCGTCATCAGGGGCTTATCTGCAGCATTCTGTAATGCTGTAGATAAGCTGCCGATGTTATCTGAAAGAGGAGAAAACGAGGTTAGATTATACTCACCCAGGGGCGGTCCCGCTGCGGTCCGGTCAAATGGGTGGGCGCCGCACGGCTCCGCTCCGTTAGGGCGATAGGACCCACTACGAGGTTTGCCGTGAAGTGGCAGTGGGCTTCATACAGTCTGATCAGAATGTTAAACTGAAAACCTCATATTCCGTTATATAAAGTTTTGCCTAGTGGCTTTAGATCAACGTATGATTTTGGGATGTGCGGTTCATGCTCTTTTTTTTTTCTTTAAATAAGATGGTAATGTGCAAAAACAAATAGGAGCGGTGTGCCAAAAATAACATGGTCAAATCCATTGCCTGTGATGAGCAACACCTAGAAAAGCCAGAATGTATCAGAAAATAGTGTTTGATTTCAGGCATATACCATATTTTTCGGACTATAAAACGCACCGGACCATTAGACGCACCCCAAATTTGGGGTGAAAATTGCAGAAAAAAAGATTTTTTTATAAGATGGGGGTCCGTCTTATTGTCCGAATTTACAGTATCCTACCTGAGGGCTGGCGGTGGCAGAGCAGGGTCACAGGAGGCATGGTGTCAGCAGAGGTGGGGTGATGCGGTACGGCGTGCACCTGAGCAGGGTCCCCTTCCTGCTTAGGTGGGCGACGCCACGGCCTGGTGTCCATGGAAGGGTTGCAGCAGTGGTGTCGCGACGGCAGAGGTGCAGGGATAATGAGCGGTATGGCATGAGCAGGCTCCCTTCCACACGTGAGGTGATGCAGCAGCCCGGTAAGCAGCAGCAGAGTCGGGTTAATTACCGGTTTATCGGTGGCGGCGGCCATCTTCCTGAGGCCGCGCGTGCGCAGATGGAGTGCTCTGCTTCCCAGTGCTTCGCTTCAGGAAAATGGCCGTGGGAGGCCACGCGTGTGCAGATGGAGATCGCGGCGGCCATTTTCCTGAAGCCGAGATCTAAATCTGCGTACTCGGCTTCAGGAAAATGGCCGCCACGATCTCCATCTGTGCACGCGCGGCCTCCAGCGGCCATTTTCATGAAGCCCCGGGAAGCAGAGCACTCCATCTGCGCACGCGCAGCCTCAGGAAGATGGCCACCGCCACCGATAAACCGGTAATTAACACGGCTCTGCTGCTGCTTACCGGGCTGCTGTATCACCTCACCTGCGGAAGGGACCCCGCTCACGCCATACCGCCTCCTCATCCCCACACCTCTGCCGCCGCTACACCACTTCCGGTAAGCCTCCATTACGACTATAAGACGCACCCCCCGTTTTCCCCCCTTTTTTGGGGTGGGGGGGTGCGTCTTATAGTCGGGAAAATACGGTATGCAGTTTAATAGCCATTGGGGAAAGAACTGCACGGGAGACAAGTCGGGATAGGCAGATCCCTGGTGGCTTCTCCCCTAGATTCACTGGTCTCTCCCTACAAACACACAAGGAGAGAGACCTGTAACTCCAAAGCAGCAGGCAGGGAGAAGCCGTCAGGAACGACACTGGTCTCTGCACTCTTGCTGGCTTGTTACTTCTGATCTGAGCCAGTGAGCGAACACTGTCACTGTGCATATTGCACAACGACAGATCTACTGATCATACGTCAGAATGGACATCCGTCGTATGCGCAGTGGAGCAGGGAGTAGCCCAGGGAGGAGGCAGAAACTGCGACAGTGACCGCAGCCTCTGCATCCTGATGACTGAGTACTCAAGCATGCACTGGGATGCTTAAACGAGGCAAAAAGAAAGTGTTAAAAAAAGGAAAGCAGTTAGTGTAGTGATTGAATGGTAGGAACTTTTTAAAGTATTTAGAATACCATATTGTTCATACTGTAAGATGCATTTTTCCCCCCCAAAAAAATAGGGGGGGGGGGGGGGGTGCATCTTCTAGTCTGAACGCAGACTTACCGGGGGTTTGTGGCAGTGATGTAGCAGCGTCCCTTCCTGGGGAAACAGGCAGAAGTGTGGCGATACTGAAGCTCGGTGTTGGCGGTGAGCACTGCGGTGTGCATCATTAGTTTCCCTGCTGCGAAAGGCTGCTGGAGGCAGTGCATGCACGGATTGAGATCTCGGTGGCCCTCGGCTTCAGGAAAATGGCAGCCGAGAAACCAATGAAGCACTCTGCTCACCATGGACACGGGCCGTATCATCGCCATAATTCTGCCGTCGGCTTCCTGAAGGGACCCTGCTCCACGCACCGCGCTCTGCCTCACCGCCAGCACTGGACCCGCAGCATCGCTCTGAGACGATCGGTACAAGGCGATGTGCTCACCTTGTACCGAGCGTCTCCTCCATGTAGGCCCTGGATCCAAAATGGCCACGGGGCTACTTCCGGGTCCTGCAGGGAGTACTTCCAGGTCCAGAGCAGGCTCTGGTAACCAAGCAGCAGGGCACACCAGATCGCTGATCTGACAGTGCTCTGCAAAGTGTCAGATCAGCGGTCTGTCACTATACAGTGATGTCCCCCCTGGGACAAAGTAAAAAAAAAAATTTAATAATAATAATATTATATATATTTCCCATAAATACATTTCTTTATCTACATAAAAAAGTACACGTTTAATACCGCCGCGTCCTTAACGACCCGACCTTTAAAACTGTCCCACTAGTTAACCCCTTCAGTGAACACTGTTAAAAAAAAAAAAAAAAAAAAAAATGAGGCAAAAAACACTTTATTATCATACCGCCGAACAAAAAGTGGAATAACACGCGATCAAAAAGACGGATATAAATAACCATGGTACCGCTGAAAACATCGTCCCTCAAAAAACGAGAATACAGCATCATCAGCGAAAAAATAAAAAAGTTAATCCTCAGAATAAAGTGATGCAAAACATCGTAGTTACTTACCGATAACGGTATTTCTCTGATCCCATGACGGCACTAACGAGAGAGAGATCCGCCCTCAGGGACAGGAAACCCACAGGTTAAAAAGGCGGGACCTCTCCTCCACCTCAGTTGGTTTACAGAGCCTTGCAGGGAATTTCTGCTGTAACTTAATTGGTTATTTTTACACAACAAAATATAACTGTATAACTTATATAAGCTTTTCTATATATATATATATATATATATATATATATATATATATATATATATATATATATATATATATATATATATATATATATATATATATATATATATATATATATATATATATATACACACACACAAATTTTTTTTTTTTTTTATGCACACCTCGTGACTTAATTTATAAGTAGTGTGGACACCCATACGTGAAGGGAGGGAATATACAGGTGCCGTCATGGGATCAGAGAAACACCGTTATCGGTAAGTAACTACGATATTCTCTTACCCCATGACGGCACTAACGAGAGAATTTCAAAGAATGAAAATTTTAGGGTGGGACTACTGCCTCAAGAACTCTCCTACCAAAAGTTAAGTCTGAGGGAGAAGATAGATTAAGCTGATAGTGCTTGAAGAATGTAGAGGGGGAAGACCAAGTGGCTGCTCTACATATTTGATCTATTGATGCTCCACCACGTTCAGCCCAAGAGGTTGCCACTGACCTGGTTGAATGAGCCTTAATTGTGTCCAGAGCTTGTTCTCCGGAAGAGGTATATGACATCTTGATGGCATCTCTTACCCACCTCGCCAACGTGGCTTTCGATGCCTTGTGACCCTTATTTGGTCCCTGAAAGCAGACAAACAGAGCCCTCCCTTTTCTACACTCCCTTGTGGCTGATAGTGTGTTAGACATCTCTTTACATCTAGAGTGTGTAGAGCCTCCTCTTTTTTGTTTTTTGGATTGGGGCAAAAAGATGGTAACGCTATCTCTTGAGACCTGTGGAATTTTGACGCCACTTTGGGAAGGTAAGAAGGGTCAGTTTTGAGGACTACTCTGTCATCTAATATTTGTGTTAGAGGTGGGTAGGCTGATAAGGCCTGCAGATCACTAATCCTGCGAGCTGAGGTTAGGGCCACCAATAAACAGGTTTTCCAAGATATTTTTAGTGAAGCCTGAGATAAAGGTTCGAACGGCGCCTTAGTTAGTGCTGAAAGGACTAAGTTCAGGTCCCAGGGAGGAGCGGTGAGATGTATAACTGGTCTGGACCTAGTAGATGCTCTAATAAATCTTTTTACCCAGTGATTCCCCGTCAAATCCTGATTATAAAGGGCACCCAATGCTGCAATCTGAACTTTCAGGGTGTTTGTTGCCAGGCCTTTCTCTAATCCTTTTTGCAGAAATTCTAGAATTTCCTGGATTGGCATCTGATCTGATAGAGTAACTGCTGATGTGGATAGGAACTTTTTCCATACCTTGCCGTATGCTTTGGTAGTTACAGGTTTTCTACTAGCCAGCAGGGTAGAAATTAGATTTGAAGAAAAACCCCTTTTTGTTAATAGTTCCCTTTCAAAAGCCAGGCCGTCATATGTAAACTTTTTATTTGTGGGTGATTCACTGGTCCTTGATGCAGGAGGTCTGGGATATCTGGGAGTACCCATGGATCCGCTATGGACATTAGGCGTAGCCATGGGAACCATACTCTTTTCGGCCAGAACGGGGCTATCAATATCACTTTGGCTCTGTCCTCCCTGATTTTTTTCAAGACTAAGGGAATTAGAGCTATCGGAGGAAACACATAAGCTAGATGGAATTTCCATGGAATTAACGCGTCTATAGCCACTGGACTCCCCCGAGGATCTATCGAGCAGAAGGCCTCCGTTTTCCGATTTTGATTGTTTGCAAATAGATCTATATCCGGGGCCCCCCAAAGATCCACTATGCGTTTGAATATTCTTGTATTTAACTCCCATTCCCCCTGTTTTAATTGGGTTCTGCTTAGAAAATCCGCAGTTTGATTTTCTGACCCTTTTAGGTGAAGGGCTGTCAGGGAGGACAAGTTGGCTTCTGCTTGTGACATGATGAAATTTGTCACTTTCATTAGGGATTGAGACCTCGTCCCTCCCTGATGGTTTAAATATGCTACTACCACCCTGTTGTCCATCAGTACTCTCACGTGGTGGGAACGGAGGGAAGTTAAAAAATGATTGATGGCGTACTGAACTGCTAAAAGCTCCTTCATGTTTGAAGTGAGGTCTTTTTCTTCTACTGACCAAGGACCTTGGGCAATTTGCCTGTTTAGGTGGGCCCCCCACCCCCAAGGACTTGCGTCTGTGGTCAGGATTATCGAGACCGGCCACACCCATGGAACCCCCCTCCTGAGATTGGACGGGTCTGTCCACCAAGCTAAGGAAGTTTTTGTCCGAGAGGATATTTTTAATTGCTTTTCTAAATTTCCTCCTGCGTGGGATACTGCCTCTAGTATTTCCCACTGGAGATCTCTCGTGTGGCTCTGAGCCCACTGTACCGCTGGGATACAGGATGTCATCGACCCCAGTATGGACATGGCTCTCCTTAGAGTGATCAGAGGAGAAACACTCAACTGATTCACTAGATGTATCATGTTGGATACTTTTTCTTCCGGCAGACGACACTCTTGCTTTGTTGAGTCTATTACTATCCCCAAGTACAACTGTACTTGAGATGGGATAAGCCTGGATTTTCCCCAGGTTCAAAAACCATCCTAGATTTGATAGGGCTACCATCACTCTGTTTAGTTGCTGGCTGCAATGTAGCGAGGAACTGCCCATCACCAGGAGGTCGTCCAGATAAGGCACAATCAATATGTTTTGTTCCCTTATATGGGCCATTACTTCCGCCATTAATTTTGTGAATACTCTCGGGGCAATGGCTAGACCAAACGGAAGAGCCCTGTATTGGTAATGTTTCAGTTCCCCTTGTATCATTACTGCAACCGTGAGATATTTCCGGAAATCCGGATGGATTGGCATATGATAGTATGCGTCCTTTAAGTCTATAACAGTCATGAAACAAGACGGGATAAGGGATCTGACACATGATTTTATTGTCTCCATTTTGAATTTTTCTATTACCAGGTATCTGTTTAGTTGTTTCAAATTTATAATTACTCTGAAAGTTTCGTCCGGCTTTGTTCGAAGAAAGAGCGGAGAATAAAACCCCTTTGTCTCTTCCTGTTGCGGAACTTCCTGTAAGACTTTCTTCTCCAGAAGACTGAGAACTTCTCTCTGGATACTCAGCTGCTCGATCTCTGACTTTCTTCGTGGTGTGACCACAAACTGATTGTGTGGCATTGAGTGAAAGATTAGTCTTAGGCCCGTCTTTATGATGTTTAGGGTCCAGGCACTTCCAGAAATTTTTTCCCAGGTTGGAAGAAAGTGGGTCAGTCTCCCTCCTACCTGGGGCACACCCTCATTGTGGCTGTTTTTTATTATCCGGCTTGTTGAACATGAAACCTCCTCTTTTGAATTTTCTGTCTTCCCACCCCTCCTTTTGGTTTTTTGGGGGGCGTCTTTGTGTGAACCTCCTTCCTCGAAAGGGCCGTCTATAAGATTGATTTAGGAATCCCGGAAAGGCTTTCTTTTTATCAACCGCTTTTTCGAGGACATCGTCTAGGGTGGGACCGAACAAATATTCACCTTCACACGGAATGGAACACAACTTAGCTTTAGTTTGCAGGTCCCCCGGCCAGCACTTTAGCCATAGTGCTCTCCTAGCCGCATTTGAGAAGGAAGCCGATCTTGCCGTCAGTCTAACTGAGTCTATTGAGGCATCTGCTAAATACGCAGCGGCACCTCTCATCGCTGACACAGAGTCCAGTATAGACTCTCTCGGGGTTTTATTTTTTAATTGAGTCTCTAAATGATCCAGCCAGACCATTAGTGCTCTAGCTGTACACGTAGCAGCTATCCCGGGTTTTAGCCCCCCGCTGGCGGCCTCCCAGGACCCTTTTAGGAAGACATCGGCCTTTTTATCCATAGGATCCTTGAGGGTCCCCATATCTTCAAAAGGCAGAGCGAACTTTTTAGAGGCTTTCGCGATGGCGACGTCTAATTTTGGCGCTTTTCCCCATGAGGCGCAGGCTGGGTCATCAAATGGGTATTTCCTTTTGGGTGTTAATAGTACTTTTTTGTCTGGTCTTTTCCACTCCTTTTTTATAAGGGCTTGAATTTTTTCGTTTAATGGGAACACTCTGTACTTCTTTTGTTCCAGGCCACTAAACATAAGATCTTGTACAGATTTTTTGGAACGAGTGTCTGCCAGACCCATTGTCGCCCTAACCATTTTTACCAGCGCATCCGTTTCATCTATTGGGAAACAGTTGCGACCGCTTTCTGAAGATGCGGAGGAGGATGATGAAGCTGTAGAGCTATCAGAATCCTCACTCGAGCTATCTCCCTCGCTGGAGCTGTAATCTGGAGATTTTTCTTTGTTTTCTTTTACGGTTTTTTACGCTTTTTAATGCGTCCGCTACTTGGGTTTTAATTAAATCTTTTAATTCAGATGTGAAACTTGGTGTCTCCTCATCAATGGTGTTCTTAATACATGGCGCACAGAGTTTTTTAACCCATGAATCCGGCAAATCAGCTGAAGTGGGCATACTCTATTTTTACTTTTCCCCTGGCATTTCTTTCCCTAGGAAACAATAAACCCCTATTAGAATTTCCACTTTCACGGAGGTCACTTACCCTCCTAATGTGAGGAAGATACCGGTTGTGGCTTTGAGGATGCCTCCTCCAGTTGAACCACCGTCTCCCTCCTGGATCCACCAGAGCCTCTGCTACGCTGGGATCCTGAGCTGCTGCGCTGCGTGGGTTTTCTTGAAGAATGGCGCTCCTTCGGGTTCTTTGTCACAGGGGCCTGTGAAATTTCTTCCACCGACTGCTCTATTCCACTCATGGTGGTAATCTCTGAGCAGCGGTATGCCCCTCTCCTTCCGGATATATACCGATGGAGCGGCGCCAGGCAACTTCCGGTTTACCCAGAGGTGCCCTGCGCCGCCCCGGAAGTGACCCCCGCGCCTGCGCAGTAAGTCGCCGGACCTCGCGCGCGCTCACTACTTGCCGGCTCACAGGAGGGACGGAGCTTCTGCAGCCGCTGCTGCACCCTGCGTCCTGCCGCTTGTCGGTGACCGGCGTCACCACCCCCTGTGCGCCTCATGGACCGGCGGAGGAAACCTCCAGGTAGCCGCCGCTACCTATTACCGACCACTCCATTGAAACGAGAAGAGGCAGGCTCGGTCCTCTTCACTGCCTCCCCTCCGCGCATATCCACGAGGCCCGCCGACCCCGGAACGCGCCTTCAGGGAGGAATCCACCCGTGACCGTGGCAGGGCCCCCCGCTGCCTGAACTCGGCCCGATGGTCCCTGGACTCCTGGATGGTAAGCTGTGGGTCCCCGTCGGGGACAGGAAACCGAACTGAGGTGGAGGAGAGGTCCCGCCTTTTTAACCTGTGGGTTTCCTGTCCCTGAGGGCGGATCCCTCTCTCTCTCTCGTTAGTGCCGTCATGGGGTAAGAGAAATAATTATTTTCTATTAACTAGTTTTTATCGTATAAGCAGCTCCAAAACATAAAAAAATTATATAAGTGAGGTATCGCTATAAACGTACTGACCCGAAGAATAAAACTGCATTATCCATTTTACCAAACGCGGAACGGTATAATCTGGGGCCTTCCATCTTCTTATGACGTAGGCTTCTTGTCTTCACGCTGCGGCTCCGGCCCAGGCGTACTTTGTCTGTCATGTTGAGGGCAGAGCAAAGTACTGCAGTGCACAAATGCCGGGAAAGGTCAGAGAGGCCCAGCACCTGCGTACTGCAGTACTTTGCTCTGCCCTCAATAGGACAGACAAAGTACGCCTGCGCCACAGCGTGAATACAAGAAGAGGACGTCACCGTAAGTAAGAAGATGGGAGGCCCCGGACTGCGACGCCCATCAGACCAGACTGCAGCTGGACCGCCCCTGGGTGAGAATAATCTAACCTTTTTCTCATTTTTCAGGATACATCGGGGGCTTATCTACAGCATTCCAGAATGCTGTAGATAAGCCCGATGCCGGTGGGCTTAGCTCATCTTCCATATTGGGGGGTGACAGATTCCCTTTAACTTGGGTACACAGGAACATATGTTGTATGTGCATGCGTCCACATAACGATTGTCCCTGCATGCGTCCACATAACGATTGTCCCTGCATACACAATGTTAAAGTTAGGTACACAGGACACGTGCGGAAGTAGGAGGGGTTTAAGGAAAGAAGTCCGCAGCACCACGCTGAGGACTCAAACGCTAATGTGAACCCGGCCTTATTCGCTGCAAGTTTTTAATTGCACTGCAGGGAGCGGTGTTAGTTATCAGAAAAGCTACAATAGGCCATGCCGTCCGTCCTCAGTGACACTGTGCACATATCAGTATCACCAACAAAATGACTCTGCGAGCCTACATTTCATCCTTCCGCTTCTTAGCACAGACGCCAAGGAGGGGAGGAGAGACATCACACATGGGAAAAGATCCTGCCCACTTTAACGGCAGTCATAATGTGAGCTTTAAGTACACTTAGTTTTCATGTGAAATGACAGCAGCTGCTCCGCCTAATGCTTAAAGGGAAGGTGCCGCATTTTATTTTTTTTATTAAAAATTATTGTTTATAGAAAATTCTTTAATACAAATTTACATTTTTTTAACTTTAACATTTTTTTTAATTAATTATTTTTCAGCCACTGGGCGCCACCATTTTGCTTTGCAGGAGTTTAAGTGTAGCTGCATGACACTTACACTCTGCAAATACGGCTGCCCTGGGCATAGGAGACTGCGGTCAGCATCCGACCCTATACTTTGCATTGAGCTGCTCCCTGCTGTGATCTGGCCACGCCCCCCGAGCCGTCCACACATCACAGCAGAGGCAGGAGACCGGCGCCATCTTTCTGGAGCTCACAGTGCATCTGTGTTCTGTGAGCTCCTTGCTGTTATAGGAGGAGGAGACCAAGGACTGCACAGGAGGGAGAAAGGAGCAGGGTCAGCAGCAGTGAAGTAATATCAGCGGGTGAGAGGTTATCTAATCCTATCCTTTGTGATGCTGACTGAGCGGTGGATCTCCTCCCATGTGTTACTGTGCTGACTATCTAATCCTACCCTGTGTGATGCTGTCTACTGAGCCATGTATCTAATCCTACCCTGTGTGATACTGTGCTGAGACTTGTATCTAATCCTCCCCTGTGTGATCCTGACTGCTGGGCCATGTATCTAATCATCTCCTATGCACTCCTCTCCCCCGTTGTGTGTGATCTATATGGCGGTATTGTGAGAAGGAGTCATTCCATATCAAGTGATCCAAATATTAATATTTTTTTAACCTGATGTCTTAAGATTTTTTTTATTTTTTGTTTTAATGAAGTACAACTTTTTAACTCAAGTTTATTAAATATAAGAGTACAATAAAACATTTCACATTAAGGTATACATTTCCATTTTTCCCACTCTTAACTCTCCCTTACCCATCCCGCCCCCTCCTTCCCTTTTAGACAGCTCACACCTTCCTCTTAACACATCCTGTAGTATTATATACGTTATCCATATACAATAACTAATTTGTACACGAGTACACCATAAATATATAGGCGAACCCTCCTCAGGCCTAACTTCTCTTAGCCTCCCCTAACCTAGATCCAGCCAGGGCATCCACAATTTATCAAACAGGCACATCTTCACTCTTTTCTGATATACACCCTTTTCCAGGGTAATGACCTGCTTCACATATTTAAGATATTCTCCCCTCGAGGGAGGTTCCTCTTTGATCCAATTTTTGGCTATGACCTTTCGAGCCATGTATAGTAGTCTAGCGATTGCCATTTTCAGCTTGTTATCCACAGTTATCTCTTCCACGTACCCCAGCACGCACACCAAAAGGTTCTCTTGGAATTACACATCTGTATGCCCCTTCTATCCGGCTTACAACCACCAACCAAAAAGCAGTCACTCGGACACGACCATAAGGCTGGGTTCACATTGCATTAGTGACAGTCCGCTAACGGGATCCGTTACATAGCGCCACTAACCCAATGTAACGGATCCGTTAGCGCACCCATTGACCGCAATATATCTAACGCAGCGCTAACGTATTTTTGGCATGCGTTAGCGATGTCCCGCTATTTTCTGACGGACCTCGAACACTGCTTGCAGCTTTTATTGGTCCGTTCTCGCTAGCACAGATCGAACATCTGCGCTAGCGAGATCGCTAAACGCAATCCCTTTTTGGACATTGCGTTAGCGCATTCCGTTAGCGTATGCGCTAAAGGGATTGCACTAATGCAGTGTGAACCTAGCCTAACATATGAAACATTCCAGCACTATCATTCCGAGTCAGATCTCAGCCCAGCTCTATACAGGACATTCGGGGATCTATACACTCTGTGTACAATATAAAGCTGGGAGAGCCTATACGGCTCATTCAGTGATAGTTTCGGTATTCATTCTAATACAGACTCCCACGTTTCATCCTCTAAACGACCCAGCTCTCTTTCCCATTTAGCCCTTGCACCAATCAGATATTCTAATAGGTGAGTGTGAAGCAGATCCTTATATAAAGATGAAATAGCACCCCTCGTTGTATGAAGTACAAATTTAGTTAATTACAAAATGAAAGTTTAGAGTTTTTTTCTTAATCAGTTAATTTTTTACAGATTTTTAAAGTTTTGAAAAAGTGCAGATTTTGGCCTGGTATGGTTTTACATTTTTTATCATATCTCGGGCTAGAATTAAGATAAAGAGGTGGGAGAGGCATCATTGTTCTCAGCAGTACCGGCTTTCATTTGGTATGTCACAAGACTGTTTCTTGATATTTTGTTTTGGAGAAATCAAATTCAAAATTTTGATGCGCAATTGTGAAAAAAAAAACAAAAAACATGTTTTAAAATTGTGAAAACATGCATGTGTGTTACTTGTCATTGTTTACATTTGTACAGGGATTCAACTTGGGACCTGTCAATTTTTATTTTATTTTTTTAAGCCTTGAATCATCTGATTTTATGTTTGTGTGAGTTTCCTCCCTTTTTCTTTTCAAATTTCAACTTATTGACTTCAAAATTTATATGCAACAATAAAGAAACAAAAAACAAATACCGAAGTGCCAGAATACATCTTATAACACAACTTGCTCAGCATTTTCAACCTGAATTCATTGAACAAGCCAAGAGAAAAAAGGTGATCGTATCCTCAAGTGTGATTTTCCAAATACAGTCTCATCCTAATTATATGTTACAAACAAGATTAAAAGAACCAATATTTTTACCACCTATTTATACATGCAACAATTTTTTTTCTACCCTGTTTCCCCGAAAGTAGGACCCCCCCGAAAGTAAGACAGGGTGGGGGTTTCGGGGGGGGGGGGTCCTCCAATGTAAGGCCTCCCCCGAATGTAAGGCAGGGTTGGGGGGGGCCGCTGTGAAATGTAAGGCCCTTACCTTTGGGCCGCCGCTGTCCCCCATTGGGTCCCCAGGCTCCAGAGGTGTCCTCAGGTGCAGCTGGGCGGGTCCAGCGCTCATGGGGTTAACTCGCCGTGTTAACCCCGCAATGCGCCCAGCTCAACAGCTCATTGGCCGCCCCTGCTCCCCACGTCACCGCCGGCCCCCGGCTCGAGCGGGTACAACTAAACATGTAATTTATGAAGTGTTTAAGAAGAATAGTACAGTAGTTAAATCCTCGTTTTATAAAATATGAACTAATCAAACAATAGTAGGTTTTTACACTGGCCTTTTATCATCAATGTGTCCCTTTTAGTGGGTGAAAAGTCATCTTATCCATAAGCGCTTACTAGCAGTGGCCGTTTCCTTTTGTGTCAGTATGTACGGTCGGTCATGGTGCTCGGCTCCACCCGTGTCAATATCTGATTTTTGTAACTTTTACAATGTCTGGTTTTCTTGGATACACAAAGGACGGCGCTGGACCAGAAGATGCAGAAAAGTCCTTTCTACGTCTTCATTTTCACAATCTATGGAGAGTCCAGTAGCCTCCAGCGCCGATCATATTCACAGGTCACATCACCAGTTGTCATCCATTGCTGATCTTGTGCCGGCTTCTACCACTTCATGGACTTCACTCTGTTTATTTCTGTTTCACTACATGGGATGACAGTGCGGTATTGCCGAGTCCCCTTTCTGCTTCCTGTTAGGCTACGTTCACACTAGCGTTGTGCGACGCAACGCACGCAAAAACGCGGCAAAACGCACGCAAAAACGCTGCGTTTTGCGACGCATGCGTCGTTTCTTGCCGAAAATCGGACGCAAGAAAAATGCAACTTGTTGCGTTTTCTTGGTCCGACGCTTGCGGCAAAAAAGATGCATGCGTCGCACAACGCAACAAACAAAAACGCATGCGTCCCCCATGTTAAATATAGGGGCGCATGACGCGTGCGTCGCCGCTGCGTCGCCCGACGCACACTAGCATAACGCTAGTGTGAATGTTACCTAACCGAGGTTTTCACAAACTCTCCTCCTCCTCCTCTCCGTAGTCCTGGTTTGTACAATACATGAACTGGATGTTAATATTTTTCTCCCTCCATTTGAGGAGTTTCCTGGGTGGTAAGATTTGGTGTGAATACGGTCTGTGGAGGCGCGAGCTGCCAGCCGGTCATCTGCTCTGCAGTCACAGTCTACCCCTGGTCATTCTCAGCCCTAACAAAGCTTCCTCCTCTGTCCTCTCCTGCTTCTAAGCTGTAACAAAATACAGTAATATCTAAAAATCATGGATTATTTGGGAAATATAGACCCCACACTGTTAGGCCACAGGCTGAACAGATCTGAATGTGAGATTTTCGAGTTGACACTGTAAAAGTTTTATTTTTTAAAATATGATCCCATCATGATCCCAGCTTGTGTTTTTGTACAGATGTGGATAGGAGCATAGCAGGCGCATGGGAAGTTTTTGACATTTTTAAAAACGTTTTCTCGGAAATGCGTTTTAAAGTTTTGCGCTTGCGTTCGCATAGGTAAAATATCAAAGATTCTTTTGTGACGTATCTGGTGAAAGCCTGTACAGTTCTGAGTAGACTGATGTTTATTTTGTTTCTCTTTTTTGTAGCCTGAGTTATGAGGAGAAATGTAAAGGCAGGCAACACCGAAATTCGCTCTTTCCGAACTTTGAAAATCAAAAAAAAAAAAAAATATCTAGAATTTTTTCTTCTTCACATTTTGCATTCTCTGACACACTATCACCAAATAAAATCTCAAAAGAATAAAAAAATATAAAGGTAAAAATCATTGGTTTACTTGACATGGAATGACCCGAACACTGGTGGTATGTGAGATCTATATGGTGTCGTTATGTGTGAAGTAACATAGTAACATAGTAAGGCCGAAAAAAGATTTGTCCATCCAGTTCAGCCTATATTCCATCATAATAAATCCCCAGATCTACGTCCTTCTACAGAACCTAATAATTGTATGATACAATATTGTTCTGCTCCAGGAAGACATCCAGGCCTCTCTTGAACCCCTCGACTGAGTTCGCCATCACCACCTCACTAGGTGGCGGTATTATGTGAGATCTATATGGCATCGTTATTTGCGATCTATATGATGGTAATATGTGAGAACTATAGGACAGTATTATGTGTGATCTGTATGGCGGTATTATGTGAGAACACTATGGCAGTATTATCTTCAGAAAGCGGACCCATTCTAGGGTGGTTCTGGCTGAGCACCTGCACACGGGTCTGGGGTAATAGAGGGGGCAGCATGACCTCCAGTTAGGTGCAGTCAGGGGAGGGCTGGTGAGGTAGCTTAAGAGAGGGGTCTCATTTTTATTGTTACTATATGGCTACATTTCCTTCGCAGCATCACCCCGGACTGCGCCTGTCGCCTCGCTTTCACACAATGCCAGGACAGGAGCTGAGGAGGAGAATGGGGTCTGCATGCAAAGTCTGGATCAGAACTGGCCATCAATCCTCAGAAATGTTTCCTGGATTTCTGTGGAGCAGATGGTCCATCCATGTGTATAAAAGACAGCGCTCTACGTACAATCCCTGGCTGCTCCGCGCACTGAACATGGTGTCTCCATACACCAGCACACTGCTCTCCTGAAATACTCTGTGCTGCTGTCACCCTGCTCCCTCCACCATATATCTCCCAGAATCCTTGCTACCTGCCATCTTCGGTGACTGTCTACTTGTCAGTTTAACTTTGCAGTCACCAACAAAATGGCTTCTCACTGTGTTCACAGCCATGGCAGCTGACTCCGCCCATAATTACTGCAGTGCAGTAATGTGAGCTAGTTGTACACTAGGTTTTAGTCAAATTTCATTCGCTGCTCCCCCTAGTGTTTAAAAGTGGAAATGCCAAACCTTTAAAAATTATTTTTCATATTTTACTAAATTATAAACAAATTATAATATTTAAGAAAATTTAAACATTAATTTTTTACATTTTTTCAATCGCTGGGAAAAATTTTTTTTATTGATGGCACCTTCCCTTTAAATATTACACATCAAAACTTTAAACCATTTCTCTTTCTCAACCTATCGGGCAGCATATAAGGGTGGAAAACCGAATACACAGATGAAATTAATGAAATGACCGATAAGGACCAAAACGTAAAGTCGCCGGCTGCTCCGCTCAAACTATCCTTTGCTATGGCTGTCGGTAATAACACCAGTTATGGCTGGTGACTGGCATAACAGGGGGAATTGTCCAACAGTGGGCAATGTAGTCTGATGTGTCGGGGTCGCCGGCACATAAGGCATTGAGGCACGGGGTCGCCGGCACATAAGGCATTGTGGCACGGGGTCGCCGGCACATAAGGCATTGAGGCACGGGGTCGCCGGCACATAAGGCATTGTGGCACGGGGTCGCCGGCACATAAGGCATTGAGGCACGGGGTCGCCGGCACATAAGGCATTGTGGCCCGGGGTCGCCGAGTAGTCACCGGCACATAAGGCATTGTGGCCCGGGGTCACAGAGTAGTCGCCGGCACATAAGGCATTGGGGCCCGGGGTCGCCGAGTAGTCGCCGGCACATAAGGCATTGTGGCCCGGGGTCGCCGAGTAGTCGCCGGCACATAAGGCATTGTGGCCCGGGGTCACAGAGTAGTCGCCGGCACATAAGGCATTGGGGCCCGGGGTCACAGAGTAGTCGCCGGCACATAAGGCATTGGGGTCCGAGGTCGCCGAGTAGTCGCCGGCACATAAGGCATTGTGGCCCGGGGTCACAGAGTAGTCGCCGGCACATAAGGCATTGTGGCCCGGGGTCACCGAGTAGTCGCCGGCACATAAGGCATTGTGGCCCGGGGTCACAGAGTAGTCGCCGGCACATAAGGCATTGTGGCCCGGGGTCACCGAGTAGTCGCCGGCACATAAGGCATTGTGGCCCGGGGTCGCCGAGTAGTCACCGGCACATAAGGCATTGTGGCCCGGGGTCGCCGAGTAGTCGCCGGCACATAAGGCATTGTGGCCCGGGGTCACCGAGTAGTCGCCGGCACATAAGGCATTGTGGCCCGGGGTCGCCGAGTAGTCACCGGCACATAAGGCATTGGGGTCCTAGCCATGGGGCCGCTGAGAAGTCCCTGGCCCATACGTGGCACTGGCCATGGCCTGCAGTACCAGGGCCTGGGTTCCCCACGATAGCCCTCATATATACAGTATGGCGGTCCCCGCTGAGCACTAACACTGCACAATACCGGCAGATGTTGCACGTCTCCCCTCTCTCCACGCGGATTAACCCTCCCTCTGTACCGCGCCTACCTGCTTCAAGCGCGCCACCAGCACAGTCTTCACCCCGGTCACATCCAGGCTCCGTCGCTTCAGCTCGGTCTTGAGGTCGATAACGCGCAGGTCTGCCACTTTCTTCTGCTCGGACGGGCTGCTGGATGAAGCCATACTGGGCAACAACTACAAACCACTAATCACGGCAGCCGCAATGACCAAGCCTGATTCCCGCCTCACACACAGGAAGCCTCCAACAACTGACCAGGACGCCTCGTACTTCCGGTGACGTCAGAGGCATGCGCAGGCAGGGCTAGTGAGTACTGGCCACGCCCACCTCCCCACAGTTGGGCGGGGCCAGTACCTCTGTGGAGGCGGAGCGGCCACAATCGCTGGACTTTATTCACGCTGGGTTATTTACTTTGATATGAAAATGAAGAAATGTTGATGACGCTTTCTTTAGCGTACAGGCGGAGTCACCCTGGGAGGATTTCTGCACACTGCAGCAATCTCACCCATGAGCTGCATGGAATCTTGTCCTGCAGGGCAGATGGGACATTAACCCCTCGAGTGCAGGTCTCCGCAGGAGTGATAAGCTGGGAATTGTCTGTAGGGCAAATATGGCGCAAAGTGTGCGTCTCTGGAATATTTCTCCATGTAACGTCTCATTCACACCGTCCAGTTTTCATGGACAGAACATGGACCTGTTTGAGGTATTCCAATAAGAAGTATCCAAAATAGGCGTATGCAAACCTCTGTATAAAACCATATATACCGTACTTTAGTAATCCATTTTTAAAGGGAACCTGTCACCCCGTTTTTTGAGATTGAGCTATAAATACTGTTAAATAGGGCCTGCGCTGTGTGTTCCTATAGTGTATGTAGTGTACCCTGATTCCCCATGTATGCTGAGAAATAACTTACCAAAGTCGCCGTTTTCGCCTGTCAATCAGGCTGGTCAGGTCGGGTGGTCGAGTTTGCATCTCGGCTTTGGGAAAATGGCCGCCGCGATCTCTAATGCGCACGCGCGGCATCCCGCGGCCATTTTCCTGAAGCCCCGTGCAGCAGAGCACTCGATCTGCGCACGCGCGGCCCCAGGAAGATGGCCGCCCCCACCGACGAAAGGGATGACAGCGCAGATCGCGCGCTGTGTCTTCACCACTACGCCACCAACGTAAAGCTGAGGAAGAACCAGCGATGTCACCACGCCCTCCCGACCTGACCAGCCTGATTGACAGGCGAAAACGGCGACTTTGGTAAGTTATTTCTCAGCATACATGGGGAATCGGGGTACACTACATACACTATAGGAACACACAGCGCAGGCCCTATTTAACAGTATTTATAGCTCAATCTCAAAGAACGGGGTGACAGGTTCCCTTTAAAGCTACAAACTACGAGTCCAATATGAAAAAAACAAAGCAACACACCGTAATTATACACTGACTAGATGGTGGCCCGATTCTACCGCATCGGGTATTCTAGAATATGCATGCGTAGTGTATAGCACAGCCCACGCAGTACATGTAGTATATTGCCCAGGCACGTAGTATATTGCGCAGCCCACGTAGTATATTGCGCAGCCCACGTAGTATATTGCCCAGGCACGTAGTATATTGCGCAGCCCACGTAGTATATTGCGCAGCCCACGTAGTATATTGCCCAGCCCACGTAGTACATTGCACAGCCCACGTAGTATATTGCCCAGCCCACGTAGTACATTGCACAGCCCACTTAGTATATTGCGCAGACCACGTTGTATATTGCGCAGCCCACATTGTATATTGCGCAGCCCACGTAGTACATTGCGCAGCCCATGTTGTATATTGCGCAGCCCACGCAGTATATTGCGCAGCCCACGTAGTATATTGTGCAGCCCACGTTGTATATTGCGCAGCTCACGTTGTATATTGCGCAGCCCACATTGTATATTGCGCAGCCCACGTAGTACATTGCGCAGCCCATGTTGTATATTGCGCAGCCCACGCAGTATATTGCGCAGCCCACGTAGTATATTGTGCAGCCCACGTTGTATATTGCGCAGCTCACGTTGTATATTGCGTAGCCCACGTAGTATATTGCGCAGCCCAGGTAGAATATTGCCCAGCCCACATAGTACAATATACTACGTGGGCTGTGCAATATACAACGTGGGCTGCACAATGTACTACGTGGGCTGGGCAATATACTACGTGGGCTGTGCAATGTACTACGTGGGCTGTGCAATATACTGCGTGGGCTGCACAATATACTATGTGGGCTGCGCAATATACAACATGGGCTGCGCAATGTACTACGTGCCTGTGCAATATACTACGCGGCTGGACAATATACTACGTGAGCTGCACAATATACTACGTGGGCAGCGCAATATATACAATGTGGGCTGTGCAATATACAACGTGGGCTGCGCAATATACAACGTGGGCTGCGCAATATACAACGTTGGCTGCGCAATATAATACGTGGGCTGCGCAATATACAACGTGGGCTGCGCAATGTACACCGTGGGCTGCGCAATGTACTACGTGGGCTGCGCAATATACTACGTGGGCTGCGCAATATACAACGTGGGCTGCGCAATATACTATGTGGGTTGCGCAATATACTACGTGGGCTGCGCAATATACTACGTGGGCTGCGCAATATACTACGTGGGCTGTGCAATATACAACGTGGGGTGCGCAATGTACTACGTGGGCTGCGCAATGTACACCGTGGGCTGTGCAATGTACTATGTGGGCTGCGCAATATACTATGTGGGCTGCGCAATGTACTACGTGCCTGGGCAATATACTATGTGGCTGGGCAATATACTATATGACTGGGCAATATACTACCTGACTGGGCAATATACTACGTGGCTGGGCAATATACTACATGGACTGTGCAATATACTACGTGGGCTGTGCAATATACAACGTTGGCTGCGCAATGCACTACGTGGGCTGTGCAATGTACACCGTGGGCTGTGCAATGTACTACGTGGGCTGCACAATATACTACGTGGGCTGCGCAATGTACTACGTGCCCGGGCAATATACTACGTGGCTGGGCAATATACTACATGACTGGGCAATATACTACCTGACTGGGCAATATACTACGTGGCTGGGCAATATACTACATGACTGGGCAATATACTACCTGACTGGGCAATATACTACGTGGCTGGGCAATATACTACATGGACTGTGCAATATACTACGTGGGCTGTGCAATATACAACGTTGGCTGCGCAATATACTACGTGGGCTGCGCAATATACAACGTGGGCTGCGCAATGTACTACGTGGGCTGCGCAATGTACACAGTGGGCTGCGCAATGTACACAGTGGGCTGTGCAATGTACTACGTGGGCTGCACAATATACTACGTGGGCTGCGCAATGTACTTCGTGCCTGGGCAATATACTATGTGGCTGGGCAATATACTACATGACTGGGCAATATACTACCTGACTGGGCAATATACTACGTGGCTGGGCAATATACTACATGGACTGTGCAATATACTACGTGGGCTGTACAATATACAATGTGGGCTGCGCAATACACAACGTGGGCTGCGCAATACACAACGTGGGCTGCGCAATATACAACGTGGGCTGCGCAATATACTACGTGGGCTGCGCAATATACTACGTGGGCTACGCAATATACTACGTGGGCTGCGCAATATACAACGTGGGCTGCGCAATATACTATGTGGGCTGCGCAATATACAACATGGGCTGCGCAATGTACTACGTGGGCTGGGCAATATACTACATGAGCTGCGCAATATACTACGTGGGCTGCGCAATATATACAACGTGGGCTGCGCAATATACTACGTGGGCTGCGCAATATACAACGAGGGCTGCGCAATATACAACGAGGGCTGCGCAGTATACTACGTGGGCTGCGCAATGTACACCGTGGGCTGCGCAATGTACTACGTGGGTTGGGCAATATACTACGTAGGCTGCGCAATATACAACATGGGCTGTGCAATATACAACGTGGGCTGCGCAATATATTGCACAGCCCACGCAGTCTATAGCAATGTGGGCACCATATCCCTGTTAAAAAAAAAGAATTAAAATAAAAAATAGTTATATACTCACCCTCCGGTGGCCCCCCGGATCGAAGCGGTTACCGACGCTCCTCGTGCGCTCCGGTCTGAAGAGTGCATTGCGGTCTCGCGAGATGATGACGTAGCGGTCTTGCGAGACCGGTACGTCATCATCTCCCGAGACCGCAATGCATAGAGCGGTCATCGGGGCATCGCGAGGAGCGTCGGTAACCGCTTCGATCTGGGGGGCCACCGGAGGGTGAATATATAGTATACTATTTTTAATTTTTTTTTATTATTTTTAACATTAGATCTTTTTACTGCCTATGCAGCATGAATAGTAAAAAGTTGGTCACACAGGGTTAATAGCAGCATTAACCGAGTGCGTTACACTGCAGTCAACGCTGCCATTAACCCTGTGTGAGCGCTGACCGGAGGGGAGTATGCGGGCGCCGGGCACTGACTGCCTGGAGGAAGGAGCGGCCATTTTCTTCCAGACTGTGCCCGTCGCTGATTGGTCGCGGCTGTTTTGCCGCGACCAATCAGCGACTTGGATTTCCATGACAGACAGAGACCGCGACAAATGAATATCCGTGACAGAAGGACAGACAGACAGACAGAAGTGACCCTTAAACAATTATATAGTAGATAATGAACTGCACTCGCCCTGTGAGGACCCCGGGGTCTCAGCATATACTGAAACTGAACCGCACTCGCCCTGTGAGGACACTGGGTTCTCGGCATATACTAATAATGAACTGCACTCACCCTGTGAGGACACCGGGTTCTCAGCATATACTAATAATGAACCGCACTCGCCCTGTGAGGACACTGGGTTCTCAGCATATACTGATAATGAACCGCACTCGCCCTGTGAGGACACCGGGGTCTCAGCATATACTGATAATGAACTGCACTCGCCCTGTGAGGACCCCGGGGTCTCAGCATATGCTAATAATGAACCGCACTCGCCCTGTGAGGACACCGGGGTCTCAACATATACTAATAATGAACCGCACTCGCCCTGTGAGGACACCGGCTTCTCAGCGTATAATGATAATGAACCGCACTCACCCTGTGAGGACACCGGGGTCTCAGCATATACTAATAATTAACCGCACTCGCCCTGTGAGGACACCGGGGTCTCAGCATATACTGATAATGAAGTGCACTCGCCCTGTGAGGACACCCGGGTCTCAGCATATACTAATAATGAACCACACTCGCCCTGTGAGGACACCGGGTTCTCCACATATACTAATAATGAACCGCACTCACCCTGTGAGGACACTGGGTTCTCAGCATATACTAATAATGAACCACAGTCACCCTGTGAGGACACCGGGTTCTCAGCATATAATAATAATGAATCGCACTCACCCTGTGAGGACTCCGGTTTCTCAGCATATACTCCAGGGCGGCGTCAGCACCCGGCGCACCCGGGCAAGTGCCGGGGCCTTGAGCAGGCAGGGGGCCCACTCGCCATCGGGGACACTGGCGTGCTATAGTGCCGGCCCTGCAAGTGGACCCCCGCCTGCTCCGGGCCCCAGCACTTGAGATACTTACCTCTCCCGGTTCCAGCGCTGCAGCGTCTTCCATCCTCTGACTGTGACGTTCAGGTCAGAGTGCGCGATGACGTCACCAGTGCGCGCCCTCTGCCTGAAAAGTCGCAGCACAGAGAGCAGGAAGACGCTGACAGTGAGGAGTCCAGAGCAGAGCAGCGTCAAGCAACAAGAGGTGAGTATTTCACTTTTTTTTTAATATTTGGAGCAATATATGGGGCTAATTCTATATGCAGTATCTTATGGGGCCAATAATATAGGGAGCATCTTATGAAGCCAATTCTATAGGGAGCATTATATGGGGCAAATTTAATATGGAGCATCTTATGGGGCCAATTTAATATGGAGCATCTTATGGGGCCAATTCAATATGGAGCAGTGTAAGGGGTCTATTACATATGGAGCAGTATATGGGGCCAATAATATATGAAGCATCTTATGGGACTAATTATCTATGGAGCATTTTATATGGCCAATTATATATGGAGTATTATATGGGGCCCATTATACATAGAGCATCTTATGGAGCCAATTATTTTGGGAGCATTATATGGGACCCATTCTGTAAGGAGCATGATATAGGACCCATTCTGTATGGAGCAATATATGGGACTCAGTATATTGTATGAGGCCGATTATATACTGTATGGAGCATTATATGAGGCCCATTATATATGGAGCAATAGATGGGGCCCATCATATACTGTATGGAGAATTATATGTGGCTCAATATATTGTATGGAGCATTATATGGGGTCAATTCCGTATGGAGCAATATATATGTGGCTCATTCTGTATGGAGCACTCTGTGGTGCCCATTATACTGTATGGAGCATTATATGAGGCTCATTATTCTGTATGGAGCATAATATTGGGCTCATTATTCTGTTTGAAGCAATATATGGGGTTCATTATTCTGTATAGAGGACTATGTGGTGCCAATTATACTGTATGGAGCACTATATGGGGCCATTATACTGTATGAGGCAATATATGGTGCTCATTATTCTGTTTGGAGCAATATATGGGGCTCATTATTCTGTATAGAGGACTATGCTGTCTGGTTTCTAATGTAGAATGCACAATAGATATCACTCATGTATTGTAAGAAGTAAGTGAAATCTTTGCATTGTACTATATCTATATTTCTCTGTCGTATCCGTGCATTATGAATTGTGGTGTGTGTTAAAGGGGCTAACCGGGAATTTTTCGCCGAGGGTCCATGAAAACCTGGAGCCGTCCCTGCATATACTGATAATGAACTGCACTCGCCCTGTGAGGACACTGGGTTCTCAGCATATACTAATAATAAACTGCACTCGCCCTGTGAGGACACTGGGTTCTCAGCATCTACTATATAATTGTCTAAGGGTCACTTCCGTCTGTCTGTCTGTCCTTCTGTCTGTCACGGTTATTCATTCGCTGATTGGTCTCGCCAGCTGCCTGTCATGGCTGCCGCGACCAATCAGCGACGGGCACAGTCTGGAAGAAAATGACCGCTCCTTACTCCCCGCAGTCAGTGCCTGTCGCCCGCATACTCTTCTCCGGTCACCGCTAACACAGGGTTAATGCCGGCAGTAACGGACCGCGTTTTGCCGCGGGTAACGCGCTCCGTTACCGCCGCTATTAACCCTGTGTGTCCCCAACCTTGCTGCATAGGCAGCATCAATAGTAAAAAAGTAATGTTAAAAATAATTAAAAAAAACAAAAAACCTGCTATACTCACCTTCCGTTGTACGCTGAGCCGCTCCCGCCAGCCGCCATCTTCTGCTGCAGTTTCCGGTGGCAAATATGGTATGGCAGAAGGACCTGCCATGACGTCACGGTTATGTGACCGCGGCGTCATCACAGGCCCTGCGTGCCTGCGCGACAAGGACCTGCCATGACGTCACGGTCATGTGACTGCGACATCATCACAGGCCCTGCGCTACAAAGACCTGCCATGACGTCACGGTCATGTGACCGCGACGTCATCACAGGTCCTGCGCTGTGATACCAACCCTGGGACCGCAAGCTGCCGTAGACCACAACGGTCCTTCGGAAAGGTGAGTGTATGTTTTTTGTTTTTTTTTTCACCTGTGACAAACCTGGCTGGGCAATATACTACGTGACTGGCCAATATACTACGTGGCTCTGTGCTGTATACTACTTCGCTGTGCAATATACTACGTGGCTCTGTGCTGTATACTACGTCACTCGGCAATATACTATGTCACTGGGCAATATACTACGTTACTGGCCAATATACTACGTAGCTCTGTGCTGTATACTACGTCGCTGTGCGATATACTACATGACTGGGCAATATACTACGTAACTGGGCAATATACTACGTAACTGGGCAATATACTACGTAACTGGGCAATATACTAAGTGGCTGGGCAATATACTATGTGGCTGTGCAATATACTACGTGACTTGTCAATATACTACGTAACTGGGCAATATACTACGTGGTTGGGCAATATACTACGTTACTGGCCAATATACTACGTGGCTCTGTGCTGTATATTACGTCGCTGTGCGATATACTATGTCACTGGGTAATATACTACGTAGCTGGGCAATATACTACGCAAATGGGCAATTTACTACGTAACTGGGCAATATACTACGTAACTGGGCAACATTCTACGTAACTGGGCAATATACTACGTAACTGGGCAATATACTACGTGGCTGGGCAATATACTACGTAACTGGGCAATATACTATGTAACTGGGCAATATACTACGTAACTGGGCAACATTCTACGTAACTGGGCAATATACTACGTAACTGGGCAATATACTACTTCACTGGGCAATATACTACGTGGCTGGGCAATATACTACGTGGCTGGGCAATATACTACGTGGCTGGGCAATATACTACGTGGCTGGGCAATATACTATGTGGCTGGGCAATATACTACATGGCTGGGCAATATACTACGTGGGCTGTGCAATATACTACGTGGGCTGTGCAATATACTATGTGGACATGCATATTCTAGAATACCCGATGCGTTAGAATCGGGCCACCATCTAGTATACTAATAATGAACCACACTCGCCCTGTGAGGACACCGGGGTCTCAGCATATACTAATAATGAACCACACTCACCCTGTGAGGACCCCGGGGTCTCAGCATATACTAATAATGAACCGCACTCGCCCTGTGAGGACACCGGGTTTTCAGCATATACTGGTAATGAACCACACTCACCCTGTGAGGACACTGGGTTCTCGGCATATACTAATAATGAACCCCACTCGCCCTGTGAGGACCCCGGGGTCTCAGCATATACTGATAATAAACCACACTCACCATGTGAGGACACTGGGTTCTCAGCATATACTAATAATGAACCGCACTCGCCCTGTGAGGACACTGGGTTCTCAGCATATACTGATAATTAACTGCACTCGCCCTGTGAGGACACTGGGTTCTCAGCATATACTAATAATGAACCGCACTCGCCCTGTGAGGACACTGGGTTCTCAGCATATACTAATAATGAACCGCACTCGCCCTGTGAGGACACCGGGGTCTCAGCATATACTAATAATGAACCACACTTGCCCTGTGAGGACCCCGGGGTCTCAGCATATACTAATAATGAACCACATTCACCCTGTGAGGACACTGGGTTCTCAGCATACACTAATAATGAACCGCACTCGCCCTGTGAGGACACTGGGTTCTCAGCATATACTGATAATTAACTGCACTCGCCCTGTGAGGACACTGGGATCTCAGCATATACTAATAATGAACCACACTCGCCCTGTGAGGACACTGGGTTCTCAGCATATACTAATAATGAACCAAACTCGCCCTGTGACGACACCGGGTTCTCAGCGTATACTGATAATGAACCACACTCGCCCTGTGAGGACACCCGGTTCTCAGCCTATACTAATTAACCGCACTCGCCCTGTGAGGACACCGGGGTCTCAGCATATACTGATAATGAACCACACTCACCCTGTGAGGACACTGGGTTCTCAGCATATACTAGTAATGAACCGCACTCGCCCTGTGAGGACACCCGGTTCTCAGCATATACTGATAATGAACCACACTCACCCTGTGAGGACACTGGGTTCTCAGCATATACTAATAATGAACCGCACTCGCCCTGTGAGGACACCCGGTTCTCAGCATATACTAATAATGAACCGCACTCGCCCTGTGAGGACACCGGGTTCTCAGCATATACTGATAATTAACTGCACTCGCCCTGTGAGGACACTGGGTTCTCAGCATATTCTAATAATGAACCGCACTCGCCCTGTGAGGACACTGAGTTCTCAGCATATACTGATAATTAACTGCACTCGCCCTGTGAGGACACCCGGTTCTCAGCATATACTAATAATGAACCGCACTCGCCCTGTGAGGACACTGGGTTCTCAGCATATACTGATAATTAACTGCACTCGCCCTGTGAGGACACTGGGTTCTCAGCATATACTAATAATGAACCGCACTCGCCCTGTGAGGACACTGGGTTCTCAGCATATACTAATAATGAACCACACTCGCCCTGTGAGGACACCGGGGTCTCAGCATATACTAATAATGAACCACACTCGCCCTGTGAGGACCACGGGGTCTCAGCATATACTGATAATGAACCGCACTCACCCTGTGAGGACACTGGGTTCTCAGCATATACTAATAATGAACCGCACTCGCCCTGTGAGGACACTGGGTTCTCAGCATATACTGATAATTAACTGCACTCGCCCTGTGAGGACACTGGGTTCTCAGCATATACTAATAATGAACCGCACTCGCCCTGTGAGGACACTGGTTTCTCAGCATATACTAATAATGAATCGCACTCGCCCTGTGACGACACCGGGTTCTCAGCGTATACTGATAATGAACCGCACTCGCCCTGTGAGGACACTGGGTTCTCAGCATATACTAATAATGAACCGCACTCGCCCTGTGAGGACACTGGGTTCTCAGCATATACTAATAATGAACCGCACTCGCCCTGTGAGGACACCCGGCTCTCAGCATATACTAATAATTAACCGCACTCGCCCTGTGAGGACACCGGGGTCTCAGCATATACTGATAATGAACCACACTCACCCTGTGAGGACACTGGGTTCTCAGCATATACTAATAATGAACCGCACTCGCCCTGTGAGGACACCCGGTTCTCAGCATATACTAATAATGAACCGCACTCGCCCTGTGAGGACACTGGGTTCTCAGCATATACTGATAATTAACTGCACTCGCCCTGTGAGGACACTGGGTTCTCAGCATATACTAATAATGAACAGCACTTGCCCTGTGACGACACAGAGTTCTCAGCGTATACTGATAATGAACCACACTCGCCCTGTGAGGACACTGGGTTCTCAGCATATACTAATAACGAACCGCACTCACCCTGTGAGGACACTGGGTTCTCAGCATATACTAATAATGAACCGCACTCGCCCTGTGAGGACACCCGGTTCTCAGCATATACTAATAATGAACCGCACTCGCCCTGTGAGGACACTGGGTTCCCAGCATATACTGTTAATTAACTGCACTCGCCCTGTGAGGACACTGGGTTCTCAGCATATACTAATAATGAACCGCACTTGCCCTGTGAGGACACAGGGTTCTCAGCCCCTGGATTCCATCACTGCAGAGATTCCATCCCTGCTGCGCCCTAATAAATGGATAGAAAGCTATACACAATAATAAACATAAGATTCAGATAGATTCTTGTGTAAAAGGATCAGATGGGCCCCAACAAATACTAACACAAAGCAAAAAGGAAAAGGTGGTAAAATAATTATGGATCGCCCCCAGACACAGGGCCACGGGTTCTCGGTAGCGGGCCTCTCTGGTTCGGTTCTGAGGCTGTCACGGTGGCTAGACCCGGTCCGCGACCCGGCTAAGGGGCGTCCAATAAAGGTGGTGCAGCCTGTCAGGGGTTCGTGCAGGGTGACCGACGCTGCGGTGGAGTCCGCTGGGGTGATGGAATGGCAGCTGGATGGTATACCTTCCCACAGGTGAAGTATGTCCCCAGGGCTTCCCAGTAAGGTGGATGGTGATGGTGTGAGGTGCAGTCAATAACGAGGACACAGGGTTGCAGTCTCTTTACCTCTTTACTGAAGACTTCAGGATCCTCAATCCAGAGCACGTTTAACAGGGCTATCTGAGACCGGCCGGTCAGATGGGCACTTCCAGAGTTTCCTTTGCAGATGGAAATCGTTGCCTACCACTAGCGCCTGTGTGTTGTAGTCCTACCCTGCTGAGCATTCGAAACAGTCCTCACAACTGCTATTCTCGTTCGTTCGTTCTCTACAGCTCTCTCTCTTTCTTTAGTTCCAGATGTTGCTAGTTTCTCGTCCCCCAGTATGTTTTGGCTAGGACGCACCCGTATGACGGGAAGGCCTGGAGGTCTTCCGGGACCCTAGAGACGCCCCTCTCCCACTGTTGCCCCCTATGTCTTCTTAGGAAATTTAAGGTAGACAGCCAACCTATAATTAACTGTCCTGCGGAGTTCGAAGTAAGGCCTAGAGTCAGTTACTCCCGCGGTGTTCCGGCCACCGGCTACGCGCCTCAGTAGGATGTTGCCTCGGTCTCACGGCACGACTCCTACTGGTACTCCTTTGTGCTTGATCTCGTTTACACTGTTCCACAATATCCTTCCCTTCTTGTCTCTTTCTTAGGATACCGCCGCAAGGTAGTGCAGGCGCGGTTCCGTTACGTTCTGGTCTGTTCGCTAGGCACCTGCCAGGTTCCCACGCCTGACAGGGACCCCCCTGTGTCTTCTCCCTGCAACACCCCCTGCCACGGGATGTTGCCTGTTATGGACCTGGTGGTTAGGAGCACCCGGAACGACCTCATGGTTAAACTCACACAGGACAAGCTCTGGGAAGTGGGAGCTCTGCTGACCGCAACCCCTAATCCTATGACACAACTAGAAATAGCCGTGGAGCGTACCTAACTCTGCCTAGATGCCTCTTCACAGCCTAAGAGCTAACTAGCCCTAGAGATAGAAAATAAAGCCAACCTTGCCTCAGAGAAATTCCCCAAAGGAAAAGGCAGCCCCCCACATATATTGACTGTGAGTTAAGATGAAAGTCACAAACACAGAAATGAAACAGGTTTCAGCAAAGGGAGGCCAGACTTACTAAACAGACTGAGGATAGGAAAGGTATCTTTGCGGTCAGCACAAAAAACCACACAGAGTGTGCAAAAAGACCTCGTGACCGACTCACGGTGCGGAGCTGCCACTCTGCATCCCAGAGCTTCCAGCTAGCAAGGCAAAATCATGATAGCAAGCTGGACAAGAAAACAATGAACAAATAATTAACTAGCAGGGACTAAGCTTCTGCTGGAGTAGACAGGTCACCAGAAAGATCCAAGAGCGAACCGAACCAGTACAAGAACATTGACAGCTGGCATGGAGTAACGATCAGAGTGGAGTTAAATAGAGCAGCCAGCCAAAGAATAAACTACGTTACCTGTGGAAGGAACCTCAGAAGCAGCAGCTCCACTCACAGCCACCAGAGGGAGTCCATGGACAGAACTCGCCGAAGTACCATTCATGACCACAGGAGGGAGTTCGATAACAGAATTCACAACAGTTGCCTGAATCCAACCCAGTCAGCTTCTGACTAACTTCCTCCCCAACCCCTAGTTTTACCAGTGTGAGGAGTGGCCCAATAAATAAAGCCTTTTTCTCCCCCTAGTGGCCGGAGTGTGAAGTGTAATGTTTTCTGGTGATACCTGGTCAGGAGAACTCCTTTAGTGCCATCAGATGTACCATCACTCCCCTTAGTGGCAGAGCGTCATACTGCAATGACCAGATCTCTGGGGCGCTGCACTCCCCCCCGGTTAAATCCAGTACTCCTGGACTGGGAAGAAGAACAACAATACATTGCAGCAAAAGACATACAAAATTTTTGAAATGCTAAAACAAGTAAATAGAACAATGCTTCCCTTTATGGGCGGTGAGGACACTTGAACGTTACAAACAAAATTAAATATTTTTACATAACATGTTGACTATAAATAACTCTTAGTACCCAGCCGGGTATTCTACCAAGTGCAAACTCTGAACAATAAGTTAACTTTTCCTTTAAGGGCGTATAAGCTGAACCCACTAAAGGCCTACTATAAAATACTATATAAATAACTCAACTTTCCTTTCCGTTCTAACTTCACCAATGCAGGACCGCCTAGCTCCTTGGCTGGGCCTACTGTCATTGTACCGACCATCATTCTACGGTTCTCAGGAGCACTCTTTCTCTAACCCCTACGGGTTCACTTCAAGCTTTCCTGTCCTCAATCTTTATTAACATTATCAAACTTTATTAACTTTCAACATTATTAACGTTTCGATCTTGTCTAAGGCAACATGTCAACATTCCCTTTAAGAGGGACCCAAGTCTCTAGAAAGTAGTGCAGATTCTCTCTGTCTGCAAGTCCACTGAAAGCAAGACCTTCTGCGCCATGTCCAGAAGCATTATCTTCGCAAAGTCTTCTTTCGCTTGTAAAACCAGTAGGGAGCACCTTTAAGAAGGTGCAAACTATATACAAAACAGTTTTGAATCATTCACTGTTCATGATCCGGCAGTCTTTTAAACAATGATGAACTTGATCAAAAATGGAAAAGAAATATAAACAATAGGGATCCCGGGTAAACAAAGAAACCCCTAGGAGTTAACCCTGGACGGGTTTAAAGCAGCAAACAGGAAACAGTTAACTATGTACATATTCGGGTCTTCGAGGTTTAGTTCTATAGTAGATTGCAAGGCATCCGGCCTGGAAAGATCTGTGTTCGACCTCTCATCTAATGCGGTGTCAATGTCACTAATCAGTTTTTCAGGTATCATCTGGGTTCGAATGTCAATTGTGGTAGTAGGTTCAGTAGCGGCAATAATGCCCACTGTGGTAGTAGTATTAGGATTTGTCAGTTCAGAGTTAGTCTTAGTCATGGCAGCAGATGGCGCTGCTACGGAGCTTATCAGTAGGTCTTCTGTCACTGGAGCAGGGTCGTTCTTCACACCTGCTTCAGATGCGGTCCCTCCGGTGCTGGCCCGCTCCGTCTCCGCTGGGATCTGGAACGCTGCCTGCGGGGCCCTGCGCTGTGGCGTTGTCATCTCTGCCTGCAGTATCTCGCCTTCCGGCAGGTCCTTGCTTTCTGGCTTCGGAGCGCTGGAACTTCTTTCTCGCTCCGGACCACACGATGCTGCCGACAGACGTCTGGTGAGGCCCCTGATGACGGTCTCCTTCCACCCGGCCTCAGTGCTCAGCTGCGTCCGCCGGAGTTGATAGCTGAGCTCGTCCACTCCGGCCTGCAGGAAGTCGGGGCCAACAGGTAACGCCTGGCCGCGGTATCTCTCTGGGTAGCTGGGGGAGTCCTCTGCTCCAACCCCACGCTCCGATCCCGGTCAGCTGGCCACGGCGTCTCCCACGTGGTTCACTTCTTCTCCCTCCTTGTCCTTTTCCCGCTTTCTCCTTCGTGGGCGGTTTCGCTTCCTTTGTCTCCGCCCTCCACTGAGGATCAGGAGGCGGATCTCGGCTGCTGACGGACACGTTATCAAGGTACAGAAATATTTAGACTGGGCGGCCATTATCTTTCGCGCTCTCCAGCTTACTCACGCCCACTTCCACGCCCTTCTTCTTCTCTTCCGCTCCTCGTGGTGCTATAATGGCGGCAGTTTTGGTGGGAATCTTGCGACAGATAGCAATACACAGTCTTTGCAATAAATCACAGTCCAACACGTTTCAGTCACAATTCCAAGGCACACATGACCTGCTTCTCAGGCTTAAGTACGATCCTGTTCGTGACGCCAAGTCACAGGGCACAGGGCCACGGGTTCTCGGTACCGGGCTTCTCTGGTTCGGTTCTGAGGCTGTCACGGTGGCTAGACCCGGTCCGCGACCCTGCTAAGGGGCGTCCAATGAAGGTGGTGCAGTCTGTCAGGGGTTCGTGGCGCCACCTGTGGTGCTCGGTCAGGGTGACTGACGCTGCTGTGGGGTACGCTGGGGTGATGGAATGGCAGCAGGATGGTATACCTTCCCACAGGTGAAGTATGTCCCCAAGGCTTCCCAGTAAGGTGGATGGTGATGGTGTGAGGTGCAGTCAATAACGAGGACACAGGGTTGCAGTCTCTTTACCTCTTTACTGAAGACTTCAGGATCCTCAATCCAGAGCACGTTTAACAGGGCTATCAGAGACCGGCCGGTCCGATGGGCACTTCCACAGTTTCCTTCGCAGATGGAAATCGTTGCCTACCACTAGCGCCTGTGTGTTGTAGTCCTACCCTGCTGAGCATTTGGAATAGTCCTCACAACTGCTGTTCTCGTTCGTTCGTTCTCTACAGCTCTCTCTCTTTCTTTAGTTCCAGATGTTGCTAGTTTCTCGTCCCCCAGTATGTTTTGGCTAGGACGCACCCGTATGACGGGAAGGCCTGGAGGTCTTCCGGGACCCTAGAGACGCCCCTCTCCCACTGTTGCCCCCTATGTCTTCTTAGGAAATTTAAGGTAGACAGCCAACCTATAATTAACTGTCCTGCGGAGTTCGAAGTAAGGCCTAGAGTCAGTTACTCCCGCGGTGTTCCGGCCACCGGCTACGCGCCTCAGTAGGATGTTGCCTCGGTCTCACAGCATGACTCCTACTGGTACTCCTTTGTGCTTGATCTCGTTTACACTGTTCCACAATATCCTTCCCTTCTTGTCTCTTTCTTAGGATACCGCCGCAAGGTAGTGCAGGCGCGGTTCCGTTATGTTCTGTTCTGTTCGCTAGGCACCTGCCAGGTTCCCACGCCTGACAGGGACCCCCCTGTGTCTTCTCCCTGCAACACCCCCTGCCACGGGATGTTGCCTGAATCCAACCCAGTCAGCTTCTGACTAACTTCCTCCCCAACCCCTAGTTTTACCAGTGTGAGGAGTGGCCCAATAAATAAAGCCTTTTTCTCCCCCTAGTGGCCGGAGTGTGAAGTGTAATGTGTTCTGGTGATACATTTTTCCAGGAGAACTCCTTTAGTGCCATCAGACGTACCATCACTCCCCTTAGTGGCAGAGCGTCATACTGCAACGACCAGATCTCTGGGGCGCTGCAATTACAAATCAAGGATATTGCTGGAGAAGCAGTACATAACCTCACTAGTGCATTACCTATACAATGGACTGCTTGCTAGAGATTGGGTGCACCTTACGAAGACTGGAAAACATGTATTTGAAAGTCGCCTTGCTACACTCATCAGGAGAGCTTTAAACTAGAACAATGTGGGAAGGGAAGCAAAAGGCCAGAAAAAGCCATACACCTGACAAATGCTATTGAGAACTCTGCAATTAGAAGTGGAAAGGAAGAACAAAGACAAAACATCTAAATAATAAAAATATTGGAGGAAGAGAAACCAATCACAAACTAAAATGTTTATATACAAATGCACAAAGCATGGGCAACAAACAAGAGAATTGGAACTACTAACGCAGGAAAAGAAATATGATGTTATTGGAATCACTGAAACTTGGTGGGATGATACACATGATTGAAATACAAGGCTAGAAGGATACAACTTATTTGCAAGAAACAGACTTTATAAAGGAGGAGGAGGTGTCGCATTGTATGTTAGAAAAGCGTATGTCTGCACAGAGATTGAAGCTTCAGAGACTGGGAGTTCTGTGGAAACTGTTTGGGTAAGAATTCAAGGAGAGAACAACAGAAAGGACACCATTGTAGGCATTTACTACAGGCCGCCTGTGCAAGCTGAAGATATGGATGAACTCTTTATGCATCAAATGGCCAAGTTCTCCAAAAATATTACATAGTTGTCATGGGAGATTTCAACTATCCAGACATTTGTTGGGAATCTCTCTCAGGCAAGGTCAAGTAAATTCTTATCCTCTCTTGCTGACAACTTTATCTTTCAAAAGGTAGGAGAGAAAACAAGGGGATCTGCTACCTTGGATCTAATCCATATAAACAGGGAGGAAATGGTTGAGGAGGTAAGAGTGGCTGGAACCCTAGGAGGTAGCGACCATACTATTTTAGAATTTTCGATAACTAGAGGAGGAAGACCTGTGAAGACTCAGACTTCAAGGTTAGATTTCAGAAAGGCAGATTTTAAGGGACTCAGAAAGAGAATTGGAGGGATCCAATGGCTGTATATCTTTAAGGACAAAAATGTCCAGGAAGGTTGGGAAATCTTGAAAAATTAGATTTTCAGAGCACAAACGTTAGCAATTCCAAAAAGAGGGAAGAATACAAAGCATTTAACCCCTTCACTAGTAATGCGCATGCCGTGTCACCCCCTTTGATGTGGGCTCCGGCGGTGAGCCCACATCAAAGTCGCGACATGTCAGCTGTTTTGTACAGCTGACATGTGCGCGCAATAGCGGCGGGTGAAATCGCTATTCACCCGCCGCTATTAACCTGTTAAATGCCGCTGTCAAACGCAGACAGCGGCATTTAACCGGCAATTCCGGACGGGCGGCCGGAAATGATGTCATCGCCGACCCCGTCACATGATCGGGGGTCGGCGATGCATCAGGAAGGTAACCATAGAGGTCCTTGATACCTCTATGGTTACTGATGCCGCCCCCCTGTGGTCGGCGCTCACAGCACACCTGCATTTCAGCAGAGCCGATCAGGCTATGCCAGCTTATAGCCTCCCATGGAGGCTATTGAAGCATGGCACAAGTAAAAAAAAAATGTTTTTAAAAATATGAAAAAAATATAAAAAATATAAAAGTTTAAATCACCCCCCTTTCGCCCCATCCTAAATAAAACAATTTAAAAAAAAACAACACGTATTTGGTATCGCCGCGTTCAGAATCGACCGATCTATCAATAAAAAAAAGCATTAACCTGATCGCTAAACAGCGTAGGGAGAAAAAAATCCGAAACGCCAGAATTACATTTTTTTGGTCGCCATGACATTGCATTAAAATGCAATAACGGGCGATCAAAAGAACGTTTCTGCACCGAATTGGTATCATTAGAAACGTCAGCTCGACACGCAAAAAATAAGCCCTCACCCGACCCCAGATCACGAAAAATGGAGACGCTTCGGGTATCGGAAAATGGCACTTTTTTTTTTTTTTTTTTTTAGCAAAGTTTTGAATTTTTTTTTCACCACTTGGATAAAAAATAACCTAGACATCTTAGATGTCTATGAACTCGTAATGACCTAGAGAATCACAATGGAAAGTCAGTTTTAGCATTTAATTAACCTAGCAAAAAAGCCAAACAAAAAACAAGTGTGGGATTGCTCTTTTTTTGAAATTTCACAGCACTTGGAATTTTTTTCCCGTTTTCTAGTAAAAGACATGGTAAAAGCAATGGTGTCGTTCAAAAGTACAACTCGTCCCGCAAAAAATAAGCCCTCACATGACCATATTGATGGAAAAATAAAAAAGTTATGGCTCTGGGAAGGAAGGAAGTGAAAAATGAAAACGCAAAAACGAAAAAGGGCCGCGACTTGAAAGGGTTAAGGAAACCAGGATGGATGAACACAGAACTTAAACACATGCTAAAAAGGAAGAAAAATGTTTATCAAATGGAAAGAGGGAGGCATATCCAAAGAAGAATATAATGCTGTATGCAGAACCTGCAGGGCACGAATCAGATTTTCTAAAGCTGACAAAGAATTAAGGCTTGCAAGAGACATCAAAAGCAATAAAAAAGGATTTTGGGGATACGCCAAAGTAAAAGAAAAGTCAAAGATACTATAGGATTTTTACAGGATGAAAATGATGAAATGATAAGAAAGGATGTTGAGAAGGCCAAACTTTTAAATTCCTATTTTGCATCTGTTTTCTCTCAGAAAGGAAATGTAACATCAACTGATCTTCACTCTCCTATTAAAGGATAGAAGAATCCAGGATATCTATAAACAGAAAGATAGTGAGGAAACACTTCGCTAACATAAATGAATTAAAGTCTCCAGGTCCAGATGAATTACACCCCAGAGCACTGAAGGAGATAGCAGAAAAAAAACTTGACCCACTCCCCATAATCTTTGAAAATTCTTGGAGAACGGAAGTCCCAGAAGACTGGAGAAGAGCAAATGTTGTTCCTATCTTCAAAAAGGGGAAGAAGGTGGACCCAGGGAACTATAGGCTGGTGAGTCTGACTTCCATACCAGGAAAGATCTTTGAACAAATTATTAAACAACATGTATGTGAGACGCCTGCCAGGGCCGTGGGGTACTCGGTACTGGGTCCGGTACTTAAAGGGGATGTCACGGTGGCTGTGACCCAGGCCATAGCCCTGGGCGCCCAATTAAAGGGAAAGTTCTTTTAAGGGATTGGTGAATAAAGTTTGTGTTCGTGACACCACCTGTGGTGTTCGGTCAGTGGGGACCGACGCTGCTTAAAGGGGTCTTCTGGGGTGATGTTATGGCAGCTAGGTGGTATAACTTCCCACAGGCGAAGTTGGGTCCCAGGGCTTCCCGATGTGTAGATGAGGATAGTGAGTGTTGCAGTAAGGCTGGTTTCACATTTGCGGTTGTGTCCGCAGCGTTTCTACCGCATATATCCGCATGCGTTGTGTATTCCTATATTTAACATTAGGGACGCATGCGTTTTTGATTGTTCGCGTTTTGCCGCGTTTGACGACGCATGCGTCGTTTCGTCGTTTGTGGCTTGGCACAGAAATGCAACATGTAGTAATTTTTAGAGGCGTCAATTTGCTGCCTGGAAACGTATGCGGTCTATTGCGCAAGGATTGTGACAAAAAAACGCATTGCTGTCTATATGAACGCATGCGTTCACAAGCACATGCGTTTGCTTGCGTTCATGAACGCATGCGTTTCACAAGAGAAAAACATGTCTAGACACTGATAAGCCACCCCCCACATAGTAGGTGATAAAGGGAGGTAGTGGACATTTGCAGGTCACTACTCAGTACACACTGAAGCAGACGAGACACAGGCTACATCTTGGAGGAAAACAAGACACTGAACAATATGAGTATATCCTAGCCAATGCCTTTATTTTCTATTTTCTGTCTCTACATGTCCTAATTTCTTGCATTTCTTTCTTTCTACATGCATCAGAATGTCTTCTTCTTCTGATGAGGAGCAACGTCCTGGGCCGTCGGAAGTCGAACATGTCAGTGAGGTGAGTACTTGCCTCTTCAGATTGGTAAGTATTCACTGTCACATCCACACATGTGACAATTTTTGTTTTTCATTTTTTTAGAGCTCTTCTTCATCTGGGGCAGAGACTGGGCAGGAGCAGTGCCAGACATCCATGTTGTGAATTCTGTGGCTGAGTTCACTTCTGTGGTCACAAGTGGTATTGCAGTCTCTGGGCTTCCTCCCTCAGGTGTTTTGGTGAGCTCGTTGGCTGCCTTGCTATTTAGCTCCACCTGAGTCTGTCTTCCTTGCTCCTTGTCAATGTTCCAGTGTTGGATCTGAGCTACTGCATCTTTCCTTGGGCCTGCTGCTCTGCTAGATAAGTGCTTCTAGTTTGTTTTCTGTTTTTTTTCTGTCCAGCTTGCTATTGTCTTTTGCTGGAAGCTCTGAGAAGCAAAGGGGTGCACCGCCGTGCTGTTAGTTCGGCACGGTGGGTCTTTTTGCCCCTTTGCGTGGTTTTCGTTTTAGGGTTTTTTGTAGACTGCATAGTTCTCTTTGCTATCCTCGCTCTGTCTAGAATATCGGGCCTCACTTTGCTGAATCTATTTCATTCCTACGTTTGTCTTTTCATCTTGCTAACAGTCATTATATGTGGGGGGCTGCCTATTCCTTTGGGGTATTTCTCTGAGGTAAGTCAGGCTTGTATTTCTATCTTCAGGCTAGTCAGCTCCTCAGGCAGTGCCGAGTTGCATAGGTAGTTGTTAGGCGCAATCCACTGCTGCTTATAGTTGTGTGAGGATAGATCAGGTACTGCAGTCTACAGAGATTCCACGTCTCAGAGCTCGTCCTATTGTTTTTGGTTATTGCCAGATCTCTGTATGTGCGCTGATTACTGCACGCTGTGTTGCCTGATTGCCAGCCATAACAGTACAAGGAGCCCCACCAATGATTCCCAATAGAGGGAAAAAAGAAATCCTGACATCATTTTTTTTTCTTAGCTCTGTCTTCAGTCTTTTTTTTCCCCTAGACATTAGAGTGCTTCAGGACACAGCTGTGGACATGGATATTCAGGCTCTGTGCTCCTCAATGGATATTCTCGTTGTAAATGTACAAAAGATTCAAGATACTATTGATCAGAAATCGATGCTAGAACCAAGAATTCCGATTCCTGATTTGTTTTTTGGTGACAGAACTAAGTTCCTGAGCTTCAGAAATAATTGTAAGCTATTTTTGGCCTTGAAACCTAATTCTTCTGGTAATCCTATTCAACAGGTTTTGATTATTATTTCTTTTTTGCGCGGCGACCCACAGGACTGGGCGTTTTCTCTTGCACCAGGAGATTCTGCATTGAGTAATGTTGATGCATTTTTCCTGGCGCTCGGATTGCTTTACGATGAGCCTAATTCAGTGGATCAGGCTGAGAAAAATCTGCTGGCTTTATGCCAGGGTCAGGATGATATAGAAGTATATTGTCAGAAATTTAGGAAATGGTCAGTACTCACTCTGTGGAATGAATCTGCACTAGCGGCTTTGTTCAGAAAGGGTCTCTCTGAAGCTCTTAAGGATGTAATGGTGGGATTTCCTATGCCTGCTGGTTTGAATGAGTCTATGTCCTTGGCCATTCAGATCGGTCGTCGCTTGCGCGAGCGTAAATCTGTGCACCATCTGGCGGTACTGCCTGAGAGTAAACCTGAGTCTATGCAGTGCGACAGGACTATGACTAAAGTAGAACGGCAAGTACACAGACGTCTGAACAGACTGTGTTTCTATTGTGGTGATTCTACTCATGCTATTTCTAATTGTCCTAAACGCACTAGGCGGTTCGATAGCTCTGCCGTTATTGGTACTGTACAGTCCAAATTCCTTTTGTCCATTACCTTAATGTGCTCTTTGTCATCGTATTCTGTCATGGCGTTTGTGGATTCAGGCGCTGCCCTGAATCTGATGGATTTGGATTATGCTAAACGTTGTGGATTTTTCTTGGAGCCTTTGCGGTGTCCTATTCCGTTGAGAGGAATTGATGCTACACCTTTGGCCAAGAATAAGCCTCAGTACTGGGCCCAGCTGACCATGTGCATGGCTCCTGCACATCAGGAAGTTATTCGCTTTCTGGTACTGCATAATTTGCATGATGTGGTCGTGTTGGGGTTGCCATGGCTACAAACCCATAATCCAGTATTGGATTGGAACTCTATGTCGGTAACCAGCTGGGGTTGTCAGGGAGTACATGGTGATGTTCCATTTTTGTCTATTTCGTCATCCATTCCTTCTGACATCCCAGAGTTCTTGTCGGACTTTCAGGATGTATTTGAAGAGTCCAAGTCTGATGCCCTACCTCCGCATAGGAATTGTGATTGTGCTATCGATTTGATTCCTGGTAGTAAATTCCCTAAGGGTCGTTTATTTAATTTGTCCGTACCTGAACACACCGCTATGCGCAGTTATGTGAAGGAGTCCCTGGAGAAGGGACATATTCGCCCATCGTCGTCACCATTGGGAGCAGGGTTCTTTTTTGTAGCCAAGAAGGATGGTTCGCTAAGACCGTGTATTGATTACCGCCTTCTTAATAAGATCACTGTTAAGTTTCAGTATCCCTTGCCATTGATTTCTGACTTGTTTGCTCGGATTAAGGGGGCTAGTTGGTTTACTAAGATTGATCTTCGTGGTGCGTATAATCTGGTGAGAATCAGGCAGGGAGATGAATGGAAAACGGCATTTAATACGCCCGAGGGTCATTTTGAGTATCTGGTGATGCCGTTCGGACTTGCCAATGCTCCATCTGTTTTTCAGTCTTTTATGCATGACATTTTCCGTGAGTATCTGGATAAATTCTTGATTGTTTACTTGGATGACATTTTGATCTTCTCAGATGATTGGGAGTCTCATGTGAAGCAAGTCAGAATGGTTTTCCAGGTACTGCGTGCTAATTCCTTGTTCGTGAAGGGATCAAAGTGTCTCTTCGGTGTGCAGAAAGTTTCATTTTTGGGGTTCATCTTTTCCCCTTCTACTATCGAGATGGATCCGGTTAAGGTTCAGGCCATCCAGGATTGGACTCAGCCGACATCTCTAAAAAGTCTGCAGAAATTCCTGGGCTTTGCTAATTTTTATCGTCGCTTCATCTGTAATTTTTATAGCATTGCCAGACCATTGACCGATTTGACCAAGAAGGGTGCTGATTTGGTTAATTGGTCTTCTGCTGCCGTGGAAGCTTTTCAGGAGTTGAAGCGTCGTTTTTGCTGTGCCCCTGTGTTGTGTCAACCTGATGTTTCTCTTCCGTTCCAGGTCGAGGTTGATGCTTCTGAGATTGGTGCAGGGGCGGTTTTGTCACAGAGAGGTTCTGGTTGCTCAGTGTTCAAACCATGTGCTTTCTTTTCCAGGAAATTTTCTGCTGCTGAGTGTAATTATGATGTGGGCAACCGAGAGTTGCTGGCCATGAAGTGGGCATTCGAGGAGTGGCGTCATTGGCTTGAGGGTGCTAAGCATCGCGTGGTGGTATTGACTGATCATAAGAACCTTACTTATCTTGAGTCTGCCAAGCGCTTGAATCCTAGACAGGCCCGTTGGTCGTTATTTTTTGCTCGTTTTGATTTTGTGATTTCATACCTTCCGGGCTCTAAAAATGTGAAGGCGGATGCTCTGTCTAGGAGTTTTGTGCCCGACTCTCCGGGGTTATCTGAGCCGGCGAGTATCCTCAAGGAAGGAGTCATTGTGTCTGCCATCTCCCCTGATTTGCGGAGAGTGTTGCAGAAATTTCAGGCTAATAAACCTGATCGTTGTCCGGCCGAGAAACTGTTCGTCCCTGATAGGTGGACTAGTAAAGTTATCTCTGAACTTCATTGTTCGGTGCTGGCCGGTCATCCAGGAATCTTTGGTACCAGGGAGTTGGTTGCTAGATCCTTCTGGTGGCCATCTCTGTCACGGGATGTGCGTGCTTTTGTGCAGTCCTGTGGAATTTGTGCTAGGGCTAAGCCCTGCTGTTCACGTGCCAGTGGGTTGCTTTTGCCCTTGCCGGTCCCGAAGAGGCCTTGGACACATATTTCGATGGATTTCATTTCTGACCTTCCCGTTTCTCAAAAAATGTCGGTCATTTGGGTGGTCTGTGATCGCTTTTCTAAAATGGTCCATCTGGTGCCCTTGGTTAAATTGCCTTCCTCCTCTGATTTGGTGCCTTTGTTCTTCCAGCATGTGGTTCGTTTACATGGCATTCCTGAGAATATTGTTTCTGACAGAGGTTCCCAGTTTGTCTCGAGGTTCTGGCGAGCCTTTTGTGGTAGGATGGGCATTGACCTATCTTTCTCCTCGGCCTTCCATCCTCAGACTAATGGCCAGACCGAACGAACCAATCAGACCTTGGAAACATATCTGAGATGTTTTGTTTCCGCTGACCAGGATGATTGGGTGTCATTTTTGCCGTTGGCTGAGTTCGCCCTTAATAATCGGGCCAGCTCGGCTACCTTGGTCTCTCCATTTTTCTGCAATTCTGGGTTCCATCCTCGTTTCTCTTCAGGACAGGTTGAGTCTTCGGACTGTCCTGGTGTGGATTCTGTGGTGGACAGGTTGCAGCAGATCTGGACTCAGGTAGTGGACAATTTGACCTTGTCCCAGGAGAAGGCTCAGCTTTTCGCTAATCGCAGACGCCGTGTGGGACCCCGACTTCGTGTTGGGGATTTGGTTTGGTTATCTTCTCGTCATATTCCTATGAAGGTTTCCTCTCCTAAATTTAAACCTCGTTTTATTGGTCCGTATAGGATTTCTGAGATTCTCAATCCGGTGTCTTTTCGTCTGACCCTCCCAGACTCCTTTTCCATACATAATGTATTCCATAGGTCGTTGTTGAGGAGATACGTGGCACCTATGGTTCCATCTGTGGAGCCTCCTGCCCCTGTTTTGGTGGAGGGGGAATTGGAGTATATTGTGGAGAAGATTTTGGATTCTCGTGTCTCTAGACGGAAACTCCAGTATCTGGTCAAATGGAAGGGTTATGCTCAGGAAGATAATTCCTGGGTTTTTGCCTCTGATGTCCATGCCCCAGATCTTGTTCGTGCCTTTCATGTGGCTCATCCTGGTCGGCCTGGGGGTTCTGGTGAGGGTTCGGTGACCCCTCCTCAAGGGGGGGGTACTGTTGTGAATTCTGTGGCTGAGTTCACTTCTGTGGTCACAAGTGGTATTGCAGTCTCTGGGCTTCCTCCCTCAGGTGTTTTGGTGAGCTCGTTGGCTGCCTTGCTATTTAGCTCCACCTGAGTCTGTCTTCCTTGCTCCTTGTCAATGTTCCAGTGTTGGATCTGAGCTACTGCATCTTTCCTTGGGCCTGCTGCTCTGCTAGATAAGTGCTTCTAGTTTGTTTTCTGTTTTTTTTCTGTCCAGCTTGCTATTGTCTTTTGCTGGAAGCTCTGAGAAGCAAAGGGGTGCACCGCCGTGCTGTTAGTTCGGCACGGTGGGTCTTTTTGCCCCTTTGCGTGGTTTTCGTTTTAGGGTTTTTTGTAGACTGCATAGTTCTCTTTGCTATCCTCGCTCTGTCTAGAATATCGGGCCTCACTTTGCTGAATCTATTTCATTCCTACGTTTGTCTTTTCATCTTGCTAACAGTCATTATATGTGGGGGGCTGCCTATTCCTTTGGGGTATTTCTCTGAGGTAAGTCAGGCTTGTATTTCTATCTTCAGGCTAGTCAGCTCCTCAGGCAGTGCCGAGTTGCATAGGTAGTTGTTAGGCGCAATCCACTGCTGCTTATAGTTGTGTGAGGATAGATCAGGTACTGCAGTCTACAGAGATTCCACGTCTCAGAGCTCGTCCTATTGTTTTTGGTTATTGCCAGATCTCTGTATGTGCGCTGATTACTGCACGCTATGTTGCCTGATTGCCAGCCATAACACATCCATGTAGACTTGTTCATTTGCAAAGAAGAAAGAGGCCGCACTCACCGATCATCCGAGACAGGTAAATTTATTCATACACGGTAAAAATCTTCACGGCCGGGGGTGCTGTACAATGAGAGCGGCAAGCCTAACGACGGCCGTTTCGCGCCTGATGGGCGGTTCTACGGGTCAGTGAGTGAATGCCAGAAACGCCGGGGGAAGTAGAAGGTCGGAGCCAGAAGTCCCTCCCCCTACCCCCACCCTTTGTAAACTAGAGCCACCCCACTGCGTGACAAAATACTAAAAACACTTTAAAAACATGGTTCACACCAAAAACACATCAATGACAGTGCTGTTAGATTTATGAAAATCACAATATGTTACTACTAATAATTCCAACAATTAACCCTTTTAAATACAATCAGACCTAACATATTGCAAAGGGACATATTAATTGAAAACCACTTACTCATAATGGGAATGCCCTGGGAGGGAAAACGCCGCATTTTGTGACTTTTTTATCGCTGTATCGAGGTTCGGTACCACCTGAACTTACCCTGGCTCAAGACCTGGTACATATAAAAATAAAAATAAATAAATGAGTCCATAGTGACTGTAGTGTCCTGTGTCTTATAAGAAGATAGACATATCAACCCTATCATTAAAACCTAAGGGGCCCATGGCATTCGTTTGCATGATCCGTCGTGCTTCCCTTCTCAAAAGCATGTTGTGCAAATCTCCTCCCCTCCTAGGTAAGACCACTTTGTCTATTCCTGCAAATGTCATTACGCTAGAGTCCCCTCCGCGTACTTCACGAATATGCTCGATCAGTCTAGGCACACCTTTGCCAGTGGTGACTGATCTGCAATGTTCGCGAAATCGCACATACAGACAACAAATTGTTTTTCCAATATAAAATCGTCCACAAGGACAATATACAGTGGGGCAAAAAAGTATTTAGTCAGTCAGCAATAGTGCAAGTTCCACCACCTAAAAAGATGAGAGGCGTCTGTAATTTACATCATAGGTAGACCTCAACTATGGGAGACAAACTGAGAAAAAAAAATCCAGAAAATCACATTGTCTGTTTTTTTTAACATTTTATTTGCAACTTATGGTGGAAAATAAGTATTTGGTCAGAAACAAACAATCAAGATTTCTGGCTCTCACAGACCTGTAACTTCTTCTTTAAGAGTCTCCTCTTTCCTCCACTCATTACCTGTAGTAATGGCACCTGTTTAAACTTGTTATCAGTATAAAAAGACACCTGTGCACACCCTCAAACAGTCTGACTCCAAACTCCACTATGGTGAAGACCAAAGAGCTGTCAAAGGACACCAGAAACAAAATTGTAGCCCTGCACCAGGCTGGGAAGACTGAATCTGCAATAGCCAACCAGCTTGGAGTGAAGAAATCAACAGTGGGAGCAATAATTAGAAAATGGAAGACATACAAGACCACTGATAATCTCCCTCGATCTGGGGCTCCACGCAAAATCCCACCCCGTGGGGTCAGAATGATCACAAGAACGGTGAGCAAAAATCCCAGAACTACGCGGGGGGACCTAGTGAATGAACTGCAGAGAGCTGGGACCAATGTAACAAGGCCTACCATAAGTAACACACTACGCCACCATGGACTCAGATCCTGCAGTGCCAGACGTGTCCCACTGCTTAAGCCAGTACATCTCCGGGCCCGTCTGAAGTTTGCCAGAGAGCATTTGGATGATCCAGAGGAGTTTTGGGAGAATGTCCTATGGTCTGATGAAACCAAACTGGAACTGTTTGGTAGAAACACAACTTGTCGTGTTTGGAGAAAAAAGAATACTGAGTTGCATCCATCAAACACCATAGCTACTGTAAAGCATGGTGGTGGAAACATCATGCTTTGGGGCTGTTTCTCTGCAAATGGGCCAGGACGACTGATCCGGGTACATGAAAGAATGAATGGGGCCATGTATCGTGAGATTTTGAGTGCAAACCTCCTTCCATCAGCAAGGGAATTGAAGATGAAACGTGGCTGGGTCTTTCAACATGACAATGATCCAAAGCACACCACCAGGGCAACGAAGGAGTGGCTTTGTAAGAAGCATTTCAAGGTTCTGGAGTGGCCTAGCCAGTTTCCAGATCTCAACCCTATAGAAAACCTTTGGAGGGGGTTGAAAGTCCGTGTTGCCAAGCAAAAAGCCAAAAACATCACTGCTCTAGAGGAGATCTGCATGAAGGAATGGGCCAACATACCAACAACAGTGTGTGGCAACCTTGTGAAGACTTACAGAAAACGTTTGACCTCTGTCATTGCCAACAAAGGATATATTACAAAGTATTGAGATGAAATTTTGTTTCTGACCAAATACTTATTTTCCACCATAATATCCAAATAAAATGATACAAAAACAGGCAATGTGATTTTCTGGATTTTTTTTTCTCAGTTTGTCTCCCATAGTTGAGGTCTACCTATGATGTAAATTACAGACGCCTCTCATCTTTTTAAGTGGTGGAACTTGCACTATTGCTGACTGACTAAATACTTTTTTGCCCCACTGTACCACGTAAACTACGTATTTAGTTTTGCATGATATAAACGCATTCATTGTGTGCCTAACCAGGCCTATAGCGAGGGTCTGACCTGTTAGATGGTTTTTACAATGTGAACAGTGTCCACAGCGGTGATTCCCCTTTGGTACACTACTATCTAACCAGTTGTTTTTATCGTTGGATATCCGGTTATGAACCAAGACTGTCATGATTTGGTAATTCAGTACCACAATGGACATAGGAGTCAGAGCACATACAGTGACCTGACAATAACCCAAAAACATAGAACGAGCTCTGAGACGTGGAAACTCTGCTGACCGCAATCCCTAATCCTCTCCAACCACACTAAAGGCAGCCGTGGATTGCGCCTAACGCTCCCTATGCAACTCGGCACAGCCTGAGAAACTAGCTAGCCTGAAGATAGAAAAAATAAGCCTACCTTGCCTCAGAGAAATACCCCAAAGGAAAAGGCAGCCCCCCACATATAATGACTGTGAGTTAAGATGAAAAGACAAACGTAGAGATGAAATAGATTTAGCAAAGTGAGGCCCGACTTTCTGAACAGAGCGAGGATAGGAAAGGTAACTTTGCGGTCAACACAAAACCCTACAAACAACCACGCAAAGGGGGCAAAAAGACCCTCCGTACCGAACTAACGGCACGGAGGTACACCCTCTGCGTCCCAGAGCTTCCAGCAAGCACAAGAAAACAAATAAGCAAGCTGGACAGAAAAAAACAGCAAACAAAAAGCAAAAGCGGAACTTAGCTATGCAGAGCAGCAGGCCACAGGAACGATCAAGGAGGAAACAGATCCAATACTAGAACATTGACTGGAGGCCAGGATCAAAGCACTAGGTGGAGTTAAATAGAGCAGCACCTAACGACTTCACCACATCACCTGAGGAAGGAAACTCAGAAGCCGCAGTACCACTTTCCTCCACCAACAGAAGCTCACAGAGAGAATCAGCCAAAGTACCACTTGTGACCACAGGAGGGAGCTCTGCCACAGAATTCACAACAGTACCCCCCCTTGAGGAGGGGTCACCGAACCCTCACCAGAGCCCCCAGGACGACCAGGATAAGCCATATGAAAGGCACGAACAAGATCGGGAGCATGGACATCAGAGGCAAAGACCCAGGAATTATCTTCCTGAGAATAACCCTTCCACTTAACCAGATACTGGAGTTTCCGTCTTGAAACACGAGAATCCAAAATCTTCTCCACAATATACTCCAACTCCCCCTCCACCAAAACCGGGGCAGGAGGATCAATGTTGTGAATTCTGTGGCAGAGCTCCCTCCTGTGGTCACAAGTGGTACTTCGGCTGATTCTCTCTGGGAGCTTCCGTTTGTGGAGGAAACTGGTACTGCTGTTTCTGAGTTTCCTCCCTCAGGTGATCTGGTGAGGTCGTTAGGTGCTTCTCTACTTAACCCCACCTAATGCTTTGATTCATGCTTCCTGTCAATGTTCCAGTGTTGGACTTGTGTTTCTCTGGATCATTCCTGTGGCCTGCTGCTCTGCATAGCTAAGTGCTTCTTTGCTATTTGTTGCTATTTTTTCTGTCCAGCTTGTCTATTTGTTTTGCTGGAAGCTCTGGGACGCAAAGGGTGTACCTCCGTGCCGTTAGTTCGGTACGGAGGGTCTTTTTGCCCCTTTGCATGGTTTTCTTTAGGGTTTTGTGTAGACCGAAAAGTTATCTTTCCTATCCTCGTTCTGTTTAGAATATCGGGCCTCACTTTGCTGAATCTATTTCATCCCTACGTTTGTCTTTTCATCTTACTCACAGTCATTATATGTGGGGGGCTGCCTTTTCCTTTGGGGTATTTCTCTGAGGCAAGGTAGGCTTATTTTTTCTATCTTCAGGCTAGTTAGTTTCTCAGGCTGTGCCGAGTTGCATAGGTAGCGTTAGGCGCAATCCACGGCTGCCTCTAGTTGTGTTTGGAGAGGATCAGGGATTGCGGTCTGCAGAGTTCCCACGTCTCAGAGCTCGTTCAATTATTTTGGGTTATTGTCAGATCACTGTATGTGCTCTGACCTCCATGTCCATTGTGATACTGAATTGCCTTTCAGAACAGTACAGGAAGCCAAAAGTACTAATGATTCTCAATAGAGGGAAAAAAGAAGTTCTGAGACCATTTTTTTTTCTTGGCTTTGTGTTTTGTCTTTTTTTTCCCCTAGACATTTGGGTGGTTCAGTACACAGGTGTAGCGATGGAAATTAGTAGTCTGTCTTCATTTGTGGATCAGCTCTCGGCAAAAGTATAAAAGATTCAAGACACTTTTGATCAGAAATTTATGTTAGAACCAAGAATTCCTATTCCTGATTTGTTTTTTGGAGATAGAACTAAGTTTCTGAGTTTCAAAAATAATTGTAAGTTATTTCTGGCCTTGAAACCTCGTTCCTCTGGTGATCCAGTTCAACAGGTTTTGATTATTATTTCTTTTTTGCGCGGCGACCCTCAGGACTGGGCATTTTCTCTTGCGCCAGGAGATCCTGCATTGAGTAATATCAATGCGTTTTTCCTGGCGCTCGGATTGCTGTACGATGAGCCTAATTCAGTGGATCAGGCAGAAAAGAGTTTGCTGGCTCTTTGTCAGGGTCAGGATGAGATAGAGGTATATTGCCAGAAATTTAGAAAATGGTCAGTGCTCACTCAATGGAATGAATCTGCGCTGGCAGCTATGTTCAGAAAGGGTCTCTCTGAAGCCCTTAAGGATGTCATGGTGGGATTTCCTATGCCTGCTGGTTTGAATGAGTCTATGTCTTTGGCTATTCAGATCGGTCGACGCTTGCGTGAGCGTAAATCTGTGCACCATTTGGCGGTATTACCTGAGCTTAAACCTGAGCCTATGCAGTGCGATAGGACTTTGACCAGAGTTGAACGGCAAGAACACAGACGTCTGAATGGGCTGTGTTTCTACTGTGGTGATTCCACTCATGCTATCTCTGATTGTCCTAAGCGCACTAAGCGGTTCGCTAGGTCTGCCACCATTGGTACGGTACAGTCAAAATTTCTTCTGTCCGTTACCTTGATCTGCTCTTTGTCATCATATTCTGTCATGGCGTTTGTGGATTCAGGTGCTGCTCTGAATTTGATGGACTTGGAATATGCTAAGCGTTGTGGGTTTCTCTTAGTGCCCTTGCAGTGTCCTATTCCATTGAGAGGTATTGATGCTACGCCTTTGGCCAAGAATAAGCCTCAATACTGGACCCAGCTGACCATGTGCATGGCTCCTGCACATCAGGAGGATATTCGCTTTCTGGTGTTGCATAATCTGCATGATGTGGTCGTCTTGGGGTTGCCATGGCTACAAGCCCATAATCCAGTATTGGATTGGAAATCCATCTCGGTGTCCAGCTGGGGTTGTCAGGGGGTACATGGTGATGTTCCATTTTTGTCAATTTCGTCATCCACCCCTTCTGAGGTTCCAGAGTTCTTGTCTGATTACCGGGATGTATTTGATGAGCCCAAGTCCGATACCCTACCTCCACATAGGGATTGTGATTGTGCTATCAATTTGATTCCTGGTGGTAAATTCCCAAAAGGTCGACTGTTTAATTTATCCGTGCCTGAGCATACCGCTATGCGCAGTTATGTGAAGGAATCCCTGGAGAAGGGGCATATTCGCCCATCATCGTCGCCATTAGGAGCAGGGTTCTTTTTTGTAGCCAAAAAGGATGGTTCGCTGAGACCTTGTATAGATTATCGCCTTCTTAATAAGATCACTGTTAAATTTCAGTACCCCTTGCCTTTGTTATCTTATTTGTTTGCTCGGATTAAGGGGGCTAGTTGGTTCACCAAGATTGATCTTCGTGGTGCGTATAATCTGGTGCGAATCAGGCGAGGCGATGAATGGAAAACTGCATTTAATACGCCCGAGGGTCATTTTGAGTATCTAGTGATGCCATTCGGACTTGCCAATGCTCCATCAGTGTTTCAGTCCTTTATGCATGACATCTTCCGAGAGTACCTGGATAAATTCCTGATTGTGTACTTGGATGACATTTTGATCTTCTCGGATGATTGGGAGTCTCATGTGAAACAGGTCAGAACGGTTTTTCAGGTCCTGCGTGCTAACTCCTTGTTTGTGAAGGGATCAAAGTGTCTCTTTGGTGTGCAGAAGGTTTCATTTTTGGGGTTCATCTTTTCCCCTTCTACTATCGAGATGGACCCTGTTAAGGTCCAAGCCATCCATGATTGGACTCAGCCGACATCTCTGAAAAGTCTGCAAAAGTTCCTGGGCTTTGCTAATTTTTATCGTCGCTTCATCTGCAATTTTTCTAGTATTGCCAAACCATTGACCGATTTGACCAAGAAGGGTGCTGATTTGGTCAATTGGTCTTCTGCTGCTGTGGAAGCTTTTCAAGACTTGAAGCGTCGTTTTTCTTCTGCCCCTGTGTTGTGTCAACCTGATGTTTCTCTTCCGTTCCAGGTCGAGGTTGATGCTTCTGAGATTGGAGCAGGGGCTGTTTTGTCGCAGAGAGGTTCTGATTGTTCAGTGATGAAACCATGCGCTTTTTTTTCCAGGAAGTTTTCGCCTGCTGAGCGGAATTATGATGTGGGCAACCGAGAGTTGCTGGCCATGAAGTGGGCATTCGAGGAGTGGCGCCATTGGCTTGAAGGAGCTAAGCATCGCGTGGTGGTATTGACTGATCATAAACACCTGACTTATCTCGAGTCTGCTAAGCGTTTGAATCCTAGACAGGGTCGTTGGTCGCTGTTTTTCGCCCGTTTTGACTTTGTGATTTCGTACCTTCCGGGCTCTAAAAATGTGAAGGCGGATGCTCTGTCTAGGAGTTTTGTGCCCGACTCTCCGGGTTTATCTGAGCCGGCGGGTATCCTCAAGGAAGGGGTAATTGTGTCTGCCATCTCCCCTGATTTGCGGCGGGTGCTGCAAAAATTTCAGGCTAATAAACCTGATCGTTGTCCAGCGGAGAAACTGTTTGTCCCGGATAGGTGGACAAATAAAGTGATCTCTGAGGTTCATTGTTCGGTGTTGGCTGGTCATCCTGGAATCTTTGGTACCAGAGAGTTGGTGGCTAGATCCTTTTGGTGGCCGTCTCTGTCGCGGGATGTGCGTTCTTTTGTGCAGTCCTGTGGGATTTGTGCTCGGGCTAAGCCCTGCTGTTCTCGTGCCAGTGGGTTGCTTTTGCCCTTGCCGGTCCCGAAGAGACCTTGGACACATATCTCTATGGATTTTATTTCAGATCTTCCCGTCTCTCAAAAGTTGTCAGTCATTTGGGTGGTCTGTGATCGCTTTTCTAAGATGGTCCATCTGGTACCCTTGTCCAAGTTGCCTTCCTCCTCTGATTTGGTGCCATTGTTCTTCCAGCATGTGGTTCGTTTGCATGGCATTCCAGAGAATATCGTTTCTGACAGAGGTTCCCAGTTTGTTTCGAGGTTTTGGCGAGCCTTTTGTGGTAGGATGGGCATTGACTTGTCTTTTTCCTCGGTTTTTCATCCTCAGACTAATGGCCAGCCTGAACGAACCAATCAGACCTTGGAAACCTATCTGAGATGCTTTGTTTCTGCCGATCAGGATGACTGGGTGTCCTTTTTGCCTTTGGCTGAGTTCGCCCTTAATAATCGGGCCAGCTCGGCTACCTTGGTTTCGCCATTTTTCTGCAATTCTGGGTTCCATCCTCGTTTCTCTTCAGGACAGGTTGAGTCTTCGGACTGTCCTGGTGTGGATACTGTGGTGGACAGGTTGCAGCAGATTTGGACTCATGTAGTGGACAATTTGACCTTGTCCCAGGAGAAGGCTCAACGTTTCGCTAATCGCAGACGCCGTGTGGGTCCCCACTGGCCATTAGTCTGAGGATGGAAAGCCGAGGAAAAAGACAAGTCAATGCCCATCCTACCACAAAAGGCTCGCCAAAACCTCGAAACAAACTGGGAAGCTCTGTCAGAAACGATATTCTCTGGAATGCCATGTAAACGAACCACATGCTGGAAGAACAATGGCACCAAATCAGAGGAGGAAGGTAATTTAGACAAGGGTACCAAATGGACCATCTTAGAGAAGTGATCACAGACCACCCAAATGACTGACATCTTTTGAGAGACGGGAAGATCTGAAATAAAATCCATAGAGATATGTGTCCAAGGCCTCTTCGGGACCGGCAAGGGCAAAAGCAACCACTGGCACGAGAACAGCAGGGCTTAGCCCGAGCACAAATCCCACAGGACTGCACAAAAGTACGCACATCCCGTGACAGAGATGGCCACCAAAAGGATCTAGCCACTAACTCTCTGGTACCAAAGATTCCAGGATGACCAGCCAACACCGAACAATGAACCTCAGAGATAACTTTATTCGTCCACCTATCAGGGACAAACAGTTTCTCAGCTGGGCAACGATCAGGTTTATTAGCCTGAAATTTTTGCAGCACCCGCCGCAAATCAGGGGAGATGGCAGACACAATTACTCCCTCTTTGAGGATACCCGCCGGCTCAGATAAACCCGGAGAGTCGGGCACAAAATTCCTAGACAGAGCATCCGCCTTCACATTTTTAGAGCCCGGAAGGTACGAAATCACAAAGTCAAAACGGGCAAAAAACAGCGACCAACGAGCCTGTCTAGGATTCAACCGCTTGGCAGACTCGAGATAAGTCAAATTCTTATGATCAGTCAAGACCACCACACGATGCTTAGCTCCTTCAAGCCAATGACGCCACTCCTCGAATGCCCACTTCATGGCCAGCAACTCTCGATTTCCCACATCATAATTTCGCTCAGCAGGCGAAAACTTCCTGGAAAAGAAGGCGCATGGTTTCATCACCGAGCAATCAGAACTTCTCTGCGACAAAACAGCCCCTGCTCCAATCTCAGAAGCATCAACCTCGACCTGGAACGGAAGCGAAACATCTGGTTGACACAACACAGGGGCAGAAGAAAAACGACGCTTCAACTCTTGAAAAGCTTCCACAGCAGCAGAAGACCAATTGACCACATCAGCACCCTTCTTGGTTAAATCGGTCAATGGTTTAGCAATACTAGAAAAATTGCAGATGAAGCGACGATAAAAATTAGCAAAGCCCAGAAACTTTTGCAGACTTTTCAGAGATGTCGGCTGAGTCCAATCATGGATGGCTTGGACCTTAAAAGGGTCCATCTCGATAGTAGTAGGGGAAAAGATGAACCCCAAAAATGAAACCTTCTGAACACCAAAGAGACACTTTGATCCCTTCACAAACAAAGAATTAGCACGCAGGACCTGGAACACCGTTCTGACCTGCTTCACATGAGACTCCCAATCATCCGAAAAGATCAAAATGTCATCCAAGTACACAATCAGGAATTTATCCAGGTACTCTCGGAAGATGTCATGCATAAAGGACTGAAACACTGATGGAGCATTGGCAAGTCCGAATGGCATTACTAGATACTCAAAATGGCCCTCGGGCGTATTAAATGCAGTTTTCCATTCATCGCCTCGCTTAATACGCACAAGATTATTCGCACCACGAAGATCTATCTTGGTGAACCACCTAGCCCCCTTAATCCGAGCAAACAAATCAGATAACAACGGCAAGGGGTACTGAAATTTAACCGTGATCTTATTTAGAAGGCGGTAATCTATACAAGGTCTCAGTGAACCATCCTTCTTGGCTACAAAAAAGAACCCTGCTCCTAATGGCGACGATGACGGGCGAATATGCCCCTTCTCCAAGGACTCCTTCACATAACTCTGCATAGCGGCGTGCTCAGGCACAGATAAATTAAACAGTCGACCTTTTGGGAATTTACTACCAGGAATCAAATCAATAGCACAATCACAATCCCTATGCGGAGGTAGGGTATCGGACTTGGGCTCATCAAATACATCCAGGTAATCAGACAAGAACTCTGGAACCTCAGAAGGGGTGGATGACGAAATAGTCAGAAATGGGACATCACCATGTACCCCCTGACAACCCCAGCTGGACACAGACATGGATTTCCAATCTAATACTGGATTATGGACTTTTAGCCATGGCAACCCCAACACGACCACATCATGCAGATAATGCAACACCAGAAAGCGAATAACCTCCTGATGTGCAGGAGCCATGCACATGGTCAGCTGGGTCCAGTACTGAGGCTTATTCTTGGCCAAAGGCGTAGCATCAATTCCTCTCAATGGAATAGGACACTGCAAGGGCTCCAAGAAAAACCCATAACGCCTAGCATACTCCAAGTCCATCAAATTCAGGGCAGCGCCTGAATCCACAAATGCCATGACAGAATACGATGACAAGGAGCAGATCAAGGTAACGGACAGAAGAAATTTTGACTGTACCGTACCAATGGTGGCAGACCTAGCGAACCGCTTAGTGCGCTTAGGACAATCAGAGATAGCATGAGAGGAATCACCACAGTAGAAACACAGCCCATTCAGACGTCTGTGTTCTTGCCGTTCAACTCTGGTCAAAGTCCTATCGCACTGCATAGGCTCAGGTTTAAGCTCAGGTAATACCGCCAAATGGTGCAAAGATTTACGCTCACGCAAGCGTCGACCGATCTGAATGGCCAAAGACATTGACTCATTCAGACCAGCAGGCAAAGGAAATCCCACCATGACATCCTTAAGGGCTTCAGAGAGACCTTTTCTGAAAATAGCTGCGAGCGCACCTTCATTCCATTGAGTGAGTACGGACCACTTTCTAAATTTCTGACAATATACCTCTATCTCATCCTGACCCTGACACAGAGCCAGCAAATTTTTCTCTGCCTGATCCACTGAATTAGGCTCATCGTACAGCAATCCGAGCGCCAGGAAAAACGCATCAACATTACTCAATGCAGGATCTCCTGGCGCAAGGGAAAATGCCCAGTCTTGAGGGTCGCCACGCAAAAAAGAAATAATAATTCTCACTTGTTGAACTGGGTCACCAGAGGAGCGAGGTTTCAAGGCCAGAAACAGTTTGCAATTATTTTTGAAATTCACAAACTTGGCTCTATCACCATAAAACAAATCAGGAATAGGAATTCTTGGTTCTAACATAGGCTTCTGAACCACCAAATCTTGAATCTTTTGTACATTTATAACGAGATTATCCATTGAAGAGCACAGACCCTGAATGTCCATGTCCACACCTGTGTCCTGAACCACCCAAATGTCTAGGGGGAAAAAAAGGCAAAACACAGTGCAGAGAAAAAAAAAAGGTCTCAGAACTTCTTTTTTCCCTCTATTGAGAATCATTAGTACTTTTGGCCTCCAGTACTGTCATGATTTGGTAATTCAGTACCACAATGGACATAGGAGTCAGAGCACATACAGTGACCTGACAGTAACCCAAAAACATAGAACGAGCTCTGAGACGTGGAAACTCTGCTGACCGCAATCCCTAATCCTCTCCAACCACACTAAAGGCAGCCGTGGATTGCGCCTAATGCTCCCTATGCAACTCGGCACAGCCTGAGAAACTAGCTAGCCTGAAGATAGAAAATAAGCCTACCTTGCCTCAGAGAAATACCCCAAAGGAAAAGGCACCCCCCCACATATAATGACTGTGAGTTAAGATGAAAAGACAAACGTAGAGATGAAATAGATTTAGCAAAGTGAGGCCCGACTTTCTGAGCAGAGCGAGGATAGGAAAGGTAACTTTGCGGTCAACAAAAAAACCTACAAACAACCACGCAAAGGGGGCAAAAAGACCCTCCGTACCGAACTAACGGCACGGAGGTACACCCTCTGCGTCCCAGAGCTTCCAGCAAGCACAAGAAAACAAATAAGCAAGCTGGACAGAAAAAAACAGCAAACAAAAAGCAAAAGCGGAACTTAGCTATGCAGAGCAGCAGGCCACAGGAACGATCCAGGAGGAAACAGGTCCAATACTAGAACATTGACTGGAGGCCAGGATCAAAGCACTAGGTGGAGTTAAATAGAGCAGCACCTAACGACTTCACCACATCACCTGAGGAAGGAAACTCAGAAGCCGCAGTACCACTTTCCTCCACCAACGGAAGCTCACAGAGAGAATTAGTCGAAGTACCACTTGTGACCACAGGAGGGAGCTCTGCCACAGAATTCACAACACAAGACATCCCTTAAGTTTGTACTGCGTTTACTCGATATTAATGGACCCCTGTTAGCTGTTTCTATAAGATCTCTATCTCCTTTGAAAACGTGCCAGTTCTTCCTTATGGCGGACCGAATATGCATATCCATAGGGCTATTTTGAAAACTGAAAGTGAAACGTTTCCCTATGGGGTTGTGTTCTTTCTGGGTACCATTACCATTGTTGGTTTTATCTCTGGCTTCCTGTAATAATTTTTTTGGGTAACCCCTTCTTTCGAGCCTTCGGCATAATTCAGTGGATTGTAGCTCAGCTCCTTCCAATGTGTTGTTCGCCCTACGTACTCTTAGGAGCTGGCTATATGGTAATGACCGTTTGGTGTGCGGTGGGTGGTAGCTTTTATAATGGAGTGCTGAGTTAGTTGCAACTGGTTTCCGATACAAAGTTGTACCCAAAATTCCATTTTTTACTTCCACAGTTACATCTAAAAAATTAAGCCGTGTACCACCAAATTCCGATATAAACGACATGTTCATTGTGTTACAGTTTAGGTAGGCTACAAACTGGACAAAAGTCTCCTCTGGTCCATCCCACACAAAGAACATGTCGTCCACATATCTGCAATAAAACGTAATGTGTTTCAAATATACATTATGGTAGACATATTTTTCCTCAAAGAGGCCTCAAAGAACAAGTTTGCGAAAAAGCATGCTGCCGGAGTCCCCATGGCAGTCCCGGTTGTCTGCATGTACCACAAATCCATAAATGTGAACGCATTGTGTGTTAAGATAAATCTTAAAGCATCGCAAACAAAATCAACAAAGGACTGGGTGCGGTCAGTGGTATTGAGTATATACCTAATTGCTTCCACTCCTTTTTCTTGGGGTATTTTGGTGTACAAATTAACTACATCTACCAAAGCTAATGCAAAACCTGGTTGCCACTGAAAATGTTTAATATTCTTCAAAAATGCATCAGTATCCTTTGTGTATGATGGGATGCTGATCAATATGGGGCATAATAACCAATCTATGTACCGGGATAATGGTTCTGTGAGTGAACCAATCCCGAACGCGATGGGACGTCCTCGTGGGTCCACTATTGACTTGTGTATTTTGGGGACGTGATACCAATGTGGTTTCATGGGGAACTCCGGCAGCAATTTTTCGGCCTTCTTTAATGTGATTACTCCTGCTTCCACTGATTGTTTCAGGAAGGATTGCAATGCTCTCTTAAATTTATACGTGGGATCTTGGGGTAACCTGATGTATGTGCCTCTATCTGCTAGTTGTCTATTTGCCTCTTTTATGTACATTGTCTTAGGAATCAACACAATTTTTCCGCCTTTATCGGCTTGTCTTACTACAGTGTCTGACCAGCTAGTCATTTCCTTCAAAGCTTTTTGTTCAAGGTCTGATAAATTAGGTGGCGCTTTTTTATATACTAGAGCCTCAACATCTTTAATAACTAGGGTTTCAAAAAGATCAATTACGTTTCCTGGAGATACGGCTGGCATATATTTGGAAGGCACCCCTCCCATAAACGGCCCCCCTGAAAATAAAGGATCACTATGGGAAACTGTCCTTTCATCAGTTAGACTTAACAATAGGTCCGCATCTTCCCTACTATCTGCTAAAGTTTGTAACCCTGCTCCTGCCAGGAAACCAAGTGGCCCAACATTGACCGGTTTCTCTCCCTCTTTTTCTACGGGAGCAATTTTGTTAGAGGCAAAAACCTTATGTAGATGCATCTTTCGGGTTGCTTTGAAAAGATCAATTCTGAAGTCCGTCAAATTGAAGTCATCCGGGATGCAATAAGAAAGTCCTTTACTCAGCAGAGAAAGGTGTTCGGAACCCAGCTGGTGGTCAGTGAGATTTAGTACATGTTGGTCTTTCTCTATGTCTGCCGTCTCTGTCTCCATGACACCTTTTTTCTCTTGCGGCGAAGATCGTAACTGCTTCCTCCTTCCTCCTCGCCGTGTTCTCCTCCTAAAGGGGATCCTGATCTTATATTATCCTTTTCAGGTGTCACTTCTGCTGCTCCTGTGGATGCAGCTGCTCCCTCGCTAAGGCTCGAATCGGACTCACTGGTGAGATAGTCCCTTCTTCCATACTGCTTGCGTTTTTTATTTCTTGTACTCATGCGGTACGTTCTCTCCGGGCCTTTATTCTCCCCTCTTTGTTGTTGTTTATTCCAGGTAAATATGTTACCCGTCTCAAAGTCATTCTTGTCTCAAATAAACTTGTCTCTCTTACACAACTTTATATCTGCTTGTATTGGGATCATTTTAGTATCAAGTTTTTTATTTAATTGCACCCACTGGCTTTCTGTCAGCCTGCTTTTCAATTCGTCTTGGGTTTTTTTCAACTCGTTAGTCACTTGTTCATAGCTTTGTATGTTGGATTTTAACACTAGCTGTAACAAATCTTGTGAGCATTTAAGCATAATGTTCTCCCACTCTGTTTTAAAGGTGGGATCATTGGTAAAATGCGCAACTTCTTTCCATACCCTCAAGCCCCGAGGGACCCTGCCACTGTCAGCATAGGATTTAAAGGAGTTGTTCATCCAAAAGAGTTATCTCCCTTTCAGCTAAATTCATCATTTTGAACTCAAGTGATTTGGTGCTTAGCGTTTGTACTTCGTTGGCTTGCTCGCACTCTTTGAAGTAGTTAATGACATCCTTCCGGCCGGCTTGTAAACCTGCTCTTACAGACTGAACTTCCATGTCCATCTAGTAATTAAGGTATGTATTCATTTGTTACTCTTGTACCCAGATGGATAGTTTGCAGCAGTGTAATTAACCACTAAAAGGTTGTGTGCTTGGTCAAGAAAAAACACAGGACAATCCTGGATACAGCGATTAAAAAGTCACAAAATGTGGCGTTTTCCCTCCCAGGGCATTCCCATTATGAGTAAGTGGTTTTCAATTAATATGTCCCTTTGCAATATGTTAGGTCTGGTTGTATTTAAAAGGGTTAATTGTTGGAATTATTAGTAGTAACATATTGTGATTTTCATAAATCTAACAGCACTGTCATTGATGTGTTTTTGGTGTGAACCATGTTTTTAAAGTGTTTTTAGTATTTTGTCACGCAGTGGGGTGGCACCAGTTTACAAAGGGTGGGGGCAGGGGGAGGGGTTTCTGGCTCTGACCTTCTACTTCCCCCGGCGTTTCTGGCATTCACTCACTGACCCATAGAAGCGCCCATCAGGCGCGAAACGGCCATCATCAGGCTTGCCGCTCTCATTGTACAGCATGTTATGATCTGGTGACATTGGAGCCGCATGAATAACTTAACTGGAGTAGGTGGTAACTGTACTGACCGCAAATCCTGATCTGACACCGCAACTACTATAGAAGTAGCCGTGGGGTGTGCCTAACAAACCCTAGACACCTCGTCACAGCCGGAGAACTAAATACCCCTATAGATAAAAAAAGGAATACTATCTTGCCTCAGAGTAGAACCCCAAAGGATAGGCAGCCCCCCACGAATATTGACTGTGAGTAGGAGAGGAAAGACACAGGTAGGCAGAAAACAGTATTTAGCAAAAGAGGCCACTCTAGCTAAAATAGGAAAGGATAGGACAGAGTTCTGTGCGGTCAGTATTAAAACCCTTCCAAAAAATATCCACAGCAGATTATACAAAAAATTCCTCCATCTAACTAAAGACGTGGAACGTATATCTGCAACTCCAGAGAATCCTACACACAGAGCAGAAATACAATCAAAAATCCAGCACACAGCATGTGTGCCATAGAAAAAAAACAGACACTTATCTTTGCTGAATTGGCAGCTAAGCAGGAGAAACCAGACAGAGGTCCAACACCTCCCAAGAACCATTGACAACTGGCAAGGACTAATGAATCCTGCAAACCTAAATACCACAGTCAGAAATGCAATCAGCAGAAACACCAGACCATGACTGCAGCCCTGGGACAACTGCATTACCACCTACAACCACCAGAGGGAGCCCAAAAGCAGAATTCACAACAGTACCCCCCTCGAGGAGGGGTCACCGAACCCTCACCAGAGCCCCCAGGCCGATCAGGACGAGCCAGATGAAAGGCACGAACCAAATCAGCGGCATGGACATCAGAGGCAAAAACCCAAGAATTATCCTCTTGGCCATAACCCTTCCATTTGACAAGGAACTGAAGCCTCCGCCTCGAAAAACGGGAATCCAAAATCTTCTCAACAACATATTCCAACTCCCCATCAACCAACACAGGGGCCGGAGGATCAACAGAGGGAACAACGGGCTCCACATATTTCCGCAATAAAGATCCATGGAAGACATTATGGATAGCAAAAGAGGCCGGAAGCGCCAGTCGAAAAGACACCGGATTAATAATCTCAGAAATGCTGTAAGGACCAATAAACCGAGGCTTAAACTTAGGAGAAGAAACCTTCATAGGAACATGACGGGAAGACAACCAGACCAGATCCCCAACCCGAAGCCGGGAACCAACACACCGACGACGGTTAGCAAAACGTTGAGCCTCCTCCTGAGACAACACCAAATTGTCTACCACATGAGCCCAAATCTGCTGCAACCTGCCAACCACAGAATCCACACCAGGACAGTCAGAAGGCTCAACCTGCCCAGAAGAAAAACGAGCACAAAAGGCCCGCCAAAACCTGGAAACAAACTGGGAACCTCTGTCGGACACAATATTCTCCGGAATACCATGCAAACGAACCACATGCTGAAAAAACAACGGAACCAAATCCGAAGAGGAAGGCAATTTAGGCAAAGGCACCAAATGAACCATCTTAGAGAACCGGTCATAAACAACCCAGATAACTGACATCCTCTGGGAAACCGGAAGATCCGAAATAAAATCCATAGAAATATGCGTCCAGGGCCTCTCAGGGACCGGCAATGGCAAAAGCAACCCACTATCACGGGAACAACAAGGCTTGGCCCGCGCACAAGTCCCACAGGACTGCATAAAAGAACGCACATCACGCGACAAAGAAGGCCACCAAAAGGACCTACCAACCAAGTCTCTGGTACCAAAAATTCCAGGATGACCAGCCAACAAGGAACAGTGAACCTCAGAAATCACTCTACTAGTCCATCTGTCAGGAAAAAACAGTTTCCCCACAGGACAGCGGTCAGGTCTGTCAGCCTGAAATTCCTGAAGAACCCGTCGTAAATCAGGGGAAATGGTAGAAAGGACCACCCCTTCTTTCAGAATACCGACCGGTTCCAAGACCTCAGGAGAATCAGGCAAAAAACTCCTAGAGAGGGCATCAGCCTTAATGTTCTTAGAACCCGGAAAGTACGAGACCACGAAATCAAAACGGGAAAAAAACAAGGACCATCGAGCCTGTCTAGGACTCAGCCGTTTGGCAGACTCGAGGTAAATCAAACTCTTATGATCGGTCAAGACCACAATACGATGCTTAGCTCCCTCAAGCCAATGTCGCCACTCCTCAAACGCCCACTTCATAGCCAACAACTCCCGATTGCCGACATCATAATTGCGTTCAGCAGTCGAAAACTTATGGGAAAAGAAGGCACATGGTTTCATTAAGGAACCAACAGGATCCCTCTGGGACAAAACGGCCCCTACCCCAATCTCAGAAGCGTCAACCTCAACCTGAAACGGAAGAGAAACATCTGGTTGGCGCAACACCGGAGCAGAAGTAAAACGACGTTTAAGCTCCTGAAAGGCAGAGACAGCCGCAGAGGACTAATTCGCCACATCAGCGCCTTTCTTCGTCAAATCGGTCAAGGGTTTAACCATGCTGGAAAAATTAGCAATGAAACGGCGATAAAAATTTGCAAAACCCAAAAATTTCTGAAGGCTCTTCACGGATGTGGGCTGAATCCAATCATGAATGGCCTGAACCTTAACCGGATCCATCTCTATAGACGAGGGAGAAAAAATGAAGCCCAAAAAATAAACTTTCTGCACCCCAAAGAGACACTTAGACCCTTTCACAAACAGGGCATTGTCACGAAGGATCTGAAATACCATCCTGACCTGTTCCACATGAGACTCCCAATCATCGGAAAAAATCAAAATATCGTCCAAATATACAATCAAGAACTTATCAATATAAGTCCGGAAGATATCATGCATGAAGGACTGAAAAACAGATGGAGCATTAGTGAGCCCGAATGGCATCAAAAGGTATTCAAAATGGCCTTCGGGCGTGTTAAACGCAGTTTTCCATTCATTACCCTGCTTAATACGAACAAGATTATATGCCCCCCGAAGGTCAATCTTCGTAAACCAACTAGCTCCCTTAATCCTAGCAAATAAATCGGTAAACAAAGGTAAAGGGTATTGAAACTTGACCGTGATCTTATTCAAGAGGCGATAATCAATACAGGGTCTCAAGGAGCCATCTTTTTTAGCAACAAAAAAAAATCCTGCTCCCAAGGGTGAAGAAGATGGCCGAATATGCCCTTTCTCCAAAGACTCCTTAATATAGCTCCACATGGCGGTATGTTCAGGCACAGACAGGTTGAAAAGTCGACCCTTAGGAAACTTACAGCCTGGAATCAAGTCAATTGCACAATCGCAGTCCCTGTGCGGTGGAAGGAAACTGGACTTGATCTCATTAAATACATCCTGAAAATCAGACAAAAAGTCTGGAATTTCAGAAGAGGAAGAGGAGATTGACATCAAAGGAACATCATTATGAACCCCCTGACAACCCCAACTAGTCACAGACATAGACTTCCAATCCAACACAGGATTATGTACCTGCAACCACGGAAAACCCAGCACGATAGCATCATGCAAATTATGCAACACCAGAAATCGACAATCCTCCTGATGGGCTGGCGCCATGCGCATCGTCACCTGTGTCCAAAACTGGGGCTTTTTTTTAGCCAAGGGTGTAGCATCAATGCCCCTTAAAGGAATAGGATTCTGTAAAGGATGCAAGGGAAAACCACAACGCCTGGCAAACTCAAAGTCCATTAAGTTCAAGGCGGCGCCTGAATCCACAAACGCCATGACAGAAAATGATGACAATGAGCAGATCAAGGACACAGATAACAGAAATTTAGGTTGTACAGTGCTGATGGTAAATGAAATAGCGATCTTCTTTGTCCGCTTAGGGCAGACTGAAATGACATGAGAAGCATCGCCACAATAATAACACAACCTATTCTGACGTCTGAATCCTTGTCGTTCCGTTCTAGACAGAATCCTATCACACTGCATTGGCTCAGGAATCTGCTCTGAGGACAACGCCACAGCGCGCACAGTTCTGCGCTCCCGCAAGCGCCGATCAATCTGAATGGTCAGAGACATAGAATCACTTAGACCGAAAGGCGTGGGAAACCCCACCATAACATCTTTTACGGATTCAGAAAGACCCTTTCTGAAAATTGCCGCCAAAGCATCATCATTCCATTTAGTCAACACAGACCATTTTCTAAATTTCTGACAATACAATTCTACCGCCTCTTGACCCTGAGACAGGGCCAACAAGGTCTTCTCCGCTTGATCCACAGAATTAGGTTCATCATATAATAATCCTAAAGCCTGAAAAAAGGAGTCTACATTAAGCAAAGCTGGATTCCCAGATTCCAGGGAAAATGCCCAATCCTGTGGATCACCACGCAGCAGGGAGATGACGATATTAACCCGCTGAATGGAATCACCAGAGGATCGAGGTCTCAGAGCAAAAAAACAGTTTACAGTTGTTTTTAAAACTCAAAAATTTGGACCTGTCACCAAAAAACAAATCAGGAGTAGGAATCTTCGGCTCTAAAACAGGAGTTTGAACAATATAATCAGAAATACCCTGTATCCTAGCAGCAAGCTGGTCTACACGAGAAGCTAATTCCTGAACATTCATGCTTGCACAAGGCTCCTCAGCCACCCAGAGATAAAGAGGGAAGAGAAGACAAAGCAGACTGCAGAAAAAAATTGCTCAACACCTTTCTTCCCTTCTTCTGAGATGCATTTAACTCATTATGGGCCAGTTGTATTGTTATGATCCGGTGACCTTAGAGCTGCATGAATAACTTTCACTGGAGTAGGTGGTAACTGTACTGACCGCAAATCCTGATCTGACACCGCACCTAGAAGTAGCCGTGGGGTGTGCCTAACAAACCCTAGACACCTCGTCACAGCCGGAGAACTAAATACCCCTATAGATGGAAAAAGGAATACTATCTTGCCTCAGAGCAGAACCCCAAAGGATAGGCAGCCCCCCACGAATATTGACAGTGAGTAGGAGAGGAAAGACACACGTAGGCAGAAAACAGGATTTAGCAAAAGAGGCCACTCTAGCTAAAATAGGAAAGTATAGGACAGAGTTCTGTGCGGTCAGTATTAAAACCCTTCCAAAAAATATCCACAGCAGATTATACAAAAAATTCCTCCATCTAACTAAAGATGTGGAACGTATATCTGCAACTCCAGAGAATCCTACACACAGAGCAGAAATACAATCAAAAATCCAGCACACAGCATGTGTGCCATAGAAAAAAAACAGACACTTATCTTTGCTGAATTGGCAGCTAAGCAGGAGAAACCAGACAGAGGTCCAACACCTCCCAAGAACCATTGACAACTGGCAAGGACTAATGAATCCTGCAAACCTAAATACCCCAGTCAGAATTGCAATCAGCAGAAACACCTGACCATGACTGCAGCCCTGGGACAACTGCATTACCACCTACAACCACCGGAGGGAGCCCAAAAGCAGAATTCACAACAACAGCATCCCCGGCTGTGAAGATTTTTTACTGTGTATGAATAAATTTACCTGTCTCGGATGATCGGTGAGTGCGGCCTCTTTCTTCTTTGCAAATGAACAAGGGTACGTATACAAGGCTGACTGTTTACTGTATCCTCAGTGTAATATTCTTGAATCTTCCTTTCTTTCCATTCCTATTTCTTTACTTTTTTCTTCTGGAATCCTTTTGTATGTTGACTTTCCTATTCATGCCATTTCTCAGCATCTTTTTTCCTTTCTTTTCCTTATGTTAATTGACCAAACTTTAATGACTTTATTTAATTTTTAGGTTCCACAACGGGAGGATGACCTAATTGAAAATGACCTCCTCATCTCCCTGGTCCAGGAGCGAGTCCCGTTGTGGGACACCCGGGATCCACTGCACTCAAACAACGTCACAATGCGGCGCCTATGGAATGAGGTGGCCAAAGAAATGTGGGATGGCTGGGACAACGCCCCGACTCGGGTCCAAAATGCATTTGGTAAGTATTGCACTGCAGTGTGAAGCAGCAGAGACCTTGGCCGTGCTCACTCGACTGTGTGTGATGAAAGAAACTCTCAGGAGTTTCTGTCATCACACACAGTTGTGTGAGCAAGGCCAAAAGTCCTTTTTCTGACCATAATGGGTTTTTTTTACAGTGGCCAAAGTCAAAACACATTGGCTTTCGATGAAGGACCACTTCAACAAGGACCTGCGTCAAGAGAGCCGTGTTCCCAGTGGTACAGGAGCAAGGATCAGAAGATACAAATACTATTGAGTTCTGGGATTTTTAAGACACGACCTATAAAATTAATCTCTTCTGTGAACACTGTGAAAAAAAGGCAAAAAATAATGCTTTTTCATAATGCTGCAAAAGAAAAAGTTGAATAAAACGTGATCAAAAAGACAAATGGAAATAAAAATATCACTGAAAATGTCATCTTGTCCCACAAAAAAAAAAGTCATCATACAGCTCAATCAATCAGCGGAAAAGTCTAAAAGTTATAGCTCTCAGAATAAAGCGATGCAAAAATAATAATTCTTTCTATAAAATAGTTTTTCTTGTGTAAAAGCGCCAAAACATACAAAAAAATAGAAATGTGGTATAGCTGTAATCGTACTGACCCAAAGAATAAAGCTGTATTATCGATTTTACCACAAGCAGAACGGCAGAAAAAAAATCCAGATTTTGACAAATCTCCCAGTGGAAGATCCCCTATAATGAGGCAGATGGGGGCACCGTGGATGACATCTGGCCTATGATCCAGAGTTTTCCGTCTTTTGAAGCACGCATAAAAGTGCGGTTGATCACAGTTTTGTGCACTTCTGAAAAGGACAATGCTAAAAAGAGGAGAGACTGAGTCCAGAGTAACTCAGTTGCCTTGCTATAGCGAATGGATCTCTTGGTGGTTTCATCTGAATCATGTCACTCGGAGATTTAGATGGAAACCCCAATGTAAGTGCACAGCGTAGAGTGGATCGCCCCCATGGAGCCGTGGGGTACTCGGTACCGGGTCTTGCGGTTCGCAGGGGGATGTCACGGTGGCTGACCCGGTCCGTGGCCCTGGGACATCTGTGTAAAAGGGGAAAGGTCTTTAAAGGGAAAAAGTTTGTGTTCAAGATGCCACCTGTGGTATTCGGTCAGGGTGACCGACGCTGCTTTACGGGGTCCGCTGGAGTGATGATGTAGCAGCAAGACGGTATACCTTCCCACAGGTGAAGTATGTCCCCAGGGCTTCCCGGTGTGTAGATGGTGAATGATGAATGGCGAAGTGAAGAACGAGGACACAAGGTTGCAGTCTCTTTACCTTTACTGAAGACTTCAGCATCCACAGTCCAGGACACCAGATCACAAAGCAGGCAGAGTCCAGAGTCCCCTTGTCCAGGTGGAAATTAGTAGCCTTCCCTTGCGCTGCAGTGTTGTAGTTCCTTACTGCTAAGCTTCTCATAAGGTCCTCACAACTGTTGTAGATGTTATGTCTCTCTCTCTGTCCCCCGAATAGGATAGGACAAACTCGTATGACTGATGACTTGAGGCGGTTTATAGGGACTCTATCATGCCCCAGCCTCTAAGGTGTACCACCGTGCCTCCTGGGTGTAGGGCGGACAGGTAACGTGAAATTAGCTGTCCTGCCAGTCTCTGGAGCAAGGCATAAAGGTCGTTACTCCCTCGGTGGTCCGGCTACCGGGATTCTGCTCCTCAGAAGGAGGCAGCCTGTGTAGGGCTGGTCCCCTTCTGATATCCACTCCTTTGCTATGACTTCCTTGCACACTCGCTGCAATACAGTTCTGCCTTCGATGTCTCTTTCTAGGAGCTGCAGCTCTGAGGGCATGCACAGCTCTGTGTCCTGCTCCTTTGTTCTCTGACAGGATCCCACCCCTGCCAGGGACCAACTAACTGAGTGAGGCTCAGCCAGCATCTCACTAACTTTTCCTACAGGCGACCAGTTTTACCAATGTGGGGAGTGACCTAATAAATAGGAGCAAGAGCTCCCCCTGGTGGCCTGGAGTGTGAAATGTGTTGCATGTTTGTGGTACCTGGATGCAGTTATCCTTCTTTGCATCCAAACGTAACACCACTCTCCCCTAGAGGAGAATGACATTACTGCAATGATCAGGACCCTGGGGCGCTGCAAAAGCGCCAGATAAATGTGATCCAAAATGGTATGTAAAATGTTCCCACAAAAAGCTTCAACTCAATCCATCAAAAAACAAGTCTCCACTCAGGTCCATCATCTGTTAACAGAAATGTGGGGGACTTCCACAGCAAATTCTGCACAGCCAAATCCAAATTCCCTCTCCCTTCTGAGCCCCACAGTGTGCCTAAACCACATTTATATGGAGTCTGCAAACTATTCTCTAAAAATCTGTGCGCCAGGAGGCAAATAGGGTCCATCCTTCCCAAGTCTCACCATGTGGCTAAGTAGTACTGCACAGCCACATATGAAGTATATCTACAGAATGTTCATCAGAAATTGTGACAAAATTTGGTGCCATTTGAACCCATTTCTCCGTCAAAATCTGAGACAAAACAAAAAAAATTTCTGGTTAAAAATGTAATTATTTTTTCTTCACTAGTAAATGGCATAAAATTCTGCAACACACCTGTGGTGTCAATATGATCATTACACCCCATAATGACTTCATTGTGAGGTTTTGTGTGTAAAATGGGGTCACTATGCAGAGTTCTTCTGTTATGTAATCTAAGAGGCTCTTCCAGTGGGTCATAGCACCCGCAAACCATAATAGTAAGGCTTCCGTCACACTAGCAGTATTTGGTCAGTATTTTATATCAGTATTTGTAAGCCAAAACCAGGAGTGGGTGATAAATGCAAAAGTGGTGCATATGTTTCTATTATACTTTTCCTCTATTTGTTCCACTCCTGGTTTTGGCTTACAAATACTGATGAAAATACTGACCAAATACTGCTAGTGTGACGGCAGCCTAAAATGTGCACTATAGTATGGTGCTCCTTCCCTTCTGAGCCTTGTACTGTGCCTGAAAAGTAGTTCCCGATGACATGTAGGGTATTGGCACACTCAGAAAAAAATTGCACAACAAATTGTGAGGTCCATTTTTTCCTATTAGCACTTCAAAATTTTAAAAATTGGGGCTGAAACAACATTTTTGTGGTAAAAATGTAATTATTCTTTTTTTACTACCCAATTATCTGAGGTACATATGGTGTCAACAAGCTCACTGCATCCCTAGATTAATTAATTGGGGGTGTAGTTTGTAAAACTAGGTCACTTATGGGGGGGGTTCTGCTGTTCTGACTCCTCAGGGGCTCTGCCAATGTGACATGGCACCCTCAAACCATTACAGCAAAATCTGAACTCCAAAATGATGCTTCTTCCCTTCTGAGCTTTGCACTGTGCCTCAAAAGTAGTTTTTGACCACATATGAGATATAGGTATACTCAGGAGAAATTGCACAACAAATGTTAGGGTCTATTTGGGGTCCATTTTCTCCTGCTATCCCACTGAAAATGAAAAAAATTGGGGCTAAAACAACATTTTGTGTCATTTTTACAATTCAATGTTGTAAAATTCTGTGAAGCACCTGTGGGTTCACGGTGCTCACCACACACCTAGATAAATTCCTTTGAGACGTCTAGTTTCCAAAATGGGTTACTTGTGGGTGGTTTCCACTGTTTAGGCACATCAGCGGCTCTCCAAACATGACATGATGCCTGCAGACCATTCCATCAAAGTCAATGCTTTCCAATTTGCCACTCCTTCATTTTCGAGCCCTGCCATGTGCCCAAACACATGGGGTCGGTAGTTGAGCATGCATTGGGCATCTCATGTGTGGAGACATCGTAGACACAGGTAATATGTATTAGGCACAGGGTAGTTACTTTACACCATGTTATAAACATATCGTTCTATAGTGTTTTACTAACTGTACGTGTATAGCAAAACTGCAGGTCACGCTATTGCTAATATATTACCGTACAGATCCATGTTTGACAAGCAGAGCAGTATCAATGCAATGCAGTAATTAATTTCTCTGTTGTGCCTTTTCCACCGTTTCTACAGTTAGCATACCATATCTGCCAATCTGTGTATAGTGATGTCCACAGAAAGATACAGGATATATATGGTTGCTCTGACATGTGTTCGTGTGTATTGATGCACACTACTCCATCTCAATCTCCCTATGTGCATGTGTTCTACGGATTGAGGCACCTTGTTTTTTAAGAATTGTTTGTGTGTATTTTAATATTGTTCAAATAAAATACATTTTTTATCTTTACTCATACAACACTTTTGGATCCATACGTAACTTATTTGCTACGGGATGAGTATGCTTACCGTATATATCTTGCAAAGTGTAGCCCATTTCTCTTTTGAGGAAAGTGAGCATGGGTAATGTGCTGGATTGGAAGTGTTTCTTCACTCTCTGGAATATGACACAATTAGTGGTAAAATAAAGTTGTACATTTATTGTCAACACGTTTCATAGTCCACTGATTCCTTCGTTAGGACAACCATACATAAAAAAATGTGTGAGTGTTCCTGCAGAAGCTAATGACAGAGCAGAAATAACTGTTCAGAATGTTTGAAGAGAAGCACCTTTAAATGTACCTGCATTAGAAGAGAAATGGAAGCATGTGACCCAAAGAAGCAGGAGGATGAGTAGGCAGTCAGAGACTAAAGCACTGAAAAACCGCTACAAGGCTCTCACACAGGACATCTATGAAGCTGTACATAAAAAAAAAAGCTTTGCCCACAAAGAACACACCAGTAGGAAATCAGAAGCCTCTTGAGTTGAAAATAAAAAGACGCACTGTGATGAAGAAGAAAAGGAGAGGGGTGATCATAATAATCATAATAATAATCTTTATTTTTATATAGTGCTAACATATTCCACAGCACTTTACAGTTTGCACACATTATCATCATTGTCCCCGATGGGGCTCACAATCTAAATTCCCTATCAGTATGTCTTTGGAATGTGGGAGGAAGCCGGAGTGCCCGGAGGAAACCCACGCAAACACGGGGAGAACATACAAACTCTTTGCAGATGTTGTCCAAGGTGGGATTAGAACCTCAGACCACGGCGCTGCAAGACTGTAGTGCTATCCACTGAGCCACCGTGCTGCCCCATAGCAGCTTCTGTGTCTCTCAGTAGGGAATCCCCTATCTGCCAACAGGACAATACCTCTGGAGATGTGTGATGTCTTCCACGTGCCCAAAAAAGATGTCTGATAGGGTATCAAGACTCTTCAGTGCTACAGACGACTATGTGTGTCTACTAATACACAACCTCACCTCACCACCTGTGCGCTCAACCTCATCCCATCTCCTCCCCAACCTCACCACCACTCTTCTCCCATCCCTAACCCACCTCTTCAACCTATCACTAACTTCTTGCACCTTCCCTTCTGCTTTCAAACATACCACAATCACACGTATCCTTAAAAAGCCAACCCTTGATCCAACTGCTATGTCCAGCTATCGCACAATATCACTGCTCCCATTCGCTTCCAAACTCCTGGAGCAGCACGTCCTCACTGAACTTTCCTCACACCTCTCTAACTTGCACTTTGACAATTTACAATCTGGTTTCCACCCCCATCACTCAACTAAGACAGCCCTGACCAAAATTACTAACGACCTACTTACAGCCAAAGCTAATGGACGATACTCTGTCCTCCTTCTAGACCTGTCCTCTGCTTTCGACACAGTTGACCACTGCCTCCTACTACAGATCCTCTCCTCCTTTGGCATCCAAGAACTCGCCCTATCCTGGATCACCTCATACCTTTCCAACTGCACATTCAGCATCTCCCACTCCCACGTCACCGCTGTGCTCTGGTTTACGGCCGGCACTGACACAGTCAGTGCGGGAAGCTGACGCCGGGGGACGTGACAGACATCGGAATGTAAGTATGTACTGTTTTTTTTTACTTTTACAATGGTAACCAGGGTAAATATCGGGTTACTAAGCGCGGCCCTGCACTTAGTAACACGATGTTTACCCTGGTTACCCGGGGACTTCGGCATCGTTGAAGACAGTTTCAACTATGCCGAAGTCTTTCCCCGGATCGTTGGTCGCCGGAGAGCGCTGTCAGTGTGACAGCTCCCTAGCGACCACACAACGACTTACCAATGATCACGGCCAGGTCGTATCGCTGGTCGTGATCGTTGGTAAGTCGTTTAGTGTAACGGTACTTTTAGGCAAAAGCCTGAATGTATGGGTAAGTAGGATCCTGCTGCAATTAAAACCACCACAGGCTTGGGGGTGGAGTGCTCGGTCAGAGGGCTGATATACAAATAAAAAAAAACTGAGTGGCACTTTCAAATCAGAAAATTGGTGTGTACAGGTGCGAACTAGGAGCAGCCACCTCCGTATACAACAAACAAAGTTTCACTCTGTAGTTCTAAGGCATGTAAATATGAAATATGAACAGCATTACTGCTCTAGATAATAAAAAAATGGAAATGCAGTAACGCTGTTCATATTTCATATATTTAATTATTTTTGTGCCAGCAATTGTGTTTTCATTGAGATCTATTAATAATAAAATGTGCATGGAAAACACCAAGGAATATTTAAATTATCTCTGTCACCCCAAAATTTACCTATAAGGTCAGGCCCACCGGCATCAAGGGCTTATCTACAGCATTCTGTAATGTTGTAGATATGCCCCTGATGTAACCTGAACGACAAGAAAAACAAATTAGATTATACTCACCCAGGGGCGGTCCAGTGTGGTCCGGCCCGATGGGCGTTGCAGGTCCAGGTCCGGTGCCTCCCATCTTCATATAATGACGTCCTCTTCTTTGCTTCTTGCCGCGGCTCCTGCGCAGGCGTTCTTTATCTGCCCTGCTGAGGGCAGAGCAAAGTACTGCAGTGCGCAGGCTCCGGGAAAGGTCAGAGAGGCCCGGCACCTGGGCACTGTAGTACTTTACTCTGTCCTCAACAGGGCAAATCAGAACGCCTGCGCTGGAGCCACGACAGAAGCAAGGAAGAGGACGTCATCGCATGAAGATGGGAGGCGCCGGACACGGACCGCAACACATATCGGACCGAACCGCACCGGGACCGCCCCTGGGTGAGTATAATCTAACTTGTTTTTCTTATCTTTCAGGCTACATCGGGGGCTTATCTACAGCATTACAGAATGCTGTAGATAAGCCCCTGATGCCGGTGGCCTTAGCTTATAGACAAATTTTGGGGTGACAGATTCCCTTTAAAAAACATACTGTTTTGCACACCACTCTTGGATGAAATGTGTGCTGGAGTATGATGTGGTAATTCCTTATGAAATGTGCATTGGCTGCCACACCAAGAAATGTAATGGAGTACATTTCCATTATAATTTACGTCACTTTTGTAGTGAAAATCATGATGTGAATGTGCGTCTGTTCCTATTATATAAGCCCCACTCTTTAAAATTAAAATTGGCAACATTTAAAATAGTTTATGCCAGAAATCTCGAAGATGAAGATACTATAAGTGGAAGCCCACACAATTCTTGCAATAGTCCTGTAGCAGATACAGGCTATAGTCACATATGCCGGTTTTCTTTAAAAACTATGGCAAATATGCCATATAATTGGAGTATAACATGTTTTTATATCACCATGGCTAAATGATTTGCCAAACTGAAGTAAAAAAAAGTCAGCAAAATTGATAACTCACATTCATCTGGAAACATTCAAAGTAGCCAAGTGATTATCTTCATGACTGCATGTACATGACATTGACTGCACATTTTCTTAACACCACATGGTGTTCTTTCCAGGACTTCAAGAAGTCGAAAAGTTTGGTTTATGACCAATTGAACCCTTAAAGTTGTTGTGCGATTCCTCCCGAGTAAGCTGATATGTGGGAGAAAGCTGCTGTTTGGGTGCACGACGTGGCTCGGAAGGGAAATAGTGATATTTTGGAATGCAGACTTTGATTGAATGGTCTGCGGCCATCATGTCGTGTTTGCAGAGCCCCTGATGTGCCTAAACAGTGGAAACTCCCCACAACTGCTCCCATTTTGGAAACTAGACCCCTCCAAGGAATTTATATGGATGCGTGGAGAGCACCTTCATCCCTTAGGTGCTTCACAGAAAATTATAACATTGAAAATGAAAAAACAAATCCAATTTTTTTCCACAAAAATGTTTTTAGCAAAAAAAAATATATTTTCATAAGGTTAACAGGAGAAAATGGATTTCAAAATGTGTTGTGCAATTTCTTATGAGTATACTGATACCCCATATGCGGGCGTCATGTTCCATTTGCAGAGTCCCTGATGCGCCTAAACAGTGGAAATGCCCCACAAATTACTATTTTTTTAACTGATCTACTGTTTCCTGGTATGTGAATTTTATAATGCACTGGTATACGTGAGTAGTGTAGAGTGCATCAGGTTGGCACACGTGAGTTGGGAAGTGTTTATCAGGTTGTCATATGTTAGTTCTGTAGTGTTCGTCAGGTTGGCATACGTGAGTTGTGTAGTGTTTGTCAGGTTGGCATACATGAGTTCTGTAGTGTTCGTCAGGTTGGCATACGTGAGTTGTGTAGTGTTTGTCAGGTTGGCATACATGAGTTCTGTAGTGTTCGACAGGTTGGCATACATGAGTTGTGTTGTGATACACAGGAATACACAGAACCTCCATCTCTGCTGCACATGAAACCGAAAACTGACACACCTAACCCTTACCTGCAGGAATACATGTGAATCGTAGCCAAGGGCCACTTGCAAAACCCGTACAGGGGAGAAAGATCCACCCCACTATCTTTCTACAGATCTCTCCAAAAATAAAAGGGGTTTTCCTAAATCTGACTTAGGCCGGCGTCACACTACCGTGATTTACGGACGTAAGAGAGGTGCTGAAAATACGGATTGCATACAGTACAATGCTTATCTATGCCCCAGCTCCTATCAGCCGTATTTTACTGATCCGTATTATACGGTCTTCTACGGCCGTAGAAAATCACAGCATGCTGTGTTAGTCACCGTATTGCGCAAAAAATACGCCAATGAAAGTCTATGGGGGCCAGAAAAATACGGATTATACACGGACCAGCAGTGTGACTTGCGAGAAATACGCAGCGGTGTTAGAGAGAAAAGCCGGCAATTCAGTGCGGTGTACAGTAAAATCACACTGACAGGTTAGAATAGAATAGGTAGAATAAATGTGTATACATAGAATAGGTATATATATATATATATGTCAGTGAGACACATATATGTATATATATTAATATTTCATACAGCGCTAGATAGCTTAAAAGCCGGTAATTCAATTGCCGGCTTTTGCTATCTCCTTCCTAAACCCGACATGATATGAGACATGGTTTACATACAGTAAACCATCTCATATCCCCATTTTTTTTGCATTTTCCACACTACTAATGTTAGTAGTGTGTATGTGCAAAATTTGGGCGCTCTAGCTATTAAATTAAAGGGTTAAATGGTGGAAAAAATTAACGTGGGCTCCCGCGCATTTTTCTCCGCCAGAGTAGTAAAGCCAGTGACTGAGGGCAGATATTAATAGCCTGGAGAGGGTCCATGGTTATTTGCCCCCGCCTGGCTCTGAAAACATCTGCCCCCAGCCACCCCAGAAAAGGCACATCTGGAAGATGCGCCTATTCTGGCACGTGGCCACTCTCTTCCCATTCCCGTGTAGCAATGGGATATGGGGTAATGAAGGGTTAATGTCACCTTGCTATTGTAAGGTGACATTAAGCCAGATTAATAATGGAGAGGCGTCAATTATGACACCTATCTATTATTAATCCAATAGTCTGAAATGGTTAAAAAAAACACAAACACATTATTACAAAGTCTTTTAATGAAATAAAAACACAGGTTGTTGGAATATTTTATTATCCTGGTAATCCACCTGAAGACCCTCGCTCTGTAACAAAGGAAAAAAAAAAAAATAACAATATCTCATACCTTCCGATGATCTGTCACGTCCCACGATGTAAATCCATCTGAAGGGGTTCATTATTTTACATTCAGGAGCTCTGCTATAATGCAGCTGTGCTCCTGCCAGTAAAACCCCAGCGAATGAATGTAAAGTAGGTCAATGACCTGTAGTTACCTTCATTCGCGGTGATGCGCCCTCTACTGGTTGTCCTCATATGAACTCGAGCCTGGGAACTTTTCTGATTTTTTCCCACGCTCGAGGGCCATCCAGCAGAGGGCGCATCACCGCGAATTAAGCTAACTACAGGTCATTGACCTACTTTACATTCATTCCCCGGGGTTTTACAGGCAGGAGCACAGCTGCATTATAGCAAAGCTCCTGCCTGTAAAAAAAATTAACCCCTTCAGATGGATTTACATCGTGGGACATGACAGATCATCGGAAGGTATGAGATATTGTTGTTTTTTTTATTTTTCCTTTGTTACAGAGCGAGGGTCTTCAGGTGGATTACCAGGATAATTGTTATGAAAGGCAATTCAGAATCACAATGGACATGGAGGTCAGAGCACATACAGTGAACTGACAATAACCCAAAATAATAGAACGAGCTCTGAGACGTGGGAACTCTGCAGACCGCAATTCCTAAGCCTATCAAACCACACTAAAGGTAGCCGTGGAGCGCTCCTGACCAGAACCTAGGCGTCTCGTCACAGCCTGAGAAACTAGCTAATCCTGAAGATAGAAAAATAAGCCTACCTTGCCTCAGAGAAATTCCCCAAAGGAAAAGGCAGCCCCCCACATATAATGACTGTGAGTAAGATGAAAACACAAACATAGAGATGAAACAGATTTAGCAAAGTGAGGCCCGACTAGCTGAACAGAACGAGGATAGGGAAGATAACTTTGCGGTCAGCACAAAAACCTATAAAAAACCACGCAGAGGGGACAAAAAGACCCTCCGCACCGACTAACGGTACGGAGGTGGTCCCTCTGCGTCTCAGAGCTTCCAGCAGGCGAGAAAAACCAATAAAGCAAGCTGGACAGAAAAATAGCAACAAAATAACATAAGCAAAACTTAGCTTTGCAGAGCAGCAGGCCACAGGAATGATCCAGGGAAAAAACAAGTCCCACACTGAAACATTGACAGGAAGCATAGATCAAAGCATCAGGTGGAGTTAAGTAGAGAAGAAGCTAACGAGCTCACCAGATCACCTGAGGGAGGAAACTCAGAAGCTGCAGTACCACTTTCCTCCACAAACGGAAGATCCCAGAGAGAATCAGCCGAAGTACCACTTGTGACCACAGGAGTGAACTCTGCCACAGAATTCACAACAGATAATAAAATATCCCAACAACCTGTGTTTTTATTTCATTAAAAGACTTTGTAAGGCCATGTTCACACGATCCTTTTTTTCATGCGGAATTGCCGCGATTTTCCCGCTGCGGGTCCGCAGCTGTTTTCCATGCAGGGTACATTACATTGTACCCTATGGAAAACAGGAACTGCTGTGCCCACAATGCAGAAAATAAAAAAAAAAAACGCGCTGAATAGCTGCGGGAAAAAAGAAGTACCATGTCACTTTTTTCGGAGCCGCAGCGGTTCTGCACCCATTGACCTCCATTGTGAGGTCAAACCTGCAGTAAAACCCGCAGATGAAAAAAATATCTGCGGGTTTTACTGCGGTTTGTGGTGCCGAACCGCTGCAGCAGGAAGTGCGGGGAAGCGGGCGGAAGTGTGTGGGCGGTTTGTGGCTGCCCCCCCGTGCTCCGATCCCGCCCCCCCGTGCTCCAATCCCACCGCCCCGTGCTCCGATGCCCCCCCCAGTGCTCCGATGCCCCCCCGTGCCCTAATCTCCCCCCCTTATACTTACCCGGCGTCCCGGTGTCCGTCCGGCCGTCTTCTCCCTGGGCGCCGCCATCTTGCAAAATGGCGGGCGCATGCGCAGTGCGCCCGCCGAATCTGCCGGCCGGCAGATTCGTTCCAAAGTGCATTTTGATCACTGAGATATAACATCTCAGTGATCAAAATAAAAAAAAATAGTAAATGACACCCCCCCCCCCCTTTGTCACCCCCATAGGTAGGGACAATAAAAAAAAAGAATTTTTTTTTTTTCCACTAAGGTTAGAATAGGGTTAGGGGTAGGGTTAGGGGTAGGGATAGGGTTAGGGTTAGGGATAGGGTTAGGGGTAGGGTTAGGGGTAGGGTTAGGGTTAGGGGTACGGTTAGGGGTAGGGTTAGGGTATTTTCAGCCATTTTAACTGCATAGAAAACTGCATAAAAAAAAGGATAAAAAAAAGGATCAAAAAACGCATCAAAAAAGGACAAAAAAAAGGACCAAAAAATGGACCTGCGTTTTCTGCCAAGAGCTGCAGTGTTTTAAAAAACAGTCCTGAAAAAAAAAGGATGGAAATCAGGAACGTGTGAACATACCCTAATAATGTGTTTGTGTTTTTTTTAACCATTTCAGACTATTGGATTAATAATGGATAGGTGTCATAATTGACGCCTCTCCATTATTAACCCCTTTACCCCCAAGGGTGGTTTGCACGTTATGGACTGGGCCATTTTTTACAATTCTGACCACTGTCCTTTTATGAGGTTATAACTCTGGAACGCTTCAACGGATCCCGGTGATTCTGACATTGTTTTCTCGTGACATATTGTACTTCATGATAGTGGTAAAATTTCTTTGATATTACCTGCGTTTATTTGTGAAAAAAACGGAAATATGGCGAAAATTTTGAAAATTTCGCAATTTTCCAACTTTGAATTTTTATGCAATTAAATCACAGAGATATGTCACACAAAATACTTAATAAGTAACATTTCCCACATGTCTACTTTACATCAGCACAATTTTGGAACCAAAATTTTTATGTGTTAGGGAGTTATAAGGGTTAAAAGTTGACCAGCAATTTCTCGTTTTTACAAAACCATTTTATTTTAGGGACCACATCTCATTTGAAGTCATTTTGAGGGGTCTATATGATAGAAAATACCCAAGTGTGACACCATTATAAAAACTGCACCCCTCAAGGTTCTCAAAACCACATTCAAGAAGTTTATTAACCCTTCAGGTGTTTCACAGGAATTTTTGGAATGTTTAAATAAAAATTAACATTTAACTTTTTTTCACAAAAAATTTACTTCAGCTCCAATTTGTTTTATTTTACCAAGGGTTACAGGAGAAAATGGACCCCAAACCTTGTTGTACAATTTGTCCTGAGTACGCCGATACCCCATAAGTGGGGGTAAACCACTGTTTGGGCGCATGGGAGAGCTCGGAAGGAAAGGAGCGCCGTTTGACCTTTCAATGCAAAATTGACAGGAATTGAGATGGGACGCCATGTTGCGTTTGAAGAGCCACTGATGTGCCTAAACATTGAAACCCCCCACAAGTGACACCATTTTGGAAAGTAGAGCCCCTAAGGAACTTATCTAGAGGTGTGGTGAGCACTTTGACCCACCAAGTGCTTCACAGAAGTTTATAATGCAGAACCGTAAAAATAAAAAATCATTTTTTTTCACAAAAATTATTTTTTGGCCCCAATTTTTTATTTTCCCAATGGTAAGAGAAGAAATTGGAAACAAAAAGTTGTTGTGCAATTTGTCCTGAGTGCGCTGATACCCCATATGTGGGGGGGAACCACCGTTTGGGCGCATGGGAGGGCTCGGAAGGGAAGGAGCGCCATTTGGAATACAGACTTAGATGGAATGGTCTGCAGGCGTCACATTGCGTTTGCAGAGCCCCTAATGTACCTAAACAGTAGAAACCCCCCACAAGTGACCCCATATTGGAAACTAGACCCCCCCACGAACTTATCTGGATGTGTTGTGAGAACTTTGAGCCCCCAAGTGTTTCACTACAGTTTATAACGCAGAGCCGTGAAAATAAAAAATCTTTTTCTTTCCCTCAAAAATTATTTTTTAGCCCCCAGTTTTGTATTTTCCCAAGGGTAACAGGAGAAATTGGACCCCAAAAGTTGTTGTCCAATTTGTCCTGAGTACGCTGATACCCCATATGTTGGGGTAAACTCCTGTTTGGACACACGGGAGAGCTCGGAAGGGAAGGAGCACTGTTTTACTTTTTCAACGCAGAATTGGCTGGAATTGAGATCGGACGCCATGTCGCGTTTGGAGAGCCCCTGATGTGTCTAAACAGTGGAAACCTCCCAATTATAACTGAAACCCTAATCCAAACACACCCCTAACCCTAATCCCAACGGTAACCCTAACCACACCTCTAACCCAGACACACCCCTAACCCTAATCCCAACCCTATTCCCAACCGCAAATGTAATCCAAACCCTACCCCTAACCTTAGCCCCAACCCTAACTGTAGCCTTAACCCTAACTGTAGCCCTAACCCTAGCGCTAACCATAACCCTAGCCCTAACCCTAGCCCTAACCCTAACCCTAGCCCTAACCCTAGCCCTAGCCCTAACCCTAGCCCTAACCCTAGCCCTAACCCTAGCCCTAGCCCTAACCCTAACCCTAACGCTAGCCCTAACCCTAGCCCTAACCCTAATGGGAAAATGGAAATAAATACATTTTTTTAATTTTTTTATTTTTCCCTAACTAAGGGGGTGATGAAGGGGGGTTTGATTTACTTTTATAGCGGGTTTTTTAGCGGATTTTTATGATTGGCAGCCGTCACACACTGAAAGACGCTTTTTATTGCAAAAAATATTTTTTGCGTTACCACATTTTGAGAGCTATAATTTTTCCATATTTAAGTCCACAGAGTCATATGAGGTCTTGTTTTTTGCGGGACGAATTGACGTTTTTATTGGTAACATTTTCGAGCACGTGACATTTTTTGATCGCTTTTTATTCCGATTTTTGTGAGGCAGAATTACCAAAAACCAGGTATTCATGAATTTCTTTTGGGGAAGGCGTTAATACCGTTCCGCGTTTGGTAAAATTGATAAAGCAGTTTTATTCTTCGGGTCAGTACGATTACAGCGATACCTCATTTATATCATTTTTTTTAATGTTTTGGCGCTTTTATCCGATAAAAACTATTTTATAGAAAAAATAATTATTTTTGCATCGCTTTATTCTCAGGACTATAACTTTTTTATTTTTTCGCTGATGATGCTGTATGGCGGCTCGTTTTTTGCGGGACAAGATGACGCTTTCAGCGGTACCATGGATATTTATATCCGTCTTTTTGATCGCGTGTTATTCCACTTTTTGTTAGGCAGTATGATAATAAAGCGTTGTTTTTTGTGTCGTTTTTTTTTTTTTTTTTCTTACGGTGTTTACTGAAGGGGTTAACTAGTGGGACAGTTTTATAGGTCGGGTCGTTACGGACGCGGCGATATTAAATATGTGTACGTTTATTGTTTTTTTTTTTTTTTATTTAGATAAAGAAATGTATTTATGGGAATAATATTTTTTTTTTTTTTCATTATTAAGGATTTTTTTTTTTTTTTTACACATTTGTAAATTTTTTTTTTAACTTTTTTACTTTGTCCCAGTTTGCACAGCACTCTGACAGATCACCGATCTGTCTGAAAGCAGTGCAGCGTTACCAAGTGCCTGCTCTGAGCAGGCACTTGGTAAGCCACCTCCCTCCCTGCAGGACCTGGATCCGCGGCCATTTTGGATCCGGGACTTGCTGCAGGAAGGTGGGAGACCCCCGGAGCAACGCGATCAGATCGCGTTGCTGCGGGGGTCTCAGGGAAGCCCGCAGGGAGCCCCCTCCCTGCGCGATGCTTCCCTGCACCGCCGGCACATCGCGATCATGTTTGATCGCGGTGTGCCGGGGGTTAATGTGCCGGGGGCGGTCCGTGACCGCTCCTGGCACATAGTGCCGGGTATCAGCTGCGATAAGCAGCTGACACCCGGCCGCGCTCCCCCCGTGAGCGCGGCCGATCGCCTATGACGTACTATTCCGTCCTTGGGAAGTAAAGCCCACCCCACATGGACGGAATAGTACGTCTGATTTCAGAAAGGGGTTAATCTGGCTTAATGTCACCTTACAATAGCAAGGTGACATTAACCCTTCATTACCCCATATCCCACCGCTACACGGGAATGGGAAGAGAGTGGCCACGTGCCAGAATAGGTGCATCTTCCAGATGTGCCTTTTCTGGGGTGGCTGGGGGCAGATGTTTTTAGCCGGGGGGGGGGCAATAACCATGCACCCTCTCCAGGCTATTAATATCTGCCCTCAGTCACTGGCTTTACTACTCTGGCGGAGAAAAATGCGCGGGAGCCCACGTTAATTTTTTCCACCATTTAACCCTTTAATTTAATAGCTAGAGCGCCCAAATTTTGCACATACACACTACTAACATTAGTAGTGTGGAAAATGCAAAAAAAATGGGGATATGAGATGGTTTACTGTATGTAAACCATGTCTCATATCATGTCGGGTTTAGGAAGGAGATAGCAAAAGCCGGCAATTGAATTACCGGCTTTTAAGCTATCTAGCGCTGTATGAAATATTAATATATATACATATATGTGTCTCACTGACATATATATATATATATATACCTATAGAGAGAGAGAGAGAGAGACAGTATATATGTTGGAAAAAGCAGAAGTCCAGCGCGGGTGATGTCCATAAAAAATACCTTTTATTCCATATTCGTTAAAAGCACATAAATCCAAAGTCCAGCTTCATATCCATAGACACAAAAACGGGTGATTCATACCAGTGACAGTCACAGGCTTAAAGTGCATTAAAATCATACGCGTTTCAACGGTCGTGCAGTATATAACAGTATATACAGTATATATATATGTCAGTGAGACACATATATATATATATTAATATATTATATTATATTAATATACATATATATATATATTAATATTTCTTCCAGCGCTAGATAGCTTTAAAGCCGGTAATTCAATTACCGGCTTTTGCTCTCTCCTTCCTAAAGCCGACATGATTTGAGACATGGTTTACATACAGTAAACCATGTCATATCCCCCTTTTTTTTTTTTGCATATTCCACACTACTAATGTTAGTTAATTAATTTGGCCGTTCTATCTACTAAATTAAAGGGTTAAATGGCGGAAAACATTGGCGTGGGCTCCCGCGCAATTTTCTCCGCCAGAGTAGTAAAGCCAGTGACTGAGGGCAGATATTAATAGCCTGGAGAGGGTGCATGGTTATTGCCCCCCCCCCCGGCTAAAAACATCTGCCCCCAGCCACCCCAGAAAAGGCATATCTGGAAGATGCGCCTATTCTGGCACTTGGCCACTCTTTTCCCATTCCCGTGTAGCGGTGGGATATGGGGTAATGAAGGGTTAATGCCACCTTGCTATTGTAAGGTGACATTAAGCCAAATTAATAATGGAGAGGCGTCAATTATGACACCTATCCATTATTAATCCAATTCTAGTAAAGGGTTAAAAAAATACACAAACACATTATTAACCCCTTAATCCCATATGACGTACTATCCCGTCCAGGTGACCTGGGACTTAATTCCCAGTGACGGGATAGTACGTCATATGCGATCGGCCGCGCTCACGGGGGGAGCTCGGCCGAGTGTCAGCTGCCTATCGCAGCTGACATCCGGCACTATGTGCCAGGAGCGGTCACGGACCGCTCCCGGCACATTAACCCCCGGCACACCGCGATCAAAGATGATCGCGGTGTGCCGGCGGTGCAGGGAAGCATCGCGCAGGGAGGGGGCTCCCTGCGGGCTTCCCTGAGACGATCGGTACACGGTGATGTACTCACCGTGTACCGAGCGTCTTCTCCCTGCAGTCCCCGGATCCAAAATGGCCGCGGGGCTGCATCCGGGTCCTGCAGGGAGCACTTCCGGGTCAGGATCAGGCTGCAGCTGCAGCTCTAATCCTGCCCGGCTGTATGTCAGATCACCGATCTGACAGAGTGCTGTGCACACTGTCAGATCGGTGATCTGTGATGTCCCCTGTCATGATTCCAATGGCAGGGAATCACAAAAGGACAAGCACCAACGAGCTCTAGGGTGATGGAACCTGAGCTGACCGCGACCCTAAACCTGAACACACAAATAACAATAGCCGGGGAACGTGCCTACGTTGATCCTAGACGTCTCGCACCAGCCGAAGATCTAACTTCCCCTATTAGAAGAAACACAGACCTCTCTTGCCTCCAGAGAAATACCCCACAGAAATAGCAGCCCCCCACATATAATGACGGTGAAATGAGAGGAAGGCACATACACAGTATGAAATCAGATTCAGCAAAATGAGGCCCGCTAAAACTAGATAGCAGAGGATACAAAAGTAAACTGCGCGGTCAGCAAAAAACCCTTCAAAAAACCATCCTGTAATTACTTGAACTCATGTTCCAACTCATGGAACATGAGGAGCAATTACAGCCCGCTAGAGCAACCAGCAGCAAAGAAACAATTATATGCAAGCTGGACAAGACAAAAATAAATCAAAACGTGGAACAAGAAAAACAAAAACTTAGCTTGTCCTGAAGATTACTGAAGCCAGAAGCTGAGGTAACAAAACACTCTGATAACCTTGATAGCCGGCGGGGAAATGACAAGAAAGCCCGGTTAAATAGGAAACTCCCAAATCCTAATAGAACAGGTGGACACCAGAGACAGCAGAACACAAATCACCCAGTACCATCAGTAACCACCAGAGGGAGCCCAAAAACAGAACTCACAACAGTACCCCCCCCTTGAGGAGGGGTCACCGAACCCTCACGAGAACCACCAGGGCGACCAGGATGAGCCCTATGAAAAGCGCGGACCAAATCATCAGCATGAACATCAGAGGCAACCACCCAAGAATTATCCTCCTGACCATAACCCTTCCACTTGACCAAATATTGGAGTTTCCGATTACCCACATCATAATTCCGCTCAGCGGGCGAAAATTTTCTAGAAAAGAACGCACATGGCTTCATCACCGAGCAATCGGAACTTCTCTGTGACAAAACCGCCCCCGCTCCAATCCCGGAAGCATCAACCTCAACTTGGAAAGGAAGCAAAACATCAGGCTGACGCAACACAGGAGCAGAAGAAAACCGGCGTTTAAGTTCCTGAAAGGCCTCCACAGCCGAAGGAGACCAATCAGCAACATCAGCACCCTTCTTAGTCAAATCCGTCAAAGGCTTAACAACACTAGAAAAATTAGTTATAAAACGACGATAGAAATTAGCAAAGCCCAAGAACTTCTGCAAACTCTTAAGAGATGCAGGCTGCGTCCAGTCACAAATAGCCCGAACCTTGACGGGATCCATCTCAATAGTAGAAGGGGAAAAAATATACCCCAAGAAAGAAATCTTCTGGACTCCAAAGAGACACTTTGAGCCCTTTACAAACAAGGAATTAGCCCGCAGGACCTGAAACACCTTCCTGACCTGCTGAACATGAGACTCCCAGTCATCAGAAAAAAACAAAATATCATCCAAATACACAATCATAAATTTATCCAGATATTCACGGAAAATATCGTGCATAAAGGACTGGAAGACTGAAGGAGCATTAGAAAGTCCGAAAGGCATTACCAAATACTCAAAATGGCCCTCAGGCGTATTAAATGCGGTTTTCCACTCATCACCTTGCTTTATTCGTATAAGATTATACGCACCCCGGAGATCAATCTTAGTGAACCATTTAGCCCCCTTAATGCGAGCAAACAAATCAGTCAACAAAGGCAAAGGATACTGATATTTTACGGTAATCTTATTCAAAAGACGATAATCTATACAAGGTCTCAAGGACCCATCTTTCTTGGCCACGAAAAAAAAACCTGCTCCCAAAGGGGACGAAGATGGACGGATATGTCCCTTTTCCAAGGACTCTTTAACATAATCCCGCATAGCAGTATGCTCTGGCACTGACAGATTGAACAAACAACCTTTAGGAAATTTACTACCAGGAATTAAATCTATAGCACAATCGCAATCCCTGTGAGGAGGAAGCGAACTGAGCTTAGGCTCCTCAAAAACATCCCGATAATCCGACAAAAATACAGGAACCTCAGAAGGAGTAGATGAAGCGATAGAAATCGGAGGTGCATCATCATGAACCCCTTGACATCCCCAGCTTAACACAGACATTGTTTTCCAGTCAAGGACTGGATTATGAGTTTGTAACCATGGCAGACCAAGTACTAGAACATCATGTAAATCATACAACACCAGGAAGCGAATCACCTCCTGATGAACGGGAGTCATACGCATGGTCACTTGTGTCCAGTACTGAGGTTTATTCATAGCTAAAGGTGTAGAGTCAATTCCTTTCAAAGGAATAGGGACTTCCAGAGGCTCAAGACTAAACCCACATCGCTTGGCAAATGACCAATCCATAAGACTCAGGGCAGCGCCTGAATCTACATAGGCATCGACGGAAATGGATGATAATGAGCAAATCAGAGTCACAGACAGAATGAACTTAGACTGTAACTGTTATGGCTGGCAATCAGGCAACACAGCGTGCAGTAATCAGCGCACATACAGAGATCTGGCAAAAAACAAAAACAATAGGACGAGCTCTGAGACGTGGAATCTCTGTAGACTGCAGTACCTGATCTATCCTCACACAACTATAAGCAGCAGTGGATTGCGCCTAACAACTACCTATGCAACTCGGCACTGCCTGAGGAGCTGACTAGCCTGAAGATAGAAATACAAGCCTGACTTACCTCAGAGAAATACCCCAAAGGAATAGGCAGCCCCCCACATATAATGACTGTTAGCAAGATGAAAAGACAAACGTAGGAATGAAATAGATTCAGCAAAGTGAGGCCCGATATTCTAGACAGAGCGAGGATAGCAAAGAGAACTATGCAGTCTACAAAAAACCCTAAAACGAAAACCACGCAAAGGGGCAAAAAGACCCACCGTGCCGAACTAACAGCACGGCGGTGCACCCCTCTGCTTCTCAGAGCTTCCAGCAAAAGACAATAGCAAGCTGGACAGAAAAAAACAGAAAACAAACTAGAAGCACTTATCTAGCAGAGCAGCAGGCCCAAGGAAAGATGCAGTAGTTCAGATCCAACACTGGAACATTGACAAGGAGTAAGGAAGACAGACTCAGGTGGAGCTAAATAGCAAGGCAGCCAACGAGCTCACCAAAACACCTGAGGGAGGAAGCCCAGAGACTGCAATACCACTTGTGACCACAGAAGTGAACTCAGCCACAGAATTCACAACAGTACCCCCCCCTTGAGGAGGGGTCACCGAACCCTCACCAGAACCCCCAGGCCGACCAGGATGAGCCACATGAAAGGCACGAACAAGATCTGGGGCATGGACATCAGAGGCAAAAACCCAGGAATTATCTTCCTGAGCATAACCCTTCCATTTGACCAGATACTGGAGTTTCCGTCTAGAGACACGAGAATCCAAAATCTTCTCCACAATATACTCCAATTCCCCCTCCACCAAAACAGGGGCAGGAGGCTCCACAGATGGAACCATAGGTGCCACGTATCTCCTCAACAACGACCTATGGAATACATTATGTATGGAAAAGGAGTCTGGGAGGGTCAGACGAAAAGACACCGGATTGAGAATCTCAGAAATCCTATACGGACCAATAAAACGAGGTTTAAATTTAGGAGAGGAAACCTTCATAGGAATATGACGAGAAGATAACCAAACCAAATCCCCAACACGAAGTCGGGGTCCCACACGGCGTCTGCGATTAGCGAAAAGCTGAGCCTTCTCCTGGGACAAGGTCAAATTGTCCACTACCTGAGTCCAGATCTGCTGCAACCTGTCCACCACAGAATCCACACCAGGACAGTCCGAAGACTCAACCTGTCCTGAAGAGAAACGAGGATGGAACCCAGAATTGCAGAAAAATGGAGAGACCAAGGTAGCCGAGCTGGCCCGATTATTAAGGGCGAACTCAGCCAACGGCAAAAATGACACCCAATCATCCTGGTCAGCGGAAACAAAACATCTCAGATATGTTTCCAAGGTCTGATTGGTTCGTTCGGTCTGGCCATTAGTCTGAGGATGGAAGGCCGAGGAGAAAGATAGGTCAATGCCCATCCTACCACAAAAGGCTCGCCAGAACCTCGAGACAAACTGGGAACCTCTGTCAGAAACAATATTCTCAGGAATGCCATGTAAACGAACCACATGCTGGAAGAACAAAGGCACCAAATCAGAGGAGGAAGGCAATTTAACCAAGGGCACCAGATGGACCATTTTAGAAAAGCGATCACAGACCACCCAAATGACCGACATTTTTTGAGAAACGGGAAGGTCAGAAATGAAATCCATCGAAATATGTGTCCAAGGCCTCTTCGGGACCGGCAAGGGCAAAAGCAACCCACTGGCACGTGAACAGCAGGGCTTAGCCCTAGCACAAATTCCACAGGACTGCACAAAAGCACGCACATCCCGTGACAGAGATGGCCACCAGAAGGATCTAGCAACCAACTCCCTGGTACCAAAGATTCCTGGATGACCGGCCAGCTCCGAACAATGAAGTTCAGAGATAACTTTACTAGTCCACCTATCAGGGACGAACAGTTTCTCGGCCGGACAACGATCAGGTTTATTAGCCTGAAATTTCTGCAACACTCTCCGCAAATCAGGGGAGATGGCAGACACAATGACTCCTTCCTTGAGGATACTCGCCGGCTCAGATAACCCCGGAGAGTCGGGCACAAAACTCCTAGACAGAGCATCCGCCTTCACATTTTTAGAGCCCGGAAGGTATGAAATCACAAAATCAAAACGAGCAAAAAATAACGACCAGCGGGCCTGTCTAGGATTCAAGCGCTTGGCAGACTCGAGATAAGTCAAGTTCTTATGATCAGTCAATACCACCACGCGATGCTTAGCACCCTCAAGCCAATGACGCCACTCCTCGAATGCCCACTTCATGGCCAGCAACTCTCGGTTGCCCACATCATAATTACGCTCAGCAGCAGAAAATTTCCTGGAAAAGAAAGCACATGGTTTGAACACTGAGCAACCAGAACCTCTCTGTGACAAAACCGCCCCTGCACCAATCTCAGAAGCATCAACCTCGACCTGGAACGGAAGAGAAACATCAGGTTGACACAACACAGGGGCACAGCAAAAACGACGCTTCAACTCCTGAAAAGCTTCCACGGCAGCAGAAGACCAATTAACCAAATCAGCACCCTTCTTGGTCAAATCGGTCAATGGTCTGGCAATGCTAGAAAAATTACAGATGAAGCGACGATAAAAATTAGCAAAGCCCAGGAATTTCTGCAGACTTTTTAGAGATGTCGGCTGAGTCCAATCCTGGATGGCCTGAACCTTAACCGGATCCATCTCGATAGTAGAAGGGGAAAAGATGAACCCCAAAAATGAAACTTTCTGCACACCGAAGAGACACTTTGATCCCTTCACGAACAAGGAATTAGCACGCAGTACCTGGAAAACCATTCTGACTTGCTTCACATGAGACTCCCAATCATCTGAGAAGATCAAAATGTCATCCAAGTAAACAATCAAGAATTTATCCAGATACTCACGGAAAATGTCATGCATAAAAGACTGAAAAACAGATGGAGCATTGGCAAGTCCGAACGGCATCACCAGATACTCAAAATGACCCTCGGGCGTATTAAATGCCGTTTTCCATTCATCTCCCTGCCTGATTCTCACCAGATTATACGCACCACGAAGATCAATCTTAGTAAACCAACTAGCCCCCTTAATCCGAGCAAACAAGTCAGAAATCAATGGCAAGGGATACTGAAACTTAACAGTGATCTTATTAAGAAGGCGGTAATCAATACACGGTCTTAGCGAACCATCCTTCTTGGCTACAAAAAAGAACCCTGCTCCCAATGGTGACGACGATGGGCGAATATGTCCCTTCTCCAGGGACTCCTTCACATAACTGCGCATAGCGGTGTGTTCAGGTACGGACAAATTAAATAAACGACCCTTAGGGAATTTACTACCAGGAATCAAATCGATAGCACAATCACAATTCCTATGCGGAGGTAGGGCATCAGACTTGGACTCTTCAAATACATCCTGAAAGTCCGACAAGAACTCTGGGATGTCAGAAGGAATGGATGACGAAATAGACAAAAATGGAACATCACCATGTACTCCCTGACAACCCCAGCTGGTTACCGACATAGAGTTCCAATCCAATACTGGATTATGGGTTTGTAGCCATGGCAACCCCAACACGACCACATCATGCAAATTATGCAGTACCAGAAAGCGAATAACTTCCTGATGTGCAGGAGCCATGCACATGGTCAGCTGGGCCCAGTACTGAGGCTTATTCTTGGCCAAAGGTGTAGCATCAATTCCTCTCAACGGAATAGGACACCGCAAAGGCTCCAAGAAAAATCCACAACGTTTAGCATAATCCAAATCCATCAGATTCAGGGCAGCGCCTGAATCCACAAACGCCATGACAGAATACGATGACAAAGAGCACATTAAGGTAATGGACAAAAGGAATTTGGACTGTACAGTACCAATAACGGCAGAGCTATCGAACCGCCTAGTGCGTTTAGGACAATTAGAAATAGCATGAGTAGAATCACCACAATAGAAACACAGTCTGTTCAGACGTCTGTGTTCTTGCCGTTCTACTTTAGTCATAGTCCTGTCGCACTGCATAGGCTCAGGTTTACTCTCAGGCAGTACCGCCAGATGGTGCACAGATTTACGCTCGCGCAAGCGACGACCGATCTGAATGGCCAAGGACATAGACTCATTCAAACCAGCAGGCATAGGAAATCCCACCATTACATCCTTAAGAGCTTCAGAGAGACCCTTTCTGAACAAAGCCGCTAGTGCAGATTCATTCCACAGAGTGAGTACTGACCATTTCCTAAATTTCTGACAATATACTTCTACATCATCCTGACCCTGGCATAAAGCCAGCAGATTTTTCTCAGCCTGATCCACTGAATTAGGCTCATCGTAAAGCAATCCGAGCGCCAGGAAAAATGCATCAACATTACTCAATGCAGAATCTCCTGGTGCAAGAGAAAACGCCCAGTCCTGTGGGTCGCCGCGCAAAAAAGAAATAATAATCAAAACCTGTTGAATAGGATTACCAGAAGAATGAGGTTTCAAGGCCAAAAATAGCTTACAATTATTTCTGAAGCTCAGGAACTTAGTTCTGTCACCAAAAAACAAATCAGGAATCGGAATTCTTGGTTCTAGCATCGATTTCTGATCAATAGTATCTTGAATCTTTTGTACATTTACAACGAGATTATCCATTGAGGAGCACAGAGCCTGAATATCCATGTCCACAGCTGTGTCCTGAAGCACTCTAATGTCTAGGGGAAAAAAAAGACTGAAGACAGAGCTAAGAAAAAAAAATGATGTCAGGATTTCTTTTTTCCCTCTATTGGGAATCATTGGTGGGGCTCCTTGTACTGTTATGGCTGGCAATCAGGCAACACAGCGTGCAGTAATCAGCGCACATACAGAGATCTGGCAAAAAACAAAAACAATAGGACGAGCTCTGAGACGTGGAATCTCTGTAGACTGCAGTACCTGATCTATCCTCACACAACTATAAGCAGCAGTGGATTGCGCCTAACAACTACCTATGCAACTCGGCACTGCCTGAGGAGCTGACTAGCCTGAAGATAGAAATACAAGCCTGACTTACCTCAGAGAAATACCCCAAAGGAATAGGCAGCCCCCCACATATAATGACTGTTAGCAAGATGAAAAGACAAACGTAGGAATGAAATAGATTCAGCAAAGTGAGGCCCGATATTCTAGACAGAGCGAGGATAGCAAAGAGAACTATGCAGTCTACAAAAAACCCTAAAACGAAAACCACGCAAAGGGGCAAAAAGACCCACCGTGCCGAACTAACAGCACGGTGGTGCACCCCTCTGCTTCTCAGAGCTTCCAGCAAAAGACAATAGCAAGCTGGACAGAAAAAAACAGAAAACAAACTAGAAGCACTTATCTAGCAGAGCAGCAGGCCCAAGGAAAGATGCAGTAGCTCAGATCCAACACTGGAACATTGACAAGGAGCAAGGAAGACAGACTCAGGTGGAGCTAAATAGCAAGGCAGCCAACGAGCTCACCAAAACACCTGAGGGAGGAAGCCCAGAGACTGCAATACCACTTGTGACCACAGAAGTGAACTCAGCCACAGAATTCACAACATGTAACGTACTAATGGCAACAGACTTATCAACCTTTTTTGTGCGTTTAGAGCATGCTGATATAACATGAGCTGAATCACCACAATAAAAGCACAACCCATTTTTCCGCCTATAGTTTTGCCGTTCACTTCTAGACTGAACTCTATCACATTGCATTGTCTCACGTGCCTGTTCAGAAGACACCGCCAAATGGTGCACAGGTTTGCGCTCCCGTAAACGCCGATCAATCTGAATAGCCATAGTCATAGACTCATTCAGACCCGTAGGCGCAGGGAACCCCACCATAACATCTTTAATGACCTCAGAAAGGCCATCTCTGAACTTTGCAGCAAGGGCGCACTCATTCCACTGAGTAAGCACTGACCATTTCCGAAATTTTTGACAATATATTTCTGCTTCATCTTGCCCCTGAGAGAGAGAGCTAATAAAGCTTTTTCAGCCTGAATCTCTTGGTTAGGTTCCTCATAGAGCAAACCCAATGCCAGAAAAAACGCATCCACATTAAGCAACGCAGGATCCCCTGGTGCCAATGCAAATGCCCAATTTTGAGGGTCACCCCGCAGGAAAGATATAATAATCTTAACCTGCTGAGCAGGGTCTCCAGAAGAGCGAGATTTCAAAGAAAGGAACAGCTTGCAATTGTTCCTAAAATTCAGAAAACTAGATCTATCTCCAGCAAAGAACTCTGGAATAGGAATTCTAGGTTCAGACATAGGAGCATGTACAACAAAATCTTGTATATTTTGAACCTTAGCAGCAAGATTATTCAAGCTGGAAGCTAAACTCTGGACGTCCATGATAAACAGCTAAGGTCAGAGCCATTCAAGGATTAAGAGGAGGAAAAAAAAAAAAAATTAGCCAGGCTGCAATTAGGGCTAGGCAGCAACCTCAGAGGAGAAAAAAAAAAACTTCCTCAGACTACTTTTCCTCCTACTTCAGCCCAAACATTTTAGGCCGGCTATACTGTCATGATTCCAATGGCAGGGAATCACAAAAGGACAAGTACCAACGAGCTCTAGGGTGATGGAACCTGAGCTGACCGCGACCCTAAACCTGAACACACAAATAACAATAGCCGGGGAACGTGCCTACGTTGATCCTAGACGTCTCGCACCAACCGAAGATCTAACTTCCCCTATTAGAAGAAACACAGACCTCTCTTGCCTCCAGAGAAATACCCCACAGAAATAGCAGCCCCCCACATATAATGACGGTGAAATGAGAGGAAGGCACATACACAGTATGAAATCAGATTCAGCAAAATGAGGCCCGCTAAAACTAGATAGCAGAGGATACAAAAGTAAACTGCGCGGTCAGCAAAAAACCCTTCAAAAAACCATCCTGTAATTACTTGAACTCATGTTCCAACTCATGGAACATGAGGAGCAATTACAGCCCGCTAGAGCAACCAGCAGCAAAGAAACAATTATATGCAAGCTGGACAAGACAAAAATAAATCAAAACGTGGAACAAGAAAAACAAAAACTTAGCTTGTCCTGAAGATTACTGAAGCCAGAAGCTGAGGTAACAAAACACTCTGATAACCTTGATAGCCGGCGGGGAAATGACAAGAAAGCCCGGTTAAATAGGAAACTCCCAAATCCTAATAGAACAGGTGGACACCAGAGACAGCAGAACACAAATCACCCAGTACCATCAGTAACCACCAGAGGGAGCCCAAAAACAGAACTCACAACAGTCCCTCCCTGGGACAAAGTGAAAAAGTTAAAAAAAAAAATTCCACATGTGTAAAAAAAAATAAAAAAAAAAATTCCTAAATAAAGAAGAAAAAAAAAAAATATTATTCCCATAAATACATTTCTTTATCTAAAAAAACCAAAAAAACAATAAAAGTACACATATTTAGTATCTCCGCGTCCGTAACGACCCGACCTATAAAACTGGCCCACTAGTTAACCCCTTCAGTGAACACCGTAAGAAAAAAAAAAAACGAGCCAAAAAACAACGCTTTATTATCATAACGCTGAACAAAAAGTGGAATAACACGAGATAAAAAAGACGGATATACATAATCATGGTACCTCTGAAAACGTCATCTTGTCCCGCAAAAAACAAGCCGCCAAATAGCACCATAACCAAAAAAATAAAAAAGTTATAGTCCTCAGAATAAAGCGATGCCAAAATAATTATTTTTTCTATAAAACAGCTTTTATCGTATAAAAGCGCCAAAACATAAAAAAATGATATAAATGAGGTGTCGCTGTAATCGTACTGACCCGAAGAATAAAACTGCTTCATCAATTTTACCAAACGCGGAACGGTATAAACGCCTCCCCCAAAAGAAATTCATGAATAGCTGGTTTTTGGTCATTCTGCCTCACAAAAAATCGGAATAAAAAGCGATCAAAAACTGTCACGTGTCCGAAAATGTAACCGATAAAAACGTCAACTCGTCCCGCAAAAAACAAGACCTCACATGACTCTGTGGACCAAATATGGAAAAATTATAGGTCTCAAAATGTGGAGACGCAAAAACTTTTTTGCTATAAAAAGCGTCTTTTAGTGTGTGACGGCTGCCAATCATAAAAATCCGATATAAAAAAATGCTATAAAAGTAAATCAAACCCCCCTTCATCACCCCCTTAGTTAGGCTAGGTTCACATTGCGTTAATGGGTTAATGCTAACGGACAGCGTTGCACGGCGAAAATGTCACAATTAACGCCGTGCAACGGGTCCGTTAGCACACCCATTGACAGCAATGTGATTTTCGGGTGTAGCGCATCGCTAGAGCGTGCCATTTTCGGCTCGCGCTAGCAAGGTGCCGTTCTTTTGTGGCGCGCCTCGGACGCTGCTTGCAGCGTCCGCGGCGCGCCCGAGATCCGGTCCCCGATCTTCCAGAGCGGGGACGTTAACGCGACCACTAAACACGACACCTAAAAAGACATTGCGTTAGCGCAATCCGCTAGCGCTAAACGGATTTCCCTAACACAATGTGAACCTAGCCTTAGGGAAAAATAATAAAATTAAAAAAAATTTATTTATTTCCATTTTCCCATTAGGGTTAGGGCTAGGGTTAGGGCTAGGGTTATGGTTAGGGCTAGGGTTAGGGCTAGGGTTAGGGCTAGGGTTAGGGTTTGGATTACATTTACGGTTGGGATTAGAATTAGGGGTGTGTCAGGGTTAGGTGTGTGGTTAGGGTTACAGTTGGGATTAGGGTTAGGGGTGCGTTTGGATTAGGGTTTCATTTATAATTGGGGGGTTTCTACTGTTTCGGCACATCAGGGGCTCTCCAAACGCGACATGGCGTCCGATCTCAATTCCAGCCAATTCTGCATTGAAAAAGTAAAACAGTGCTCCTTCACTTCCGAGCTCTCCCGTGCGCCCAAACAGGGGTTTACCCCAACATATGGGGTATCATCGTACTCGAGACAAATTGGACAACAACTTTTTGGCTCCAAGTTCTCTTGTTATCCTTGGGAAAATAAAAATTTGGGGGGCTAAAAATCATTTTTGTGGGAAAAAAAAAGGATTTTTTATTTTCACGGCTCTGCGTTGTAAACTGTAGTGAAACACTTGGGGGTTCAAAGTTTTCACAACATATCTAGATAAGTTCCGTGGGAGGTCTAGTTTCCAATATGAGGTCACTTGTGGGGGGTTTGTACTGTTTGGGTACATCAGGGGCTCTGCAAATGCAACGTGACACCTGCAGACCAATCCATCTAAGTCTGCATTCCAAATGGCACACCTTCCCTTCCGAGCTCTGCCATGCGCCCAAACAGTGGTTCCCCCCCACATATGGGGTATCAGCGTACTCAGGACAAATGGGACAACAACTTTTGGGGTCCAATTTATTCTGTTACCCTTGTAAAAATACAAAGCTGGGGGCTAAAAAATCATTTTTGTGAAAAAAAAAAAAGAATTTTTATTTTCACGGCTCTGTATTATAAACTGTAGTGAAACACTTAGGGGTTCAAAGTTCTCACAACACATCTAGATAAGTTCCTTGGGAGGTCTAGTTTCCAAAATGGTGTCACTTGTGGGGGGTTTTAATGTTTAGGCACATCAGGGGCTCTCCAAACCAATATGGCGTCCCATCTTAATTCCAGTCAATTTTGCATTGAAAAGTCAAATGGCGCTCCTTCCCTTCCGAGCTCTGCTATGCGCCCAAAAAGTGGTTTACCCCCACATATGGGGTATCGTCGCACTCAGGACAAATTGCACAACAACGTTTGTGGTCTAATTTCTTCTCTTACCCTTGGGAAAATAAAAAATTGGGGGCGAAAAGATCATTTTTGTGAAAAAATAAGATTTTTTATTTTTACGGCTCTGCATTATAAACTTCTGTGAAGCACTTGTTGGGTCAAAGTGCTCACCACACATCTAGATAAGTTCCTTAATGGGTCTACTTTTCAAAATGGTGTCACTTGTGAGGGGTTCCAATGTTTAGGCACATCAGGGGCTCTCCAAACGCAACATGGCGTCTCATCTCAATTCCAGTCAATTTTGCATTGAAAAGTCAAATGGCGCTCCTTTCCTTCCGAGCTCTGCCATGCGCCCAAACAGTGGTTTACCCCCACATATGGGGTATCGTCGCACTCAGGACAAATTGCACAACAACTTTTGTGGTCTAATTTCTTCTCTTACCCTTGGGAAAATAAAAAATTGGTGGCGAAAAGATCATTTTTGTGAAAAAATATGATTTTTTATTTTTACGGCTCTGCATTATAAACTTCTGTGAAGCACTTGTTGGGTCAAAGTGCTCACCACACCTCTAGATAAGTTCCTTAAGGGGTCTACTTTCCAAAATGGTGTCACTTGTGGGGATTTCAATGTTTAGGCACATCAGGGGCTCTCCAAACGCAACATGGCATCCCATCTCAATTCCAGTCAATTTTGCATTGAAAAGTAAAATGGTGCTCCTTCCCTTCCGAGCTCTGCCATACGCCCAAACAATGGTTTACACCCATATATGGGGTATCAGCGTACTCAGGACAAATTGGACAACAATTTTTGAGGTCCAATTTTTTCTCTTACTCTTGGGAAAATAAAAAATTGGGGGCGAAAAGATCATTTTTGTGAAAAAATATGATTTTTTATTTTTACGGCTCTGCATTATAAACTTCTGTGAAGCAATTGGTGGGTCAAAGTGGTCACCACACATCTAGATAAGTTCCTTAGGGTGTCTACTTTCCAAAATGGTGTCACTTGTGGGGGGTTTCAATGTTTAGGCACATGAGGGGCTCTCCAAACGCAACATGGCGTCCCATCTCAATTCCTGTCAATTTTGCATTGAAAAGTCAAATGGCGCTCCTTTCCTTCCGAGCTCTGCCATGCGCCCAAACAGTGGTTTACACCCACATATGGGGTATCAGCGTACTCAGTACAGATTGTACAACAACGTTTGGCATCCATTTTATCCTGTTACCCTTGGTAAAATAAAACAAATTGGAGCTGAAATAAATTTTGTGTGAAAAAAAGTAAAATATTCATTTTTATTTAAACATTCCAAAAATTCCTGTGAAACCCCTGAAGGGTTAATAAACTTCTTGAATGTGGTTTTGAGCACCTTGAGGGGTGCAGTTTTTAGAATGGTGTCACACTTGGGTATTTTCTATCATATAGACCCCTCAAAATGACTTCAAATGAGATGTGGTCCCTAAAAAAAAATGGTGTTGTAAAAATGAGAAATTGCTGGTCAACTTTTAACCCTTATAACTCCCTAACAAAAAAAACTTTTTGGTTCCAAAATTGTGCTGATGTAAAGTAGACATGTGGGAAATGTTACTTATTAAGTATTTTGCGTGACATATCTCTGTGATTTAAGGGCATAAAAATTTAAAGTTGGAAAATTGCGAAATTTTCTAAATTTTTCGCCAAATTTCCATTTTTTTCACAAATAAACGCAAGTTATATCGAATAAATGTTACCACTAAAATGAAGTACAATATGTCGCGAGAAAACAATGTCAGAATCGCCAAGATCCGTTGAAGCGTTCCAGAGTTATAACCTCATAAAGGGACAGTGGTCAGAATTGTAAAAATTGGCCCGGTCATTAACGTGCAAACCACCCTCGGGGCTTAAGGGGTTAAAAATGATTTTAATGAAATAAAAACAAAGGTTGTTGTAATATTTTATTCAACGCCCAATCCAATCACTGAAGACCCTCGTTCTGTAACAAAAATAACATAATAAACCAACAATTTCCTTACATTCCGCAGATCTGTAAAGTCCAACAATGTAAATCCATTTGAAGGGGTTAAAATATTTTGCAGCCACGAGCTTTCCTAATGCAACGTTGTTCGTGGCTGCAAAACCCCGGGGAATGAAGGTAAAGTAGGTCAATGACCTATATTTACTATCATTTGCGGTGAGGCGCCCTCTGCTAGTTGTCCCTAGATCGTGGAAACTTTCCTAGAAAGCTCCCAGGCTCGACTTCATAAGAGGCGCCCTCTGCTGGTTGTCCTCATATGAACTCGAGCCTGGGAGCTTTCTAGGAAAATTCCCACGATCTAGGGACAACCAGCAGAGGGCGCCTCACCGCAAATGAAAGTAAATATAGGTCATTGACCTACTTTACCTTCATTCCCCGGGGTTTTGCAGCCACGAACAACGTTGCATTAGCAGTATATATATATATATATTTTTTTTTTTTGTGACACATGGATCCCTTCTATAGCGGTATGTTGGTTTTGCAAGCCTTCGAGAAAAACACGCAGTACGGATGCCATACGGATTACATACGGAGGATGCCATGCGCAAAAAACGCTGACACACCCTGCCTACGGAGGACCTGCGGACCACTATTTTGGGAACTTTTCAGCGTATTACGGCCGTAATATACGGACCGTATTGTTTTACGCTGTGTGTGACGCCGGCCTTAGTGACAGAGCCAATTTGGTACTTAATGACCGAGCCAATTTTTGCAATAATGACCACTCTCATTTTATGAGGTTATAACTCTGGAACGCTTCAACGGATCCCGCTGATTCTGAGATTGTTTTTTCGTGACATATTGTACTTCATGTTAGTGGTAACATTTCTTCGATATTACTTGCGATTATTTATAAAAAAAAACGGAAATATGGCAAAAAATTTTAAAATTTTACAATTTTCAAACTTTGTATTTTTATGCCCTTAAATCAGAGAGATATGTCACAAAAATAGTTAATAAATAACATTTCCCACATGTCTACTTTACATCAGCACAATTTTGGAAACAAAAATTTTTTTTGTTAGGAAGTTATAAGGGTTAAAAGTTGAACAGCAATTTCTCATTTTTACAACACCTTTTTTTTTTAGGGACCACATCACATTTGAAGTCATTTAGAGGGGTCTATATGATAGAAAATAACGAAGTTTGACACCATTCTAAAAACTACACCCCTCAAGGTTCTCAAAACCACATTCAAGAAGTTTATTAACCCTTTACGTACTTCACAGGAACTGAAACAATGTGGAACCATTTTTTTTATTTTCACAAGTGTAAAAACAGAAATGTAACCATAAATTTTGTTATGCAATTTCTCCTGAATACGCCTATACCCCATATGTGGGGGTAAACCACTGTTTGGGCGCACCGCAGAACTTGGAAGTGAAGGAGCGCCGTTTGACTTTTTCAATGTAGAATTGGCAGGAATTGAGATTGGACGCCATGTCGCGTTTGGAGAGCCCCTGATGTGCCTAAACAGTGGAAACCCCCCACAAGTGACACCATTTTGGAAACTAGACCCCTTAAGGAACTTATCTAGATGTGTGGTGAGCACTTTGAACCCCCATGTGCTTCACAGAAGTTTATAACGTTGAGCCGTGAAAATAAAAAAAATCGCATTTTTTCTACAAAAATGATATTTTTGCCCCCAAATTTTTATTTTCACAAGGGTAGCAGGAGAAATTAGACCACAAAAGTTGTAGTGCCATTTCTCCTGAGTACGTTGATACCCAATATGTGGGGATAAACCACTGTTTGGGCGCACCGCAGAGCTTGGAAGAGAAGGAGTGCCGTTTTACTTTTTCAATGTAGAATTGTCTGGAATTAAGATCGGACACCATGTCGCGTTTGGAGAGCTCCTGATGTGCCTAAACAGTGGAAACCCCCCACAAGTGACCCCATTTTGGAAACTAGACTCCCCCCAAGGAACTTATCTAGATGTGTGGTGAGAACTTTGAATGCCCAAGTCCTTCACAGAAGTTTAAAATGCAGAGTTGTGAAAATAAAAATTTTTTTTTTTTCCACAAAAAAGATTTTTTAGCCCCCAAGTTTTTATTTTCACAAGGGTAACAAGAGAAATCGGACCCCAAAAGTTGTTGTCCAATTTGTCCTGAGTATGCTGGTACCCCATATGTGGGGGTAAACCACTGTTTGGGCACACGGCAGAGCTCGGAAGGGAAGGAGCGCTGTTTTGGAATGCAGACTTTGATAGAATGGTCTGCGGGCGTTATGTTGCGTTTGCAGAGCCCCTGATGTACCTAAACAGTAGAAACCCTCCACAAGTGACCCCATTTTGGAAACTAGACCCCCCAAGGAACTTATCTAGATGTGTGGTGAGAACTTTGAATGCCAAAGTGCTTCACAGAAGTTTAGAATGCAGAGTCGTGAAAATAAAAAAATATTTTCTTTCCACAAAAAAGATTTTGTAGCCCCCAAGTTTTTATTTTCACAAGGGTAACAGGAGAAATTGGACCCCAAAAGTTGTTGTCCAATTTATCCCGAGTATGCTGATGCCCCATATGTGGGGGTAAACCACTGTTTGGGCACACGGCAGAGCTCGGAAGGGAAGGAGCGCTGTTTTGGAATGCAGACTTAGATAGAATGGTCTGTGGGCGTTATGTTGCGTTTGCAGAGCCCCTGATGTACCTAAACAGTAGTAACCCCCCACAAGTGACCGCATTTTGGAAACTAGACCCCCCAACAGTAGCATAGCTACTGGGGGGACAGAGGGGGCCATTGCCCCGGGCCCAGTCACCTGAAGGGGCCCACCAGGAGATCCACTGCCGAGTCTGAGGTGTCAGGGAGAGAGCAGCACAATGCCGGCTGCAGAGCCCCCCTCCTGCAGAGTGCGATGTGGCAGGGCCGGCTCCAGGTTTTTGAGGGCCCCGGGCGAAAGAGTCTCAGTGGGCCCCCCCTTTAACACATACCCCGATTCATGATCGCATATAAACACAGCCATCTAGTATATAACACTGCCCACGTAGTATATAGCAGCCCATGTAGTATATAGCAGCCCACGTAGCATATAGCAGCCCACGTAGTATATAGCAGCGCAGCCCACATAGTATATAGCAGCCCACGTAGTATATAGCAGCGCAGCCCACGTAGTATATAGCAGCGCAGCCCACGTAGTATATAGCAGCGCAGCCCACGTATTATATATAGCAGCGCAGCCCACGTAGTATATAGCAGCGCAGCCCACGTAGTATATAGCAGCGCCACTCACTCAGGCACTGGTAGGACTAGGAGCTCCTCCTGAATCTGCCTCATAACTTCAGCAGCAGGGCAGCCAGCCAGGGGCGGAGATCAGAGCAGAGAACGTGCTCTCTCCGCCCACAAACAATGTCACACTGGCTGCCTTCTCTTAACCCCTATGTGTGCCTGCCTGACTGCACTGACTGAGTGAGAAGATGCTTTTGTCAGAGCTGTCACATAGGGGTTAAGAGAACGCAGCCAGCAGTGACTTTGTGGGCAGAGAGAGCACTTTATCTCCCGCTCTGCTCTCCCAGCTGTATTTATGACAGCGTGAGTGGGCCCCCCTCTCTCCCCAGGGCCCCGGCATTTGCCCAGGTGCGCCGGGTGCTGACGCCGACCCTGCGATGTGGTCTCACCCGAGGAGTCTCTTCGTGGCTGGCAGCAGCAGCTGCAGTTACTTTCTGGCTGTGCACGTTTGGTTTGGCTGAGGCACGCTGGGTCCTAGTGCCCTCCGTGCATCTATCTGGACACTTCCTGGTTCTCCTCACTGCCTGAAAACTTCATCAGTAAGTGGGGATGGAATTTATTAGAGTAATTCGGTTTAGGCATATCATGGTCACTGTGGGGGTGAATGTGAGAGGATTGTGGTATTGTAGCAGCTGAAGTGGGATAGGACAGGGCACTGTAGGGTTAAATGTGAAACGATGGGGGTTATTGTGGGTGTGCAGGGGGACAGGGCACTGTGGGGTAAATGTGAAACGATGGGGGTTATTGTGGGTGTGCAGGGGGACAGGGCACCGTGGGGTAAATGTGAAACGATGGGGGTTATTGTGGGTGTGCAGGGGGACAGGGCACTGTGGGGGTAAATGAGAGAGGGTGGTGGTATAGTGGGAGGGAGACAGGGCACTGTGGGGGTGAATGGGAGAGTTTGAGGGTATTGTGAGGGCTGACGTGGGTGAGGGGGCACTGGGGGGCTGAGTATTATTATACTGTTTAATGTTATGAGATATTCACTTCATCATATGTGAGAGTATGTGTCCTCGAGGTGTATTGGCAGCGCTTTGGACGCAGCAGATACCCCGCTCCACCTAAAGCGCTGCCCCCTGTTGTACGCACGGTGATTCCGCATATATTCATTGAACACAGGTGGAATCACTGCATCCTATTCATAGCCTGTTATATTTATCTTGTGGAGACGGAGCATCTCCACAAGATAGACATGCTGCTGTCTAGAAAGACACGCCACATGTCCGGTTACGCAGGTCTGCCACCTGCGTCTATGTACGCATAGTGGAGATGGGATTTCATAAAATCCCCTCCACTATACTGTAACATCTGGAAGCTGCGGTTTCGACGCTGCGGATGTACACAGCATCCAATCCCCAGCAAAAACCCAAGAAATACGCCCCTTGGAAACATACCCTAATAGTTGCTGTCTTGGGGGCTGGAGATGGGGAGGTCAGGGGCTTTTTATTATTGCGAGCTGGGTCTTTTATAAGTATTAGTAAAACAAGCATAGCAAAGAAGGTTAAAATTACTATAACAAGGATAAGTATTAATATAAGGGTGCAGACAGACACTGTATAACTCATGCGACAAGCGCATTGCAATCCTCGGACTGGCCCTGACACCTCTCCTGACATAAGCTTGACAGCGTGATAGATTACTATGCAACTGTCAGCCTCAGGTCAGGAGAGCCGACGGTCAGTCCGAGGATTGCGATGCGATCCTCACATGAGAAATACGTCCGTCTGTCTGCCCCCTAACAAGTATAACAATACAGTAACCACGGGCTGCATTCTATGTTATAAGAATAAATTGCTTATAATTAAATTATTAAAGGGAACCTGTCACCCCCCCCACCCCACCCCCAGGGCCTTTTAAGGTAATACAGCCAGCCTCCTTCAGCAGCACTAAGGCTGCATTCTGTGAAGGTGGCTCTTATGGTTTTGATCCCTAATAATGCTGAAATATTCACTTTTATAAATTGCGCCCCATACCTGTATTGAGTCTGGGCGGTGTGTCTTTTGTCCCCGGACACAACTGCCTCCCAGCCGTCCATCATCCCACCGGGTGCCGATGCCTGGGCTCTCATTTTTTGGGCATGCGCCGTGCGCGCTGCCCTGGAACTCACATCAGCTGATGTACTGATATTGCGCCTGCGTGTAGCGGAGGCCCGAGATCCCGCCCCGCAGTGTGTTATGATTTATTCACACTGCAGGGCTGGGAATCTGGCGCTATGCGCAGGTGCGATCTACTTACATCACTTGATATAAGTTCCAGGGCAGCGCGCACTGCGCATGCCCGAGAAATAATTGCAGAGCGCCGGTGATGGCACAAGACAGAAAGGAGGCGGTGCTCGGTGGGATGATGAACGGCTGCGAGGCTGCTGAGTCAGGGGGAGAAAACGTACCCCCCAGACTCAATACAGGTATGGCGCACAATTCATAAAAGTGAATATTTCAGCGTTATTAGGGATCAAAAACATAAGAGCCACCTTCACAGAATGCGGCCTTAGTGCTGCTGAAGGTGGCTCTTTTACCTTAATAGGCCCTGGGGGGGGGGGGGGGGGTGACAGGTTCCCTTTAAGTTATTAAAGGCTTGGGATATTTGTCTGCAGTCACTCTACAGACTGCCAAATCATGATGGGGTGCACTTGCCGTCATGAGACCCCAAGACCACTGGTGTGATCAGGCAGTCATGCAACCACGTTTGCTATTTGCACGTGTCAACTAGATAAGTTTGACTTCTCTCAATAGAAGAAAATCGTCACATGACCTCCTGCTCTCATCAGCGATGCTGGGGCCATTATTACTGTACATAGGGGGACTCCTAAATATTAAGTAGGCACTTACGAAGCATTGAAGCCTAACTACTGGGTGGCAGATAGTGCTGTACCGGCTGTCAGTCAGTCCCGGGGCATCAGTTACAGCCGCCACTCTCTATACACAGAGCGGTGACTGAAAAATGTTGAAGTAATAGTATACACAGTTTGTCAGTCTGGGCCAGGTGGAAAAGATGGGAAAAGTGAATGGCTTCCCCGGAAAGAACGTCCTCTGTAAGTCACCATCTATAACTGTACTGTGATCTCTCTATGTCATGCAGGACTGGTCTCTACCACTATATGGTATTACCGTATGGCGGTAATATCAGTACTGGTTATTGTATAGAGATTTATTTTGTCTGTGGACACAGACAGAAAAGGGCCTATGTGCAAGAACAATATATGGGCCCTTTGCAGCCCAAGAACTTCTAAAAATACAAAATTGCACCTTATTTAGGGGTAGAAAAGGGCCCCCTTAACTCTTGGGCCCATGTGCTGCCGCATAGTTTGCACTAATGATATGTCCGCCTGTTACGGGCCCACTCACATGTTTCGCCCCCCCTGAGCTGAACCCCTAGCTACGCCTCTGCCCCCCAAGGAACTTATCTAGATGTGTGGTGAGAACTTTGAATGCCCAAGTGCTTCACAGAAGTTTAGAATGCAGAGTTGTGAAAATAAAAAAATATTTTTTTTTCCACAAAAAAGATTTTGTAGCCCCCAAGTTTTTATTTTCACAAAGGTAACAGGAGAAATTGGACCCCAAAAGTTGTTGTCCAATTTATCCCGAGTACGCTGATGCCCCATATGTGGGGGTAACCCACTGTTTGGGCGCACGGCAGAGCTCAGAAGGGAGGGAGCACCATTTGACTTTTTGAGCACAAAATTGGCTGTCGTGTTTGGAGACCCCCTGATGTAACTAAACAGTGGAAACCCCCCAATTCTAGCTCCAACCCTAACCCCAACACACCCCTAATCCTAATCCCAACCCGATCCATAATCCTAATCACTAACCCTAACAATAATCACAACCCTTACCCCAAAACAACCCTAATGTCAACCATAACCCTAATCAAAACCCTAAATCCAACACACCCCTAATCCTAATCTCAACCCTAACCTCAAACCTAACCCTAATCCCAATAGACCCCTAATCACAACCCTAACCTTAACCCTAATCCCAAACCTAACCCTAATCCCAAGCGTAACCCTAATGCCAACCCTAACCCTAATACCAACCCTAATCCAAACCCTAACCCTAATCCCAACTCTAACCCTAACTTTAGCCCCAACCCTAGCCCTAACTTTAGCCCCAACCCTAACCCTAGCCCTAAGGCTACTTTCACACTTGCGTCGTTTGGCATCCGTCGCAATCCGTCATTTTGGACAAAAAACGGATCCTCCAAATGTGCCCGCAGGATGCGTTTTTTTGCCCATAGACTTGTATTGCCGACGGATTGTGACGGATGGCCACACGTCGCGTCCGTCGTGCACTGGATCAGTTGTGTTTTGGCGGATTGTCGGCACAAAAAAACGTTCAATGTAACGTTTTTCTGAACGTTGCATCCGCCATTTCTGACCGCGCATGCGTGGCCGTAACTCCGCCCCCTCCTCCCCAGGACATAGATTGGGCAGCGGATGCGTTGAAAAACTACATCCGCTGCCCACGTTGTGCACAATTTTCACAACGTCCGTCGGTATGTCGGGCCGACGCATTGCGACGGCCCCGTATCGACATAAGTGTGAAAGAACCCTAACCCTGAATTTAGCCCCAACCCTAACCCTAAATCTAGCCCCAACCCTAACCTAACCCTAGCCCTAACTCTAGCCCTAATCCTAGCCCTAACCCTAACTCTAGCCCTAACCCTAGCCCTAACCCTACCCCTAACCCTAGCCCTAATTTTAGCCCTAACTGCTCTTCTCCTGTCGGCCGGCAGATGGTGATAGATGGCGGGCGCACTGCGCATGCGCCCGCCATTTTCTTTTCCCCGGCAGCCAGGAGGAGCAGCAGGAGGATCCAGGGACACCGGTAAGTATAATAGGGTCCCCGAATCCCCCTATTTCTCTGTCCTCTGATGTGCGATCACATCAGAGGACAGAGAATTATACTTTGATTTATTTTTTTTTTGCGGTCGCCGGTAAACAGTTAATTACCGGCGATCGCAAAACAGGGGTCGGTAAAACCGACCCCGATCATGTTCTTTGGGGTCTCGGCTACCCTCGGCAGCCGAGACCCCAAAGATTCTCCCGGCGCCGGCCGGCGGGCGCACTGCGCATGCGCCCGCCATTTTGAAGATGGCGGCGCCCACCAGGAGCCACGAGGAGCACCGGAGAGATAGGTGAGTATCGGGGGGCTATCTGGGACCCCTTTTCTCTGTCCTCTGATGTGCGATCACCGGAATTTTTTTTTTGCGATCGCCGGAAAACGGTTAATTACCGGCGATCGCAAATGCGGGGTCGGTAAAAAAAACCCGAATCATGTTCTCTGGGGTCTCGGCTACCCCCGGCAGCCGAGACCCTGGAGAAAATCCGACTCTGGGGGGCGCTATTTACTTTTTCCACAGCGCCGTTAATTAACGGCGCTGTGTTTTAAGTACCCTTAGCGGCCGCAGTTCAAAGGCATATCGGCGGTCGCTAAGGAGTTAAAAACAATGCAATTCTTTTTTATATTAAAAGAAAGAAAGATCCCATGGAAAAACCAACAACTATTAGTATTGTAATATCAGGTCCTGTCTGTAATTCAGTCCCTGCGGCACTCATGTATCAAGTGTAAAGATCCAGAAGGATTCCCTAGTTAACAATTTCCTTCTATGGTCCCCTCTCTGTGTGGTTTGTAGACTTTCTCTATTCCACAAAACCTGAAGCCTGTGGTATCTCCTTTATGTGTATTGATAAAATGTTTCGATACCACAGAGATGGATAGAGTTGCAGAAATACTGGCATCCAACAGATGGCATCTGATAATAGTTTTTAGTGAGCAGGTAGTACAGCCCACATACTGTAGTTTATACAGAGTACATTCGATCAGGTATATAACATATGCATCATTACAATTAATTAAGTCTTTAATATGATTTTCCTTAAAATTAGATCATGATTAATATTTATCTGTCTTGACCGCAAACTGACATGCCAGGCAAAGCTGGGCACCACATCTAAAGAACCCCTTAAAACCTAACCAAATTTTTCCCTTCCCCATGACGGCACCTAACGTGAGAGATGGTCCCAGCCCCCCAGGAACAGGAAGCCTGCATAGGAGATAAAAGATGGGGGCGGCACCTCTCTCCTCAGTTTGGTTTCCTGTTCCTGCGGGGAACCTGCGACATCGTCCCAGAGGGATCTCTCTCTGGAGGTGCCAGTCTGGAGACTGAGGCCTACGGCGGGAGCAGCTGGCGGTGTGTACGGCTGCATCACTCACGGTGATCTGGAGCTGCGTTGGTGGCATCCGTCCAGCGGGGGGCTCCCCGATGTCCGCTCCTGGCCAGAGGCTGGGCCGGGGCAGAAGCGTGTCCCATCACTAGGCTGGCGCCGGGGTGAATGGAAGTACTTCCGGGTTCAAACGGAAGTAGCGTCACACGCCGAGGAGAGCGCTGTGCTGACACTCCCGGGAGGGAGGAAGTCAGGGGCGCTCACACCGCTCTCTCCCCTGTGCTATCTTAAGAGGCAAGGCATAAGCAGCAGTGCCAATAGCCTCTTCAACATGGCGGACCCGACTGCGAAATCACCGTTACCGGTGGACGTTCCACAGACACCCGTGGTAAAGGTTCGGTGGGTGAGTGCCTTTGTAAGGCAAAATGACATGTCAGTAACACAGTGTTTCTGTATTATATTGTGCAGGGGAGGAAGGTTACGGCCAAACAGAAAAATAAAGTCTGCGCACTCTGTGATAAAGCTCTCCCTAAAACTTATGACAAACGGATCTGTCGTTTATGTATAGAAAAGACTGTGGCCGAGGAGTCCTCATCATTACTCCAAAATATAAAGACTATCGTTAGGGATGAAGTAAAAATCACAGTGAAGGAGCAAATGAAACAGCATGGGCTATATAGCTCCGGGAATCTACCTCCTAGACCTGACCAAACCTCTGACGTAGAATCAGAAGGCGAACCAGGGGAATTGCCACCTGATGGTGATTCAGACTTAGACTCTTCAGATGAAGAGTGTGGTCGGCCGTATGTACTAGCTGAGGATGTTGGGAAACTGCTTAAGCTAGTTAGAGCAACATTGGGGGTTGAAACACCAAAAGAACATAAAACAACCCAGGATTCTATGTTTAGCAACCTAGAGGTGAAAAAACGCAGAGTTTTTCCCTTTCACGATAATGTGTTAAACTTAATTAAAAAAGAGTGGAAAAAAACAACTAAAAAAATGTCAGTTCCCCAAGCCCTTAAACGCAAATATCCGTTTGAGGAAGAAATCTGTGAAAAATGGGAGAAAGCACCTAAATTGGACTCGGCAATTGCAAGCACTTCCAAGGGCATAGCGCTTCCCTTCAAAGACATGGGGGCCCTTAAAGATCCTCTTGATAAAAAGGCGGACACCTTCTTAAAATCGGCATGGGAAGCATCAAGGTGGGCATTTAAGCCAGGAGTGGCCGCTACTTGTACAGCTCGGGCCATACACTCCAATTCTGGAGGACAGAGTAATAGTCAAAACTGACCCGGCCTTCTTACCAAAGGTCAATTCAAAATTCCATAGGGACCAGGAGATAGTTTTACCCTCATTTTGTTCCAATCCAAAATGACAGGGAGAACAAACCTTTCATTGCCCTGATGTCAGACGTTGCCTAATCCAATACCTGGAGGTGACAAAATCATGGCGACAATCTTCAGCCCTTTTTGTTTCCTTTCAGGGAGCAAACAGGGGTAAGAAAGCCACGAAATCTACTATTGCACGCTGGCTCCGCATGGCTATTGCACTCTCTTACTCATCTACAGGGCAATGCCCTCCACTAGGGGTGACAGCACACTCCACAAGAGCTATCGCCACATCCTGGGTGGAGAGGGCAAACGCGTCAATAGAGCAAATTTGTAATGCGGCGGTATGGTCTTCACCCTCTACCTTCTTTCGCCACTATAGGTTAAACTTGGGGCTTTCAAGTCTTGCCTTTGGAAGGAAAGTCTTATCGGCTGTCGTCCCACCCTAGGAGTCTTCTTCTATTTTCTCCTCTAGGTGCCGTGCCGTCATGGGGAAGGGAAAAAATGATAATTACTTACTGGTAATTTGATTTTCCAGATCCATGACGGCACCGTATTAATTCCCGCTCTAGCTTGGTGATGGTTGTGTGTCGCACAAAAATAAATAAATAAAATATATATATATATATATATAAAAGGGGGTATATGTATATAAAATGTATATATGATATAAGATAAAAATATATACAGATAATGAAAAACCGATGGGGAAATATAACTGCGCCTAGGGCAACGATAGAGATGAATTACATTGAACCTGAACTAATAAAGCGGTTTCCTTACATACTCTGTCAACAAACTGAGGAGAGAGGTGCTGCCCTCATCTTTTATCTCCTATACAGGTTTCCTGTTACTGGGGGGCTGGGACCATCTTTCACGTTAGGTGCCGTCATGGATCTGGAAAATCAAATTACCAGTAAGTAATTATCATTTTTTCTACTTTTATAGCCCAGTTGTTTGTTGCTGTTGAATAGACTAGGGGATAATATGGATCCCAAAGTAGGGTATTTTTTTGCTACAAAAAGCGTATTGCGTTGTTAGAAGTAGCCTGTGTGAATTTAGGGTCCTGGTTTAATATTGGTATGTATTTCTTGATAATTCTAGTTATGTTGTTAAATTGCGGGCTATATTTAGTTGAAAATGTGATATTATTTATATCGTTGTTATTGCTACTAGTATTCCTCCTAATTTTTGATAGGAGGGATTGTCTGTCTATGCCCTCCATTCTCGCCTTTGCTCTATTTAGGGCCCAATCAGGATACCCTCTATCTGCCAATCTGTCCCGAACTTTTCTATTTTCCTCCTCATACATCTGTGGTTCTCTCAGTAGGATTGTGCTCAGTGAACTAAAGAAAGTAGTCTTTTGGTTGTTGTTTAATTTATATTTGTAGTTTTCAGTTAATGAGATTCTTGCACTTTGGGGTAGGCCTGTATGTGGGGGGGTCTTTATGTGGTGTTCTGATGACATATTCATCCTTATGGCTTATGACAGGTCACTGATCCTTCATTAACCTGCCCCCTATTTTACATGCATCATAAAATATGGTTTAAAAAAAATTCACATTCATCAGAAAGGCGGCGCATGCACTATAGCATGATACATGATTAAACAAGGTATCATTTTAATCAGTATAACGACCCTAACCTGATACTGTGTGTAGTTTACTGTGCACAATCCTGTTAAAAGATTCACTTTAAGAACCTTGGTATATGACTCCAATCACTGCCTCACAATCCCTAAAGGTGTGAAAATGACCTTAGCAAAGTAAGTAGAGTTTCTGACTGACCATCTTATGCTGCAAAGAATACCTATGAGTCATTGGCTATTATGGTCTAAAGGTACCGTCACATTTAGCGACGCTGCAGCGATCTAGACAACGATCCCGATCGCTGCAGCGTCGCTGTGTGGTCGCTGGAGAGCTGTCACACAGACAGCTCTCCAGCGACCAACTATGCGAATTCCCTTGGTAACCAGGGTAAACATCGGGTTACTAAGCGCAGGGCCGCGCTTAGTAACCCGATGTTTACCCTGGTTACCAGCGTAAACGTAAAAAAAAACAAACACTACATACTTACATTCCGGTGTCTGCCCCCCGGCGCTGTGCTTCTCTGCACTGACTGTGAGCACCAGCCAGAAAGCACAGCGGTGACGACACCGCTGTGCACTGCTTTACGGCCGGCCGGCGCTAGTGCAGAGAAGCAGAGCGCCGGAGGACAGCCATCGGAATGTAAGTATGTAGTGTTTTTTTTTTTTTTTTTTACGTTTACGCTGGTAACCAGGGTAAACATCGGGTTACTAAGCGCGGCCCTGTGCTTAGTAACCCGATGTTTACCCTGGTTACCAGTGAAGACATCGCTGAATCGGCGTCACACACGCCGATTCAGCGATGTCTGCGGGAGTCCAGCGACAAAATAAAGTTCTGGACTTTCTGCTCCGACCAACGATGGCACAGCAGGATCCTGATCGCTGCTGCCTGTCAAACTCAACGATATCGCTAGCCAGGACGCTGCAACGTCACGGATCGCTAGCGATATCGTTCAGTGTGAAGGTACCTTTACAAGGAGAAAGCTCAAGGAATGGCCATCCTTCCCTAACGTCAATACAATTGACAACCTTTGGAGTTTCCTCAAACAAAAGATCTATGGAGGTGTGAGACAGTTCACATCAATACAGCAGTTCTGCGAGGCTATTCTGACATCCTGCAAAGAAATTCAATCATAAACTATGCAAAAACTTACAAGTTTAATGGATGTAAGAATTGTGAAGAGTATATCAAAGAAGGGGTCCTCTTTTAACATGCAGATTGACCTGTTAAGATGTTTTTGATTGAAAGAGCTTTTCATTTCAGTAAATGTTATCTCTTAATTCTGCAAATACAACAAATTACCATTTTTAGTAATTTGCAATCAATAAAATATTTGGAAACTCTGTTGTGCACAATAATTTGAAACAGCGCAGTTTGAGCTTTTTAGTTTTGAGAGGAGGAGGACGGCAAGGAAAATCCCAGTATGTAGCCGGCGCTCCCGTATGGAGATTCTCATAGATGCTTTAAATAAATATCTGTTTTATTGAGGTAATAAAAAATTACAGGACAACGCATTTCGACTCCTACACCCTGGAGTCTTCTTCAGGTCATTAACCCCTTTACCCCCAAGGGTGGTTTGCACGTTAATGACCGGGCCAATTTATACAATTCTGACTACTATCCCTTTATGAGGTTATAACTCTGGAACGCTTCAACGGATCCCAGTGATTCTGACATTATTTTCTCGTGACATATTGTACTTCATGACAGTGGTAAAATTTATTTCATATTACCTGCATTTATTTGTGAAAAAAACGGAAATGTGGCGAAAATTTTGAAAATTTCGCAAGTTTCCAACTTTGAATTTTTATGCAATTAAATCACAGAGATATGTCACACAAAATACTAAAGTAACATTTCCCACATGTCTACTTTACATCAGCACAATTTTAGAACCAAAATTTTTTTTTTGTTAGGGAGTTATAAGGGTTAAAAGTTAACCAGCAATTTCTCATTTTTACAACACCATTTTTTTAGGGACCACATCACATTTGAAGTCATTTTGAGGGGTCTATATGATACTCAAGTGTGACACCATTCTAAAAACTGCACCCCTCAAGGTGCTCAAAACCACATTCAAGAAGTTTATTAACCCTTCAGGTGTTTCACAGGAATTTTTGGAATGTTTAAATAAAAATGATCATTTGACTTTTTTTCACAAAAAATTTATTTGAGCTCCAATTTGCTTTATTTTACCAAGGGTAACAAGAGAAAATGGACCCCAAAAGTTGTTGGACAATTTGTTTTGAGTACACCGATACCCCATATGTGGGGGTAAACCACTGTTTGGGCGCATGACAGAGCTCGGAAGCGAAGGAGCGCCATTTGACTTTTCAATGCAAAATTGACAGGAATTGAGATGGGACGGCATGTTGTGTTTGGAGAGCCACTGATGTGCGTAAGCATTGAAACCCCCCACAGGTGACACCATTTTGGAAAGTAGATCCCCTAAGAAACTTATCTAGAGGTGTTGCTAGGTGTCGAGTTCCCGCCTCTGCACAGGGGGAATCTCAAACCATCTCCACTGCGGTCTCCCATTCTTCTCCAGCCGCAGTGGAGTCTGCTCAGCGGAAACGTCGGTCCCAGCGTCTAGCTCAGGCTAATACTGGACGGCTGGTTACTACTGCCCTTCCAGGCTCTGTTCAGCAGCGAGCAGGTCTTTCTGGGACTAAGGGTACCATCTCACAGTGGCACTTTTGTCGCTACGACGGTACGATCCGTGACGTTCCAGCGATATCCATACGATATCGCTGTGTCTGACATGCAGCAGCGATCAGGGACCCTGTTGAGAATCGTACGTCATAGCAGATCGTTTGGAACTTTCTTTCGTCGCTGGATGTCCCGCTGTCATCGCTGGATCGGTGTGTGTGACACCGATCCAGCGATGCGGTCGCTTGTAACCAGGGTAAACATCGGGTTACTAAGCGCGGCCCTGATGTTTATCCTGGTTACCATCGTAAATGTAAAAAAAAAACCAGTACATACTTACATTCCGGTGTCTGTCAGGTCCCTTGCCGTCTGCTTCCCGCACTGACTGACTGCCGGCCGTAAAGTGAAAGCACCGCTGTGCTGTGCTTTCACTTTACGGCCGGCAGTCAGTCAGTGCGGGAAGCAGATGGCAAGGGACAGACACCGGAATGTAAGTATGTAGTGTTTGTTTTTTTTTACGCTGGTAACCAGGGTAAACATCGGGTTACTAAGTGCGGCCCTGCGCTTAGTAACCCGATGTTTACCCTGGTTACCCGGGGACCTCGGCATCGTTGGTCGCTGGAGAGCTGTCTGTGTGACAGCTCTCCAGCGACCACACAACGACTTACCAACGATCACGGCCAGGTCGTATCGCTGGTCGTGATCGTTGGTAAATCGTATAGTGTAACGGTACCCTTAGTCCAGATTTTACCTTTCTGAGCATGCCCACGGGATGACCTCCCATTGGAGGTCGGGGGTCACATGCTTAGGTACTGCAGCTAATCCCATTGGTCCTCTAGGAAGGTCGTAAAGGTGTTCTTCTTCTGTGGCAGACTCCCATTGGTCCTTCTCGGAAGGTCTTGTACTTGCTGCAGCTATAAAAGGTTTGCATGGCCGCACGGCCATGCGCTAATATACAATTGTTATCGTGTGTGTGTTGATGAGTGCAAGTCGTTCCTTAAAAAACCCATCCCTTGTGTATGACTGTTCACGTAAGGTGTATGGCTGCAATCTAGCGCCCGGCTGAACTCACAGCTTTAACACATGAAACAGCGTCTAACTGCTGTGACTGCCAGTGCAGCGCCGTGCGCTATTAGAGCGCTTACCTTACCCAAGTCTGGGTGGTTAGTGGCGTCCGCTAGTGTGGCACAGCATGCACTTCTGTGCATATTAGTTACCTCTGATACCCCAATTGTGGTGTCGATCGCAAGAGGTCTACACTAACTCTAATCCTGTGTCCTGGGATAGAGTTCTGTGGTTCCTTGCTTGCGCTCTCTGTGCGGTACCGCGACCCTGTGACTTAACAGGGATCGCTTTCTTCATACAGGGTGAAGTTAACCCATGTGTGTATCCTCATTATACCGCCATATAGTCAGTCATTACTTAGCAGCAGGTTCCATCTCTGCACGGTGGATCCCGGGCTGCGAACGCACCTTATTATATCTATTTAATTATTTGCTGTGTTCTGCTAGCCCTAACAGGTGTGGTGAGCACTTTGACCCACCAAGTGCTTCACAGAAGTTTATAATGCAGAACCGTAAAAATAAAAAAATCATATTTTTTCACAAAAATTATCTTTTTGCCCCCAATTTTTTATTTTCCCAAGGGTAAGAGAAGAAATTGGACCACAAAAGTTGTTGTACAATTTGTTCTGAACACACTGATACCCCATATGTGGGGGTAAACCACTGTTTGGGCGCATGACAGAGCTCGGAAGCGAAGGAGCGCCATTTGACTTTTCAATGCAAAATTGACTGAAATTGAGATGGGACGCCATGTTACACTTGGAGAGCCACTGATGTGCCTAAACATTGAAACCCCCCACAAGTGACACCATTTTGGAAAGTAGACCCCCTAAGGAACTTATCTAGAGGTGTGGTGAGCACTTTGACCCACCAAGTGCTTCACAGAAGTTTAGAATTTAGAACCGTAAAAAGAAAAAAATCATTTTTTCACAAAAATTATCTTTTCGCCCCCAATTTTTTATTTTCCCAAGGGTAAGAGAAGAAATTGGACCGCAAAAGTTGTAGTACAATTTGTTCTGAACACGCTGATACCCCATATGTGGGGGTAAACCACTGTTTGGGCGCATGGGAGAGCTCGGAAGGTCTTGTACTTGCTGCAGCTATAAAAGGTTTGCATGGCCGCACGGCACTTTTCAATGCAAAATTGACTGGAATTGAGATGGGACGCCATGTTACACTTGGAGAGCCACTGATGTGCCTAAACATTGAAACCCCCCACAAGTGACACCATTTTGGAAAGTAGACCCCCTAAGGAACTTATCTAGATGTGTGGTGTGCATCACAGAAGTTTATAATGCAGAGCCGTAAATATAAAACAAAAGTTTTTCCAACAAAAATTATTTTTTAGCCCCCAGTTTTGTATTTTCCCGAGGGTAACATGAGAAATTGGACCCCAAAAGTTGTTGTTTAATTTGTCCTGAGTACGCTGATACCCCATATGTGGGGTCGAACCACCGTTTGGGCGCATGGGAGGGCTCGGAAGGGAAGGAGCGCCATTTGGAAAGCAGACTTAGATGGAATGGTCTGCAGGCGTCACATTGCTTTTGCAGAGCCCCTAATGTACCTAAACAGTAGAAAACCCCCACAAGTGACCCCATATTGGAAACTAGACCCCCCCAAGGAACTTATCTAGATGTGTTGTGAGAATTTTGAACCCCCAAGTGTTTCACTACAGTTTATAACGCAGAGCCGTGAAAATAAAAAATCTTTTTTTTCTACAAAATTTTTTTTAGCCCCCAGTTTTGTATTTTCCCAAGGTTAACAGGAGAAATTGGACCCCAAAAGTTGTTGTCCAATGTGTCCTGAGTACGCTGATACCCCATATGTTTGGGTAAACCACTGTTTGGGCACACGGGAGAGCTCGGAAGGGAAGGAGCAGTGTTTTACTTATTCAACGCAGAATTAGCTGGAATTGAGATCGGACGCCATGTCGCGTTTGGAGAGCCCCTGATGTGCCTAAACAGTGGAAATCCCCCAAAATTTAACTGAAACCCTAATCCAAACACACCCCTAACCCTAATCTTAACGGTAACCCTAAACACACCCCTAACCCTGACACACCCTGGCCCTAACCCTAATTCCAACCCTATTCCCAACAGTAAATGTAATTCAAACCCTAACCCTAACTTTAGCCCCAACCCTAACCCTAACTTTAGCCCCAACCCTAACTGTAGCCTTAACCCTAGCCCCAACCCTAGCCCTAACCCTAAACCTAATCCTAACCCTAGCCCTAACTCTAACCCTAGCCCTAACCCTAGCCCTAACCCTAACCCTATTGGGAAAATGGAAATAAATACATTTTTTAATTTTTTTTAATTTTTCCCTAACTAAGGGGGTGATGAAGGGGGGTTTGATTTACTTTTATAGCGTTTTTTTTTAGCGGATTTTTATGATTGGCAGCCGTCACACACTGAAAGACGCTTTTTATTGCAAAAAATATTTTTTGCGTTACCACATTTTGAGAGCTATAATTTTTCCATATTTTGGTCCACAGAGTCATGTGAGGTCTTGTTTTTTGCGGGACGAGTTGACGTTTTTATTGGTAACATTTTCGGGTACGTGACATTTTTTGATCGCTTTTTATTCCGATTTTTGTGAGGCAGAATGACCGAAAACCAGCTATTCATGAATTTCTTTTGGGGGAAGCATTTATACCGTTCCGCGTTTGGTAAAATGGATAAAGCAGTTTTATTCTTCGGGTCAGTACGATTACAGCGATATCTTATGCGTATATACTCAAGTATAAGCCGAGATTTTCAGCCCAAATTTTTGGGCTGAAAGTGCCCCTCTCGGCTTATACTCGAGTCAAGGTGGGTGGCAGGGTCGGCGGGTGAGGGCGCTGAGGCATACTCACCTGCTTCCAGCGATCCTGGCACTCCCCCTGCCATCCCACGGTCTTCGGTGCTGCAGCTCTTCCACTGTTCAGCGGTCACGTGGGACCGCTCATTAGAGAAATGAATAAGCGGCTCCACCTCCCATAGGGGTGGAGCCACATATTCATTTCTCTAATCAGCGGTAACGGTGACCGCTGATAAAGGAAGAAGCTGCGGCACCAAAGACCAGCTGTGCGGGAGAAGGAGCCGGACGCCGGGACCAGGTAAGTATGTCATATTCACCTGTCCCCGTTCCAGCCGCCGGGCGCCGCTCCATCTTCCCGGCGCCGCTCCATCTTCCCGGCGTCTATCTGCACTGACTGTGCAGGTCAGAGGGCGCAATGACGCACATAGTGTGCGCGGCGCCCTCTGCCTGATCAGTCAGAGCAGAGAGACGCCAGGACCGGACGCTGGGAGCTGCAAGCAAGAAAGGTGAGTATGGCATTTTTTTTATTGCAGCAGCAGCAATGGCAGAGCTTTATGTGGAGCATCTATGGGGAAATATGAACGGTGCAGAGCACTATAGGGCACAGCTATGGGGCAATATGAACGGTGCAGAGCACTATATGGCAGAGCTATGGGGAAATATGAACGGTACAGAGCACTATGTGGCAGAGCTATGGGGAAATATGAACGGTGCAGAGCACTATATGGCACAGCTATGGGGAAATATGAACGGTGCAGAGCACTATATGGCAGTGCTATGGGGCAATATGAACGGTGCAGAGCACTATATGGCAGAGCTATGGGTAAATATGAACGGTGCAGAGCACTATATGGCAGAGCTATGGGGAAATATGAACGGTGCAGAGCACTATATGGCAGAGCTATGGGGCAATATGAACGGTACAGAGCACTATATGGCAGAGCTATGGGGAAATATGAACGGTGCAGAGCACTATATGGCAGAGCTATGGGGAAATATGAACGGTGCAGAGCACTATATGGCACAGCTATGGGGCAATAATAAACGGTGCAGAGCACTATATGGCAGAGCTATGGGGAAATATGAACGGTGCAGAGCACTATATGGCACAGCTATGGGGCAATAATGAACATGCAGAGAACATCATGGGCATCAGGGGCATCATGTTATAGTGTAAGATCGCTGATCTCACACTTTGCTGTACACTGTGTCAGATCTACGATCTGACATGCACAGCTCCAGGCTTCCAAGTGCCTGCTCTGAGCAGGCGCTGTGAAGCCACCTCCCTCCCTGCAGGACCCGGATGCCGCGGCCATTTTGGATCCGGAGCCTGCAGCAAGGAAGGAGGTAAGAGACCTTCGAGGGGTTCTGGGGGGCTCAGGGAAGCACGCAGGGAGCCCCCTCCCTGCGCGATGCTTCCCTGTACCGCCGGCACACCGCAATCATGTTTGATTGCAGTGTGCCGGGGGTTAATGTGCCGGGAGCGGTCCGTGACCGCTCCTGGCACATAGCGACGGATGTCAGCTGCGATAGGCAGCTGACACCCGGCCGCGATCGGCCGTGCTTCCCCCGTGAGTGCGGCCGATCGCTATGACGTACTATCCCGTCGGTGATCATATGGGCCCACCCCACCTCGACGGGATAGTACGTCATATGTCAGAAAAGGGTTAAAAAATAAATAACATTAAAAAATCAGCCACACTCTCTTTTTATAGATTCAACTGCCAAAGGATCAAATAGGGCAGAGTACTTGAGGAGCTCTAAAGCCCCACCCAGGTAAAAAAAAACACCCTATACCTAAAGGGACAAATCCTCCCAGGACATGTTTTCAAACGTACAAATAGTCACGGAAAGGCTTCCCTTATAGGTACAAGTTATTGAGGCGCTCCCAGTGAGGGTTGATACATATCACCAGTCCAGGCTGGGGATATATATGTAAACTTCCCGGCCGTCACTGTCAGAGTTCCTCATTAACACAGTATGATATGCTTCCACCAGTTCATTAGATATAAGCCACGTCCGACAACAAACTTATATCCGGTCAGAAACCAACCGCGGGGTAGCGTATAATAACCAACCAAGCATGCAGATGTGGGGATTCGTGAATCGAGATAAAAGAGCAGCCCAAGATTAATTTTATATTTAATCGCCGAAAGGTGCACTAGAAAGATACAGGTATACAGTACAGACCATAAGTTTGGACCCACATTCCATTTTAAGACCTTTCTGTAATTTCATGACTATGAAAATTGTAAATTCACACTGAAGGCATCAAAACTATGAATTAACACATGTGGAATTATATACTTAACAAAAAGTGCAAAACAACTGAAATTATGTCTTATATTCTAGGTTCCTCAAAGTAGCCACCTTTTGCTTTGATGACTGCTTTGCACACTCTTGGCATTCTCTTGATGAGCTTCAAGAGGTAGTCACTGGGAATGCTTTTCACTTCACAGGTGTGCCCTGTCAGGTTTAATAAGTGGAATTTCTTGCCTTATAAATGGTGTTGGGACCATCAGTTGTGTTGTGCAGAAGTCTGGTGGATACACAGTGTTACTACCATACTCACCACCACCGGTCCCGGGACTGTCACTGCCGGCGCCGCATTACCCGGAGTGGCTGGAAACGAACAGTGGTCCGATGAGCTCCACAGCCACCCTCTCGAAAGCCTCTTCAATGATAGGCAATGGCACCAGCGGGGCCTTCCCAACTCTCTGACAGGTGTCACATGAACGGCAGTAGGCAGCCACATCGGCCCCCATTTTAGGCCAGTACAAATGCTGGGCTAGCCAGGCCTTGGTCTTAGCGATCCCTAAGTGTCCAGCCATCGGAACCTGACAAGCGATCTGCAACAACTCTGCTCAGAACAGATAGGTTACCACTAACTGTCAGTCCCTAGGCCACGCCTCTGGCGTCTCTTGCTGAACAGACACCCAGTACAGCCATCTCTGGTCCCAGACTACTCGCTCGAGGTCTGAGTCTGTGAAAGCCTGTGCCACCTGCTCCTTAAGAGCTTTCAGGCTGTTGTCGGCTTCCAACACCACTTGAAACCCCTGACTAGACATGGCCACAATAGACAAAACTGTCACGTCTTGTGTCAGTTCTCCGGGACCCATCTCCAGGTCTCCCTCTGGCTCAGCCACCACTTAGTCGGAAGGAGGAAGGCTGATGTACCTCCTTGAGGCTACCTGTGATCCAGCACTCCCACTTCTGGTGAGAGCGGCCACGACCGCTGTAACCCTGTGCAGTACCTGCCTGCCCTCAGCTTCCGCACAAGTCACCGAGTCAGGTGGACCAACCTGGTTTCCTGGCATCCCAGGGGTGTGGGAACCTTGTGCCCTGGGGCCTTAACTGGAAGCTCCACCTCTCCTGTGTCAGCCTCAACCCTATTGGCATATTCCCCTTCCTGCAGCTGTGCAGAACCCATCAGTCTGAACTCATCTAGGGGGCTCTACAATTCCTGTGGCAGCCCCTCCCACCAACTCTGGTTCTGGCCTTGCTGCTACCTGCCCCCTACCTCTCCCTCCAGAGCACACTGTCTCATCACACCTGGGAGCATTCTCACACCTTCCTGTGTCTTTTGGTTTTGTCTCATCTGAGCATGCTGCATGTGTCCTGTCAGCACAGGAGTGACTCTCAGATCCCATCTCCCTCCCTTGATGCAGGAGATACAGGCAGCACATTTACAACATTACTTGCAGTAGATAAATCAACACACATTGGGTGATCTTTACTTGGGGTCTAAGTAGCCACATACTGCAACACTAGCTACCCCAAATCTGTCCCAAGTATAACATTCGTGGGAATATTCACCGATACTCCCATCTCCCTCATTCCCATCCCGGTGTCCCAGTCCAATTACACCTTGGCGACGTGCAGTACCGGTATGACACCTCCAATCCCAGAGATGGCGAGGGTTTTTTCGGGTATCAAGTCCTGGGGGGAAACCATCCCAGGCCGCACGAGGGTCATCTCAGCGCCAGTATCCTGCAGTTCCGTAGCAGTGGCGTGGTTTATGGTGACGGGCTGGAAATTGTCACGGGACCTCCCACCACCCCCACCCACTCATGACAGGGGACGGATTTGGGAATGAGAATGAGGCCTTGGGGAGCTGGGTTGGTTGCAGAGGTGACACCTCCTGGGTGCCCCTTGCATTCCTGGGCCTGGGGAAATGGGTGGGATGAGTCTTACCCCGTCTCCTGGTGCTGTGAGTGGCATGCTTGGCTTCAGGGGTATCGAGTGTCGAGGGTATCGAGTGTCAGCCCCCCGGCTCTTGGGCTACACCATTAAGTACCGTTACATTATTAAATGCCACTTTTAGAGTTATATACCTGAGTTGGGCTGTTCCAAAGTTTTCCCTTGACACCTCCAGCTCAGGGATGCTGGCCTCAGTGGCCTCATCCTCATCACCAACAAGCATACAAAATGGAAGCTTGTCATCCATAGCCTGCAACGAGGTTTCTTCGGGAGGAACTCGGCTGTCGTCCGGGCAACCAGACGTCCGCCCTTTTCCCCAAAGTTCCAAAATAACATTAAGTCCCATCATATTATAATAGGGTGCATTAGGTCCTTGACCACGCCGACTTCATGGGCCTTGATGCCACGGTTTGTGTTTATGACCACCTGGGCCACAGTGTAGTCCTTCGGTTCACCATGGATACAGCGGACACCCACCCTCTTTCCATGAATTAGCTGTTGTGGAATTGCAGCCCTCACTAGGGTTACCAAATTCCTGATTCCAGCAGACCAGTCTCTTGCACCCCATTTACTGTCAAGGGGCATGCCTGCGGCCCTCTCCTGCTTGGGGAACAGCACTGCAGGCCGGATATGCAAAATACGAACAGGGCTGTCCTGTACTGCAGTCCATTGACTCGGTGGTCATAAGACAATGGGCGGCTAGGTGGCCAAGGGTATGACACTTCCAAGAAACCTCTTTTCGGTGTCAGTCCGCTTTGGGAACCCCAGAATGGGGATGCTACAACCCCTTTCTTCCCCAAGGACCTCTTGACCGCCTAGTACGTCTCCACCAAGCTCACTAGGTCATCATGTGGAATGAACAATCCCAAACACCCTGATTACAGACACACCAGAGATTAGCACCACACCAGGAATAATATTTAAAAATCTGCCTTTATTACACAATTCAAATAGCAACAAATAATTCATAAAAATATGTATCATATAAAATCACATATAAGTACGTACCACAGGACATATAAGAATGTTAAAATAACAGCACACCCAATATTACATCAATAGATCCCCACCAAAGTAAGAACTGCGCAATATAACATAAAAAAATATATATATTTTTCATAATTCACACAATATAAGGTGCAAAATATTTTTAGGATTAGATTGCATAAATATAAAAAGTGCATGTATATAACTGGAAAACATAGGCCCTATGACAAGGTGCTATGTGCCACAAATAAAGTACATATGCTCCTAAAGGTGCTTACTTGTTCCACAAATACTGAGCTTAAAAAAGTGCTAGATGCTATGCAAATGGTCATCAATCATAAGCCTGACAATAAAGTGCTATGTGCAAAAAATGATAAATAACATGTGCTCCAGGAAGTGCTTGTATGCACCAACGGACCTGAGCCCCAAAAAAACTAAGTGTGCAAGTGCTATGTGGTATGCATATGGCCAGCAATCATAAGCCCAACAACAAAGTGCTATGTGCTAGGAGTAACATGTGCTCCTGGGAGTGCTTATATGCACCCAGACAACTAAGTGTACAAAAAGTGCACAGAGGGGACCTAAAATAATATTAATGTCGGTAAATACCTTGGGTAGCTGTGTCCAGTGGTAACGCACCCCGACGTGTGCTTCGGACAATTCCTTCGTCCTGACGCGTCGGGACATATTTTTTATGTTATATTGCACAGTTCTTACTTTGGTGGGGATCTATTGATGTAATATTGGGTGTGCTGTTATTTTAACATTCTTATATGTCCTGTGGTACGTACTTATATGTGATTTTATATGATACATATTTTAATGAATTATTTGTTGCTATTTGAATTGTGTAATAAAGGCAGATTTTTAAATATTATTCCTGGTGTGGTGCTAATCTCTGGTGTGTCTGTAATCAGGGTGTTTGGGATTGTTCATTCCACGTGGTGATGGTAATCACACAATTGCACAGAGTACCTGGGATTGATATATGACTTATGTCAGGATATAAATAGATATATAATATATTTCTTGTCATCATATGGTACTTCTGTGTTTTAATACTATACAATTCACTAGGTCATCAGCATTATGGGGATCTCCCTGGGCAACCCAGGATTGCACTTGGTAGGGAGTGTATTAACCTTCTCCACCATCTGTGCTGGGGAGAAGGATTCAGGCTTCAACCATTTTTGGACCAGGTGTAGGAGATCGAATATTTGGGATCAGGGAGGCTTGTCACTGTGATATGCACACTTGTGCACCCATTGCACCCTAACAGTCAGAGTCACTCCTAAGTGTGCCAAGATCTCAGCCTTTAACTTGGCGTACTCTTTTGCGTTCTTCAACACAAAGTCATAGTAAGCTTTCTGTGGTTCACCCACTAGATATGGCGCCAGAACCTCCACCCACTACTCCAGAGACAATTTCTCCTGCTCCACCACCCTTTAAAACACTGCCAGGAACACCTCGATGTCTTTACCCAGGGTCATATTTTACAATGCTCTTCTTACTGATTTTCTCACATAAGAGTCATCATCTGGATTTGGGGTTGGGGCGATATCTCTGCTGCGGATGTCTCCCGCCAAAAGTTCCTTGTGCCTCTGCTGCTGTTGAATTTGTTGCATCAGGAGTTAGGGTACCGTCACACAGTGCAATTTTGATCGCTACGACGGCACGATTTGTGACGTTACATCGTCGCTTAATTATCGCTCCACTGCGGTCACACTTCACGATGTACGGCGCTGGAGCGATAATTTCATGACGTATTTGCGATGTAGAAGTCGTATGGGACAGTCGTACGGTCGTGTCACACAAGACGATTCAGAGCAAATTTTGCATAATCTGTGCGTGACGTTGTTCACTAGGGGGCGTGTCGAGCTGCTAGCTATGTGCTGATAGGCCACAGGTTCTGTGCACACAATTGGTTGGAAAATTTGTCACCTGAGCGCTATTGTTTCCAAGCCACCTCACCGGTTTCAAAATTTCCTTTCTTCACTTTGTACTTGGACACTTGTTGGACTAGGACATCGGATTCAGTATTTCACAGAATATTCCACGCTTTGCACCGCAGCTTCGAGGTATGTTAGACCGCTTGGGCATAGTGGATGGAACGATGTACTGTCGTCATGAGCGCTTCGTTCCGTCGCTGAAGCGATGCGGATGGTACGCTGTTGTGACTGGTTGTGACTGGTGAGCTACAGCGTGGCAGATGGTACAATGTATGGTCACCATGAGCGCTTTGTGTGGCTGCTGTAGGGAAGCGGGCGGTACACTGTTCTGGGTTATGGTGGCCTATGGCGTGGCAGATGAAACAAGCGATGCGGATGTTACGCTGTTATGACTGGTTGTGACTGGTTGTGACTGGTGGGCTAGAGCGTGGTAGATGGAACGCTGTTTGGTCGGCATGACCGCTTCGTTCCGCCGCTGAAGCGATGCGGATGGTACGCTGTTGTGACTGGTTGTGTCTGGTGAGCTACAGCGTGGCAGATGGTACAATGTATGGTCACCATGAGCGATTTGTGTGGCTGCTGTAGTGAAGCAGGCGGTACACTGTTTTGGGTTATGGTGGCCTATGGCGTGGCAGATGGAACAATGGATGGTAGGCATGAGCTCTTTGTGTGGCTGTTGTTGTTAAGCGTTTGGCACACTGGCAAAAGTATTGTTTAAAGGACTCTTTGTCAACCGTGTAATTTTTTTTTTTTTATAATTATTTTTCAGATGTCAAATCGTGTGGAATTCATCAGGGAATTCATCGAAATATACCAGTCTTTTCCCTGCCTCTGGAAAATCAAATCTCCAGAGTATTGTAACAGGGAAAAGAGGCAGGAGGGTTATTTAAAGCTCATTGAGCTTTACAATCGTCATGCACCAGAAGAGCCAGCAAACGAAGCGGTTAATAAAAAGAAAATTCAGGCGCTCCGCACGGTGTGGAGGAAGGAGCTTAACAAGGTTCTTCACACTACAAAGTCCGGGGCTTCCACCGAAGATGTTTATGTGCCAAAGCTTTGGTATTTTGAACATCTGAATTTTCTGAGGGACCAAGAGGTGCCACGGACTTCCACGTGTTTTCGCTTGTTGGCACCTGTGGAACAAATTGTTTTGGAGAACCACGCCGAGCAGGAGTCACAAGGGCAACAAGTAAGTAGCTCTTTGGACGAAAGTTCACCAATGTGTCCTATAATTACATAATTTTTCTCTGCATTTTATGTTTTATACTTCTGATTATCACATCAGTTTGAAGTTATTACAAAAACATGTCCACATAAGTAACCCTGTCGCAGTAAAGTATTATATGGGGAACATAATATGTATGAAATGGCGATATTTCTAAACCATACCATCTAAGCAATATAGAAAATAGTATCGCTTCAAGCTGCCGATGTACTCTTGTTGAGACTATTTAGACTATAAAATATTCATCAGGTTCCCCTAGCAGTCAGAACAGTGTAGTTAAAAGTAAATGGGAAGGTTAAAGAATATTACTGAGCTTAAAATATATTACAACCTTTTTTTACCTACTACGAATATATAGTTTGGATGCGGTTATGGTGGTCAAACTTTTTGTTGCCAGGTTCGTAACTTGTTTTTTTTTTTTTTTTTCCCCCAGGATGACAGTGCGCAGGACAGTACACTGGACTGTTCACAGGACTGCACGACAACAGATTTAGTGGAGGCGGCACCTGCCAGGACTCAATCGAGGCAAGGTCCAAGGAAACGGAAAGCCACCTCAGACGTTTCACATGAACTGTTGAGCCTTGCAAAAAAGGTGTTAACAAACAATGTTAGCCCTGCGTTGCAGGGGTTTGGACACTATGTTGTTGACAAACTGGGCAAAATGGACGACAGCCAAAGAACACTAGCGGAGCGTCTAATATTGGAAGCAGTAAACAAGGGTACAGATGGCGATTTGGACAAGCACACTCGTTTGGTCTATTCCCGGCCAATGCAGTGGACAGAGCCCTCATATTATAATGGTTGGTCACAGTGTCAGACACCAATGCGACACAATGTTCCCGTTTCCCACTTCGGCCAGCCACCCCCTAACCACTCCTACACGCCAATACCTTCACATATGGCTTCGCCCGTCAGGCACCAAAGTTATCAGCCGGAAGAATCGTCGTATCACTATTTGTGATTTCCTAACTTCTTTTACATTACTTTTTAGTTTATTGTCTTGTTAAAATAATGTTTCAAATAAAAGCTTTTATTAGAAATTCTATCACGACTGTTTGATTGGTGTGTCTCGATCACAGCACTGTATGAGGGCACAAATGAACGTAACAAATTCATGTACAGTTAACTAATACAAAAAAAATGGAATCATAGTTTAACTAAATATTTTTAATGTAACAACCAAAAAAGTATTATTGGCCCGCCTCCAACTGCTGGCACATGTCCCGAAGCTTCTGCAGCTCCTCCATTGCCACATTGTGCTGCTCCTGAATCCGCGCCATAGTGTGGATAAGCCTTTCTATGCCGGCTTCCAGATCCTCCTTGTTCACACTGACGACAGCTGTGGGTCAAAAAACATAACATTAATAACACTGTAGTCTCCCGATGTGTCTTTGCTTCTGTGAAGGAAAAAAGAAAAAAAAACAGTCAGCATATAAGGCAATACTGACTTGGGGGGGGGGGGGGTGTTTGGGTTGGGGGTGAAAGAGTGGGCCTGCCACAAAATCAAAATAACTTTATTGTGGGAACCTACTAGGATGTTGAGGCACGGAGGGCACTTCGGGATCAGAGTCTGTGTTGAATGCCTCGTGCTGTCGGCGGCGGCGCTGTCTCTTTGCCTCTGTGAAGGGAAAAAAAAAAAAAAAAGGTCTGTTAGCATATATGGCAACACTGGCTGCCGGGGGGGGGGGGAAGAGGGGACCTGCAACTGAATCCAAATCACATAATTGTGGGAACCTACTAGGATCTGGAGGAGTTGACCCGGAGGGCACAGATCCAGAAGAGGCTGTGCGGGATGCCTCGTGGCGGCGGTGGTGCTGTGTCTTTGCCTCTGTGAAGGAAAAAACAAAACAAAAAAAAGGCTGTTAGCATATATGGCAACACTGGCTGACGGGGGAGGGGGGGTGGGGGATGGCAACACTGGCTGACGGGGGAGGGGGGTGGTGGAAAGGGGACCTGCAACCAAATCCAAATCACATTATTGTGGGAACCTACTAGGATCTGGAGGAGTTGACCTGGAGGGCACAGATCCAGAAGAGGCTGTGCGGGATGCCTCGTGGCGGCGGTGGTGCTGTGTCTTTGCCTCTGTGAAGGAAAAAACAAAACAAAAAAAAGGCTGTTAGCATATATGGCAACACTGGCTGACGGGGGAGGGGGGTGGTGGAAAGGGGACCTGCAACCAAATCCAAATCACATTATTGTGGGAACCTACTAGGATCTGGAGGAGTTGACCCGGAGGGCACAGATCCAGAAGAGGCTGTGCGGGATGCCTCGTGGCGGCGGTGGTGCTGTGTCTTTGCCTCTGTGAAGGAAAAAACAAAACAAAAAAAAGGCTGTTAGCATATATGGCAACACTGGCTGACGGGGGAGGGGGGTGGGGGATGGCAACACTGGCTGACGGGGGAGGGGGGTGGTGGAAAGGGGACCTGCAACCAAATCCAAATCACATTATTGTGGGAACCTACTAGGATCTGGAGGAGTTGACCCGGAGGGCACAGATCCAGAAGAGGCTGTGCGGGATGCCTCATGGCGGCGGTGGTGCTGTGTCTTTGCCTCTGTGAAGGAAAAAACAAAACAAAAAAAAGGCTGTTAGCATATATGGCAACACTGGCTGACAGGGGAGGGGGTGTGGGGGATGGCAACACTGGCTGACGGGGGAGGGGGGTGGTGGAAAGGGGACCTGCAACCAAATCCAAATCACATTATTGTGGGAACCTACTAGGATCTGGAGGAGTTGACCCGGAGGGCACAGATCCAGAAGAGGCTGTGCGGGATGCCTCGTGGCGGCGGTGGTGCTGTGTCTTTGCCTCTGTGAAGGAAAAAACAAAACAAAAAAAAGGCTGTTAGCATATATGGCAACACTGGCTGACGGGGGAGGGGGGGTGGGGGATGGCAACACTGGCTGACGGGGGAGGGGGGTGGTGGAAAGGGGACCTGCAACCAAATCCAAATCACATTATTGTGGGAACCTACTAGGATCTGGAGGAGTTGACCCGGAGGGCACAGATCCCGAAGAGGCTGTGCGGGATACCTCGTGGCGGCGGTGGTGCTGTGTCTTTGCCTCTGTGAAGGAAAAAACAAAACAAAAAAAAGGCTGTTAGCATATATGGCAACACTGGCTGACGGGGGAGGGGGGTGGGGGATGGCAACACTGGCTGACGGGGGAGGGGGGGTGGGGGTAAGGGGACCTGCAACCAAATCACATTATTGTGGTAACCTACTAGGCTCTGGAGGAGTTGACCCGGAGGGCACTGGGACAGTTGACCCGGAGGGCACAGATCCCGAAGAGGCTGTGTGTGCTGCGTGGTGGCGGCGTTGCTGTCTCTTTGCCTCTGTGAAGGAAAAAACAAAACAAAAAAAAGTCTGTTAGCATATATGGCAACACTGGCTGACGGGGGAGGGGGGTGGTGGAAAGGGGACCTGCAACCAAATCCAAATCACATTATTGTGGGAACCTACTAGGATCTGGAGGAGTTGACCCTGAGGGCACTGGGACAGTTGACCCGGAGGGCACAGATCCCGAAGAGGCTGTGTGTGATGCCTCGTGGCGGCGGCGCTGTCTCTTTGCCTCTGTGAAGGAAAAAAAACAGTTCGGTCAGCAGTTAGCTGTGCCACATAGTGGCTCTGCAACGTTCAAACTGCCCCATAGCTGTGCCACATAGTGGCTCTGCAACGTTCAAACTGTCCCATAGCTGTGCCACATAGTGGCTCTGCAACGTTCAAACTGCCCCATAGCTGTGGCAACGTTCAAACTGCCCCATAGCTGTGGGACATAGTGGCTCTGCAACGTTCAAACTGTCCCATAGCTGTGCCACATAGTGGCTCTGCAACGTTCAAACTGCCCCATAGCTGTGGCAACGTTCAAACTGCCCCATAGCTGTGGCAACGTTCAAACTGCCCCATAGCTGTGGAACATAGTGGCTCTGCAACGTTCAAACTGCCCCATAACTGGGCCACATACTTTTGGGTACCTGCGTACTGACCTCTGCGAATCTCCTTGCGAAGCTCCTGCAGGCGCTCTGGGCTTTTGAACTTGAGATCGCCCCATTTTTTCACAATCTGGGCCTTGCTGCGAATTATCCCAAACCGCTTCCTGAGGCCCTCAGACACCACACGGACAACTTCCTCCTTGTGCTGGTTGCGGTGCAGCACCAGCCCTGTTGTTTCGTACTGCATCCGATCCATTGTTCCAATAAGGAACTTGAGCTCTGGGATGCCCAAAGGAGGATCACGGCGACTGGCAGCCATTATCACGATGTCAGGGATACAAAACAAGCTAGCGCAGGCACGCCGGAACGCTGTAACGTCATCACGCCGTCATAGACCACGAGCGTACATTACGTGACGCTCCGGCGTTATATAACCATCCTTCGAACGGCATTTACTATGTGCGTTCCTTCCGTACCGCTCAGCCGTCACAAATGTGACGCTGTCCATAAACGGTAACGCTATTGCGATGCCGATCTGTCGGCAGTACGGCGGAGTCAAGCTCCTCCTCTGGGCGTTGCCGTTCAGAGTCATTCCATCTAAAATGGCGGCGAGAATGCGTTCAGCTCCTCTGGGGCAGCCAGAGCTCCTTTTTTTTATTACTGAGATGGATGCCCTGGATTACGAGGGTCTGGAGAGCCGCCCTGCCCACCCACACATCCACAAACGGGAAGTGCTTGGCCGCATTAGCAGAATGATGGAGAGGAGGTTTGGCGTCTGCCGCAGTCAGCTTCAGCTACGTAAAAAATGGGCTGACCTACGCTATAAAACGCCACAAATGTTTGCTGAGTTGCGTGCGGTGGCAAGGCGAGGCAAGTACTAGTATGGGGGGATTGGGAGATGCACGCTGTCAGGAGGGGGGGGTTTGGGAGGGAGGCTTGCACTCATGGTTGCCAACATGACCTCAAATGCATTAAAACACATGCCCCGTTTTTGTAAAATGTAGTTATTTTCCAAGCAGAATATGCGTTGTCCGTAAACTTGTCGTGGTTCCCTAATCTCGACCACCATCTTGAAATTATTAAGATGTCCGTAAATTTTAATTTCTTAATTTACCAAAAATATTATCGGAGGAGGTTGGCCTACTGATGAAATGATACGTTTTCCAAAGACAGGAAGACCATTGAACACCAGAGCCCACAGACATGTCAGAGTATCGCACCCCTGTAAAGTGTGATCTCTATTTTATGTTTCAGTATATTGTAAGCTTTGATCTGCAGCACTCAACATTTGTGTGTAAACATTGTGATTCTTTACTTTAGGTGTAGAGAGACAGCGGCGGCAAGTGAGACCCACCATTGCCACCAGTACCCCATCTTCACAAACCAGTGGGAGCCCACAGTCCGGGACATCACGTAAGTTCACAATCATTGATTGCATTTTTTTTAACATCACACGGGACATAACAGGGTAGCTGAAATATTTGAAGACATTACAGACGCAGTAATGACCCAGCGGCCTACCACGCCGCCACCATCTGTTGCGACCATGCACCCTCGCACCCCTGTGAAGTGTGATATAAATTTTATGTTTCAGTATATTGTTAGCTTTGATCTGCAGCACTCTACATGTGTTTTTAAAGATTGCTTTTGTTAACTTTGTGTAGAGAGACAGCGGCGGCAACAGGTACCTGCAATTGCCAGCAGCACCACAGCATCCACCACCAGCGGGAGCCCACAGTCCGTGACGTCACGTAAGTTAACAATCATTGATTACAGTTTTTCAACTGCATACGGGACATAAGAGGGTAGTGGAAATATTTGAATACATTACAGACGCAGTAATGACCCAGCGGCCTACCACGCCTCCACCAGACAGCAGACGCCCTCGCACCCCTACACCACCCTCAACACCTCCCTTCCGCCACTCCTTTTCCTCCCCCGGGTCGGCGGCATTCTCCCCAGAAGCTAACATACGTAAGTGACCAAAACAGCGAGCGCTTCCCAACGGCGTGTTCCATAGTTCACCAGATCTGTTATTATTTCCTTTTAGGTGCTGCATCAGTGGCCAGATCGCTGGGGTGGGAAATTAGCAGCTCAGGTTCTGGCAATGAGGAACCGGCGTCCCTTCTCCGTAAGTATCAACATAATACGAGTGGTTTTCTGCTGGATGTCACAATAGACAACTAAAACAGTAAAATTTATTACAATTAACATCGCCCTGTGGTGCCAGACCAAATAGAAATTTACAACACACAAAATTTGTTCCTGCCCCAGAGGTCGGGATGTATTTTCAGCGGAATCAACGTTGGTTCTCCAACCTCTTCTATCCACAGAACCGCCCACCGTAAGAGAGCTCCTGGCGAGACAATTGCGCCTGGAGCGGACAGCAGCGCTCCTGCAGCAGACAGCAGCGCTCCTCCAGAATCAGGTAGAGCAGCAGGGCGTGACGCTGCGACACCTCTTGGGCCGTGGAAGGAGATAATTTTTTTTTTTTTTTTGGTTATGTTATATTTTGTTGGTAAATAATTTAAAACCAAGAAATTGTTACAAAAAAAACAAAAAATCTTCGCATTCTTTCTTTAATGTTTACCAAGCTATAAGGGTTAACATCACCATTTTATAGGCATCACATTTAAATTAATTTTGAGAGGTTTATATGACAGCAAAGCAAAAAAAAATATTTTTTTTTATACGGCGCGATCCTGCCAGGGTACAGCTCCAGAACCATTAAAGTACTGACAGTATTTTTCGCGACAGTCCCTTGCATCGTCTGCCTGTCTGCCAGATCCAAGTGCTTGAAGAGCTGTAAAATTATCAGGTTGTGTACGCCATTCCCCGGGCACAATATCTCCGGTTCTTGCGTCCACTGCATCAATAAACGAAGGAGGAGAATAGGAGCTCGTATCATGACGTCTCAGGAAATTATGGAGCACACAGCATGCCAAAACCACAAAGTCTATAGACGGCAGCTTCAAGTTGATAGCTGTGTGGAACACTCTAAACCGATTTGCCATAATCCCAAAGGCATTTTCAACCACACGACGGGCCCTCGACAACCGGTAATTAAAGATTCTGCGCTCCGGTGTGAGTGTTCTCTGTGCAAATGGCTTCAGCAAATGTGGATGAAGAGGGAAAGCTTCGTCAGCGATGAAGACAAAATTTAGGTTTGCTTTTGTGTCTTCATTTAGTGGCAACAGCAGTTCATTGTTCCTCAAGCCTTCCCCAAATGAAGTGTGTTCAAAAACTCCACCATCGGAGACTCGACCATTCATGCCAACATCCACATCGACAAACTCATAGTTCGCATTGACAAGGGCCATGAGGATCACACTGAAATATCCTTTGTAGTTGAAAAAAAAGGATCCAGAGTTGGCTGGTTTCGTGATGCGCACATGCTTTCCATCTAATGCACCACCGCAGTTTGGAAACTGCCACAGCTCATCAAAATCGGAAGCAATCCTCTTCCAGTCATCCGCCGTCTTGGGAAACTGCAAGATGAGAAGGAAACATGTACAATTTAGGTCAAATATATTATGCACATACACTCTCATGATGACATCCTACAGTGATTGAGGCGCAGTATGGATTAGTATAACAAAGTCAACAACCCTGAGTATGCAGGCAGCCATTTTATCAGATGGCTTCGGTGAATGAGAGGGGGTGCTAAACAATATATCGAAATTATATAATCACTAAAATTACGTTGGGAGCAGCAAATAAAAGAAGGGTGGCGCAGGGTTGGAGCAGCACATATCAGAATGGAGCCGCAAAATGGTAGCAGCACATGTCAGAATGGAGGTGCAGGATCACAGCAGCACATGTCTGAATGGGGGCGCAGGATGGGAGCAGCACATGATAGGATGTAGAACATATACCAATAGAAATGCGCGCAACCAGGGCGTAGAACGGGTTAAATAGCTAGTATTATATATCGACATAACACAGCAGCCAAAAAAATATAGTAGTACCTCCATATAATGCCTTAAGCTGTGCACAATGGCCTCGCATGTCTCCGGAATCACAACGCTCAGGAAAGGTCTGGAAACAGCTGCGGAAAACTGCAAATCCTGAAGAGACCTTCCTGTTGCCAGGAACCGCAGTGTCACTGCCAACCTTTCATCCACGGGCACGGCTGCACGCATCGGCGTATCACGCCTTTGTATGAGTGGCGTAACAGCAGACAGTATTATCTTGAAGGATTCCTCGGACATCCGAAGGTAGTTTCGGAAATCATGAGGGTTATTGTCACGTAACTCTCTTATGAGACCCATGTGTGACAATGTGGATCTTTTCTGCAGCCAGCTCCGGGTCCACATGCGACGTTTTCGTTTAGGACGTCTCTCCTCTTGAAGACGTGCTGCCTCAAACACCAGGGCAGCAGCAACAACAGAACTCTCATCGGAAGTGAGCATAGTTCCTAAAAAGAAAACAAACGTACAATAAATACACGTGCTTACAAAACAATGTTCTGACCGTTGATCTAATAACTATATATGTTACTACTGGTATTAAATGGGGCAGTCAACCATCCCGATCTGTAAAAGGATTAATTAATTGGGCCACGCTACAGCTGTGTACCTGAGGTTCTCAGGCCTACCCTACTCTCCATAAAGGAACAATCGACCACACTCCAGCGTTTATCCCCGTTGAAGCGCAACATATGCTACGCTGTAGCGTTATACATACCTTTTGCGGTAAAAGTCTAGTAGTTAGAAAAGTCCAGGGAATCCAGCGAATTTAGGAGTTCTGTTTACAGCACGTGCTACAGAGAGAAATGAATAGCGCGCTCGAGAGCTCCGGTTTTATCCGCTGTGAACAATAGTCCTTTGTCTGTCGAATGAGCGCACAGTATTGTACCGCCCAATCAGCACACGCGAGGTGGAGAATTCAGCGCTCCTACGTAGCCAGCTCCTCCGCCCTTTACATCGTATACAATATCGTGCACACCTTTGTTACACCATGCGATCAAGCCGCCACAGCGGGACACTAGACGACGAAAGAAAGTTTCAAACGATGCGCTACGACGTACGATTCACAGCGGGGTCCCTGATCGCAAGAGCGTGTCACACACTGCGATATCGTACCTATATCGCTCGAACGTCACAAATCGTGCCGTCGTAGCGATCAAAATTGCACTGTGTGACGGTACCCTTAAGGCCCCTTCACATTTAGCGACGCTGCAGCGATACCGACAACGATCCGAATCGCTGCAGCGTCGCTGTTTGGTCGCTGGAGAGCTGTCACACAGACCGCTCTCCAGCGACCAACGATGCCGGTAACCAGGGTAAACATCGGGTAACTAAGCGCAGGGCCGCGCTTAGTAACCCGATGTTTACCCTGGTTACCATGCTAAAAGTAAAAAAAAAACAAACAGTACATACTTACCTACAGCCGTCTGTCCTCCAGCGCTGCGCTCTGCTTCTCTGCTCTCCTCCTGTACTGTCTGGGAGCCGGAAAGCAGAGCGGTGACGTCACCGCTCTGCTTTCTGGCTCACAGCCAGTACAGGAGGAGAGCAGAGCACAGCGCTGGAGGACAGACGGCTGTAGGTATGTACTGTTTGTTTTTTTTTACTTTTAGCATGGTAACCAGGGTAAACATCGGGTTACTAAGCGCGGCCCTGCGCTTAGTTACCCGATGTTTACCCTGGTTACCAGTGAAGACATCGCTGGATCGGTGTCACACACGCCGATCCAGCGATGTCTCCAGGGAGTCCAGCGACGAAATAAAGTTCTGGACTTTATTCAGCGACCAACGATCTCCCAGCAGGGGCCTGATCGTTGGTCGCTGTCACACATAACGATTTCATTAACGATATCGTTGCTACGTCACAAATAGCAACGATATCGTTAACAATATCGTTATGTGTGAAGGTACCTTTAGTCTCCTGCTGTATCTGCTGCTGCTGCTTGGCGCTGCTGCTGCTCACAGAACTGCTGTTCTTGGCGCTGCTGCTGCTCTCTGTGCTGCTGGTGTTGTTGCTGCCATATCTGTTGCTGCTGGAGATTAGCCTGCATGAGTTGCTTTACCAATTCCTCCATGTTGTCAGATTTTGGTCCTGCAGCCGCTTTCACCCAGGACATGTGATGTCTGTGTGGCAGTCACCCTGCCCCTCGGGATTCGTGCCCGTGCTTCTAGCACCAATTGTAATAGTCCAGCAAGTTTATTTCACTTCATAAACTGCTTCAGGAGGCAAACAACACAGAGCTTTTTCTGGCACAAAGCGAAAACAAAACTGAAAACAAATAGTCCATGTAGTATTGTGGGTCCGCCCACTCAGGTGAGTGCCTTTAGCAACACATACTGAAGGTAAACACGAATAGCAGGTACATAATGCATTTAGCCTTGCGGGTCCACCCGCTCAGGTCAATGTTTATGATAACACACATTGGAGGTCTCCACATCTCTATCCACAGACACTGATTGAGAGGCTCGGCCTCTATTTTATCTGCTAAACCATGCCCCTGGGGTTGGGATATGTGGACGGTCATTCCCACCTGGAATGGACTCATAGAAGTGCAGTATTGTGTAAGGAGGAAGACCGGGCTGCGGGCACCTGTGTTATGCCGAATCCAGAACTGTCGAGGCCGCGTCCAGTGTTGCCGAAGGGAAACAATGAGGGACCAGACAGGTCCCATGACTCAGGGAGAGGGTGCATGGCCAAGCCGGGTAGTGAACAGGAAGCGCTGGAAAGTGCTCTCAGTTTACCGCCGGCGATGAGAGCAGAGATGTGTGCAGCGCGCTCAGCAGTTACAGAGGCAGTGCGAAGACGTGCCCCGGCAGAGCTTAGGTGAACGCTCCAGTGAGCCAGCAAGGGTTCAGGGTGCCACACGCCCTGCCAAGCAGAGTGCATTGCTCAAACGGAAGAGTAGGTGCCAGTGACAGGACCCTCAGGTGTGTGCCCCATTACTGATATTTGCACAGCAGCACACGTGTGGGACAGAGACTAATGCAGCACTACCCACTTTGGCTGCACAGCTTTATGGACTAGGGGCTCAGCGGGCAAAAGCGGTGACCGCCCGTTGCTGTGAGCAGGTTTGTTGGTATCAATCTGAGGACACCACGCCGGCCGTTGCAGGTACTCCATCTCACATCAGACTGTATGTGGATGACAATCAGAGAAGACTACGATAAGTTCCGTTTAACTATCAGACTGTTGCGTTAACTATTTACTTCCTTCGATTCCTGTTTATTAACTCCCTCCGAAGAGATCATTTTCATTCTTTTGTTAAAAATTAAATAATATTGTTATACAGCATTGTTCTGCAATCTCTGCATTACTGCATTTCCGAACCTGCTTACAATAGCACGAAACGGACGTTGTCCATCAGGCTTCTTCACCTGCTCATTCCCATATCTCCTGCACACCGCACCATGCACTTTATTGAGATGTTGATATCATCTAAGATGGATTAAAGGAATTTCAACAAGATAGACTGGGTGAGTACTCCATTTCTTTTCTAGTTTGTGCAAGATACCATTATTCAATGTGTAACCTCCCCCCAAAAGAGGTCTTTAATAGGGTTGAGTGAAACGGATCGGACAAATTAAAAAATCGCCGACTTTCGGCAAAGTCGGGTTTCGTGAAACTCGACCCAATCCTAGTGTGGAATCGGCCATGAGGTCGGCGATCAGCGCGCCAAAGTCGCGTTTCGTATGATGTTTTCAGCGCCATTTCTCATCCAATGAAGGTGGACGCAGAGTGTGGGCAGCGTGATGACATAGGTCTCGGTCCCCACCATCTTAGAGAAGGGCATTACAGTGATTGGCTTGCTTTCTGCGGCGTCACAAGGGCTATAAAGGGGAGTGCACGCCGACCGCCATCTTACTTCTGCCGATCTTAGCATAGGGAGAGGTTGCTGCAGCTGCATCAGAAGAAGGGATATAGTTAGGGAGGGAGGATTAACCCCCGAAACTGCTTGTGCTGTAGCGATTTCCACTGTTCAACACAACCTTTTCTTTGCAGGGACAGTGGAGTTTATATTTTTGTGCATCAGTGCTGTAGCTTATTAGGCTGCCTTATAAGGCTCCCTGATAGCTGCATTGCTGTTTGTACGCCGCTGTGCAAACCAACTGCTTTTTTCAAGCAAAAATCATGTTGCTCCTTTCTGCACAGTTCTCTTGTTTATTTGTTTACACTTTTGTGTGCAGCAGTCCTTTTTATTGCTGCCATACTTGTCCTGAGATCATTGTAGGGAGATTGAAATTGTACTACAGCCCTTGTATTTTTTGATATATCTTCCAGCCACGTTCTGCCACTCACATTGTGTAGTGTAATACACTGGGCCTGAGTTTTGTTGCAGTCTCCCCCCAAAAAAGGGAGATTGAAATTGGCACTAAGTGGATCTACGTCACAGTTCTGTTAGTTTGTCGTAAATCTTCCAGCCACGTTCTGCAACTTACATTGTGTAGTGTAATACACTACGCCTGAGTTTTGTTGCAGTCCCTCACCCCCCCAAAAAGGGAGATTTATATTCTCCACAAGTTTATATACACCTTCTACCTTGTTTCACAGTACCATATAAGGTTGTTATTTTGGTTAGATTGTCCCAAAAATGAGGAAGTCTGGTGGAAGAGGCCGTGGGCGGGCGTTGCCAGCTGGTACTGATGTTGGTGGTGGTGGAGCATCTGGTGGTAGTGAGAAAATCAAAATAGCACAAAAGGCTCGAGGTGTTGAGCCAACGTTATCGTCTGGCTACACAAGGCCTCGAAGGCTCCCTTATCTGGGAGTAGGAAAACAGCTTTTAAAGCCGGAGCAGCAGGAAAAAGTTTTGGCTTTCCTTGCTGACTCAGCCTCTAGCTCTTTCGACTCCTCTTCAGAAGGTTCAAAATCGAAAAGCAGCGAGTCGTCAGTGGATGCTCCCGGTCATGAACAAGTCGCTTCCTTGTGTCCTTCACCCAAACCAAAAGTGAAGGATGCGGCAGGCGAAACTACAGTTTACTCCATGGAGCTCTTTACACATACCGTGCCTGGGTTAGAGAGGGAAATTGTTAAAAGCCCATTACAAGATGAATCAAACATGGAGTGCACAGATGCACAGCCACAGCTAGATTATTATGCTGTTCCATTGACTCAGATCACTACATTACCCTCGCAGTGTACTGAGCCAGAATCTGACCCTGATGAGACTATGGTGCCCCGTCACGAACGCTATAGCACGTTACACAGTGACACAAAGGAAGGTGCACATGTCATTGAAGAGGAGGTGATAGATGACCCAGTTTTTGACCCAGATTGGCAGCCATTGGGGGAAGAGAGTGCCGCTGTCAGTAGCTCAAAAGCGGAGGAGGATGATCCGCAGCAGCCATCTACATCGCAACAGCTTTCATCTGGCAGGCCCGTATCTGGCCAAAAATGTTTGTCAAAACCAAAAACAGTTTTAGGACAGCGTGGCCATCTGGTGAAAGTAGCACAGCGTGCAATGCCTGAAAAGGTAATCCATAGTAGGAACAGTGCAGTGTGGGAATTTTTTAACCAAGATCCGAATGATCAGTGCAAAGTTATCTGTAATGCACTTGCAAGCCTGGACTAACTACCAAACGTCCAGTACCGTTGGTGCACCTGCTCAGAATGAAGGTAGTCAGCAACGCTACATTGCTTCCCTCACAGTAAGCCCACTGGTTAGGACACCACCAGCAGCAAATGTGGAGGTATCGTTGCAAGGCCAAAGCAGTCAGGGAATCACAAGGTTCTTGGTAGGAAACACTGTAGGTAGGCCAACATCAAGAATACCATCACCAACCCTCTCTCAATCTGCCATGTCCACCACCACCCCCGCTAGTTCCACCATATGCAGCTCTCCAGTCCAGCTCACCCTACAAGAGACTCTCCTTAGGAAAAGAAAGTACTCATCCTGTCATCCGCGTACACAGGGTTTGAACGCCCACATTGCTAGACTAATCTCGTTAGAGATGATGCCCTACCGGTTGGTTGAAAGCAAAGCTTTCAAAGCCCTGATGGCCTACGCAGTACCACGCTATGACCTACCCAGTCGACACTTCTTTGCGAGAAAAGCCATCCCAGCCCTCCACCAGCATGTCAAAGTCCGCATTGTCCATGCACTGAGGCAATCAGTCAGTAGAAAGGTGCACCTCACAGCAGATGCATGGACCAGTAGACATGGCCAGGGACGTTACGTGTCCATCAAGGCGCACTGGGTTAATGTGGTGGATGCAGGGTCTACAGGGGACAGCCATAGTGGGACAGTTCTGCCTAGCCCACGGTCTAGGAAACAGTTGGCTGTAGGCGTTCGCCACCCCTCTTCCTCCTCCAGAAGTGAAAGCTTGTCCACAGAGCGCAGTCGCACGACCACTCCATCCGCAGCTGTCAGTGTTGCACTCAAGGTGTCCCATTATGGAACAGCTAGTGGTAAGCGTCAGCAGGCTGTGCTACAAATGAAGTGTTTGGGCGACAACAGACACACCGCGGAAGTACTGGCCGAGTACTTGCAGCAAGAAACTCAGTCATGGCTGGGCAGTGTACATCTTGAGGCAGGCAAGGTAGTCAGTGATAACACCTTGAACCTGGTGGTGCAGTGCTTCCTGAAAAATTATCCGGAGTTACCAGCCCTGCTCCTGAAGGTGCGAAGACTTTGCTCGCACATCCGCCGGTCGCCTGTACACTCCAGCCGTATGCTGAACCATCAGCGATCGTTGAATCTTCCCCAGCACCGCCTAATAATCGACGTTGCAACAAGGTGGAACTCCACACTGCACATGCTTCAGAGGCTGTGCGAACAGAGGCGTGCTGTCATTTATTTGTGGGAAGATACACATACACGGGCAGGCAGTTGGATGGCAGACATGGAGTTGTCTGGTGTGCAGTGGTTGAAGCTACAAGACCTCTGTCAAGTCCTTCAGTGTTTTGAGGAATGCACACGGCTGGTAAGTGCAGACGACGCCATCATAAGCATGAGCATCCCACTAATGCGTCTGCTGATGCAAAGATTGACGCACATGAAGGAACAGGCGTCTGCAGCTGAGGAGGGAAGCCTTGATGGCAGTCAGCCATTGTCTGCTCAGGGAACTCTCCTGGATGAGGTGGCAGACGAAGAGGAGGAGGATGATGGGGATGAATATTTATGGGAGGAGGATGCTTCTCAAGGGGCAATAGAAACTGGTGGCATTGCAAGGTCAGGTACAGGGTTTTTGCGGGCCACAAGTGATGTTGATTTGCAAGAAAGTGCTCCTCAACCCAGCACAAGCAGTGAATTGACACCTGGAACATTGGCCCACATGGCTGAGTATGCCTTGCGTATCCTAAAAAGGGACCCCCGCATTATCAAAATGATGACCGATGACGATTACTGGTTGGCCTGCCTCCTGGATCCACGATACAAAGGAAAATTACAAAATATCATGCCACATGAGAACCTTGAGCAAATATTGGCTACCAAACAAGCAACTCTTGTAGACCATTTGGTTCAGGCATTCCCAGCACACAGCAGCGGTGATGGTTCTCACACGAGCTGTAGGGGGCAACATGGCAGAGGTGTTAGAGGTGCACAAATCCGAAGTGGCGTTGGACAGAGGGGTTTCATGACCAGGTTGTGGAGTGATTTCGCAATGACCGCAGACACGACAGGTACTGCTGCATCAATTCAAAGTGACAGGAGACAGCATTTGTCCAGTATGGTTACGAACTATTTTTCCTCTCTTATCGATGTTCTCCCTCACAGGTCATTCCCCTTTGATTACTGGGCATCTAAAATAGACACCTGGCCTGAATTGGCAGAATATGCATTACAGGAGCTCGCTTGCCCAGCTGCTAGTGTGCTATCAGAAAGAGTCTTCAGTGCTGCTGGTTCAATGCTGACTGAAAAAAGAACACGTCTGGCTACCCGAAATGTTGATGATCTGACCTGTTGTGAATTCTGCTCTTGGGTTCCCTCCAGTGGTTGTAGGTGGGAATGCAGTTGTCTTTGAGTCACAGTCCTGGCCAGGTGTATCTGCTAATTGCTGTTCTGACTGGGATATTTAAGTGTGCAGGATTCATTAGCCCTTGCCAGTTGTCAATGTTCCTTGTGAAGTGTTGGATCACTTTCTGGCTTCTCCTGCTTGCTGCCAAATTCAGCAAAGATAAGTGTTTGGTTTTTGTATCTGTAGTACACTGCTGTGTGCTTGTTTCAGTTTTATTCCTGCTCTGATTGTAGGATTCACTGGAGTTGCAGATTTACGCTCCTACATCTTTAGTTAGATGTAGGAAGTTTTCTGTATATTCTGTTGTGGATGTTTTTGAAGGATTTTAATACTGACCGCACAGAACTCTGCCCTATCCTGTCCTATCTAGCTAGAGTGGCCTCCTGTGCTAAATCCTGTTTTTCTGCCTGTGTATGTTTTTTCCTCTCCGACTCACCGCCAATATTTGTGGGGGGCTGTCTATCCTTTGGGGATTTTCTCTGAGGCAAGATAGTATTCCTATTTCCATCTTTAGGGGTATTTAGTCCTCCGGCTGTGACGAGGTGTCTAGGTGTTAGGTACACTCCACGGCTACTTCTAGTTGCTGTGTTAAGTTCAGGATTGCGGTCAGTATAGTGGCCACCTTCTCCAGTGAAAGTTCTCATGCAGCTCCAAGGTCACCGGATCATAACACTAACCTTCATTAAAATGAACCAATCATGGATTTCAAATTATATTGCCCCACCTTCCCTTGCTGACACGTTGCTTGCCTTAAAAATGTCTTGCTTTTGGCCTCCTCTTACTGACTGCTTCAATTCCTCCATTTGCAGCTGCTGAATGTGCACCATAGGCCATTTTTATACGTCCCTAAATGGGCTGACTCCCCCCACAAGGCCGTGGTCACCACTTGGCGCAAGCACCCGTGCGAGTGCCGTTTGCCTGGACAGGTGGGTGTGCCCACTCTTGGGCGACGGCACTGGCACAGGGTCCCTCATAGTACAATGAAGTGTCTCTGATGGTGGTGGTGCACAACCAAGGTCAGATACACCGTCGTAATATGAGGGGCCCTGTACCAGTACCGCCGCCCACGAGAGTGTTCCCCCCAGCTCGAACAGTGCTCTACCACTTGTAAAACTTACCTCTCCCTGCTCCACCACTGTGTAGTCTGTGCTGTTAAATCCTTCAATGGCACTGCCGATACAAATTTGTTGAAATGATAGATGATAGTAAAAATATACAGGGGCCCTGGCCTCCATTTAGACCAGTTAAAACTTTGCGCCAACTACCACTGTCTACTACTCAGCAGAGGAGCCCACCCCTGTACCTAGCTATGCCACCAGTTTATTTATGAACATTTTTTTGACTGACATTTAGCCCACTTTATTATTTTGGTCTACTGTGTCAGCCACTTATTACAGTTGTCCGCCACTGAACAAAGCAATGCCACGTGTGTACTCCTGTTACCAATTTTGAACTGCATTTAGCCTACTTACTTACTTTGGCCTAGTAACTGTGTGAGCCTCTCATAATAGTTGTCCTCCTCCGCTGAACAAAGCTATGCCGCCTGTGTACTCCTCTTACCAATTTGGAACTGCATTTAGCCTACTTACTTACTTGGGCCTAGTAACTGTGCGAGCCTCTCATTACAGTTGTCCTCCTCCACTGAACAAAGCTATGCCGCCTGTGTACTCCTCTTACCAATTTTGAACTGCATTTAGCCTACTTTTTTATTTTGGGCCTACTAACTGTGTCTGCGCCACTCATTACAGTTGTCCTCCACTGAACAAAGCTATGCCGCCTGTTTAGTCCTGTTACCAATTTTGAACTGCATTTAGCCTGCTTTATTATTTGGGCCTATATCTGTGTTTCCTCCTCATCCTGCCCATTACCCAGCCACTGCTAGATGAGTCTGCTGGTACATTGACCCAGACCGCTACATTCCCCTTGCACTCTACACAGCCAGAATCTGACCCTGCTGAAAGTCAGGTTCCCCTTCCCGCATACTATACCACCTTACACGGGGACAAGGAGGAAGGTGCAGATGAAAGTGCAGGTTCCTTCATCAGGTGGGGGAGGCATACTCGTTGGCACTGGCACAGGGCCCCTTATCGTATGCAAAAGTGTCTCTCGCAGTGGGAGGCGCCGCCCGCCGTTAAAAACACCGCCGTACTATGAGGGGCACCTGTGCCAGTGCCAACTAGTGGGCCCCCCCTGCTTGCTCAGGATCACAGCAATTGCAAAGTTGAAATACTTACCTCTCCCTGCTCCACCGCCGTGACGTATTCCGCGTTTCCTGGGCCCACGAAAATCTTGAGCCAGCCCTACCCCCCCACAACTTTAGCCAAATGAGACCCTGTTTTCAATGCCTAACTATTATTATCCCTGTCGCCCAACAAAGGATAGATTTATTGGGAGACAGGGAATGGAAGGGACAAGGAAGGTGCAAACAGGGGTTTACAATAGCAAAAGATAATGCACATGAGTTATCTTGTCTGTAACATAGCACAGTGCTTCAACAATTACAAACTCAGAATCTGTCTCACAAGCAACTTTACACAATAAAACATATATAGATGGTACTCTGCATATAACCTCCCTGGCCTTTACTACGCAGGCCACACGGCTACCGTGCTCTAACTACTAAAGCCTGCACTAGGCCCTAACAGGTGCACCAAACAGGAACAAACTCACGGTGATGTTGGGGACACAGGTCCAGTCCCAGGGGGCCCCCGAAGTCCAAAACGGTGGTGCGCACGGATTCCTGTCAGCTCTGCAAAGCGTGGTCTTCTCCTTGCTTCTGGATCCTAGGGGTGCTCCTGGAAACTGTAAGTCCCCTTCTCAGTATCTTCATGGCTTCACAAACTAGCACAGAACAGCCACCCTTTGCTGTAACCGGGAAAGTCTATTTAACAAACGCAGTTCATCTCAAGCTGTGTAATCTTCCTTGCAGCCAGAACAGCACAAAGTTCTCTCAGTTCTCTCTGAAATTTTCCCTCCACACGCTGCTTCAGCTCCACCCCTCCACACAGCACCGACCAGTTCATCACAAACATAAGAGCAGGGAAGAAAAGCAGAACATACCATCACACCAGACAAGGGGATGCAGCCTCTTAAAGTGACAGCTTGTTTCTTATTGTCCATAACAGCACCACCCTCTTACATGCCTCCCTTCTTAATGATGGTCGTCCTCGGCCATCACAGCATCAGGGTAAAAGTGTAATGGAGGAGGCAACAAAGGTGTAAAAACAGACAGAGTACACTGTTCTACATATCGGACTGGTGGAACCCCTGCATTAGACCTCTGGGATCTCCGAAGTTCTTGGCTGTCGGGCAAGGCTTGACTATCTTCCAGAGGAACACTTGTTGCAGGGGACATTGTGCGCTCTTGTCTGGTCTCATCCTCGCATGGCGGTACTGGTACATTCATGGGATTACCGTCTCTGGGTGGCTGAGGACCCCCTACTGTGTCAGGGACGGTCCACCACTCATCATCGATTTGGTCATCAGGCATGACAGATTCAGGAAGTGGAGTGGCGCCTTCGGGCGACAATGGCATAGAACAGACCTCAGACCGGCAAGGCCGCAGCATATTTCTGTGAAGTACTCTAGGGGCGGATGCCCCATCTTCAATCTGTACCTTGTAGACAGGGCCGTTAGCATACACTCGCTCGATAACCTTGTATGGCTGTACTTCCCATTTCTCACTTAGTTTTCCCTTGCGGCGTTTCTCTGTGACCAATACCCGGTCTCCAGGTTGGAGCGGTAACTCTTGAGTCAGTTTGCGGGCCGTATGTTCTTTTTCTTGCAGTTGCTGACCCGCCAACCGCCGTATCGTTTGCAAACGTTGCCGATGCTCTTTCACCCATGAGGTGACATCAGCTCCTCTGGCTGTTCCAATTTCAGCTCAATGATCTCTCGTCCAGCTCTTCCAAACAACAGTAGATAGGGGGTATAACCTGTGGTGGAGTGGACCCGATTGTTGTAGGTCCAGACCAATTCTGGCAGATAGTCTGGCCAACATACCTTCTTATCCTCCTCCAATGTTCTCAGCATCTGAAGCAAGGTTCTGTTGAAGCGTTCGCAAGCTCCATTGCCTTGAGGATGGTAAGGGGTGGTCCGGGACCGCTCGATGCCATACATGCGATACAATTCTTCCATCACCTTGCCTTGGAAACATGCGCCTTGGTCGGAGTGGATACGCTTTGGGCACCCATACACCCAGATGAAGTCTTGACAGATGGCTCGCGCCGCCGATTCCGCAGTCTGGTCTCTAGTCGGAGTGACTACTGCGAACTTAGAGAAACTTAGAGAAATGATCGGTCATCACCAAACAGTATTGCAGCCCCTGCGCCAAGTGTCCCACGAGGAGATAGTCGATCATCAAGACTTCCAACGGTTCCTTAGTTTGTATGGTCTGGATGGGTGCCCTCTGTTCAGTACTCTTAATGAGGTCACATACTCGACACTGCCAGCAAACCTCTTCCACCACAAGCTCCAACCGGGGGCAATACACATACCGCTGCAACCATTGGTAGGTCTTTGTGGGGCCGAAGTGCGCTTCGAATTCGTGGGTTTCTTTAGCTATTTCTTGAGCCATTCTTCCCGGGATGACCACTTGCCACCTTACTTCCATATCTTTTGGCTGTTGCCTCTTACGATATAGTACTGACTCTCGCACTTCCAGTCTATCCCACTGGTGCAACACACTCCTCATTTCAGAGTCCAGATTATCTCTCTCTTGTTTGCCAGGCTTCTGCTTTTGCATTACCCACCATTTCATCTGTCTCAGCCCTTCGTCTTCATCCTGAACGTGTCCCCATTCCTCATTGGTTCTCCCCAGGGACCGGGGTAATGCGCAGGCCTCCCTTCTTGACTGGGCCACAACCATTGGGGGCTTGAACTTATTGAAGTCTGGGGTTTCCTCCTCTTCGAGTTGCTCATCAAGATCCCCCACTGGAGTCTCCACAGGCACTCTTGACAGCCCATCCGCATTTGCGTTTTCGGTAGCAGAGCGATAACGGATGGTAAAGTCGAACTTGGCCAGGCGAGCCATCCACCGTTGTTCTAAGGCTCCCAGTTTAGCATTCTCAAGGTGGGCCAGGGGATTATTGTCTGTTCGAACTTGAATTTTGGTTCCTGTCAGGAAGCCTGCAAACTTTTCTGTCATGGCCCACACCAGGGCCAGGAGCTCTAACCGGAAGGACCTGTAATTGTGAGGGTTTCTTTTTGCTGTCTCGCAGGGACCTGCTAGTATACCCGATAACTCTCTCATGTCCATCCTGTATGTGAGAAAGTACTGCACCGAGTCCATGAAGGCTACCATCGGTGTATAACAGGAACGGTTGATCGAAGTCTGCGTAGGCCAAAATCGGGGCCGAAGTAAGGGCATTCTTTATAGCCTGGAAGGCCTCGTGTTGTCCCTGTGCCCAGGGGATGCGCTGGGTCTTTGGCACTCCAGCGGTTCCCCTCAGCAACTCATTGAGAGGACCTGCCACCTTCGCGAAGTCTTTAACAAACCGGCGGTAGTACCCCGCGAGTCCCAGGAAGGCCTGGAGTTCTCTCACTGTTTGAGGGACTGGCCACTTCTGGATAGCAGCCACTTTTTCTCGCGAGGGTAGAACTCCATCTTGTGACACTATGTGGCCTAGGTACTCGATCTCCCTCTTGAAGAGGTGGCACTTTTTTGGCTTCAACTTCAGGTTATGCGCTCGCAGTCTTCCGAGTACCTGTCCAAGCCGGGCAAGATGGTCTTCGAATGAGGATGAAAACACAATGATGTCATCCAGATAGATCAGGGTAGCCTCGAAATTTAAATCTCCCAAACACTTTTCCATCAGCCGCTGAAAGGTGCCTGGAGCATTGGAGATCCCGAAGGGCAACCGGTTAAACTCGAACAGTCCCATAGGGAGGATGAAGGTGGTTTTCTCTCTGTCTTTCTCTGCCACGGCTACTTGCCAGTATCCGCTTGCTAGGTCCAGGGTGGAGAAGTACTTGGCTTTACCCAACGCTGTCAAGGATTCCTCGATGCGGGACAATGGATACGAGTCTTGAACAGTGCAGGCATTGAGTTTCCTGTAATCTACACAGAACCGGATGGTCCCATCCTTTTTCTTGACGAGCACCACCGGGGCTGCCCAAGGGCTCTGACTACTCTGCACCACTCCTGAATCCAGCATCTGCCTCAATAATGTTTTCACCTCTTGGTACATCTTGGGCGGGATCTGCCGGTATCGTTCTCGAATTGGACGAGCTTCCCCAGTCGGGATCTCATGCGTGATGGCTTCAGTACAGCCGAAATCTTCGGCCTGATTTTCCCACAGCATATTTTCTATTGCTTGCACACGCTCAGGGCCCATAGCCTTCACATCCACTTCCATTTGCTCAAGGATGATCCGTCCACTCCACTCCGGGGATGGTGTCTCTTCGTCTCTCGCAGCAACTGCTAGGGTCCACCCCACGCCTTTTTTCGGTGATAAAGACATCTCCTTCTGACTCACCACTTCACCCTTATGTAGGTACACCAGGGCCAGATCTGTCCCTCGTGGCAAGGTGACCTCCCTGGGGCTCACATTCAAAGCTCTTATGGGGACATGTCCTCACTGGACCACAGATATCGTACGAGCTATCATGACTTCTTGATCCACTCCTCCGCCTACCACAGGCTGAACAACCACTTCCAACCCATCAAGGTTGCGGTGAGTCCCCACTGGAAGGTATACTATAGTTTCTCGCTCGGGAGGTAGGATTACAGGTTCTTTACCAGGAGCCCGGATGACCCCTACCGTCTGATAAGATGGCACACTCTTCTGCGTCCCACAGACGCGGATCAGTCGTTGAAGGGCTTCTTGAGTAGGCTTATGTGGAGTAGCCTTCTTCCAATATCCAGGTCCCCGTTTGGTAAACATAATCTGATCGAGTTCACGTAGGATATTCATTCCCAATACTACAGGCACATCTTCCTTGACAGGCTCAGGGACTAGCAGGATCCCTTTTCTTCCAACTTCTTGCCCACAGATTCGAATATTCATCCACACGACCCCTGTGACCGGAATTGGTTGTTGGTTGGCAGCAAACAAGCGAATCAATGCCTCTTTTTCTGGCTTGGCCAGGTTCTGGAAATGCTGCTTGAAGTACACTTCTGGCATCGTTGTCACTTGTGACCCGGTATCTACCAAGCAATCCACCAGAACTCCTTGAAATTCAGCACGTAGGATGGGGCTCCCAGCGATCAAGTGTTCGTTATGATATGGAACGGCCTCTCTTCTCGCCTCCCCCGCAGAGTGCCGCACTCTGGTAGGGGTTGGTAGTTTAACGGCAGCTTCCACTGGCCTTGAGTATAGTTCCGACAGTCTCTGGCAAGGTGCCCCCGTCCTCCACACTCCCAGCATTGAATGCCTCCTCCTCGCCGAGGGGTACTTCGAGCCTGTCCTCGTGCCGCCGATGCCTGACGGGAGGGGGCTTGTTCCCACTGATACCTTGTCGATCGGGCTGAAGAATGGTTGCATGAGTATGGTGGGTCAGTCTCTTGTAGTTCCTCCACTCTTCGCTCCATCTGGGTCAGTTTCTCTTGCACGTTAACAAGGGACCGCTGCAAGTCTTGCACTACCTGGACCAGCACCTCTTGATGGTTTGGGTCCCCTCTGGAATTTGCGCCCTGGACACTCATCACTCCAGAAGCATAGCTTTCTTCTTTACTTCGGGCCACTGTTTCCGCCAGAACTTGACGAAACGTAAGGGCTGGATCTGCCTGGACCCGTTCTGACAGTGCTCGCCTCAAGGATGTGCTGTGTAGTCCCAGAAAGAATTGCTCCCGGAGTATCCGGTATTTAGAGCCCATGCCGCCAAATCCATCTGCCTCCTTTCTCTGCACCTCTTCGAACACTTCTTGCAGTGCTGTTGCATACTGAGAAATTCCTTCTTCTTCCCGCTGCAGCCTAGAGAAAAATTTGGCGCGAAGATGTCCCACGCTAGCAGTCTCGCCGTAGATCTCTTCCAGGAACTTCACTAGCTCCTTCAGGGTACTGCGGGTGAGTTCTGGTTGTAGGCAGATGTTTCTGCGGTCTTCCCCCTCTAGGGCAGTTAAAGCAATGTCCGCTTCAAGGTCTGGGCTGATGTTATAAATCTTCAGGGTGCATTGCAGCCGGGACACCCAGTCGGACAGTGGCATATTCTTGCCGTCAAACTTTGGGAGCACACTAAATATGGTGCCCATAGGGAGTGTCCTTGCAGGGGTTCCACCAATGCCCGCAGCATCCCCATTAATGTTAACATTCCCGCCATTGCGGTCTGCTGCCTCCATCTTGGTGACAGCACCCTGCTCGCAGCGTCACTTGAAGCGATGGCCGGGGGACCACCACGGTGCAGGAAGACTACTGTACACAAGATGAGGTGCAAACAACAAAGGCTAGATTTATTGGGAGACGGAATGGAAGGGACAAGGAAGGTGCAAACAGGGGTTTACAATAGCAAAAGATAATGCACATGAGTTATCTTGTCTGTAACATAGCACAGTGCTTCAACAATTACAAACTCAGAATCTGTCTCACAAGCAACTTTACACAATAAAACATATATAGATGCTACTCTGTATATAACCTCCCTGGCCTTTACTACGCAGGCCACACGGCTACCGTGCTCTAACTACTGAAGCCTGCACTAGGCCCTAACAGGTGCACCAAACAGGAACAAACTCACGGTGATGTTGGGGACACAGGTCCAGTCCCAGGGGCCCCCGAAGTCCAAAACGGTGGTGCGCACGGATTCCTGTCAGCTCTGCAAAGCATGGTCTTCTCCTTGCTTCTGGATCCTAGGGGTGCTCCTGGAAACTGTAAGTCCCCTTCTCAGTATCTTCGTGGCTTCACAAATTAGCACAGAACAGCCACCCTTTGCTGTAACCGGGAAAGTCTATTTAACAAACGCAGTTCGACTCAAGCTGTGTAATCTTCCTTGCAGCCAGAACAGCACAAAGTTCTCTCAGTTCTCTCTGAAACTTTCCCTCCACACAGCACCGACCAGTTCATCACAAACATAAGAGCAGGGGAGAAAAGCAGAACATACCATCACACCAGACAAGGGGATGCAGCCTCTTAAAGTGACAGCGTGTTTCTTATTGTCCATAACAGCACCACCCTCTTACAGACACACTGGGGCAGATTGCTGGAGACACTGGGGCAATGCTGGAGACACTGGGGCAATGCTGGAGACACTGGGGCAATGCTGGAGACACTGGGCCAGATTGCTGGACACACTGGTGGTAATATGCTGGACACACTGGGGCAGATTGCTAGACACACTTTCTGGGGGCAATGCTGGACACACTGGGGCAATATGCTGGACATACTGGGGCAGATTGCTGGACACAATGGGGGTAATATGCGGGACACACTGGGGCAGATTGCTGGACACACTTGGGGTAATATGCTGGACACACTGGGGCAGATTGCTGGACACACTGGGGCAGATTGCTGGACACACTGTCTGGGGGCAATGCTGGACATACTGGGGCAGATTGCTGGACACACTGGGGGTAATATGCTGGACACACTGGGGCAGATTGCTGGACACACTGGGGCAGATTGCTGGACACACTGTCTGGGGGCAATGCTGGACATACTGGGGCAGATTGCTGGACACACTGGGGGCAATATGCTGGAGTCAGACACTGGGACAGATTGCTGGACACACTGGGGGCAATGCTGGACACACTGGGGCAATATGCTGGACATACTGGGGCAGATTGCTGGACACACTGGGGGTAATATGCTGGACACACTGGGGGTAATATGCTGGACACACTGGGGCAGATTGCTGGACACACTGGGGGCAGGACTGGAGGCATGGGAAGCATGTAGACACGGGGCATGATTGGAGACACGGGGCAGAATGAAAGACATGGGGCAGGATTGGATCATGGGGCAGGATGGATACGATGGAGACAGATGGGGCAGGATGGGGAGATCATATGGGGTAGAATGGATACTCATGAGTGCAGGATGGGAGAACATATGGCTGGAGCCAGGAATGAGACACACAGGGCCAGGGTGGGGAATATTATTACCATAGGGGCTAATTAAGGGATATTATTACTGCAGTGATGTATTTATTTTATTTTTTGAGTATACTGTTTTAAATGGGGGGGGCGGTCCTGTTACTGTGCAGAGTGACACTATATCGCCTTTTTTTCTTCATGTGTTGTAATGTAGAAGTTGTGAAAAATTAAGTAATGTGTTCTGCAAGCGGAGCTCGAGATAACTGTGTTATTTCCTGCAGAAACGAGTCCTGGCTGGAAGAAATTATAGCGGTCTGTGCTGGATGAAAGATGAAGGACTTCACCTAGAGACGTCACTGGTGAGTCAGTGTTACCTATACACTGACACTATACACTGCATACTATATACAGAGGTCCTGTGTACAATGTCACCAGTGATCACTGTATTACCTATACATTATATACAGAGCTCCTGTGTATATTGTCACCAGTGATCTCTGTATTACCTCTACACAGACACTCCATACTAAGTACAGATCTCCTGTGAATACTGGCACTTATGGTGATAGTATTGTGTTTTTTTTTTTGTGTTTTTTTATTACTGATCAGTATTGTAGTATTCAGTCACTATGTGGTGGTAATATGTGGTCTGGAAATAGTGTTGTGGTATTTGTCCATTGTATGTGCTATTTGGTCACCAAGTGGTAATATGTGGTCTTGACATGGTGCGGTGGTATTTGTTACTTGTATGTGATATTATTCGATCACTGTGGTTGTAATTTGTGGTCTGGTCATGGTGCGGTGGTATTTGTTCCTTGTATGTGATATTATTCGATCACTGTGGTTGTAATTTGTGGTCTGGTCATGGTGGGGTGGTATTTGTTCCTTGTATGTGATATTATTGGTCAAAATATACCTAAATTGTATTGCAGATTTTAACAAATATTTAATAGGTTACAGTAGAGTAGAGCCCGGCCATTTTTCTGGAATAATCTGGTTCGGGTATATCATGACCCCATCACATGACCCCCGTCACATGACCGGGGTGCCCACAGTGTCTGAACAGCCCGGGGCCCTGGCTACAATTAATCCACCCCTGGTGATCACCGACCATTTTTCCAAAATGGTGCACTTGGTGCCTCTTCTACGGCTACCTTCTGCACGGGCTCTGGCTGTGTTGTTCATCAAACATATTTTTCGCCTACACGGTATGCCAGACAAAATTGTTAGTCACCGGGGTCCCCAGTTTGCGTCTCGATTCTGGAGAGAGCTTTGTCGTCTACTCAGTATTGAGTTGAATCTCTCTTCGGCATATCATCCTGAGATGAATGGGTTGGTAAAGAGGGCCAACCAGACCCTGGTCACATATTTACGACATTTTGTTTTTGCCAGGCAGGATGACTGGGCATCCTTGCTACCGTGGGCAGAGTTTGCGCTTAACAACGCCGTAGCCGACTCCACCGGTCAGACTCCATTCCTCCTAAATTCCGGCCAGCATCCGCGTGTCCCTGTGCCCATGCCCGTGTCTTCCGCCGACTCCAGGGTGGCAGACTGGGCTGTGGAGGCACGGGACATTTGGGACCACACTCAGGATGCCATTCGGGCCTCCAAGGAGAGAATGAGGTCCTCCGCCGATGCTCATCGGCGCCCCACTCCGACCTTTGCTCCTGGCGACTTAGTGTGGCTCTCCGCCCGTAACATCAGGCTGCGTGTTGAGTCCACTAAGTTTGCACCTCGCTACTTGGGCCCCTTCAAGGTCCTCGAACAGGTTAATCCTGTGGTCTACCGTCTGGCACTTCCTCCACGCTTGGGTATCACCGACACCTTTCATGTGTCCCTCTTGAAACCCGTATACATGTCCCGGTTTTCCGAGTCATCTGCCGGGACATTGGGTTCGTCTATGGACGATTACGAGATGAACGCTATTTTGGGGTGCAAGGTGGTACGTGGCAAAAAATTCTATTTGGTGGATTGGAAGGGTTATGGCCCAGAGGACAGGTCCTGAGAGCCTGCTGAACACATTCGAGCTCCACAGCTCATTGCTGCCTTCGAGCGTAGCGAGGTCCAAGGAGGAGAGGGGCCCTAGGAAAGGGTAATGTTAGGTGTCAAGTTCCCACCTCTGCAAAAGGGGAATCTGGAACCATCTCTGCTGCGGTCTCCCATTCTTCTCCAGCCACAGTGGAGTATGCTCAGCGGAGACATCGGTCCCAGCGTCTTGCTCAGTCTCACTCTGTGCATAGGGTTACTGCTGCTTTTCCAGCTTCTGCCATTGAAGCCAGTGCTGAGCAGCGGCGAGCAGACGCTTTTGGGACTAAGTCCTGCTTTTCCTCTTCTGAGCATGCCCAGAGCAAGATCTCCCGTTGGAGATCGAGGGTCACATGCTCAGAAACTGCAGCAGATCGCATTGGTCCTTCAGGAAGGTCCTGAAGGTGCTCAACTTCTGTGGCAGACTCCCATTGGTCCTTCTGGGAAGGTCATGTACATACTGCAGCTATATAAGGTTCGCATGACCGCACGGCCATGCGCTAGTGTACATTTGTAAACGAGTGTGTGTTGTGAAAGTCGTTCTTTAAAATCCCCTCCCTATTGGATGACTGCTCGCGGAAGTTGGATGATTGCTATCTAGCGCCCGACTAAGCCATCAGCACATAACACACCATACAGCGTCTAATTGCCGTGACCGCCAGTGCGGCGCCGTGCGCTTTCACAGCGCTTTGCTGACCCAAGCCTGGGTGGTTAGTGGCATCCGCCAGTGCAGCACCGCACTCACTCTCATGCATCTTTAATTATTACTTTGGTTACGCTGACACCCCATTAGCGGTGTCGAGCGCAAGTAGTCTAGACGGACTCGGATCCCAAGTCTTGTGACTGAGCTCGGTGACTCCTTGCTTGCGCTCTTGTGTGCGGTACCGCGGCCCTGTGACTTAACAGGGTTCGCTTCCTTCACACAGGGTGAAGTTAACCCATGTGTGTATTCACATTATATCGCCATATAGTTCGTCATTACTTGGCAGCAGGTTCCATCTCTGCACGGTGGACCCCGGGCTGCGAACCCACCTTATTCTATCTTTCTTATTATTTGGTGCGTTCTGCTAGCCCTAACAGTCAGGTTTCACGAAACCCAACTCGATCCTAAAAAAGTGAAAGTCGCTCAACTCTAGTCTTTGATACTAAAAGTGTGAGGTATCACTTGAAGTGAAAGAAGCACAGTCATCAGCCAATATATTTGGTGCCTAATCTTCTATGTGCGGTAAAAGTGGTAAGACCGATTTGTTTGTCGGGTCAGTACAATTACAGCAATACCAGATTTACATTATTTTTTTAAGCTTTACTCTTTTTAAAAAATATTTTAGCAAAATGAATTTGTTTTTGCCATATTCTGAGAGCTGTAACTTTTTTTTTGTCAAATGTGGCATATTAGGGCTTATTTGTTGCAGGACGGTTTGGTGTTTTCATTTATACCAATTGTGTGTACTTTTTTGTTTATTTTTGTTTTATCAAAAACGCTGCGTTTTGAGTGGAGAAATGGATTTTAGAGATTTGTGTGCTTTTTTATGTCTCATTTTACGTTTTATTTCACTTTCTTCACTTTTTTACTTAGACCCACTGTGGGACATGTATAATTTTAATTTTGATCACCTGTCAGACTGTCAGCGACTCTCTGACTGGTGTCTGTGAGACTCAGCTTATTGCTGGATCTCTCAGGCCACCGTAGCCTGGGATTATCACATGACCTCAGAGTACCATGGTAACCATCAGGACCCACGATTCTCATCACGGTGGTCCGTTGGTTATTAAGGGGGTCTTGTGACCTCCTTCTGACAACTTAAATGCAGCTGTCGTGATTGATAGCGGTATTTAAGGGGTTCATCGGCCCGATAGGTCGCAAAACTGTCTGTGGCCGATACTCCAAGGTATCTGACACCCGGGGAAGTCGCCGCTGCTCGGCGGCACTATACTCTTATTCCTGAATGCTGTTAAAAAGCGGCACTGAGGAATAAGACCCCTTAACCACCGCCGCTAAAAAGGCATATAGGCGTCGTTAAGGGGTTAACCTACCCATTTGCAGGGTCAGTGTTGTTAACGTGGACTTGCAATAAGACAGCACTGAAAACACATCTTTGATTGTTGGCTCATGTGAATCCATACCCTCTTGAATAAGGTCTCCACCTATAGAATCTGACAGGACATGGTCTGCTTGGATCTCCTTCATCCTTCATCTCTTCATCCATTTCATCTCCTAATAAATCATGGATGGCATGGCTATGAGGCACAGTATCAGCCTGATGTACAGTGGGGAAATTAAGCATTTGATACCACTGCCGATTTTGCAAATTTTTTCACCTACAAAGAATGGAGAGGCTTGTAATTTTTATCGTAGGTACACTTCAACTGTGAGAGACAGAATAGGTATGTTTCCACTTTCAGCATTAGGCAGAACTTTGGACGCAGCACATGTCAGCTGCGTCCAAAGCGCTGCCGGCTTTTGAACGCCGGTCAGAGGCGTAGCTAGGGGTTCAGCTCAGGGGGGGGCGAAACATGTGAGTGGGCCCCTAACAGGCGGACATATTATTAGTGCAAACTATGCGGCAGCACATGGGCCCAAGAGTTAAGGGGGCCCTTTTCTACCCCTAAATAAGGTGCAATTTTGTATTTTTAGAAGTTCTTGGGCTGCAAAGGGCCCATATATTGTTCTTGCACATAGGCCCTTTTCTGTCTGTGTCCACAGACAAAATAAATCTCTATACAATAACCAGTACTGATATTACCGCCATACGGTAATACCATATAGTGGTAGCGACCAGTCCTGCATGACATAGAGAGTTCACAGTACAGTTATAGATGGTGACTTACAGAGGACGTTCTTTCCGGGGGAGCCATTCACTTTTCCCATCTTTTCCACCTGGCCCAGACTGACAAACTGTGTATACTATTACTTCAACATTTTTCAGTCACCGCTCTGTGTATAGAGAGTGGCGGCTGTAACTGATGCCCCGGGACTGACTGACAGCCGCTACAGCACTATCTGCCACCCAGTAGTTAGGCTTCAATGCTTCGTAAGTGCCTACTTAATATTTAGGAGTCCCCCTATGTACAGTAATAATGGCCCCAGCATCGCTGATGAGAGCAGGAGGTCATGTGACGATTTTCTTCTATTGAGAGAAGTCAAACTTATCTAGTTGACACGTGCAAATAGCAAACGTGGTTGCATGACTGCCTGATCACACCAGTGGTCTTGGGGTCTCATGACGGCAAGTGCACCCCATCATGATTTGGCAGTCTGTAGAGTGACTGCAGACAAATATCCCAAGCCTTTAATAACTTAAAGGGAACCTGTCACCCCCCCCCCCCCCAGGGCCTATTAAGGTAAAAGAGCCACCTTCAGCAGCACTAAGGCTGCATTCTGTGAAGGTGGCGCTTATGTTTTTGATCCCTAATAACGCTGAAATATTCACTTTTATGAATTGTGCGCCATACCTGTATTGAGTCTGGGGGGTACGTTTTCTCCCCCTGACTCAGCAGCCTCGCAGCCGTTCATCATCCCACCGAGCACCGCCTCCTTTCTGTCTTGTGCCGTCACCGGCGCTCTGCAATTATTTCTCGGGCATGCGCAGTGCGCGCTGCCCTGGAACTTATATCAAGTGATGTAAGTAGATCGCACCTGCGCATAGCGCCAGATTCCCAGCCCTGCAGTGTGAATAAATCATAACACACTGCGGGGCGGGATCTCGGGCCTCCGCTACACGCAGGCGCAGTATCAGTACATCAGCTGATGTGAGTTCCAGGGCAGCGCGCACGGCGCATGCCCAAAAAATGAGAGCCCAGGCATCGGCACCCGGTGGGATGATGGACGGCTGGGAGGCAGTTGTGTCCGGGGACAAAAGACACACCGCCCAGACTCAATACAGGTATGGGGCGCAGTTTATAAAAGTGAATATTTCAGCATTATTAGGGATCAAAACCATAAGAGCCACCTTCACAGAATGCAGCCTTAGTGCTGCTGAAGGAGGCTGGCTGTATTACCTTAATAGGCCCTGGGGGGGGGGGGGGGGGTGGGGTGAGATGACAGGTTCCCTTTAATAATTTAATTATAAGCAATTTATTCTTATAACATAGAATGCAGCCCGTGGTTACTGTATTGTTATACTTGTTAGGGGGCAGACAGACGGACGTATTTCTCATGTGAGGATCGCATCGCAATCCTCGGACTGACCGTCGGCTCTCCTGACCTGAGGCTGACAGTTGCATAGTAATCTATCACGCTGTCAAGCTTATGTCAGGAGAGGTGTCAGGGCCAGTCCGAGGATTGCAATGCGCTTGTCGCATGAGTTATACAGTGTCTGTCTGCACCCTTATATTAATACTTATCCTTGTTATAGTAATTTTAACCTTCTTTGCTATGCTTGTTTTACTAATACTTATAAAAGACCCAGCTCGCAATAATAAAAAGCCCCTGACCTCCCCATCTCCAGCCCCCAAGACAGCAACTATTAGGGTATGTTTTCAAGGGGCGTATTGCTTGGGTTTTTGCTGGGGATTGGATGCTGTGTACATCCGCAGCGTTGAAACCGCAGCTTCCAGATGTTACAGTATAGTGGAGGGGATTTTATGAAATCCCATCTCCACTATGCGTACATAGACGCAGGTGGCAGACCTGCGTAACCGGACATGTGGCGTGTCTTTCTAGACAGCAGCATGTCTATCTTGTGGAGATGCTCCGTCTCCAAAAGATAAATATAACAGGCTATGAATAGGATGCAGTGATTCCACCTGTGTTCAATGAATATATGCGGAATCACCGTGCGTACAACAGGGGGCAGCGCTTTAGGTGGAGCGGGGTATCTGCTGCGTCCAAAGCGCTGCCAATACACCTCGAGGACACATACTCTCACATATGATGGAGTGAATATCTCATAACATTAAACAGTATAATAATAATCAGCCCCCCAGTGCCCCCTCACCCACGTCAGCCCTCACAATACCCTCAAACTCTCCCATTCACCCCCACAGTGCCCTGTCTCCCTCCCACTATACCACCACCCTCTCTCATTTACCCCCACAGTGCCCTGTCCCCCTGCACACCCACAATAACCCCCATCGTTTCACATTTACCCCACAGTGCCCTGTCCCCCTGCACACCCACAATAACCCCCATGGTTTCACATTTACCCCACAGTGCCCTGTCCTCTCCCACTTCAGCTGCTACAATACCACAATCCTCTCACATTCACCCCCACAGTGACCATGATATGCCTAAACCGAATTACTCTAATAAATTCCATCCCCACTTACTGATGAAGTTTTCAGGCAGTGAGGAGAACCAGGAAGTGTCCAGATAGATGCACGGAGGGCACTAGGACCCAGCGTGCCTCAGCCAAACCAAACGTGCACAGCCAGAAAGTAACTGCAGCTGCTGCTGCCAGCCACGAAGAGACTCCTCGGGTGAGACCACATTGCACTCTGCAGGAGGGGGGCTCTGCAGCCGGCATTGTGCTCATGTGCTGCTCTCTCCCTGACACCTCAGACTCGGCAGTGGATCTCCTGGTGGGCCCCTTCAGGTCACTGGGCCCGGGGCAATGGCCCCCTCTGCCCCCCCAGTAGCTACGCTACTGACGCCGGTGATTCCGCATGTGTTTATTGAACCGTGAGGAATCACCGTGTCCTATACATTAAACGGTGATATTTATCTTGCGGAGATGGAGTGTCTTTACAAGATAAATTGACATGCTGCGGTCTGGAAAGATGTGCCGCATGTCCGTTTACGTAGGGAAGCCGGAGGCATCCATGCACGCTTAATGAAGATGGGATTGCTTCAAATCCCATCCACTATGCTGTAATATCTGGCCGCTGCGGGTTTGATGCTGCGGATGAAAGCAGCATCAAACCCGCAGCGTTTACTGACCGTGGAAACATACCCAACATCAAAATAAAAAAACATTTTATTGCATGAAATAAGTAATTGATCACCTACCAACCAGCAAGAATTCTAGCTCTCACAGACCTGTTAGTTTTTCTTTAAGAAGCCTTCCTACTCTGCACTTACTACCTGTATTAATTGCAACTGTTTGAACTTGTTACCCTCATAAAAGACACCTGTCCATACACTCAATCAATCACACTCCAACCTTTCCACCACGGCCAAGACTAAAGAGCTGTCTCTAGACACCAGAGACAAAATTGTAGACCTACGCAAAGCTGGGATGGGTTATACTACAATAGGCAAGCAGCTTGGTAAGACAGCAACAAGTGTTAGAACAATTATTAGAAAATGGAAAAATAATGCTCTCAGTGTGAAAAACCTTTCAATGGCTAACAAAAATAAAATAAATTATGTTACAAAGCAAGCTTTGTCATTTATTATATTTTTGTTAGCCATTGAAAGGTTTTTCACAGAGAGCATTATTTTTTCAACTGGCTAACACGGTACCAAACCCCTTTTTTTTTTATGAAAATGGAAGAAACACAAGATGACTGTCAGTCTTATTTGGGAGGACCTGGTCAATGACCTGAAGAGAGCTGGGACCACAGTCTCAAACATTACTGTTAGTAACACACTATGCCGTCATGGAAATCCTACTGGGACACAAGGTTCAACTGCTCATGCGGGCACATGTCTAGGCCCATTTGAAGTTTACCAATGACCATCTGGATGATCCAAAAGAAGCAGGAGAGAAGGTCATGTGGTCAGATTAGACCAAAATAGAACTTTTTGGTATCAACTCCACTTGCCGTGTTTTGAGGAAGAAGTAGGATGATTACAACACTAAAAAACAGCATCCGAACTATGAACCATAGTGGGAGGAACATCATACTTTGGGGGTGCTTTTCTGGAAAGGGGGCACGATGACTGCACGGTGTTGAAGGGAGGATAGATGGGGTCGTGAATTGCGTAATTTTGGCCAACATCCTCCTTTCCTCAGTAAGAGCATTGAAAATGGGTCATGGCTGGGTCTTCCAGCATGACAATGACCCGAAACACACAGCTAAGGCTGGTTTCACACTTGCGTTTTTGAACGCATGCGTTTTAAAAAAAAAACGCATGGTGCAAAAACACATGTAAACGCGTGTAAACGCTGCGTTTTTTGACGCATGCGTTTAACGCATGCGTCAAAAAAATGCAGCGTTTACACGCGTTTGCATGCGTTTTTGCATGCGTTTGCGCTTTTTACAGCATTTCCCCCAAAAAAAAAAAATACAAAAAAAAGGTAACCAGACACAACCAATGGGAATAGAGAGGGCGTATATGATTGTCTCTCAATATATAGACCCTAGGGGTACAGAAATTTACACAGCTTGCTACTGTTTCCGGTGTCATGATGGATCTTGCAATGGAGAGCTTTTATTTCAAACTGGAGTTCAGCTTCAAGATTTTCCTTGCCTGTGTTTTCGCTTGGGAGCAAGACCGAAACCGCCAAAGATGGAGAAGGAGACAGCGTCGGCGTTTTTGGAGGCACCCCATCATTGAAGTGCGTGAGAGCCGTGGAGCATATCACACGCTCTATGCGGAGCTGAATGCCAACCCGGAGAAATTCCAGGATTACACGAGAATGTCTCAGGAATCTTTCCGGGATTTACTGTCTCGTGTCGAAGGATCCATACGGCGACAGGACACACGGCTCCGTAGAGCGATTCCACCCGAGGAACGTCTGTTAGTGACATTACGGTACGTTCCAAAACTAAACCAATGACCGTTAAATTTTTGGTTATGACATATATTTTATGTTGTTTTTTTCTTTTTCTTATTTTTAAACACACCATTAAAAGAGCCGATTTTAACTGTTTTTTTTGTTTCTTTTTCTTCTAGATTTCTTGCCACAGGAGAGAGTTTATCTTCCCTATACTTCCAATACCGCCTTGGAATCTCAACCCTGTCCGGAATTGTTGTGGACACTTGTCGTGCATTATGGAATGTACTCCGTGAGGAGTTTATACCAGTACCCACCGTGGACATGTGGTGGGAAATTTCTGAAAATTTTTTGAACGTGTGTGATTTCCCCAACTGTATAGAGGCGGTGGATGGAAAGCACATCCGCATTATAAAACCTGCCAGAACCGGATCTGAGTTTTTTAACTACAAAAAATATTTTTCGGTAGTTCTCATGGCAATAGCGGATGCGGAGTGTCGCTTCATCGCCGTGGACATTGGAGCTTTTGGCCGTGGCAATGATTCCCAGACTTTTAAGAGTTCGGATATGGGCCGTCGTGTGTATGGCAACAATTTTAATTTTCCCACTCCACAGCCTCTCCCCAACACTCAAGGCCCACCGCTGCCATTTGTTATGGTTGGGGATGAGGCCTTCCAGATGTGTGAAAATCTCCTGAAGCCATATTCTAGTAGGGACTTGGACCACACTAGAAGAATATTCAACTACAAACTGACCAGGGCCAGAAGAACCGTAGAGTGCGCCTTTGGCATTCTGGTTGCTAAATGGCGCATTCTTGCAACAGCCATCAATCTAAAAGTGGAAACAGTGGACGAGGTGGTCAAAGCCTGTGTGGTTCTACACAATTACCTCATTGCTAAGGAGCGACCCCACATTGAACTTGATGAACCAGTTTCACACCCATTGCCTGATTTTCAGCATCACCCGATGCGGTCAACTGCAGCCGTTGGTCTTATGCGGGACCAATTTGCGGCCTATTTTGTGTCCGATATTGGACGGGTGTCATGGCAGGACAATGTTGTTTAAATGTCCTGTTGTATGTTTATCTTTACCAATTATTAAATACTGATACAAATTTTAAAAATTAATAAACTTGAGTGTTGGTTGTGTTGACCATGTCTCCTTTTTCCTCTCTAAACAAAGGTTGACCAAAGATGGGCAGTAGATATGTATATCATATTTTGTAATCCAAAACCAGGAGTGGGTGATAGATGATGAGGTAATTTTTTTTTTTTTTTTTTTTTTTATCATAATTGACCTTATTTTGGTTTACAAATAATGATATAAAACACAGGCCGCATACTTATAATAATGGAAAAAAATGTTGATTTATTGGTAATCTTCTTGACATCATTGCGTCAAGACTGTCACGCTCTCTATACCCATCAAGTCAAGTGTAAGAAATAATGAATTCATGATAAACATATACATGCTCATGAATTCACAATTTCTTACACCTGGCCAGGTGAGCATAGATATGTAGGGTGTGACAACCATTGTCCCATCAGTTTGACAATCATTGTCACATAATGTGCTATATAAATAAGAGAATATGGTGAATATACAAGGCAGTAATCAACTAAATAGGTCAGGTGTCTATTTTGACATCTGACCGGTTCAGTTGAGTACTGAACTTGATTTCCACCATTTTCTCTTTGTACAGTGACACTACACTAGGTACAATAATAAGAGTATGGAAATAACTACTATTTTTTTGGCCAACTCATATCTGTATACTGAAGAAACACATATAGATGTAGTCTTGTATTTTATACTACTGGAGATATGTTTTGGCCAAAAGAATAAGTGTGTGGCGAAGTTTATTGGTGTGTATTGAGAGCCGTGAAAGACACAATAAACCAAGCATAATTGTTGCAAATAAACTTTTTTTTATTGAGTTTTAACAACCAAATTTATTTTTTGGTACCGCGACGGGTTGTACCGCGACGGCTTGGGGTAGAGTGACGTAATCGGGGGGTGTTGAGAACTGAAGCCTGGCTCACCGTGGAGGAGGCAGAGGTGGCAGGAGAAGGGGCAATAAAACTGGAAGGGTCTGGAAGTTCGGGGATGGGGCTTAAAACATGAGGGGCTTGAGACACACTGGAAGGGTGAGACACAACAGACAATACAGACACATCGGTAGGTGATGGGGGAGGAATACTCAGAGTTTTTTGTGTGTTTTGGGGGTTTTCCTTTGGGTTTTTTTTGTAGGGGGATGTCTTCTTTGGCTAATTGGATGTTGAGTGTTGGCGGGAGACACGTCAGGATCCGGCTCCACAATAACACAGTCTGTCTCCATTGTGGAGCGCTCGGCAACGTCAGAGTCCAACTGCATCGTTGTGGGGGGGAAAGATAAAGCCCTGCCAGGGTCCTGGTGCCTCGTTGGGGGGGGGGGGGAACATAAAACCCTCCCAGGGTCCTGGTGCATTGTTTGGGGGGGGGGAACATAAAACCCTCCCAGGGTCATGGTGCATCGTTGGGGGGGGGGAACATAAGCCCATACCAGGGTCCTGGTGCATCGTTGGGGGGGACCTAAACCCCTCCCAGGGTCCTGCTGCATTGCTGGTGGGGGGGAACATAAAGCCCTGGCAGGGTCCTGCTGCATCGGGGTGGGTCCTGCCCGGAAAGCCATGGCTTGGTCCTGCTGCATCGTGGGGGGGCTGGTGCAATACGCCATGCCTGGGTCCTGCTGCATGGGGGGGGCCGTCCTATACGCCTGGCCTGGGTCCTGCTGCATCGGGGGGTGTCCTGCCCGGAAAGCAATGCCTCGGTCCTGCTGCATCGGGGGGGGGGTTTGGCGGTCCGATATGCCATGCCTGGGTCCTGCTGCATCGGGAGGGGGCCGGGCCGATAAGCCACGCCAGGGTCCTGCGTCATCGTGGTGTCAGCGGAGGAGGTCCAAGCCGGAGCAGCGGTTGTCACGGTGGTGGCGGTGGGATGTCCAACAGCACTCGTCATCGTGTTGGCGCTGTAGTGGAGTACACCTGTGGAGGGAATAGAGGTGGCCGTGCAGTGGTATGCAGCAGAGGTAGGAATGGTGGTTAATCGTGACAGTGACGGCACAGTTGGATATGCCGCCACATTACGACTCTGACTCTGCTGCATAGCCTGCACAAAAGCAACATTGCAGGCCTGCATCACACTCAGCTGGAGATCAGGGCTAAGGTGTTCCGACATGCCCTGTTGTATTTGATTAAAAAAATGATGAGCTGGCTTCTGGAGGTCGGCTTTAACTTGATCAATGCTTTTGGCGACATCCTGTATGCGGCAATCTAAGAGATTATGGGACACATCCATTCTGTCACCTAAAGCCTTGATTGCTTCGTGTAAAACCGAGCTCAAGTGCAAAAACTCGGGCATGAGGGACCTATCCGAAGCCCTCTGTCGCTGCCGGGATGAGCCCGCAAAAATGGGTGCAGTGAAAGAGGACTGCGAAAGGGGAAGACCTGATGGGCCAGCCCCCTGGTCTCCAGTGAGTGTGGAAGACCCACCTGCTGCTGCGCTGCTGGATGGCTGGGACGGGTCCGTGGCTGCCGGCTGAAGGACCGCTCCAGAACCTGGTGCGACAGTCGTGCAGTGTGTGCTGTGAAAAAAGAACACAGAAAATGAATACCAAAATATAACAAGACGGTACATCCTGTGGAATTTAAAATTACAGATTATGTCAATGCAATACAACCGGAAGCATGTGAGAAATACTTACGTTCTCATGAGAAGGACCGGTCTTAAAAAGGCCAGCACACGGTGGTATTTGTACAGCCAGTGCCTTGCTCCGGAACCACTAGCTGCACGATTCTCTGCACGAAGGTCCTTGTTGAAGCAGTAATGCATGGAACGCCAACGTGTTCTTATTTTGTCCACTGTGAAATAACAAAAACATATAATGGTCAGAAAAAGTACTTTTGGCCGTGCTCTCTTGACTGTGTGTGATGACAGAAACTCCAAAAAGTTTCTTTCATCACACACAGTCAAGAGAGCCCGGCCAAGGTCTCTGTTGCTTCACACTGCAGTGCAATACTTACCAAATGCATTACGGACCCGTGGCGGGGCATTCTCCCAGCCATCCCACAACGCTTGGGCCACCTCACTCCACAACCGACGGAGCGTACTATTGACTGCGTGCTGTGGATCCCGGCCGTCCCACAACGGGACTCGCTCCTGGACCAGGGTGATCAGGAGGTCATTATCGATCCGGTCATCGTCCCGTTGTGAAACCTAAAAGTAAAAGAAAATCATATAAGTTTGCTCAATCACATTGGGAAAAAAGAAAAAAAAAAGAAGATGAGAAAGGGCAGGAATATGAAAGTCAACTTTCAGAAAAGGATCATACAAGAAAAATTTAAAGAAAATCAAGGGTACAGAAAGGAAGATTCAAGAATATTACAATGAGGACAGTCTGCCTTGTATACATACCCGCTGACGTCTTCCCACCGGACCTTGACTCCGCTGCTCCGTCCCTCTCTGTCCCTCAGTTGAAGTGCTCTATAAAAAAAAAAAAATCAAATTGTCTCATGTGTCGATGTGACAGTCAATACTTACCAAGCTGAAGGACAAAAAACTAACCTCACTGACATGATCCACTTCTGACTGACGTGGCTCAAACTCCTCATCAGATGAAGACTCCGCAGAAGATGCATGTTGAAATAAAAAAAAAGAAGAAATTAGGACATGTAGATCCAAAAAATTAAAAATAAATGCATTGGCTAGGATATACTCACATTGCTCTGGGTCTTGTCCACCAATGCGTCCGAGCAGGGTCTTGTCTTCTTTGGAGTCTGATGAGAAGTGACCAAAAACTTCCCCCAACCTTCCTTTTATAACCCTGCTGCTATGGGGGAGGCTTATCAGTGTCTAGACAACCTTATCTACAGTCTAGTCAACCTTTGTTAAAAAAAAAACGCATGCGTCAAAAAAACGCATGCAAACGCATGTACAAAAAAACGCAATGTCACGCTTTTTGTGACGTAGCAACGATCCCGCTAACGATCTCGTTATGTGTGACAGCGACCAACGATCAGGCCCCTGCTGGGAGATCGTTGGGGAATGATCAGGACCTTTTTTTGGTCGCTGATCACCCGCTGTCATCGCTGGATCGGCGTGTGTGACGCCGATCCAGTGATGTGTTCACTTGTAACCAGGGTAAATATCGGGTTACTAAGCACAGGGCCGCGCTTGGTAACCCGATATTTACCCTGGTTACCATTGTAAAAGTTTTAAAAATAAACAGTACATACTCACATTCCGATGTCTGTCACGTCCCCCGCCGTCAGCTTCCCTGCACTGACTCAGCGCCGGCCGTAACGCAGAGCACAGTGGCGACGTCACCGGTGTGCTCTGCTTTACGGCCGGCGCTGACACAGTCAGTGTGGGAAGCTGACGGCGGGGGACGTGACAGACATCGGAATGTGAGTATGTACTGTTTTTTTTTTTTTTACTTTTACAATGGTAACCAGGATAAATATGGGGTTACTAAGCGCGGCCCTGCGTTTAGGAACCCCATGTTTACCCTGGTTACCTGGGGACTTCGGCATCGTTGAAGACAGTTTCAACGATGCCGAAGTCTTTCCCCTGATCGTTGGTCGCTGGAGAGAGCTGTCTGTGTGACAGCTCCCCAGCGACCACACAACGACTTACCAAAGATCACGGCCAGGTCGTATCGCTGGTCGTGATCGTTGGTAAGTCGTTTAGTGTAACGGTACCTTAAGAAACAACAGTTGTATTTCCAGAAAAAAAAAAGTAGAACCGTACACCTCTCTCTTGCTAAGGATACCTTGTGGTAGTTCAGGTTTGTTTTTTCTTATAGTACCCAGCATGGCAAGTTGTTTTTTCTTCAACATCTGGCCTAGTTGATAGGATGTAAAAAAGTTGTCACATGTGACATTTTGTCTTTTTAGTTCATGAGTCAAATCGAGAACAACACGCATACCCTGATTTTTTTCAGGTCTTTCACCAGGGGTTTTTCCTGTGTACACTTGAACATTTAGAGCATATGAACATAGATACTTGATTACTGATAACAGTGAAGCCCCCAGCCTTTGAATGATAGACAACCAGTCTCCTCTCTCACAAACAGCAAATGGATAATACTAGTTAATTACTTGTTTACTGATAAGAACAGTGAAACCACCACCATTTTGAGATGAAGTACACATAAAAAAAACATAACTTTTGCAGTCAGAAATAATCAGAGACCTGTAGAACAGTATAAAATGCTATCGGGTCATATTGACCCGAACAGTACAAGTGTAACAATCAGCGTGTAGCAAAAAGTAAACAAAAAAAAAATATATAGAGCTCCACAAATGAGGAGAAGTCAAGCTACCACTAGATTCAAATCCTCGTATAAAAAAATCTACAGGGTCTCAAAAATCATTTCGGGTCATATTGACCCGAACAGTACAGCAGGGTTAATGGGTTTTCCTAAAAATCTGACTGAGTCACTACCTGGACCCAATCCATACTTTCTTTTATTTTGCTTTGTGACTCACAGGCGTCCTGCTGTGAACACAAGGCACTCCAGCGGGTTCAATAGGACTCTGTCCGCATCCTGGTGCACACATAGACCCTCACATATGATCGCCTCACTGCTTCACATATCGCCCACCTCTGTTCAAACTTGTGGGGGTTGAACACTTGTCACCATACAGGATGCCCGTGACAGGTCATCTGCATTCCCTTGCACCTTCGCTGCATGATGTTCCTCAGTGAAATTGAAATTTTGCAGAGACAGGAACCATTGGGTGCCCCAATCATTCCTTTCCTTGGCATTTCTCGTCCAGACCAAGAGTGAATTGATCCATCATCAAGCAAAACGGTCAACCGAGCAAATACAGTCATGGTCAAAAGTATTGACACCCCTGCAATTCTGTCAGATAATACTAATTTTCTTCCTGAAAATGATTGCAAACACAAATTTGGTATTATTGTCTTCATTTAATTTGTCTTAAATGAAAAAACACAAAAGAGAATGAAGCAAAAAGCAAAACATTGATCATTTCACACAAAACTCCAAAAATGGGCCAGACAAAAGTATTGGCACCCTCAGCCTAATACTTGGTTGCACAAACTTTAGCCAAAATAACTGCGACCAACCGCTTCCGGTAACCATCAATGAGTTTCTTACAATGCTCTGCTGGAATTTTAGACTATTCTTCTTTGGCAAACTGCTCCAGGTCCCTGATATTTGAAGGGTGCCTTCTCCAAACTGCCATTTTTAGATCTCTCAACAGGTGTTCTATGGGATTCAGGTCTGGACTCAGTGTTAGCCACCTTAGAAGTCTCCAGTGCTTTCTCTCAAACCATTTTCTAGTACTTTTTGAAGTGTGTTTTGGGTCATTGTCCTGCTGGAAGACCCATGACCTCTGAGGGAGACCTAGCTTTCTCACACTGGGCCCTACATTATGCTGCAAAATTTGTGGGTAGTCTTCAGACTTCATAATGCCATGCACACGGTCAAGCAGTCCAGTGCCAGAGGCAGCAACCCCAAAACATCAGGGAACCTCCGCCATGTTTGACTGTAGGGACCGTGTTCTTTTCTTTGAAGCCCTCTTTTTTTCTCCTGTAAACTCTATGTTGATGCCTTTGCCCAAAAAGCTCTACTTTTGTCTCATCTGACCAGAGAACATTCTTCCAAAACATTTTAGGCTTTTTCAGGTAAGTTTTGGCAAACTCCAGCCTGGCTTTTTTATGTCTCAGGGTAAGAAGTGGGGTCTTCCTGAGTCTCCTACCATACAGTCCCTTTTCATTCAGACGCCGATGGATAGTACGGGTTAACACTGTTGTACCCTCGGACTGCAGGGCAGCTTGGACTTGCTTGGATATTAGTCGAGGCTCTTTATCCAACATCCGCACAATCTTGCGTTGAAATCTCTTGTCAATTTTTCTTTTCCGTCCACATCTAGGGAGGTTAGCCACAGTGCCATGAGCTTTAAACTTCTTGATGACACTGCGCACGGTAGACACAGGAACATTCAGGTCTTTGGAGATGGACTTGTAGCCTTGAGATTGCTCATGCTTCCTCACAATTTGGTTTCTCAAGTCCTCAGACAGTTCTTTGGTCTTCTTTCTTTACTCCATGCTCAATGTGGTACACACAAGGACACAGGTTGAGTCAACTTTAATCCATGTCAACTGGCTGCAAGTGTGATTTAGTTATTGCCAACACCTGTTAGGTGCCACAGGTAAGTTACAGGTGCTGTCAATTACATAAATTAGAGAAGCATCACATGATTTTTCGAACAGTGCCAATACTTTTGTCCACCCCGTTTTTTATGTTTGGTGTGGAATTATATCCAATTTGGCATTAGGACAATTCTTTTTGTGTTTTTTCATTTAAGACAAATTAATCAAGATAATAATAACAAAGAATTTGTGTTTGCAATCATTTTCAGGAAGAAACTGAGTATTATCTGACAGAATTGAAGGGGTGTCAATACTTTTGGCCACAACTGTAGATTGAGATAGTGAATGGGCTACACACACAAACATAAAATGACTTTGATTATGGAACGTGATAGGCCGCTCTGAACAAATGTGTCTTGAGGGAGGGCCTAAAACTATGCAAATTGTGGATGGTCCTAATATCTTGGGGTTGAGCATTCCAGAGGATTGCCGCAGCGCGGGAGAAGTCTTGGAGTCAGGAGTGGGAGGTACGGATTACTGCAGAGGTTAGTCGAAAGTCGTTTGTAGAGCGCAGAGTTCGGTTAGGCCGATAGACAGAAATAAAGGAGGAGATGTAATGGGGTGCTGCTCTGTGGAGAGCTTTTTGGGTGAGAACAAGTACTTTGAATTGTATTGTGTAATGAATGGGCAGCCAGTGTAATGACAGAGTTTATTCCCAAAAGGTATAATCCGCTTACGGTGCCTATTTAGGATGTTCTTAAAAATTTCCCATTTATTATCTGTATTCTTATTTCTGAGGACATTGTCCGAGTCAACCAGATTAAAGGGAACCTGTCACCCCCCTCAGGCGTTTGTAACTAAAAGAGACACCTTGTGCAGCATAAATGCTGCATTCTGACAAGGTGGCTCTTTTAGTTATGATGCCTGCACACGCTGAAATAAACGTTTATAAAAAGTGCCTCCTAATATCCTGAAATGTTCCCGGAGGCGGGTCTTTCCCTCCTAATCATTTCAAAATCCTGACCGGCACATCCAAACATAGACTAAGTGTGAACAGGTGCTGAACCTAGAGTCGCCAACTCGTATATAGTTAAGTAAATAAGGCAGCACACTGCAGCGCTAAAACATGTGAACTTGAAAACACGAAATTTGAACTGCATTACTGCACTAGAAATATGAAAAATGAGAGCTTTTAGCGCATAAAAATGGCCAATTTTATGTGTACCTGGTAGCCCCTTTACGGCATCTCTCTTATACCAGGTCCTAAAACTTGCCTTACCTCGCTGAGAATAAACGTCTCCATCTGAATGGGTACATGTGAAAACCTCTTCCTAGACTAAAATTCTCTCTCTCTGTGGAGGGGTATTGGACCTGCTGTAATTAAAACGCCTGAAGCTAGGAGGCGGAGTGCACGATCAGAAGGCTAAAGAATACATTTCAAAAACCTGACCGGCACATCCAAACATAGACTAAGTGTGAACAGGTGCTGAACCTAGAGTCGCCAACTCGTATATAGTTAAGTTTTAATTACAGCAGGTCCAATACCCCTCCACAGAGAGAGAGAATTTTAGTCTAGGAAGAGGTTTTCACATGTACCCATGTTCACATGTCCTGTTATGGGCACGCTACATTGACGATATCTTTTTTGTCTGGCAGGGCACGGCCATCGACCTTGCGCAGTTCGTGTCCACATTGAATGACAACGATCTTAACATTCGCCTTACCCCGGTGTGGGATATGGAGAAAATTGATTTCCTTGACGTCACCATCCGCAAGGATGGCGATGGTCTTTTACAGACGGATATCTTCAGGAAACATACGGCCACTAATTCCTTGTTACACGCCACCTCATGCCATCCGGACCATATGATCCGAGCAATCCCAGTAGGCCAGTTTCTCCGCCTCCGTCGGGTGTGCTCTACTGATGCAGACTTCGAGAAAAGGGCGGTGGAACTGAAATCACGCTTTTATGCAAGGGGGTATAGTCATCGTAGTGTGAAGCGCGCTTACCATCGCGCCAAATACTCTAATCGTAACAACCTCCTATATGATAGTTCTACCAAACCAGCGGGAGGGGGTGGTGGGACGAGATTTGTGACTTCGTACAATCCACAGCACCGTAAAGTACGTGCGGCGATTGTTAAGGCTTGGCCTATCCTGAGGGTAGATCCTATTATTAGGAAATTCCTACCGGAGAATCCTTTGGTTGCATTCAGACGGGCTGCCAACCTCCGTGATCGGCTTACACGTAGCCATTATGTGAGTCAGACTGTGCCTACATTTCTGGATAGTATGAGGCCGGGGGGTGGCTGTGCCCCATGCGGGAGATGCGTCGCATGCCCTAACATCGAGAGATGTAACACCTTTACTGATTCTAGTGGTACTAATAGTTATACAATTAAACAAAATATTTCCTGTATCTCTAGATACGTCATTTACCATGCCACTTGTCCGTGTGGTCTTATCTATATCGGGTTGACCACCCGTCAACTAAAAGTGCGCGTCAGAGAACATGTTCTGGGCATAATGGCGGCCTCAACATGTATTGACACAGCCACCCTCAAAACACTTCCACGGCATTTTAGAGAGTTCCACCAATGTGATGCCTCTGGTCTTAAAGTCCGGGGGATTGAGCTTCTTAGTATCAATATTAGGGGGGGTAATCTTAGTAAACGTCTGGCCCAGATAGAGGCCCGATGGATCTGGACTCTCCAGACCATCCACCCGAAGGGACTTAATGAGAACATCTCATTTGCACCTTTCCTGTGATTCCGATCCGTTGTACTCCCGATGACGCATCGATGGCTTGTACTTTTTACATGTTTTTAACTGTTTTATCTTGTTTCCAGACATATCGTTAACTGTGGGCTCAGGTTGGATGTACATCTTTTTCCAAACCATGTGACTCTATGGAGTGGGATGTTGGACTATCCTGGATGGTGCTCCCATGTTGTATATATGAACTTCATTTATGTGCGGTTTTGGTTGTCAGAAGAACATATGTCCGGTTCTATGCTAGGTTGGGTACGGGTGTTATGGGTGGGTTTTTTATAGTGGTTTGCATCCATGTCTTGATATATATCTGTATGTTGTATTTATTGTGCGTTTGTTATATTCCATTTGTATTCTGGGGCCACACTGGTCTGTATTCTTTATATTCTGTTATGTATTGCCCTTCCCTACGTTTTTGATGGGTTGCCCTTTCAGCTTCCCTCATCCATCATGGCCGCGGTTGTGCCGCGCCTGCGCACTGCCTGCACTCCCCTGTATGCCGCGGCTCCTTAGCTACCCGATGGGGGATCACGTGGGGCCCCACGTACTTCCTGCCTCGGCTGGCGATGTGAGTGCCTGGTGCGGGGGATCTGCTTCTCGGCGAGCGGCAGGCATATTCCTTCTCGGCACTTCCGGTTCGGCGCTGTAAAGAGCGATATGCTCGGTGTGTCTGTATGCCCCGAGGAAGGAGCGGATCGCTCCGAAACGCGCGTCGGGGTGGACCCGGGACCCCTCACTGTGTCATTGGCAGGTAATCTATTTTCATCTGGGTGCTCCTTGGCCATGCTTTAATTGGCAGTATATTTGTACAGAGATGTGTATCTATGGCCACTGTTGCCTTATAGGGGATCATCGATCCTCATAGTATGTCTCTAGGGCCAAGGGTCCCGTTTCTATACATATGTATGATTAGTGCTACAGTGATGGGGGTTCGTGTCCTTTGGTTATTTGAGTACCGCCATATAGTGCTTCATCTTCCTTCTGTTTTCCAATGGTCTGTTCGTGTGTGATATTTTATTCATTGGTGTCTAATAAAGTTTGATGTTTTATGGGACTTCGTTTGACTGCATTGTTCCTTGTGAGCTTTTACAGTTTATAGTCTGTAGTCTGGGGCCACATGCATGTAGTTTGAGGCCACGAGCACATAGTCTGAGGCCCCGAACACGCAGTCCGAGGCCATGCGCACGCAGTCTGATCCCACATGCACGCAGTCTGGGGCCACATGCAGGTAGTCTGGGGCCACATGCAGGTAGTCTGAGGCCATGCACACACATTCAGTATCTTACCTCAGTAGTTCACCTATTTGTAAGCCAAAAGCCTGCATGGGTGAGATATATAGAAATGGTGACGTATTTCTATTAGGCCACGGTCACACTATCAGTATTTTACCTCAGTATTTGTAAGCCAAAACCAGCAGTGGGTGATAAATACAGAAGTGGTGCATATGTTTCTATTATACTTTTCCTCTAATTGTTCCACTTCTGGTTTTGGCTTACAAATACTGATATAGAATACTGACCAAATACTGATCGTGTGAACATGGCCTAATGCTCCCTCTCTGATTGTTCTCCTCCTGGTTTTGGCTTATAAAATACTGATCAAATACTCAACCTGTGAACGTCGCCTAACACTCCTGTAACTCATACTTCGCTCCAAGGGCTTTACCTCAGCACTTTTCAACTCCCTATAATGACCATCAAGTAATAAACCTGCCGAGTAGCTGCCCTTTTCCACAGCAGAGCAGAAACCACGTGCTGTGGAATACACACGAATGCGTATACCGTGACATTTACTTCAGGTAGACCATAGGGAACGGAAGTGCCCTAAAGGAAAATGGACGCCGGCGCATCTCCTTGCGCATCACGTGACCAGCCCTAGCAGCTGTCGTACTTCGGCTCTCGCTTTTCCGCTTCCCTGTTGTGTCATAATAAGTGTCGCGAGAGGAAGGGAGAGCCTCAGTTGCTGTGGCCGAGGACGAGTCTCCGCTCTGGTGGTACGGGCCGCGGTATACGGGGCAGCTCCAGGACAAGTTACCCCTGCCTTACCGCTCCTCTCCATTCTACGGGGAGAGGGTTAAAGAATCCCAGAAGAATATTACCATAGGAGCCACCCCTCCCCCGCCGGGGGTAGAGCCAAGCGATCGGCCCCTTTGGGTGGGGAAGGAAGCTGCGGGGGGTCGGATTGTCCCTGGCTACGGCAGGCGGAGAAATGATCCAGGCCGCAGACTGCTAACCGTGATCGGTAAGGACACCTGGTGCCGTCACATCGGGGGCTGCAGCGTGGGCGAGGAGTGCCGGGTGGGGGAGGGGGTATTTACATCTCGTCACTAACCATTTGTTACAGCCAGACCCTCCGTGGGTGCGTGATAGTGAAAGGTGTGATACACGGAGCTCCGTGTCTGTGTCCCTGGTTACTGATGTGGGTCGTATGATTCCCAGGGGCCCCTGTCCAGCACCCCTAATCTGCACACGGGGGAATGGCACTAAGTGCTCCTTATACATGTGGGAGCGGTGGGCCGTGCAGCCGGGGTGAACCGTGGGAGCGGTGGGCCGTGCGGCCGGGGTGAACCGTGGGAGCGGTGGGCCGTGCGGCCGGGGTGAACCGTGGGAGCGGTGGGCCGTGCGGCCGGGGTGAACCGTGGGAGCGGTGGGCCGTGCGGCCGGGGTGAACCGTGGGAGCGGTGGGCCGTGCGGCCGGGGTGAACCGTGGGAGCGGTGGGCCGTGCGGCCGGGGTGAACCGTGGGAGCGGTGGGCCGTGCGGCCGGGGTGAACCGTGGGAGCGGTGGGCCGTGCGGCCGGGGTGAACCGTGGGAGCGGTGGGCCGTGCGGCCGGGGTGAACCGTGGGAGCGGTGGGCCGTGCGGCCGGGGTGAACCGTGGGAGCGGTGGGCCGTGCGGCCGGGGTGAACCGTGGGAGCGGTGGGCCGTGCGGCCGGGGTGAACCGTGGGAGCGGTGGGCCGTGCGGCCGGGGTGAGCGGTGGGCCGGGGTGAACCGTGGGAGCGGTGGGCCGGGGTGAACCGTGGGAGCGGTGGGCCGGGGTGAACCGTGGGAGCGCTGGGCCGGGGTGAACCGTGGGAGCGCTGGGCCGGGGTGAACCGTGGGAGCGCTGGGCCGTGCGGCCGGGGTGAACCGTGGGAGCGCCGGGCCGGGGTGAACCGTGGGAGCGGTGGGCCGGATGTTTTATGCTGTCACTAATTCTAGGTGACTTTCTTGAACCAGCGTTTTCTCCTGAAATAACGAGCATCACCCCTAGTGCTCAGTACGCTGTGTTGCTGTAAGGCTACGTTCACATTTGCGTTGTGCGACGCAACGCACAACGCAAATAAAAACGCACGCAAAAACGCTGCGTTTTGCGACGCATGCGTCGTTTTTTGCCGAAATTTGGACGCAAGAAAAATGCAACTTGTTGCGTTTTCTTGGTCCGACGCTTGCGGCAAAAAAGACGCATGTGTCGCACAACGCAACAAACAAAAACGCATGCGTCCCCCATGTTAAATATAAGGGCGCATGCGTCGCCCGATGCAAACCCGACGCAAACTAGCATAACGCTAATGTGAACGTAGCCTAAGTGAGCCTTAAGGAAGGCTCTTGGGTGATGGTGTCTAGTGGCTGAGGACCCTTGGCCGGTCTGTTATGGTTTTTCTTATTTATTTTATATCCTCTACTCTCCAGTTGGCATGAAGGACCGGTAGATGGTGATGTATCCTGACTGACACAGCACTGGGTCATTCCATATCAAGTGAACCAATGATTTTTACCTTTATATTTTTAATTCTTTTGAGATTTTGTTATTTGGTGATAGTGTGTCAGAGAATGCAAAATGTGAAGAAAAAAAATTCTAGATATTTTTTTTTTTTTTAAATTGATTTTCAAAGTTCGGAAAAAGTGCGAATTTCGGTGTTGCCTGCCTTTTGCATTTCTACTCATAACTCAGGCTAGAAAAAAGATAGAGAAACAAAATAAACATCAGTCTACTCAGAACTGTACAGGCATTCACCAGATATGTCACAAGAGAATATTTTACCTATGCGAACGGAAACACAAAATATTAAAACGCATTTCCGAAAAAAAAACGTTTAATTTCAAAATGTCAAAAACTGCCCATGCGCCTGCTATGCTCCTATCCACATCTGTACAAAAACACAAGCTGGGATTGTGATGGGATCATATTTTAAAAAATACAACTTTTACAGTGTCAATTTGAAAATCTTGAATTCAGATCTGTTCAGCCTGTGGTCTAACAGTGTGGGGTCTATATTTCCCAAATAATCCATGATTTTTAGATATTACTGTATTATATTATGTTACAGCTTAGAAGCAGGAGAGGACAGAGGAGGAAGCTTTGTTAGGGCTGAGAATGACCAGGGGTAGACGGTGACTGCAGAGCAGATGACCGGCCGGCAGCTCCAGCCTCCACAGGCCAAATTCACACCAAATCTTAGCACCCAGGAAACTCCATGGAGGGAGAAAAATATTCTTACCATCCAGTTCATGTATAGTACAAACCAGGACTACGGAGAGGAGGAGAGTTTGTAAAAGCCTCGGTTACAGGAAGCAGAACCCATCGCAGGGACTCAGCAATACCGTACTGTTATCCCATGTAATGAAGCAGAAATGAAGACAGTGACGTCCATGAAGTGGTAGAAGGCGGCACAAGATCGGCAATGGATGACAGAACTGGTGATGTGACCTGTGAATATGATCGGCGCTGGTGGCGGCTACTGGACTCTCCATAGATTGTGAAAAAGGACACTTTTGTAAGGTATTTCGGCAGCATAGGTGGGGAATCGGGACAAAAAATACCCTATTGTAAAGCACAGCTCAGGCCCTATTTAACGGTATTTTTATCTCCTACTGAAAAAACGGGGTGACAGGTTCCCTTTAATAAATTACATGTTTAGTGATAGAAAAAAAATTGTTAATGTATAAATAGGTGGTAAAAATATTGGTTCTTTTAATCTTGTTTGTAACATATAATTAGGATGAGACTGTATTTGGAAAATCATACTTGAGGATACGATCACCTTTTTTCTTTTGGCTTGCTCAGCATTTTCAACCTGAATGCATTGAACAAGTTGTGTTATGATGATTAAGATATATTTATTCTGGCACTTCGGTATTTTTTGTGTTGCTTTATTGTTACATATAGATGTTGAATGCAATAAATTGTAATTTGAAAAGAAAAAAGGAAGAAACTCACACAAACATAAAATCAGATGATTCAAGGCTTTAAAAAAAAAATAAATAAAGGTTTGATAGGTCCCGAGTTGAAACCCTGTACAAATATAAACAAGAACACAAGTAACACACATGCATGTTTTCACAATTTTAAAGCAAACTTTTTTTTTTTCACAATTGCGCATCAAAATTTTGAATTTGATTTCTCCAAAACAAATATAAAGAAACATAGTCTTGTGACATGCCAAATGAAAGCCGGTACCGTGCTGAGAAAAATGATGCCTCTCCCACCTCTTTATCTTAATTCTAGCCCGAGATATGATAAAAAATGAAAATCCATACCAGGCCAAAATCCGCACTTTTTTAAACTTTAGAAATCTGTTAAAAAAAAAAAAAGAAAAAATTAACCGATGAAGAAAAAAATTCAAAACTTTTAATTTGTAATTAATTAAAGGTGTACTTCATAAAAACAAAAAATAAAAAAAAAAATCTAAAGATGTGAGGTTAAAAAATACTGATATTTGGATCACTTGATATGGAATGACCCCACTAGAAACCTGAGTAGCGCTCACATGAATGTGAACAAGGCTTTGGTGGCAATGCAGGCAACTAAATTCCTTACAGTGGAGTTGGTGCGACTTGATTTGGAGGTCCTGGTCCGTCAGCCCTGCCAGTAATGTGTGGTTGCCAGAAGGGAGCCCTGAGACCTGCCTCCTGTGATGTGGCCACATCCGTGGCTCTTCTTTTGATTAGCTAGCCTGGCGTGATGTCACTTGAGTCACACCAGGTTAGCTAATCGGAAGAACTGAGATGCCATCAGGTAGGAGGAAGTTCTGGGGGCTCCCATCCAGCAGCTATAGATTACTGATGTGGCCAGTGACCGGATTGCACGGGTTATCTGAGGGTACAGAAATTCTAATAAGGGCATGTTCGCACTTGGCAGTCACTTTAATTTTCCTGCCATAGGTTGATGTGTTGCAGAGCAGAATGAGCATTAGCCCCATTAATAGGGCCAGTCTGTGAGGATAACCTGCGGCATGTGTGGAGTAAGTACTATGCTCTTTTAGAGTGGGTTCATGTGACTGTGTACTTTCGGTCTAAATGCCACAAACTACTATTTTGGGGGCAGTGCAGGGGAGCAAGTTTTCTTTCCCCATGTACAGATTCTGCATGTACCACTTCATGTGCCAGTTCTGTGTCACATCAGACTGTTCAAGTCTATATGGAGCTACTGAATAGCATCTGAGATTTACAAATATATTACCATTGCTTGTCGTAGACTGTATTTAGTCTTGTAAGTTTTTAGTATCTGCTGATGGATAAAAAAAAATGGATGACGAACCGAAAAGTCATTATATATATTAAACTGAAAGGGTGCATGAGTTTTCATGAAATAAAATCTGCTCTGCTTGGACTGCTAAACACGACGTGGGGACGTGGTCTAAAGGTACCTTCACACATAACGATTTCGTTAACGATATCGTTGCTTTTTGTGACGTAGCAACGATATCGTTAACGAAATCGTTATGCGTGACAGCGACCAACGATCAGGCCCCTGCTGGGAGGTCGTTGGGGAATGATCAGGACCTTTATTTGGTCGCTGATCACCCGCTGTCATCGCTGAATCGGCGTGTGTGACGCCGATCCAGCGATGTGTTCACTGGTAGCCAGGGTAAACATCGGGTTACTAAGCGCAGGGCCGCGCTTAGTAACCCGATATTTACCCTGGTTACCATTGTAAAAGTTAAAAAAAACAAAAACAAACAGTACATACTTACATTCCGGTGTCTGTCCCCTGGCGTCAGCTTCCCTGCACTGTGTCAGCGCCGGCCGGCCGTAAAGCAGAGCACAGCGGTGACATCACCGCTGTGCTCTGCTTTATGGCCGGCGCTGACACAGTGCAGGGAAGCTGACGCTGGGGGACAGACACCGGAATGTAAGTATGTACTGTTTATTTTTCTTCAAACTTTTACAACGGTAAACATCGGGTTACTAAGCGTGGCCCTGCGCTTAGTAACCAGATGTTTACCCTGGTTACCAGGGGACTTCGGAATCGTTGGTCGCTGGAGAGCTGTCTGTATGACAGCTCTCCAGCGACCAAACAGCGACGCTGCAGCGATCGGCATCGTTGTCTCTATCGCTGCAGCGTCGCTAAATGTGACGGTACCCTAAGGCTGTGTGCACACTTGGTGGCGTTGTTCTGGCAATATCCGCATAAGCTCGTGCAGAATTGCTGCAGACGTTGCTCTGTGCATTGCAAGAGTTCAGTCTAGTAGGAATTCGGCATAAATGAATTGCCGTGTTTCAGATTTGCAGTGTGTAGATAACTCTAAGAGGCAGCATCTATATTACAGTGAGGATCTGAATTGCTGGAAAGCGTGCCGTTTATCCGCAGTGTGCATGTAGCCCAACAGTTAAGAGATGCCGGATTCTGTTGCCCTTGTGGCTGATGACAAAACTTAGATAACCGTTACTAGGGCCCCTCAGATTGATGCCAAAGCAATGGACTTGTCTTTTAAATTCGTGTTAACACTGAGATGGGTTTGGGATTTTTTTGCATTGAAAACTGCAGGTTTTTTTTGCAGCCTTCACACTTGAAAGTGGATAAAAGAGGTTTACTTCAAGGAAATCTGACACCATCTAAAAGCAGCATGATGTGGGGCAGATACTGTGATTCCAGTGATGTCACTTACTGGGCTGCTTGCTGTCATTTTGAGAACTTGTACAGCAAAATGCACCCAAGAACAAGGTTATAGAAAGAAAAAAAATATTGCTTAATTTAACAAAAAAAAAAAATTGTACATTAAAATAAAATAGGGTGACAGGATGTGACCGAAATGTGGCACCACAACAATAGAGGAATAGAGTATTATACATATGTATTGCAAAAATAATGGCTCGGGAGTTCAGAGGGTGGCTGCATTTTCCATGTCTAATAAAGTAAGGCTGCTTTCACACATCAGTTTTTTTGCCATCAGGCACAATTCGTCGAATGTTGATAAAAACGGATCCATCGCAGATTGTGAAAAACTGATGCGATGGATCGGACTAGCTGATACAGCTAATTGGATCCTAAAAAAAAAATCGGAGCATGCTCAGTCATTTGACGGAGCCGGCGCCATAGGGTTCCATTGTAGCAAATGACGGATCCGTTGCTGTCCGTTTATTTTGACGGACACAAATGTTACTATGTCCTTTTTCTCCGGCCACTGGAAAACCGAAAACTGATGAAACGTGAGGCCATCCGTCACAATCTGTCACTAATACAAGTCTATGAGGAAAAAACGGATCCAGCGGCAACTCTTGCCGGAAACGTATTAAAAAAAAAAATATTTTTTTTTTCAAAATTCGCCGGATTGCACCTGACGGCAAAAAACTGATGTGTGAAAGCAGTCTAATGGATTGTGCCTACTTGGCCAAAAAGAGGAAACTCCAGACACTGATAGCCTGAAGTATATGTGGTAGTATAAACAGTAGGGGGCAATGTTTTCTGATTGGGGTACTTATTTTTATATTTTGATCAGACTTTCAGTATGCGGTCATAAGCAAATATGTGCATTTTTTTTTTTTTTTTTTTTAACTCCATTTGTAATGGCGGCGGGGGGGGGAGGGGAGGGAAGAGGGGTGATTTCCAAAACCCCCCCTTTCCTGCATTGTCTGGTCACTCGTACATACAGCAATACCACTGCATTACCCCATATAGTAAAAATCACTATCTCCTATGAAGCCCCGGCTAGGGTCCAAGGGATCTCCATGATGCCAGGCATTGTGTGGTCTTAACAGACCCCTTGTTGTCATAGCAAACCGTTGGTGCGTCACTGGGCCCTCACTACTCCTATAACTGTTGGACTAGGTGTTACTTGGTAATGTTTGTCTCTATATGTCCCCACTTACAGTAGCTGTCCACTTCTTGGACAACCCTTTTTCAATCCCTATATTTTCCTCTTGTAAAATAACACTTTTATACCCATGTCCGGGGTTGGCGCTGTTCAAGCGGTATCTGTGCTGACTCTCCCGGGCATCCTGTGACCTAATGTCATGCAATGTCGCGGAGAGCCAGTACAGACACCGCAGGAACGGCATCGGCGATGAGTATTGGGGTATGTTTCCACGGTCAGGAACAGGCAGCGCTTAGGACGCAGCACATGTCCACTCCGTCCAAAGCGCTGCCGCGTGTGTTCACTGAACTGTGTGGAATCACCACATCCTATACATTGGACAGGAAGTTTATCTTGCAGATATGGAGCGTCTCTGCAAGATAAACTGACATGCTGCGGTCTCGAAAGATGCTCTGCATCTCCTTCTCCACAGGGAAACTGGAGGCGTCCCTGCAGGTTTAGTGGAGATGGGATTTCTTCAAATCCTATCCACTATGCTGTAACATCTGGCCGCTGTGGATGAACGCTGCGTTTACTGAATTTGGAAACATACCTTTAAGTGTAAAGGTACCGTCACACTTAGCGACGCTGCAGCGATACCGACAACGATCCGGATCGCTGCAGCGTCGCTGTTTGGTCGCTGGAGAGCTGTCACACAGACCGCTCTCCAGCGACCAACGATCCCGAGGTCCCCGGTAACCAGGGTAAACATCGGGTAACTAAGCGCAGGGCCGCGCTTAGTAACCCGATGTTTACCCTGGTTACCATCGTAAAAAAACAAACAGTACATACTTACATTCAGCTGTCTGTCCCTTGCCGTCTGTTTGCTGCACTGACTGCTGGCCGCAAAGTGAAAGCAGAGCACAGCCACAGTGGTGAGTCACCGCTGTGTGACTCACCGCTGTGCTGTGCTTTCACTTTCACTTTGCGGCCAGCAGTCAGTGCAGGAAATAGACGGCAAGGGACAGACAGCTGAATGTAAGTATGTACTGTTTGTTTTTTTACGATGGTAACCAGGGTAAACATCGGGTTACTAAGCGCGGCCCTGCGCTTAGTTACCCGATGTTTACCCTGGTTACCAGTGAAGACATCGCTGAATCGGTGTCACACACGCCGATTCAGCGATGTCTGCGGGGAGTCCAGCGACGAAATAAAGTTCTGGACTTTCTTCCCCGACCAGCGACAGCACAGCAGGGGCCTGATCGCTGCTGCCTGTCACACTGGACGATATCGCTAGCGAGGACGCTGCAACGTCACGGATCGCTAGCGATATCGTCTAGTGTGACGGTACCTTTAGGCCGGGGTCACACTTGTGAGTACAATGTGAGAAACTCGCACAAGTCTCTCGCACCTCAATACCCGGCACTGCTGGCGGCACTCGGTACCGGAGTGTGCGCCGGCATGCATTTCTATGCAGCTGAACCCTCCAGTGCCGGGTATTGATGCCACGAGACTCGTGCGAGTTCCTCACATTGCACTCGCAAGTGTGACCTTGCCCTAATTTTACAAGCTGGGAACATGGGGATTGAGAGGTTTTCCAAGTAGTAGGGAAAACATTCCAAATATCGTATGTTCATTATGCCCCTGGTTGAATAAGAAACTTAAGACCCCATTGCAAACTATTGAGCCACCATTCCTATTGTCATCGAGTAAGTACGGTAATTATCCTTTCCCTCCCCCCCCCAGTATAGTTGTGCCAAAGGAGTTATTACAAAGGCTCTACATAAAGTCAAAGCAGGAAATGGTAGCATATTAATTGCTGATACCTGCCAGAACTCTGCAATGCTAATTTTCAGGTTATGATCATTATCTCTGGAATGTGAGATGACACTTCTAGGCGGCTGCTTTATATTGATAGATTTTATTACTAGCAAGACACTAGAATGGCATTCCTAATGTGAGAAGGAGGCAGGGGTCTTCATCATGAAATGGGTAGTCGCTCATAACCTGAGCATAGCAAACCATGGGAGTTTCTTATACAAACTAGATGGTGGCCCGATTCTAACTCATCGGGTATACTAGAATATGCATGTCCACATAGTATATTGGCTAGCCCACGTAGTGTATTGCACAGCCCACGTAGTGTATTGGCCAGCCACGTAGTATATTGGCCAGCCACATATGTAACAGGTTAAAAGATAAACATATACTCACCTTCCAAGGGGCCCCTCGTAGTCCTGGCACCTTTGTGCGGTGCACACGGCAGCTTCCGGTCCCAGGGTTGGTATGAGCGCAGGACCTGTGATGATGTCGCTGTCACATGACCGTGACGTCATGGCAGGTCCTTTTTGCATAGCATCCTTAGCACCGGAACCTGTCGCTTGCACTGCCGAGGACCGGACGCGACATCGGAGGGTGAGAATAACCTTTTTTTTTTTTTTTGTTTTGTGTTTTTTTTTTTTTGTTTTTTTTTTTTGTTTTTAATTATTATTCTTATTTGTAACATTAGATCGTTTTACTATTGATGCTGTATACGCAGCATCAATAGTAAAAGGTTGGTCACACAGGGTTAATAGCTGCATAACACCCCTCCCCCCCCCCTAATTTTGCCACAAAAAACTGTGAAAACTTATTGACTCGAGTATAAGCCTAGGGTGGAAATGCAGCATTTACCGGTGAATTTCAAAAATAAAAATAGATCATTATTTCCCCATAGCTGTGCCATATATGCTCTGCACCATTCATATTTCCCCATATCTGTGCCCTATATATAGTGCTCTGCACCGTTCATATTTCCCCATAGCTGTGCCCCATATAGTGCTCTGCGCCGTTCATATTTCCCCATAGATGCTCCACATAAAACTGTGCCGCTGCTGCTGCAATTAAAAAAAAAAATGCCATACTCGCCTCTCTTGATTGCAGCTCCCGGCGTTCGGTCCGGCGTCTCTGCACTGACTGATCAGGCAGAGGGCGCCGCGCACACTATATGGGCTGAAAATCTCTGCTTATACTCGAGTATATACGGTAACCCTCCTCACAACACTGATAGTTTTCTGTGTTCACTGTGAAAGGTGTCACAGTGCAGATTAATAGCATTCTGAAGCTGCAAAAAAGGCCAAGAGGAGACCTAATGGCTGCCTACAAATATCTGAAGGGGTGTCCGTGTAAGGGATCATCCTTTAATCTCATTTGCTCGTGGAAACACAAGAAGCAATGGAACGAAACTTAAAAGGAGAATGTACAGATAAGATATTAAAAACTCTTTGACAGTGAGGGTGATCAATGAGTGGAACAGGCTGCCACGAGAGGTGAAGAGTTCTTCTTCCATGGAAGTCTTCAAACAGAGGCTGGACAGACATCTATCTGAGATGGTTTAGTGCAGAGGTCCCCAACTCCAGTCCTCAAGGCCCACCAACAGGTCATGTTTTCAGGATTTCCTTTGCATTGCACAGGTGATGCAATTATTACCTGGGCAAGACTAAGGAAATCCTGAAAACATGACCTGTTGGTGGGCCTTGAGGACTGGAGTTGGGGACCTCTGGTTTAGTGAATCCTGCTTTGAGCAGGGGGTTGGACCAGATGACCCAGGAGGTCTCTTCCAACTCTACCATTCTATGAGGCATGTAATGATAGAGTAAACTGTAACTGTAGACCTGTGTGTGATTGCAAAATATCAGAAGTGGAGCCGAGCAAAATGTGAAAACCTAATACTTTCGTTTTCATCTCATGGCATTTGGTGTGGGTGAGAGCATATAGCTGTGCTACCGGCGCTGTAAGCACATTCATTACTCCCAGCACTGACTACAGTGAGACCACTGAAGAGCAGACTCAGTACATGTCTCACAGGAGGAAGCCTGTTCTTGGCTATTTTTTATCCTCTGTATGTTGCCAGTTTATGATTGATCATACAGTGGAAGTAGTACACGACCACAAAGTAAATCTGACCTTGTCGTAAGTCATAACCTGAACTTTACAAGTGCTTATTTTCACTGTGGGGAGAAGAAATTAAATAAAAACTAAATTTTACTCTTCTTTGAAGCCAGTATTCCATGTGGCCAGTTTAACATGCTCAAACTGATGAAATCTTCTTGAACTGCAATTGTGGACTTTGGCATCATGTCCTTGCAAGAAGAGCTGTTTGACATTAGCAAAACTGATACTATTCTGCCATTGTTTCAGAAGGTGTATGGTCAGCTGAGTTTAGTAGTAAAACTAGAATAATTCCATAACTTTTCAAAGAGAAATGTATAAGAAAAGGTCGGCCAGTGCAGGAGAAGACTCTGGAATTCCATCTGATGACACTAGGCAATGCAGATCGGAGCTGAACTTGGGTCTAGTAAATTGCTTCTGCTCTTCAGTAATGGCGATCGGTGGAGATCTCTTTTCCTGACGTCTTCGTTTTTTTTTTTCTTTTAATTCAGGACAACTAAGTTAACGTGCTTATGAATTGTGTTCCTTTTTTGTTGAATTTCTTAAAGTGAACTTGCCACCATGAGATGACAGTCCCATCTGTAGGCATCACGTTATAGAGCAGGAGGAGCTGAGTAGATTGATACGTTGTTTTCTCACAAAACCTGTGTACTAATGTAATCCCAGGGCTGTGGAGTCAGTAAGCCACAGTTGCGACTCCGACTCCTGGATTTTATCAGGTTCCGACTCCAACTCCTTCATAAATGGCCAATTCGTAACAATAAATTTACTGTTGTCAAATATTAACATCGTTCTCACCATCATATAAGTAATCAGACCACTTAGAGCAAAAACTATATTTATTAGAATACAATTAGAATATAGCAAATAACTTTTATAAATTTTTCTTAACTCTTTTAAGTAAATATGCAATAAACACTGTTATGCAGTTAATAAGAAGAAATCTATAAATTTGTCCTCAGAAAAAGTATTGCCTCTGTCAGATCCTCCTTCATGGATGCCCTGAAATCTGATCTAATTATTTTGAGAGCAGAGTTCTACACTAACTTGGGTTGGTGGCAAAGCAGTAACCACTCGGGCAACATCTCTGACAATGTCGGGATACAGAGGAATCGCTTGTTGCACTGTTATTTTTGATGAACGGTCAAATTTCTCAATTTCATTTAGTGCACATGAAAAATTCTGCTGAAATGTACTGGCTGTGTTCTTATCTGCTTATCACTGTTGTTCATAGTTTGATAGAACATATATATTTGAGTAACATTTATAACATTCATATGAAAGTTCAATTATGAAATTTTAATACATTTTTTTTTTTTTTTTTTTTTTAAAGCTGGAGTCGGTACATTTCTACCGACTCTGACCAAAACTAACTCCGACTCCACAGCCCTGTGTAATCCTCTGCTCTTTCTGGGATGTTTGGTCCAGTGGGCGGCCCTATCAGTGACTGACCGCTCCCTGTGCACACACTTAACAAAGATAGCTGTCAGTCACTGATAGGATTGGACATTGGACCGAAAATCCCAGAAAGATAAGTTATTTATATAGCACCATTAATTCCATGGTGCTGTACATGTGAAGTTGAAATGATTAGGACAAGGGTTATACTGAATGTTTTCTCACAAAACGATAGATCCATCTACTCCGCTCCCCCTATTCTATTATTTGTCTTGATGCTAGCAAAATTTCTGATTTGAGGCCTAATGTGAACCGGGATTATTTGAATGCTGCTTCTTGGTGTATAAGGTAAGGGTCCCATTTACTATTTGGTTCCCCTTTCTGCTGATTACATTCCTAGGATTGTGTTTTGTCATACTGGTGTGTTTTTGCACTATTATGCAATGGGGAAGGTACACAAAAGGGTTTTTAGCGTTAATGTACGGTATATTGAGCAGAGTGCGCCATCTTCTTCATATAGGGTGCCGATCTCTGTGGCATGGTAGAGACAATTGTATATCAATTAGGGGGATATACAGTAGCTGTCTTCTCTCTTTTGCCAGTTGGTATATAGATTGGAAGGTTTGGGTTTATACCCAGTACATTGTGCCATTTCTGCCTACACGTTTGGTTTATACATCAGGGGAGAGACTCCAATATAGCAAGACTGCAAATAAACCTCTTGCTACAGCCCTTATGTGAACTCATGATCCCAACCCTAGTCACCAAATCTAGAATGGTGGGGCTTTCAGTATGATGGACCCCGTGTGCGCCCCAAACCAGGAATGTCATTTTCAAGTTTATCGTTTGGCCAACTCTGTTGCGTTCTCAATTTAATTTTTAATATAACGAACCCACTGTAAAATGTAAAGTCTTTAAAGCAAACGTGAGTAGTGATATAATGTGTTTTTTTTTTTTTTGTTTTTTTGTGTATTATTGGCCTAATTTATTGGGGATCATTCAGACATAAGGTTTTCTTGTACTCTTCCTCTCTGTATTTTTCACGGTTATCTATTCTCTTGAGCTGTATACATGTCCATATATTAGTTTTTGTTTTTTTACTGAGCTTCCATCCTTTTCTTTTTTTTTTCTTTTTTCTTTTTTTTTTTTTTAGCTGTGAAAAACTGATAAAACACTGATGGTAAAAACTGATCAAACGCTGATTAAAAACTTGGACAATTTTTTGTGTTCAGGAAAAATTACTGACATCTGTATGAGCTATTATTATTTGTGCAGAAAAATATTAATTACCGTATATACTCGAGTATAAGCCGACCCGAGGATAAGCCAACCCCCCCCCCCCCAATTTTGCCACAAAAAACTGGGAAAACTTATCGACTCGAGTATAAGCCTAGGGTAGGAAATGCAGCAGCTACCAGTGAATTTCAAAAATAAAAATAGATGCTCCATACCGTTCATTATTGCCCCATAGATGTGCCATAGAAAGCTCTGCCATATAGTGCTCTGCACCGTTCATTGTTGCCCCATAGATGTGCCATATAAAACTGTGCTACCGGTATATACTGTATAATGCTGCGACTGCTGCAATAAAAAAAAAATGCCATACTCGCCTCTCTTGCTTGCAGCTCCTCAGCGTCCCGTCTCTCCGCACTGACTGATCAGGCAGAGGGCGGCGCGCACACTATACGTCATCGCGCCCTCTTACCTGCACAGTCAGAGCCAGAGGACGGGAAGACGGAGCGGCGCCCGGCGTGTGGAACGTGGACAGGTGAATATGTAATACTTACATGCTCCCGGCGTCCCTGGCTCCTTCTCCCGGACAGCTGGTCTCCGGGTGCCGCAGCCTCTTCCTCTGTCAGCGGTCACTGGCACCGCTCATTAGAGGAATGAATATGTGACTCCACCCCTATGGGAGTGGAGTCCATATTCATAAGTTTAATGAGCGGTCCCACGTGACCGCTGAACAGGGGAAGAGCTGCGGCACCGAAGACCATGGGACGGGCAGGGGGAGCGCCAGGAGCCCCGGGAGCAGGTAAGTATGCCTCAGACCTCTCTCCCCCTCACCCGCCGACCCCACCGCCGACTGTGACTCGAGTATAAGCCGAGAGGGGCACTTTCAGCCCAAAAATTTGGGCTGAAAATCTCGGCTTATACTCGAGTATAAATGCGGGCGGTTTGCCCAGGAAAAAAAATTGCAAAACTGCTCCTTGAAAGTGAAACAGAGGCCCAAAAGTGTGCCTAAGGGTAGTGCACACATCAGGATTTCTTGCAGAAATTTTCCTGACAAAAACCGGACATTTCTGCCCGAAATCCGCATGCGTTTTTATCGCGTTGTTGACACGTGTTTTGTACGTTTTTTCCCAAATGCATAGAATAGTGGGAAAAACGCAGAAAATCCGCAAAATGAATGAACATGCTGCTTTTTTTTACCACGATGCATTTTTTTCGCGGAAAAAAACGCATCTTGTGCACAAAACATGCAGAATGCATTCTAAATGATAGGATGCATAATGTATGCGTTTTTAATGAGTTTTTATCGCGAAAAAACCTGAACGTGTGCACACAGCCTTAGGCTCCATGTTTATAATTTATTTTGCTATAATTATTGTATTGTTAATGTTGTTACTTATGACTTTTGTGTTTGAAACTGTTAAACTGTAAAGCGCTGCGGAATATGTTGGCGCTATATAAATAAAGATTATTATTATTTATAATGCAATATTAGGATTTTTTTTCTTTCCTGTTTTTGTATTTTTTTTTTAATTTACCATATTTATTTATTTTCTGTAGGATGCTATATTATTCAATACTGATAATAATCAGGATATTTTTCCTTTTTGTTGGCCACATATTTGTCTTCCTGGGAGTGGTTATGTGCTATGACTTGCCTGGCTCACTCTTGGAGCGAAGTGCATGCTTCAGAGCAGATTCTTAGCTGTACAATTCGGCATGTGACTCCGTGAGCCTTCCTCCCTTACCTCCTTCCAAAACACATTCTGCTGTCAAAAAGCTAAGGGATTCCTTTGTAGAAGCTGAGGAGTATAAGACCTGTTATGTTTTGTCACCTAAAGAGCAGCACTGTTATTAATGGTAAATGTGTCATTATAAACCTTTTATATTCAGCCTCACTGAAGGGGCCGTTTATCATCAGGATGCAGCAGCAGGTACTGTAAGCTGTGCGGTGGGACTCCATGAATGAGACTGGTCTTTTCCGCACACCACCCCACAGATGCTCATTTGGTTGTGTTAACTCAGAAGCCACGATGGCACCTTTTAGCAGTGTCATTTAGATTTGCAGCATCAATAGTAAAAAGATAGAATGTTAATAATTAAAATAAATAATAAATCATGATATTCTCACCTTCCGGTTTCCCCGGCAGACTTTCCCCGCTCCTGCGATGGTCCGGTCCCAGTAATGCTTTGCGGCATGACCCCAGATGACATCATCAGAGGTCATTTTCGCAATGCATTACTGGAACCAGAGCATTGCGAGGAAAGGGAAAGCTGAGTAGGGACGCCGGAAGGTGAGAATATCACTATTTTTTATTTTAATTTTTTTTATTTTCTTTTAACAATTATGTGGTTTCCAGGGTCTGGAGGAGAGCCTCCTGTCCTCCACCCTGGGTACCAACCGCACATGATCCGCTTACTTCCCGCATAGTGGGCATAGCCCCATGCGGAAAGTAAGTGGATCTATGCATTCCTATTTGTGCGGAATCCCCGCGATTCTGCACAAAGAATGAACATGCTGCGTCTATTTCCGGAATGCGATTCCGCCGCGGAGAAAAAAACGCAGTATGCGCGGAAAAAGTAAAATGTTTAATGGTAACCTGTCACCCCGAAAATCGCGGGTGAGGTAAGCCCACCTGTATCAGGGGCTTATCTGCAGCATTCTGTAATGCTGTAGATAAGCCCCCGATGTTACCTGAAAAAGGAGAAAGACGTTATATTATACTCACCCAGGGGCGGTCCCGCTGCTGGTCAGGTCAGATGGGCGTCTCTGGTCCGCTGCGGCGCCTCCCATCTTCATTACAAGACGTCCTCTTCTAATCTTCAGCTCCGGCGCAGGCGTACTTTGCTCTGCCCTGTTGAGGGCAGACAAAGTACTGCAGTGCGCAGGCGCCAGGCCTCTGACCTTTCCGGCGCCTGCGCACTGCAGTACTATCCTCTGCCCTCAAGAGGGCAGAGCAAAGTATGCCTGCGCCGGAGCCGTGGCTGAAGATCAGAAGAGGACGTCTTGTAATGAAGATAGGAGGCGCCGCAGCGGACCAGAGACGCCCATCCGACCAGACCAGCAGCGGGACCGCCCCTAGGTGAGTATAATATAACGTCCTTTTCTCCTTTTTCAGGTAACATCGGGGGCTTATGTACAGCATTACAGAATGCTGCAGATAAGCCCCTGATGCGGTGGGCTTACCTCACCCGCGATTTTCGGGGTGACAGGTTCCCTTTAACCCCTTCCCGACCTTTGACGCCACGTAGGCGTCATGAAAGTCGGTGCCATTCCGACCCATGACGCCTATGCGGCGTCATGGAAAGATCGCGTCCCTGCAGATCGGGTGAAAGGGTTAACTCCCATTTCACCTGATCTGCAGGGACAGGGGGAGTGGTAGTTTAGCCCAGGGGGGGTGGCTTCACCCCCTCGTGGCTACGATCGCTCTGATTGGCTGTTGAAAGTGAAACTGCCAATCAGAGCGATTTGTAATATTTCACCCATTATAACGGGTGAAATATTACAATCCAGCCATGGCCGATGCTGAAATATCATCGGCCATGGCTGGAAATACTAGTGTGCCCCCACCCCTCCGATCGCCCCCCCAGCCCTCCGATCTGGCCGGTACACTGCTCCGGCTCCCCTCCGTCCAGTGCTCCGCTCCCCCCGTGCTCCAATCACCCCCCCCGTGCTCCAATCACCCCCCCTGCACTCCGATCCACCCCCCCCGGTGCTCCGTTCCACCACCCCCGTGCTCCATTCCAGCCCCCCCGTGCTCCGTTCCACGCCCCCGTGCTCCGTTCCACCCCTCCCGCACTCCGATTTCCCCCCCCGTGCTCCGATTCCCCCCCCCGTGCTCCGATTCCCCCCCCCCCCCCCCCGTGGTCCCCCCCACCCCATCATACTTACCGATCCAGCCGGGGTCCCGTCCGTCTTCTCCCTGGGCGCCGCCATCTTCCAAAATGGCGGGCGCATGCGCAGTGCGCCCGCCGAATCTGCCGTCCGGCAGATTCGTTCCAAAGTGCATTTTGATCACTGAGATAGATTATATCTCAGTGATCAAAATAAAAAAAATAATAAATGACCCCCCCCCTTTGTCACCCCCATAGGTAGGGACAATAAAAAAATAAAGAATTTTTTTTTTTTTCCACTAATGTTAGAATAGGGGTAGGGGTAGGGTTAGGGTTAGGGTTAGGGGTAGGGTTAGGGCTAGGGGTAGGGTTAGGGTTAGGGCTAGGGTTAGGGCTAGGGTTAGGGTTTCGGTATGTGCACACGTATTCTGGTCCTCTGCGGATTTTTCCGCTGCGGATTTGATAAATCCGCAGTGCTAAACCGCTGCGGATTTATGGCGGATTTACCGCGGTTTTTCTGCGCATTTCACTGCGGTTTTACAACTGCGATTTTCTATTTGAGCAGTTGTAAAACCGCTGCCGGATCCGCACAAAGAAGTGACATGCTGCGGAATGTAAACCGCTGCGTTTCCGTGCAGTTTTTCCGCAGCATGGGCACAGCGATTTTTGTTTCCCGTAGGTTTACATTGAACTGTAAACTCATGGGAAACTGCTGCGGATCCGCAGCGTTTTCCGCAGCGTGTGCACATACCTTTAGAATTAGGCTATGTGCACACGGTGCGGATTTGGCTGCGGATTCGCAGCAGTGTTCCATCAGGTTTACAGTACCATGTAAACATATGGAAACCAAATCCGCTGTGCCCATGGTGCAGAAAATACCACGCGGAAACGCTGCGTTGTATTTTCCGCAGCATGTCAATTCTTTGTGCGGATTCCGCAGCGTTTTACACCTGTTCCTCAATAGGAATCCGCAGGTGAAATCCGCACAAAAAACACTGGAAATCCGCGGAAAATCCGCAGGTAAAACGCAGTGCCTTTTACCCGCGGATTTTTCAAAAATGGTGCGAAAATATCTCACACGAATCCGCAACGTGGGCACATAGCCTTAGGGTTAGGGTTGGAATTAGGGTTGTGGTTATGGTTAGGGGTGTGTTGGGGTTAGGGTTGTGGTTAGGGGTGTGTTGCGGTTAGGGTTGTGTTTAGGGTTATGGCTACAGTTGGGATTAGGGTTAGGGGTGTGTTGGGGTTAGTGTTGGAGTTAGAATTGAAGGGTTACCACTGTTTAGGCACATCAGGGGTCTCCAAACGCAACATGGCGCCACCATTGATTCCAGCCAATCTCATATTCAAAAAGTCAAATGGTGCTCCCTCACTTCCGAGCCCTGACGTGTGCCCAAACAGTGGTTTACCCCCACATATGGGGTACCAGCATACTCAGGACAAACTGCGCAACAATTACTGGGGTCCAATTTCTCCTGTTACCCTTGTGAATCAAAAAAAATGCTTGCTAAAACATAATTTTTGAGGAAAGAAAAATGATTTTTTATTTTCACGGCTCTGCGTTGTAAACGTCTGTGAAGCACTTGGGGGTTCAAAGTGCTCACCACATATCTAGATAAGTTCCTTGGGGGGTCTAATTTCTAAAATGGGGTCACTTGTGGGGGTTTCTACTGTTTAGGCACACCAGGGGCTCTGCAAACGCAACGTGACACCCGCAGACCATTCCATCAAAGTCTGCATTTCAAAAGTCACTACTTCCCTTCTGAGCCCCGACGTGTGCCCAAACAGTGGTTTACCCCCACTCATGGGGTATCAGCGTACTCAGGAGAAACTGGACAACAACTTTTGGGGTCCAATTTCTCCTGTAACCCTTGGGAAAATAAAAAATTCTGGGCTAAATAATTATTTTTGAGGAAAGAAAACGTATTTATTATTTTCACGGCTCTGCATTATAAACTTCTATGAAGCACTTGGGGGTTCAAAGTGCTCACCACACATCTAGATAAGTTCCTTTGGGGGTCTAGTTTCCAAAATGGGGTCACTTGTGGGGGGTTTCTACTGTTAAGGAACATCAGGGGCTCTGCAAACGCAACGTGACGCCCACAGAGCATTCCATCAAAGTCTGCATTTCAAAACGTCACTACTTCACTTCCGAGCCCCGGCATGTGCCCAAACAGTGATTTACCCCCACATATGGGGTATCAGCGTACTCAGGAGAAACTGGACAACAACTTTTGGGGTCAAATTTCTCCTGTTACCCATGGGAAAATAAAAAATTGCAGGCTAAAAGATCATTTTTGAGAAAATAATTTTTTTTTTTTTTTCATGGCTCTGCGTTATAAACTTCTGTGAAGCACTTGGGGGTTCAAAGTCCTCACCACACATCTAGATTAGTTCCTTTGGGGGTCTAGTTTCCAAAATGGTGTCATTTCTGGGGGATCTCCAATGTTTAGGCACACAGGGGCTCTCCAAACGTGACATGGTGTCCGCTAACAATTGGAGCTAATTTTTCATTCAAAAAGTCAAATGGCGCTCCTTCCCTTCCGAGCCTTACCATGTGCCCAAACAGTGGTTTACCCCCACATGTGAGGTATTGGTGTACTCAGGAGAAATTTCCCAACACATTTTAGGATCCATTTTATCCTGTTGCCCATGTGAAAATGAAAAAATTGAGGCTAAAAGAATTTTTTTGTGAAAAAAAAGTACTTTTTCATTTTTACGGATTAATTTGTGAAGCACCTGGGGGTTCAAAGTGCTCACTATGCATCTAGATAAGTTCCTTGGGGCGTCTAGTTTCCAAAATGGGGTCACTTGTGGGGGAGCTCCAATTTTTAGGCACACGGGGGCTCTCCAAACGTGACATGGTGTCCGCTAAAGAGTGGAGCCAATTTTTGATTCAAAAAGTCAAATGGCGCTCCTTCCCTTCCAAGCCCTGCCGTGCGCCCAAACAGTGGTTTACCCCCACATATGAGGTATCAGCGTACTCAGGACAAATTGGACAACAACTTTCGTGGTTCAGTTTCTCCTTTTACCATTGGGAAAATAAAAAAATTGTTGCTAAAAGATAATTTTTGTGACTAAAAAGTTAAATGTTCATTTTTTCCTTCCATGTTGCTTCTGCTGCTGTGAAGCACCTGAAGGGTTAATAAACTTCTTGAATGTGGTTTTGAGTACCTTGAGGGGTGCAGTTTTTAGAATGGTGTCACTTTTGGGTATTTTCAGCCATATAGACCCCTCAAACTGACTTCAAATGTGAGGTGGTCCCTAAAAAAAATGGTTTTGTAAATTTCGTTGTAAAAATGACAAATCGCTGGTCAAATTTTAACCCTTATAACTTCCTAACAAAAAAAAATTTTGTTTCCAAAATTGTGCTGATGTAAAGTAAACGTGTGGGAAATGTTATTTATTAACTATTTTGTGTCACATATCTCTCTGGTTTAACAGAATAAAAATTCAAAATGTGAAAATTGCGAAATTTTCAACATTTTCGCCAAATTTCCATTTTTATCACAAATAAACGCAGAATTTATTGACCTAAATTTACCACTAACATGAAGCCCAATATGTCACGAAAAAACAATCTCAGAACCGCTAGGATCCGTTGAAGCGTTCCTGAGTTATTACCTCATAAAGGGACACTGGTCAGAATTGCAAAAAACGGCAAGGTCTTTAAGGTCAAAATAGGCTGGGTCATGAAGGGGTTAATATATGCTTTTTTTCACGTTTTTAGCGAAAATTCCCAAACGTGTGCACATGTTTAACACTGACTTCCTAGAGAAGTCTGTGTTCGGGGGGCCTGGCACAGACACTAGGTGTTCGGTACGGACACTGAACTTTACTGTTCGGGTTTGCACATCTCTAGTTGCAGGAACAGTAACTCTAAGCAATTCATACTACAGTAACTTTAGTGGCGTCCTATCGGACAAGCTGACCCATGTTTGACATGCTCATCAATGAGCTTTGTGCATTCGTGGCCTGCTGCCAGCTTAAACTAAGGGAGAGAAATGTTTTCTTGGTATGTCCTCCGATGTCTGTGGATGGCCTCAAGGGCTTTTGACTTTCATCCATCTTGCAGTATTTGTTTACCCTGTAGCAGAAGGACACTTTCGGAAGGACCATGCCACAAGGATCATTGTCATATTTTGATTTAAAAAAAAAAGAGAGAAATATTTTATTGCAACAAAGCTATGATAAAAACTTTGAAAAACATTATCCCGATTTAAGATACTTAAATATAATTGATTGAGAAGCGTATTTGTGTGAATAATCTAGATTTTAATGTAGGACACAAATAAGAACATATGGTCTCAATTATAGTAATATGTACCGTAATGGCTTAAAGGGGTTAGGACAACACCTTAATCTAAATGTTTGACGCTCTTCTCAGGGCTCCCGTGACACGTGACCCCCGTGTCCCAGTCAGCGCTGACGTCACTTATATATCTTGTATGTAAAACTCTTGAGTTTTACCGTACCAGCAAAGAGTGTGAGATTCCTGAAGTCTCGCACTCAAAGCTGCTTCTATTTGTAGTATTGTAGAAATCCTTATTCCTGCCATAAAAATCTACTGCAAATACTCACCGTGTGCACATACCTTTTTACTGGGCCGAGTTAGTAATACATTGCTTTTTGGTAACTACTCTGCTAATAGCGTCCGATATTTACTACCTGCCATGCTTGTTCATCTATGGGGCTAATGCCATAGCTTTATAATGAGCCCTGTATTTTATACATATTGATTATTTATTTGCTTAGAAGTCGCATATGACGCTTATAATATTGCTTTGTTTTTGAGTCCCTCTGTTCATGTCCCATTAGATTAACATCTATATTGTTCATGTCATTACTCACTCCAATCACAACACGTCTTAATTCTCTGAATTTCATCTCTCAATTGTCTAAAGTATTTTTTGTATATTTCTTAACCCCTTTACCCTCGAAGGTGGTTTGCACGTTAATGACTAGGCCAATTATTACAATTCTCCTGTATTCACATCCGGTACTGGTCCAATGTACTGAGCCCTCAGCTATCAAGGTCCGGTGTGTGGCAACACAAGCCCACCAAAAAAGTATGCTCGTAAGGTTACGTGCATATGTTGAGTATTTGATGAGTTTTTTTTCCCTCTGTATCTGTCAGCCAAAACCAGGAGTGGACGATAAATACAGAAGTGGTGACTGGTTTCTATTTTTCTTTTCCTCTGATTGTTCCCCTCCTGGTTTTATCTGAGGTAAATACTGACCGTGTAACTGTGGCCTAAGGAGTACTTTAAGGACCGTGTATGTGGACTAATTGGTTGCACAATATGGCCACTAATCGTTAAACCTTTACTGACCAACTATTGTTTCATTGCCTTTTTACACAGGCAAACCAAAGTAAGCGATGCCCACTCAGCGGTCATCCAGTGCATAGTTCGCCATTGTCCTCGGCAGTGCAAGTCCGGAGTACACAGGACAATGCGCCAACAAGAGATTATCTTATGCACAGCACAAAAAAATTTCACTTAATGAATGTGCATTTTGATCGTTCAATGGATGATTGGCAGCCTGTTTACAGTGCCTAGCAAAAGTATTCGGCCCCCTGAAAATTTTCAACCTTTTCCCACATATTTTTCAAACATAAAGATACCAAATGTAAATTTTTGGTGAAAAATCAACAACAAGTGGAACACAATTGTGAGGTTGAATGAAATTTATTGGTTATTTTACATTTTTGTGGAAATTCAAAAACTGAAAAGTGGGGCGTGCAATATTATCCGGCCCCTTTAACTTAATAATTTGTTGCGCCACTTTTTGTTGCAATTACAGCTGCAAGTCGCTTGGGGTATGTCTCTATATCAGTTTTGTACATCGAGAGACTGAAATTCTTGCCCATTTTTCCTTGGCAAACAGCTCGAGCTCAGTGAGGTTTGATGGAGATCGTTTTGTGAACAGCAGTTTTCTGCTCTTTTCACAGATTCTCGATTGGATTGAGGTCTGGACTTTGGCTTGGCCATTCTAACACCTGGATACGTTTATTTGTGAACCATTCCATTGTAGATTTTGCTTTGTTTGGGATCATTGTCTTGCTGGAAGACAAATCTCTGTTCCAATCTCAGGTCTTTTGCAAACTCCCAACAGGTTTTCTTCAAGAATGGTCCTGTATTTGGCTCCATCCATCTTCCCATCAATTTTAACCATCTTCCCTGTCCCTGCTGAAGAAAACAGGCCCAAACCATGATGCTGCCACCACCATGTTTGACAGTGAGGATGTTGTGTTCAGGGTGATGAGCTGTTTCCTTTACGCCAAACATATCGTTTGGCATTGTTGCCAAAAAGTTCGATTTTGGTTTCATCTGACCAGAGCACCTTCTTCCACATGTTTGGTGTGTCTGCCAGGTGACTTGTTGCAAACTTTAAACGACACTTATTATGGATATCTTTGAGAAATGGCTTTCTTCTTGCCACTCTTCCATAAAGGCCAGATTTGTGCAGTGTACGACTGATTGTTGTCCTATGGACAGACTGTCCCACCTCAGCTGTAGATCTCTGCAGTTCATCCAGAGTGATCATGGGCCTCTTGGCTGCATCTCTGATCAGTCTTCTCCTTCTTTGGGTAAGTGTCCACTTTCAGGATGGCCGGCGGTATCGTCGGAGCGGCTTTGCGCTCTGCGCTAAGCCCCGCCCCCTTCTGGGACGCGATGATGCCGGATGTGCTCATAGCACACATCCGGCATCATCGCACCCATCGCATAGGGCCCTGTGCTATATCTTGCGGCGACGCAGCGTCGCTGGAAGATATACGGACATGCTGTGCGATCTGAAAAGACGCGCAGCATGTCCGGAGTCGCAGGGCTGCCGCGTGCGTGTTACCACGCATAGTGGAGACGGGATTTCATTCAATCCCCTCCACTATGCTGTAACATCTGGACGCTGCCTGTCTGACGCTGCGACTCTATGCAGCGTCAGACACGCAGCGTTTCTTGCACGTGGAAACATACCCTTTGAGATGAAAGTTTAGAGGGACAGCCGGGTCTTGGTAGATTTGCAGTGGTATGATACTCCTTCCAATTCAAAATGATCGCTTGCACACTGCTCCTTGGAATGTTTAAAGTTTTGGAAATAATTTTGTATCCAAATCCAGCTTTAAACTTCTCTACAACATTATCACAGACCTGCCTGTTGTGTTCCTTGGTCTTCATGATGCTCTCTGTGCTTCAAACAGAACCCGGAGACTATCACAGAGCAGGTGCATTTATACGGAGACTTGATTACACACAGGTGGATTATATTTATCATCATTAGGCATTTAGGACAACATTGGATCATTCAGAGATCCACAATGAACTTCTGGAGTGAGTTTGCTGCACTGAAAGTAAAGGGGCCGAATAATATTGCACGCCCCACTTTTCAGTTTTTGAATTTCCATAAAAAATGTAAAATAACCAATAAATGTCGTTCAACTTCACAATTGTGTTCCACTTGTTGTTGATTCTTCACCCAAAATTTACATTTGGTATCTTTTATGTTTGAAGAATATTTGGGAAAGGTAAAAAAATTCCAGGGAGCCGAATACTTTCACAAGGCACTGTACATGGCAAGATAGATGCTCATTCTGAAGATTACCAATGCTCGTTCACAATTATCTTGCATTGTATCTACACTTTAGGCCTATATGTAAGGCCTAGTTATCAGTGAGCTTCAACAGAAATGCTGTGTACAGCGGAGCACACACGACCGGTCTGACCTGACTTGCAACATGTCTCCCTTCTACCGGCTCATATTATTGAAGCCATGTCAATAGAAAAGTCACAGATATTAAAATGAATTATCCATGCTTGTTGTCCCATGACTATATTAATAATAATGTGCCACATTATGTTGGAGTCGGGTTATCCTAGATGGTGTCTGTGAGTAATGCCGGTAGAGTTGATGAGATTCATCTCTTATCCTACGTGTCCCATATACCTGAGAAAAACTGACCTCCCTGACACCCAGGTTTTTGTCATATTGGAACAGCTTTGCAAGTACAAACATGACTCATTCACTTTATTGGCTGTAAACGGGAAGTTCACCTTATGAACATGTCTGTATTGTATTGGGCCCTTCCTAGGTAACTTATCTCCTTACAGTACTGCCACAAGGCACATTCTTCATTTCATGCATGAAATAATGAAAAGACCTAATTTTTTACTTTAGTGAGCCATGAGCAGGCAATTGTTTCGACTTTGACTTGCCCAAAAATTCACATTTAAAAAAAACTTTTAGGTCCTAAAACTGTAGGAACTGCTTACAGGGAACCTGTCACCCCCAAAATTGAAGGTGAGCTAAGCCCATCGGCATCAGGGGCTTATCTACAGCATTCTGTAATGTAACCTGAAAGATGAGAAAAAGAGGTTAGATTATACTCATTTGGGCCTGAGTCCGATCCGATGGGCGTCGCGGTCCGGTTTGGGGCCTCCCATCTTCATAGGATGATGTCCTCTTCTTGTCTTCACGCCGCGGCTCCGGTGTAGGCGTACTTTGTCTGCCCTGTTGAGGAGCAGAGCAAAGTACTGCAGTGCGCAGGCGCCGAGCCTCTCTGACCTTTACCGCAGAGTGAAGACAAGAAGAGGACGTCATCGTAAGAAGATGGGAGGCCCCGCACCGGACCGCGACGCCCATCGGACCGGACCGCCCCTGGGGGAGTATAATTAACCTCTTTTTCTCATCTTTCAGGATACATCGGGGGCTTTTCTACAGCATTCCAGAATGCTGTAGATGAGCCCCTGATGCCGGTGGGCTTGGCTCACCTTCGATTTTGGGGGGGGGGGGGGGGGTGACAGGTTCCCTTTAAAGCGCCACTCAAGCATTTTAGGTTTTTTAGATCGACGGAGTGGTGCTACTTACTAATGTAAATTCCCACCAACCCATTAATCTATTAGCCACCATCTATGGGTCTGGCCTCTCGCTGCCATCTTGTGACCCCAACTTTTGATGGAACCGTTACCTCTAACTGTCTCTCACAGGTTCTTGGTGTAAGTCTGAGACCCTCTTTCTGGCCCTCAGACTGACATTGTGGTGACTTCCAGATTGCCCAGCAAACACTGAAGCGATCGTGCAGGTCACAGCCTGCAGAAGGTGAACGGAGTGGTGCCAACAAGAGATGAAGACACCGGCTGTTAAGTACGGTATATTACTAGGGACAGGACCTTAGATTAGTGGTACCACTCTGGCGCTGAAATTTTAAAATAAATAGTGCTTTTAATGAATCCAAGAACTAGTCCTTCCTTTAAACTGAGTAAAATATTAGAATATTTAGTGAATAAAAAAATATACTTGCTATTTTTTTTATGTTTTGGTATTTTTAGGTCCTAGTGTGTTATTTATTCTAGAAGACTTCTTTTGACCACGGATGTGACTTGTCAGAATCTTGTTTGCTTTGTTTCTAACTTGGTAGCTCCCTGAGAAACCTTTGTGGGGTCATTACCCCTCTTTCCACACCATCTTTTGCCAGAGATGACATTCCAGCAGGTTTCTGCATGGTGTGACTAGCTTGCCCTACCCATCCCCATCCAGATCTATTCTTGGTCGTGTAGGTGTGCTGCGATCTTGTGCTTGTAGATGGAAGGTCTCCTGCACACTGCAATTTCTTCTGTGCTGCTCCAACTGCAGCACCTTACATGAGAACATACTGGGATTTTTTTTTTCCTTTTCATATTGGAAAACGATTTGAACACGGGAAAATTTGGGATTATCCAAATACTAAAGCAGAAAAGGTCACATTCTTCTGCTGTGATTGCATAATTCTTGATATATGGCTTTCTGTACAAAGTTACTGTTAGAAGTTATGAAATATTGTAAGAGCAAGAAATAAAACGAATCTGCTCATATAATCATATGGCTTTCTGTGGTGGCCACAAATGAGCACTTGGGTATTTCACTGGACAAGAATGTCTCTGTGGTCGCAGATCCTGGATTTGGTTACTGTGCAGTAGGAAGATGCAGATTTTAGTTTAAAAAAAAAATCATCTTGCACCCCAATCAGTGCAAAAATATATTTTGTTCCTTGGGAGGTTCCTTTGTACAAAGGTTCTCTGCCCCAAGGGGTACCCACAAGATGCAACTGTGGAGGTTTCAGGAGTAGCAAGCATTTGGCTAAATGTAGTCATGCTGATTTTGGTGAGTCCTCAGCTTATTGCCTAGCTACGGGTCGTTCGGCACTTCTTTACCAGTCTATGGAAACAGTGATGGGTACAGAACAATCACTAAGGCTATGTTCACACTAGCGTTGTGCGTCGGCGACGCACAACGCACCGAAAAACGCGTGCAAAAGCACGCAAAAACGCTGCGTTTTTCGACGCGTGCGTCGTTTTTTGCCGAAAATCGGACGCAAGAAAAATGCAACTTGTTGCGTTTTCTTGGTCCGACGCTAGCGTCAAAAAAGACGCACGTGTCGGAAAACGCAACAAGCAAAAACGCATGCGTCCCCCATGTTAAACATAGGGGCGCATGACGCGTGCGTCGCCGCTGCGTCGCCTGACGCTAGCGCGACGCACACTAGCCGAACGCTAGTGTGAACGTAGCCTTATACTGGCGATCTGTTCCCGGCAGCACATCCCTGTTTACAGAGGACAATGTGCTGCTGAAAATCATGTTAGATTCCAGGAAAAAAATCTACAAATTGGCGTTTTCCTGGTATGTTTGCATCAGAGGGGAAACTGGAGTGCTCGTTCACTGAATGTTTTCTGGTAAAAATGCACCATTGGGTGTGCTACCAGCGTAAAGGGAGAAATATAAAGGATTACTTTGGTTTTGGAAGTTCTTTGATGTGGTTTTCGTACTGGTTACTGCTAGCTTTTAGAGTAGCCCTAAAATGTCCAGTCTACTCTAGCTTGTGAATTTTGGGCAGACATCAGCGAATATATGAATTTATACTCTCCAAGGTGTGCATGATAACTGCACCATATAAGAAAGTGATGGAAGATGGAGCCACAGGATGCATGGACAGTCATGGAGTAATGCATGACGTATGTCCTCCAGTATAATACACTGGACATCTTCCTGAACCTTCTGTGGATGGTTGTTCTTAGGATATGTGCACACTTTGCGTATTTCCATCAATATCTGCAACAAAAATGTCTCTTGGCAGGAAAAACGCTGCTGCCGTGTTTTTTTTTTTTTTTTTAAGTGCAGCACAAAAACATGACGTGTGAACATATCCTTTACAGTTTGTCAGGAACCCTTTCTCTCTAGAATCCTGTACTCCCTATATTCATGAGACAGTGCTTATATGTAACTGCTGAACAATATGTTTAAGATGACTGTGGATCCCTGGATTCAGGTCCCAGAAATCAGAACTTTGACAAGAAAGTGATGGTTTTTCTCTAATTGTTGAATAGGGAAATTAATTTAAGAGAAAGCAGGGTGTTTTTTTTGTTTGTTTGTTTTTTTGTTTTTTTTTTAAATTTGAAGTTCATCTATCCTCCTCACAACACCTGTAGACAGTGGCTCAGTGGTTAGCACTGCAGCCTTGCTGTGCTGGGGTCCTGGGCTCAAGGACCTGGGCCCACCAAGGACAACATCTGCATGGAGTTTGTATGGTTTCCCCGTGTTTACGTGGGTTTCCTCCTGGGTCTCCGGTTTCCTCCCACATTCCAAAGACATACTGATAGAGAATTTAGATTGTGAGCCCCATCGGGGACAGCGATGTCTGCAAAGTGCTGCAGGATAAGATAGCCCTATATAATCAAAAGCATAATAATAGAACTGCATGGTCTTGTTGCCCATATGGTACACGTACCAGTCTACGGTAATTTATCCTGGTTTTCATGGTCTGTTCCTGGATACTTGCCATCCACTTTAGTGAGTGGTTCCTCTTCATCCACGTTCTGCCAGCACTATAGGTGATCTGTTGTCTGTCATTGTCCAACGGTCATCCTACCTCTGTTATGCCTGTATGCAGTTTGACACAGAAGAGCAGGACCAGAGAACATGACCTTAATGTGCTTCTTTTTGAGCCACTCCTTTGTTGCCTTTGCTGTATGTTTTAGGTCATTGTCTTACTGGAAGACCCTGCCACGACCCATTTTCAATGTCCTGGCGGAGGGAAGGGGGTTGTTACTCAGGATTTTATGGTACATGGCTCCATCCATTCTCCCATTGATGTAGTGAAGTAGTCCTGTGGCCTTAGCAGAGAAACACCCCCAAACCACAATGTTTCCACCTTCATGCTTGACAGTGGGGACGGTGTTCTTTGGTTTATAGGCAGCATTTCTCTTCCTCCAAACACGGCGAGTTGAGTAAATGCCAAAGAGCTCAATTTTGGTCTCATCCGACCACAGCACCTTCCCCCAATCACTCACAGAATCATCCAGGTGTTCATTGGCAAACTTCACATGAACCTGCACATGTGCCTTCTTGAGCAGGAGGACCTTGCGGGCACTGCAGGATTTTAAACCTTTACGCCTTAATGTGTTAGCAATGGTTTTCTTGGTGACTGTGGTCCCAGCTATCTTGAGATCATTAACAACTTTCCCCCTGTGTAGTTTTAGGTTGATCTCTCACCTTCCTCATGATAAAGGATACCCCACGAGGTGAGAGTTAGCATGGTGCTTCAGATCAATGTCGATTGACAGTCATTTTGTATTTTGTATTTCTTCCATTTTCTTACTATTGCACCAACAGTTGTCTCCTTCTCACTCAGTGTCTTAACTTATGGTTTTGTAGCCCATTCCAGCTTTGTGCAGGTCTATGATCTTGTCCCTGACATCCTTATAAAGCTCTTTGGGCTTGCCCATGTTGTAGAGGTTAATCTGACTGAGTCTGTGGACCGGAGTCTTTCATAAAGGTGACTATGCAAGACAGTTGTCTTTATTGCAGGTAGCAAGTTGATTTTAGAGTTCTAGCTCCTGCAGACCAGTTAGGCTATGTGCACACGATGCGGATTTGCTGCAGAGCCGCAGCAGATTTTTCCACGCAGGAACACTGCAAATCCGCACTGTGATGTACAGTACAATGTAAATCAATGGGATAAAAAAAAAAAGCTATGCAGATGGTGCTGAAAAATCAGTGCTGAATTGCTGTGGATTTCAAAGAAGTGCATGTCACTACCTTTGTGCGGATCTGCAGCGTTTCTGCACCCCTCTATGTTAAAAATCCGCAGTGGCAAAAACCGCAGAAAATCCGCACAAAATCCCCATAAAAACCTCAGCAAATACGCTGCTGTGGATTCTGCCAGGAGATGCGGATTTTGTGCAGAAAATTCTGCACCTCTTTACCTACATTTGCACATAGCCTAAAGGTACAGTTAGGTCCATATATATTTGGGCAGAGACAACATTTTTCTAATTTTGGTTATAGACATTACCACAATGAATTTTAAACAAAACAATTCAGATGCAGTTGAAGTTCAGACTTTCAGCTTTCATTTGAGGGTATCCACATTAAAATTGGATGAAGGGTTTAGAAGTTTCAGCTCCTTAAAGGGAACCTGTCACCCCGTTTTTTCAGTAGGAGATAAAAATACCGTTAAATAGGGTCTGAGCTGTGCTTTTCGCATGCGCAAGTGCCGAATGCACTGCGCAGCTGTAGAAAAAGAGCGCGCTCGCCGCTATTCAGCGGTTTCTCGGTGGGCGCGGCCATCTTCCTGAGGCCGAGCGTGCGCAGATGGAGTCTCCTACTTCCCGGGGCTTCAGGAAAATGGCCGCGGGATGCGGCGCGTGCGCAGATGGACATCGCGGCGGCCATTTTCTTGAAGCCGAGTTCGAATCTCGGCTTAAGGAAAATGGCCGCCGCGATGTCCATCTGCGCACGCGCGGCATCCCGTGGCCATTTTCCTGAAGCCCCGGGAAGCAGGAGACTCCATCTGCGCACACGCGGCCTCAGGAAGATGGCCGCGCCCACCGAGAATCCGCTGAATAGCGGCGAGCGCGCTCTTTTTTTTTTTTTTACAGCTGCGCAGTGCATTCGGCACTTGCGCATGCGAGAAGCACTACGCCACCAACGGGAACATAAGCAAGATGTGGGGGAGAAACAGCGCTGTGACCACGCCCATCTGACCTGACCAGCCTGATTGACAGGCGAAAAAGGACACTTTTGTAAGGTATTTCGGCAGCATAGGTAGGGAATCGGGGGACAAAAAATACCCTATTGTAAAGCACAGCTCAGGCCCTATTTAACGGTATTTTCTCTTACCCCATGACGGCACTAACGAGAGAGGGATCCGCCCTCAGGGACAGGAAACCCACAGGTTAAAAAGGCGGGACCTCTCCTCCACCTCAGTTCGGTTTCCTGTCCCTGACGGGGAACCCACAGCTCACCGTTCGTCGCGGGATTCCAGGGACCATCGGACCGAATTCAGGCAGCGGGGGGCCCTGCCGCGGTTCCGGGTGGATATTCTCCCTGAGGACACATTCCGGGGTCGGCGGGCCCTGTCGGTATGTGTGGAGAAGAAGCAGTGAAGAGGAACAAGTCTGCTTCTTCTCCTTTCCTACAAATCAGCCGGTAATAGGTAGCGGCGGTTACCTGGGAAACCGCCGGTCTAACGGAGCTCAGAGAAGGAGGTGACACCGGTCACCAACAGGAGGCGCTGGTATGGGCAGCGGCGGCTGCGGGGATCCCTCCGTCCCTTCTGTGAAGCCGGCGGCTAATGGAGCGCGCGCGAGGCTGGCGCGTCTTACTGCGCAGGCGCGGGGGTCACTTCCGGGGCGGTGCAGGGGACCTCTGGGTAATCCGGAAGTCGCCTTGCGCCGCACTATTGGTGTATAGCAGGAAGAGAAGGGGCATACCGCTGCTCAGAAAACACCACCATGAGTGGAATAGAGCAGTCGGTGGAAGAAATTTCACAGGCCCCTGTGACTAAGAACCCGAAGGAGCGCCATTCGTCACGGAAACCTACGCAGCGCAGCAGAGGCTCTGGTGGATCCAGGAGGGAGACGGTGGTTCAAGTGGAGGAGGCATCCTCAAAGCCACAACCGGTATCTTCCTCACATTAGGAGGGTAAGTGACCTCCGTGAAAGTGTATATCCTAATAGGGGTTTATTGTTTCCTAGGGAAAGAAATGCCAAGGGAAAAGTAAACATAAAGTGTGCCCGCTTTGTTCAGCAGATTTGCCAGATTCATGGGTTAAAAAACTCTGTGCGTCATGTATTAGGAACACCATTAATGAGGAGACGCTGAGTTTCACATCTGAATTAAAAGACTTAATTAAAACCCAAGTGGCAGACGCACTAAAAAGTGTAAAAAACCGTAAAAGAAAACGTACAGAAAAAACTCCAGATTACAGCTCCAGCGAGGGAGATAGCTCGAGTGAGGATTCAGATAGCTCTACAGCTTCAGCATCCTCCTCCGCATCGTCAGAAAGCGGTCGCAACTGTTTCCCAATAGATGAAACGGATGCGCTGGTAAAAATGGTTAGGGCGACAATGGGTCTGGTAGACACTCGTTCCAAAAAATCTGTACAAGATCTTATGTTTAGTGGCCTGGAACAAAAGAAGTACAGAGTGTTCCCATTAAACGAAAAAATTCAAGCCCTTATAAAAAAGGAGTGGAAAAGACCAGACAAAAAAGTACTGTTGACACCCAAAAGGAAATACCCATTTGACGACCCAGCCTGCGCATCATGGGGAAAGGCGCCAAAATTAGACGTCGCCATTGCGAAAGCCTCCAAAAAATTCGCTCTGCCTTTTGAGGACCCTCAAGGATCCTATGGATAAAAAGGCCGATGTCTTTCTAAAGGGGTCCTGGGAGGCCGCCAGCGGGGGGCTAAAACCCGGTATAGCTGCCACTTGTACAGCGAGAGCTCTGATGTCTGGCTAGATCATTTAGAAACTCAATTAAAAAATAAAACCCCGAGAGAGTCTATACTGGACTCAGTGTCAGCAATGAGAGGTGCCGCTGCGTATCTAGCAGATGCCTCAATAGACTCAGTTAGGCTGACGGCAAGATCAGCTTCTTTCTCAAATGCGGCTAGGAGAGCATTATGGCTGAAGTGCTGGCCGGGGGATCTGCAAACTAAAGCCAAGTTGTGTTCCATACCGTGTGAAGGTGAATATTTGTTCGGTCCCACCCTAGACGATGTCCTCGAAAAAGCGGTGGATAAAAAGAAAGCCTTTCCAGGATTCCCAAATCAGTCTTACAGGCGGCCCTTTCGAGGGAGGAGGTTCACACAGACGCCCCCCAAAAAACCAAAAGGAGGGGTGGGAAGACCGAAAATTCAAAAAAGGAGGGTTTATGTTTAACAAACCGGATAATAAAAAACAGCCACAATGAGGGTACGCCCCAGGTAGGAGGGAGACTGACTCACTTTCTTCAAACCTGGGAAAAAATTTCTGGAAGTGCCTGGACTCTAAACATCATAAAGACGGGCCTAAAACCAGCTTTTCACACAATGCCACACAGTCAGTTTGTGGTTACACCACAAAGAAAATCGGAGATCGAGCAACTGAGTATCCAGAGGGAAGTTCTCAGTCTTCTGGAAAAGAAATTCTTACAGGAAGTTCCACAACAGGAAGAGACGAGGGGATTTTATTCTCCACTTTTTCTGGGAACGAAGCCGGACGGAACTTTCAGGGTGATAATAAATTTGAAACAACTAAACAAATACCTGGTGATAGAGAAATTCAAAATGGAAACAATAAAATCATGTGTCAGATCCCTTATCCCGTCTTGTTTCATGACTGTAATAGACTTAAAAGACGCGTATTATCATGTGCCAATACATCCGGAGTTCCGAAAGTACCTCAGAGTGGCAGTGATGATACAAGGGAGATTAAAACATTACCAATACAGAGCTCTTCCGTTTGGTCTAGCCATTGCCCCAAGGGTATTTACAAAATTAATGGCGGAAGTAATGGCCCATATAAGGGAACAAAACATATTGATTGTGCCTTATCTGGACGACCTACTAGTGATGGGCAGTTCCTCTCTTCATTGCAGCCAGCAACTAGACAGAGTGATGGTAGCCCTATCGAATCTAGGATGGTTTCTGAACCTGGAAAAGTCCAGGCTTATCCCGTCTCAAGTGCAGCTGTACTTAGGGATAGTAATAGATTCAACGAAGCAAGAGTGTCGTCTACCAGAAGAGAAAGTATCCAATATGATACATCTAGTGAATCAGTTGAGTGTTTCTCCTCTGATCACTCTAAGGAAAGCCATGTCCATACTGGGGTCAATGACATCTTGTATCCCAGCAGTCCAGTGGGCTCAGAGCCACTCGAGAGATCTCCAGTGGGAAATACTAGAAGCAGTATCCCACGCAGGAGGAAATTTAGAGACGCAATTAAAAATATCCTCTCGAACAAAAACTTCCTTAAGCTGGTGGACAAATCCGTCCAATCTCAGAGGGGGGTTCCATGGGTGTGGCCGGTCTCGATAATCCTGACCACAGACGCAAGTCCTTGGGGGTGGGGGGCCCACCTAAACAGGCAAATTGCCCAAGGTCCTTGGTCAGGGGAAGAAAAAGACCTTACTTCGAACATGAAAGAGCTTTTAGCAGTTCAGTACGCCATCAATCATTTTTTAACATCCCTCCGTTCCCACCACGTGAGAGTACTGACGGACAACAAGGTGGTAGTAGCATATTTAAATCATCAGGGAGGGACGAGGTCTCAATCCCTAATGAAAGTGACAAATTTCATCATGTCGCAAGCAGAAGCCAACTTGTCCTCCCTGACAGCCCTTCACATAAAAGGGTCAGAAAATCAAACTGCAGATTTTCTAAGCAGAACCCAATTAAAACAGGGGGAATGGGAGTTAAATACAAGAATATTCAAACGCATAGTGGATCTTTGGGGGGCCCCGGATATAGATCTATTTGCAAACAATCAAAATCGAAAAACGGAGGCCTTCTGCTCGATAGATCCTCGGGGGAGTCCAGTGGCTATAGACGCGTTGTTAATTCCATGGAAATTCCATCTAGCTTATGTGTTTCCTCCGATAGCTCTAATTCCCTTAGTCTTGAAGAAAATCAGGGAGGACAGAGCCAAAGTGATACTGATAGCTCCGTTCTGGCCGAAAAGAGTATGGTTCCCATAGGCTACGCCTAATGTCCATAGCGGATCCATGGGTACTCCCAGATATCCCAGACCTTCTGCATCAAGGGCCAGTGAATCACCCACAAATAAAAAGTTTACATATGACGGCCTGGCTTTTGAAAGGGAACTATTAACAAAAAGGGGTTTTTCTTCAAATCTAATTTCTACCCTGCTGGCCAGTAGAAAACCTATAACTACCCCAGAGCCTACGGCAAAGTCTGGAAAAAGTTCCTCTCCACGTCAGGGGTTATCCTATCAAATCAGATGCCAATTCAGGAAATTTTAGAATTTCTTCAAAAAGGTTTAGAGAAAGGCCTAGCAACAAACACTCTGAAGGTTCAGATTGCAGCATTGGGTGCCCTTTACAACCAGGATTTGGCGGGGAATCACTGGGTAAAAAGATTTATTAGAGCATCTACTAGGTCCAGACCAGTTATACATCTCACCGCTCCTCCCTGGGATCTGAACTTAGTCCTTTCAGCACTAACTAAGGCACTGTTCGAACCTTTATCTCAGGCTTCACTGAAAATAATATCTTGGAAAACCTGTTTATTGGTGGCCCTAACCTCAGCTCGCAGGATTAGTGATCTGCAGGCCTTATCAGCTTACCCACCTCTAACCCAAATATTAGATGACAGAGTAATCCTTAAAACTGACCCTTCTTACCTTCCCAAAGTGGCGTCAAAATTCCACAGATCTCAAGAGATAGCGTTACCATCTTTTTGCCCCAATCCAAAAAACAAAAAAGAGGAGGCTCTACACACTCTAGATGTAAAGAGATGTCTAACACACTATCAGCCACAAGGGAGTGTAGGAAAGGGAGGGCTCTGTTTGTCTGCTTTCAGGGACCAAATAAGGGTCACAAGGCATCGAAAGCCACGTTGGCAAGGTGGGTAAGAGATGCCATCAAGATGTCATATACCTCTTCCGGAGAACAAGCTCCGGACACAATTAAGGCTCATTCAACCAGGTCGGTGGCAACCTCTTGGGCTGAACGTGGTGGAGCATCAATAGATCAAATATGTAGAGCAGCCACTTGGTCTTCCCCCTCTACATTCTTCAAGCACTATCAGCTTAATCTATCTTCTCCCTCAGACTTAACTTTTGGTAAGAGAGTTCTTGAGGCAGTAGTCCCACCCTAAACTTTCAATCTTTGAAATTCTCTCGTTAGTGCCGTCATGGGGTAAGAGAATATCGTAGTTACTTACCGATAACGGTGTTTCTCTGATCCCATGACGGCACCTGTATATTCCCTCCCTTCACGTATGGGTGCCCACACTACTAATAATTTAAGTCACGAGGTGTGCATAAAAAAAAAAAAAAAAAAATAATAGAAAATATGTATATAGTTATATTTTGTTGTGTAAAATAACCAATTAAGTTACAGCAGAAATTCCCTGCAAGGCTCTGTAAACCAAACTGAGGTGGAGGAGAGGTCCCGCCTTTTTAACCTGTGGGTTTCCTGTCCCTGAGGGCGGATCCCTCTCTCGTTAGTGCCGTCATGGGATCAGAGAAATACCGTTATCGGTAAGTAACTACGATATTTATCTCCTACTGAAAAAACGGGGTGACAGGTTCCCCTTAACATGTGCCACCCTGTTTTTAAAGGGACCAAAAGTAATTGGACAGATTCAATAATTTTAAATTAAATCTTCATTTCTAGTACTTGGTTGAAAACCCTTTGTTGGCAATGACTTCCTGAAGTCTTGAACTCCTGGACATCACCAGACGCTGTGTTTCCTCCTTTTTGATGCTCTGCCAGGCCTTCACTGCGGTGGTTTTCAGTTGCTGTTTGTTTGTGGGCCTTTCTGTCTGAAGTTTAGTCTTTAACCCCTTCATGACCCAGCCTATTTTGACCTTAAAGACCTTGCCGTTTTTTGCAATTCTGACCAGTGTCCCTTTATGAGGTAATAACTCAGGAACGCTTCAACGGATCCTAGCGGTTCTGAGATTGTTTTTTCGTGACATATTGGGCTTCATGTTAGTGGTAAATTTAGGTCAATAAATTCTGCATTTATTTGTGATAAACACGGAAATTTGGCAAAAATTTTGAAAATTTCGCAATTTTCACATTTTGAATTTTTATTCTGTTAAACCAGAGAGATATGTGACACAAAATAGTTAATAAATAACATTTCCCACACGTTTACTTTACATCAGCACAATTTTGGAAACAAAATTTTTTTTTGTTAGGAAGTTATAAGGGTTAAAATTTGACCAGCGATTTGTCATTTTTACAACGAAATTTACAAAACCATTTTTTTTAGGGACCACCTCACATTTGAAGTCAGTTTGAGGGGTCTATATGGCTGAAAATACCCAAAAGTGACACCATTCTAAAAACTGCACCCCTCAAGGTACTCAAAACCACATTCAAGAAGTTTATTAACCCTTCAGGTGCTTCACAGCAGCAGAAGCAACATGGAAGGAAAAAATGAACATTTAACTTTTTAGTCACAAAAATTATCTTTTAGCAACAATTTTTTTATTTTCCCAATGGTAAAAGGAGAAACTGAACCACGAAAGTTGTTGTCCAATTTGTCCTGAGTACGCTGATACCTCATATGTGGGGGTAAACCACTGTTTGGGCGCACGGCAGGGCTTGGAAGGGAAGGAGCGCCATTTGACTTTTTGAATCAAAAATTGGCTCCACTCTTTAGCGGACACCATGTCACGTTTGGAGAGCCCCCGTGTGCCTAAAAATTGGAGCTTCCCCACAAATGACCCCATTTTGGAAACTAGACGCCCCAAGGAACTTATCTAGATGCATAGTGAGCACTTTGAACCCCCAGGTGCTTCACAAATTGATCCGTAAAAATGAAAAAGTACTTTTTTTTCACAAAAAAATTCTTTTAGCCTCAATTTTTTCATTTTCACATGGGCAACAGGATAAAATGGATCCTAAAATGTGTTGGGCAATTTCTCCTGAGTACACCAATACCTCACATGTGGGGGTAAACCACTGTTTGGGCACATGGTAAGGCTCGGAAGGGAAGGAGCGCCATTTGACTTTTTGAATGAAAAATTATTTCCATCGTTAGCGGACACCATGTCGCGTTTGGATAGCTCCTGTGTGCCTAAACATTGGCGCTCCCCCACAAGTGACCCCATTTTGGAAACTAGACCCCCCAAGGAACTTATTTAGATGCCTAGTGAGCACTTTAAACCCTCAGGTGCTTCACAAATTGATCTGTAAAAATGAAAAAGTACTTTTTTTTCACAAAAAAATTATTTTCGCCTCAATTTTTTCATTTTCACATGGGCAGTAGGATAAAATGGATCATAAAATTTGTTGGGCAATTTCTCCCGAGTACGCCGATACCTCATATGTGGGGGTAAACCACTGTTTGGGCACACGGCAGGGCTCGGAAGGGAAGGCGCGCCATTTGACTTTTTGAATGGAAAATTAGCTCCAATTGTTAGCGGACACCATGTCGCGTTTGGAGAGCCCCCTGTGTGCCTAAACATTGGAGCTCCCCCACAAGTGACCCCATTTTGGAAACTAGACCCCCCAAGGAACTTATCTAGATGCATATTGAGCACTTTAAACCCCCAGGTGCTTCACAGAAGTTTATAACGCAGAGCCATGAAAATAAAAAATAATTTTTCTTTCCTCAAAAATGATTTTTTAGCCTGGAATTTCCTATTTTGCCAAGGATAATGGGAGAAATTGGACCCCAAATATTGTTGTCCAGTTTGTCCTGAGTACGCTGATACCCCATATGTGGGGGTAAACCACTGTTTGGGCGCACGGCAGGGCTCGGAAGGGATGGCACGCCATTTGGCTTTTTAAATGGAAAATTAGCTCCAATCATTAGCGGACACCATGTCACGTTTGGAGAGCCCCTGTGTGCTTAAACATTGGAGATCCCCCAGAAATGACACCATTTTGGAAACTAGACCCCCAAAGGAACTAATCTAGATGTGTGGTGAGGACTTTGAACCCCCAAGTGCTTCACAGAAGTTTATAACGCAGAGCCATGAAAATAAAAAAAAAAATTATTTTCTCAAAAATGATCTTTTAGCCTGCAATTTTTTATTTTCCCAAGGGTAACAGGAGAAATTTGACCCCAAAAGTTGTTGTCCAGTTTCTCCTGAGTACGCTGATACCCCATATGTGGGGGTAAATCACTGTTTGGGCACATGCCGGGGCTCGGAAGTGAAGTAGTGACGTTTTGAAATGCAGACTTTGATGGAATGCTCTGTGGGCGTCACGTTGCGTTTGCAGAGCCCCTGATGTGGCTTAACAGTAGAAACCCCCCACAAGTGACCCCATTTTGGAAACTAGACCCCCAAAGGAACTTATCTAGATGTGTGGTGAGCACTTTGAACCCCCAAGTGCTTCATAGAAGTTTATAATGCAGAGCCGTGAAAATAATAAATACGTTTTCTTTCCTCAAAAATAATTATTTAGCCCAGAATTTTTTAATTTTCCCAAGGGTAACAGGAGAAATTTGACCCCAAAAGTTGTTGTCCAGTTTCTCCTGAGTACGGTGATACCCCATATGTGGGGGTAAACTACTGTTTGGGCACATGCCGGGGCTTGGAATTGAAGTAGTGACGTTTTGAAATGCAGACTTTGATGGAATGCTCTGCGGGCGTCACGTTGCGTTTGCAGAGCCCCTGATGTGCCTAAACAGTAGAAACCCCCCACAAGTGACCCCATTTTGGAAACTAGACCCTGAAAGGAACTTATCTAGATGTGTGGTGAGCACTTTGAACCCCCAAGTGCTTCATAGAAGTTTATAATGCAGAGCCGTGAAAATAATAAATACGTTTTCTTTCCTCAAAAATAATTATTTAGCCCAGAATTTTTTATTTTCCCAAGGGTTACAGGAGAAATTGGACCCCAAAAGTTGTTGTCCAGTTTCTCCTGAGTACGCTGATACCCCATATGTGGGGGTAAACCACTGTTTGGGCACACGTCGGGGCTCAGAAGGGAAGTAGTGACTTTTGAAATGCAGACTTTGATGGAATGGTCTGCGGGTGTCACGTTGCGTTTGCAGAGCCCCTGGTGTGCCTAAACAGTAGAGACCCCCCACAAGTGACCCCATTTTAGAAACTAGACCCCCCAAGGAACTTATCTAGATATGTGGTGAGCACTTTGAACCCCCAAGTGCTTCACAGACGTTTACAACGCAGAGCCGTGAAAATAAAAAATCATTTTTCTTTCCTCAAAAATTATGTTTTAGCAAGCATTTTTTTAGATTCACAAGGGTAACAGGAGAAATTGGACCCCAGTAATTGTTGCGCAGTTTGTCCTGAGTATGCTGGTACCCCATATGTGGGGGTAAACCACTGTTTGGGCACACGTCAGGGCTCGGAAGTGAGGGAGCACCATTTGACTTTTTGAATACGAGATTGGCTGGAATCAATGGTGGCGCCATGTTGCGTTTGGAGACCCCTGATGTGCCTAAACAGTGGTAACCCCTCAATTCTAACTCCAACACTAACCCCAACACACCCCTAACCCTAATCCCAACTGTAGCCATAATCCTAATCACACCCCTAACCCCAACACACCCCTAACCCCAACACACCCCTAACCCTAACCACAACCCTAATTCCAACCCTAACCCTAAGGCTATGTGCCCACGTTGCGGATTCGTGTGAGATATTTCCGCACCATTTTTGAAAAATCTGCGGGTAAAAGGCACTGTGTTTTATCTGCGGATTTTCCGCGGATTTCCAGTGTTTTTTGTGCGGATTTCACCTGCGGATTCCTATTGAGGAACAGGTGTAAAACGCTGCGGAATCCGCACAAAGAATTGACATGCTGCGGAAAATACAACGCAGCGTTCCCGCGCGGTATTTTCCGCACCATGGGCACAGCGGATTTGGTTTTTCATATGTTTACATGGTACTGTAAACCTGATGGAACACTGCTGCGAATCCGCAGCCAAATCCGCACCGTGTGCACATAGCCTAATTCTAAAGGTATGTGCACACGCTGCGGATCCGCAGCAGTTTCCCATGAGTGTACAGTTCAATGTAAACCTATGGGAAACAAAAATCGCTGTACACATGCTGCGGAAAAACTGCACGGAAACGCAGCGGTTTACATTCCGCAGCATGTCACTTCTTTGTGCGGATTCCGCAGCGGTTTTACAACTGCTCCAATAGAAAATCGCAATTGTAAAACCGCAGTGAAATGCGCAGAAAAAAACGCGGTAAATCCGCCATAAATCCGCAGCGGTTTAGCACTGCGGATTTATCAAATCCGCAGCGGAAAAATCCGCAGAGGACCAGAATACGTGTGCACATTCCTAACCCTAACCCTAGCCCTAACCCTACCCCTAACCCTAACCCTACCCCTAACCCTACCCCTAACCCTACCCCTAACCCTACCCCTAACCCTACCCCTAACCCTACCCCTAACCCTAACCCTAACCCTACCCCTAGCCCTACCCCTAACCCTAACCCTATTCTAACATTAGTGGAAAAAAAAAATTTCTTTATTTTTTTATTGTCCCTACCTATGGGGGTGACAAAGGGGGGGGGGGTCATTTATTATTTTTTTTATTTTGATCACTGAGATTATATCTCAGTGATCAAAATGCACTTTGGAACGAATCTGCCGGCCGGCAGATTCGGCGGGCGCACTGCGCATGCGCCCGCCATTTTGGAAGATGGCGGCGCCCGGGAGAAGATGGACGGGACCACGGCTGGATCGGTAAGTATGATAGGGTGGGGGGGGACCACGGGGGGGGGGATCGGAGCACGGGGGGGGGAATCGGAGCACGGGAGGGGTGGAACGGAGCGCGGGGGGCGTGGAACGGAGCACGGGGGGGCTGGAATGGAGCACGGGGGGGTGGAACGGAGCACGGGGGGGGGGTGGATCGGAGTGCAGGGGGGGTGATTGGAGCACGGGGGGGTGATTGGAGCACGGGGGGAGCGGACACGAGCACGGGGGGGGAGCGGAGCACTGGACGGAGGGGAGCCGGAGCAGTGTACCGGCCAGATCGGGGGGGTGGGGGGGCGATCGGAGGGGTGGGGTGGGGGCACACTAGTATTTCCAGCCATGGCCGATGATATTTCAGCATCGGCCATGGCTGGATTGTAATATTTCACCCGTTATAATGGGTGAAATATTACAAATCGCTCTGATTGGCAGTTTCACTTTCAACAGCCAATCAGAGCGATCGTAGCCACGAGGGGGTGAAGCCACCCCCCCTGGGCTAAACTACCACTCCCCCTGTCCCTGCAGATCGGGTGAAATGGGAGTTAACCCTTTCACCCGATCTGCAGGGACGCGATCTTTCCATGACGCCGCATAGGCGTCATGGGTCGGAATGGCACCGACTTTCATGACGCCTACGTGGCGTCATGGGTCGGGAAGGGGTTAACAAGTGAAATGCATGCTCAGTTGGGTTGAAATCAGGTGACCGACTTGGCCATTAAAGAATATTCCACTTCTTTGATTTAATAAACTCCTGGGATGCTTTGGCTTTATGTTTGGGGTCATTGTCCATCTGTAGTATGAAACGACGACCAATCCGTTTGGCTGCATTTGGCTGGATCTGAGCACACAGTATGGCTCTGAATACCTCAGAATTCATTTGGCTGCTTCTGTCCTGTGTCACATCATCAATAAACACTAGTGACCCAGTGCCACTGGCAGCCATGCATGCCCAAGCCGTCACACTGCCTCCTCCGTGTTTTACAGATGATTTGATATGCTTTGGATCATGAGCTGTACCACACCTTCGCCATACTTTTCTCTTTCCATCATTCTGGTAGAGGTTGATCTTTGTTTCATCTGTACAAAGAATGTTCTTCCAGAACTGTGCTGGCTTTTTTAGATGTTTTTTTAGCAAAGTCCAGTCTAGCCTTTTTTTTTTTTCTTAATGCTTATGAGTGGCTTGCACCGTGCAGTGAACCCTCTGTATTTACTTTCATGCAGTCTTCTCTTTATGGTAGATTTGGATATTGAGATGCCGACCTCCTGGAGAGTGTTGTTCACTTGGTTGGCTGTTGTGAAGGGGTTTCTCTTCACCATGGAGACTATTCTGCGATCATCCACCGATTGTCTACCGTGGGCACCCAGGTCTTTTTGCATTGATGAGTTCACCAGTGCTTTTTCTTTCTCAGGATGCACCAAACTGTAGATTTTGCCATTCGTAATATTGTTGCAGTTTCTCGGATGGTTTTTTTTCTGTTTTCGCAGCTTAAAGGGACACTGTCACCTGAATTTGGAGGGAACAATCTTCAGCCATGGAGGCGGGGTTTTTGTGTGTTTGATTCACCCTTTCCTTACCCGCTGGCTGCAATATTGGATTGAAGTTCATTCTCTGTCCTCCATAGTACATGCCTGCACAGTGCAAGATTGCCTTGTGCAGGCATGTACTACGGAGGACAGAGAATGAACTTCAATCCAATATTGCAGCCAGCGGGTAAGGAAAGGGTGTATCAAAAACACAAAATCCCCGCCTCCATGGCTGAAGATTGTTCCCTCCAAATTCAGGTGACAGTGTCCCTTTAAGGATGGCTTGTTTCACCTGCTTGGAGAGCTCCTTTGACCGCATGTTTACTTCATAGCAAAACCTTCCAAATGCAAGCACCGCACCTCAAATCCACTCCAGGCCTTTTATCTGCCTAATTGAGAATGACGTAATGAAGGGATTGCCCACACCTGTCCATGAAATAGCCTTGGAGTCAATTATCCAATTACTTTTGGTCCCGTTAAAAACCGGGTTAAGGAGCTGAAACTCCTAAACCCTTCATCCAATTTTAATGTGGATACCCTCAAATGAAAGCTGAAAGTCTGAACTTCAACTGCATCTGAGTTGTTTTGTTTAAAATTCATTGTGGTAATGTCTATAACCAAAATTAGAAAAATGTTGTCTCTGTCCAAATATATATGGACCTAACTGTATGTGCACACGTTGCTGATTTCCTGCGCGTTTTTTATTGTGCAGAAACGCTGCAGATCCACAAGTGATTTACAGTACAATGTAAATCAATAGAAAAAAAAATGCTGTGCTAATGGTGCGGAAAATTCTGTGCGGAAACGCTGCGGATTAAAAGTAGCATGTCACTTTTTTGCAGATCTGCAGCGTTTTTGTACCCATTCCATTATAGAAATCCACAGTGGTAAAAACGCAATAAATCCTCACAAAAAATGCATCAAATCCGCAGCTGCGTTTTCTGCCAAGAGATGCAGAATCCGCAATGAAAACTCCTAATCCGCAACGTGTGCACATAGCGTTAGAAGCTCCTAATGGTTGGTAGGGGATCAAATACTCATTTCTCACTGCAAAATGCAAATAAATTTATATAATTTATACAATGTGACTGTACAATGTTAAAATTATCCTACTCTTAAAATTAGACTGTTCATGTCTTTGTCAGTGGACAAAGTTAGAAAATCAGCAAGGGATCAAATACTTATTTCCCCCACGGTATCATATGTACAGGTTTCGTTCCTTGTTTGTGGTTTTTTTTTTTTTGTTTTGTTTTGTGTTTGGGTTTTGAACAATTAACACTTTGCCCAGTTGCGTTGATTTTTATGACTGCAGTACAACATAAAAGCAGGGTGTTGGGCAAGTGGTTTGTAGGTCGCTCGTATTACCATAAGTTTACTTTAAGGTTTTACTGTCCGTATGTAAAAGTTTTTATCTATGACCAGCGCTGCAGACTGACTTTGTAAAAGTGAAACTATGGGCCCATAGACTTAATGAGTTAGCACGCTGCTAATGCAGAAACTTTGGACTTCACAGTGGTATTTTGATGGATGAGCAGCATCGGTAAAATCTAAACTTTTATTTAGTGACTGTTAGGCTGTGTGCACACGTTGTGTGTTTTTTTTTTTTTTTTTCTCAGTGCAGATTTGTTCGCACCGGTGGTAGCAATTTCACAGGTCACGCTGACATCCTACAGCATGACCCTGCAGCTCTCTGACCAACTATCTTACCGGCGGTTGCGTTTTGCGTTACCACCGATAAGAACCATTGCATCGGTGTTTCCCACACTGTCACAGATGACCGTGTGGGAAACGCCATAGGAAGCTGGTAAAACGCAAAACAAAAGCTCAGCAACTCCGCAAACATTTTTACACCTGCGGATTTCCTGCAGATTTGACTGACTCGATTGAAGTCAGTGGGTGCAGAAACGCACAAAGAATGGACATGCTGCAGAAAAAAAACGCACTGCAAATACTTAAGGAAATTTACTGATCATGTGCACAACACTTCAGGATTGTCACTGAATTACCGTAGCTTGCATAAGGATTCCAGAGCGGTTTTGGCCCATTTCTGCCCAGAAAAAACGTATCAAAAACGTACTGTGTGCACATAGCCTAAGGGTCTGTGCACACAATAGCATCAGGGAGAAATAGACTTATGATTCCAGTGTATTTATCAAGTCATCAGTTGTCAATAACTCTGCTTGCAGGCATTCACTAGGAGCTCATGCTTACTTCCAGGGGTTAAAAATCTGTTTTTTGACAGAGGTCAAATAGCTGTTTTGTAAAGATAATGGAGCCCATGCACATTAGATGCATACCAGTGGAATCTTCCAATTTTTGACAGGGCAAGGGTATAAGGTTGGAATTCGGCATGCCTAATTACCAGCTCCAAGGAAGACTAGACCTTTTGTCAGTGGCATATTGTCTTCTCCCCATTGAGAATTCGTCTATATGTGAAAGTCAAAATAGAGCTGGCGGCTGAGCGATCATCTGGCTGACTGCTTTCTTGGGTGTGTGGGCACCTGTGTACATCTCACAAGGAAGTGACCCTTCTTTTATACCTTTTCTGCTGAATCCAGAGTATATAGTCTGTTGAAATATGCTTGAGATCATATGTGGCACTACTGGCAAGCTGCTTTTTTATTTTTTTTTCTCCTACTGTTAAATTAAATCCTTCAAGTGTTGGGTGCCATACTGATATCTTTCTCCTCTTTTCAGCTTGCGGTGGAGCTCACCAGTTCACTCATGGTCAGTTCTGTGTGAGTGACCACACCATCTATAAGCGGATATGAAGCGTGAGGTTCCTGCAGATGCACCAAAGATACCTGAAAATCTGAAAGGGGTATTGCTGAACCCTAAGTGTGCGGGGGCAGCAAGGACCTTCCCAGCAGACGTAGACATGATCTCAAGTAAAGTAGGTAATGAATTCACTCACTGTTATGGTGACTCTGCTAAGCAACAGAGGAACTTAAACAACGGTGGCACAGATCAAGAAAAGGGCCTAGTCCGAAAAAAGAGGAAAAGCCAGCAGGCTGGTCCCTCCTTCACCCAAAGTTGTGCTGTGAAAGAAAACCAGAGACTGCTGGAGCTAAGACTAGAGCCCCAAAGTGACGATGACAATGACTCTTCCTTTAGTGACTGTGTTTCTTCGCCTTCATCAAGCTCCCATTTTGGTGACTCTGATACTATGACTTCTGATGAGGACAAGGACAATCCTCGACGCTTTTCACCTGCCGGAGTAAATCCTACAAACAGAACTCCCAGTGCGAGGGCTCAAAAATGGCCTCGTCCCCCCTCAGACTCTGTGCCTATGCTGATGAAAAGGCCTTGTTATCAGGTGAGCAGCTTGAGGAGGCCTGTACATCGGAAGACTTTCATGAAAAAAGGTTCAACTCAGAGGACGCAAAAGCAAAAAGAGCGGATATTAATGCAAAGAAAGAAGCGGGAAGTGCTGGCGAGGCAGAAGTACGCCTTGCTTCCCAGTTCCAGTAGCTCCAGTGAGAATGACCTCAGCAGTGAGTCGGCTTCCAGTTCTTCCACTGAAGGAGAAGACATATTTGTGTCTCCCGGGGAAAACCACCAAAATGGTACAATTATTCCCTCAGGTAGCGTGTACAGTTTATTTAGCATTTTCTATATTAAATTAGTTTTCCCTAGTGCACTAACTGCATTATCCGCAGTGACTGATGGAGGCCTCTTGCAAAATAAGCTTTTCTGCCCTTGTTCTCCTCAAATCATTGCAGTTGTGGCCTAAAGGTACCTTCACACTCAGCGACGCTGCAGCGATACCGACAGCGATGTCGATCGCTGCAGCGTCGCTGTTTGGTCGCTGGAGAGCTGTCACACAGACAGCTCTCCAGCGACCAACGATCCCGAGGTCCCCGGGTAACCAGGGTAAACATCAGGTTATTAAGCTCAGGGCCGCGCTTAGTAACCCGATATTTACCCTGGTTACCAGCGTAAAAGTAAAAAAAAAACAAACACTACATACTTACCTACCGCTGTCTGTCCCCGGCGCTCTGCTTCTCTGCACTCCTCCTGCACTGGCTGTGAGCACAGCGGCCGGAAAGCAGAGCGAGCGGTGACGTCACCGCTGTGCTTTCCGGCTGACCGACGCTCACAGTCAGTGCAGAGAAGCTGAGCGCCGGGGACAGACAGCGGTAGGTAAGTATGTAGTATTTTTTTTTTTTTTTTACTTTTACGCTGGTAACCAGGGTAAACATCGGGTTACTAAGCGCGGCCCTGCGCTTAGTAACCCGATGTTTACCCTGGTTACCAGTGAAGACATCGCTGGATTGGTGTCACACATGCCGATCCAGCGATGTCTGCAGGGAGTCCAGCGACGAAATAAAGTTCTGGACTTTCCTCAGCGACCAACGATCTCCCAGCAGGGGCCTGATCGTTGGTCGCTGTCACACAGAACGATTTCCTTAACGATATCGTTGCTACGTCACAAAAAGCAACGATATCGTTAACGATATCGTTATGTGTGAAGGTACCTTTAGACCTCATCACAACCAACTATAGAATCTGACTCCCAGCTCACGTCCAGTAGGTAGCCATACTTTCCTGGTTGTCAGCCTTTCCTTTACCTACTGAAATAGCCAGGCACAGATTTGGCTGGGACTGGCATGAATAAAATACAAGTTATGCTCTGTGTGTGTGTATATATATATGTATATGTATATGTATATATATGTATGTGTATATATGTATATATATGTGTATGTATGTATATATGTATGTGTATATATATATACACACACACACACACACACACACACACACACACACACACACACACACACACAGTTAGGTCCATATGTATTTGGACAGAGACAGCATTTTTCTAACTTTGGTTATAGACATTTACCACAATGAATTTTAAACCAAAACAATTCAGATGCAGTTGAAGTTCAGAATTTCAGCTTTCATTTGAGTGTATCCACATTAAAATTGGATGAAGGATTTAGGCGTTTCAGCTCCTTAACATGTGCCACCCTGTTTTTAAAGGGACCAAAATTAATTGGACAATTGACTCCAAGGCTATTTCATGGACAGGTGTGGGCAATTCCTTCGTTATGTCATTCTCAATTAAGCAGATAAAAGGCCTGGAGTTGATTTGAGGTGTGGTGCTTGAATTTGGAAGGTTTTGCTGTGAAGTAAACATGCGGTCAAAGGAGCTCTCCATGCAGGTGAAACAAGCCATCCTTAAGCTCCGAAAACAGGCAAAAACCATCCTAGAAATTGGTACAATATTAGGAGTGGCAAAATCTACAGTTTGGTACATCCTGAGAAAGGAAAGAAAGCACTGCTGAACTCCTCAATGCAAAAAGCCCTGGGCGCCCACGGAAGACAACAGTGGTGGATGATCGTATCAATATCCAAGTCAACCATAAAGAGAAGACTGCATGAAAGTAAATACAGAGGGTTGACTGCACGGTGCAAGCCACTCATAAGCATCAAGAATAAAAAGGTTAGACTGGACTTTGTTAAAAAACATCTAAAAAGCCAGCACAGTTCTGGAAGAACATTCTTTGGACAGATGAAACCAAGATCAACCTCTACCAGAATGATGGAAAGAGAAAAGTATGGCAAAGGCATGGTACAGGTCATGATCCAAAGCATACCACATCATCTGTAAAACATGGCGGAGGCAGTGTGATGGCTTGGGCATGCATGGCTGCCAGTGGCACTGGGTCACTAGTGTTTATTGATGATGTGACACAGGACAGAAGCAGCCAAATGAATTCTGAGGTATTCAGAGCCATACTGTGTGCTCAGAACCAGCCAAATGCAGCAAAACTGATTGGTCATCGTTTCATACTAGAGATGGACAATGACCCAAAACATAAAGCCAAAGCAACCCAGAAGTTTATTAAAGCAAAGAAGTGGAATATTCTTGAATGGCCAAGTCAGTCACCTGACCTCAACCCAATTGAACATGCATTTCACTTGTTAAAGACTAAACTTCAGACAGAAAGGCCCACAAACAAACAGCAACTGAAAACCACCGCAGTGAAGGCCTGGCAGAGCATCAAAAAGGAGGAAACACAGCGTCTGGCGATGTCCATGATTTCAAGACTTCAGGCAGTCATTGCCAACAAAGGATTTTTAACCAAGTACTAAAAATGAACATTTTATTTAAAATTATTTAATCTGTCCAATTACTTTTGGTCCCTTTAAAAACAGGGTGGCACATGTTAAGGAGCTGAAACTGCTAATCCCTTCATCCAATTTTAATGTGGATACCCTCAAATGAAAGCTGAAAGTCTGAACTTCAACTACATCTGAGTTGTTTTGTTTAAATTTCATTTTGTTTAAAAATAATATATATATTATTTTTATTATTATTTTTATTATTATTATTATTATTATTATTATTAGCCACACACATTGTAATGTACAGGATGTAAGGCTGATGGTCTATCCTTTGTTTTGGGCCTGATCTGTGAAATACGATGATGCAGTGATGGCCTCTTCTTTTCCGTCCCATCGTCTTGGTTATGAAGAGTTGTCAGTGGCTCTAAATAGATCCCTCGGCCTGACAATAAGTAGTTTGTTGCCATGGGTGGCTGTAGATGGAGCAGATGGTGTGAGTATAATGATGTAAAATGGCTTTCAATCAGCAGCGCAGCCAGCCTGTAATCTGCGATCTCTCCAACTGCTGTTTACTATCTCCCATTCCTTGGTGCTGTACAGACACAGCAATGGCCAGTGCCCGCCAGGTCTGTTACAGCGGACATGCACATGTAATAACTGGAATTCCCTTTCATCTCCTATCCACGAGATTGGTGTGACCTGAGCATCAAATTTTAACTGATTTCTTTCCCCATAATAAAAATGTGTATTTTTTCCCCCTGCCTGCATTTTATAAAATTCCTTAAATACTTAAATGTCAGCATCCCTGGTGGCCTAGGGCAAACTGCTGCCATTGTCTGCATTTCCCCTTGCTCTCTATGGGAGGCATGCTCTTTTTCACTTGGCATTGGAGCACAGTTTCCCATCAACTGGAGGAGTAGAGCTTAAAGGGAACCTGTCACCCCGTTTTTTTCAAGAAGAGCTAAAAATAGCGTTAAATAGGGGCAGAGCTGGGCTTTACATTAGTGTATTTTGTGAGCCTTTATTCCCCACCTATGCTGCCGAAATACCTTTGTAAAGTCGCCGTTTTGGGCTGTCACTCACGCTGGTCAGGTCATATGGGCATGGTGACAGCGTTGTTTCTCCCCCAGATCTCCGTTGGTGGCGTAGTGGTGTGCGCATGTCCAAGTGGCGAATCCACTGCTCAGCTTCAAGGAAAATAGCACGATCTGCGCTATTCAGCCGTTTATCGGTGGGCGCGGAAAATGGCCGCCGCGATCTCCATCTGCGCACGCGCGGCATCCCGCGGCCATTTTCCTGAAGCCCCGGGAAGCCGAGAAGAACCATCTGCGCACGCGCGGCCTCACGAAGATGGCCGCGCCCACCGATAAACGGCTGAATAGCGCAGATCGCGCTATTTTCCTTGAAGCTGCGCAGTGGATTCGCCACTTGGACATGCGCACACCACTTCTTGGACTACCCCTTCTGAAACCCATTGGTGCGCCCAGTAAAAATAATAGCACTCATTCTCCCCCCTCCGGTGCTGGAGTTGTTTAAATCCCAGTGATCACGTGACATTGTTACGCGACCCCGGCAGCCAGTCAGCGGCCGCTTCACTCTCTCCCTTTTTGGATGAATCGCATATCCGGGAGGACGTCGGAGCTGCTGCTGCTCACTTCCTCCAGATGTATGCGAGTTTGTCCAAAGGCAGGGAGAGTGACGCGGCCACTGACTGGCTACAGGGACTGTTATGTCACATGATCCCCAGGAGAAGCGGTGCCGACACACCCAGAGCGTCACCGGCACTGGAGAGGAGTATAAGGCGCGGTGCAGAGGAGCATATATTCTCTCATCCAAGACAATCTGGTCAGTTATGCAAATCACATTTGTGTCAAATTCTGATCAGTGTGAGCATAATGTGAACTGATTCATTTAGATGCGAAGTTGGAGTCAAAAATTTCTCCCATCTTCTCCATGTTGCCGATCTGTGGAAATCTGGCTGCAGTCAGATGTCGTCCCGAGTGCAGTCAGATTTGTTTTCAGACTCATTGATTTGCATGCCCATGTGCGATATGAATATTGAAACTCTGGCATGCTGCTCTTCCCCCACCTCTGACATTATATTGGTCTGATTGCAAACCAGTGTTTTGTCGGATCACACTGGGACTGAAAATACTTGTCTGCACCTGCCGTGCTATCTTACTGTGGGCAAACATACGTATTCAGAAGGGCTTGTCCGAGTAGTGGGCAACCACTTTAAAGGTACCTTCACACTAAGCGAGGTCGCTAGCGAGATCGCTGCTGAGTCACAAGTTTTGTGACGCAACAGCGACCTCAGTAGCGATCTCGCTATGTTTGACACGTAGCAGCGACCAGGCCCCTGCTGTGAGATCGCTGGTCGTGTCGGAATGGCCTGGACCTTTTTTTTGATCGTTGAGGTCCCGCTGGGTAGCACACATCGCTGTGTTTGACACCTTACCAACGACCTCGTTGACGACTCGGTCACCGACACATAAGGCGTGCATTTGCGTTGCCTTTTCCGCACCCCTCTGCTCCGATTGGTTGTCGCTACTGCGTTCTGATTGGCGGTCATGCCTTCAAGGCGACATAGTAGCGCTTCCATCCTTTCTTCCTGACCGCGTGGTGGTTTGCAGATCGTTGTAGAGTTCTCCGGCCTGCGACTCCTCTTCGATTTATCTATTCTTCAACGGTTCTTCTGACACCTATATTTTGTGCACGGTAGGTATCGTTTGGGGTCTCAAATGCGTTTTCATTTTTCCTTAATTTATAGGGCACCTACAAATTATCTGCTATCATTGCTCTGGAGGGAGGGAGGGCTTGGCTGCTATCTGTGTACATATACTTTTGCACGGGCTGCCATTTTAGGGGGTCTTGTGCGTGCACACCCATACAGCATGTTTTCTGTCATGCACGGTAACGGAATGGAGTGCATTTGTTTTTGTTTTTTTTTAATAACTTTCTCATCTTTTTATTTTATTTGTTTCCGTTTGCAGCATCATGAACAATGCGCAGTGTGCTGTTGTGTTTGCTGCATTGCTGGTTGAGGAAGCTCGGCGTCAAGATGAGGCACGGATGCTAGAGAGGCGTTCCAAACGAAAGCGTCGCATGTGGACCAGAGAGTGGCTGCAGAAGAGGTCTGATTTGTCCCACATGCAACTTGTAAGAGAGCTTCAGGAGAAGAATCCTCATGATTTCCGCAACTATCTGCGGATGTCAGAGGAATCCTTCAAACATTTACTGGAAAGAATTACTCCACTGATTCAACGGAAGGATACAGCGATGCGTGCTGCCATCCCGGCAGATGAAAGATTGGCAGTCACGCTGCAATTCCTGGCCACCGGGTGCTCGCTGCAAGACTTGCATTTTTCTTCAGCCATTTCAAGGTCCCTGCTCAGCGTTCTAATTCCAGAGACATGTAATGCGATTTTCCACAGTCTACGTAGCTACATGCAGTTTCCCAACACGGAGGAGAAATGGAAAATGATTGCCTCCGATTTTGAGCAGCTTTGGCAGTTCCCTAACTGTGGTGGGGCTTTGGACGGGAAGCATGTCCGGATCACTCAACCACCGAACAGCGGATCCTATTTCTTTAATTATAAGGGCTATTTCAGCATCATCCTGATGGCACTTGTTAACGCGAATTACGAATTTATAAATGTAGATGTTGGCATGAACGGAAGGGTTTCCGATGGTGGTGTTTTAGAGCACACCCTCTTTGGAGAGCGTTTGAACAACTGTGACCTTCACTTGCCTCCCAACTCTGAGACTAGAGGCAACCTTAATTTTGTTTTTGTCGGTGATGAGGCCTTCCCGCTTCATCCCAATCTTATCAAACCGTTCCCTCAAAAAAGTCTAACAGAGGAAAGAAGAATTTTCAATTACCGCTTGTCAAGGGCACGTCGGGTTGTAGAAAATGCCTTCGGTATCATGGCCAATCGCTTCAGAGTTTTCCACACGCCTATTAACATGAAGCTTGAATCGATAGACTCCGTTGTTTTGGCTTGTTGCGTGCTTCACAACTTCCTTCACCGTCGCGATGCATTGGCGTACAGTCCACCTGGCTTCATGGACTCCGTGGGCCTAGTAAATGGGGAAGTGCAGCTCGGTGAATGGCGCGCAAACGATCCCGCAATTGCAGGCCTTCAACCATTGGGACCTGGCAGAAACACCTACGATGCGAAGACCTGCCGAGACAACTACTGCCAATATTTTAACGGTCCTGGTGCTGTTACTTGGCAGCATCAGAACTTATAGTGGGCTACCACTGACATTTATACACTATTTTTATTATTGTAATGATTTGTCTAATAAATTGTGTGTTTTACTTTGCAAAAGCTTTGTTTCTCATTCTTTCAGTAGTAAGGGCCCGTATATACATACGTGTACTCATATGTATACAGATACATCCATATACACATACAGGGCTGCCACTAGAAATTTCGGGGCCCCATTCTGTCAAAATTTTTGGGGTCCCTTTGAGACTCCGCCCAGGCTCCACCCCAGCCCCGCCTCCACACTCCACCCCTCAAACTGTCCACAGTCCCACCACTCTCTTGGAAAAATTCCGGCAGCTTTTGTTTTGGCCAAAAGATTTTTTTAAGCCACCAAAATGACAAGGTAGACACTTTTGGCCGGGCCCTACTCTACTGTAACCTATGAAATATTTGTAAAAATATGCAATACAATTAAAGTATATTTTTATTTATTTTTACATTTTTAAAATGACCTATAATACCACATACAAGGAACAAATACCACAACACCATGACCAGACACCATATTATCACCATAGTGACCTATAATACTATCTACAAGGCACAAATACCGCCACACCATGACCAGATGCCATTATCACCACAGTGATCGAATAATATCAAATACAAGGAACAAATACCACAACATCATGACCAGACCACATATTACCACCACATAGTGACAGAATACTACAATACTGATCAATAATAAAAAAAACCACAATACTAACACCATAAGTGCCAGTATTCACAGGAGATCTGTACTTTGTATGCAGTGTCTGTGTACAAATAATACAGCGATCACTGGTGACATTATACACAGGAGCTCTGTATATAGTGTATAGGTGATCCAGTGATCACCGGTGACATTATACACAGGAGCTCTGCATATAGTATACAGTGTATAGTGTCAGTGTATAGGTAACACACTGACTCACCAGTGACGTCTCTAGGTGAAGTCCTTCATCTTTTTTTTTTAAATCAGATATTTTTAATTAAACCATAAATATTGCACATAAACAATAAAAGGAATACTTTGTTATCAGCAATATACCAGTGTACAATACTTGTTTTTTTTTTTTTAAAAAAAAAGGAAAACATATTTAGTCGCAAACCAAACTCCCACCCCCCTTCCCCCCCCCCTCTAGAGACCTGTCAAGAGTCGACCCCCCCTACTTTGTCATATATAAAAGTACAAGTCCTTCATCTTTCATCCAGCACAGACCGCCATCACTTCATGCAGCCAGGACTCATCTCTGCAGGAAATAACACCGTTATCTCGAGTTCCACTTGCAGAACACATTACTTAATTTTCCCAACTTCTACATTACACCACATGAAGAAGGCGACATAGTATCACTCTACACAGTAATAGGACCGCCCCTCCATTTAAAACAGTATACTCAAAAAATAAAATAAATACATCACTGCAGTAATAATATCCCTTAATTAGCCCCTATGGTAATAATATTCACCATCCTGGCCCCCGTGTGTCTTTCCTGGCGTCAGCCATATGTTCTCCCATTCTGCCCTAATGAGTATCCATCCTGCCCCATATGATCTCCCCATCCTGCCCCATCTGTCTCCATCGTATGCATCCTGCCCCATCCGTCTCCAATCCTGCCTCCAGTGTCTCCAATCATGCCCGTATCACCATTCTTCCCCGTCTCCAATCATGCCCCCAGTGTCTCCAGTCATGCCCCAGTGTCTCCAGTGTTCTGCCCCACTGTGTCCAGCCGTTCTGCCCCACTGTGTCCAGCCGTTCTGCCCTGGGCCCCCCGGATCGCCGCTCAAAATAAAATAAAAAAAAACACAATTTCTGCTTACCTGCCGCGCTCCTGCTCACTCCACGCAGCTGCAGCGTGCACTCGCCGGCGACTGACAATGACGTCAGACGCCGGCGACATGCACGCTGCGGCTGACCCCAGCTGCCAGCCTCATATTGGCCGGCGGCTGTTAACTATTGACGTGCGGGCGCAGGCCCGCACGTCAATAACTTTAAACAGCTGCAGCGCCGGCCGCCGCTAAGGGCCCGGTTCAGCCTGCGGCTGCCGGTAGGGGCCCGGTGAGCAGTTGAAAGGGTGCCCGATGCGGGCCCCCTCTGCCCACCGGGCCCCATACGCCAGTCATGGCTGTAATGCCCTGATGGCGGCCCTGTACACATACATAGAAATCTACACAGATATACAGATACCCACATATACACATACAGACTCACATACAAATATAAATACCTAAATACCTAAAAAATATAAATACCTAAAAATAAATATATATCGTATCCATACATAAAACCACCAACACTCCAGTCTTCCTGTACAACTGGAGACGCTGTATTGATAATTCGTCACTTTTCGAACGCAGCAGCGTCTCCGGTCTGACCTGGAGATATTTAGAATTCAGCCCGCTTCCTTCGCGCACGCAGTAGCGTCCTGTAATAAACCTGCTGGAGACGTTGATGCGTCGTAGGCGTGGTTTACGGCGTTGATGCGTCGTGGGCGGGTTTTACGACGTTGATGCGGCCTAGCTTGTTACAAGAGGCGGCAAAATGGCGGCCAGGAGACGAGCAACACCATGGGGCGACGCAGAAGTGCGCTACTTAGTTGCAGAGGTGGATGCAAGGGATTATGGGTGTCATGAGCACTCTGGACATCCAGTCCTCCACAAGCAGGCTGTGCTGTGCGGAGGATCAGTCGGGGCCTAGCCCAGAGATTTGGGGTGCAGCGCTCCAGTACCCAGATCCGGAAGAAGCTGGCGGATCTGCGGTACAGGTCCAGTGAGCGTATCGCCAGCATCCGGTCACAGAGCCTGCCCCATCGTGGTGAGTGGCGTTAAGATAGGTTAGCATAGTATATGGCGGCACATTAGTTACAACAGTAATTACAGTGCAGCACCTCAGGTATGTAATAAGTTATTTTTTCTCCAGCACCTGCAGACCCGGAGCCCCAGCCGGAGTCACTTACAGGCTCGTCACCTACAGGCTCGCCAGCAGCACTCCGTGATATGGGTGCAGTCTTGTCTCCCGGTAATTCTTGCACATAAAAAAAGGTCCATACAACTTGTAAAGGATAGGGCTGTCGTGTACTATGATTTCTATTACTGTACTCAGCAGATATAATCTGCCAAAGGCAGGGCAGGGACCGATACATCTCGATTAATTCACGGACAAATTCCTCGCTATTGTAAGACATCTGAAAGAAAGAATAGCATACAGTGAGCATATATGGAACATTTTAAAAAGAGTTAAAGATAAAGTTTGAACCACACTACCGTGTGCCCACGAGACCGCCTAAAATGGCTGCCTGTGCAAAAGTATATGTACACAGATAGCAGCGAAGCCCTCCCTCCCTCCAGAGCAATGATGGCAGATAATTAGTAGGTGCCCTATAAATTAAGGAAAAATGAAAACGCAGTTGAGACCCCAAACGATACCTACCGTGCACAAAGTATATGTGTCAGAAGAACCGTTGAAGAATAGATAAATCGAAGAGGAGTCGCAGGCCGGAGAACTCTACAACGATCTGCAAACCACCACGCGGTCAGGAACAAAGGACGGAAGGGTTATTGTGTCGCCTCATAAGGCAAGGCCGCCACCAATCAGAACGCAGTATCGACCACCAATCGGAACTGAATGGGCGCGGAAAAGGCAACGCAAATGCACGCCTGTGTGACTACAACGTCACAGGACGTCCCTCATCGAGGTCTGAATCGTCATAATAGCTGCCATGTGACAGGGTCACAACGACCAACGACATCGTTGTACAGGTCACTACAGGTCGCCGCATCGCTGCTGCGTCGTTGGGAAGATCTCACTGTTTGACATCTCACCAGCGACCACATAGCGACGCAGCAACGATCCCTGACAGGTCGTATTGTTGTCGGGATCGCTTTAGCGTCGCCAAGTGTGACGGGGCCTTAAGAGGTATTCCTGGTCCGTCCTGGGGATATAGATAGGTATATTTTACACACTATCCCTCTCCCACCCCCTTTAAATTCATGTATTGGGTGAAAAAATAATTTCTATTTGGTCTTTGATGTGGTCATAAATCGGCTGAAAGAAGTAGTTAGATGCTCTCCCATTGGATCATCAGAAAAAGCTCCCTGACTGATTCTTAGTTAACTCATTACACAGCTAGAAATACACATCCCTGTATTTGGTAATGGGGAGTCCTGTAGATTCCAGAAAAATATAACCTGCCAGCCGAGAAATGGGCTTGGGCAACATTAAAGGGGGAGCCATGTTTTTAAACAGCCCAATTTGAATGAGTAACTTGAAAACAAAGTTGTTTTATTTCTTACACTTGGTTATACGGTTACCGGAAGATAATGTAACACTTTATATATTCATACCTGCCACTTTAACTTCTCAGGTAGCATTGATGAGGACGTTGTAGTCATTGAGGCTTCATCCACACCCCAAGTCCCTGGCAACAATGAAGAAATCAACGTCACCTCAACTGACAGTGAAGTGGAGATAGTGACAGTCGGAGAATCGTACAGGTTTGAGCCTTTACTTCCTAATATGTGAGCTATAGATATATTATAAGTGTGCTTTGCATAAAATCTTAGTTTTTGTTATCGAACTCTGTTAATTTTGTCAATCTTATGCCTCCATTAAGCTTCTTTTTTTTTGCGTGTGTTCTGGAACAAAATAGATTAAGTCATTAGACTATTGGACTTTCCAAAAACAAAACAGTAACCTGGAGAACCTTGGTTAAGATCCATAAAAACCCCTAATGTGCTCCAGTGACCATAAAGGAAATAGTGCGACTAAAGCTATGGGTGGAAAATGCCTAACCGAGGAGTAGTAACCTGACCATGTCCGTCCGTCTCGGAGAGGAGCAGTCGCTCTTCTTCTTCTTCACACGTCTGTTCTGGTAGTTACTTGTATTTCACATGTAATAACAAATCTGTTTCTCAATATGTCACATTAGTCCTGGATTATTCCTCCTGGATAGAAGTGAATAAATTGACAATAGTGTTACCATTCCTATTTTCCCCCCCCCCCCAAAAAAAAAAACTATACAAAATCACTTTTTCCAGTTGTGGATGTGTTCCTATACATAATTCTACCCAATCTGCTGAGACCGTATATGATCACTTGGCTTTTTACAAGGGAAATGGTAACGCCCAGTTGTCAATTTTCTCATAAATGTTCAAGAGAAATGGTACAACCCAGCGTTGTGAGAAACGAGGATTCGGAATCGTTATTTCACAGGCATGCAAGGATTTACTAAGATGGCCTTGTGAGATATGGGACCAGCCAGAGGCCGGGCTGTCGCTACAAGGCTTACCATTTTACTAGAACATGCCCTGCCACGTGCCGAGCTAGCCGCGATCTCCAGGCGCTATTAAACATTCATCTGTGTTCAGTGTGAGATGGAAGACGCTCCGATAATTGGGACTTGCTCTGGTGTCACGGGCCCTTGGAGCAGTCTCCTGAATTTGCTTGCTCTGCAGTTTCCTCCTCACACACAAAGCAAATTAAATGAAAGCTTTTAACCCATTTGCTGCTGAGCACTATAAATGTGTGCTTCATTCTACAGCTGCTCTCATTGCTGGGAGAAATGGATGGCTTTGTGCCTGATCAGGACGACCCCGGCCTACACTGATGTGAGGACTACGCATTCAGATGCTGCCTTGATTACATATTTATCACACGGGAAGATTTCCTGTTCTCTTTCAGTTATGATATAAATCACAGACACTGAGGACGTTTGGTTTTTAATGATTATGCCATCTAAATGCTGTCCGCCACATTAAAGGGGTTAGCCCAAGATCAACACATAGGTAATAAGTGCCTGATTTCTGGGACCACAATTGATTATATGTCCGTGGTCCAAAGTCCTCTGATTAACCCTTTCCCGACATAAGATGCGATAATGCATCTTATAATCTGATCTTCATATATGGAGGGGACTCTGGAGCTGAGCTCATAACATACCAGATGTAATATGTAGCAGACATCTGCCTGTAACTACAGCGGCCGCGGTGAGCTTCAATAGCTGGAACTACATTGGCCGTGGCGAGCTTCAATAGCTGAAACTACAGCGGCTGCGGTGAGCTTCAATAGCTGGAACTACATTGGCCGCGGCGAGCTTCAATAGCTGGAACTACAGCAGCTGCGGTGAGCTTCAATAGCTGGAACTACATTGGCCGCGGCGAGTTTCAATAGCTGGAACTACAGAGGCTGCGGTGAGCTTCAATAGCTGGAACTACATTGGCCGCGGCGAGCTTCAATAGCTGGAACTACATTGGCCGCGGCGAGCTTCAATAGCTGGAACTACATTGGCCGTGGCGAGCTTCAATAGCTGGAACTACACTGGCCGCGGCGAGCTTCAATAGCTGGAACTACATTGGCCGTGGCGAGCTTCAATAGCTGGAACTACATTGGCCGTGGCGAGCTTCAATAGCTAGAACTACATTGGCCGCGGCGAGCTTCAATAGCTTGAACTACATTGGCCGTGGCGAGCTTCAATAGCCGGAACTACACTGGCCGCGGCGAGCTTCAATATCTGGAACTACATTGGCCGTGGCGAGCTTCAATAGCTGGAACTACATTGGCCGTGGCGAGCTTCAATAGCTGGAACTACATTGGCCGCGGCGAGCTTCAATAGCTGGAACTACATTGGCCGCGGCTAGCTTCAATAGCTGGAACTACATTGGCTGCGGCGAGCTTCAATAGCTGGAACTACATTGGCTGCGGCGAGCTTCAATAGCTGGAACTACATTGGCTGCGGTGAGCTTCAATAGCTGGAACTACATTGGCTGCGGTGAGCTTCAATAGCTGGAACTACATTGGCTGCGGCGAGCTTCAATAGCTGGAACTACATTGGCTGCGGCGAGCTTCAATAGCTGGAACTACACTGGCCGCGCCGAGCTTCAATAGCTGGAACTACATTGGCTGCGGCGAGCTTCAATAGCTGGAACTACATTGGCTGCGGCGAGCTTCAATAGCTGGAACTACACTGGCCGCGGCGAGCTTCAATAGCTGGAACTACATTGGCCGCCGCGAGCTTCAATAGCTGGAACTACATTGGCTGCGGTGAGCTTCAATAGCTGGAACTACATTGGCTGCGGTGAGCTTCAATAGCTGGAACTACATTGGCCGCCGCGAGCTTCAATAGCTGGAACTACATTGGCCGCCGCGAGCTTCAATAGCTGTAGTTAAAGCACTTCAATGCCCCTGTGAATCAGTGTTGGTGGCAATGCCAACGGTGACCAACTTCCACAAACATCGTAACCAATGGGTAGTTATGGCAGCCAGGGACATGTTAAAGGCACCCGTCGCCACCATTTTGTTCCTCATGGTCTGTATAAGTCCGGTCTGTCAAAATATGAATTGTAATCGACGGGTAAATTAACTACAAAACAAACTTGACTTGCATAATTTCACCACCCTTAAGAAATAAAGAAATAAAAACAAAAGTGCAAGAATTAAAAATTTAAATAAAAACAACCTGATAATGCTGCTTTTCGAGATAATGCACTTCTGCTCCGTTCATTCTGTACCTGCAGGAAATAGACTATTACTGTTCTTGACTCTCCAGCAGTTCATATTTGAAGAATTGTTACCCCACTCCTGTTTTTTTTTTTTGTTTGTTTTTTTTTCTTCCTGCAGTCTTCCTGCTCCAGCTACATATCACTCATATCTTTAGCTCTATAAACTATGTACATGCACTTTATAATTGGGCTGTGGGCAACCATGCAGTTTGTGATTTGAGTGGTCGAATCTAAAGTCATAATATGTTCAGCGATTTGAATTGAACACTCCACTTTGCCCCTTATGAAAGCTCCACACAGGATGCATTCATCTGATTGTCAGCATGCTACTATACGTTCTACCTGCTTGAAAAATTACATTTTTTAATACAATTCATTAAAAATGTAATTGTTTAAATGATCTTTTAAAATGGGACCCTCTTTCCCCTAAACATCTATTTATTTAAGGTAGGTGTTGTTGTTATATCTTGTTTGGAGGTAATTTTTGCCTTTAAAATATGTTTTGGACTGTTTCAAAATCCTATCTAGTGTCTGTGAGCAAGCGGAAGGCCATGTGATAAGTCTGCACTCTAAATGCTGTTATTGGCCAGGTCTTAGCAGCTTCCATACTTTGCGTCACACTAGAGATATATGTACATCCATTTAGGGTGTCTAAGTGATTCACAACACCTTAGCTCTACATATTTAACACCGGCCACTTTGCTTTCCCCATAGGTCTCGCTCCTCACTAGGACACTCTCGATCTCATTGGGGCCAAAGTTCAAGTTCACAATCTGGAAGATCCCAGGAGCACCGGAGTCGCAGTAGGGTTTCCACTGTGATTCAGCCTCTCAGGCAAAATGCAACTGAAGTTGTGGACCTGACTGTAGATGAAGATGGTATGTGTACCCCGCCTGTGGTTCAGAATGCATATGTTGGTGACCACTGATGGCTTTGCAGGAGGGCAGTGGGCTTCTATACATGTAGGGTGTGTGTCTAATGTATGTATACATTGTTTTTATAACACAGATCCTACAGTTGTGCCAACTACCTCTGGCAGAACAGAGTCTCAGCCTGTCAGCACTGTTTCCAGTGACTCGTCTACCTCAGAGCCGGCCTCTGATGCTGTTTCTGGACCCTTGGTGGGTCAGACATCGATTCCTGATGCTCCTGCTGTCCCACCAAGTAACAGTACAACAGGTGTGACTGCAGGTAAGTCAGTTTCCTGCCCAGCAGTATTGGATTCTATACTAACATAGCATTATTTATTTGTTTTAATGGTTAATAATCAGATATATAACAGACCCCAAAAAGCCTCGTGAGAGCTCCTGCTATCAGGCAGCATATAGTAGTTTTCCATAGGCAATCGGGAATGTAATTCTTGATGAATTGTAGCTCAAAATCTATGCAGTGGTCTTAATATACACATTTATATGTAGATTGTGTTGTGACCCCCTCCAGATGGTCATTCTCTGTATATTAACCCTTAACTTACTGTGCCCGTGTACAATGTTGCTGAATGCAGCCAATCTGAACACTGCTTTTGTCTGCAAACCTGCTCCAGTTCAGGCTCCTAGTGTTTCTGCTCCTCACTTCTGTCATATGACATTTTCCCACGGCCGCGGGGTGAATGTGTGGGAAATGGTTCATCATGGGGTAAAGGGTAAAGAATCGCTAGCCTACTGCCCCTGGTACTCGGTAGGGGGGTCAGACTGACTGGTCACTGCCACCTCTGGGTGCCAGGACTGAGCAGGGAGCGACCCACATGTATGTAAGTTGTGCTTTCCTCCCTGAACTACATGAATATTGACCAGTCCAAGTATTAGTAATGCACTATCTCCAAGTGCAGCGGGGGCTTCATAACCACCTTAATGAGAACTACTTCTATTAAGTGATCTTTGCACTGAGACATTACACCGAGTGGCTAATATACTGTACAGAATGCCAGATTCTTTCTACATGCCTGAGAACCATGAAGCCAACAACTGGTTTCCTGCTGTAGCCATCTCCTCACTTCATATATCAAAGCCACAGCTGTCATGTTTATCTTGGATGTTAGAAATCCTTCTATATGTCCTTACTCTGATCATTGTGTGCAGTGAGCACTCGTGCCTGAACAACTAACAGCGAAGCTACCAGATGGACTTCCACTTATAGCACCGACTAGATCATTTCAGGAAAGTCTCCAGGGAAATGTATGAAAGGCGACTTGTGCACATATAAACCATCTAATTACTGGATTACATCTGCACTTTCTGTGATGGGCTTGTTAATGTGGCTATACCATTAGCTGTTGGCAGGACTGGGGTAGAGGTTAGGATCCTTAGGATGTCTGACAGCGGCATATTCTTCTCCCGGTTTAGAACACTTACATAGGCATGGTTTAGCAGAGTGTATGTGCCGAGCGTTGGACAACCATATTCCCTTACTACTTAATTGCATAATTGCGTTAATTTAGCAATCACATTCATTTTCGATAGAGGGGCAACTTGAGTTTAAACATTTTTAGTAGCTTTCCACTCCAAGGAAACAAAGGGTTGGTCCTGTTCTCTTTGGCACCGAATCTTGAGAGAGGGCTCCTGTTTTCTCTGAGAAAACTGCTTATCCTTGCTGAGAACAAAAAGATCGGCCTACAAAGTCAGACATACCGGACTCCTCTCCTAAGGCTGTGTTCACGTGTCCAGTAATCCTCGGTTAGAACAGATCCAGTGTGTGTAGAGATAGATAGATAGATAGATAGATAGATATATAGTTATTGAACCCGTTCTACGCCCGGGTGGCGAGCATTTATATTGGTATATGGTCTCCATCCTGGTATGTGCTGCTCCATCCTGCGTCCCCATCTTGTCATGTGCTGCACCCATCCTGCGTCCCCATCTTGTCATGTGCTGCACCCATCCTGCGTCCCCATCTTGTCATGTGCTGCACCCATCCTGCGTCCCCATCCTGTCATGTGCTGCACCCATCCTGCGTCCCCATCCTGGTATGTGCTGCACCCATCCTGCGTCCCCATCCTGGTATGTGCTGCAATCATCCTGCGTCCCCATCCTGGTATGTGCTGCAACCATCCTGCGTCCCCATCCTGCGTCCCCATCCTGGTATGTGCTGCACCCATCCGGGAGCCTGAGCAGGCGGGGTCAGGTGCCGGTATCGCCGCCAGCTCAGGCCCCCCAGCACTTCCTATACTCACCTGTCTGTCCCGTTCCAGCGCTGCGCGCCGCCATCTTCCCGGTCTCCTGGCTGTGACTGTTCAGTCAGAGGGCGGCGCCGGCGCGCATTAAGCGCGTCATCGCGCCCTCTGAACTGGTCACAGGCCGAAGACCGGGAAGATGGCGGCGCTCAGCGGTGGAACGCAGGACAGGTGAATATGGCCGATACTCACCCTCCTGGCGGTCCCTGCTTCTCTGTTGGAGATCGCGGTGTGCGTTCAGTGTGAACGCATATCGCGATCTCCCGGGAGCGTCACTCTGTGAGGCCCAGACTGCGCCGGCGCTTGCGCCTGCGCAGTCTATAAAGGCTTCGGACAGAGTGACGCTCCCAGCGTGTAAGCGCCGGCGCAGTCTGGGCCTCAGAGTGACGCTCCCGGGAGATCGCGGTATGCGTCAATATATATAATTTATTTCTAGATGGTTGCCCGATTTTAACGCATTGGCTATTCTAGAATATGTATGTCCACATAGTATATTGCTCAGCCACGTATTATATTGCCCAGTGACGTAGTATACAGCACAGAGCCACATAGTATATTGCCCAGCCACGTATGACACAGGTAAAAAAATAAACATATACTCACCTTCCGCAGGCACGTTGTAGCACTGTCGCCTGTGTGGGGTGTAGGCGGCATCTTCCGGTCCCAGGGTGTGCTGACGTCGCGGTCACGTGACCATGTGGCGGTCACATGACCGTGACTTCACGGCAGGTCCTTGTCTTGCAGGACCTGTCATGACGTCGCGGTCACATGACCGCGACGTCACGGCAGGTCCTTTCCGCGCAGGCGCACAGGGCTTGTGATGACATCGCGGTCACATGACCGTGACGTCATGGCAGGTCCTTCTGCCAGACAATCCGTGCGACCGGAACGTGCCGGTTGCATCGCGAGGAGCGGGAAAGGCGGCGTAGGTGAGTATATAATCATTTTTATTTTTTTTTTAAATTATTTTTAACATTCGATGTTTTTATTATTGGCGCTGCGTAGGCTGCGTCAATAGGAAAAAAAACTTGGTCACACAGGGTTAATAGCAGCGGTAACGGACTGCATTACACCGCGGCATAACGCGGTCCATTACCGCTGCTATTAACCCTGTGTGAGGGCAGACTGGAGGGATGTATGTGGGCGCCGGGCAGTGAGTGCGGGGTGTAAGGAGCGGCCATTTTCTTCCGGACTGCGCGTCGCTGATTGGTCGCGGCAGCCATGACAGGCAGCTGCCGAGACCAATCCGCAAACGAATAACCGTTACAGAAGGACAGACAGACGGAAGTGACCCTTAGACAATTATATAGTGTGTGTATGTATGTATGTATGTATATTTTATAGAGAACCACTAGAGAAACTGATTTTAAAGGGATCTGTTTGTGGTCGGTCTCCCACCCCCATTGAAGTCTATGGAAAATATATCAAATAGCTTTCTGCTTTTCTCCTATTTTAAAATATCTGTTTTTTTGCTTACTTGATCTGTTCTGTCCAATAATCATCTGTTTGAAATGGATCCAGCTGCAATCTAGTATCTCTGCAGGACGATTTCCAACAGTGCACTACTGTACATGTGAACGGTCATCCAGCAAACACAAAAGTGATCCGTTTCAAATGGAATGAAAGCTGATGGCTAGTTAATAGATCCATTTTTCATAGACTTCAATGTTAAAAACTGAGCCAGCTGCAATCAGTTTTTTGAGCCAGGCTAAAGTTGTCTGTACATAATGAATAAATGTCTGTAAGTGACAAGTTGCAATGCAGTGTGAGATGCTATAGTGTTTTAGCTTTGACTTTTATATTGTAATTCCTTTTTGTAGATGACACCAGGAGGACTACTGGCACAACTGCTGATGGTGGCCCCCCAGCAATGCCACGATTACCATCTTGTTGCCCAGAGCATTCTCCCTGTGGTGGTTCATCTCAGAATCCCCACGTCCTAGGACATACTCATTCAAGTTGTTATCCAACGCACAGTCACCACTTTCCACATCACCACCACCACCACCATCATCTCGGTTCTCACCCCTCCGTTCCCTTGTCTCCCTCATTCACGGATGCACACTGTCCCGTGGAAAGAAATGCCCCTGTGCCCCCACCTTGTGGAGCAGCGGGCGGCTCTTCATCCTCTTACCACGACCCGGTAAGAATCCTCAAGATTATCATACGGTTCAATTTCTTTTGGTCTGTTCTCTATTGCAATATTAGATGTGATTTGCATAATGGAAGAATGGCTAAAATAAAGGCCCCTTCACATTTAGCGACGCTGCAGCGATACTGACAACGATCCGAATCGCTGCAGCGTCGCTGTTTGGTCGCTGGAGAGCTGTCACACAGACCGCTCTCCAGCAACCAACGATGCCGGTAACCAGGGTAAACATCGGGTAACTAAGCGCAGGGCCGCGCTTAGTAACCCGATGTTTACCCTGGTTACCATGCTAAAAGTAAAAAAAAACAAACACTAGATACTTACCTACAGCCGTCTGTCCTCCAGCGCTGCGCTCTGCTTCTCTGCTCTCCTCCTGTACTGTCTGGGAGCCGGAAAGCAGAGCGGTGACGTCACCGCTCTGCTTTCCGGCTCACAGCCAGTACAGGAGGAGTGCAGAGCGCAGCGCTAGAGGACAGACAGCGGTAGGTAAGTATCTAGTGTTTGTTTTTTTTACTTTTAGCATGGTAACCAGGGTAAACATCGGGTTACTAAGCGCGGCCCTGCACTTAGTTACCCGATGTTTACCCTGGTTACCAGTGAAGACATCGCTGGATCGGTGTCACACACGCCGATCCAGCGATGTCAGCAGGAGTCCAGCGACGAAATAAAGTTCTGGACTTTATTCAGCGACCAACGATCTCCCAGCAGGGGCCTGATCGTTGGTCGCTGTCACACATAACGATTTCATTAACGATATCGTTGCTACGTCACAAATAGCAACGATATCGTTAACAATATCGTTATGTGTGAAGGTACCTTAATATAGAAGATGGGAACTTTCCAAATATAATAGAACCTACTGTTTATGTAAAATAGCATTGTTATTACAGCAATAGGAACGTTGTCTAGTGTTTGTTTTTTTTCTTTTCTATCACTACCTTTCAATGCTGCAGAGTTAGAACCTAGTTATATATTATTTATTTGTTATACTATGCAGGTAGATTTTTATTTCATGCCTCTGCAGACTCAGAACTTTGTTCTTATCTATACCATTCATGTTACAGCAAGCCTTGCCTGTGGATCTGAGCAATAATGGTATAAGAAGCCACGGAAGTGTTAGCTTTCATAGCACCTCTGCTTTTGACCCTTGCTGTCCTGGTTCATCTTCACGATCTTCAGTTTATGGACATCAGTCAACTGCCAATACAGCCCAAACTATGGCTATTGATGGCTATGGACCTAGCTTGGTGGCCCAGGCACAACCGCCTCCCCAGACTTCTCTCTCCTCCTGTCGGCATTTTATGCATGCCCCATGTAGGTATTGAATGCTTTGACTGCTGATTTTGCAGACATACTGTTTACTTTTTTTTCTGTTTTTTTTTTTTTTTTTTAAACTTTTGTCTTGCTAAACTTTCTTGAGCTTCTTTTTCTACCAAAGTGAAAAATACTGTGGGATGGCCTGCACCAGAAAAAGGAAATGTATACCAGCCACGAGCTGGCATAGGTTCCAGCTACACTGTGCGCTGGTTTTCTGGGGTACGTGCATCTCTCATGACCCTGGTCTGTGGTTCATGTCAGTAGTCTCTGGCCATTGACAGGAGCTGCATGCATTCTCTTAGCCTCCAGGATCCCAGGCTCGGCTTATGTTTAACCGGACTGACAAGTATTATCTGTGCAGACAGAGACTTCTGACTTTGTACCATGGACTGGAGGTGAGAGGTGACCCGCTCCTCTCTAGAAACAAAGATCTCGTGAACATACCCTAACAAAAGATAAGCTTGTAGACACCATTGCAGTTTCCATAATCTTTGGTTCCCCTTCATTTGTCTTCCTTTCAAGCATCTTTTCTCAGATGCATTCTATCTACTTGGATATACTTGGTACTGGTTTGCTAGGTGTCATGTTTCCATTGGATTCCATTAGAATAATACTCACTCTAGAAGGGTGTGATATTGAACTAGAGCACTTTGTTTAATGCAAATCTTTTTTTTTTTTTTTTTTTTTTTTTTTTCATTTTTGCAGATGCATCCCTTTCAAGACCTCTCCACCATCAAACATCTGCCTGTCCTCATTCACATGCCAATCCTCCTCCCCAGCTACCGCCGCCACCACCCCCTCCACCGCCTCCTCAGATGGACTATGTGATTGCTCACGCAGTGCCCCCTTTCCATCCATCACTTCCTAGCCTTTCATCCACACATCCTGTTCCTCCTCCGCCACCATCCCATCACTTTACAAGTGCTACTGCCCAATTGCCTCAGCATCTTACCACCTCTCATCAGTCCATGGCCCATCATATGACTGCAACAGCACCTGCAACACAGAGGCTACACCCTCATGAAGTTATCCAGAGAATGGAAGTTCAAAGGCGACGCCTGATACAACATCCAACGTAAGCCAGTTTTATATTCTTTTAATATGCCTACTTTACTGGTAAGTTTCTCATTTTATTTTATTTTGGTCTGCTTTCTAGACGTGCTCATGAACGTCCACCTCCACATCCGCACAGAATGCATCCAAACTATGGACATGGACGCCATATTCATGTGCCACAAACCATGTCTTCTCTTCCCAGGCAAGCTTCTGAACGGTCAGCTTGGTAAGTAGTCTGAATATGAAGTGTACAGGCTTATAAACTATGTGGGATTATGTCTGCGCAGAGCAGAAATGGAAATTCATTATCGCCTTAACACTCCATGGCTGATGTGTCTAAAAGCATATCTGGGTGTGGGGTGTAGGCTCAGGAGCTGAGCCTGATCCACACAGGGCAGGTGGTGGCTGTGTGATTATAGCTGGCATTTCCTCTAACGGCAGCACTTGGTGCTAGCGATATTAACCTATTGACTGCTGGTGTCAATCAATGACCACACCATTTAAATGCCACGATCCTTACCTGCGTGTTCATTTGGGGCCCATTGCATGCATAACCACCTCCTACTTCTCGCAACGCAATTGTAGGGTACTGATGAACTGCCGCGGCAGCCGGGTGCCTCTTGTGTTTATTCTGTGACATCAAGCCACAGGTTCAGATTTTTTTTTTCTACATGCCTCAATACTATTCTGGTCTCCTTTTTTACATTTGATCTTCTCTCCATAATTCCACAGATTTAGTTGATCTTGAAAATCAGACAGTAAAATAGCTCGCCATTTTATGACCTCTGTTAGCAACTCTGACCTGGGAAAGAACCCAATATTTTATTCTCTTCAGACTTCATTAATAGAGTTGTGTTTCCCTTATTTAGATCTTTTGTTTTCCTCATGTTGGGGTTTTAAATGAGACAGACAAATGAACTTTGAATGGGTATTTTCAACAAATTATTAAAATCATGTGATTACCTTGGCAGTCATGCAGAAGAGTAATGGCCCCTTCACATTAAGCGACGCTGCAGCAATACCGACAACGATCCGGATCGCTGCAGCGTCGCTGTTTGGTCGCTGGAGAGCTGTCACACAGACAGCTCTCCAGCGACCAACGATGCCGGTAACCAGGGTAAACATCGGGCAACTAAGCGCAGGGCCGCGCTTAGTAACCCGATGTTTACCCTGGTTACCATCCTAAAAGTAAAAAAAACAAACAGTACATACTTACCTACAGCCGTCTGTCCTCCAGCGCTGTGCTCTGCACTCCTCCTGTACTGGCTGTGAGCACAGCGGCCGGAAAGCAGAGCGGTGACGTCACCGCTCTGCTTTCCGGCTGACCGACGCTCACAGCCAGTGCAGGAGGAGTGCAGAGCACAGCGCTGGAGGACAGACGGCTGTAGGTAAGTATGTACTGTTTGTTTTTTTTACTTTTAGGATGGTAACCAGGGTAAACATCGGGTTACTAAGCGTGGCCCTGCGCTTAGTTACCCGATGTTTACCCTGGTTACCAGTGAAGACATCGCTGGATCGGTGTCACACACGCCGATCCAGCGATGTCAGCAGGAGTCCAGCGACCAAATAAAGTTCTGGACTTTATTCAGCGACCAACGATCTCCCAACAGGGGCCTGATCGTTGGTCGCTGTCACACAGAACGATTTTATTAACGATATCGTTGCTACGTCACAAAAAGCAACGATATCGTTAACAATATCGTTATGTGTGAAGGTACCTTAAGACCAAACTCCCTTTTAACTCCACATTAGTCATATATGCCTATGAGGAAGTTGTCTCTGGCCTGGAAACCTGGTGGTCGTTCTGGGTATTGCAACCTGAACACGGGCCTTGTACAATTACACAATAGTGGATGACCTACTCCTCTAGATGCTGCCAAAGAAATCTGATTATGTTCCAGATTTTTCTTTGTGGCTTTCACCCATTAGACCACGTTCACACCACTGTATTTTGGTCCGTAATTGAAAGCCTAAACTTGGAGACTGTGAAAAATGCAGAAGTGGTGACGTGTTTCTATTATAATAATAATAATAATAATCTTTATTTTTATATAGCGCTAACATATTCCGCAGCGCTTTACAGTTTTGCACACATTATCATCACTGTCCCTGATGGGGCTCACAATCTAGAATCCCTATCAGTATGTCTTTGGAATGTGGGAGGAAACCGGAGTGCCCGGAGGAAACCCACGCAAACACGGAGAGAACATACAAACTCTTTGCAGATGTTGTCCTAGGTGGGATTAGAACCCAGGACCCCAGCGCTGCAAGGCTGTAGTGCTAACCACTGCGCCACCGTGCTGCCCTATTGTACACTTTCATTGGTTTTCTAGCCTGGTTTTGGCTTACAAATACTGATCGTGTGAAATACTGATCGTGTGAAATACTGATCGTGTGAAATACTGATCGTGTGAAATACTGATCGTGTGAAATTGGCCTAAGAATATATTTGGTAAAATCTGCTGTAGGTGGCCTGAGTAGAGATGAGCGAGTATATTCGTCTCCCTCCTTATTCAGTAAGGTATAGCGCTTGCCTAATAAGCTGCAGAGGGAACCTGGATCGCTCCGGCCGATCAGCTGTTCGGCTCCGCAGCTACATGTGTCGTGGCCGAGTGACAGTAACAACACATGCATGGCCAGCCCAACCAACAGGCTCTCCATGCATGTGCTGTGACAGTGACACAGCTGCCTCACATGCAGCTGCGGAGCCAAACAGCTGATCGGCCAGAGCGATCCAGGTAGCCAGGTTCCCTCTGCAGCTTATTTGGTAAAGCTAAAAGGGGATTGGGCGCACTGCCATATAATTGTATAAAGACATTTATGAGGGTGCGGTAACAGTAATAAACACTATACTGAGAATCCAAAGAGAAAAGCATTACTGCAACAAGTCGCACACCTGGAATTAATGAGCAACAAAATACATAAAATACAAGCTGATTTTATTGACAGATTAAAGAAAAAACACCATAAACAATAAAAACATAATTAAAAACATATAAGCACCATCAAAAACACACAGGAAAAATGGACCATAATACAGTTTAATAAGGTAACCCAAAATTAACCCAAATGGCTCATGGGGTACAGCGCAAAATTGTAAATAGCGGGACGGTGCCAAAATAGTAAGCCAGGATGCACACAGTGCCAGGCCAACAAAACAATAGTAGGCATAGTAGGCCTGGTCCGCCGGGCGATACGCGTGGGGCATCACCTCACCAGGTTGTATCTTTGTGGGAGGTTATCTCCCGTTTACCTTCTGTGACCCAGTGATTTCACCATATATAGGTTTCCCATTAGCCATTGTTTGGGCTCGCCTCTTTTTACTTCTGCTTGGGACATATTGTTGTGCCTACTATTGTTTTGTTGGCCTTGCACTGTGTGCATCCTGGCTTACTATTTTGGCACCGTCCCGCTATTTACAATTTTGCGCTGTACCCCATGAGCCATTTGGGTTAATTTTGGGCTACCTTATTACACTGTATTATGGTCCATTTTTCCTGTGTGTTTTTGATGGTGCTTATGTTTTTAATTATGTTTTTATTGTTTATGGTGTGTGTTTTCTTTGATCTGTCAATAAAATCAGCTTGTATTTTGTTGCTCATTAATTGCAGGTGTGCGACTTGTTGCAGTAATGCTTTTCTCTTTGGATTCTCAGCAGCTTATTTGGTAAGCGCTATTCCTTACAGAATAAGGAGGGACCCGAACATACTTGCTCATCTCTAGTCCTGAGGACAGGAACATGTGAAATTAAAGGGAGTCTGTCAGGAGGATTGACTGACAGCTCTGACTTTGTAGCCAAACCAGTGACCTGTCAGTCAAGAAGAGTAAGTGTAGCTGGGTAGGGTATAGCGCCTGGAGGGCAGTGGCTTGGGAGGTGCTTTGACACTCCTGGAGCACTTTACCTACTTATTTTTTCTTCGGATGTGATGTTGTGGTCCTATTTCACTGTTTATGGTACCAAGGACATAACTAGATTTCTTCTATTTAAATCCTGCAGGGAGATAGCAATTGAAACTGGAGTGACTGGAGCACCCTACCAAACCAGTCCTTTACATCCCCACTTATCTCACTACCATACTCCTCCAAGGCTTCACCACTTACAGCTCGGAGCCCTCCCCTTAATGGTAAGATCTGTTAACTGTGGGTATATATAATGCAAGAATTATTAGGTGCTTTATACATAAAACGTACAGCTCCTGCCTGTACTCCTGTCAGACTTCCTATGTACTGCATTTCTGTATCCTCAGGGTAATACTATTACTACTGTTTTTCACCTAGGAAATTACTTTGACATATATTTTTTTTAAAGGAGTTTTCTCAGCATCATAAATGGGGGGAAAAATTGCAGCTTGCATGTCAAAACAAGCAACTTTGCAATTTACTTGTTAAAGAAGTTGTCCACTACCCTGACAGCACCTTCTAAGTCCCCATGTTTCCTTCTTGTAAAATAACCCTTTTATGCTCCCGTTTCCCGTGCTGTTCAAAGGGGGTCAACACTGTATCTCCCAGGGATTGTGTAACATTGTCACGCAGTCCCTGTGGCCAATCTGCTCTGGCGTCACTGTCCCCTTCTTCGGATGCATCATATACATCCAGAGAAAATGAGGGCCACAACTCGCTTTCTCCAGATGTATGTGATTTGTGCGAAGAATAATGTTAAAGGGAACCTGTCACACCGTATTTTAAAGATGAGATAAAAATGGCATTAACTAGGGCCAGAGCTGTGCTTTTCATTACTGTCTTCTTTGTGCTTTTATTCTGCACCTATCCTGCCGAAATACCTTTTGAAAGTCGCCGTTTGGTGCTGTCACTCAGTCAGGTCTGGTCAGATGGGCGTTGAGAAGTTGCGGTTCCTCCCCCCTGCTCCTCGGCGTGTATGACTTAAATGCGCTCTGTGAATCGCACAGATCGCGCACTTTCTTCGCAGTTGCGCAGTAAATTAGCCTCTTGCGCCTGCTCATTATGCTGTGCCCAACTGTGGGCATAGCATACGTTACATCACTGCGCAGGCGCTGGTCGGCACTTTTACCTGTGTGCCCCGGAAGTGGTCATATGCGCATTTACTGTATAGCTGGATGCCGGTAACGTTACTGCGCAGGCGCTAAGCACAACGCTGACGGCGGGAATAAAATTCGCAGGGAAACGCAAGAGGTGGGGGAGGAACCGCAACTTCTCAACGCCCATCTGACCAGACCTGACTGAGTGACAGCACCAAACGGCGACTTTCAAAAGGTATTTCGGCAGGATAGGTGCGGAATAAAAGCACAAAGAAGACAGTAATGTAAAGCACAGCTCTGGCCCTAGTTAATGCCATTTTTATCTCATCTTTAAAATACGGGGTGACAGGTTCCCTTTAAAACTACTCCATTAATACTATTGTATTGGACCAATAGGAGAGCAGTATGCCAACAATGTCATGGGCATAGATTCATTGTTATTTGACATACACGTGGCAATGGTATAGCTAATGTGTTATGGCCATCAAGGAACGAGACGGCTCAGTCATGACGTATGCTGTCAACGTTACATGGCTAAATCCACGTGCCCACGTTTGAAACACAGTACCTGCATGCTACACGGATGACATCCTCGTGCTGTCCATCCATAATATCCATGGATTCATTGAAATGCACGCTGGCACGTTTGAAAGTTTGGGCACCCTAGTCAAAATTCCAGTTGTAGTGAACAGTTAAGCAAGTTGAAAATGATCTCTAAAAGGCCTAAAGCTAAAAATGACACATTTCCTCTGTATTTTAGGCAAAAAAAAAATATTTTTTAGATTTTAAAAATTATAAAAGGAAAATGGGCTGATGCAAAAGTTTGGGCACCCTGCATGGTTAGTACCTAGTTCCCCCTCATTCCCCCCCCCACCCCAACCCTCCTTTTTTTTAATTTTTTTTTTTTTATAAAGGATCACAGCTTGTAAACCATGGGTCCCCAACTCCAGGCCTCGAGGGCCGCCAACAGTGCAGGTTTTCAGGATTTCTTTAGTATTGCATCGGTGGTAATGTGATCATCTGCACAGGTGATGATTCCAACCCCTGTGCAATACTAAGGAAATCCTGAAAACCTGGAGTTGGGGACCACTGTTGTAAACACTATTTGTAGCCAATAGGCTTTCGATTCTTGTTTGTGGGATTTTCATCCATTCTTCCTTGGAAAACTCTTCCAGTTCTGTGAGATTCCGGGGTCGTCTTGCATGAACTATTTTGAGGTCTAGCCACAGTTTTTCGATGATGTTCAGATCATCTTTTTTTTTTTTTTCCAAAAATTTTTATTAGGATTTTAACTCTTAACTGGGAAGGATAGGATAGGAGGGGACGGAGGGAAGGGGGTGGGGTATGGAGGTAAGGAAAATAAGCCCCTATAGCAATAGGGGAAACAGGCGATTACATAGTAAGTTAATGTATACATAATGAAGATAAAATAACTCAGTAGGTTGTTAAGTGACATAGGTGATACTTTGTACAGGTTCGCTACAAGAATATCTAAAGCTATATTGGTTAATCAGTATATAATAAAATGCAAAGGCCTATTTTGAACCTAAGCTTACAGTAAGTTATAAGGTAGCTTACTATGTCCGGGAGCACCTTCGGGTGACCCTGCGACAATGTGGGCAGCAAAATATCTGGCTCATTGTCAAAGCTAATCTTTGGGAAGAGGTATATCTATAGCTCCTAATAGTAGAAAAAGGTGTCGCTATGTGTAAAGCAGAACTATAAATCAGGTAGGACTATTGTGGGTTCTGTAGGATTTCAGACCATGCTGCCGCAGGAAGGACATGCCCTCTAAAGGGGTTGTGATGTGTACAGTTCCGGACAAGAGTTTTATTAAAAGAGTAGAGGATGGCGACCATGAATAGGCGAAATGAGACCTCCGGAGCTCCCGCGTAACTGGTGAAAAATCCCGTCGCTTTTTTAAAGTGTCTTTGGACAAGTCTCTATAGAATGCTAGGTGACCATATGGGGAAAGCAGAAAATTTTTTTCGGAGGAGAGTTCAAACAGTTTACCTCTAACCCAAGCTGGGAAAAAGGAGACAATGATGTCTCTTGGCACGTCAGGCGGGAGCGACACAGGTCTCTTAATTCGGTAGGCATTTTCGATAATGTTAGGTTCGTTGTTATTAGGAATAAATTTGGATATCATTTTTTGAATATAGCTTTTTAGATGGGGGGGTTTAACAGACTCCGGAACTCCCCTGATTTTTACATTGTTTCTCCGCTTATGGTCCTCTAGACTCGTCAGGTTACGCTTTAGTGAGGCAATTTCTTTTTGTAGATTTTCTAGCAGAACTGCGGAAACAGGGGAAGTTGGCGAACTTTCCGAAAAGGGGAGATCCATACCCTCAGGTGAGTATTCTTCCATGCTACTGATTGAGGAATATACAGAGGAAGCGTACGAGTCACATGTAGGTGAAGAGTAGCTACATTGGGATGACCTTGAGGATGACTCGGATGAGGAGGAACTAAGACTTTCTGCAATGGAAGTCAGTGCGTCTCTCACATAGGACTCAGATGCCTTCTCCGTGCGTGATGATCTTGTATTTAATGTGTTGAGAGAGAATATATATTTATCCAATATTAGTGATCCTTCTTCCATTTTTTTATTAATGATGCCGCAGAAGTTTTTAAGCATATTGTCCATTGCTAGTTCAGTGGGGGGTCCCTCTGCATCTACCGTTCCCTCTGTACCAAGAAAAGGGCATGAAACTTCTGAGGTGGAGCTTCCCTCCCCCTTGTTGTCATAACTGCCATCTCCCTGTTGTGGGGTAGCCTGTGAGTGGCGATTTTCCTGTGGCGCTCCCTCCAGTTCAATTAGTGTCACCACAGGACCTGTGGTCTGATGTTTTCCTCTCATATGGGGTCTGCGCTGCGGTGTAAATGTGGGAGCATCAATTCTTAATGTGTGGCTTGAAGTTTGACTTGTCACAGACACATTAGTAGCTGTTATCTGGGGACCAGGGCAGGGCACAAGTTCTGGGGCACTATACTTTAGTGCTCGGCTGACAGCCTGCTTCCTTGTGTCCCTGTATGTTGAGTGTGGAGTAGTGGGTGGGGTTTCCTCCCTGCCTCTGCTCCCCCTGCCCTCCGGCATGAATGCAGCTGCTGCTATGATTTTAGATGTAGTGCCGGTCTTGGGGGCTGGGGCAGAGGGTCTAGGAGACCTTATGGAAGGTGTCGCTCGTGATGAGAGCTCACCTGAGGTTCTCCCTGCAGCTGTGGCCGTCCTCTTCTCTTTGGAAGCGTTGCCGCAGCTAGTTGTGGGCGGAGTTATGAGCGGGGCTTCGGCCCCGCCTCCTCTCCCCGTCCCTCTCAGCGCTCGTATTGCTTCAGTTCCGGGTTTGATCCCGGAAGTCGTGTCAGCTCTAGAGCGGTAATCGGAGGGTCTCGGGGGTCCCGCAGCACGAGTTGTTTGTGGCGCGGGCTCACCTGCTGTCCCCTCCATCCTCGGGCTGCAGCTCTGTCCTCGGGGAGCGGCACCGTCGCATATCGTGGGCGGAGTAATGGGCGGGTCTATGGGTGGGGTCATCTCCCCTCTCCTGCTTCTCGGCCTCGCCAGTTCAGGCGAGACCGCGGTTTTGGGCCCACAAATGTCGGCAGCTCCGGTTCTTGTGGGGATGCCCGTGGGTCCTGCGGATTTCGGTGCGGGAGTCGCTGTGGACGGGGGGTTGTCCAAGTATCCTCCTGTGGCTGGAAATGGTCCGGAACTTGAAAGCTTCCCGCCTGCGGCAAGGCCACAGCCGCGATCCATATGTCCTTGTGCTGCTTGGGGCTTCTTCAAAGTCGTTTTCCTCATATTGTGTCCTGGCCTTGAACGCTTTAAATACAGTTTTGAGCTGTTTCCTCCCAAAATGTATGATAATTGCCGCTAATAATTAGGGATTTAGCAGGAGCTCCTGTGACACAGGTCTGCTCCCAGTCCCTAGCAAGCCACGCCCCCGTTCAGATCATCTTTTAAGGTACTCTATTGTGGATTTTGACGTGTGTTTAGGATCATTATCAATTTGTAGAAGCCATCCTTTTTTCAGTGTCCGCTTTTTTTTTTACAGATTGTTTCCATCAAGAATTTGTTGAAGTTTAATTGAATTCCGTTGTTCTGTCGAGGTTCCTGAAATTCTGTGCCATTTTTCTCCACACATACCATTGTGGTCAGAGTTCTGTTTTACCCTCACTGGTCCGCAGGCCTTGTTTCCAAAATGCATCCGGCTTGTTTAGACATTCTTTTGCATACTTCTGACTGAATTTTATGCTGAAGGCACAGGATAGGTTTTCTTCTAATGACTCTTCCATGAAGGCCATATTTGTGCAGGTGTGCCTGAACAGTAGAGCAATGTACTACTACTACTCCAGAGTCTGCTAAATCTTTTTGAAGGTCTTTTGCAGTCGAGCGGAGGTTCTGATTTGCCTTTTTTGCAATCCTGCGAGCAGCTCACTGAAATTTTTCTTCATCTTCCAGACCTTATCTTCACCTCTACTGTTCCTGGTAACTGCCATTTCTTAAATACATTTCGAACTGAGGAAAGGGCAGTTTGAAAACACTTTGCTATCTTCTTATGGCCTTCCCCTGCTTTGTGGGCCTCCACTGTTTTCAGAGTGCCAGGCAGCTGCTTAGAAGAACCCATGGCTGCTGTTTTTTTTGGCACAAGGTTAAAGGAGGCTGGGTTTTTATGAAGTCTGAAACCTTGACCAAAGTTAAATGAGCACACACATCTCCAAGGGTGCCCAAACTTTTGTATTGACCCATTTTTCCTTTTTTGTAATTTCTAAAATTTAAGATTGTATTTTATGAAAAAAAAATATAAGAAAAAAACAAAAAACAAAGAAAATATGACATCTTTAACTGTAGCCCCTTTTAGAGATCATTTAATCTTCAACTTGCTTAACTGTTCACAATAACTAAGTTTGACCAGGGGTGCCCAAACTTTTACACGGTATGAGTTTGGTCAGTGAATTGAACCAAATTGCACATGTCTAACCTTAGAGCAGCCATAGAGTAAAATATTTTCGTGTACTTGCAGAAATCATTGCACTTGTCTAAGCTTAACCCATGTATGTCACTAAAATATTGGTCAATGCTGACTTTTTTTTTTCCTTTATGCTGCAGTAAGTTGTTAGCAGTTTTTCATAAGATGAAGGCTAGTGCTGTGTGTATAATGCTGCAGTATTCAGATTTGTGGTAGAACAATGTTTTTCATCTCTTGGGTTTTTTGCTTACCTTTTTATTAATATATATTGGGCTTCTAATTTTTATTAAAGGAATGCTTAGGTAATGGTATAAAATTCCAGAAGTTTGATTGTCTCCTGTAAGCAGGTTAGATTCCAGTTCTTTTAGCCTGTAAGTACACTTGCTGATGATATTTTTACAGGTTTTTTCTATAATTAGTGCTGTAATTCTTGTCTGGTTTTTCCAGCAGGCACCAGGGTCCACCACTGTAATTGCTTTGATTTCCCTGTAGTTTTCTATCTGCGTGAATCTATGCAGTTTTCTAATATAGTGTTGTTTGGGACATTGTTTTTATATGTAAGTGATGAGTAAAGTGAGTAAGTCATTTGTATATTACCGCTGGGGAAATGAAGTCTTGAAGGGAATCTGGCATCAGGTTTTTGCCATGGAATCTGAGATCAGCATGATGTAGAAACAAAAAATGCCCTAAATCATTAACACGGAGGACCGTCATAACACCAGACACCTATGTAGAGCAAGAAGAAGTCCTCCAAACATGGTAATGCATAAAAAAAAACATTTTAATGATATGTACACTTAAAAATGTTGAAAGGAAGTGTTTTGGAAATGTACCGTATACAGAAAAAAACAAGCAAAACACTGGGCTCAAAAAATGGATATCAATAGAATAATTATATTGCATCCATAATTATAAGCAATCTGCAACTACATACAAAATGAGATTTAGTTACAAGGTGCACTTGTAAAGCAATAATCATCTATAGAGATAAATAAAGTGCAAAGTGCAGAAAAATTACAACAATAGGGTGCAAAATAAGTAACTAAATGAATATACCCAGACACTACTGGGGTAATGTCCATGGCTGCCCCTAATGAGGCTTGGAAAGGGTTAATAGTATGAATGCAGTGGGGATATACCTCAAAACATGAAACAAATAAGTAAACACCTAATGAGGGAAGCCAGAGACAATGTATACCATGGCTGAAGGTGCAGAGTAGAAAAATCCTTCTCAATCATAAGCATGTAATGAGGAGCCAGAGTGTCCGAAGTCCCAGTGTGCCCCTTACCTGCATTTCGATGTTTCTTCTTCAGAAGTGGGTGCAAATAAAACCAGTCCAACATGCCACCTATTTATACCCATCTCCTAAAGCTCATACCCTGTCAAATGTGAGTAATGTGATCTCCACGTGACCGGAAGTGACACTCCATCTTAGGTCAGCGTCTCCCGGAAGCGTTCCTTCCAGTGTGTGACCCAAGTGAGGAATCGGCCAGAGACTCCACGGGAGGTGTGTCGTCTTAACGTGCAACTGGCGTGACTTCAGCATCATAGCTGTAGTTGTTATAGCTGGATGTAATGGTGAGGACCTGTGGTACCGCCCCATGAAGGTCATGTGACTGCAGCATCATAGCTGTAGTTGTTATAGCTGGATGTAATGGTGAGGACCTGATCGCAGCATCATGCACATCAACCGAAACACATCACTTTGCCTCTGTCTGAGTCTCCTCAGAAATCAGGAGTCATGTTAACCCATTCATGGCAACATTTAACCATGATTAGATTAAAAAAAAAAATTGAAAGTTAATGATGCATCATTTGTTTAAAATTATTAAAGTGTAGACCCAAAGTGTGGTATAAATGGGCCCACATGCACCACATAAGATAAAAGATTAAGTTTAGACCAAAAAAAGTACCAAAAAATAAAGAATATAATGAAAAAATTAAACATGGGTAACAACGAAAAATAATGTATATAATAAATAATATATTCCAAAAGGAATAGGGTGTAAAAACATAAGCAAGATCATAAATTATTTCCCAAAGAGATTTTGTTGCATTTCATTAAAGTGAGCAAGTGCATATGAGAAGGGGAAACGTGCAAAGCAGACACACATTAGGCCTCTTTCACACGTCAGTGTCTCTGGTACGTGTAGTGACAGTTTTCTCACGTACCGGAGACACTGACACACGTAGACCCATTCAAATGAATGGGTCTATGCACATGTCTCCGTGTCTTCACGGACCGTGTGTCCGTGTGCAAAACACGGAGACATGTCCACTTTTCTCCGGCAGCACGTACCGCAATACGTCCCGCACACGTGCACACGGAGAACAGTGTGCACTCTCCTCCGTGTGCAAGTACCGCCGCAGGAGAAACAGAGCTATAGTAAGCGCTGTCCCCCCTGCGTGTGGTGCTGAAGCCGGCATTCATTCCTTCTCCCCAGCAGCGTTTGCTGGAGAGAAGGAATGAAAAATCAGGGTTTTTTATTTTTGTGTTAAAAATAAAGTTTGTGGGTCCCCTCCCGCCTCCCATCCCCTGTGCTCCCGCACGCTTGCCAAGAAATACTCACCCAGCTCCTGCGATATATGCTCTCAGCGCCGGCAGCAGGTCCTGTGTGAGCGGTCACATGGTACCGCTCATTGCAGTGATGAATATGCGCATATTCAGTGCACGTGCTTAAAAAGATGAATTGCTATGTAGTATGAGAGATTTTTTTGCATCGTATTGACTGCAACTTAGTGGCAGAATGTGTAATATAGATAATGTGCAGACATTCGAGAAAACAAAAAATAATAATAATAAATGCATAATTACAAGAAAGAAACCCAGACAGTGTCTGAATTGCAGGCATAAAGAAATATATGGGAATGTACAAAAAAATATTTAAAAGAAGAAAAAAAATAATAATAATAAATGGAATATACATACCGAAGATCTCCTGATGTATGTGGTTTTTTTTCTATATAGTCTGTATACATCTCCAAAACACTTCCTTTTAACATTTTTAAGTTTTGTTAAGGTAATGCATAAAAAATACATTTTATTGAGTTTGGAGGACTCCTTTTTGCTCTACATAGATGTTCAGCATGATGTAGAGTCTGATTCAAGAGATGTTACTGGGTTGTATTTTGTGGTTTTTAATAAAATCAGGGAGGGGGGTTTAATTACTACAGGACTAGGGGGTCTCGTGCTTCCTAGTCCTACCATGCCCCCAGCACTGATCAGCAGCTTTCTGTCAATATACAGTATACACAGAATATTATATATTAATTGTATGTTATCTATACCTTTTATGTTTCACAATTTTTACAATAGGGGCCTTGTATAAGCAATTTGTGTAAAGATATTCTAAAGAAATCTGCAAAGCGCCAGCAGCTTTAAAGCCTCATAATCCTTGACAACCACCACTGTTTTCATACAGAACACCACTGTGGTATCATCAGAGCCAGGCGGCTACTTTAAAGTCGCTCTCTGCACTATGTACGGGATGTAGATGCTAGTACGAGGGCTTTTTTTGTAACGTATAACCTGAAGCAGCCTGAATCTTTAGTTCCCTAGAATATATTGATATTGTATTTTTTCCAGCTTCTTATTGACCTTTTTTGCTTTCCCTGAAAACGGAATTGACACTCTGCATCTGATTCCTACTCTCCTTCCAGTTCACCACGTGTTGTAGCTCCTGAGGATGTGCCTCATTTATTGCCTACGCTTGTCTTTCCATTACTGGATTTCTGCTGTATATTCTATTCTTAATGACATTTGTCAGTCCATCAAAATGTCAAAGATTAGAAAAGCAAAGGGTTGGTTGATTAGATTGTGAAAGCTGATGTTGCAGTTTTCAGATATTTTATCTTTTTTTTTTTTCTTCTTTTTTTTACTGCACACATTACAGTAGGTATCTCGTAGCGCCCTTCTACTCTTGTCTTATTATTCCTGATTAGTGCATGTCTGGATATGTAATCAATGGGGTCCGACTGGTCGCCAAGTCTGGGGCACTTTTATCTGTTAGAAGGGGCAGTAGTGTGTATGCTCGACCACCGCGCTTTTCATTCTCTATAGGGCGGACTTTGCTCTTGTCACTTTCTGGCAGATCCCCATAGAAAATGAATAGTGGCAGTGGAGCATGCGCCCCGCCACATCTTTGTAATGGGAATAAAGGAGCTTTGTTCTGACAATTACATAGTAACATAGTTAGTAAGGCCGAAAAAAGACATTTGTCCATCCAGTTCAGCCTATATTCCATCATAATAAATCCCCAGATCTACGTCCAATTGGTGGGGTTTGACAACTGAAACCTGCATGGACCTATAAGATTTCACTTATCTTGTGGGTGGGTAATGTATTTATTTTTTTTTTTTTACCCGACAACCCCTTTACTGGAATAAAATGTCAATAATTGCAGCATGACTTGAATTGGTCTCGTCAGGTCTTTGATGTTGCACATTTTGAAGGGTTCTGTTACCTTTTTTATACCTAATAAAACCTGTAAAGACTGTAGAGCTTTGTATTTTGGGGCGCCAAGTCAGCTGCTTTCTGTTGCCCCATGTTTGTTTGTTGTGTTATGTCACAGAAGTGGTCTTCTTTAAAAAGATAAATAACCATCATGTCTGAGGCTCACGATGCATCCACACGGTGTTTTGGCCTCTTTTAGTGTAAGGAACACTGTAATGTACGGAGTCTCATAAAGCATACCACCATTTTCTCCTGCGATTTGAAAAAGCTAAACCAGTTTCTGGTCCTTCACTATAGTTATGTGTTTGATATACTTTTCTTTTTTTCATTTGAGCTATTTGGTGCCAGATGGGTGCTCACTACAAAGCCCTCTAACAGCAAATAGATCAATGCGATCATTTCCAAGCAGTTGTGTTAAAGTTTAACTTACATCTGCTATTTGAATAGGTTCCAGACATGGCGGGCTACCCTCACATCCGCTACATTTCATCTGGATTGGATGGAAGGTCATTCAGAGTTCCTTTCAGGGGCAATTTTGAGGTTTGTAACTGAATGTTAGCTTTTTGCTGTCATGTTTTTGAGCAACACATCTATGGAATCTTTCCATGAGGTTGCTGTGTTCTTGGTGTCTTTAAACAGGATACACAATAAACTATTCCCTCCCTCCCCCCCGCCATCAGATGCAGAGTGTTAATGTGTTCCCCAAATACAAGGCCAATTAGTAGGTTTGCTGCAGATGTCTTTAGCAAGCATCTTGGCGTGAGCCGTTAGACATGAAAGTGGCGTTTAATTCCTTGCCGGAGTTATTCTACTGTGACGTTCAGTGTACTTTATATGCACATTGATGATCCACATGATTTCTTGTTTTAGTGCACCCTGTAAGGCTAAAGCTTACTTCTAGCATGATTTGTAGCTAAGCCAACTATAATCTATGTCTAGTATGTAATTTATATATGAATTGATGCCATTTTCCTGCATATTGTAGCTTTGGTCATTGTGTATCCTCTGTATTCAGTAACTAATGTGTGAGCAAAAGAGAACGATTGTACGGGTGTTGGGCTGAAACAAAAATACAGGGATCCCTTCCCAAAACGTAATGAGTCCACACATAGCACATGTTCCTAGCCTACGACTAGTAGAGATGAGCTGATAAATTCGCTGGACTCTGGCCCAGCAGCCATGTCTGTGTCCATGGCCGCTGGGCAAGAACCCCGTGAACCACCTTCTACCTGACTGCATTGATGACACTCTTCTTCGTTCGTTCATTAGCCGGCCTGGCAGGATATCATGTGTGCCTCACGCCGCAATGATATCTCGCTAGGACGTGTATGCAAGTGGAACTGCGGCTGGCATCATTTAGGAGGGGGTACACGGGGCTTCTGTCCAGTGCCCACAGAATACTGACCTGGCCACTGAACCAGGGTCTTCAGAATTGTACACTTATCTCAAAAACATACCAAAACTGATTTGTACATACAATATTGGCTAATAAATTTGACAAGTATTGCTATCACGTAAGATCTTTAATACAAAGTAAAGGACTATAAAATGATTGCAGTATAGTGTGTGCTATTCTGAGGCGTTCCTTTATGAATATGCCTGGTACCCTCTCTGTGCAGCGTACAGTCATCCTAGCCTGTAACCGGGGTTGGGCAGTAACATATCCAGTCCTGTCCTCTCCACGCTGTCGCTTGTCTACTATCCACTTCTTGGAGTTGGGAAGCTGCTTATCTTGATTTGTGCAGCACAGTAAAAGAACACTTGGCCAACAAGTATTGAACGTGTTTGGTGGAACTTTAGTCTAATCAGTCATTCCTTCCCGTCCACTAATAACATATGCACACTTTGAAAATTAATCTATGCTTGGCCGAACAAATGGAAGAGGGGTATCAGCTGCTACCAGACAAGTACGGAGACTGCTTTTCTCCTGATAAAAGGATCTGCCACTTAAAACGTAACATGCATGTTCCCCGACATGAGATTGTTGGCCACCAAGCTTTACTTGGTGATCGAGAGGTGAAGAATATTGGAGGGGATATATGCAACTGTCTAAAAGAAAAGCTGCTCTGTGACTGGCTGCTATTGGCAACACCAGAATTCTTCTAAATCTTTTTATTAATCTTTTCTGTAATGCATTCAAATGTCACCGTAGACTGTAAAATGAGAAACTCTTCTGGAGTGTAAGCGGCTTTAAAATTTTACCTCTTGAAAAAAATTAAAATTCTCACCACCTTAAAGATATTGCAGCTTGTTACCAAGGATACAGGCCACCTCAGAGGTGTTGGGTTTCCTAGGCAAGGCGCGTGGCTGGATTTGGCCTGCCTCTGTGTCCCTGCTCTTCTCCCATCCTGAAGAGGTGAAGCTGCCTCTCAGCTCAGACCAGTGGCTCAGCCGTGCCGCCTGCCTGAACTGTCAATCTTCAGGAATACGCTAATCCTCGGGAGGCAGGGGAGCAGTGTGCTCCTGAAGAATAAAAGTAGTTTCACTTTCAAAGACGGCAACACTTTATTATAAAAACGCTGTGAATTAGGTTTTTTTTTGTTTGTTTTTTTTTTTAACTTCTGTTACTTTAATTACTCCGATTAGGTTCTTTGTTGCCATTTCAACGTTTTTCTGTAAGATCATCTTGTTTCAATGACCTTTTTAGTTCCATAGTTTCTTGAAACAACTGAATGTCACTCTGTGGAGTGATTCTGTATGTGCCTCTCTATAACATCACGCCATTCTTTTGCTCTTTGCCCATGAAGAGGCCAAACACTGCTAGGTAGTGATGAGGGAAAGTGCTCGGGTAAGGGGTTATCCTAACATGCTCGTGTGCTAATGGAGTGTTTTGGCGGTTTGTTTTTTTTGTTTGTTTTTTTTAGCATGCCCGAGTAATATATTTAACATGTGTTCGACAGTCGCAACACATGCAGCGATTGCCTAACAAACTACAATCCCTGGATATGTTGGGGCTGTCAGACAGCCAGGAGACATGCAGCTACAGGGCCTTGAACATGTTTTTCGAGCACGGCAAAGACACTTGGTTAGCACACGAGCATGCCCCAATAACGCCTTATCCGAGCAAATTTGCTCATCACTATTGCTAGGTATTCAAAGTGGCAACTGCTATATTCCTGCAAACCCATGCCGAGGATTGTTGGGGGGGGTTTTGTTTGCTTTTTTTATTTTTATTCTGCAACCCATGCTTCCTTTATTTTTATAGTGAGTTCAAGTCTGTTCAGCACAAAAAATTTAAAACCTATAGTGAAGTAATACCATGTGGAATGGCTATAAACTTTTATTTTATATTGGCATGAGGAAACATTTTTAAAGGGGTTGTCCAGGCGTAATCTTTTTATGACCCATCCTTAAGAGAGATCACGATTCTCAGATTATTGGGGTTGCCAGGTGTCGGACTCCCATAGATCAGCTGTTATTTGCTTTGGGGTCTGCCGGATGTATCTTTCGGACACTGTGCAATGGCTGTTCCTTTGAATCGGAGTGAATAACAGCCGATGGGGTTTGCCATGTCCGACTACCACTGATCTGATATTGAAGGCCCAAATTAAATAAGTCGTCAATACGTTGTACCCTGACACCCCCAGCAGTCTGTCAGTAACTAGCAATATTTCTTTCCATTGATGGCTACGATTTTCCTCCTGCAGGAGCTTATTCATCTGGAGGAAAGGCTTGGAAATGTAAATCGTGGCGCTTCACAAGGGACCATAGAGCGATGCACATACCCACACAAATATAAGAAGGTGAGACGTGAAAATACAAACTTTCTCCAACATTGTTTGAAACGTGTATATTGTTTCATAAACAGAGTGGGCATAGCTTTCAGATGCCAAAATCCAAATATTGGCATTATTGTGCACATTTGCCTCCCCACTCTTTTACTGATCACTTTTTGTCACGTGGGTACAATATGATGTCAGGTTGGTGGGACCGTAATATAGGTCCCTCCAGGGAGGCCGGAGAATACATAAACTGGAAGGGCCCAACCCCCGTAATGTACTTATCCAGATGTATACTTGCAACGTGGCCCCGGGAGTTAGCGATTCTTTGAGAGCCAGGAATAGCCCTTCTGGTCAATGAAATCCGGATTTATTGCTAAATGTAATAGTAAAGTTAAATGTTTGTTGTCGTAAATGTCTTCCTAAAACTGGTCTTTATAAAGCTTGCCAATAATTTCATCTCTAATAAGGTATCCACTGATTGGTTCTCACAGAGGAAACTGCATGGCAAGCAAGATGGGGAGGAAGCCACTGAGGAGGACACTGAAGAGAAGTGTACCATCTGCCTTTCTATATTAGAGGAAGGTGAAGATGTCAGGTAATGTACCAGCTGAATTCTGTACTGAGAAGTTATAAATCATACACGACAAACTTTCTGTAAAATACTTATTCGCAAATGTCAAAATATAATTTCAGTTAGTTGTATTTCTCCTATAGTAGGTATTCTATGTGGGAGGATTGATTCTCAATCCCCGGTCCAGCAGCCAGGTCTATATTCTGTGACCGTTAGACTGGAGCCCGAACAATTGCGTTTTACCTAACTGCAGCTGCGGCTCCTCTTTTGCTTAGCTTGGAATCTCTCAGTAGAATCAACCCTTCTGAGATCTCTATATGGGCATGCAGGTCATAGATGATTGAATAAACTGATACCTTTGGATATCTGCAATCCAAGGTCTAGGGGTAGGTGCACACGGTTAGTAAATGCTGCGGGTTGGACGCTGTGTACTTGTGCAGCGTCCAAATGTTTTACAACCTAGTGGATGGGATTTCAAGAAATCCCATGCCCACTATGCGTTCAGAGACGCCTGCGGAGACGGCAGCATGTTAGCTTCTCTTGTGTAGACGCTACTCTCCGCAAGAGAAATTTCACCCATCGAATATATTGGACGTGGTAAATCCGCCCGGTTCAGTGAACACATAAGGATTTACCTACGTTCAATAGACAGCAGCACCTTGGACGCAGCGAATGTGCGCTGCTACTTTGTATAGTGTTCACCCGGCTTTATACTCCAATTCAGCTTTGGGTTTTTATATTAAGGAAATGTTTTATTTAAAGTTGGTATACATACAACGTGTAGGTGCATGTTCACACTGCCTGGCCTCCCTTTTCTGTGAACTGGACATTACGTTTATATAGCTCCCCATGGCTGGGTGTCTGTTAGTCGGGTCTCGGTCCTGCTCGTCCCTTATTCATTCACATCATTTGATTTATGGCAAGGTTTTAATACTAGAGGTTAGCACCGTCCCGAATAGGGTCGCCTTGACGTGGTGGGATGGCTTTTGCATTTTTATTTTTTTAATCAAAATCACGTTAACTGTTATTTTCAAGCACTATTGCGATTTATTTACTGCAGGGTGTTTGCTCATTTTGTTTATCTTAAATGTTCTTAATATGTAAATGACGATTATCATCTATGGGCCGGACATGGATGTCCCTGAGCATCTGCCTCTAGAGGGTGGTTTAATTGAAAGGGCATGTTACCAGTGTGAGACATGTAACTCAGGAGAGCAGTCTGTCAGTCATGACTTGTCTCACACTGGCAATACCACCTTTCATTTAATGTTACCTCTAGAAAAAGATTCTCGGGGAGATTTCCAGATCTTAGCTTATGTATTAAGAAAAATGTGGATTTCTCTGGAATAAGACATCGGATCACAGAAAATGGAATAAAACGATAACTTGATATCTGTGACCTGCTTGCCCATATAGATGGCTTAAGAGGGTTGTTTCTACTTTGGAGTCCAAGGATATGACAATCTTCCTATTGATATAGAAGCTGCTATATGGGCAAAATAGCCGATATCATGTACTAATAGGTTATTATACTGTATTTAGTGGGTGCTCCGTTGCAGTCGCAGCTGTGATGGGTCGCCTGGGTGCCTCAACCATGTGAACGGATAATGGCTGTATGACTAGTACACAATGTTTTTATAAGTAGTGATGAGCACAAGCGCTCGTCACTCGAGTTTGCCTAGGGTGCGCGGTTATGCACCGAGTATCGTGGACGCTCGAGGAAAATGTCCGATTCCCAACAGCTACATGTTTCGCAGCTGTTAGACACCGTACATGTGGGGATAGCCCGTGTTATCAGGCAGTTTGTAGATTTGTACTAATCTTCTGTTTTTCTCTCCACCCAGGCGCCTTCCGTGTATGCATCTCTTCCATCAAGTGTGTGTGGACCAGTGGCTGATCACAAACAAAAAGTGCCCCATTTGTAGAGTGGACATTGAAGCTCAACTTTCTACTGATAGTTGACATTTTTTTAAAATCCGTAAATAATGTGCCCATTCACTCCTTTCGGTACTGCAGCCAACCAAAGATGGCATGACCTATGTTGAAATCCAGAATAAAGTTTCTGTTAAAAAAAAAAAAAAAAAACAAAAAAGATGGCATGGCATAAATGCACAGACGTGGAAGCATTAAATCTGGTGTCGGCTCTGCCTCGGTATACAACTAATGCTATAGACTACCATTTGTATACAGATCATATTTGGGTCCTTTGCTTACAAAGCAGGGGAGCAGAAATGTATTTATACAGCAATTTTTTTTGTGTGTTTGTCTCTATTTCCATTATTTAGTTGTTCTACAGTTTGTTTTCTTTGTATTCTGCATGGTTTCTCATATTGCATTTCTTTGCACATTTATGGGCTTTGTGACCCCTTAAACTTGCAGGCAAGATCTAGCTGCTCTAGTCGGTAGAATTGAGTCTCTGCGGGCGTGTGGTTTCCACATAGTCCCAGGCTAAATGGATTTCACTCATTACTAACAGTGAAGTCCTTAATTTAATCGACTTTTGTTCATATTTAGTTTGTATGTATGAAAGTTCTAGTTGTCAAAAAGGAGATAATGTATGAAAACATTCCTTATTTTTGGGCTGCTGTATAAAAACAAAAAAAATAAGTGCTAATTGAGATGACGACATTATTTAATGCTGAGATCACACTGCTTTGAGAAATATCCTAGGATAAATATTTGCCACCCATTTTGTTCAGTTTTCCGCAAAGGTGTTTTTAAATCACTTTTCAGCACAATGCAAATATATTTAAGTGTCGATATTAAGGAATTTAGACTGCTGTTCACCTATTTATTTCTTTTATGGATGTGATTTTCTTTGCTTCTGTGGAATCGCTTTAACAAATTGTCCAATAGCAAGTAGTCAGGTACATGTTCTTACTAATATGGGTAAGACGTCTCCAACAATTCTAACATTTAAATGTATAGTCTTAATAGCAGCTGTTATATGGCAGGTGTCCATGCATCCAGAGAACTTTTTCAAGGTCCCCAAAAACTCTTGCGTAGAGTTTTTGGTTTAATAAACTTAGCTAAATGAAAGCGGAGTGTGTCTTTATTTCTTGTTTACAAGAAAAAATAAATAAATGAACTGATGTGCAGTCCAGTTTTTCAAATCTGCAGCATGTTAACTCTGATTTATTTTTTGTGTATACCCTTTGTGATAAATAGGGTAAAATCTGCAACAAAATGCATATTTGGTGGCTGAAATGAAATTACTACAGGTCCCTCCATATTAACCCCTTCCCGACCTTTGACGCATACGCTGCGTCATGAAAGTCGGTGCCATTCCGACCCATGACGCAGCATATGCGTCATGGAAAGATCGCGTCCCTGCAGATCGGGTGAAAGGGTTAACTCCCATTTCACCCGATCTGCAGGGACAGGGGGAGTGGTAGTTTAGCCCAGGGGGGTGGCTTTACCCCCTCGTGGCTACGATCGCTCTGATTGGCTGTTGAAAGTGAAACTGCCAATCAGAGCGATTTGTAATATTTCACCTAAAAAAATGGTCAAATATTACAATCCAGCCATGGCCGATGCTGCAATATCATCGGCCATGGCTGGTCACACTAATGTGCACCCACCCCACTCCTCCGATCGCCCCCCCAGCCCCCCGATCTGTGGTCTGCTCCCCTCGGTCCTGTGCTCCGCTCCCCCCGTGCTCCAATCACACCCCCCGTGCTCCAATCAAACCCCCCCGCACAGCGATCCCCCCGCACAGCGATCCCCCACTCCGTGCTCCAATCCACCCCCCCATGTTCCGATCCACCCCCCCGTGCTCTGACGCCCCCCCTTCCCCGTGCCCTGATCTCCCCCCCCCCCCTTATACTTACCTGGCCTCCCGGGGACCGTCCGTCTTCTTTCCTGGGCGCCGCCATCTTCCAAAATGGCGGACGCATGTGCAGTGCGCCCGCCGAATCTGCCGGCCGGCAGATTCGTTCCAGAGTGAATTTTGATCACTGAGATAGGTTATATCTCAGTGATCAAAATAAAAAAAAATAGTAAATGACCCCCCCCCCCCTCCTTTGTCACCCCCATAGGTAGGGACAATAAAAATTTTTTTTATTTTTTTCCCACTAAGGTTAGGGTAAGAACTAGGGGTAGGGTTAGGGTTAGGGTTTCGGTATGTGCACACGTATTCTGGTCCTCTGCGGATTTTTCCGCTGCGGATTTGATAAATCCGCAGTGCTAAACCGCTGCGGATTTATGGCGGATTTACCATGTTTTTTCTGCGCATTTCAATGCGGTTTTACAACAGCGATTTTCTATTTGAGCAGTTGTAAAACCGCTGCGGAATCCGCAGAAAGTGACATGCTGCGGAATGTAAACCGCTGCGTTTCCGTGCAGTTTTTCCGCAGCATGTGTACAGCGATTTTTGTTTCCCATAGGTTTGCATTGAACTGTAAACTCATGGGAAACTGCTGCGAATCCGCAGCGTTTTCCGCAGCGTGTGCACATACCTTTAGAATTAGGCTATGTGCACACGGTGCGGATTGGCCGCTGCGGATCCGCAGCAGAGTTCCATCAGGTTTACAGTACCATGTAAACATATGGAAAGCCAAATCCGCTGTGCCCATGGTGCGGAAAATACTGCGCGGGAACGCTGCGTTGTATTTTTCGCAGCATGTCAATTCTTTGTGCGGATTCCGCAGCGTTTTACACCTGTTCCTCAATAGGAATCCGCAGGTGAAATCCGGACAAAAAACACTGGAAATCCGCGGTAAATCCGCAGGTAAAACGCAGTGCTTTTTACCCGTGGATTTTTCAAAAATGGTGCTGAAAAATCTCATACGAATCCGCAACGTTGGCACATAGCCTTAGGGCTAGGGTTGGGTTGGAATTAGGGTTGTGGTTAGGGTTAGGGGTGTGTTGGGGTTAGGGTTGTGATTAGGGTTACGGCTACAGTTGGGATAAGGGTTAGGGGTGTGTTGGAGTTAGAATTGAGGGGTTTCCACTGTTTAGGCACATCAGGGGGTCTCCAAACGCAACATGGCGCCACCATTAATTCCAGCCAATCTTGTATTCAAAAAGTCAAATGGTGCTCCCTCACTTCCGAGCCCCGACGTGTGCCCAAACAGTGGTTTACCCCCACATATGGGGTACCAGCATACTCAGGACAAACTGCGCAACAATTACTGGGGTCCAATTTCTCCTGATACCCTTGTGAAAATAAAGAAATGCTTGCTAAAACATCATTTTTGAGGAAAGAAAAATGATTTTTTATTTTCACGGCTCTGCGTTGTAAACGTCTGTGAAGCACTTGGGGGTTCAAAGTGCTCACCACATATCTAGATAAGTTCCTTGGGGGGTCTAGTTTCTAAAATGGGGTCACTTGTGGGGGGTTTCTACTGTTTAGCCACATCAGGGGCTCTGCAAACGCAACGTGACGCCCGCAGAGCATTCCATCAAAGTCTGCATTTCAAAACGTCACTACTTCACTTCCGAGCCTCGGCATGTGCCCAAACAGTGGTTTACCCCCACATATGGGGTATCAGCGTACTCAGGAGAAACTGGACAACAACTTTTGGGGTCAAATTTCTCCTGTTACCCTTTGTAAAATAAAAAATTGCAGGCTAAAAGATCATTTTTGAGAAAATAATTTTTTTTTATTTTCATGGCTCTGCGTTATAAACTTCTGTGAAGCACTTGGGGGTTCAAAGTCCTCACCACACATCTAGATTAGTTCCTTTGGGGGTCTAGTTTCCAAAATGGGGTCATTTCTGGGGTATCTCCAATGTTTAGGCACACAGGGGCTCTCCAAACGTGACATGGTGTCCGCTAATGATTGGAGCTAATTTTCCATTTAAAAAGCCAAATGGCGTGCCATCCCTTCCGAGCCCTGCCGTGCGCCCAAACAGTGGTTTACCCCCACATATGGGGTATCAGCGTACTCAGGACAAACTGGACAACAATATTTGGGGTCCAATTTCTCCTATTATCCTTGGCAAAATAGGAAATTCCAGGCTAAAAAATCATTTTTGAGGAAAGAAAAATTATTTTTTATTTTCATGGCTCTGCGTTATAAACTTCTGTGAAGCACCTGGGGGTTTAAAGTGCTCAATATGCATCTAGATAAGTTCCTTGGGGGGTCTAGTTTCCAAAATGGGGTCACTTGTGGGGGAGCGCCAATGTTTAGGCACACAGGAGCTCTCTAAACGCGACATGGTGTCCGCTAACGATGGAAATAATTTTTCATTCAAAAAGTCAAATGGCGCTACTTCCCTTCCGAGCCTTACCATGTGCCCAAATAGTGGTTTACCCCCACATATGAGGTATCGGCGTACTCAGGAGAAATTGCCCAACACATTTTAGGATCCATTTTATCCTGTTGCCCATGTGAAAATGAAAAAATTGAGGCTAAAAGAATTTTTTTGTGAAAAAAAAGTACTTTTTCATTTTTACGGATCAATTTGTGAAGCACCTGGGGGTTCAAAGTGCTCACTATGCATCTAGATAAGTTCCTTGGGGCGTCTAGTTTCCAAAATGGGGTCACTTGTGGGGGAGGTCCAATTTTTAGGCACACGGGGGCTCTTCAAACGTGACATGGTGTCCGCTAAAGAGTGGAGCCAATTTTTGATTCAAAAAGTCAAATGGCGCTCCTTCCCTTCCAAGCCCTGCCGTGCGCCCAAACAGTGGTTTACCCCCACATATGAGGTATCAGCGTACTCAGGACAAATTGGACAACAACTTTCGTGGTTCAGTTTTTCCTTTTACCATTGGGAAAATAAAAAAATTGTTGCTAAAAGATAATTTTTGTGACTAAAAAGTTAAATGTTCATTTTTTCCTTCCATGTTGCTTCTGCTGCTGTGAAGCACCTGAAGGGTTAATAAACTTCTTGAATGTGGTTTTGAGTACCTTGAGGGGTGCAGTTTTTAGAATGGTGTCACTTTTGGGTATTTTCAGCCATATAGACCCCTCAAACTGACTTCAAATGTGAGGTGGTCCCTAAAAAAAATGGTTTTGTAAATTTCGTTGTAAAAATGACAAATCGCTGGTCAAATTTTAACCCTTATAACTTCCTAACAAAAAAAAATTTTGTTTCTAAAATTGTGCTGATGTAAAGTAAACATGTGGGAAATGTTATTTATTAACTATTTTGTGTCACATATCTCTCTGGTTTAACAGAATAAAAATTCAAAATGTGAAAATTGCGAATTTTTCGCCAAATTTCCGTTTATCACAAATAAACGCAGAATTTATTGACCTAAATTTACCACTAACATGAAGCCCAATATGTCACGAAAAAACAATCTCAGAACCGCTAGGATCCGTTGAAGCGTTCCTGAGTTATTACCTCATAAAGGGACACTGGTCAGAATTGCAAAAAACGGCAAGGTCTTTAAGGTCAAAATAGGCTGGGTCATGAAGGGGTTAATTTCCAAAATAGCAGCTCCAAGTTGTAAATAACATTCTATGCAGAGGATCTGATTCAGGGTGTTCCAGAACACACTGTACTACAGAAGGTCATCCTCCATAAAATAGTAACTGTAAAGAGGTGCTACTACACAACTTTAAAAACTATTTCACATAGCAAAATTTCTCGTAAAAAAAAAAAAATCACTTACACAGCCTAAAATAACTACATAAATTGGGGGGGTGCCAAAAAATTATAGTATTTACATAGTTTTTCAGGGTCTATACTTGCACCATAATGAAATCCAGTGCATCAAAGTATAGACTGACTTCTCTGTATATAATAAAGCTGCATAGAAATCATGACCTCATAAAGGATGACCAGGCATAGAGAGTAATGCTCAATAGATCCATAAAGTGCAGGTAGTGCGGAGTATGATTAAATCCATGATCACCTGTGAATATGATGTAGCGTGTATCTATGCCAGGGAGAGACTGTAGGACACGAGGCCCCTGTATATTTATCTTGAGAAGTTATAACATTACTGTACTGGCAGGGCTGGACTGGCCATTGGGCACTTCTGGCAAATGCCAGAAGGGCCGGTGCCAGCAGTGGGGCGCTCGATCTGTGCACGCTGTCAGCGGCGCCAGCGCCAACTCACCCCCCCACCAGCGCCGCCGCATTCAACTGTATCGTTTAGAGCAAGGGCGTGCACACTGAAAAAAAGACACCAGTTGCGGGCTGAACTTTGAGTAGATCCAATTAAATCATAAATTTGAAGAAAACAGCCGCACTCTAAATATGGATTTTCAAATGAGTGTCAAAAGCAAGCGTTTTATTGAAGTTACCACAGTAAAACATAAGGGTGTTTGAGGTAACGTTTCGACCCAATAGCGAGTCTTTTTTAAACCTCACTAGAAAAAACAATAGATACACCAAACTAGACATTATAAAGGCAAAAGCTTGTGCTGCAAAAAATATGGGAAAATCCCAGTGTAAGTATATACAATGTCAAATATAAACGAGGCCAATACCAGTTATATACAATGGAACATATTTGGTCTAAAAAAACTACACCTATGTGGAAATATATACAAAATTATATACAAAGTATAAAATATACATCTATGCACATCGAGCTAGGCCCCTAAAAATGGAAGCTGTGAATTGCGTATGTAGAAAACAAATTTTCACATAATGGAGCGCAACTGAAAGTGGTAAGCACCACGTATGATCCACATACACATAAAGGCAGAACAGAATTGTTATACTATACATGTGATACACATACACAAAGGCAAAACAGTTTTGTTATACTAAAATTGAGGTGTAAACATGTGAGACTGACCTTAAAGGAAAATAGTTTGAGAAGGAGAAAAACCCGCAGTGCGGAATACTCAGATATGGGCTCCTGGAGAGAGCTGTGGGAAAAAAAAGGTTGTACTGAGTAAAAGCCACAAACGGTAGAAAAAGAAAAGGTATGTAAGATAACATACCAATTGGCTTTGAAGACAAGAATCTGGAAAGCAACGGGAAGGGATTACGGTCACTATAGAGACTGAGGGAATACTATGGTATAAATAACACTGGTCAACGCAGTTTTTCTGGCAAAAAGTTTTAAAACCTATTAAGTCAATTTTGGCTGCTGATCACGAATATGAACTCTGTTTTTGGCTATTACATCAGGATTTTGAGATTTTCAATTTTTGATGAAAATTACTCCTAATGTTTTATGATAAAAACATCATTTTCGGTACTACATTTTGTATATTTTTAATCAAGGAATAGCAATGATTACAAAGTCTATGTACAGCAAATCAAATATATTTACAGAATTAAACTACAAAATATAAAAACACATATATATGGCACACAGATGAATGACAAATGGCAGTTATTTGAACTTTCTTTTCTTGGCTGATCTGTGACGTACAGCTTCTGGGTTGTCTCAAACTCCAGCAATAGTCGCCATCATATGTGAGTCCCACCGGCCTTGATACCATACTTCCATTGTTTTAATGTCCTGATGAAAGCGCTCACATCCCCAAGGTTCTCTGGGAAAAAAAGTCCAAATGGCTGTGTAAATACTGAATCTTGATACTCATTCTACATCCAAGATTTCGCAGACTCATTAGTAGCTCTTCCACAATCTCTTCATAGTTGTCTTTTTTCTTATTCCCTAGAAAATTCTGCACCACATTACAAAATGCATTCCCAGCTCTTTCTTCTGTCTCATTCATTGATGTGATAAAATTTGGCTCTCTCATAAGTGTTCTTATTTGAGGTCCATCAAATATTCCAGCCTTTATCTTCTCTTCACTAAGACCAGGAAAAGTTGAACATATATAGTTAAAGCATTCTCCACTGTGATTGAGAGCTTTGACAAACTGCTTCATCAATCCAAGTTTTATGTGTAAGGAAGGAAAGACAATGTTCTTCCTCTCCACTAGAGGATCATGGATGACATTCTTATCGCCAGATGCCAAACTGAGGCCATTCAGTTTTCACCCAATGCTCTGCTGTAGCTCTACTGTCCCAGTAGCACACAAAACAAGGGTGTTATCATAACAAATGGGAATTATGCATGTTCAATGAAAACAAAGATATTCTCACATTTATTGGGAGACTAAATGAAAACTAAATTTACCTTAGTGAACAGTATTAAACCGACACTTTTCATACACTACTTATATTTCTCTATCGCCTTTCATTGGGGGACACAGGAACCATGGGTGTATGCTGCTGCCACTAGGAGGCTGACACTATGCAAATAAAAAAGTTAGCTCCTCCTCTGCAGTGTACACCCCACCGACAGGAAGTAGGATATTCAGTTTAGCTTAGTGTCAGTAGGAGGTGGACACGGGTCTTTCATTAGACCCTTATCTACCTCAATGTGCGTCGTTTCTTTTCAGGTTTTTCCGGAGGGATACAGGGTGAACAGTCACACCTGTAGTCCCACAGTGCGGACTATGAGTACGGCGTGTACTGCCACCCCGTATCCTCATAGATCCCTCACCAGGACCAAGATCCTAGCACACAAGCGTGCTTAGAAGTCCGGTCCTGGCTCCGTCCCCCACCCACTCGCCCACCAGAGCCTGTCGGTTGCGGAGACGAGGACGTCCATCAGCTCCCTGGACGTCTCATTCCTCTTCAGGTTAGTAACGACGTGGGATATTTAAGGTGAGTATTTTCCCCATTCCATCCCACCCCATACAGATCTTCTAAAGGGGGGATCCCACTGGTCGTCGCCCGTGTGCACGGGCAGCTGCACGCAGTTGCAGGGGCCTTTTTATCCGCGCGCACGGGCCGAGATCCCTTTACGCACGGCGGCCGTGCTTTTCTGTCTGCCGCGCCGCTTCTGGCCCCTGCGACCGTACGATTCCGGCCGCCCTTAGCGCCATCTGTGCCAGCGTGGCGGCTCCCCTGCCATCTTTGCCAGCGCGGCGGCATTTGCAGGCCGCTTCGGGCCCCTGCAGCCACGCTTCTCCGGCCGCTCTCTGCGGCCACGATGCCTTTGTCCCAGGCTGCCCCGCCGCTTCATACCCGCGGCGCACAGCTCCGGCGCCGCGGTCTTGCACCGGTGGACGCCGGCCTCTAATTTAGGCCCCGGCTTCCCCCGGGGCCTACTTCCGGCCGCACTCCGCCACTTCCTCCTTACATCAGGCGGGCTTTTCTCCCGCCCGACTGGTTCAAGTCGGTGAGCCCCGCCCACCAGCGCCATCCTGGCGGTTAGCCCCGCCCACTTTCTCCTGCGCCCCTGAAGTGGTTTTTCGGCACCAGGACCGCTTTGCGCTGGCTCCTCAAAGCGCATAGCCTGGCGTCCTCATCCCTTGCGGCTCAGCATTGCAGCCGGTCCTGGACAGAAGAGTGTCCCAGAAGTCTGCTCTGTCTGCCTGCACCCCTGCGTTAAGGACCATCCACATCATGAGGTGCAGCTTTCCATCCATCACCTGTCGTGAGTACTAACCTTCTGGCTTCTTCATCGCCATGTCTAATCTTAAGGGAAGTCGCTTTTGTTCTTGCACCGCAGACTGATACTCTTCCCTTCTGAATTTTTCCTCGGACCCGTTCGGTCTATTTTTACGGGAGTTCGCTTCCGGCCTCCTACCTTTTCTCAGGCAGGCCTGCAGCAATCCACATTATGCTCACCGCCCAGGACCCCCCCCCCCCCCGCCACTCTATCAGTAGCGGATCTCACACGGGTGTCCCAGACCCTTGTGTCCGTGCTAGATCGGTTGCCCCTGCAGACTTCCGTAGTAGCCAGTGGGTCGCAAGAAGCTCCGTCCGAGACTTCTAATACAGGCCGCGAAAGATCCAGACAGGAACGCTGGTCTGAGTTCTCTTCTCGGTCCACTTCGCCCCACGGTCCTTCTCTGTGGTCGACTTCCCCCTGGCCTTTCCCCCCGGAGTCAGGCGAGGTTTTCTCTGATGCGCCTTCGGAGGATAATTTGGGGCCGGATTCGAACCAAATCGCTAACATGAGGGATATGGTTCAAAGCCTCATTGGAGCGACCAATCAGACCTGTGGCATCAAAGATTCCTCTACGAAACCCGCAGATCAGGCGGTTTCGTTTAGACGGTCTAAACTACCTCCCAAGGTATTGGCTCCTCATCCTGAATTCGAGGAGCTTCTGGCCAGAGAAAGAGCGAATTCGACCAGACGTTCTCAATGAGACAAGCGTCTTGGAGTCTCATAATCTCTTTCCTCCGGATCTCATTGCCAACCGGATTGAGAGGCGTTAGAGAACGACCTCTCCCCCTGTGGATCCGTCGGCTGCTAGACTTGCCACCAACACAGTCCTTATACTGTCCGGTGGGGCGGCTCTGAAAGATTCCATCGATTGGATCATGGAATCCTTCGTGAAGTCGGCTTTCGAAACCTGCCGCATCATCCCAATGCCCGACTTTGGCTTCCACTTGGGTTTCAAAGTCTGTATCTGAGGGGCTAAACAACTCCGTTGGGGCATTCAAGCTGGAGCTCCATCAGGCCGGCTGGCGGAACTTGCCACCCAGATTACTCACGCAGGGGAATAATTGGTTCCCTGGACGTCGCGTCTTCTGCCGCACAGGCGCCCAGTGAGGTTGTTGCCAGCCGTCGCACTGTTTGGCTCAAGAGTCATCAAAGAAGTCCCTTACGAGCCTGTCTTTTCAAGGTTCACGTCCTTTCGGTTCCAAGCTGGACCAAATTTATTAAGGACGCCACTGGCGGCACCAGTCCCCTTCTCCAGACCTCGCCCACTTTCCCTTAGGCGGCTACTTCGGTCTTTTCGACCTTTTTCGTAGTTTCGCGGCATCAGATTCCTCTTCGCAACAGCAGAGGCCACAGGCACGTTAAGAGAAGAAGGTATTCATCGGACTCACTCCTTCCTGGCGTGCCCGCTACTCCTAAGGCGGATTATCCAGGTCCAGGACTGGAAGTTCCACCTAGGCATGACCCACGACTAGACCCCAGCCCGTTTCTCAGACTGGGCAACCATCTTCTGTTCCTCAGGGACGTCTGGGTCTCCTCAGTAGAGGACGCATGGGCCAGGGCACTTGTTCCCTCTAGATACAAAATCTTCATTTCACGGTCCTGGGATCGTTTTCTTCAAATCCCAACCTCCAAGAGACCCCGCTCTAGTCCCGGGTTTCTTTACTGCCATTGTTTCCCTCCTTAAATCCGGGGTAATCGTTCCCGTCCCAGAACTGGAACGGTTCAACGGTTCACAGGCTTCTCTTCGAATCTTTTTGTACTGACAGAGGACGACAAGGTTCGTCCCAGTCCGGATCTCAATCTGCTGAACAGGAAGTTTCGTTGGAGACACTTCAGGATGATATTCCCTCGTTCAGTAATCGCTTCCATGGAGGCTCAGGAATTTCGGTTTCAGGCTCCCGAAAGTCTATCCATCTTTCCCGACATTCTAGCCGTTGCGGGTGGTTCGTCAACAGGAAGAAGTTCCATCTTGTTCAGCACCTCGTATCTCCGGGCATGTTCTTCGATACTTGTCGGACCAGAGTCTTCCTTCCCGAAGACAGGATATCCCTCCTTTGTCAGGAAGTTCGCTTGCTCCAGGGTTTTCGGCTCCCTTCTTCTCCGACGGGCCTTGAAGGCCCTAAGGAGGTTGGTTGCAACATCGGAAGCAATTTTCCCTTCGCCCGTTTCATTCAAGACTTCTTCGGCAGGCTATTCTATCACAGGGGACAGGTCTGTCTTTTCTCTGCATCGTCCGATCCGGCTTTCTCCCGGGTCAAACGGTTCCTCGACTGGTGGCCGAGGTCACTTCTCTTATCCCAGAGTAGATCCTTCACAGCCTTCCTTCCAGTTCCCTGGCAGGTGGTGACGACGGACGCCAGCCCGCTCGGCGGAGGCGCGGGGCTTTGTTTCCTGTTCTGTCAGGGTTGTTGGTCGGCGCAGGAGTCCTCTTGGCCGATCAATGTCCTCGAGTTCCGGATCATCTTTCTGTCTTTCCTTCACTGGGTAAGGATTCTCAGCAGCCTGCCAATTCGAATCCAGACAGACAATGACACAGCAGTGGCATATGTCTACCACCAGGGGTGGACTCGACGTTCCCTGGCCTCGGCCGAGATTCCAGGATCCTCCTTTGGACAGAGGCAACGGTCCTGGTGAGCTCCGCAGTGCATGTCCCCGGCATGGACTTTTAGGCCGCCGACTTCCTCGGCCGCGAGGGCCTCGCGGCAGGGGAAGGGTTCTTCAGGAGGTTTCCTATCGGATTGCCCTTCAATGGGGGACTCCAGAGGTGGACCTCATGGCGTCCTGATTGAACAGGAAGGCCCCTCGGGTCGGCCCAGGGTCCCGTGATCCTCTCACAGTGGTGTTGTCACTCTGGCCATTCCTTGGTCGCAGTTCGTGCTCCCCTATCGGTTCCCACGCCTTCCCTTGCTTTTCCAAGCTGTCGAAAAAGATCAAGGCGGGATGGGTGCCGGTCATTCTGATCGTCCTGGATTGGCACAGGAGGTCTTGGTCTGCAGACATCGTCAATCTTCTCGCGGACACCCCTGGTGCCTTCCAAACGGACCCGATATGCTGTCTCAGGGTCCGATCTGCCACCCGAATTATCGGTCGCTCAGTTTAACGGTGTGGCTGTGGACTCCACAGTTCTAAGAGCGTCCGGCCTTTCGGCCCAGATGAGCCACTCTATAATTCAGGCTGGGAAGCCTTCGTCTTCTTGCAGGATTTACTATCCTACCTGGAGGGCATACTTTCGTTGATGCGAGTCCAACCACTTTTCTCCTATGTCCTTTTTCCCTGCCTTCCATTTGGTTTTCCTTCAGGCACGACTGGATTCGGGCTTCGCTCTCAGTTCCCTAAAGGGCCAGGTTTCTGCGCTCTTCTTCTCTTTTAAGAAGGCGTTATCTTCTCAGCCACAGGTTACGACCTTCCTTCAAGGAGTAGCCCACACTGTCCCTCCGTACAGGGCCTCTGTGGATTCATGGGATTTAAAGGTTGTGTTGGTTGTTCTTAGGGGTTCCCCCTTTGAGCCTCTCAGGGAGTTTTCCCTGTCAGTTCTATCTCGGAAGGTGGCCTTTCTCAGGTGCATCTCTTCGATCCGCCGTGTTTTCGAGTTGGCGGCCATTTCTTGCCGACCTCCTTTCTTGATTTTCCACCAGGACAAGGTGGTCCCAGCCTCTGCCTTCCTTCCTTCCTTCCTTCCTTGGGGTGGTTTTCATCTTTCCACCTCAACGAGGGCATCGTTCTACCTTTCCTTTGTCCAGCTCCGACTCATCCTCTGGAGTGATCGTTGAACAGGCTGGGCCTCGTCAGGGCAGTGAGGATCTCCCTGGCTAGCACAGCCGCTTTCCGAAAGATGGATTCTCTTTTCGCCATCCCTGATGGCGTGCGTAGAGGCCTGCCGGTTTCCAAGGCGACTATTGCTCACTCTATCAGAACGGCAACTTTCGAAGCTTACCGGGTCAAGAACAAGAGTGCCTCCTCCTGAGATAAGGCTCACTCTACCCGGGCAGTCGGCGCTTACAGTGCGGTACGTCACGGGGCTTTTGCCGACGGCTTTGCAAAGCGGCAACCTGGTCTTCCATCCACACGTTTCGCCGAACTACGGCGGACTCCAGCCTGGGCAGAGGATCCTGCAGGCGGCAGTGGTGAGTCCTCGGACCTGATGGAAGTCTGTTTTTCCCACCCCAGGGACTGCTTTGGGACGTCCCATGGTTCCTGTGTCCCCCAATGAAAGGCGATAGAGAAAACAGGATTTTTGGTTGCTTACCGTAAAATCTGTTTCTCGGAGCCTTCATTGGGGGACACAGCACCCTCCCAAGTTGAACAGCTCTGTTTACTGTATACGTTTGAGTTCTTTGAACACTCTTTGAGTGTTTGAAACTGTTAATCTATGGAGCGCCGTGGAATTTGTTGGCGCTATATAAAGTTTATTATTATTATATTATTCTTTCTCTTTTACATGTTGCTTCTCCTACTGCTTTCTCACTAACTGAATATCCTACTTCCTGTCGGTGGGGTGTACACTGCAGAGGAGGAGCTAACTTTTTTATTTGCATAGTGTCAGCCTCCTAGTGGCAGCAGCATACACCCATGGTTCCTGTGTCCCCCAATGAAGGCTCCGAGAAACAGATTTTACGGTAAGCAACCAAAAATCCTGTTTTATCATGGAATTCATGAAAATGGGCTATATACCTATAGCGCACAAACGTGATGTGATAGAGAAATTATAAGATCAGATTAGAATTCAGCACCCTCAAATTAGTCTAAAACTGTTCTTAAAGTCCATGCCAGAAATTTTTTTTTGTAGACCAGTGTAATGAATCAGGTCCGTAAGGGATCAGATGCCAAGAAATTGCGTGAATATAAAAGCCATAATGGCCGGAATAGATACCTGCAGGTCCAGACTGCCGAGTTCCCTGTGGTGCTGTGTGTTGTCATAGGTGGTCTGTGGGTTAATATAGCGCCAGGACAAGAAGTAAGGGGGTGGGCAGGTAGGGAATTGAGCGGGGAGAGGGAGCGCCGGCGTAGTATGCATGATGGGAGTGAGGCTGGGAACGCAGACAAGTGTCTGCGTGTGAAGCGCAGCCTGCGCACGAAGAGCCCTGGGCCGCAGCAGTGAATCATAATGTGTACTTAAGAGCAGCGCTGATGGAGGCGGGCGCATGCGCAGTGTGGTGGGGACAGTTTGTCTCGACCAGAAGCAAGGAGTATGAGACCTGGGGCGGCGCTGGAAGGGGGCGGGGGCCCGGATAGAAGGGAGTACAATATGCAGCTATGAGCACAGGGAGCGTGGATAGGAACAGAGTGAAGATATGTAATGAGGAAAGGAGAATGCAGTAAAGGGGCAGTGAAAATAACAGAAATAATAGATAAAAAATTGGGAAAAAAGGGAAAAAAAAGAAAATGGAATAGAAATGTATAATGATGCTGAAGAAAAAGTATAAGATCGTGTGGAACCAGAAAAATTAACTGAAGAATGCAAATGAAGGTAGTAGCACTGCAGCAACTTTTAGAGAAAGACAATGGAATAAAAAATTGGGAAAAGTAAAGGAAAAAATAATGAAAAGAAAAACGAAAAAAAATAATAAAACTTAAAAAAATAAGAAAATAAAAATTAGCAAAATTGGAAATTTGGGAGCAAAAGTAAGTGAAATAAAAAAAATAAAAATAGAATACAAAGAAAAACAAGAAAAATTCCGAAAAAAGAGTAAAAATAACAAAGATGAAAAAAAGGAAAAAATAAAGATAAAGAATCAAAATAATAAAAATCAAAAATTGAAGATAAAAAAGGAAATAAAAATGAAACCATTTTTGTTGAAGTCTGGCTACTTACCCCAGTCAGGAGTGATAAACCGTAGAGGTCACATAGCCTAGGAGTATTAAAATAAGTTTGTGCACAGAAGATAAAGAAGGCCAGCATGTTATACACTAATCCCTCACACAGAAGCATATATGCTGAACAAGTATACATAACGTTCATAAGAAAATACTATGTTCAAAAACAGAATCATTCTATATAGGCATTGAAAAACATTCTGTTTAGGTTACAAAACCACGAGTCCCCAAGCTCCATTATAAGATGACCAGATCAAGCTCCCAGTTAAGAGCTTTCGGTGTGAGTCGTGCTTATAGCATGGTAAGGCCAAGAAACCATTCACAACAAAGGATGTAAGTATTTTATTTATTGCATGGTATACATCAATTAAAAAGATTATTTTAATATTTAAAAACCAAAAATTATATCATTTAATATACATGTATGTAACATCAAAATAGTGCCCATACCTATTTGGCTACCATAATATATATTATATATGTATGTCCATACCCGTAAGGACTTACTATGGTAAAACAATAGTGAAAAAACGAAAAAAAAAATTTCAATAGTGTGTATAAAAGCTCTTTCTATAACAAAGTGCAACAATGTGCATACCAAGAACAAGAGCAAATAAGAGTGCAATCCGTGAAAAAAGTGCAACTGCATAAGGTGCAAGAGATAATATGAATAAGGTGCTATAGATTCACATATGAAGCCACTTACTTTAGGGTATATGGACTGAATAGACAGATCGCCAAATAGTGTATGGTGCACCCCGACGCGCGTTTCGGACGCACAGCTCCTTCGTCATAGTAACAATACCGCTCTTCAGAGTCACCAAGCTCAGCGCAAGACCCGGAATATCTAAAGAGCGGTGACGTTACTGATGTCACCGCTCTTCAGAGTCACCGGGTCTCGTGCTGCGCAGCGGAACCAAAAGTGGCTGTAGGCAAAGTTTATGGAGCATCAGAATGAGGTTCCCATAGCCTTTGGTCGTCTCATCCCTTCATTATCTACGAGATCCAGTTATGTAGGTAAAGTAGCGGCTTTTCTTGGTCCTGCAACTAAAAGCAATAAATAGGACTGAGCTGTAATGCTGGATACAGCTGTGATTATATGTTATATAGTTGTGCTACACTCCCCTCACTTTTTGTAACCTACAAGTGTACAAAGATATTATACAGTCACCATGTGACAAGTGGGCCTGTGTAACTTCAAATGCCAGGGCTGAATTTTAGTCCCAGTCCGACCCTGTGTACTGGCAAACACAAAAATTGTAGGTGGTCACCACTTTGCAGCTAAAACAGCTACCATTCTTCTTAGATGGCTTTCTTCAAGATTTCGGAGTGTCTGTGGGAATTTTTGCCTATTCATACAGAAGAGCATTTGTGAGATCAGACATTGATGTTGGATGAGAGAACCTGGTTTACAATCTTTTAGGTCATCCCCAAGGTGTTCAGTGGGGTTGAGGTCATGGCTTTCAGGCCCATTCAAGTTCTTCCTCATCAAACTTTGCCAACCATGCCTTTATGAATATTACTTTGTACACTTGAAAAGGTCTTTACCGAAACTGTTCCAAATAGGTGAACTCTACAATTTTTCTTTTTATGCTGAAGCATTAAGATTTCTTTTGACAGAAACTAAAGGACCCAAGTCATCCTGGAAAAACAATCCAATAGCATTTTACCACTTTCACCAAACTCTACAATTAGCAAAATGTAGTCAGGATAATGATGATCCAGCATTCGCTAAACGCAGTGGCAGTGTACTTTACACCAGGGGTCCCCAACTCCAGTCCTCAAGGCCCACCAACAGGTCATGTTTTCAGGATTTCCTTTGCATTGCACAGTTGATGCAATTATTACCTGGGCAAGACTAAGGAAATCCTGAAAACATGACATGTTGGTGGGCCTTGAGGACTGGAGTTGGGGACCCCTGCTTTACACCACTCCATTATTGGGGAAGGGGAGTTGATGGGATGGGTGGAGGAGATGGGATAGGGGTGCCTGTATGCTGCTCGGCCATGAAAACCTGTGCTGTAAAGCTCCCGGTGCATTGTTTTGTGTTGATATTAATAACTGCAGCGTTCCAGACCTCCTCTGGCACAGAGTCAGCCGAGCACTGGTGACTTTTCTGCACTATGCGCCTTAGCACATTGTGACCTCCACCCTCTGCAACTTTGATTTCTCACTTCTTGGCTGCATTGCTGCAGTTCCTAAACACTTCCACTTTTTTAATAACGCCGTTCACAGATTTGGAAGGAAGAAATTTCACAAATGGCTTGTTACCTGGGTAACATCTTACTACAGGACCATGCAGTAATTCAGTGAGCTCTTTAGAACAACCAAGGAGTAGGGTAGACTGCATGGCTAAGGCTAGATTTTATACACCTGTGGCAATGAGACTGATGAAAAATCCTTCTTTCAGTGATTAAGAGGTGTGTACCAATACTGTTGTAGAACACAACCAGGGACAGCTGAAAATCGATGCCATACTGTGTGAATGAAGTCGTCCTGCAAAGCATACCTAATGGACAGGGTGTTATTGCTCAGTCATTTTTCTTATCCTAAACATAAACCAGCCTCTTGGGTAAAGGGTAATTACACTTCAGAATCGTTCATTTATCACCTTTCTCGAATCAGTATTCCAGATAGCAACACAATCATTATCAAGCCTGTACTCATACTTTTTCCTATGTGAAATGTTGAGGAGCCCATTGTAACTAAAACAGGTAGTCTGCATTGCACCAACGATTAGTTCTATGTGTGCTTCCATAACATTTGCATGTGGTTGTGTCGCTTCTCTTGGTTAAGTGATGGTGCACATTATGATGGCCTTTTAGCATGTCAATGAACTGGCCACCACAAAGCACATAGTAATATATTACTTTTTTACTTAATTATGTTTCTTATTTTAACGGCCTTCAGCTCGATTTCGAGCCATGGCGGCCTGATGGATGGGAGATTGATCTTCTGCAAGACTAGATATGTCCACCAGGGTCTTCTTTGCCGTTATCTTGATAGTATCAAGCCATCGGGTTGATGGTCATCTTTTTTGCCTTGATTATTACAATCATGATGTCCTTCTCCTGTCATCGCTGTCTTCATATGATGTGTCTAAAGTAGGGAAGTCATAGCTTGGTGATCATTGATTCAAGTAACATCTGACTTGATTTGCACCAAAATGTTTGCTCTTCTTGCTATCCATGGTATTGACAATATCCTTCTCCAGTGCGGTATGAAGTCATCGATTCTTCTGTCTTGTTTGTTGTCCAGGTTTTGCATCTATATGTAACCACAGAAAAGACCAAACTATACAAGCAACATCTTCTTTGCCAGCGAAATTTTCCTTAATTTGAAGACCTTGTCCAGGAATTTCATTGTTGATTTGCTCATAGCTATGCTCCTATTGAATTCCAATGTCATCGCTGCATCTTGAGTGATCATTGATCCGAATAGGTTGAAGTCCTTTACAACTTCCTGTTTGTCTCCATCTATCTCAAATGTGTCCGTTGTACCTGGCAGCATATTCCACAGCGGTTTACATGCTGTTGTCAATGTTCCCGCTAGGGCTCAAAATCTAAATTTCTTATCAGTATTTCTTTAGCGTCTGGGAGGAAACCCACACAGACACGGGGAGAACATACAAACTCCTTGCAGATGAGCTCCTTAGTGGCATTTGAACTCAGGCCTCCATATACATGTATATAGCATATGGAGATCACCCCAAAGTCCACAGACCCTGTCAAAGCTGTTCACATGCCCTTTCTCACCTTGTACTTGAATCTTTGATTAGGGGGCTCATTAACATCCATTATTTAAAGGCTGAAACCACATGCTCCACCCCCCCCCACACACACACACACAAAAACACCACTCATAGGGATCCTGTGGTTTTTTTTTTTTTAAACCAAAGGGCATAAATTGCAAGACTTTGTAACGTGCAAAATTTACTTGTGCAAATATTGTTTGTGAATTGGCCAGATGTATTTTTTAATAGAATAGGATTTTTTTTCTGTGATTGCAGAACTACACTTTCAAGTAACTTTACGTTACTTGCATCCTACTTTTTCACATCTCTGCAGCCTCTTCTTCTTTAAGGGGGGGATTCCCACAAAGTACATTTTGAAATATATTCCACAATTGGATTTGTAAAAAAAAATAAATAAATAATGTCCCTGTGCTGAGATAATCTTATAAGGCTATGTGCACACGTCAGGATTTTCTGCAGAATTTTCCTGAACAAAAACTGGACTTTTTCTGCAGGAAATCCGCATGCGTTTTTTTTGCGTTTTTACAGTGCAATTAAATAGCGGTAAAAATGCAAAAAAAATCCACAAAATTAATGAACATGCTGCGTTTTTAACCGCCAGGCGTTTTTTTTGCGGAAAAAAACGCAACATATGCACATAAATTACGGAATGCATTATAAATGATGGGATGCATATGTATGCGTTTTTATCGCGGAAAAAAAACACAAAAAATCCTGAATGTGTGCACACAGCCTAAATGTGCCCCTGCTATGTACTGTGTAATGGCCGTGTCTGACCGTACAGGAACATGGTGTGATCATACCACAGCTCCTGGGCAGGGAGGAAGCAAACGAGTATACAGACATTACAGCACGGGATCACAGCTGCTGTTTTCTTTGAGGTAAAATATTTCTGTGCCCATTTGAAAGTAGGAATGGAAATATGTTGTACCTCAGAAAAACGATATTGGAGGCAAATTTGCATCTGCCTCTAATTTGATGAGAGGAGACTAGCAATAATGAGGTCGCCTCCACACATCACATCTAAGGCTATGTGCCCACTTTCAGGAAAGTGTGCAGAATTTTTCTCAGCAAAACCGGACTACTTTCGCAGTAAATTCACACACTTTTTTTCACATTTTTCTCTCGGTTTTTGCGGGTTTTTTTGCAGATTTTTTGCGGTGCTTCCCAATGCAATAAAATAGCGGCAAATCCACGGAAAAGTGTGAAAAATCCGCAACGTGTGCACATAGCCTGACCGTAATGGATTTCTGCTCTTCATTGTTTAGCACACAGAGAGAAGCAGCATGGTGGAAATTATACAGCCGTCCTCAGCTGTGTAGATCTAAGGCTATGTGCACACGTAAGAAAAGAGGTGCAGAATTTTCTGCACAAAATCCGCATCTCCTGGCAGAATCTGCAGCTGCGGATTTGCCGCGGTTTTTATGCGGTTTTAGTGCGTTTTTTATGCGGATTTTGTGCAGATTTTCTGCAGTTTTTACCTCTGCGGAATTCTATTAATGGAGGGGTGCAGAAACGCTGCAGAACTGCACAAAAGAAGTGACATGCACTTCTTTGAAATCTGCAGCGTTTCTGCACAGATTTTTGTGCACCATGTACACAGCTTTTTTTTTTCACATTGATTGATTTACATTGTACTGTAAATCACAGTGCGGCTCTGCAGCGTTTCTGCGCGGAAAAAACGACTGCAGCTCTGCAATAAATCTGCATCGTGTGCACACAGCCTAAATCCAGCTCTGGGATGAGGTAAAAAAAATCTGGTTAAAAAGCAAAGCACAATATTTCTGTCTCTCACTCTGCTCCTCTCTCCGCTTGTTTTTTTTTTTATGTATCTATAATATAACGCTGGGAGCGTCACTCTGTCCGAAGCCTTTATAGACTGCGCAGGCGCAAGCGCCGGCGCAGTCTGGCCCCCACAGTGTGATGCTCCCAGGAGATCGCGGTATGCGTAAGCACTGAACGCATACCGCGATCTCCACCGGAGAGGCAGGGACCGTGGACGCGCCAGGAGGGAGGGTAAGTATATTCACCTGTCCTCCGTTCCAGCGCTGCGTGCGGCTCCGTCTCCGGCTCCTCTGCTGTGACAGAGTCCAGTCACAGGCAGAGGAGCCGGAGTGTGTGTTCAAGAAAATGGCGCCGGAAAGCGCGGACTGCGCAGGCGCCGATTCCTGCTGCCGGAACCGGAGCCTGCGCAGTCCGCGCTTTCCGGCGCCATTTTCTTGAAGACACACTCCGGCTCCACTGCAGGTGTGCCTTCAAGAAAATGGCGCCGGAGAGCGCAGACTGCGCAGGCGCCGATTCCTGCTGCCGGAATCGGCGCCTGCGCAGTCCGTGCTTTCCGGCGCCATTTTCTTGAACACACACCTGCAGTGGAGCCGGAAGATAGGTGAGTATGGTATTTTTTTTTTTTATATGGCAGCAGCATACAGGGGCATATAATACAATAGTGGTGCAGGATGGCAGCAGCACATGACAGAACGGGCGCAGGATGGCAGCAGCACTTGACAGAACAGGCGCAGGATGGCAGCAGCACTTGACAGAACGGGCGCAGGATGGCAGCAGCACATGACAGAACGGGCGCAGGATGGCAGCAGCGCATGACATAACGGGCGCAGGATGGCAGCAGGATGGGAGCAGCACATGACAGAATGGGCGCAGGATGGCAGCAGCGCATGACAGAACGGGGGCGCAGGATGGGAGCAGCACATGACAGAACGGGCGCAGGATGGCAGCAGCACATGACAGAATGGGCGCAGGATGGCAGCAGCGCATGACAGAACGGGCGCAGGATGGCAGCAGCACATGACAGAACGGGCGCAGGATGGCAGCAGCACATGACAGAACGGGCGCAGGATGGGAGCAGCACATGACAGAACGGGCGCAGGATGGGAGCAGCACATGACAGAACGGGCGCAGGATGGCAGCAGCGCATGACATAACGGGCGCAGGATGGCAGCAGGATGGGAGCAGCACACGACAGAACGGGCGCAGGATGGCAGCAGCGCATGACAGAACGGGCGCAGGATGGCAGCAGCACATGACAGAACGGGCGCAGGATGGCAGCAGCACATGACAGAACGGGCGCAGGATGGCAGCAGCACATGACAGAACGGGCGCAGGATGGCAGCAGCACATGACAGAACGGGCGCAGGATGGCAGCAGCGCATGACAGAACGGGCGCAGGATGGCAGCAGCACATGACAGAACGGGCGCAGGATGGCAGCAGCACATGACAGAACGGGCGCAGGATGGGAGCAGCACATGACAGAACGGGCGCAGGATGGGAGCAGCACATGACAGAACGGGCGCAGGATGGCAGCAGCGCATGACATAACGGGCGCAGGATGGCAGCAGGATGGGAGCAGCACACGACAGAACGGGCGCAGGATGGCAGCAGCACATGACAGAACGGGCGCAGGATGGCAGCAGCACATGACAGAACGGGCGCAGGATGGCAGCAGCACATGACAGAACGGGCGCAGGATGGCAGCAGCACATGACAGAACGGGCGCAGGATGGCAGCAGCACATGACAGAACGGGCGCAGGATGGCAGCAGCGCATGACAGAACGGGCGCAGGATGGCAGCAGGATGGGAGCAGCACATGACAGAACGGGCGCAGGATGGCAGCAGCACATGACAGAACGGGGGCGCAGGATGGGAGCAGCACATCACAGAACGGGCGAAGGATGGCAGCAGCACATGATGGAGACCATATACCAATATAAATGCTCGCCACCCGGGCGTAGAACGGGTTCAATAGCTAGTATAGACATAACGGGACATGTAAATCTGAAAGGGGCACAGGATGGGGGACATTACTACATAATGGAGGGGCACCAGGTTTCACTTTTTAGGATTTAGAGCACTACAAGGGCCCATACATCTAACCAACATGGGTGGAGGGCCAACAGGCTTTAGTTACGCCACTGAGTACCATGGATCCCTAAATCCCAAGGATCCCCTTAATCAATCATATAAAACAAGATCAGCATACAGGTCCCACATACGGATAAGGCTGCCGTCACACTAGCAGTATTTGGTCAGTATTTTACCTCAGTATTTGTAAGCCAAAACCAGGAGTGGAACAATTAGAGGAAAAGTATAATAGAAACATATGCACCACTTCTGCATTTATCACCCACTCGTGGTTTTGGCTGAGAAATACTGATGTAAAATATTGACCAAATACTGATAGTGTGACAGCAGCCTTACAGTACCAGAGATTTTTAAGTGCAAATCTGACCCATACAAATAAGATATATCATAGATATCTAGTATTTAGGGAATAAATCCAGAGATGTCATTAAGTGCTCTAGGACACGTTCACATGTTCAGTATTTGGTCAGTATTTTACCTCAGTATTTGTGAGTCAAACCAGGAAGGGAACAATCAGAGGAAAAGTGTAATAGAAACACGTCACCACTTTTTTTTTGTTTTTTCATGTTTAAAATAAAGATCCCTGTCCCCACCCCCTGTGCAACCCCCCCCCCCTCCCCTCCCCTCCTCGCTGTTAATGAAATACTCACCCGGCTCCCTCGCAGCGTCCTGTCCTCGCCGCAGCTTCTCCTGTATGAGCGGTCACGTGGGACCGCCCATTACAGTAATGAATATGCGGCTCCACCCCTATGGGAGGTGGAGCTGCATATTCATGACTGTAATGAAAGCTGAACTTTGATTGGTTGATGTGGGTTTTGACTCAAGGTGATGGTGTCTGCACTTTCAACAGTCAGGAGGACTGTCATGTCAGAGGTAATTACAGTGCTCAGCATAAATCAGTACACCTCTATGAAAAGTAAGATTTGTATCAATATCTTACTGAATACAAGAACAGTTTCCACATTTTTGACAAGACTGAGACCCATAAAACATGTTTTTAACCCATAACATAAAAATAAGGTTACTATTTCATTACAAAATCTTCTCTTTTATACAAATTGTTTGATGCAGGTCCAGGGATCTTTATTTTAAACACGAAAAAACAAAAAAAAAAAGGATTTTTCATATCTTCTCTACAGCAAACGCTGCTGGAGAGAAGATATGAATGGCGGCTTCAGCACCACGTGGGGGGGACAGCGCTTACTAATCAGTTTTTATGAAGAGGTAAGCTATAGACTGGACCACGGTGAGTCATTGGACGTGGTATATCTCGATTTTTCCAAAGCGTTTGATACCGTGCCGCACAAGAGGTTGGTACACAAAATGAGAATGCTTGGTCTGGGGGAAAATGTGTGTAAATGGGTTAGTAACTGGCTTAGTGATAGAAAGCAGAGGGTGGTTATAAATGGTATAGTCTCTAACTGGGTCGCTGTGACCAGTGGGGTACCGCAGGGGTCGGTATTGGGACCTGTTCTCTTCAACATATTCATTAATGATCTGGTAGAAGGTTTACACAGTAAAATATCGATATTTGCAGATGATACAAAACTATGTAAAGCAGTTAATACAAGAGAAGATAGTATTCTGCTACAGATGGATCTGGATAAGTTGGAAACTTGGGCTGAAAGGTGGCAGATGAGGTTTAACAATGATAAATGTAAGGTTATACACATGGGAAGAAGGAATCAATATCACCATTACACACTGAACGGGAAACCACTGGGTAAATCTGACAGGGAGAAGGACTTGGGGATCCTAGTTAATGATAAACTTACCTGGAGCAGCCAGTGCCAGGCAGCAGCTGCCAAGGCAAACAGGATCATGGGGTGCATTAAAAGAGGTCTGGATACACATGATGAGAGCATTATACTGCCTCTGTACAAATCCCTAGTTAGACCGCACATGGAGTACTGTGTCCAGTTTTGGGCACCGGTGCTCAGGAAGGATATAATGGAACTAGAGAGAGTACAAAGGAGGGCAACAAAATTAATAAAGGGGATGGGAGAACTACAATACCCAGATAGATTAGCGAAATTAGGATTATTTAGTCTAGAAAAAAGACGACTGAGGGGCGATCTAATAACCATGTATAAGTATATAAGGGGACAATACAAATATCTCGCTGAGGATCTGTTTATACCAAGGAAGGTGACGGGCACAAGGGGGCATTCTTTGCGTCTGGAGGAGAGAAGGTTTTTCCACCAACATAGAAGAGGATTCTTTACTGTTAGGGCAGTGAGAATCTGGAATTGCTTGCCTGAGGAGGTGGTGATGGCGAACTCAGTCGAGGGGTTCAAGAGAGGCCTGGATGTCTTCCTGGAGCAGAACAATATTGTATCATACAATTATTAGGTTCTGTAGAAGGACGTAGATCTGGGTATTTATTATGATGGAATATAGGCTGAACTGGATGGACAAATGTCTTTTTTCGGCCTTACTAACTATGTTACTATGTTACTATGTTACATGGACAACGTCCGTGTGCGGTACGTGTTTTACACGGACCCATTGACTTTAATGGGTCCGTGTAATCCGTGTGCTCCCACGAACACTGACATGTCTCCGTGTTTTGCACATGGACACACGGTCCGTGAAAACACGCTGACATGTGCAGAGACACATTGATTTCAATGTGTCTACGTGAGTCAGTGTCTCTGGTACGTGAAGAAACTGTCACCTCACGTCCTGGAGCCACTGACGTGTGAAACCGGCCTTAGATAAATATCCAGGTGTAGGTAGGTTTCAGAGATACCTAGTGTATGAAACACTAAAAATCGAGTGTGGTTTGAAGGGTCCAAGGACAGGGTGTATGTATCCACCGTATTACACTCCCTAGTTGATCATAGTTGCAGTCTCCCCAAGGCTACGTTCCCACAAGGAGCTTTTGGTGCGTTTTTGATGATGTAGAATTTCTGCACCTAATATTTAAATTAGCTTTCTTGCTATTTTTCATTGCGTTTGTGTCACATTTTTGGTATATCATGCTTTAAATAAAGCTGCTTTGTTTCTGATACTTCCTTGTATTTTGCGTTGGCAAAACTTTATTGACATACATTTTTTTATGCGTTTCTGCCGCGGAAACGCACTAAAAATGCATGTGTTTTTTTTCTGTAGATTTCCAGCATCTAATGTAAGTCTATGGGGAAAATCCACACAGAAAACTCTGTGTAAGGCTATGTGCCCACGTTGCGGAATGTAAGCAGAATTTTCCTCATCAAAACCGGACTCCCTTTCCAGGAAATCCGCTCGTGTTTTTCTGGGGGGTTTTTTGCGTTTTTTCACTTTTTTGGGCGTGTTTTTCATGTGTTTTTTTTTCCATGCGTCCCAATACAATTATATAGCGGCAAAATCGCCGCGATTCCGCAAAATTGATGAACATGCTGCGTTTTTTTCCGCAGCATGGGCACAACAAAATGTGGAATTCCATTAAAAAATAATGTGATGCATTTTTTAAACGTTTCCGCAGCGAAAAAACGCAACCTGGGCACATAGCCTAACCGAAGAGAAATTGACCTCCTGCTGATTTGAAACGCGAGTCAGTTTTCTCAGCGCTAAAAAGAAGCACAAGTGGCTGGCACAGTTTCCCATAGCAACCAGTTATACTTGTAAAATGAAAGCTGAACTTTGATTGGTTGATGTGGGTTTTGACTCAAGGTGACGGTGTCTGCACTTTCAACAGTCAGGAGGACTGTCATGTCAGAGGTAATTACAGTGCTCAGCATAAATCAGTACACCTCTATGAAAAGTAAGATTTGAATCAATATCTTACTGAATACAAGAACAGTTTCCACATTTTTTACAAGACTGAGACCCATAAAACATGTTTTTTAACCCATCACATAAAAGTAAGGTTACTATTTCATTACAAAATCTTCTCTTTTATTCAAATTGTTTGATGCAAAGATGAATGCACCCTACATCTAAAAAAAAAAATCCTACATAGTATTATGTATGGCTTTCATGATTTTTAATGACTGCTCCAAATTGTTGATTTTCATACGCACACTTAACGTATGAAAAATTGGTCTGAGTCTTCCTGCCAAGAGTCACATGAGTCTAATGCGAGTACAGTCCGATTTTTCACACCTAGCATCCGATTTACATCCGAGTGCAGTGCGATTTTAACATGAGCTTTTACATACAGCAATTCTCTGTCAGTTACACATTGTTTTCAAAGGAAATATTCGTCAAAACACGCACATATACACATATGTATATTAGATAGAAGAAAAGCCGTCAATTCATGTGCGTGTGCAGTAAAATCACACTGACAGAACAGAATAGACATATACACATAGAATACATAGATATATAGATGTCAGTGACACACACATACAGTGTATATATATATATATATGTATATATATATATATATATATATATATATATATATATACAGTGTATATATATATTACATAGATAGAAGAACAGCCGGTAATTCATCTGCCGTGTTCTGTAAAGTCACTGCAGGAGCCGACAGGATAGAAGAGATGGATTACATACAGGAAATACAAATGGAATAGGTAGATATATAGATGTCAGTAATAAATACAATTAGTGCAGTGTGTGTGCAGCTTACTGTACATGTATTTAATTAATAAAAGATTATTTTTTGGAAAGAAACGGCGTGGGCTCCCACGCAATTTTTGTAACCAGCAGAGGGAAAGCTGACTGTTGGAGGGCAGATGTTTATAGCCTGGGAAGGGGGTAATACCCATAGAGCTTCCCAGGCTATTAATATAAGCTCACAGCTGTATACTTAGCCTTTACTGGCTATTTAAATGGGGGACCCCCCCCCAAAAAAAAAAAAAAATGATGTAGGGTCCTCCTATAATTAATAACCAGCAAAGGCTGATATCAATAGACTAGGAAGGGGCCATGGATACTGCCCCCCCCAGGCTAAAAACATCAGCTCTCAGCCACCCCAAAAAAAGGCGCATCCCTAAGATATGCTGCAATTTTACTCGCACGTTGAATATGCCTGAGAGAAAATATGCTGCCCCATAGATTAACACTGGTCCGAGTGGTATGCCATGTTTTCTCACATAGCACTCGTCCGTATTCTACACTAGTGTGACCCTGGCCTTTGGTCCTGGATGCTGGATGGAGAGTGATGCTCAACTTGTCTCTTTACAATTCTCTATAGGTGTGTTCGATTGGGTCCAGATCAGGAGACATATTTAGGCCTCCTCCATTTGTCAGTGTTTCCAGCACCTTTGGTATCTGTTTATTTTCTCGGACACCACACGTACCCATTTTAAGCATGGATGATAAAAGCCAATGGAAATCTATGGATCCATGAAAAACACGTACAGTACATGGATAGAAACTGTGCTGTATGTGTTTAACATTGCAAAGCATAAGAGGAGCTTTGTAATATTTTCAATACCAGAAAAACACTGATGGTAAAGAGGGACACACGGCTGACACACTGATGGAAAACACTGACCGCCCTAGTACTACTTTTTTCACGTATGTATTTAACCCCTTTACCCACAAGGGAGGTTTGCACGTTAATGACCGGGCCAATTTTTACAATTCTGACCACTGTCCCTTTATTAGGTTATAACTCTGGAACGCTTCAACGTATGCTGATGATTCTGACATTGTTTTCTCGTGACATATTGTACTTCATGATAGTGGTAAAATTTCTTTGATATTACCTGCGCATATTTGTGAAAAAAAATGAAATTTGGTAAAAATTTAGTAAATTTCGCATTTCGCGGTACGTGTTTACATGGACCCATTGACTTTAATGGGTCCGTGTGATCCGTGCACTCCCACGAAAACTGACATGTCGCCGTGTTTTGCAAACGGACACACGGTCTGTGAAAACACACTGACATGTGCAGAGACACATTTATTTTAATGTGTATACGTGAGTCAGTGTCTCCGGTACGTGAGGAAACGGTCACTACACGTACCAGAGCCACTGACGTGTGAAACCAGCCTAAGTAAAATTTTCCACATGTCTACTTTACATCAGCACAATTTTGGAACCGACATTTTTTTTTTGTTAGGGAGTTATATGGGTTTAAAGTTGGCCAGCAATTTCTCATTTTTACAACACCATTTTTTTTTAGGGAACACATCACATTTGAAGTCACTTTGAGAGGTCTATATGATAGAAAATACCCAAGTGTGACAACATTCTAAAAACTGCACATCTCAAGGTGCTCAAAACCACATTCAAGAAGTTTATTAACCCCTCAGGTGTCTCACAGGAATTTTTGAAATGTTTAAAAAAAAATGAACATTTAACTTTTTTTGTTTACAAAAAATTTACTTCAGCTCCAATTTGTTTTATTTTACCAAGGGTAACAGGAGAAATTGGACCCCAAAAGTTGTTGTAAAATTTGTCCTGCGTACGCTGATACCCAATATGTGGGGGTAAACCACTGTTTGGGCGCATGGCAGAGCTCGGAAGAGAAGGAGCGCCGTTTGACTTTTCAATGCAAAATTGACTGAAATTGAGATGGGACGCCATGCTGCGTTTGGGGAGCCACTGATGTGCCTCAACATTGAAACCCCCCAAAATTGACACCATTTTGGAAAGTAGACCCCCTAAGGAACTTATCTAGATGTGTGGTGAGCACTTTGACCCACCGAGAGCTTCACAGAAGTTTATAATGTAGAGCCCTAAAAATAAAAAATCATATTTTTTCACAAAAATGATCGTTTCACCAACAATTTTTTATTTTCCCAAGGGTAACAGAAGAAATTGGACCCCAAAAGTTGTTGTAAAATTTGTCCCGAGTACGCTGATACCCCATATGAGGGGGTAAACCACTGTTTAGGCGCATGGCAGAGCTTGGAAGGGAAGGAGCGCTGTTTGAATTTTCAGTGCAAAATTGACTGAAATTGAGATAGGACATCATGTCGCGTTTGGAGAGCCCCTGATGTGCCTAAACATTGAAACCCCCCACAAGTGACACCATTTTGTAAAGAAGACCCCCTATGCAACTTATCTAGATGTGTTGTGAGAACTTTGAACCTCCAAGTGTTTCACTACAGTTTATAATGCAGAGCCGTGAAAATATAAATTCTTTTTTTTCCACAAAAATTATTTTTAGCTCCCAGTTTTGTATTTTCCCAAGGGTAACAGAAGAAATTGGACCCCAAAACCTGGTGTCCAATTTGTCCTGAGTACACTGATACCTCATATGTGGGGGGGAACCACCGTTTGGGCACATGGCAGAGCTCGGAAGGGAAGGAGCGCCGTTTGGAATGCAGACTTAGATGGATTGGTCTGCAGGCGACACATTGCATTTGCAGAGCCCCTGATGTACCTAAACAGTAGAAACCAACACAAGTGACCCCATATTGGAAACTAGACCCCCCAAGGAACTTATCTAGATGTGTTGTGAGAACTTTGAACCCCCAAGTGTTCACTACAGTTTATAACACAGCCGTGAAAATAAAAAATATTTTTTTTCCACAAAAATTATTTTTAGCCCCCTGTTTTGTATTTTCCCAAGGGTAACAGGAGAAATTGGACCCCAAAAGTTGTTGTCCAATTTGTCCTGAGTACGCTGATACCCCATATGTTGGTGTAAACCCCTGTTTGGGCGCACGGGAGAGCTCGGAAGGGAAGGAGCACTGTTTTACTTTTTCAACGCAGAATTGGCTGGAATTGAGATCGGATGCCATGTCGTGTTTGGAGAGCCCCCGATGTGCCTAAACAGTGGAAACCCCCCAATACTAACTGAAACCCTAACATAAACACACCCCTAATCCCAACCATAACTGTAACCACACCCCTAACCCTAACCCCAACCCTAATCCCAACCGTAAATGTAATCCAAACCCTAACTTTAGCCCCAACCCTAACCCTAATGGGAAAATGGAAATAAATACATTTTTTTAAATTTTATTATTTTTCCCTAACTAAGGAGGTGATGAAGGGGGGTTTGATTTACTTTTATAGTGGGTTTTTTAGTGGATTATTATGATTGGCAGACGTCACACACTAAAAGATGCTTTTTATTGCAAAAAATAGTTGACATTTTTTTATCGCTTTTTATTCTGATTTTTGTGAGGTAGAATGAACAAAAACCAGCGACTCATGAATTTCTTTTGGGGGGGCGCTTATACCGTTCCACGTTTGGTAAAATTGATAAAGCAGTTTTATTCTTCGGGTCAGAACGATTACAGCGATACCTCATTTATATCTTTTTTATGTTTTGCCGCTTTTATATATTTTTATATAAAAAATAATTATTTTTGCATCGCTTTATGTTGAGGACTATAACTTTTTTATTTTTTCGTTACTGATGCTGTATGGCGGCTCGATTTTTGCGGGACAAGATGACGTTTTCAGCGGTACCATGTTTATTTATATCTGTCTTTTTGATCGCGTGTTATTCCACTTTTTGTTTGGCGGTATGATAATAAAGCATTTTTTTTATGGTGTTCACTGAAGGGGTTAACTAGTGGGACAGTCTTATAGCTCGGGTCGTTACGGATGCGGCGATACTAAATATGTGTACTTTTATTGTTTTTTTTTTATTTAGATAAAGAGATGTATTTACTGGAATGATTTTATTTTTCTTTAGGTTTTTTTTTTTACACATGTAAATATATATATTTTTTTACTCTTTTACATTGCCCCAGGGGGGGACATCACAGTAAAGTGACAGATCGCTGATCTGACACTACAATGCACTGTGTCAAATCAGCGATCACACAGGCACTGCAGGGAGGCTTCCCGGCGCCTGCTCTGAGCAGGCGCTTGAAAGCCACCTCCCTGCAGGACCCGGAAGGCCCCCCGTGGCCATTTTGGATCTGGGCCTGCAGGGAGGAGGAGGTAGGAGGCCCTGAGAGCAATGCGATCACATCACGTTGCTCCAAGGGTCTCAGGGAAGCACGCAGGGAGGGGGCTTCCCTATGCCTCCGGAATGCTGCGATCATCTTTGATCGCAGTGTGCCGGGGGTTAATGTGCCAGGAGCGGTCCGTGACCGCTCCTGGCACATAGTGCCGGATGTCCGCTGCGATAGTCAGCTGACACCCGGCCGCGCCTCCCCCGTGAGCGTGGCCGGTCCCATACCTCCTTGACGGGATAGTACATCTAATGTCAGAAAGGGGTTAAATATGGATATTTGTAGGAGGCTTTAGCCAATGAATAACTTTCATCCAGTTCTTCAAAAATGCAACCGATGAGTGTTTTGGATAATTGTCATGGTGAAAAGGTCACGTCTAACAAGGGCACAAAGTGATGGGAGCATATTTTCTTTCAATATAGAGCAGTACAACTGCAAATTCATGATATCATCAATGATATCTAGTTCCATGACACCAGCAGCATTCATGCAGTTCCACATATCCACATAAGGACACTGCCACCACCATGTTTCACTGTAGGTTCCATGTATTTAGATCAATACATTTATAAAAATGCATGGTGCATACAATGAAACATTGTGGTGGCTTATGTATATTAATGTATCTCACCGCCCCAAGATATCTTTTGCATGACCTGGCCTGAAGTTATCAACATCTCTACAAATTTTCCAGTTACGATCTGACATGGTCACTTTATAGATAATCTATACTGCGGTATCAAAGCAAAAGAGACACTTTTAGTAGCAAAGAGAGGAAATGGTTAAATTTAAATGGAACCTGTTAGGTCTGATAACTCTTAATCTGCAGGTAACTAGCGTATGAAGGTACATGGCCCCGTACTGAAACTGCCGCTGGGTAGAAAATTACATTTCTTTCTCCTGGGAGCTGGCTTTTTTCCACCATGCAGGCATGCCATTGCGGCTTCAGTTACCTTTTAGTATACACTGAGCAGTGGCAGTATGTACAGCTGTCTGTAAGTCAAACTGCTGAGGTGTGCTTACAGCTGTAGCTCACGTAATAGTGAGTGGTGACAACCTCATTTGCGTGCCTTTATAAATGAAAGCTGGTGGCTGCATGGAGGAATAAAGTTAATTTTCTCCCAGGTATCGCACTTTCAGTACAGAGGCAAGGCATCTTCCTAAGGATTAGTATCCACGGTTGCGATTGTCGGCACTTTGGACGGAGCGGAAAACCCGCTCCGCCCAAAGCGCTGCCACCTTCTATACGCGTGGTTCATTGCACACATCCGGAATCACTGCACCCTATACATAGGACCCTGTTATTTACCTTGCAGTGACGGAGTGTCGCCGCAAGGTAAAAAGACATGCTGCGTTCTAAAAAGACGCGCCGCAAATCCGTAAATGCAGGGCCGCCGGATGCGTGTTCACACGCATAGTGGAGACGGGATTTCATAAAATCCCACTATGCTGTAACATCTGGACGCTGCGGGTTGATCGCTGCGGTTCTGTGCAGCGTTCAATCCGCATCTAATCTGGATGTAATCCAGCCTGTGGACACATACCCTAACTCTATTACCCTCCAGATTAACCCTATTAATAGCAGGGTTAATAGCTTTATCTGACCTTACAGGTTTTGTTTAAATGGGCATAATTTCAAATGAGGCAGTGCTAAATCACTGCGCTATTCAATTCCTAATGCACACAGAATCATAAGCAAGAAGTTTTAGGCAGGCGTCACACTCAGTGTATAAAAATACGGTCCGTAATTTACGGCCGTAATACGCAGAAAAGTCCCCAAAATAGTGGTCCGTATCTCCTCCGTAGGCAGGGTGTGTCAGCGTATTTTGCGCATGGCATCCTCTGTATGTAATCCGTATGGCATCCGTACTGCGAGATTTTCTCGCAGGCTTGCAAAACCGACATACGGACTGTTCTGCCCATCTTAATGTGCAGAGAGTTAATTATCATGTTATTCAAGTTGTGGCCACTGGAGGTCATCAGTTGCCTACTTTTCATGTTGTTTACCAACCTTTCCCTCCTAAGAGCAATGTCTTATGGGTTAGTTCCGCCCACATTCTTCTTGTGAAGGCAAGCTTCAGTAGCCATTTTTCCTCAGATCTGCAGAGAGGCACACGTGCTCCTGTCTCGCTTACTTTCTTACCCCTGTCCTAATGGATCTCGGTACGTTTATAAAGGTTTAATGCATCTTATGTTTGTGTTAGTTTTTAAGCCTTATGCAGCTCCAATAGTCAGATATAGTTAGGCAGATGTGCTTTGCAGCTTGCAGTTAGGTTAATGTGTACTCTGCATTTAGATAGATGCATTCTTGTATAGAATAGGGCAGTGCTGTTAGAATTACTGTGTAATGCACTCTGTATAATTCTTGCTGTTATGTCCCAGTTATTTATGTGATTGCACCCTGTATGTGCATATACTGAAATGCTGTTATTCTTTACAGTTTTTCACCAGTCATCCACTATGATCAGTCATCCACTATGATCAGTCATCCACTATGATCAGTCATCCACTATGATCAGTCATCCACTATGATCAGTCATCCACTATGATTATTCACTGAACATCCACTTTGTACATCAACATCATTCACTATTCGATCATCTACTATGAATACTGTCCACCATTGTTGTTCAACGTTATAGTTTTGGTTATCATCACCCTAATAAATAAGACTTAAGCATCAACACAGTCTGTTTACTGGGATGTGGATGAAGGTTTAGCCGTATGTTGGAATCCACACAGCATCCTACGTGGAGGAAGACAGAACAGTGAAAAACGAGACCGCCAGTCGCAGGCGGTGATTGTAAAGTAAGAACAGATTAGCTGCCTTCAGTGAAAGTGATAGCCGGTCGCAGGCTGTAGTTGTTCAGACTGTACGGAACCGCTAACATCCACACTGCTCCGCATTCGGGTATCACAGCAGCCGCCATACAGCCGCGGGACTATACTGCAGCCCGCCAAGAGGAGCTACATCATTCCCGCCACGCGGAAGCTCACCGCACCTAGACTCAGTTTCCCGCCAAAACACTCAGCAGTACGCAGCTAAGCGCACAATGTCTCGAAACAGCACATCCTCACTCAAGACGAGGTCACGAGCAAGCTCTAACAGGTCATCATTAGCAGAGCTGGCTGCTGTCGCTCGTGCTGCAGCTGAAGCAGCCAAAGCGAGGTCCTCCTTTGCCGAGAAAGAAATGAATCTAAAGCTGAGACAAGCAGAGCATGAGGCAGAAAAGGTACGTTTGCAGGCAGAACAAACTTCACGCCTGCAAGCCGAAACCGCACGTTTGCGGGCAGAGCATGAAGCAGAAGGTGCGCGCCTGCAAGTGTCTTTAGAAAGACTTATGGTAGACAAAGAGGCAGCAGCTGCAATAGCTAAGGCAGAGTACTTGGAAGCCATGAAGGATCCTGATTATGAGAGACGCAGCAACGTTCTTGGAACAGATCTAGAGCAGCAAGATCAAGCTCAGCGCGTCGCAGAGTACGTTCATCGACACTCCAGCATGGACAACACCCTCGACAGACTACAACAATCAGCCTACGCCGATTATCATCGATCCAACCCCGAACTTCACTACTACAAACAAAAAGACGTCCAACACAGAGGAGTCGACCACAGCTACCGTTCCACTGAGAAGAAGGTACAGCTCCCACCTCACCTTAAAGAGACATCTTCTTCACCAGAAAGGTACTATGCAGACTGTCCGAAGCCAAGAGCGTCTCACAGGTATGGTGACGCACCACACACTAGACATGGCTATAACATACCAGCTCGTACCAACACTGATCAAGCCACCATAGACTTGGCAAAGTTCTTTGCCCGCCGAGAACTGGTAACAAAAGGACTTGTAAAGTTCACTGACAAAGCCGAAAACTACAGGTCGTGGCGAGCTTCGTTCCAGAACGCCATTCAGGGACTGGACCTTTCTAGTAGTGAGGAGTTAGATCTCCTGGTAAAGTGGCTTGGAACTGAATCGGTCGAGCATGCTAAAAGACTAAGAGACATTAACATAGAATACCCACACATAGGTTTACGTAAAGTGTGGGAAAGACTTGACGAATGCTATGGGTCCGTAGAAGTAATAGAGAATGCTTTATTCAAAAGAATTGATGATTTCCCTAAGATAGGGCCCAAGGGTTATCAAAGACTTAGAGAATTGAATGATTTATTGATAGAGTTACAGGTCGCCCAGAAGGAAGGTCACTTGGCTGGATTGGCATTCTTAGACACTGCTAGGGGTGTCAATCCAATAGTACAAAAACTTCCTTACAATCTTCAAGAAAGGTGGATTATACATGGTTCACGGTATAAACAAATTCATAACGTACCATTCCCTCCTTTTGCTGTATTTGTTGAGTTTGTCACCCAGCAAGCCAAGATCAGAAATGACCCTAGTTTTGATTTCACTCTGTCATGTTCCACTACCCCTGGTGTCAAACCCAGTAAGACACCCGTGGCAGTCCATAAAACTGATATTGATTCCACAGGTCCTCCACACAAGACAACTAAGCCCCCTACGGAAGAGAGCAAACCTCAGGATGTCAGTAAGCAGTGTCCTCTACACAGGAAACCACATCCTCTACTAAAGTGCAGAGCCTTCAGGGAGACGACTTTAGAGGATCGCAAAGGTTTCCTCAAGGAAAACAACATCTGCTTCAAATGCTGTGCTACGACCTCTCACTTCGCCAGGAACTGTGGAGCTAGCGTGAAATGTGCAGAATGCAGCAGCACGGATCACAATACAGCCTTGCATCCTGGACCACCTCCAGGAGTGTTGTCACAAGCAGAGGAGCACGATGAGAAACAGAAGAACACCGACGAAGACACCCCTGCGGTCACCTCTCAATGTACGGAGATCTGTAAGGGACTCAAGGGAGGAAGATCCTGCTCAAAAATCTGCCTTGTCCGAGTCTATCCAACAGGCCACAGAGACAAAGCGCTCAAGATATATGCAATCCTAGATGACCAAAGTAATAGGTCTTTAGCCAGGTCCATCTTCTTTGACAACTTCAGCATTGTAGGCCCCGGTTCTCCCTACTCCCTTAGGACATGTTCAGGTACCGTCGAGACGGCGGGGAGGAAAGCAACCGGATACAAAGTGGAGTCCATGGATGGCCAGACCTGTCTGTCACTACCGACCATCCTGGAGTGCAACCAGATTCCTGACAACAGGTCTGAGATACTGTCACCAGAGGTGGCAACGTATCACCCTCACCTGAAGCGTATAGCCCACCTGATACCTAAGTTGGAACCAGAAGCGCCAATAGCTTTACTTCTGGGAAGAGATATACTACGAGTCCACAAGACTAGAGAATATATCAACGGCTCACTGAATGCTCCATACGCGCAGAGGCAAGATCTTGGATGGGTCATTGTAGGAGATGTCTGTCTAGGAGGAGCACACAAGCCAGTCTCAGTCATCAGTATGCTTACCAGCACACTAGAAAATGGACGTCCATCTCTCTTCCAGCCGTGTCACAATAGTCTGCTGGTAAAGGAACTACCGAGCAGCAATCCCCTACCTTGCCCTTTCTCAGTTCCTATCAACGAAGACCACGCCTGTGAAGGTGAACAAGACCACATAGGATGTACAGTATTCCACAGGACGAAGGAAGACAACAAGGTAGCAATGTCTATAGAAGACAAGATATTCCTGGACATCATGGACGAACAAATAGTCAAGGATACGGCGAATAGTTGGGTCGCACCTCTACCATTTCGACCTCAGAGGAGACGCCTACCCAACAACAAGGAATTGGTCTACAGCAGATTCATCTCCCTAAGACACAAGCTTCAGAAGTCACCTGAGACGAAGGAACATTTCTTTACCTTCATGGGAAAGATATTCCAGAACAACCACGCAGAGATTGCACCTGCACTTCGACACGGAGAGGAGTGTTGGTACCTGCCCATCTTCGGAGTGTACCATCCTAAGAAGCCAGGTCAAATTAGAGTGGTATTCGACTCAAGTGCCAAATGTGAAGACGTGTCATTGAATGATGTCTAAGGCTGGGGTCACATTGCGTTTTGGTCAGAGCGCTAACGGACAGCGTTGCACGGCGAAATTAACGCCATGCAACGCGTCCGTTAGCGCTCCCATTGCCCGCAATGTACCAGCGCATTGCTAGCGCGTGTCATTTTCGGCACGCGCTAGCGACGCGCCGGTCTTTTGTAGCGCGCCTCGGACGCTGCTTGCAGCGTCCGCGGCGCGCCCGAGGTCCGTTCCCCGCTCTCGCAGATCGGGGATCTGCGAGAGCGGGGACGTTAACGCGACCCCGAAACGCGACCCTTTAAAAACATTGCGTTAGCGCAATCCGCTAGCGCTAGCGCTAAACGGATTGCACTAACGCAATGTGACCCTAGCCTTACTGTCGGGCCCAGACCTCAACAACAGACTTCTGGAAGTATTACTCTGTTTCCGTAGAGATTCAGTGGCATTTATGGCCGACATACAACAGATGTTCCACTGTTTTCTTGTCAAAGAGGAACACAGAAACTACCTGAGGTTCTTCTGGTACCGTGACAACGACCCGGACGAAGACATCGCAGAGTACCGGATGCGGGTACACATCTTTGGGAACAGTCCTTCCCCAGCGGTCGCAATCTACGGCCTCCGACATTCTGCCAAAAAGGGTGAAGAAGAGTATGGCTCGGACGTCAGGTCCTTTGTGGAAAAGGATTTTTACGTGGATGACTGTTTGAAGTCCACACCGACAAGTGAGGCCGCAATCAGTCTACTAAAGAGGACTCGTGACATGCTCGCTCAGTCTAACCTAAGGTTACACAAGATTTCTTCCAACAGCCGAGAGTTGATGGAAGCCTTTCCATCTGAAGACTATTCCAGCGATCTAAAGGATTTAGACCTCAGCATGGACCCTTTTCCTATGCAGCGGAGCCTTGGATTGCTGTGGGACCTGAAGACAGATACCTTCACCTTTCAGATCAGCAAGGATGAGAAACCTTTCACGCGCAGAGGAGTTCTTTCCTTCGTGAATAGTTTATACGACCCCTTGGGGTTCGTAGCTCCAGTAACCATCCAAGGAAAGCTGATGCTCAGGGACTTCACCCAAGACACTATTGATTGGGATGATCCACTTCCAGCGGGAAAGGCTGACCTGTGGGCAGAGTGGAGGAAGTCTCTTGAAGCCCTGACCAACCTTCGTGTGAAACGACCGTATGCTCCTGTGCCATCCACAGAGGTCAAAACGCAAACACTTTGTATTTTCTGTGATGCATCAGTCAAAGCGATTGCAGCAGTAGCGTACCTCAAATCCACAGACGTAAGCGGACAATGCCATATCGGGTTCGTTATGAGCCGGACGAAATTGGCGCCACTTCGTGAACACACGATACCCAGACTGGAACTCTGTGCTGCTGTCCTCTCAGTTGAGTTGGCCGAGCTGGTCTCGGATGCGATGGGCCTGAAGATCGGGGATGCAGAGTTCTACACCGATAGCAAGGTGGTACTGGGGTACATCTGTAACGAGATACGACGCTTCTACGTCTACGTCAGCAACGGGGTACTTCGGGTAAGAAGATCCACCGACCCTAATCGGTGGCACTACGTACCTACTCACCACATTCCTGCGGACCACGCGACTAGATCCGTTGCACCCAGTCATCTGAAGGACACTTCATGGTTCACAGGTCCTACCTCTTTGTACCGTTCGATGTCCCACATCAGCAGGCCTGAAACTTTCGAACTAGTGGGTCCAGACACAGATGAAGAGATCCGACCTCAAGTGTCTGCTCTACATACAGAGATTTCAAGCTGCCACCTCGAATCTCACCGGTTCAGCAGGTTCTCCACATGGAAGTCACTTAATCGAGCTATAGCTTGTCTGTTTCATGTAACGCAGTCCTACAAGACAGCACTTTCTAGTGATTCTGGAGATCCATCCATCCTTACTCCTGCAATGTTACTCACACAGAAAACCTGTGTCCCGAAAGCTCCACTCGGAGAATTCAATGACAAAGACCTCTACAGACGACAATGGAGGCAGGTACAAAGCGTGTCCAACGTCTTCTGGAATAGATGGAGGAAACAGTATCTTTCCACTCTGCAAAGCAGGACAAAGTGGCAGAAAGACCGCCCAAACATTCAATCTGTTGTACTCGTCAAAGACAGTCAGTCACATCAGAACGAGTGGCCACTCGCCCTAGTCATTAAGACCCTGCCCAGTAAAGATGGGAAAGTGCGGAAAGTAGAGGTCAGAGTGTGCAAGCTTGGAGAAAACAAACTGTTCCTCAGACCCGTTACCGAGCTTGTATTATTATTTTCCCCAAAAGAACCTAATTGTGGCATCTGTTGACGCCAAGCGGGGAGTGTTCTGCCCATCTTAATGTGCAGAGAGTTAATTATCATGTTATTCAAGTTGTGGCCACTGGAGGTCATCAGTTGCCTACTTTTCATGTTGTTTACCAACCTTTCCCTCCTAAGAGCAATGTCTTATGGGTTAGTTCCGCCCACATTCTTCTTGTGAAGACAAGCTTCAGTAGCCATTTTTCCTCAGATCTGCAGAGAGGCACACGTGCTCCTGTCTCGCTTACTTTCTTACCCCTGTCCTAATGGATCTCGGTACGTTTATAAAGGTTTAATGCATCTTATGTTTGTGTTAGTATTTAAGCCTTATGCAGCTCCAATAGTCAGATATAGTTAGGCAGATGTGCTTTGCAGCTTGCAGTTAGGTTAATGTGTACTCTGCATTTAGATAGATGCATTCTTGTATAGAATAGGGCAGTGCTGTTAGAATTACTGTGTAATGCACTCTGTATAATTCTTGCTGTTATGTCCCAGTTATTTATGTGATTGCACCCTGTATGTGCATATACTGAAATGCTGTTATTCTTTACAGTTTTTCACCAGTCATCCACTATGATCAGTCATCCACTATGATCAGTCATCCACCATGATCAGTCATCCACTATGATTATTCACTGAACATCCACTTTGTACATCAACATCATTCACTATTCGATCATCTACTATGAATACTGTCCACCATTGTTGTTCAACGTTATAGTTTTGGTTATCATCACTCTAATAAATAAGACTTAAGCATCAACACAGTCTGTTTACTGGGATGTGGATGAAGGTTTAGCCGTATGTTGGAATCCACACAGCATCCTACGTGGAGGAAGACAGAACACGGACATACAATGAATCCATGGACTCACAAAATCGTAACAACATATATACTGTCGACACATATATATATATATATATATATATATATATATTTTAACCCCTTCCCGACCCATGACGCCACGTAGGCGTCATGAAAGTCGGTGCCATTCCGACCCATGACGCCTATGCGGCGTCATGGAAAGATCGCGTCCCTGCAGATCGGGTGAAAGGGTTAACTCCCATTTCACCCGATCTGCAGGGACAGGGGGAGTGGTAGTTTAGCCCAGGGGGGGTGGCTTCACCCCCTCGTGGCTACGATCGCTCTGATTGGCTGTTGAAAGTGAAACTGCCAATCAGAGCGATTTGTAATATTTCACCCATTATAACGGGTGAAATATTACAATCCAGCCATGGCCGATGCTGAAATATCATCGGCCATGGCTGGAAATACTAGTGTGCCCCCACCCCACCCCTCCGATCGCCCCCCCACCCCCCCGATCTGGCCGGTACACTGCTCCGGCTCCCCTCCGTCCAGTGCTCCGCTCCCCCCCGTGCTCGTGTCCGCTCCCCCCGTGCTCCAATCACCCCCCCGTGCTCCAATCACCCCCCCTGCACTCCGATCCACCCCCCCCCGTGCTCCGTTCCACCCCCCGTGCTCCATTCCAGCCCCCCCGTGCTCCGTTCCACGCCCCCCGCGCTCCGTTCCACCCCTCCCGCGCTCCGATTCCCCCCCCCGTGCTCCGATCCCCCCCCCCCGTGGTCCCCCCCCACCCTATCATACTTACCGATCCAGCCGTGGTCCCGTCCGTCTTCTCCCGGGCGCCGCCATCTTCCAAAATGGCGGGCGCATGCGCAGTGCGCCCGCCGAATCTGCCGGCCGGCAGATTCGTTCCAAAGTGCATTTTGATCACTGAGATATAATCTATCTCAGTGATCAAAATAAAAAAAATAATAAATGACCCCCCCCCCCTCTGTCACCCCCATAGGTAGGGACAATAAAAAAATAAAGAATTTTTTTTTTTCCACTAATGTTAGAATAGGGTTAGGGTTAGGGGTAGGGTTAGGGGTAGGGTTAGGGTTAAGGTTAGGGCTAGGGGTAGGGGTAGGGTTAGGGTTAGGGGTAGGGTTAGGGGTAGGGTTAGGGTTAGGGTTAGGGGTAGGGTTAGGGGTAGGGTTAAGGTTAGGGGTAGGGTTAGGGCTAGGGTTAGGGCTAGGGTTAGGGTTAGGAATGTGCACACGTATTCTGGTCCTCTGCGGATTTTTCCGCTGCGGATAAACCGCTGCGGATTTATGGCGGATTTACCGCTTTTTTTCTGCGCATTTCACTGCGGTTTTACAATTGCGATTTTCTATTGGAGCAGTTGTAAAACCGCTGCGGAATCCGCACAAAGAAGTGACATGCTGCGGAATGTAAACCGCTGCGTTTCCGTGCAGTTTTTCCGCAGCATGTGTACAGCGATTTTTGTTTCCCATAGGTTTACATTGAACTGTAAACTCATGGGAAACTGCTGCGGATCCGCAGCGTTTTCCGCAGCGTGTGCACATACCTTTAGAATTAGGCTATGTGCACACGGTGCGGATTTGGCTGCGGATTCGCAGCAGTGTTCCATCAGGTTTACAGTACCATGTAAACATATGAAAAATCAAATCCGCTGTGCCCATGGTGCGGAAAATACCGCGCGGGAACGCTGCGTTGTATTTTCCGCAGCATGTCAATTCTTTGTGCGGATTCCGCAGCGTTTTACACCTGTTCCTCAATAGGAATCCGCAGGTGAAATCCGCACAAAAAACACTGGAAATCCGCGGAAAATCCGCAGGTAAAACGCAGTGCCTTTTACCCGCAGATTTTTCAAAAATGGTGCGGAAATATCTCACACGAATCCGCAACGTGGGCACATAGCCTTAGGGTTAGGGTTGGAATTAGGGTTGTGATTAGGGTTAGGGGTGTGTTGGGGTTAGTGTTGTGGTTAGGGGTGTGTTGGGGTTAGGGTTGTGATTAGGATTATGGCTACAGTTGGGATTAGGGTTAGGGGTGTGTTGGGGTTAGTGTTGGAGTTAGAATTGAGGGGTTACCACTGTTTAGGCACATCAGGGGTCTCCAAACGCAACATGGCGCCACCATTGATTCCAGCCAATCTCGTATTCAAAAAGTCAAATGGTGCTCCCTCACTTCCGAGCCCTGACGTGTGCCCAAACAGTGGTTTACCCCCACATATGGGGTACCAGCATACTCAGGACAAACTGCGCAACAATTACTGGGGTCCAATTTCTCCTGTTACCCTTGTGAATCTAAAAAAATGCTTGCTAAAACATAATTTTTGAGGAAAGAAAAATGATTTTTTATTTTCACGGCTCTGCGTTGTAAACGTCTGTGAAGCACTTGGGGGTTCAAAGTGCTCACCACATATCTAGATAAGTTCCTTGGGGGGTCTAGTTTCTAAAATGGGGTCACTTGTGGGGGGTCTCTACTGTTTAGGCACACCAGGGGCTCTGCAAACGCAACGTGACACCCGCAGACCATTCCATCAAAGTCTGCATTTCAAAAGTCACTACTTCCCTTCTGAGCCCCGACGTGTGCCCAAACAGTGGTTTACCCCCACATATGGGGTATCAGCGTACTCAGGAGAAACTGCACAACAACTTTTGGGGTCCAATTTCTCCTGTAACCCTTGGGAAAATAAAAAATTCTGGGCTAAATAATTATTTTTGAGGAAAGAAAACGTATTTATTATTTTCACGGCTCTGCATTATAAACTTCTATGAAGCACTTGGGGGTTCAAAGTGCTCACCACACATCTAGATAAGTTCCTTTCAGGGTCTAGTTTCCAAAATGGGGTCACTTGTGGGGGGTTTCTACTGTTTAGGCACATCAGGGGCTCTGCAAACGCAACGTGACGCCCGCAGAGCATTCCATCAAAGTCTGCATTTCAAAACGTCACTACTTCAATTCCAAGCCCCGGCATGTGCCCAAACAGTAGTTTACCCCCACATATGGGGTATCACCGTACTCAGGAGAAACTGGACAACAAATATTGGGGTCAAATTTCTCCTGTTACCCTTGGGAAAATTAAAAAATTCTGGGCTAAATAATTATTTTTGAGGAAAGAAAACGTATTTATTATTTTCACGGCTCTGCATTATAAACTTCTATGAAGCACTTGGGGGTTCAAAGTGCTCACCACACATCTAGATAAGTTCCTTTGGGGGTCTAGTTTCCAAAATGGGGTCACTTGTGGGGGGTTTCTACTGTTAAGCCACATCAGGGGCTCTGCAAACGCAACGTGACGCCCACAGAGCATTCCATCAAAGTCTGCATTTCAAAACGTCACTACTTCACTTCCGAGCCCCGGCATGTGCCCAAACAGTGATTTACCCCCACATATGGGGTATCAGCGTACTCAGGAGAAACTGGACAACAACTTTTGGGGTCAAATTTCTCCTGTTACCCTTGGGAAAATAAAAAATTGCAGGCTAAAAGATCATTTTTGAGAAAATAATTTTTTTTTTTATTTTCATGGCTCTGCGTTATAAACTTCTGTGAAGCACTTGGGGGTTCAAAGTCCTCACCACACATCTAGATTAGTTCCTTTGGGGGTCTAGTTTCCAAAATGGTGTCATTTCTGGGGGATCTCCAATGTTTAAGCACACAGGGGCTCTCCAAACGTGACATGGTGTCCGCTAATGATTGGAGCTAATTTTCCATTTAAAAAGCCAAATGGCGTGCCATCCCTTCCGAGCCCTGCCGTGCGCCCAAACAGTGGTTTACCCCCACATATGGGGTATCAGCGTACTCAGGACAAACTGGACAACAATATTTGGGGTCCAATTTCTCCCATTATCCTTGGCAAAATAGGAAATTCCAGGCTAAAAAATCATTTTTGAGGAAAGAAAAATTATTTTTTATTTTCATGGCTCTGCGTTATAAACTTCTGTGAAGCACCTGGGGGTTTAAAGTGCTCAATATGCATCTAGATAAGTTCCTTGGGGGGTCTAGTTTCCAAAATGGGGTCACTTGTGGGGGAGCTCCAATGTTTAGGCACACAGGGGGCTCTCCAAACGCGACATGGTGTCCGCTAACAATTGGAGCTAATTTTCCATTCAAAAAGTCAAATGGCGCGCCTTCCCTTCCGAGCCCTGCCGTGTGCCCAAACAGTGGTTTACCCCCACATATGAGGTATCGGCGTACTCGGGAGAAATTGCCCAACAAATTTTATGATCCATTTTATCCTACTGCCCATGTGAAAATGAAAAAATTGAGGCGAAAATAATTTTTTTGTGAAAAAAAAGTACTTTTTCATTTTTACAGATCAATTTGTGAAGCACCTGAGGGTTTAAAGTGCTCACTAGGCATCTAAATAAGTTCCCTGGGGGGTCTAGTTTCCAAAATGGGGTCACTTGTGGGGGAGCGCCAATGTTTAGGCACACAGGAGCTATCCAAACGCGACATGGTGTCCGCTAACGATGGAAATAATTTTTCATTCAAAAAGTCAAATGGCGCTCCTTCCCTTCCGAGCCTTACCATGTGCCCAAACAGTGGTTTACCCCCACATGTGAGGTATTGGTGTACTCAGGAGAAATTGCCCAACACATTTTAGGATCCATTTTATCCTGTTGCCCATGTGAAAATGAAAAAATTGAGGCTAAAAGAATTTTTTTGTGAAAAAAAAGTACTTTTTCATTTTTACGGATCAATTTGTGAAGCACCTGGGGGTTCAAAGTGCTCACTATGCATCTAGATAAGTTCCTTGGGGCGTCTAGTTTCCAAAATGGGGTCACTTGTGGGGGAGCTCCAATTTTTAGGCACACGGGGGCTCTCCAAACGTGACATGGTGTCCGCTAAAGAGTGGAGCCAATTTTTGATTCAAAAAGTCAAATGGCGCTCCTTCCCTTCCAAGCCCTGCCGTGCGCCCAAACAGTGGTTTACCCCCACATATGAGGTATCAGCGTACTCAGGACAAATTGGACAACAACTTTCGTGGTTCAGTTTCTCCTTTTACCATTGGGAAAATAAAAAAATTGTTGCTAAAAGATAATTTTTGTGACTAAAAAGTTAAATGTTCATTTTTTCCTTCCATGTTGCTTCTGCTGCTGTGAAGCACCTGAAGGGTTAATAAACTTCTTGAATGTGGTTTTGAGTACCTTGAGGGGTGCAGTTTTTAGAATGGTGTCACTTTTGGGTATTTTCAGCCATATAGACCCCTCAAACTGACTTCAAATGTGAGGTGGTCCCTAAAAAAAATGGTTTTGTAAATTTCGTTGTAAAAATGACAAATCGCTGGTCAAATTTTAACCCTTATAACTTCCTAACAAAAAAAAATTTTGTTTCCAAAATTGTGCTGATGTAAAGTAAACATGTGGGAAATGTTATTTATTAACTATTTTGTGTCACATATCTCTCTGGTTTAACAGAATAAAAATTCAAAATGTGAAAATTGCGAAATTTTCAAAATTTTCGCCAAATTTCCGTGTTTATCACAAATAAATGCAGAATTTATTGACCTAAATTTACCACTAACATGAAGCCCAATATGTCACGAAAAAACAATCTCAGAACCGCTAGGATCCGTTGAAGCGTTCCTGAGTTATTACCTCATAAAGGGACACTGGTCAGAATTGCAAAAAACGGCAAGGTCTTTAAGGTCAAAATAGGCTGGGTCTTGAAGGGGTTAATATTTCACGCGGCGCGAGATAGCTTTAAAGGGACTCTGTCACCTGAATTTGGAGGGAATAATCTTTAGCCATAGGGGCGGGGTTTTCGGGTGTTTGATTCACCCTTTCCTTACCCGCTGGCTGCATGCTGGCTGCAATATTGGATTGAAGTTCATTCTCTGTTCTCCGTAGTACATGCCTGCACAAGTTTGCATATATGATACAGGAAAAGAAGAAACTTTAGTTAGTTATCATATAGTACATTGCATCATAACAAGGCGGTAACAGTCCTTCATTTATGATCTGGCAACTGGCAAACTTAAGACGAGTCATATCAAAGGACGAGTGTAACAGCGACAAAAACACACACAAAATGGGGGACAAAGGTTGGGGTAGGGGGAAGGGAAGGGGGACCCGAGAAGAGGTTATAATAAATCCATACCCATTTGGGTAATTTTAATCAGAAGCCTGAGGACTACGGTTAGATAGTCGAGATACCGGAATAGCGAAAGGGGTGTGGCTGGCGTATTCCGCCCAGGGGAGCCAAGTAAGTTCAAATCTCTCTACTTTGTCAGTGAGTATAGCTGATAATTTTTTGTTTACCATGTACCACGATAGACGAGATTTAACTCCCGACAGATCCAAGCCAGGTTTTTTCCAAGCCGAGGCTTTCGTTTGTTTGGCTGCTAAGAATATAAACGTGATAAGGGCTCGGGAATATTTAGAAATATTGGGGATACGCTTGTTTAGTAGGGCTTCCCAGGGGTTTTTCCTAAGATTGATATTTGTTATTGAGAGAATCAAGCAGTATACCCTGGTCCAAAACCTTCGAGCTGTTGGGCATAGCCACCAGATATGAAGCATATCTCCTATACAGTTACATCCCCGAAAACAGTTTGGAGAGTAGTTAGCGACTGCCTTCGCCACTCTAGCTGGGGTCAAGTACCATCTTGTAAGTACTTTGTAATTGGTCTCTAGCATGAGGGTGTTAAGCAAGCGTCCAGTGGAGGAAGACCAAATCTGGGTCCATTCCAGGTCCGTCAGGGTTGAACCAATATCAGACTCCCAGCGAGAGGTGTAGCCCAGGCACCGCCTGTGAGTTGGAGAGTTGATGTGTGAGTAAAGAAGGGATATGATACCTGGAGAATGTGGGTTTTGGCGGCATCTCTATTCAAAGGGGGTGAAGGAATAGGGGGGGGCAGAGTATCTTAGTAGAGATTGAACAAAATTTTTAAGTTGCAAGTATCGAAATATTTCTCTCGGTGGGAGATGGTATTTTTCACTCAAAGCAGAAAATGGGATAAGCCCATCCACATTGATGAGATGGTGAACTCTCGTTATTCCCGCCGCAACCCATAGTCGGAAGTCCCTAAGGGAATCCACTCCCGGGGGGAACTGGGCATTACCCAACAAGGGGGCCAAGGGTAGGAATGAAGATATTAAATGTGAGGAGTATTTTAATGAGTCCCAGATTCTGAGAGAGTGAACCATGATGGGGTTGGTGATTTCTCTCCGGTGTGTTGGGATAGTCCAGAGCAACGTATCTAGGGTACTCAAGTGGAGTTCTGAGGCCTCTAGAGCTAGCCATAGGGGCGGTTCAGAATAGGCGTGGTACAACGTCAGTTGACCAAGTTGGGCTGCTTGATAATATTTCGAGAGGTTTGGGACCCCCAATCCCCCTTTTAGACGATGGCGGTAAAGGGTGGCTCTATTAACCCTAGGGAGACCCCCCCTCCAAACAAAGGTATTAATCACTCGCTGAGCTATTTTAAGGTATTGTGTGGGGACCGAGACTGGGAGGACCCGAAATAGATAAAGTAATTTAGGGAGTATAGTCATCTTTAGTGCGCGTACTCTGCCGAGCCAGGAGACGTTAAGTTTGCCCCATGACTGGAGTATTGATCGAATTTTACGGAGCATATGAGGATAATTAGCCGCGTATAATGAGCCGTACTCTGAAGTAAGTTTCACTCCTAAGTAGTCCAAATGGTTAGAGGTCCACTGAAATGGGAAATCTTGTTTTAGCAATGTGATAGTGGAGGAAGGGAGAGTGATGTTCATGGCATAGGATTTAGAGGGATTAATTTGTAGACCTGAAATGTGTTCAAAGTTATTAAGAGTTTGAAGTAGGGCTGGGAGGGATGACCGAGGAGATGTTAGGAGGAGCAGCATGTCGTCAGCAAACAAGAAAAGTTTATGGGGGACTGATGCTATAGTGACTCCCTGGATGGATGAATTGAGTCGAAGGTGTATCGCCAAGGGTTCAAATGCTAAAAGAATTAATATACAGGTCCTTCTCAAAAAATTAGCATATAGTGTTAAATTTCATTATTTACCATAATGTAATGATTACAATTAAACTTTCATATATTATAGATTCATTATCCACCAACTGAAATTTGTCAGGTCTTTTATTGTTTCAATACTGATGATTTTGGCATACAACTCCTGATAAGCCAAAAAACCTGTCTCAATAAATTAGCATATCAAGAAAAGGTTCTCTAAACGACCTATTACCCTAATCTTCTGAATCAACTAATTAACTCTAAACACATGCAAAAGATACCTGAGGCTTTTATAAACTCCCTGCCTGGTTCATTACTCAAAACCCCCATCATGGGTAAGACTAGCGACCTGACAGATGTCAAGAATATCTTGATATTTGCAGATGATACAAAACTATGTAAAGCAGTTAATACAAGAGAAGATAGTATTCTGCTACAGATGGATCTGGATAAGTTGGAAACTTGGGCTGAAAGGTGGCAGATGAGGTTTAACAATGATAAATGTAAGGTTATACACATGGGAAGAGGGAATCAATATCACCATTACACACTGAACGGGAAACCACTGGGTAAATCTGACAGGGAGAAGGACTTGGGGATCCTAGTTAATGATAAACTTACCTGGAGCAGCCAGTGCCAGGCAGCAGCTGCCAAGGCAAACAGGATCATGGGGTGCATTAAAAGAGGTCTGGATACACATGATGAGAGCATTATACTGCCTCTGTACAAATCCCTAGTTAGACCGCACATGGAGTACTGTGTCCAGTTTTGGGCACCGGTGCTCAGGAAGGATATAATGGAACTAGAGAGAGTACAAAGGAGGGCAACAAAATTAATAAAGGGGATGGGAGAACTACAATACCCAGATAGATTAGCGAAATTAGGATTATTTAGTCTAGAAAAAAGACGACTGAGGGGCGATCTAATAACCATGTATAAGTATATAAGGGGACAATACAAATATCTCGCTGAGGATCTGTTTATACCAAGGAAGGTGACGGGCACAAGGGGGCATTCTTTGCGTCTGGAGGAGAGAAGGTTTTTCCACCAACATAGAAGAGGATTCTTTACTGTTAGGGCAGTGAGAATCTGGAATTGCTTGCCTGAGGAGGTGGTGATGGCGAACTCAGTCGAGGGGTTCAAGAGAGGCCTGGATGTCTTCCTGGAGCAGAACAATATTGTATCATACAATTATTAGGTTCTGTAGAAGGACGTAGATCTGGGTATTTATTATAATGGAATATAGGCTGAACTGGATGGACAAATGTCTTTTTTCGGCCTTACTAACTATGTTACTATGTTACTATGTTAAGAAGGCCATCATTGACACCCTCAAGCAAGAGGGTAAGACCCACAAAGAAATTTCTCAACAAATAGGCTGTTCCCAGAGTGCTGTATCAAGGCACCTCAATGGTAAGTCTGTTGGAAGGAAACAATGTGGCAGAAAACGCTGTACAACGAGAAGAGGAGACCGGACCCTGAGGAAGATTGTGGAGAAGGACCGATTCCAGACCTTGGGGAACCTGAGGAAGCAGTGGACTGAGTCTGGTGTGGAAACATCCAGAGCCACCGTGCACAGGCGTGTGCAGGAAATGGGCTACAGGTTCCGCATTCCCCAGGTAAAGCCACTTTTGAACCATAAACAGCGGCAGAGGCGCCTGACCTGGGCTACAGAGAAGCAGCACTGGACTGTTGCTAAGTGGTCCCAAGTACTTTTTTCTGATGAAAGCAAATTTTGCATGTCATTCGGAAATCAAGGTGCCAGAGTCTGGAGGAAGACTGGGGAGAAGGAAATGCCAAAATGCCTGAAGTCCAGTGTCAAGTACCCACAGTCAGTGATGGTGTGGGGTGCCATGTCAGCTGCTGGTGTTGTTCCACTGTGTTTCATCAAGGGCAGGGTCAATGCAGCTAGCTATCAGGAGATTTTGGAGCACTTCATGCTTCCATCGGCTGAAATGCTTTATGGAGATGAAGATTTCATTTTTCAGCACGACCTGGCACCTGCTCACAGTGCCAAAACCACTGGTAAATGGTTTACTGACCATGGTATTACTGTGCTCAATTGGCCTGCCAACTCTCCTGACCTGAACCCCATAGAGAATCTGTGGGATATTGTGAAGAGAAAGTTGAGAGACGCAAGACCCAACACTCTGGATGAGCTTAAGGCCGCTATTGAAGCATCCTGGGCCTCCATAACATCTCAGCAGTGTCACAGGCTGATTGCCTCCATGCCACGCGGCATTGAAGCAGTCATTTCTGCCAAAGGATTCCCGACCAAGTATTGAGTGCATAACTGAACATTATTATTTGTTGGTTTTTTTGTTTGTTATTAAAAAACACTTTTATTTGATTGGATGGGTGAAATATGCTAATTTATTGAGACAGGTTTTTTGGGTTATCAGGAGTTGTATGCCAAAATCATCAGTATTAAAACAATAAAAAACCTGACAAATTTCAGTTGGTGGATAATGAATCTATAATATATGAAAGTTTAATTGTAATCATTACATTATGGTAAATAATGAAATTTAACACTATATGCTAATTTTTTGAGAAGGACCTGTAGGTGATAAGGGACAGCCTTGGCGAGTGCCTCTATGAATAGGGAAGTGCAGGGAGGAGAAGCCGTTATATCGTACATATGCAGAAGGGGAGCTATAAAGGGCCTGAATCATTGTAAGAAAGTAAGGAGGGAAACCCCATTTCCGCAAGACCGCAAACAGATAAGACCAAGAAATAGAGTCAAAGGCTTTTTTAATGTCAAGCGACAATAACATGCTTGGTAAATTGTGCTGTTTGCAATGGTGCAACAGGTGAGAGACTCTTCTTATATTATCTGATGCTTGTCTTTTGGGAATGAAACCTACCTGGTCTCTATGTATTATGGCTCCCAGACCCAAGTTTAGACGTTGGGATAGAATCTTGGCTAATATTTTAAGGTCTATGTTAATTAGGGATATTGGTCTGTAGTTAGACCATACTAACTGATCCGAATTAGGCTTTGGTATCATAGACACAGCTGCTATTAATGATGCCTCTCCAGGTTTATTACCGTCTCTCAAGGAGTTAAAGTAATTGGTAAGATGGGGTATCAGAAGTGGGGCATATTTTTTATAATATAGGGCTGTAAAACCATCCGGGCCGGGCTTTTTATTGACTTTCAATTGTTGGATAGCTAACTCTATGTCGTTAGAGGAAATAGGTTGGTTCAGCGAATCAATCAAACTTGGGCCAAGAGCCGGGAGTGGGACGGAGTCCAAGAAAGCTTCCAGCTCCCCTGAATCGACAGTTGAAGTGGTGCTTTAATTGTTTTAATTTCTGCTGAAACAATTGCGTGATCTTCAGCGGGTTGGACGTGATTCCTGAGGGGGTACGTAATCTTACTGGGGGACGGGGTTGGGGTAGGCATTTTAACCGACGTGCTAAATTGGAGTTGTTTTTATTATTGAGGGCATAAAACCGTTGTTGGGACCAGCGTAAGGCTCGGTCAGCGTTTTCAGATAGACAGAGGTCAAGTTCAGTTCGGGCGTGGGTGAGATTTCTATATATGTCAGGGGATGGCGAATTCTTTAATTGAGTCTCAAGCACTGATACCCTGTCCTCCAATTCAGCCATCTTCGCACATCTCTCTTTTTTCTTGCAGGAGGCCACTTGAATACAGAGGCCTCTCAATACTGCCTTATGCGCTTCCCACAAAGAAATATGGGTAGAAGTTGATTGAAGATTTAAAGAAAAATACTCTTCTAGGTGAGCTTTTAATTTCAAATTGATATCAGGGTAGGAGAGCAGAGAGTCGTGCAGGATCCAATTATATGATTGCGGTTTAGGGTGCAGCGCGGAACATATAAGCAAGATTGGGGAATGATCAGACCATGGGGTGGAAAGGATGGAGACATTAGAGACGTTAGGAATGAAGGATGGATGTGAAAATATGTGGTCTATTCTGGTATGGACTAAGTGTCGCGGAGAAAAATACGTGTAATCTCTCTGTGAGGGGTGCAAGTCCCTCCACAGGTCCACCCACTGGTATTGGGAGAGGAGTTTATTAAGGGAGGACGAGTCTGCCGATGGGAGAGGCGATGGAATAGTAAGGGATTGTGTAATTGTTGACCTATCCAAATGGGGTTTGAGTATACAGTTAGAATCGCCGCACAGTACCGTAGCTCCTTGGGCGTGCTCGGTGATTAATTCACATAATTGAGAGAAAAAGGCAGTTTGATGGGTGTTAGGGGCATAGCATGAAACAATGGTTACCAGTTCGTCCGAAATGGTGCCTGTAACTATCAAGTAACTACCTTCTTTATCGGCTACTAAAGATTTAAAGACAAAAGGGACGGACCTCTTAAAGCAAATGGCAACGCCTTTAGTCTTATTTGGGTCATTAGCTAAATAATATAATGGGTAGGAAGCGGATAAGAACTTAGGATAAGAACTGGCCGAGAAGTTTGTCTCTTGGAGACAGACCACGTCAGCCCGTTGAGACCTATAATAGCGAAAGGCCTTGGTACGTTTGTGTGGAGAATGAAAACCGCGTACGTTGTGTGAAATGATCGTTAGCGGCATGATAAAGGGATGTGGGGTTCGCCTATGGTAGCCATCTTTCGTGGTTTGGGGTTGGAAATGAAAGAGTCCTCTTGGTTCAGGGAAGATAGATAGTGTTTACTCGGGTGGGGAATTTGGGAGGAGCAGTGGGTGGTCGGGTATAACTGGGATATAAGAGTAAGGCCGGCGTCACACACAGCGTAAAACAATACGGTCCGTATATTACGGCCGTAATACGCTGAAAAGTCCCGAAAAAAGTGGTCCGTAGCTCCTCCGTAGGCAGGGTGTGTCAGCGTTTTTTGCGCATGGCATCCTCCGTATGTAATCCGTATGGCATCCATACTGCGTGGTTTTCTCGCAGGCTAGCAAAACCAACATACCGCTATAGAAGTGATCCATGTGTCCCAAAAAGAAAAGAAAATATATATATACTGTCTATATATATATATATATATATATATATATATATATATATATATATATATATATATATATATGTCAGTAGACACATATATTAGAGAGAAAAGCCGGTAATTCAGTGCGGTGTACAGTAAAATCACACTGACAGCTTACAGTAGAATAGGTAGAATAAATGTGTACACATAGAATAGGTATATATATATATATATGTCAGTGAGACACATATGTGTATATATATTAATATTTATTCCAGCGCTAGACAGCTTGAAAGCCGGTAATTCAATTACCGGCTTTTTCCTTCTCCTTCCTAAAACCCGACATGATTTGAGACATGGTTTACATACAGTAAACCATGTCTTCTCTCCATTTTTTTGCAGATTCCACACTACTAATGTCAGTAGTGTGTATCTGCAAAATTTGGCCGTTCTAGCTCTTAAAATAAAGGGTTAAATGGCGGAAAAAATTGGCGTGGGCTCCCGCGCAATTCTCTCCGCCAGAGTAGTAAAGCCAGTGACTGAGGGCAGATATTAATAGCCTGGAGAGGGTCCACGGTTATTGGCCCCCCCCTGGCTAAAAATATCTGCCCCCAGCCACCCCAGAAAAGGCACATCTGGAAGATGCGCCTATTCTGGCACTTGGCCACTCTCTTCCCATTCCCGTGTAGCGGTGGGATATGGGGTAATGAAGGGTTAATGCCACCTTGCTATTGTAAGGTGACATTAAGCCTAATTAATAATGGAGAGGCGTCAATTATGACACCTATCCATTATTAATCAAATACTAGTAAAGGGTTAAATAAAACACAAACACATTTTTTAAAATTATTTTAATGAAATAAAAACAATGGTTGTTGCAGTATTTTATTCAACGCCCAATCCAGTCACTGAAGACCCTCGTTCTGTGAGTAAAAAAACATAATAAACCAACAATATACTTACCCTCCGCAGATCTGTAACGTCCAACGATGTAAATCCTTCTGAAGGGGTTAAAACATTTTGCAGCAAGGAGCTGTGCTAATGCAGGCTGCTCCTCGCTGCAAAACCCCAGGGAATGAGGCTAAAAATAGATCAATGATCTATATTTAGCTTCATTTGCGGTGAGGCGCCCTCTGCTGGCTGTTCATAGATCGTGGGAAATTACCTAGAAAGCCAGGGAGCTTTCTAGGTAATTTCCCACGATCTATGAACAGCCAGCAGAGGGCGCTTCACCGCAAATGAAGCTAAATATAGATCATTGATCTATTTTTAGCCTCATTCCCTGGGGTTTTGCAGCGAGGAGCAGCCTGCATTAGCACAGCTCCTTGCTGCAAAATGTTTTAACCCCTTCAGAAGGATTTACATCGTTGGACGTTACAGATCTGCGGAGGGTAAGTATATTGTTGGTTTATTATGTTTTTTTACTCACAGAACGAGGGTCTTCAGTGACTGGATTGGGCGTTGAATAAAATACTGCAACAACCATTGTTTTTATTTCATTAAAATAATTTTAAAAAATGTGTTTGTGTTTTATTTAACCCTTTACTAGTATTGGATTAATAATGGATAGGTGTCATAATTGACGCCTCTCCATTATTAATTAGGCTTAATGTCACCTTACAATAGCAAGGTGGCATTAACCCTTCATTACCCCATATCCCACCGCTACACGGGAATGGGAAGAGAGTGGCCAAGTGCCAGAATAGGCGCATCTTCCAGATGTGCCTTTTCTGGGGTGGCTGGGGGCAGATATTTTTAGCCAGGGGGGGGCCAATAACCGTGGACCCTCTCCAGGCTATTAAAGGGACTCTGTCACCTGAATTTGGCGGGACTGGTTTTGGGTCATATGGGCGGAGTTTTTGGGTGTTTGATTCACCCTTTCCTTACCCGCTGGCTGCATGCTGGCTGCAATATTGGATTGAAGTTCATTCTCTGTCCTCCATAGTACACGCCTGCGCAAGGAAAGATTACCTTGTGCAGGCATGTACTACGGAAGACAGAGAATGAACTTCAATCCAATATTGCAGCCAGCATGCAGCCAGCAGGTAAGGAAAGGGTGAATCAAACACCCGAAAACTCCACCCATATGACCCAAAACCAGTCCCGCCAAATTCAGGTGACAGGTTCCCTTTAATATCTGCCCTCAGTCACTGGCTTTACTACTCTGGCGGAGAAAATTGCGCGGGAGCCCACGCCAATTTTTTCCGCCATTTAACCCTTTATTTTAAGAGCTAGAACGGCCAAATTTTGCAGATACACACTACTGACATTAGTAGTGTGGAATCTGCAAAAAAAATGGAGAGAAGACATGGTTTACTGTATGTAAACCATGTCTCAAATCATGTCGGGTTTTAGGAAGGAGAAGGAAAAAGCCGGTAATTGAATTACCGGCTTTCAAGCTGTATAGCGCTGGAATAAATATTAATATATATACATATATGTGTCTCACTGACATATATATATATGTATATATATATATATATATACCTATTCTATGTGTACACATTTATTCTACCTATTCTACTGTAAGCTGTCAGTGTGATTTTACTGTACACCGCACTGAATTACCGGCTTTTCTCTCTAACAGCGCTGCGTATTTCTCGCAAGTCACACTGCTTGTCCGTGTGTAATCCGTATTTTTCACGCTTCCATAGACTTTCATTGGCGTATTTCTTGCGCAGTACGGTGACAAACGCAGCATGCTGCGATTTTGTACGGCGTAGAAAGCCGTATCATACTGATCAGTAAAATACGGCAAATAGGAGCAGGGGCATAGAGAATAATTGTGCCGTATTTTTTGCGAGTTTTACGGACGTAGATTCTGCGCTCTTACGTCCGTAAAACTCGCATGTGTGACGGCGGCCTAACAGGGGAAACCGTAACATTAGCCAAGCACAACATGCTGAGCAGCAGTGCATAAGGACACTGTAGGGACATAAGGACAATTCAGGGACAACGCAATTTAGAGTAGACCCAGTAATTAAGCGTGAAGGAAGGGTGGGGTAGATGGGGAAAGCTGGATATATGGAGCGCCAATAAGGCCTAGCAATATATCGGGTCTACATGTAGGCTGCGAACTGTGCCAGCCCTGTAGGGGTGGTTATTAAGAAAGAACTTACAGCTATAATGGAATACCAAAACAAAACAAGGCATAAAGTTAGTATCAATAACCCAATAACCTTATAACACAAATAAAACAATGGTGCACCTTAAGAAAAATAGACCTTCTCAGGCCCTCATAGCTGGTAAAATAACAAATCAAATCTGGATTCCAAGTAAACGTCTAATAGAGGCCAAAGGCACTGAAGAATCATAGAAAAGAAACTGGAAAACAATCCTAAACTGTGAAGTGAAAAAACATTAGTATGCGTCAATACCATTAACACAAGCTTTTCTGTCTGCTATAAAACAGACAAAAGACAATATTGACACCAAAGGATTCTAAGGCTGCAATTTGAATTGCCTAGGTGTGGATCAAAGCTCCAGGAGGAGCTATAGTAATCGTTGGGTCTCAAGGGGGGCCCGATGAGGCCTGCAGCTCAGATGGTCTGTCTCCCGACCGCGGCAATGACGATGATGGTTGTGGGGCAGGTGAGGGGGGATTCATAAGCTGTAGCTTGGTGAGGCAGCGGCCCGCGCCCTCCGGGGAAAGGACCGTGTGAACCATCTCACCGTGGGTAAATATCAGCTTAAAGGGGAATCCCCAACGATACTTAATGTTTTTGGAACGTAAAACTTCCAAGTATGGTCTCATTGCCCGTCTTTTCGCAATAGTAGTAGGGGCCAGGTCCGGGAACAGTTCGTAGGAGTGCCCCTGGAAAACCAAAGATGTAGAATTTCTTGCAGCTTGGAGAAGTTTATCTTGAGTTTTATAATAATGTAGCTTTAAGATTATGTCTCTCGGGGGGCCATTGGGGTTTTTCCTGGTTAAGGCTCTGTGAATGCGGTCCATCTCAAGGCGTTCAATAGAAATGGCGGGTAGAAGTTCTTGGAACAGAGCTGTGGCCGTTGACTGGAGGTCTGTAATGGACTCCGGCAGGCCTCTAATTCTGATATTGCTTCTGCGGGCTCGATTCTCGAAATCCCCTAGTTTGTTGTTGAGGGTATATATCTCCTCATGAAGCGACTCCATATCTTTTTCCTGGGTGGCAAGATTGGTTAGAGCAGAGTCCATTTTATCTTCTAAGTCAGAGATACGAGATCCCAGCTCCCTAATCTCTTTCGTTAGGTCTTTAGTCAGTTTATCGGACATTTTGGATAATTCCGTATGTAAAATAGACTGAAATTGAGAGAGTAGGGCGTTGTGGTCCGGAGTTGGGGTACTAGGGACCCTGGTGGTAGAGGCTGGAATTGTATCTGGCTCTGCTCCGTCCATTATGGAAGAATTAGAGGATTCAGACTGGGAGTGTGGCCCAGGGGACATAGTATCTTCTAGATCCGTCAGCGCCTGGAACCGATTGCTAGCGTACCTGGAGTTAGTTCTACGCTGCTTAGTCATGGGAGCGATGGAATTAGATAGAGAACCACAGTATTATACGACGAGCTTAAAAAGATAGAATCAAGGGAAATGCATGCTGTACGTTGTCCCTTACAGGGGTTGGGGGGTGCTGGTTTCAGGCCATTAATTCCGACTCAGTAAACTTTTAAGGTGTTCCGAGGATTAGAAGGTGGTGACAGTTCCTTTAAGCGGCCAGTGGGCGTCAGCACAGGATCACGTATCTCAGAATTGAGCAGTCTGCAATCCTTCACTATTCACCAAGGTACAGACCCTGCAATCTGCGCTTTCAAGTCTTTTAAAATGGAGGGGGTTAGGATGTTGAGTTGTTTCCTTACAAGATGATACTTTAGTGCTTGGGCCTTTAGATGAAAATGGCGCCAATATAAGTATGCAGACTGTCCGTTCCCTGAATTCCCTCTCCGGCGCTGTTAATAAAGAGGGAAGTGGAGTGCCCCCTGACAGACTTATTTAGTTTTCTTCCCAGGCGACTCTAAATACAGGGTTCTCCCAGCACTCAGGCCCGACGCCACAGTGTCCCTCTCCAGGGGAGGCCAGCCGTGCCTTGCGTTTCCTGTTTATGGGGAAGCTTCTTATAGGGGGAGCACCCCAAGCACAACAGCACGGCCCGTCTTACCTCAGAAAATGCGGCACAAGGAGAGTCACCACAGCAATCGGCGCTCCTCCACTCACTGCCGTCGGACGGACTCGGCCCCGCTGTCGGTCCCCCGCCGCCGAACACACCAGAGCACCAGACGGCCGGCGATGTGGCAGGTAAGCAGACGCAGCCTCGGGGAGGCGGCTCCGGATCCTCAGCACGTAGGTTCTAATCTGTCTCACCGAGACCAAGCGCCGGCCTCACAGCGAGCACAGAGGCCGCGGCGCCGCCTTCTTCGGCAGCGGATCTCCCCCAGCAGAGCCACCGGGTCCCAGATAAACGGGGGTGGGTTCCTCTCTTGCCTCACTGAATTCGATTTTCTTTAATAGGAGGATGAGGTGCGGCAGGTCCACAGGCGAATGGTGGGCCGTATTCTCTCCTGTCAGGCTTCAGGCCTGTTTGCAGGCCTCAGATTTTCAGCGGGTCTAGAGCGTAAATATGCGGTCAATATGATCAAGCAACGACTCTAGGGTCCAGAGGCAGATGTGCGTTGCCTCTAGGTGTATGGATGAGTCCACAAAACCTTCGGATTGATTAGATTGCAAGATCTATCAGTGGAGCACAAGGAGAGTGTGTCCTGCTCCTTCAGATGCAAGCCCACTCCCGCACAATTTTCTCCGCCAGAGTAATAAAGCCAGTGACTGAGGACAGATATTAATAGCCTGGAGAGGGTCCATGGTTATTGGCCCCCCCTGGCTAAAAACATCTGCCCCCAGCCACCCCAGAAAAGGCATATCTGGAAGATGCGCCTATTCTGGCACTTGGCCACTCTCTTCCCATCCCATGTAGCGGTGGGATATGGGGTAATGAAGGGTTAATGTCACCTTGCTATTGTAAGGTGACATTAAACCAGATTAATAATGGAGAGGCGTCAATTATGACACCTATCCATTATTAATCCAATTGTATGAAAGGGTTAAAAAACACACACACATTATTAAAAAGTATTTTAATGAAATAAACACACAGGTTGTTTTAATATTTTGTTGCTCTCTCAATCCACCTGAAGACCCTCACTCTGTAACAAATTAAAAATAATAAACCAACAATATACATACCTTCCGTTGATCTGTAACGTCCCACGATGTAAATCCATCTGAAGGAGTTAAAATATTTTACAGGTAGGAGCTCTGCTATAATGCAGCTGTGCTGCAGCTGTGGATTGAGAGAGCAATATGCAAAAAACTGGGGATATGAGATGGTTTACTGTATGTAAACCATGTCTCATATGATGTCGGGTTTAGGAAGGAGATAGCAAAAGCCTGCAATTGAATTACCGCCTTTCTGCTGTATCGCGCTGAAGTAAATATAAATATATATATATATACATGTGTCTCAATGATATATATACAGTATATGACATTATATATGTTTTTAGGATTTTTTGAGAACATGGATCCATTGTATGTCTGTATGTCGGTTTTGCAAGCCTGCGAGAAAATCTGGCAGTACGGATGCCATGCGGATTACATACGGAGGATGCCATGCGCAAAATACGCTGACACACCCTGCCTACGGAGGAGATACGGACCACTATTTTAGGGACTTTTCTGCGTATTACGGCCGTAAATTACGGACTGTATTTTTATACGCTGAGTGTGACGCCGGCCTAAGCCGAAATCAGGAGTGGAGTGAAGAATTTCCCGCCACTCAAAGAGATTGTGAATCTTGATTCTTTTATTTGTCAGAAACTGAACGTTTCAGCTCCTCCTGAGCTTTCAGCAGCAGTGAAATAGAGTAAACAGTTTCAACATATATTGAATTACACCGAAGTGACATCCGAGAATAATCAGTGATAATTAAATAGCAATCCATAATATAGCATGAAATAACAGTGTTAAATATTTAAAAGAAAATTAATTTTACAAAATATTAATAAACAGATACAGCTCTGGCAAAAATTAAGAGACCACTGCAAAATTTTCAGTTTGACGTTCCAAGCAATAAATTTTGTATTTATTTTCTGAAAATGAGAAATGGTCAAACTACGGCTGGGTTCACACTGCGTTGTGTGAACCCGTTTAACGGACTACGTTACACCGCGGCATAACGCGGTGTAACGTAGTCCGTTAACGCCGCCATTACTTGCAATGTGCCGTCATTGAGTGACAGACCCGAGACGCAGGCTGCAGCGTTTCTGGGTCCGTCACTGCTAGCGCAGGTAGAGGTAGCAGATGGAGCTATCAGATCCTCCATCTGCGCTAGCGCAGTGCCAAAGTTGGCACTTGCGTTAGTGCAGTCCCTCGCAGTGTCCTGTCCTCACCGCACCTTCTCCTGTATGAGCGGTCACGTGGGGCCGCCCATTACAGTAATGAATATGCGGCTCCACCCCTATGAAAGGTGGAGCCGCATATTCATGAGTGTAATCGGCGGCCCCACGTGACTGCATACAGGAGAAGCTGCGGCCAGGACAGGACACTGTGAGGGAGCCGGGTGAGTATTTTAATAACAGCGGGCGGGCGGCGCACAGGGGGTGGGAGGGGGGTGGGGACAGGGATCTTTATTTTAAACACGAGAAACAAAAAAAAAAAGGATTTATCATATCTTCTCTACAGCAAACGCTGCTGCAGAGAAGATATGAATGGCGGCTTCAGCATCACGTGGGGGGGACAGCGCTTACTGTAGTGCTGTCTCCTGCACGGCACACGGACTGCACACGGACAACGTCCGTGTGCGGTACGTGTTTTACACGGACCCATTGACTTTAATGGGTCCGTGTAATCCGTGCGCTCCCACGAACACTGACATGTCTCCGTGTTTTGCACACGGACACATGGTCCGTGAAAACACGCTGACATGTGCAGAGACACATTGATTTCAATGTGTCTACGTGTGTCAGTGTCTCCGGTGAGGAAACTGTCACCTCACATACCGGAGCCACTGATGTGTGAAACCGGCCTAAGGCCAATTTACCACCAGTAAAACTGGTTAAATTTTTCTGCAATTGTCTATAGAAAAATACTGTATGCAATGATAATTTGCTCTTTTGCTTTCTTACTGCATACCTTCATACCTTTTTTTCAGAAATGTTGGGATTTCGAATTGAGAAAATATAATTGCATTTTTTAAACTTTTCTTCCAGTCTCCCTATAGTCACATATGGCGAAAAAATTGACCAAAGAGTGTAAAGTTATACAGTGGATTTAAAGGCACAGTAGATATGAGTTATCATGAAAATCTTGTCTGACCTGTTAAACACAGATTTTCTGCACAACAAAATCCAGCTACCGCCCCCCTCGAGTCTGTGCTATATGGGATCATGGCCTAAGACTTCCTTCACACTTTTTTTTCTCAGACAGGACAGTGATTTATAGAGTTTCATTGATCTATAAACACATCAGTTTTAAAAACAGATCCATGTCTCTGGTCCGTGAGATTCAGAGCATGTCCTATTATCATCCATTTTGTGGACTCAGCCATTACATTTTATGGGAATCCATCGAAAACAGATAAAACATAGTACACATACTGACTGCTTCAGTGCTCCACCTGAGTTTTATCCATTGCCAAAAGTCAATGGATAAAAAAAGTTCAGACAATGTATCTGCTTCATAAAGAAGAATAAAAAACAGATGCAATTGGGATGACACTTGAGGGGGGGGAAAAAAAAAAAAAAAATCGGTTCATTTTTCATGCATGGTAACACACTGATGAGAATGCAGACAAATGCTGGTTCAATACTGTCCGCAGGTGTCTAGACCCAAACTTGACAGCCTCTTAGATACACCGGAGACTTTCAAGTTTGGGTCAGGAGACCCATGAACAGTCAGTGCATCACAGTCCGAACTTGACCTGGCTATGTTCTCACGATGCACTTTTGGTGAGTTTTTTATGTTCGTGGGAACATAGCTTAAGGGTATGTTCCCACAGTCAGTAATCACTGTGTACATCTGCAGCGTCCAACCCGCAGCGGCCAGATGTTACAGCATAGTGGATGGGATTTGAAGAAATCCCATGTCCACTATGCGTGCAACGGCATCCATGGCTTCCCTGCGGAGACTGACATGCGGCACATCTTTCCAGACCGCAGCATGTCAATTTATCTTGTGGAGACGCTCCGCAAGATAAATGTCTCCGTACAATGTATAGGAAGCGGTGATTCCTCACAGGGTTCAATGATCACATGAGGAATCACCTGCGTTCAAAAGCCAGCTTTGGACGCAGCGGACATGTACTGGGTCCAAAGCACTTCTGGATCCTGACAATGGAAACATACCCTTACACACCGATGTGTTAGGGTATGTGCACACGATGCGGATTTTGATGTGTTTCCGCAGCAGTTTCCCATGCGTTTACAGTTCAATGTAAACCAATGGGAAACAAAAAACACTGTGCACATGCTGAGGAAAAAAAGCGCGGAAATGCAGCGGTTTACATTCTGCAGCGGTTTTACAACTGCTCCAATAGAAACCGCAGTGAAAACCGCATAAAAACCGCGGTAAATCCGCGATAAATACGCAGCAGTTTTCCACTGCGGATTTAACAAATCTGCTGGAATCCGCTGCAAAAAAAATCCGCAGTGGACCCAGAATACGTGTGCACATACCCAAAAAGCCGCAAAAGGGTTGAACCACATATTGGGTTGGATGTAAGTGTCCAAAACTCTGCCCACTGCAACTTCCAATATCCAGACAAGACAGACACAGTGTGTGGCATCACCCTAGTCAGGCCTCATTCAGATGTATATTCTACACCTGTGTTTCAGATAGAACCCATACTCATTTCAGCCTATGGAACTGTTCACATGGCCATGTTTTTTTTTTTTTCAAACTATGTGTCGGCAAAGCAAGTCACGGAGACACGTCCATTTTTAAACCAAGTCATGCATCAAAATCACCCTACAAACCTACAGGTCAGTGAAAATCATGGACAGCCCATGGATGCCACCCATGTGCAACCTGTGTTCTATCTATTTTTAACTTTGCCATGGGTGGGAGAAGCTTTGCAATTTTCTTTTTTTTTTTTTTTTGCGTATGAGAAAATCACTGATGAAACACTGATGGTAAAAAAAACTGACAAACTGACCAGACACTGATGAAAATTGGTACCTTTGTTCTCGTATGAGAAAAAACTAACATTTGAACGAGGCTTAACGTTGCCCTAAAGTGAATTAAACATCTGGCCAGTAATTATCTAATCATTTCCTAAGTGAGGAAATCCCAAGTAATTATGGTGGGAAAGAAGGAATAAAAAAGGAATACAATTAAAGAAAAAAAATCAATACATAGACGTTGCAAATGCGATAACATTATTACTAATTGGCAAAGTAATATGTGAGGCACACAATATAAAAATGTGCGGCGTGCTAGACCAACACAAGCAACACATTTTTCAGTACCAAATGGGTTAAATGGTTTCCACCCTAGAAATGTTTGCATCCAATAGGATTTTGTCTTGATACAAATAGGGGGTTTGTAATAAGGTTTGGCAGTGGCTGCTTAGGGCATAGTAACAATGGCTGCATGGAGTACTGTGGTGAGTTATCCCAAGATGCTGGGCTTCCCAGGGTGAATTCGATGCCGTTTTCCAAATATATCACTTTAATTGTTAATATTCCAAATGTGTTGCTCACCCCCCCCCCCCATTGATATTTGCATAAAAATAAACTATAGCAAGGGTAGCTAAATTAAAGCGTACCTCCAGTTTTATAGGACCATGATTGTAGTGCAAGATAGATTTTTTTTTTTTTTTTTTTTTTTTTTTTAAAGTCACTTTTAGTGATTTGTGCCCATAACCTGCAGTACCCCCCGTCAGAAGACCGTTGTGGGCCATAATGAAATATGCAGCATCCTTCCGTCCTCCGGGTGGGAGTGAGTGCTGTAAAATCCTGTGGCTCATATTTTACAGTAGCCTGCGGTGCATTGGGTGGTCTGTACTGTGGGTGCTCAGTAGAAATTAATAGGCTTAGAAAAACAATTCTACATAGTCCTGCATTATAATAATATTCTTGAGGAAGCTGAAGGTATGCATTAATTGTGTAATATGGTTGTGGTTTTTTTTTTCCCCTGAAATTAGTGATCCTGGCAAAGGTTGTCCCTAGTGATGAGCGAATGTGCTCATTATGGTGTTATCTAAGCATGCTCAGGTGCTAACCAAGTGTCATCGGCGTGCTCGAATGCTATGTCCGTGTCTCTCGGCTCTTAGACAGCCACAACACAGTCAGGGCTTGCTTGTGAGGCAATCCCAGCATGTGTTGCGGCTGTCTAATAGCCGAGAGACATGCAGCTGCGGGGACTTGAACATAGCATTCGAGCACGCCAAAGACACTCGGTTAGCACACGAGCATGCCCAGATAACACCTTATCCCAGCACATTCTCTCATCAGTAGTTGTTACTCTGGGACCCGGCCCGGACGACATTAGTAGTAATTGGGCTGGAGACAAGCCTGGCGCTGTATGTGTTCAAGAGCTGCCTGGCTTTTCATACACTTCTGGAATATCAATGTACTCTTCCTTTTTGCGCAAGCTTTAATTGTTCTGTGTCATCCATCTTAGGCCGGGATCACACACAGTGAGATACGGCCGAGTCTCTCTGGTTAAAACCAAGCTCTGGCACCGGCACTCCAGAGCGGAGCGTACGGCCGCATAACAATACATGGAGCCACACGCTCCGCTCCGTAGTCCCGGTGCCAGAGCAGGGTTTTAATGTGCGAGACTGGGCCGTATCTCGCTGTAGTGTGACTCCGGCCTTATGCACATGTACTGAAAACAGTCATCAGGCCTTAGGCTGGTTTCAGATGGCCGTACAAATCCCACGCTAGTCACAGCTATGACAAAAAGCGTTAAATCTGCCAACTGGAAGCCAATCCAATGCTGCGTGACAGATGGTACCTGTGTTGGCATCCACATGCCACGCTTACAAGTGAAGTAATGATTTTTTATTTATTTTAATACTAACAACTTAACTTGATTACACTCGTAATGTGGATATATACTTTAATTTGTGAAAAGCTCAGCTCCCTTCTTTTCACTGCTGAAACCATGCCCATAACCATTGATGACTAACCTGAAATTAGTCACCGAACTATCGATATACCTGAATTTTTCGATCTGATTTCAGCTCTGGGAAGCGGACAACGCTTTGGCAGGCGGGGTAAACATGATGAAAGACCGACTCTGCAGCCAGAGGCCTCCTCTCGAAGAAATCCGCAATGGGACATTGATTCCACCAAACAAAGCAATAGCTGCGGTGTGAAATAAATGTTTATTTCTCTGAGGCCACCCCCACCCCACCAGCCTTTATAACAAATATATATATTTTTTTATATAGAACTGTAAGATGTCTAAACCTGTCGTCAAGGACATAAAGCAAGAAGCCGCTGAAAGAAATGTGCTAAACCAAGTATTCTGGACAGCTAGGACGATGTTTCAGGTAATTTTGTGTTCTAGTTATAGTGTTTTATTAGTTTGTTGGCTGACTGCTCATATATATACATACTGCCCGAATATCAGAAAACAAGCGTTCACGGGAAAAACACCTTCCGGATAATCGTGCTGTGGAAATGCACATTAAGGGCTTTCACGACTATTATGCCAGTTGCACAGCTCAGATCTGCGATTATTTTCTCATACCGATTCATCATGAGCACATTGGCAACATCAGAGAATCACACTTATCCGTACGAGTCTATGGGTCCATATGAAACCACATCAGACTGCACTCAGATGTCATCCCAGTGCAGTGCGATTCCAGCGGATGCCAGCAATGAAGAAATTACTTTCTCCGTCTCCTTCAGCACTTGTGCTGCGATTCTCTCATATGAGAGGCTAGGATCACAGTAGCCTGACATCGGCTCGCAGCAGAATTTGAGCCGAATGCCACTAGCATATCACATCCGATGCTCTCACAACGTATGCTTTACACTAATGTGACACCGACCTTAGTGTGATGTTCTCAAGTACAAATTTGCCTAACTTTCTTTTTGAAGGTTCCTTTAAACTCCGAAGTAACAGTAGCATTTTCTGAGATTCTCAATCATGCGGATGATATTGATGCTGAAGACTCTGACAATCCACAGATGTGCAGTGACTATGTAAAAGACATTTATGCCTACTTGAAAGAACTTGAGGTTTGTGGTGTGTGTGTATATGGTGTTTTTTTTATTTCTTTAATTTTAAATGTTCTCTGTGCCTGTGTGAGCAGGTTGCGGGATGCAGTAACAGAAAGGAGGCAGAGCAAGGGTTAACATACTTACTGTTAACAGACACATACTCCATGCATGGAGGAAGGTGGGGGGGAAAGGGGTATTGAGAGAAATAGGCTATGCAGTTTGAGGAAAATGCAAGATACAATAACAGTGCTCAAGGTGTGACTTATCCGGTCCTGACGACATCCAGCATGCAATGTCCACAGGATGGGGAATGGCGCTGTCACGGATCCCTCTCCGTGCTGTCAATTTGTCACGTACCCGCTCTAAGGACGTGACTTGGGGTTGCGCCTGCAAGGGTTAATCTATCTCCTCACTCTCAGTCCAGCATTCAACCTCTGTCCTATGCTGTAATGGGAGCATAAAGCGCACACCGACCCAGACCACACACCCGCTTATACACGCTGCCACCGAATACATGGGCGATGAGTCCCGGAAATTACTACCAATACTGTCTACCACTCATAAGGCTCACACATTTTAGGCTATGGATTCTTTAGAACATACAAGGTTCAACTGTTAAAGTGTATGCTTCAATACATATAAGTACAGTGCGTACAGTAAAGATACAAAAATATGGTAATAAAAAGACATACAGGTATGCGAAACAGTATAAAATAAACAGGAGAAAGCTATTTCTGTAAGTTAACTTGTAATCTGCTTCTGCTCCTTGAGAGTAGGATGAATATCGTTTATTTTGATGACTACAATAAATTACAAAAAACTCCATTTAAGTTGAGTGACTAAGTTTATCTTTCACTATATAAGGCTGTAATTGACATCTCTCTTCAAAGAGCTAGGAGGTGTCAAATGTTCCCTTTCTTCTTGGTTCCCAGCACGACCCCCTGGTGAGATTGGAGACAGAAGTCTGCAGTCTCAGGAAAATACATATTAACACCTGGGTGAGACCTGCAGCCTTCAGGACAGATGTTCAATTATTACTAGTCACCCAATAAACCTATACATAGTTCACTGCACACATTTTTATACATAGTTCACTACAGGCGCTAACAATGGTTAACGTGTAGTGTGTCCGGTGTAGTCCTGTTTGACGTTGATGAGCAGCATCCTGGCGCCGACGATTAGTCTCTGGTGTCTTTTGGGGACTCTTTGGTCCAAGATACAGAAAAGGGAGAGTAGCTCAGTTCACAGCGAGCCTAACATGGCTCAATAAACATGTATCGGGGGTAAGGGTACAGTTCACGGTAGTACCCCCAGTCTCTCAAGCGGTATGCACGTGGTACTCACGAGCCCGGAGTGTTTGGCACCTTGCTTTGCGGGAGCCAATGGGCACTCAGCACATCTCTGGTCATAGTCTGAGTACGAGCTGGAATGCTGCAGCGCAGGCCTACATTGCTGCGATGCTTGAGGAACGGAGCACACTCTTCTCCTTGCTGTGTGTTCCCGCCAAGTCTGACCGCTTCCGTGTATACGCTCTCTCCCTTTTTGCTTAGCCATGCCCCCTGCAGACCAGTGCAAAGGTTGGTCCGGTCCCCTAAGCTTTCCACCGAACAAGAGAGGAGACAGTTCCGAAACCCGACGCAAGAGAGGTACCCCCAGTTCTTCTTACACCTGAGCAGACAGAATCCTCGTTGTTTTATAAATGATGCAATGACAATCCAAAAGATTTCTTAAATTAAGCCCACCAAGGTGCGGTATGCAGTTCATTTAAGGTTGACACCTCTTTAGACCTCCTTTATCATTCAGCAGGAGTCGCTGTGAAAAGGTTGCTCCATATAGTCAAATTCATAACTATTTACATCTCATTCTTACTAAATCTGCAGGATGAAGCCTGTAACTTATCTTATTTTGCAAATTAAGGTCAAGCAGTCTGTACATCCACATTATCTGCAAGGAATGGAAGTGAATGAACGTATGCGAGCGATCCTCGTAGACTGGTTGATGCAAGTTCACTCCAAATTCCACCTAATCCAAGAGACTCTCTACATGGCTGTTGCAACTTTGGATCGCTTCCTACAAGTAGGATTCTTTACATATGATGTCTACAACTTCATTTTGCTACTTTTTTTTTTTCTGCTAGATATACTGTACATGGTTGTACCTGGGTGGTGAGAGACACTACTGCTTTCTGTACATCTTTGTTGGTTGGAGGGGAAAATGCATTTATTCTTCATAATTTTGCAATTGTCTTAAGGTTCATCCTGTCCGAAGGCATAAGCTCCAACTGGTGGGAGTTTCATCACTCTTTGTGGCCTCAAAATATGAAGAAATGTATTATCCAGAGATTGCAGACTTTGTCTATATAACAGACAATGCCTATTCCAAGGCTGAGATTCGAGAAATGGAAAGAACAATACTTGATAAGCTGGGATTTGACCTGGGAAGACCGTTACCAATTCACTTTCTTCGCAGAGCCACAAGGTGTTGCCGTGTATGTAGCTTCATATTCAACTTTAAGGTTTTGCTGTCTCTTACACTCGGGATACAAAAATATTTAGAATTGAGAGTCCTCAGTGGTTGATACCTTTTTTAATAGCTAACTGAAAAGATGGTAACAAATTGTAAGCTTTCGAGACTACTCAGGCCTCTTCATCAAGCAGAGACTAATAGAAATTCTGAAGAATCACATATTTATGCACAACACAGCACAGAAAAATGCCTTAGATAAGACAGGTGACGTTATGCAGAATTACCATTATGTGAGTGATTAACAGGTATGTCCATAAATATTGGAACAGTTCATAAGGAGTGTGAATGTTTTGTCCTCTGCTTGGGGTCTGGTTCTGTTGTGATCCCTCATAGTCTGAGGGGCAAGTTCCTTAGTTGATGTAAAAAGACATAAATCCATGTGACACACTCATTCCTCCACTAAGGCTGTCAAAGGTCGTCATCAGTTTATATTCACATACTCTTCTGCCTCTCTTAGATTTGAAGCTACTTTTTACACCAGTAATTTCATGTCCATAATGTTATGATTTGGGAGACAAATGTATTGCCACAGGTAGATCCGATGTAAAAAAGACATAAATCCATGCGAGACATTCATTCCTGCACTAAGGATACAGTGTGACATATCCTGTTACAGTGAGATTGTGGAGTGCTTAGCAACATTATATCTGGCGATTTTTCTATTTTATGGTGTTTACTGGATGCAAGACTCTCGAGTGTCTTCTAAATAGTCACAAGTTTAACTTTTTTTTTTTTTTCCCCCCAACTTATCTGAGAATTGCTGTTGAGCAGCAATTGTCGTCATGTTGCCGCCGTCAGTCTGGCCGTAGACAAGCAATTATTTTGCACTTTGATTAGGCACTAACTTTATTTTCGTTCTGCTCTCAGGTGGGGTTTTTTTTTTCCTGTCTTTTAATAAAAGCGAACATTCTGACTGCATTCCGTGAACTGAAAAATAAGCAGCCATATAGTCCCATAAAACATAGACTTTATTAAACAACATTAAAACCATCAAATAAAATACAATGATGCAAACAGGGGAATAGACGTGCGCTACAATAGCCATAAATATTTAAACACAGAAAAAATAGAGTTCCATACACAAAGAAAATTTTTAAAAATTCTACATTTTATTAAAGATACTGTTAACACATTTAAATGACACAAGAATCGAAAAAGACAAAAGCCCTAGTTCAGAAACAAGTACCGTATAAGCCGACCCAAGTATAAGCCTAGGGTAGGAAATGCAGCAGCTACCGGTGAATTTCAAAAATAAAAATAGATGCTCCATACCATTCATTATTGCCCCATAGATGCTCCATATAAAACTGTGTCACATATAATGCTCTGCACCGTTCATTATGGCCCCATAGATGCTCCACATAAAGCTGTGCCCCACATATAATGCTCTGCACCGTTCATTATTGCCCCATAGATGTGCCATATAAAACTGTGCCATATATAATGCTGCTGCTGCAATAAAAAAAAAAAAAAAAACATACTCGCCTCTTGCTTGCAGCTCCTCAGTGTCCCGTCTCGGCATCTCTCCGCACTGACTGTTCAGGCAGAGGGCGGCGCGCACACTAGTACGTCATCGCGCCCTCTGACCTGAACAGTCAGAGCAAGAAGACGCGAAGACAGAGCGGTGCCCGGCGTGTGGAACGTGGACAGGTAAATATGACATACTTACCTGCTCCCGGTGTCCCTGGCTCCTTCTCCCGGACAGCTGGTCTCCGGGGGGCCGCAGCCTCTTCCTCTGTCAGCGGTCACTGGCACTGCTCATTAGAGAAATGAATATGCAGCTCCACCCCTATGGGAGTGGAGTCCATATTCATTACTTTAATGAGCGGTCCCACGTGACCGCTGAACAGGGGAAGAGCTGCAGCACCCAAAGACCGTGGGGCAGGCAGGGGGAGCGCCAGGAGCCCCGGAAGCAGGTAAGTATGCCTCAGACCTCTCTCCCCCCTCACCCGCCGACCCCACCACCGACCATGACTCGAGTATAAGCCGAGAGGGGCACTTTCAGCCCAAAAATTTTGGCTGAAAATCTCAGCTTATACTCGAGTATGCACGGGTAAGTCCCCGGCACAACCAGTAAATTTATGTGGACCCAAATCATGGTACTAGTATACGCCACTATGAGTCATATTAATTATATGGCACCCAATTCACATAACATCACTGTAAGTCAAAGCATTGGATGCCTGTAAAATAGTGCATGCCCCAACGGCTGTCACAGTGACCAGCACCCATATAGGGGAAAAGAACAGTAGGGGTGTATCTAGTAATGAAGTATCTTACCCATGATGAAAGAAAATCTGATGCCGGGGTATCGAATCAACCCCCTTTGATGGCCATAAATAGCGGGCTGGATCACCCAAAAATAGCCCTGCCATAACATAGTATAAAGCCACATTATAATAGATATCTATAGCTACAAAATAAATATTGGACAAGTGCCCCAGCTTTAGCAAGAATAATGTCAAGCATTAATACATACCTAATAAGCGCAGGATATATTATGGCCTAGACCATTGATGGCGGACCTTTTCGAGACTGAGTGCCCAAACTGCAATGCAAAACCCACTTATCGCAAAGTGCCAACACAGCAATTTAACCTGAATACTGAGGTTTTAGATTAGAAAAACAACTTGGACACTAGCGCTATTTAGAGTCTATAGCAAAGAGCTTGTAAGTGCTGCAATACAAGCCACCGATTCCAGTGAAGGGTCTGCTCTTGAGAATGGAGAGGATTTTTAATCAAAAGTAAAATTGCAAATCTTTTTTTTTTTTTTTTTATTATCAAATAAAATGATTAACTTTTGGAATTACAGTGAAATAATATAATGTTACATAAGGGCAGTGAAAAACATGACTTAATTTAAATATGTCATAACAAAAGATATACAAAAAAATCCCTTGACTAAAATAAACTATGATGCAAGCAGAAAGTTCTCTCAAATACAGTATGATACCCCCCACAGTGAACTCCTCCATACGCACAGTATAGTGACCCAACTGTGACGTCCCCCCCCCCCCCACATTACAGTATGATTCTCCAACTAGAATTACCACCCAGCTCTCCATACAGTATAATGGGCGTGAGTCCTTCAGACAGTACAATGGCCCCACATAGTCCTACATAAAGTAATGGACCCCACATATTGTATTCCATACAGTGATCCATAAAGTAGAATAGGCCCCACATGGTGCTCCGTACTGTATAATGGTCCCACATGGTGCTCCATGAGGAATAATGGCCTCACTTTAAAAAAAAAAAAAAAAAAAAAAAAATCTACTCCTCTCCAACGCTTATCTTGTCTGTTCATATATCAGTCCTAGCCGTGCGCTTGCAGAGGAGAATGACTGTGGTGCTAGTGATGAGGCGTGTGCCCACCAGGAGGGCTCTGTGTGCCCCCTGGCCTAGGCCATTTCATACCCCCTCATTCCAGATTATACACCCTCTGTGTGTCTGAGTATGATAGAAAGAGATCTGCACGCATTTCAACAAATCGTAGACAGCATGAGAGAATCAGTGGAGCGATAAAACTTTTGTCTTTGTATAAAAAATAAAAAAATAAAAAAATTCACAAGACGAAATGCAAAGTAGCTGAAAAAATACTACTGTTCGGTGTGTTTCCCCTTGGTCATTTGTACGGTATTATTGAATCGTGCTGGTCCCAGTGGTTATTTGCTTTCTCAGTTGACAGAACTTGGCGCTATAGTACACTTGTGAGCTTTAGACTTTATTATACCTCAGTATTTGTATGCCCAACCCACAATTGCTGTAAGGCATGTTTCACACGTCAGTGTCTCCAGTACGTGAGGTGACAGTTTCCTCACGTACCGTAGACACATAAAAATCAATGCATCTGTGCAGATGTCATTGATTTTTTTTTTTTTTTTTTTTTTTTGCAGACCGTGTCTCGGTGTGCAAAACACGGAGACATGTCAGTGTTCGTGGGAGCGCACGGATTACACGGACCCATTAAAGACAATGGGTCCGTGTAAAACACGTACCGCACACGGACGTTGTCTGTGTGCCGTGCAGGAGACAGCGCTACAGTAAGCGCTGCCCCCCCCCCCCCCACTGGTGCTGAATCCGCGATTCATAACTTCCCTGCAGCAGCATTTGCTGCAGAGAAGATATGAATAATAGTGTTTAAAATAAAGATCTATGTGCGCCCCCCGCTGTTCTGAAAATACTCACCAAGCTCCCTCGTTGGCTGTCGCTGCTTCATGTTCTGGCCGCACCTTCTACTGTATGCGGTCACGTGGGGCTGCCGATTACAGTCATGAACATGCGGCTCCACCTCCCATAGGTAACCCTTCATTACCCACATTTTCTGGGGTGGCTGTGGGCAGATCTTTTGAGCCAGGGGGGGGGCCAATAACCATGGACCCTCTCCAGGCTATTAATATCTGCCATCAGTCACTGGCTTTACTGCTCTGGCAGAAAAAACTGCGCGGGAGCCCACACCAATTTTTTCCGCCATTTAACCCTTTAGTTTAATAGCTAGACAGCCCAAATTTTGCACATACACACCACTAACAGTAGTGTGGAATATGCAAAAAAAAATGGGGATATGAGATGGTTTACTGTATGTAAACCATGTCTCATATCGTGTCGGGTTTAGGAAGGAGATCGCAAAAGCCGGCAATTGAATTACCGGCTTTTAAGCTATCTAGCACTGTATTAAATAATAATATATACATTAATATATACATATGTGTCTCAATGACTTGTGTATGTATGTATGTATGTATGTATATATATATATATATATATATATATATATATATATATATATATATATATATATATATATATTTATATATTCTCAGTATATATGCCTACGGAGGAGATACGGACCACTATTTGGGGGCTTTTCCGCATATTACGGCCGTAAATTACGGACCGTATTTTTATACGCCGAGTGTGAGGCCGGCCTAAATCTCCAAAGTCCCAGCTTCTCCTGGCAATGCCAGCCATGGCAAAGAGACCCCAGTTTTGTAATGTATTTATTTGATACTGTGTATGCTTTTCTTCTAGGCAGAGGCCGAGCATCACGTTCTTGCAAAATATTTTATGGAACTTACCTTGTTAGACTATGACATGGTTCACTATCGGCCTTCCATCATAGCAGCCGCATCCCTGTGCTTGGCTCAAAAGGTTCTCAACTGGGGGACATGGGTACGTAGCCAGTACTTGTTAGTTTTTGACTTGTCTGCATATTCCTAAATTCTAAACCCAACAAAATCCCTATACTTTGTAATTCCAGTAAACTGCTTATCTTTTGTTTCCATACAGGATACCATAGTCCAGCATAACACTGGCTACACTGAAGATGATCTGCTCCTGGTCATGCAGCACATAGCAAAGAATGTAGTAAAGGTCAATAACAATATGACAAAATATGTTGTAAGTATTTTTTAATTTTTGCAATAAGAAGCTTATTTTAAGGCTGGAGTCACAATACAACCCCTGGCAAAAATTATGGAATCACCGGCCTTGGAGGATGTTCATTTAGTTGTTTAATTTTGTAGAAAAAAGCAGATCACAGACATGGCACAAAACTAGTCATTTCAAATGGCAACTTTCTGGCTTTACGAAACACTAAAAGAAATCAAGAACAAAAAATGTGGTAGTCAGTAATGGTTACTTTTTTAACCAAGCATAGGGAAAAAATTATGGAATCACCCTGTAAATTTTCATTCCCCAAACTAACACCTGCATCAAATTTAGATCTGATCATTTAGTCTGCATCTAAAAAGGAGTGATCACACCTTGGAGAGCTGTTGCACCAAATGGACTGACATGAATCATGGCTCCAACATGAGAGATGTCAATTGAAGCAAAGGAGAGGAATATCAAACTCTTAAAAGAGGGTAAATCATCACGCAATGTTGAAAAAGATGTTGGTTGTTCAGTCAGCTGTGTCTAAAATCTGGACCAAATACAAACATGGGAAGGTTGTTAAAGGCAAACATACTGGAAGACCTCAAAGCATCAAGACCGGAAACTTCAAACAATATGTCTCCAAAACAGGAAATGCACAACAAAACAAATGAGCAACGAATGGGAGGAAACTGGAGTCAACGTCTGTGACCGAACTGTAAGAAACCGCTTAAAGGAAATGGGATTTGCATACAGAAAAGCTAAACAAAAGCCATCATTAACACCTAAACAGAAAAAAAAAACAAGGTTAGAATGGGCTAAGGAAAAGCAATCGTGGATGACTGGATGAAAGTCATATTCAGTGATAAATCACGAATCTGCATTGGGCAAGGTGATGATGCTGGAACTTTTGTTTGGTGCCATTCCAATGAGATTTATAAAGATGACTACCTGAAGAGAACATGCAAGTTTCCAGTCATTGATGATATGGGGCTGCATGTCAGGTAAAGGCACTGGGGAGATGGCCGTCATTACATCTTCAATAAATGCACAAGTTTGTTATTTTGGACACTTTTCTTATCCCATCAATTGAAAGGATGTTTGGGGATGATGAAATCACTTTTCAAGATGATAATGCATCCTGCCATAGAGCTAAAACTGTGCAAATATTCCTTGAAAAAAGACACATAAGGTCAATGTCATAGTCTTCAAATAGTCCGGATCTCAATCCAATTGAAAATCTTTGGAGGAAGTTGAAGAAAATGGTCCATGACAAAGCTCCATCCTGCAAAGCTGATCTGGCAACAGCAATCAGAGAAAGTTGGAGCCAGATTGATGAAGAGTACTGTTTGACACTCATTAAGTCCATACCTCAGAGACTGCAAGCTGTTATAAAAGCCAGAGGTGGTGCAACAAAATACTAGTGATGTTTTGGAGTGTGTTGTTGGTTTTTTTTTTTTTTTTGTCTATCATGATTCCATAATTTTTTCCTCAGAATTGAGTGATTTACTAATTTTGTTCCCCTATGCTTTGTTAAAAAAATGTAACCATTACTGACTACCACTTCTTTTTTTTTTTTTTTTCTTTTTTTTTCTACAAAATTAAACAGCTGAATGAACATCCTCCAAGGCCGGTGATTACATAATTTTTGCCAAGGGTTGTGGCACATTTTAAAAAATAAATAAATAAATTTAAAAAAAAAATTGGTCCAATGTTGATCCAGAAAAGTATGAACTGGTGGTGTTCCGGGAAGTGGCCAATATCCGTGGAGGTGTTAAACGCCTCTCCTTTACTAACCACTTGGCTTTGTCAGCGGACATTACACAGCTGACATCAACACACAAGCCATCTGTCAGATGGCCCTATTACTAACCCCGTAGTCAACCGAAAAATACACGCTTACGCGCACACATCCTTTTATTTGTAAAAAGCACTCCCTGATAATTACCCTCTCTTATCCATTTTATTAGCAAAAACAATTATCCACAGGGTCCATTGTAAATCCATAAAATGGAGGTCCCACAACTATGCTCTGCTACATCCAGAGGCTGTGATGAGCGGTTAGATCCATAGCATGACTGCTCACCACAGCAGCCGAATCAGAGTAGCGCAAGAACGAGTGGCGGTGACGTTATTAGTTACCACAGTCTATAAAGGCACGGATGATTGACCTCGTGGAGACCAAAACATCCAACACCGCGGAGACACCATCACGTGTTTCTCAACGCAGGCAGTGAATAGCCAGGCCTTTCCCCGGGAAGGAACAACCAAGGGAAGGGCAGCATCCAATAAAGGAAAACATCCAATAAAGGAAAACCACCTTCCCTTGGTTGTTCCTTCCCGGGGAAAGGCCTGGCTATTCACTGCCTGCGTTGAGAAACACGTGATGGTGTCTCCGCAGCTCCTCTACTTGCATTAGTTACCACAGGTCACAGCTGATGTTTTCTCGCATAGCACTCGTCTGCTGTATAAATCAGTGTGAGCAAGTCCTAGGGCTATGTTTCTACAATGCGTATTTGAGCTTTTGATATTGCAGCATTTCTGAACTTTTGTAAATTAGGTTACTTGCATTTTTTCATGCTGCGGTTTTTGATATTTTGGCGTGTCATGTGGTAAATAAAGCTGCTTTATTATTAATACACCCTAACCTTTTTGTCTTTTGCAAAACTTTATTGATGGCCAAACACACTAAAAATGCATGATATCCATGCAGCAGAAATTCAGTGGGGGAGGGGAATCAGCCGGCACACAGCCTGAAAATTTCAGAAAGCCAGTTGCCTAAATCCTAGGGTGCACTGCCTGCCTACCAGGACGATAGATGGATGGGTAGATAATCTCCTTTTTTTTTTTTTTTCTTTGAGAACATGGCTGTAATGTTAATGGCTGAGTATGTATGGGAATGAAGAAAAAAGACTTGTCGTGAGAAAGAGACCGTGCTTGCTAGGCAACATGCTGGCAACAAGGATCAGCCAGCTGGAAATAACCAGCAGTTTTTTGTTATTAGAATCTTCAGGGATGGATTTAAAAGTTCTTCCATGTGGTTGGATAATAATTTAGGCCTTCTATTCTTCCTATAAATTTGCTTTTAAACTTCTTATTTTTCAGTATGTTAAGAACAAATATGCCAGCCGAAAACTCAACCGGATCAGCACCATCCCTCAGCTCAACTCTAAAGTCTTATTGCGTCTTGCTGCTCCTCTTCTGCCAGAGTTGTAGTAGCTTTATGGATGCAGTGTGTCGTTTTATTACAACTTTGAAAAGTTGTTGCCATTTTTATATCTTTTATTTCAGTGTTGGATTCTATGTGCATTAAATGTTCAGAATAAAAATAAAATATTTACATTTATTACCAGTGGATCAGGTGCTGTGTATTTTCTCCAAAATGAGTAATAACTGGACATTTGGTGGGTACTTAAAGACAATCTGGTAAGATAGATATATAATATTTTTTTTATTTTCTGGAGGACACTAATCGTATTATTTTAGTACTTGGTCAGCCCTATCATTATATGTACCTTTTTTTTTTTTTTGCTGTATTAATAAAAAAAAAAAAAAAAAAATATATAAATATATATATATATATATATATATATATATATATATATATATATATATATATATATATATATATATAATTTTTTTTTTTTTTTTTTAATTAACTCTCTTGCCATAAGCTTCCATGACTGAATACACTCTACTGTAACTGACTGGATCGCCCCATGTGGAGACGTGTTAGTTTCTCATGCAGGTTGTTAGTCAGGGGCATTGCCTGGGTCAGAAAAGATCACATGACACCACCCCCCCGAACAAAAGTCTAAATTCTGCTACCTATTCAATCCTCTATTGTCCTCCAGAGAAGGCGCACTTCAAAGATCAGAAATGCTTAACTACACTGATGGAACAGTACCGCCATGACTAATTACCTTTTTATACCATGTCTGGATAATCCCACTAGATTGTAACTAATACTGCCAGTTAGAAAATGATTCCTTATGACATGACTTTAGCACCACAATATTGTGACCGAAATCGCTCTGGATCCCCATTTATCAGCACGCTATCTTCTTCTATTTCCAAAGACCCAAAAACATATGAGAGATATGGGCCTGAATCAGCCGACAACCTCAGGTATATCGGGGGCATAGCTTATTGTGGTGTGTGTTTAGTTTTCTGCCTGAGGTAAAATTACACACGCACTTCAAATTTTAAACCTACAGTTAATAAACAGAATTCCACTATTGCTTTTTTGAGTTTTGCTTTTAAGGTGTTGAATTGTATGGCTCGTGGACACTATTCTCTTGGTCAGCACACTTGTCATTTTCTATATTACATTTTTTTTTTTCTCCTTACAGTATGGATTTGGCGGTAATCTTAATAGGTGAAGACAGCATCAGACCCACCATCAGTGCATGAATACAGCACCAAAATAACCCGCGGTACAGGAATACAGCACCAAGCAGGGATTGTCTTTTTAGGATTCCCTGCGGATTTTTCCGAATCGTTTTTTAAAAATCCGCAGGTAAAACGCACTGCGCTTTACCTGCGGATTTCTTGCGTTTTTGTGTGCAGATTTCACATGCGGTTTTACACCTGCAGATTCCTATTGAGGAGCAGGTGTAAAATGCTGCGGAATCCACACAAAGAATTAACATGCTGCGGAAAATACAACTCAGCGTTTCTGCGCGGTATTTTCCGCACCATGTACACTGTGGATTTGGTTTTCCATAGGTTTACATGGTACTGTAAACCTGATGGAAAACTGCTGTGAATCTGCAGGCAAATCCGCACCGTGTGCGCATAGTCTTAAACCAAACAAACCGTGTTTTACTCAACATCACTGAGTCCACTGATGCCTTCCAGTTACAGAACTGCTGTCTGGCTGCCGTGCTGTTAAAGTGACTTTAGTGCTGCAGCCAATTCCAGTAAATGAACTCTGACTGTATAGATTCAATGTCCCACTCCAGTCACTGAGCTGAGTGAGTGGCTGCCACCCTGTCATTTGTGATGTCAGTGCTGCAGCTAATTCCAGACACCAACGCTGGAGACTCCGCACTAGACCAAGGACTGTAAGCGTTTTTTTTGTTTGTTTTTTTTTAAGCTACCACCACAAGGTAGACTCTTTTGGCAGGGCTCTACTCTATTAAACATTTTCTTAAAATATCCAATATCCTTCTGTCTATATTTTTCTTTAACTGAACGTCACATACATTTATTTATTTATTTTTTTATTACCAATAATGCACATACAAGAGACAAATACCACCACGTCATGTCCAGATCACATATTACCACCACATAGTTACCAAATACTACAATACTGATCATTATTTAAAGAAAAAAGAGCCATATGACTTGTCAAAAAGAAATCGGACAGTTGCCACACTCCTATCAAATTGATATAAAATGGATATTGCAGTATATTAAATTAATTACTGACACGATTCCCAGTAATCCAAGTGGAACAAAGTGCAATATCTCTTTTATAATTGATAAATTAATCAGAATTGTTTCATCGTACCTATTATTTATATAGGGCCTATTATTTATAGGTCCAATAATAATTATTCTCTATTGACAATTTGATATGATAAACAGTACTGATTTTTGTAAAATACAGAACGAGAGACACCTTTTTCAATTAAGTTATAATGTTTATTGAACAAAATCCTTTACATTTTATGAAAATGCATGTAGAAAAGCTGCGGAGACACTATCACGTGTTTCTCAACGCAAGCAATAAATAGCCAGGTCTTTCACCGGGAAGGAACAACCACAGGAAGGGCAGTATCCCAAAAGGGAAAACCACCTATGCCAAAACATTGTATCCATCCACAGTCCCCGAGGTCATTCATCCGTATGTTTATAGTCCTTTTACTAGGCACTGCTCCTAATAGCCAGTTTCCTACTCCACACTGAGGAGCAAATACCCCGAAACAGCTGTCTGTGGATGGATACCATGTTTTGGCATAGGTGGTTTTCCCTTTTTGGATGCTGCCCTTCCCGTGGTTGTTCCTTCCCGGTGAAAGACCTGGCTATTTATTGCTTGCGTTGAGAAACACGTCATGGTGTCTCCGCGGCTTTTCTACATGCATTTGCATATTTCCCATAAGGGATGGGGGCAGTGTTCTGGATCACTGTGTTGAAACACGTGATGGTGTCTCTGCGGTGTTGGATGTTATGATCTCACCAAGGTCATTCATCCTTATGTTTATATTACATTTTATGAAGTCGTATGAATACATTTCGGTGTTCAACTAGATTCACTTACATCACGTTTCTTGAACTCCACAATACACCGCAATTAAACATCAGTTATCACTGAACACTCGTTGCTAATAGTATTACAATCATATAGATTGCATATAGTAGATCCGTTAGGAAGCTGCAAATGAATACAAACACATTGTAGATCCAGTAGAGACACTGTGCTGTAGCCAATTATGTTTAGAGCTTGTTGCCGCAGCTGATGTGTTCGTCAGAGACCTACTGAGGTATCACCTGTTGTCTATTGTAGACTCTGAGAGACATTAATAAACATTGTCTCTAAGGCCAGGGTCACACTTGCAAGTGTGATGCGAAAAACTTGCGTGAGTCTCTCGCATCAATACCCGGCACTGACATCGGGACCGGAGTGTGCGGCTACATAGAAATACATGCAGCCGCACATTCCGGTCCCGAGTGCCGGCGTCAGTGCCGGGTATTGATGTGAGAGACTCACGCGAGGTTCTCGCATCACACTCGCAAGTGTAACCCTGGCTAAGGCTGCATTTATACAAACACTTATGTTTAGAGCTTATTGCCACAGCTGATGTGTTCGTGGACGACTTACTGAGGTATCACCTGTTGCCTATTGTAGGCTCTGACAGACCTATATAAACATTGTCTCTAGGACTGCATTCATACAAACACTTCTAATTTTAAGTTGCAAGAATTAAATTGAGGCAATTGTCACCGGTTTTCAGTTCAGTGAATGACCTATTCATAGGGAACTATGACTACATTGTCACTTCAAGTTGTATATTGAACTAAAGGTACCGTCACACTGAACGATATCGCTAGCGATCTGTGACGTTGCAGCGTCCTGGCTAGCGATATTGTTCAGTTTGACACACAGCAGTGATCAGAATCCTGCTGTGATGTCGTTGGTCGCTGCAGAAAGTCCAGAACTTTATTTAGTCGCTGGACTTCCTGCTGACATCACTGAATCGGCGTGTGTGACGCCGATTCAGCGTTGTCTTCGCTGGTAACCATGGTAAACATCGGGTTACTAAGCGCAGGGCCGTGCTTAGTAACCCGATGTTTACCCTGGTTACCAGCGTAAAAGTAAAAAAAAAAAAAAACACTACATACTTACCTTCCGCTGTCTGTCCCTCGGCGCTCTGCTTCTCTGCCCTGTGTAAGCACAGCGGCCAGAAAGCAGAGCGGTGACGTCACCTTTTTGGCTCTAACCTCCTCTTTCGGCCTCTCGCAGCATACTAACTCTCCAACACATGAAGATGGAAACTCCCTTGACTTGGTCTTCTCCCGGCTTTGCTCAGTGGATGATTTCACAAACTCCCCTCTCCCACTCTCTGACCACCACCTTCTTTCATTCTCTATCAAGAACTGCCATCCCGCTCAGGTCACCCACACTTTCCACACTTATAGAAACATACAGGCCATTAACACCCAGGAACTTATGAAGAACTTGCAGTCCTCATTGGCCCCAATCTCCTCCATCTCATGTCCTGATTCTGCTCTGAAGCATTACAATGAAACCCTGCAAAGTGCCCTGGATGAAGCTGCTCCTCCTATACATAAAACAACTCGGCACAGACGGCAACAACCGTGGCACACGCTGCAAACACGTTTCCTGCAGCGGTGCTCCAGGTGCGCAGAACGTCTGTGGAGAAAATCTAATCTACCCGAAGATTTCATCCATTATAAGTTCATGCTAAAGACATACAATTCTGCCCTTCACCTCTCCAAACAAACCTACTTCAACACCCTCATCACCTCCCTGTCCAATAACCCTAAACGTCTCTTTGACACGTTCCAGTCCCTACTCAACCCAAGAGCGCAGGCCCCAACCACGGATCTCCGTGCTGACAATCTGGCCAATTACTTCAAAGAAAAAATTGACCATATTCGACAGGAAATCATCTCCCAATCTCTTCATACCATGCACTGTCCTCCCTCCCCCACTGCATCTAGTTCACTCTCTGACTTTGAACCAGTTACAGAAGAAGAAGTAAGCAGGCTCCTTGCATCTTCTCGCCCGACCACTTGCACCAGTGACCCCATTCCGTCACATTTCCTCCAGTCCCTTTCCCCGGCTGTCACCTCTCACCTAACAAAAATATTCAACCTTTCCCTCACTTCCGGTATTTTTCCCTCCTCATTTAAGCATGCCATCATACATCCATTACTTAAAAAACCATCCCTCGACCAAAACTGTGCCGCTAATTATAGACCTGTCTCTAATCTTCCCTTCATCTCTAAACTCCTCGAACGCCTGGTCCACTCCCGTCTTACCCGCTATCTCTCAGATAACTCTCTTCTCGACCCTCTTCAATCTGGTTTCCGCTCTTTACACTCTACTGAAACTGCCCTCACTAAAGTCTCTAATGACCTACTAACAGCTAAATCTAATGGTCACTACTCCATGCTAATTCTCTTGGATCTCTCTGCAGCATTTGATACTGTGGATCATCAGCTCCTCCTCACTATGCTCCGCTCCATCGGCCTCAAGGACACCGTTCTCTCCTGGTTCTCCTCCTATCTCTCTGACCGATCCTTCACTGTATGTTTCGCTGGTTCCTCCTCCTCTCACCTTCCCCTTACTGTTGGGGTTCCTCAAGGATCAGTCCTAGGCCCCCTCCTCTTCTCTTTGTATACTGCCCCTATTGGACAAACAATCAGTAGATTTGGCTTCCAGTACCATCTCTATGCTGACGACACCCAACTATACACTTCTTCTCCTGATCTCACGCCTGCCTTATTAGAAAACACCAGTGATTGTCTTACCGCTGTCTCTAGCATCATGTCCTCCCTCTATCTGAAACTAAACCTGTCAAAAACTGAACTCCTCGTGTTTTCTCCCTCTACTAACCTACCTTTGCCTGACATTGCCATCTCCGTTTGCGGTTCCACCATTACTCCAAAGCAACATGCCCGCTGCCTTGGGGTCATCCTTGATTCTGACCTTTCATTCACCCCCCACATCCGATCACTGGCTCGCTCTTCTTACCTGCATCTCAAAAACATTTCTAGAATTCGCCCTTTTCTTACTTTCGACTCTGCAAAAACTCTTACTGTTTCATTTATTCATTCTCGTCTGGACTATTGTAACTCTCTACTAATCGGCCTCCCTCTTACCAAACTCTCCCCGCTCCAATCTGTCCTGAATGCTGCTGCCAGGATCATATTCCTCACCAACCGTTACACCGATGCCTCTACCTTGTGCCAGTCATTACACTGGTTACCCATCCACTCAAGAATCCAGTACAAAACTACTACCCTCATCCACAAAGCACTCCATGGCTCAGCACCACCCTACATCTCCTCTCTGGTCTCAGTCTACCACCCTACCCGTGCCCTCCGCTCCGCTGATGACCTCAGGTTAGCATCCTCAATAATCAGAACCTCCCACTCCCGTCTCCAAGACTTTACACGTGCTGCGCCGATTCTTTGGAATGCACTACCTAGGATAATACGATTAATCCCCAATCCCCACAGTTTTAAGCGTGCCCTAAAAACTCATTTGTTCAGACTGGCCTACCGCCTCAATGCATTAACCTAACGATCCCTGTGTGGCCTATATTAAAAAAAAAAAAAAATTAATTAACTGGTTCATGCAGCTTTACATGAACACCCAAGCCTTACACTATGGCTGGTCCGAATAACTATAGCAATTGTTACCATCCACCTCTCGTGTCTCCCCTTTTCCTCATAGTTTGTAAGCTTACGAGCAGGGCCCTCACTCCTCTTGGTATCTGTTTTGAACTGTATTTCTGTTATGCTGTAATGTCTATTGTATGTACAAGTCCCCTCTATAATTTGTAAAGCGCTGCGGAATATGTTGGCGCTATATAAATAAAAATTATTATTATTATTATTATTATAGTGTTTTTTTGTTTTTTTTTTTACTTTTACGCTGGTAACCAGGGTAAACATCGGGTTACTAAGCGCGGCCCTGCGCTTAGTAACCCGATGTTTACCCTGGTTACCGGCATAGTTGGTCGCTGGAGAGCTGCCTGTGTGACAGCTCTCCAGCGACCAAACAGCGACGCTGCAGCGATCCGGATCGTTGTCGGTATCGCTGCAGCGTCACTTAGTGTGACGGTACCTTTAGGTAACCGTTCAGATCTGCAGTTGTAATTTTAAGTTGCTTGAAGTGTAGATGAATTACAAGAAGACAAGAGGCACCTGCTTTTTCATTTTTAAAGGATACCGTTCAGATCTGCAGTTGTTACTTCCTATTAGTTGAAGTGAATAACAAAGAGCCCTGCATATTTGGTAATTATTATGAGATATTATCGCCTAAAGGAGGACTCCACTCACCTTCTCTCTACACAATAATAACAATCTGTGTCATGATAAAGACACCTTTCCTGCAGTTTGTCCAGCAAAGAGTAAGGGTATGTGCACACGTATAGAGCTCCTCTGCGGATTTTTCCGCAGCGGAATTGATAAATCCGCAGGGGAAAAGGTTTTTACTGCGGATTTATCACGTTTTCTATTGCGGATTCCGCTGTGGGTTTACATCTGCAGTTTTCTATTGGAGCAGATGTAAAAACGCTGCGGATTCCGCAAAAAGAATTGACATGCTGCGGAAAAGAAAACGCTGCCTTTACGCGCGTTTTTTTCCGCAGCATGGGCACAGCGTTTTTGGTTTCCCATAGGTTTACATTGTACTGTAAACTCGTGGGAAACTGCTGCGGATCCGCAGCAAAATCCGCATCGTGTGCACATAGCCTTAAGCTCTAGTCTGGCATACAATGTTGTAAAGCATGCTATAAAAATGTAAGCACCCAAAACTAAGAATCAAAGTCCGCACTCACAGCAGGTTAAATCAGAGATACTGGGTGGAAAACCACAAAACATGCGTTTCTTCAGCCAGTATTATGGATTTGGGTGCTCCTTGTGAAAAAGCAGGGTCCAAAATTCAGTACAACGAAGTAGAAGTAGAAAGGAGCACTCACCATCTCTTGACACCCACGTTCTCCTGTGAGACCTTGCTATACATTTTATGCCGCAATAAAGATTGAACATTTCTTCTGGATGGTGAGTGCTCCTTTCTACTTCTACTTCGTTATGCTATAAAAATGTGTTTGCTGATGGTGTGATGTCCTTCTGCATATTTCCAATCAATTGTTGTGGTTTCATCATCAATAAAATTCAACATTGAAATGTCATAGTACGGTAAAAAAAATGCTGAAAAAGCTCTTCGGGATTGCTAATAATGCTGGTACATGATAAATTAGATCTCTGGGCAAACTTTCCCCATAAAGAATTTAAGAAAAAGTTTAGAGATCTGTCTCTTAGTAGGATTCCATCCTTTATTTTCAGTCTGTAATTGTACACCTCCTTTTTCAAGAAAGGCATCAATGTACTGTTGTTTCTTGTTGTCATCAGTGCATCAGCTAGGATAACCAAAGGCATCCTGCTTATCCCTAGGGCTATGTGCACACATTGCGGATTTGTTGTGGATCCGCAGCGTTTTTCCTGAGTGGAATTGCACCAAATCCGCAAAGGATTGCTCAAGCAATGTTGAACAATGGGAATCCAGAATTGTTGTACACATGCTGCAGAAAATTCTGTCCTGATTTGCAGCATTTTATTTTTGGCAGCATGTCAATTCTTTTTGCGAATCTGCAGCGCTTCTGTACCCATTGACTTACATTGAGTCAGTCAAATCCGCAGGTGTAAAGAGGGCTGCGGATTTGCGTGCCAAAAACGCTGCAGAAAAGAAATATCAGAGGGAGGAAGAGTGTGTGGGGGGAAGGATATGTGCCTGTCTGTGTGCGGTTGTCTGTGTGTGTACCCAGGCATCGTCTGGTGGGACTACTACTCCCATCCGGCTATGTCTGCTGTCACATAGAACAGTGAAAGAAGAAATATTGTCATGATTAAGGGAGCTTAGTCTCCAGAAACGCGTTGAGATTCTTACCCATATGGTTCGTGCTGAAGTCTGTATCCTCTATGTTCAAAGTTTGTGAATAAAGAAAACTCTTTATTACGGATTTGGTAAAGCTGGACATTCTCTTCTTTTTTGCACATATAACAGTGACAGCATGAACCGATGATGGGAGAGTAGTCCCATCTACCAGCAACTGTGTTCAATTGTAAAAAAAAACAAAAAACATAAAAACATTTACATAATTACATACAATATACATACTCACTCATCACCTAATCCCCCGACGCCCACGTTTCCTGCAAGCAATCAAAAATAATAAACATCTAATACTCCCTGTCTGCAGTAGTCCATTTAATAACGAGTGTCCCATGATCTCACGTGTAGAACAGTCCCATCAGAAGATGTGACCGTTCTACCCGGCCTCCGGCTGACAGGGGGTAATCCCGCAGTGTATCACTGAGTCGCCGTGAGAGTTCACTGGAGCTCATCAACTGATCAGCTCTGGTGTTCTCACTTGTGGCATCACTGCATTAGAAATTTCTCATGCAGTGGTGCCGTAAGTGACAGCACCGGAGCTGATGAACTTCGGTGAACTCTGTGATACACTGTGGGAGCAAATACCTCCTGTCAGTGTATTGCCGGAAGTCGGGTAGAGTGGTCACATCTCCCGATATGACTGTTCTACACGTGAGATCGTTGTGGGACACTCTGTATTAACCCCTTCCCGACCCATGACGCCACGTAGGCGTCATGAAAGTCGGTGCCATTCCGACCCATGACGCCTATGCGGCGTCATGGAAAGATCGCGTCCCTGCAGATCGGGTGAAAGGGTTAACTCCCATTTCACCCGATCTGCAGGGACAGGGGGAGTGGTAGTTTAGCCCAGGGGGGGTGGCTTCACCCCCTCGTGGCTACGATCGCTCTGATTGGCTGTTGAAAGTGAAACTGCCAATCAGAGCGATTTGTAATATTTCACCCATTATAACGGGTGAAATATTACAATCCAGCCATGGCCGATGCTGAAATATCATCGGCCATGGCTGGAAATACTAGTGTGCCCCCACCCCACACCTCCGATCGCCCCCCCACCCCCCCGATCTGGCCGGTACACTGCTCCGGCTCCCCTCCGTCCTGTGCTCCGCTCCCCCCCGTGCTCGTGTCCGCTCCCCCCGTGCTCCAATCACCCCCCCTGCACTCCGATCCACCCCCCCCCCGTGCTCCGTTCCACCCCCCCGTGCTCCATTCCAGCCCCCCCGTGCTCCGTTCCACGCCCCCGCGCTCCGTTCCACCCCTCCCGCGCTCCGATTCCCCCCCCCGTGCTCCGATCCCCCCCCCCCCGTGGTCCCCCCCCCACCCTATCATACTTACCGATCCAGCCGTGGTCCCGTCCGTCTTCTCCCGGGCGCCGCCATCTTCCAAAATGGCGGGCGCATGCGCAGTGCGCCCGCCGAATCTGCCGGCCGGCAGATTCGTTCCAAAGTGCATTTTGATCACTGAGATACAATCTATCTCAGTGATCAAAATAAAAAAAATAATAAATGACCCCCCCCCTTTGTCACCCCCATAGGTAGGGACAATAAAAAAAATAAAGAAATTTTTTTTTTTCCACTAATGTTAGAATAGGGTTAGGGTTAGGGTTAGGGGTAGGGGTAGGGGTAGGGCTAGGGTTAGGGGTAGGGTTAGGGGTAGGGTTAGGGGTAGGGGTAGGGTTAGGGCTAGGGTTAGGGTTAGGAATGTGCACACGTATTCTGGTCCTCTGCGGATTTTTCCGCTGCGGATTTGATAAATCCGCAGTGCTAAACCGCTGCGGATTTATGGCGGATTTACCGCGTTTTTTTCTGCGCATTTCACTGCGGTTTTACAATTGCGATTTTCTATTGGAGCAGTTGTAAAACCGCTGCGGAATCCGCACAAAGAAGTGACATGCTGCGGAATGTAAACCGCTGCGTTTCCGTGCAGTTTTTCCGCAGCATGTGCACAGCGATTTTTGTTTCCCATAGGTTTACATTGAAATGTACACTCATGGGAAACTGCTGCGGATCCGCAGCGTTTTCCGCAGCGTGTGCACATACCTTTAGAATTAGGCCATGTGCACACGGTGCGGATTTGGCTGCGGATTCGCAGCAGTGTTCCATCAGGTTTACAGTACCATGTAAACATATGAAAAACCAAATCCGCTGTGCCCATGGTGCGGAAAATACCGCGCGGAAACGCTGCATTGTATTTTCCGCAGCATGTCAATTCTTTGTGCGGATTCCGCAGCGTTTTACACCTGTTCCTCAATAGGAATCCGCAGGTGAAATCCGCACAAAAAACACTGGAAATCCGCGGAAAATCCGCAGGTAAAACACAGTGCCTTTTACCCGCAGATTTTTCAAAAATGGTGCGGAAATATCTCACACGAATCCGCAACGTGGGCACATAGCCTTAGGGTTAGGGTTGGAATTAGGGTTGTGGTTAGGGTTAGGGGTGTGTTGGGGTTAGTGTTGTGGTTAGGGGTGTGTTGGGGTTAGGGTTGTGATTAGGGTTATGGCTACAGTTGGGATTAGGGTTAGGGGTGTGGGGGGGTTAGTGTTGGAGTTAGAATTGAGGGGTTTCCACTGTTTAGGCACATCAGGGGTCTCCAAACGCAACATGGCGCCACCATTGATTCCAGCCAATCTCGTATTCAAAAAGTCAAATGGTGCTCCCTCACTTCCGAGCCCTGACGTGTGCCCAAACAGTGGTTTACCCCCACATATGGGGTACCAGCATACTCAAGACAAACTGCGCAACAATTACTGGGGTCCAATTTCTCCTGTTACCCTTGTGAATCTAAAAAAATGCTTGCTAAAACATAATTTTTGAGGAAAGAAAAATGATTTTTTATTTTCACGGCTCTGCGTTGTAAACGTCTGTGAAGCACTTGGGGGTTCAAAGTGCTCACCACATATCTAGATAAGTTCCTTGGGGGGTCTAGTTTCTAAAATGGGGTCACTTGTGGGGGGTTTCTACTGTTTAGGCACACCAGGGGCTCTGCAAACGCAACGTGACACCCGCAGACCATTCCATCAAAGTCTGCATTTCAAAAGTCACTACTTCCCTTCTGAGCCCCGACGTGTGCCCAAACAGTGGTTTACCCCCACATATGGGGTATCAGCGTACTCAGGAGAAACTGGACAACAACTTTTGGGGTCCAATTTCTCCTGTAACCCTTGGGAAAATAAAAAATTCTGGGCTAAATAATTATTTTTGAGGAAAGAAAACGTATTTATTATTTTCACGGCTCTGCATTATAAACTTCTATGAAGCACTTGGGGGTTCAAAGTGCTCACCACACATCTAGATAAGTTCCTTTCAGGGTCTAGTTTCCAAAATGGGGTCACTTGTGGGGGGTTTCTACTGTTTAGGCACATCAGGGGCTCTGCAAACGCAACGTGACGCCCGCAGAGCATTCCATCAAAGTCTGCATTTCAAAACGTCACTACTTCAATTCCGAGCCCCGGCATGTGCCCAAACAGTGATTTACCCCCACATATGGGGTATCACCGTACTCAGGAGAAACTGGACAACAAATATTGGGGTCAAATTTCTCCTGTTACCCTTGGGAAAATTAAAAAATTCTGGGCTAAATAATTATTTTTGAGGAAAGAAAACGTATTTATTATTTTCACGGCTCTGCATTATAAACTTCTATGAAGCACTTGGGGGTTCAAAGTGCTCACCACACATCTAGATAAGTTCCTTTGGGGGTCTAGTTTCCAAAATGGGGTCACTTGTGGGGGGTTTCTACTGTTAAGCCACATCAGGGGCTCTGCAAATGCAACGTGACGCCCACAGAGCATTCCATCAAAGTCTGCATTTCAAAACGTCACTACTTCACTTCCGAGCCCCGGCATGTGCCCAAACAGTGATTTACCCCCACATATGGGGTATCAGCGTACTCAGGAGAAACTGGACAACAACTTTTGGGGTCAAATTTCTCCTGTTACCCTTGGGAAAATAAAAAATTGCAGGCTAAAAGATCATTTTTGAGAAAATAATTTTTTTTTTTATTTTCATGGCTCTGCGTTATAAACTTCTGTGAAGCACTTGGGGGTTCAAAGTCCTCACCACACATCTAGATTAGTTCCTTTGGGGGTCTAGTTTCTAAAATGGTGTCATTTCTGGGGGATCTCCAATGTTTAGGCACACAGGGGCTCTCCAAACGTGACATGGTGTCCGCTAATGATTGGAGCTAATTTTCCATTTAAAAAGCCAAATGGCGTGCCATCCCTTCCGAGCCCTGCCGTGCGCCCAAACAGTGGTTTACCCCCACATATGGGGTATCAGCGTACTCAGGACAAACTGGACAACAATATTTGGGGTCCAATTTCTCCTATTATCCTTGGCAAAATAGGAAATTCCAGGCTAAAAAATCATTTTTGAGGAAAGAAAAATTATTTTTTATTTTCATGGCTCTGCGTTATAAACTTCTGTGAAGCACCTGGGGGTTTAAAGTGCTCAATATGCATCTAGATAAGTTCCTTGGGGGGTCTAGTTTCCAAAATGGGGTCACTTGTGGGGGAGCTCCAATGTTTAGGCACACAGGGGCTCTCCAAACGCGACATGGTGTCCGCTAACAATTGGAGCTAATTTTCCATTCAAAAAGTCAAATGGCGCGCCTTCTCTTCCGAGCCCTGCCGAGTGCCCAAACAGTGGTTTACCCCCACATATGAGGTATCGGCGTACTCGGGAGAAATTGCCCAACAAATTTTATGATCCATTTTATCCTACTGCCCATGTGAAAATGAAAAAATTGAGGCGAAAAGAATTTTTTTGTGAAAAAAAATTACTTTTTCATTTTTACAGATCAATTTGTGAAGCACCTGAGGGTTTAAAGTGCTCACTAGGCATCCAAATTAGTTCCTTGGGGGGTCTAGTTTCCAAAATGGGGTCACTTGTGGGGGAGCGCCAATGTTTAGGCACACAGGAGCTATCCAAACGCGACATGGTGTCCGCTAACGATGGAAATAATTTTTCATTCAAAAAGTCAAATGGCGCTCCTTCCCTTCCGAGCCTTACCATGTGCCCAAACAGTGGTTTACCTCCACATGTGAGGTATTGGTGTACTCAGGAGAAATTGCCCAACACATTTTAGGATCCATTTTATCCTGTTGCCCATGTGAAAATGAAAAAATTGAGGCTAAAATAATTTTTTTGCGAAAAAAAAGTACTTTTTCATTTTTACGGATCAATTTGTGAAGCACCTGGGGGTTCAAAGTGCTCACTATGCATCTAGATAAGTTCCTTGGGGCGTCTAGTTTCCAAAATGGGGTCACTTGTGGGGAGCTCCAATTTTTAGGCACACGGGGGCTCTCCAAACGTGACATGGTGTCCGCTAAAGAGTGGAGCCAATTTTTGATTCAAAAAGTCAAATGGCGCTCCTTCCCTTCCAAGCCCTGCCGTGCGCCAAAACAGTGGTTTACCCCCACATATGAGGTATCAGCGTACTCAGGACAAATTGGACAACAACTTTCGTGGTTCAGTTTCTCCTTTTACCATTGGGAAAATAAAAAAATTGTTGCTAAAAGATAATTTTTGTGACTAAAAAGTTAAATGTTCATTTTTTCCTTCCATGTTGCTTCTGCTTCTGTGAAGCACCTGAAGGGTTAATAAACTTCTGGAATGTGGTTTTGAGTACCTTGAGGGGTGCAGTTTTTAGAATGGTGTCACTTTTGGGTATTTTCAGCCATATAGACCCCTCAAACTGACTTCAAATGTGAGGTGGTCCCTAAAAAAATGGTTTTGTAAATTTCGTTGTAAAAATGACAAATCGCTGGTCGAATTTTAACCCTTATAACTTCCTAACAAAAAAAAATTTTGTTTCCAAAATTGTGCTGATGTAAAGTAAACGTGTGGGAAATGTTATTTATTAACTATTTTGTGTCACATATCTCTCTGGTTTAACAGAATAAAAATTCAAAATGTGAAAATTGCGAAATTTTCAAAATTTTCGCCAAATTTCCGTGTTTATCACAAATAAATGCAGAATTTATTGACCTAAATTTACCACTAACATGAAGCCCAATATGTCACGAAAAAACAATCTCAGAACCGCTAGGATCCGTTGAAGCGTTCCTGAGTTATTACCTCATAAAGGGACACTGGTCAGAATTGCAAAAAACGGCAAGGTCTTTAAGGTCAAAATAGGCTGGGTCTTGAAGGGGTTAAATGGACTATGGCGGACAGGGAGTATTAGGGTATGTTTCCACATTCAGGAAACGCTGCGTTTTTGACGCTGCATTGAGCCGCAGCGTCAAAAACGCAGCGTCCCGATGTTACAGCATAGTGGAGGGGATTTAATGAAATCCCATCTCCACTATGCATTAAAAGACGCATGCGTCATACCCGCCGAAACTGACATGCGGCGTGTCCTTACATTGCAGAAACAATGCAAGGACAACGCAGGTGACTTGCCAGTGACCTCAGGTGCAGATTTGGTCAGGATTTACCTGCATAAAATCCTGACCAAATCCTGATGCAATCCTGTACGTGGACACATACCCTTATACGTTGCTTTATTTTATTTTTGTTGCAGGAGGGCATCGGGGATTAGGTGTTCAGTAAGTATGGTAAATTAAGATTCAATAAAGGAGTCTGTGTGAAGATTTCAAATAAAGGACTTTATTATGGCCGTGTCTTTATTTACCATGTAACTATGGGGTTAGTAATGGATAGGTGTCTTTATAGACGCCTTTCCATTACTAACCTGTAGGCTTCATGTCACCTGACAATACAAAGGTTACATCAACCACACAAAAATGAATCCCATTTGCCACCTCTACAGGGCAAGTGGGGAGTGCGAGGCTAAGTGCCAGAATTGGCACATCTGGGATGGCTGAGAGCTGATGTTTTTAGCCTGGGGGGATGCCAATATCCATGGCCCCTTCCCAGGCTATTAATATCAGCATGCAGCTGTCTGCCTAGCCTTTGCTGGTTCGATTTTATAGGGGGACCCCATGTCAATTTTTTTTTTTCTGGGGTTCCCCTGTAAACTAGCAAGTAAAGGCTAAGCAAACAGCTGTGAGCTGATATTAATAGCCTGGGAACCTTAATGCCTATTGGCTCCTTCCCAGAATGTTAACATTTTCCCTCTGCTGGTTATTAAAATTATTTGGGAGCCCATGCAATTTAAAAAAAAAATAAACAGATTGTGTGTGTATGCATCTTTTAATATTAATGAGGGTATCTGGCTATAGAGGTTGAACAAGCAAATAACATCACAATTCTTTTTTTTTTATAATATATCTTTATTTTCCTGTATGGATTTACAAAAATGTATGAAAATCTGCATGAAAATTCACATCGAATTTGCATCAAAACCAAGTAAATTTTCAACTGCGTTTTCTGCCAAGAGAGGCAGATACCACGCATAATTTTACACAAGCAAATCTGCAACGTGCGCACATAGCTTAAGATGAAATTTAATGTACGGGGCAAACAGATCATTTATCACTAGTATTAGGAAAATCCCATATTTCATAGATGTGGGCTATCCTATACCCTTTTTCTATGGACTTCTCAACTCTATAGTACACCATGTACCTGTCGGAGAGCGCTCTTCATCCCTATGTGTGCAAACCTCTGTCTGTGAATTTACAGCGCATGTATAGCAAAGGGGCAATATTACTTTTTCTTTGAGCTTTATCGGAAGAATCGGAAAAAATAAATCTCTCCGTGGGTAGACCTTGACTTTGGCAATACCAAAATAATTTTTAATGATTGAAGCTTGAGGAGGCCAATTTGCATATTCCAGGTACCTTCTGGGACAAGTGAAGTCTCCCTCAGCAAGAAGATCGTTGGGTACAGTCGAGACCAACTCCTTGGAAAGCATCGCCAAAACAGGGATTAAAGCTTGAGGAGGCCAATTTGCATATTCCAGGTACCTTCTGGGAAAAGCGAAGAATCTCCCTCAGCAAGAAGATTTTTGGGTACAGCTAGCACCAGCTGCTTGGAAAGCAGCCAAATTTTTGCTTCTAGGGCATTATTGCAAGAAAACTTGGCTGATTGAGTAGGTTACACAAGAAGGAAGACACACAGCAAGTCTGCAGGATCTAGGAGCAACATGGCAGGTGTGACAACCTACATGGTGAGCTGCAACATGTGCTACATGTTCACAGATCGATCAGAAGAAGAATCTAACTTCACATGCCAAAAGTGTAGACTACTGGCCCTTTTAGAAGAAAAGGAGCGTGGTCTGGAAGAAAGAATTGCAACTTTGAAACTCATCAAAGAAAATGAAGACTTCCTAGACAGAAAAGAAGCATCTCTACTGGTCACAGAAGGTGAAAAAAGTGTCAGAGAACCTCCAAAAGCAGACAAGTGGAAGCATGTGACCAAAAGAAGCAAGAAGAAAGTGGCGACATCACCAACCACACAACTGAGAAACCGATACCAAGGCTTTGTGGAGGACGAAGATGGCACAGCTAAGGATGAGGCACAGCTAAGGATGAGGCACTACCAGGAAGCAAAGAAGAAAAGGGAACACAGCAACACCCAGAAGTGACAACAAAAAGTACAGCCAAGAAGTAAAGAGTGGTAGTGGTGAGAGACTCACTACTGAGAGGCACAGAAGCAGCCATCTGCAGACCGGACATAACTGCAAGAGAAGTATGCTGCCTCCCAGGTGCAAAGATCAAGGATGTGACCGATAGGATACCAAAGCTCTTCAGCTCCAAGGACGTCCACCCATTTCTTCTGATACATGTTGGCACCAATGACATGGCAAGGAAAGACCTGGCGACAATCTGCAAGGACTTTGAAGAGCTGGGGATGAAAATAAAGGAACTGGATGCACAGGTAGTTTTTTCTTCTATCCTTCCAGTAGACTGGCATGGCACCAGGGGATGGAACAGGATCCTTGATGCGAACAAAGACGATGGTGCAGACAACAAGGATTTGGATTCCTGGACCACGGTGTGAATTACCTGTACGACGGACTCCTCGCCAAAGACGGACTACACCTCAACAAACCTGGAAAACACACATTCACCAGACGACTCGCTTCACTCATCAGGAGGGCGTTAAACTAGAAGAAGAGAGGACAGGAAGAAAAACATTAGACATGAACATGAAGCCAAGAAAGACACTGATGAAGGATATGAGGTGCGGCAAAAAAGACCCAAGACAACATACTTCGAAGGGAGATAAGAAAATTACTAAAACATCCACAGGGAGGAGATTGGAACAAAACAAAATCCTCTAAACTCCATGCTCGCAAATGCCAGAAGCCTGGCAAACAAGATGGAAGAACTAGAAGCAGAAATATCTACAGGTAACTATGACATAGTGAGAATAACCGAGACATGGTAAGATGAAAGCATGACTGGGCAGTTAACTTACAGGGTTACAGTCTGTTTAGAAAGGATCGAAAAAATAGGAAAGGAGGAGGGGTTTGTCTTTAGGAAAAGTCTTGTCTAAAGTCCACTTTAAGGGAGGATATTAACGAAGCAAATGAGGATGTCGAGTCCATATGGGTCGAAATACATGGAGGGAAAAATAGTAACAAAATTCTCATTGGGGTCTGTTACAAACCCCCAAATATAACAGAAATCCTGGAAAGTCTACTACTAAGGCAGATAGATGAAGCTGCAACCCATAATGAGATCCTTGTTATGGGGAACTTTAACTACCATGATATTAACTGGCAAACAAAGACCTGCGAAACCCATAAAGGTAACAGGTTTCTGCTAATAACCAAGAAAAATTATCTTTCACAATTGGTGCAGAATCCAACCAATGGAGCGCAATTTTAGACCTAATACTATCTAATAGACCTACCAAACCTACAACATAACGCACAACTCAGAAAATCATGATAAACATAATTTTTATTAGTCATAAAATTATCACATAACATACATAAAAGGGAAAACAAAACCAGGTGGAAAAAAGTGCGGAGTATCACAGAGACCAATTATAATGTATAATGTGGTACCTAAAATCAGATAATAGAAAAAGGGGGAATAAATCCCCACTAAACATTAAACCATGTGCGCACAATGAATCCCATGTTAGCATCCATAAAATATATAAATACCCATTATGTCTATAAAGGAGTCACCAAAAATCATTTATATTGCCGTAAAATGTTGCTCAGAATTTGTCATTATACTGAATTTAATAATGCCAGAGTAATATATATAAGATTAGAGATCAGACAAATAAAGGCAGGGTGTCAAAGTTTCAAGCCGTGTGCACAGATCAGTAAAACAGCAAATGCACTTATTAATATGGCAACACAGCGTAAACAGTGCACACTGAATTTATATAGCAGCACACAAAGGTTGTTTATATAGCAGCTAAATTTGATATGGCAGCACACTATTATTTATATAGCAGCACAGTGCAAACAATGCCATGCAAACAATGCATAACAAGTAATGTAGCAGCACAGTGTGAACACCAAAGACTCATAAGACAGACTGACAAAAAGGAGACTGTATAATGGAATGGAATACTTAACCATGTGAGTGGTCCTGTGGTAGCCCGCACCTGCCCGATGCGCGTTTCGCCTGAGCTTTAACGAGGGACAGCAAGTGCATTTGCTGTTTTACTGATCTGTGCACACGGCTTGAAACGTTGACACCCTGTCTTTATTTGTCTTATCTCTAATCTTATTATATATATTATTCTGGCATTATTAAATTCAGTATAATGACAAATTCTGAGCAACATTTTGCGGCAATATAAATGATTTTTGGTGACTCCTTTATAGACATAATGGGTATTTATGTATTTTATGGATGCTAACATGGGATTCATTGTGCGCACATGGTTTAATGTTTAGTGGGGATTTATTCCCCCTTTTTCTATTATCTGATTTTAGGTGCCACATTATACATTATAATTGGTCTCTGTGATACCCCGCACTTTTTTCCGCCTGGTTTTGTTTTCCCTTTTATGTATGTTATGTGATAATTTTATGACTAATAAAAATTACGTTTATCATGATTTTCTGAGTTGTGCATTATGTTGTAGGTTTGGTATATATTTTCAAATGCATGCTGTACATTTAATTTTGTATATATATGTATTCTTTATCTAATAGACCTGACAGAATAACAAATCTGCAGGTCGTCGGGCATCTAGGAAATAGCGACCACAATATTGTACAGTTTCACCTGTTTTTCACAAGGGGGACTTGTCAGGGAGTCACAAAAACACTGAACTTTAGGAAGGCAAAGTTTGACCAGCTTAGAGATGCACTTAAAGGGACACTGTCACCTGAATTTGGAGGGAACAATCTTCAGCCATGGAGGCGGGGTTTTTGATTCACCCTTTCCTTATCCGCTGGCTGCATGCTGGCTGCAATATTGGATTGAAGTTCATTCTCTGTCCTCCATAGTACACGCCTGCGCAAGGGAAGATTGCCTTGTGCAGGCCTTGTGCAGAGTAAAACTAATCCCAGCTGTTCTTCAACTATATCAGTAGTAAAAGGATCATAAGTGAGTGTAGGCCTCTTAAAAAATTGTGAGGAAAGAATGGTTGTAGATGATGAGGAAAAAGCTAATATACTGTATTAGCTTCCAAGGTATTCACAGTGGAAAATGAAATGCTAGGTGAAATGCAGAGAGAAAGAAAACCCTATATTAAGGGTCACTAATCTAACCCAAGAAGAGGTGCGAAACCGGCTAAATAAGATTAAAATAGATAAATCTCCGGGTCCGGATGGCATACACCCACGAGTACTAAGAGAACTAAGTAATGTAATAGATAAACCATTATTTCTTATATTTAGCGACTCTATAGCAATGGGCTCTGTTCCACAGGACTGGCGCATAGCAATATTCAAAAAGAGCTCTAAAAGTGAACCTGGAAATTATAGGCCAGTTAGTCTAATATTTATTGCTGGTAAAATATTTGAAGGGTTTCTGAGGGATGTTATTCTGGATTATCTCAATGAGAATAACTGTTTAACTCCATATCAGCATGGGTTTATGAGGAATCGCTCCTGCCAAACCAATCTAATTAGCTTTTATGAAGAGGTAAGATATAGACTGGACCACGGAGAGTCATTGGACGTGGTATATCTTGATTTTTCCAAAGCGTTTGATACTGTGCCACACAAGAGGTTGGTACACAAAATGAGAATGCTTGGTCTGGGGGAAAATGTGTGTAAATGGGTTAGTAACTGGCTTAGTGATAGAAAGCAGAGGGTGGTTATAAATGGTATAGTCTCTAACTGGGTCCCTGTGACCAGTGGGGTACCGCAGGGGTCCGTGTTGGGACCTGTTCTTTAATATATTTATTAACGATCTGGTAGAAGGTTTACACAGTAGAATATCGATATTTGCAGATGATACAAAACTATGTAAAGCAGTTAATACAAGAGAAGATAGTATTCTGCTACAGATGGATCTGGATAAGTTGGAAACTTGGACCGAAAGGTGGCAGATGTGGTTTAATAATGATAAATGTAAGGTTATACACATGGGAAGAAGGAATCAATATTGCCATTACACACTGAACGGGAAACCACTGGGTAAATCTGACATGGAGAAGGACTTGGGGATCCTAGTTAATGATAAACTTACCTGGAGCAGCCAGTACCAGGCAGCGGCTGCCAAGGCAAAGAGGATCATGGGGTGCATTAAAAGAGGTCTGGATACACATGATGAGAGCATTATACTGCCTCTGTACAAATCCCTGGTTAGACCGCACATGGAGTACTGTGTACAGTTTTGTGCACATGTGCTCAGGAAGGATATAATGGAACTAGAGCGAGTACAAAGGAGGGCAACAAAATTAATAAAGGAGATGGGGGAACTACAATACCCAGAGAGATTAGCAAAAATTAGGATTATTCAGTCTAGAAAAAAGACGACTGAGGGGTGATCTAATAACCATGTATAAGTATTTAAGGGGACGATACAAATATCTCTCCGAGCAAGGTGATGGTCACAAGGGGGCATTCTCTGCGTCTGGAGGAGAGAAGGTTTTTCCACCAACATAGAAGAGGATTCTTTACTGTTAGGGCAGTGAGAATCTGGAATTCCTTGCCTGAGGAGGTGGTGATGGCAAACTCAGTCGAGGAGTTCAAGGGAGGCCTGGATGTCTTCCTGGAGCGTAACAATATTGTACCTTATAGTTATTAGGTTCTTTAGAAGGACGTAGATCTGGGGATTTATTCTGACGAAATGTAGGCTGAACTGGATGAACAAATGTCTTTTTTTCGGCCTTGCTATGTTACTAATGAACCCAAATCCCTCACAGATATTATGAGGATGGCCTACAGGGTATGTTTTAGTTTTGTGAAATCATAGTAATGTAGGGACTCTCCAGATTTCAGGCTGTGATAGACTTTAATGGCATTAGTATGTCCTCTGTAAAGTTCATAGGGAGGCTCTAATGGCTTGGGAATTCCATTTGGAGAAATGTGTGAAGATTAGAGTCTTTTTTAACCATTTCATCCCACTCATGTTCCCACATAACTCTCAGTGCGTAACCGCACCACTGCAAGTATCGCTTTTTAGCTAAAAAGATGTAATAAAACTGACCATAGGAAGTGTTTGTGTCCTTATTTGCGTCATTTTCATTATAACATACAGGGCACCAGTGGTAAAAATATCCCTAAAATTGAAAGGCAATGTGTGTTTTTAACATAGGCATAACCATCTAAAAAATATTTCCTGACTTGTTTTTCACCCCCTCTCAAAGCATGTTGAATGACTATGTTCTCTGTGTGAGCTACATATATGAGCCACTGTATAGAGGCTGATGAGAAGCATGGCCATGGTCTTTTTTGGTATAAATTTAAACGTATACATAGTCATACATACAGATGCCAGGGTAACGAGTTGAAAAGGATCAATACAATACAGTATACTTTAACATTTTTTTCCCGCGTCATTTCCATAACACGCTCTCTATAGAGTTCACATAAGTGTCTCAGAATCTCAACATCTTGTCTGCAGTAAGCTTTTGGTTCAGACTGAAAGTCAAAAGTTGTATTTACCTGGGTCTCATAATACTCCATGAATTCCCCTCTCTCACTAGGTGACATGTATTCCACCCCATAATATTTTACAGTGGGTAGGGGACCCACATAGTTTTGATTTTCTTCAGTGTTAAAAAAGTGGGGGAAAATACTTTTTTGAACCTAAAAATCCCATAGCCTGCGGCAATTTACTAAGCTTTGGCCAGGGGATGGACATACTGTGAGATATTGTACCAATTTACTAATAATTTAAAAAAGAATGATAATATAGTTTATGATTTTGTAATGCGTAATTCAGTTGATTCAAACTTTAATAATTACAAGTGTCATAATAATTATGCAGGGCTCTTTGTTACTCCAACTAAGGACTCCCTCTCACTTGCGCGAGACTCGGATGAGTCTCACACGGCAATACCCGGCACTGCACCTGGCACAGAGGAGCGGAGCGTGCGGCTGCATGTATTCCTATGCGGACGCACGCTCCGATCTGAGTGCCGGCAGCAGCGCTGGGTATTGCCAGTATTGATTGTAATACTATTAGCAATGAGTGTTCAGTGATAATTGATTTGATTAATTGCGGTGTATTGTGGAGTTCAAGAAACGTGATGTAACTGATTGAACCTAGTTGAACACTGAAATGTATTCATACGACTTTATAAAATGTAAATGATTTTGTTCAATAAACATTATAACTTGTATTTGAAAAATGTCTCTCGTTCATTATTTTACAAAAATCAGTACTGTTTAATGTAACAAATTATCAATAAAAGAGAATAATTATTATTGGACCTATAAATAATAGGCCCTATATAAATAATAAGTGTATCAAAAAGACTATAAAAGAGAATAATTAGTCCTTAGGACCACTATAAATAATAGATACGATGAAACAATTCTGATTCATGTATCAATTGGTTTATAAAAGAGATATCGCACTTTGTTTCACTTTCATTACTGGGAATCGTATCAGTAATCAATTTCATACACTTTGATACACTACAATATCCATGATATCTATTTAATATACTTTAATATCAATTTGATACACTACGATATCCATTTGATATCTATCTAATACACTTTGATACACTACGATATCCATATGATATCTATTTAACCCCTTAACCCCCGGAGCTTTTTTCGTTTTCGTTTTTCGCTCCCAGAGCCATAACTTTTTTATTTTTCCATAGATATCGCCATGTGAGGGCTTGTTTTTTGCGGGACGAGTTGTACTTTTGAATTACATCATTGGTTTTACCATGCCGTGTACTAGCAAACGGGAAAAAAAATTCCAAGTGCGGTGAAATTGCAAAAAAATAGTGTAGTCCCACACTTGTTTTTGTTCGGCTTCTTTGCTAGGTTCACTAAATGCTAAAACTGACCTGCCATTATGATTCTCCAGGTCATTATGAGTTCATAGACACCAAACATGTCTAGGTTATTTTTTATCTACCGTAAGTGGTAAAAAAAATTTCAAACTTTGCTAACAAAAAAAAAATTGCGCAATTTTCCAAGACCTGTAGCATCTCCATTTTCGTGATCTCAGGTCGGGTGATGACTTATTTTTTGCATGATGAGCTGACATTTTTAATGATATCATTTTGGTGCAGATACGTTCTTTTGATCGCCCGTTATTGCATTTTAATGCAATGTCGCAGAGACCAAAAAAACATAATTCTGGCGTTTTGAACTTTTTCTCACTACGCCATTTAGCGATCAGGTTAATCCTTTTTTTATTGATAGATCGGGTGATTCTGAACGCGGCGATACCAAATATGTGTAGGTTTAATTTTTTTTAATTGTTTTATTTTGAATAGGGTGAAAGGGGGGTTATTTGAACTTTCATATTTTTTTCATTTTGTCATATTTTATAAAACATTTTTTTTTTTTTACTTTTGCCATGCTTCAATAGCCTCTATGGGAGGCTAGAAGCTGGCATAGCCTGATCGGCTCTGCTACATAGGAGCGATGCACAGATCGCTCCTATGTAGTAGATTTACTGCACTGCTATGAGCAGCGCCGACCACAGGGTGGTGCTCACAGCAATCTGACATCAACAACCATAGAGGACTTTAGGAGACCTCTGTCGATGCATCGCTGACCCCAGATCACGTGACGGACTCAGCGATGCCCGCATTTCCGTTCAAAACAGCTGACATGTCCAGGCTTTGAGGTGGACTCACTGACGGAGCCCGCATTAAAGCGGGGGTTCTGCCATCAGAAGTACTATTCCGTCCGATGGCAGAAAGGGGTTAATACACTTTAATATTAATTTGATACACTTTGATATCAATTTGATATGGGCGTGTTAACTGTCAGATTTCTTTTTGACGAATCATATGGCCCCCTTACTACTAACCAACAATGCTAATATTACCATAAGCTCCATTATACGTAGCAGCTCTATACAAAGTATAGTGTCAGTATACAGGTAATACAGTGATCACCAGTGACATTATACACAGGAGATCTGTATAAAGTGTACAGGTAATACAGTGATCACCAGTGACATTATACATAGGAGCTCTGTGTATAGTGTACAGGTAATACAGTGATCACCAGTGACATTATACACAGGAGATCTGTATATAGTGTACAGGTAATAGTGATCACCAGTGACATTTTACACAAGAGCTCTATATATAGTGTCATTGTACAGGTGAAACAGTGATCACAAGTAACAATATACACAAGGGCTCTGTGTATAGTGTCAGTGTACAAGTAATACAGTGATCACCAGGTATAATATATGCAGGCCCTCTGTATATAGTGTCAGTGTACAGGTAATACAGGGATCACCAATCTACTATATAATTGTCTAAGGGTCACTTCTGTCTTTCTGTCCTTCTGTCTGTCTGTCACGGATATTCATTGGTCGCAGCCTCTGTCAAGGAAATCCAAGTCGCTGATTGGTCACAGAAAAAAAGCCACGACCAATCAGCGACGGGCACAGTCCAGAAGAAAATGGCCGCTCCTTACTCCCCGCAGTCACTGTGCGGCGCCCGCATACTCCCCTTCAGCCACCGCTAACACAGGGTTAATGCCGGCGGTAACGGACCGCGTTATGCCGCGGGTAACGCACTCCGTTACCGCCGCTATTAACCCCGTGTGTCCTCAACTTTTTACTATTGATGCTGCCTATGTGGCATCAATAGTAAAAAAATCTGATGTTAAAAATAATAATAAAAAAACAAAAAACCTGCTATACTCAACCTCCGTTGTCTGCAGAGCCAGCCGCCATCTTCTGTTCCCGGCGATGCATTGCAAAATTACCCAGAAGACTTAGCGGCCTCGCGAGACCGCTAAATCATCTGGGTAATTTCGCAATGCATCCTGGGAACGGAAGATGGCAGCAGCTGCGTGCTCATCGCCTGCGCCAGATCCGAAGGTATGTTAGAACTACAAGGGGCCCACGGATCCGAAGGTGAGTATGTTTGTTTTTTATTTTTTAACCTGTGACATACGTGGCTGGGCAATATACTATGTGACTGGGAAAAATACTACGCGGCTGGGCAATATACTACGTCGCTGTGCAATATACTACATGGCTGGGCAATATACTACGTGGCTCTGTGCTGTATACTACGTCGCTGTGCAATATACTACGTAGCTGGGCAATATACTACGTGGCTGGGCAATATACTATGTCACTGGGCAATATACTATGTCACTGGGCAATATACTACGTGACTGGACAATATACTACGTGGCTGGGCAATATACTACGTGGCTCTGTGCTGTATACTACGTCGCTGTGCAATATACTATGTCACTGGGCAATATACTACGTGGCTGGCCAATATACTATGTCACTGGGCAATATACTAAGTGGCTGGGCAATATACTAAGTCACTGGGCAATATACTACGTGGCTCTGTGCTGTATACTACGTCGCTGTGCAATATACTACGTCACTGGGCAATATACTACATAGCTGGGCAATATACTACGTGGCTGGCCAATATACTACGTCACTGGGCAATATACTACGTGGCTGGGCAATATACTACGTGGCTGGGCAATATACTACGTGGCTGGGCAATATACTACGTGGACATGCATATTCTAGAATACCCGATGCCTTAGAATCGGGCCACCATCTAGTGACATTATATGCAGGACCTCTGTATACAGTGTACAGGTAATAGTGATCACCAGTGACATTGTACACAGGAGCTCTGTATATGGTGTCACTGTAAAGATAATACAGTGATCACGAGTGACATTATACACAAGAGCTCTGTATATAGTGTCAGTATACAAGTAATACAGTGATCACCAGCGACATTATACACAGGAGCTCTGTAATTATAGTGACAGTGTACAGGTAACACGTAGACTCACCAGCAATGTCTCTAGTTGAAGTCCTTCATCTTCACTTTTCTTCTTCATCCAGTGCACACCACCATCACTTACAGTGGGTACGGAAAGTATTCAGACCCCTTTACATTTTTCACTCTTTGTTTCATTGCAGCCATTTGGTAAATTAAAAAAAATGTTCATTTTTTTCATTAATGTACACTCTGCACCCCATCTTGACTGATAAACAGAAATGTAGAAATTTTTGCAAGTTTATTAAAAAAGAAACAAAATATCACATGGTCATAAGTATACAGGTCCTTTGCTCAGACATTTATATTTGAGTCACATGCTGTCCATTTCCTTGTGATCCTCCTTGAGATGGTTCTACTCCTTCATTGGAGTCCAGCTGTGTTTAATTAAACTGATAGGACTTGATTTGGAAAGGCACACACCTGTCTATATAAGACCTCACAGCTCACAGTACATGCCAGACCAAATGAGAATCATGAGGTCAAAGGAACTGGCCAAGGAGCTCAGAGACAGAATTGTGGCAAAGCACACATCTGGCCAAGGTTACAAAAGAATTTCTGCAGTACTCAAGGTTCCTAAGAGAACAGTGGCCTCCATAATCCTTAAATGGAAGAAGTTTGGGACCACCAGAAGTCTTCCTAGACCTGGCCGCCCAACCAAACTGAGCAATCGTAGGAGAACAGCCTTGGTTAGAGCGGTATAGAAGAACTCCAAGATCACTGTGGCTGAGCTCCAGAGATGCAGTAGGGATATGGGAGAAAGTTCCACAAAGTCAACTATCACTGCAGCCCTCCACCAGTCGGGCCTTTATGGCAGAGAGGCCTGACGGAAGCCTCTCCTCAGTGCAAGACATATGAAAGCCCACATAGTTTGCTAAAAAACATATGAAGGACTCCCAGACTATGATACATAAGATTCTCTGGTCTGATGAGGTGAAAATCGACCTTTTTGACAATAATTCTAAGCGGTATGGGTGGAGAAAACCAGGCACTGCCCATCACCTGCTCAATACAGTTCCAATAGTGAAACATGGTGGTGGCAGAATCATGCTATGGGGTATTTTTCAGCTGCAGGGACAGGACAACTGGTTGGCATTGAAGGAAACATGAATGTGACCAAGTACAGAGATATCCTGGATGAAAATCTCTTCCAGAGTGCTCTGGACATCAGACTTGGCCGAAGGTTCACCTTCCAACAAGACAATGACCTTAAACACACAGCTAAAATAACAAAGGAGTGGCTTCAGGACAACTCTGTGACCATTCTCTACTGGTTCAGCCAGAGCCCTGACCTAAATCCAATTGAGCATCTCTGGAGAGACCTGAAAATGGCTGTCCACCAACGTTCACCATCCAACCTGACGGAACTGGAGAGGACCTGCAAGGAAGAATGGCAGAGGATCCCCAAATCCAGGTGTGAAAAATGTTTTGCTCCCGTCAGCCTAATCCTGCTGCTGCTAATAACTGCGAGAGCAGGCAGCAGCTGATGGGAGTATTCATCAGCTGATGCCTGTACTAAATAAATGAAAATTAAAAAAATACGTGGATTCCCCTGCATTTTTGATAACCAGCTAGACAAAACTGCAACATTGGGTATCAAGAATAGAGGGGCCCACACAGTTTTTTTTAAATTATTTAAATAATTTTAAAAAAGACCTTTGGTTCCCCACATTTTTGACAACCTGCCTTGCTAAAGCAGATAGCTGGGGTTTGGTAAGGGGCCATTGATATTGCCCCCCTAAAAACCGCAAACTGCAGCCGCCCAGAAAAGGCGCATCTATTAGATGCGCCAATTTTGAAGCTTTGCCTGGCTCTTCACACTAGCCTTGTTTTGGCAATTGTGGTTTCTATTGGTGAGGTTGATGTCACCTTTGTATTGTCTGGCTTACTAAGCCCACGACTTAGTAATGAAGAGGCGTCTATAAGACATCTATCCATTACTAATCCTATAGTCATGTTGTAAATAAACACACAGCATATTCTTGCTGTGTGTTTATTTGAAGTCCTTTAATTGAAAGAATGAAACAGACTCCTTTAATGATTTAATGAGTCAAAATTAAACCATACTCATGTTATCACCAATTCCATTGAAGCCCTTGTCTCCTGTAATAAAACAAAAATAAAAGACAATATCCCTCACCTCTCTGTCCTTTTGTCCCACACCGTAATCCATGTCTGGGGGATAAACAGTTTTCAACCTGGACAGTGCCAATATGCGACCGTCCAGCCTGAGAGCCACTGGCAGAATGAGCTGCTGCGAGCACAGCATCAGTGACTAGCGGTGGTGTCATCGAGGTTACTGCCGGTCACTGACTTTAAGTTCCTAGCCAGGCCTCTGAACTGTAGTGACCTCAGTGATATCACCGATAGCACAGTGATAAAGTCTCAGGATGCAGTGTTGAGCTGAGCGTTCACCACAGTTCACTGTTAGAAATTTCTTCATGTGAACTAACCTCTGCACTGTGAGACTTTTACTCACTGTGATCTGAGGTCCCATCTAGGAATGCAGCCTCAGTGACAGGCGGTAACCTAATGACGTCACCGTTTTTCGCTGATGCTGCTCTAGCAGCAACTCATTCATCAGTGGTTCTCAGCCTGGACGGTCGCATCTTGGCACCACCCAGGTTGGAAACTTGGATTATGGCGTAGGACAGAACGATGGACAGGTGAGGAATAGTGTTGTTTTTTATTTTTGTTTTATTAGAGGAGACAATGGCTTCAATGGAATGGGTAATGACGCGAGTATGGTTTAATTTAGAATCATTAAAGGAGTCTGTGTCATTCTTTCAATTAAAGGACTTTATTCTTGCTGTGTTTAGTTACAATACTACTGTTTTCATCCAGCATAGAGGGGTCCCCACACCGATTTTCTTTTTTAAATAAATAAATAAAAAAACAAAAACGGGCTTGGGGGTAACAATATTGGTGGCCTTTTACCAGCCGGAGGCTACCAGTCCCCAGCTATCTGTTTTAGCAATGCTGGTTGTCAAAATGGGGGAGACCCCACATCTTGTTTTATAATTTAAAAAATACGGCATGGGGACAGCTCTATTTTTGATAACCAACTTTGTTAATGTTGACAGCTGTCAGTCTTTCCTGGCTGGTTATCAAAAACATGGGGGAACCCACGCTGGGGTTTTTTCTTATTTAGAGGGCAGGCGTGGACTCATGAATTCTCCCATCAGCCGCTCCTGCTCTCACTGTTATTAGCGGCAGCGGGCATAGGAACACGTATCGCGGAGTAAGGAAAGAAGCGGGATGACTGGGCGCAGAGCCTGGCCTGCCCCCCACTGCTGGCTGTGAAGACATGCGTCAGGCAGATAACTAGGAAATGGCTGCAGGACTTCACCAGCAGCGACACAGGCTCCTGTCCTGGGGTATGGCGGATGAACCCACGTCCCTTCATTCCTGCAATACTAGACACGGCCGACAGGTGCTGCTCACCCAGGTCCCAAATCAGCGACTTTCTTTCTCAGCATTCCGCTTATGGCAAACAATGGGTTACTTACACCCGTCAGATAGAAAACACTGCGATCAGGAGGCTACAAAAACATGGCGGCCAGCCATAACAGCACAGAAAGGGAATAAAGCATTTCTAGCTCTAGTGCCTCAGAAATCAAGACATCACATGACAATTAAGTCCCACGCTCCTTTGCTGGGATGTCTCGCGATATTTCGCAATCGCAGGTTACCGCGTGTTTATTATATTACTTCTATCTGCCAATCACACGAGAGCTTAGAGTGGACACACGTTGATTGAAGACTTAACGCCATTGGTTGCCAGGGCAGCACGTTCCGTTGTGCTGAGCCGTTAAGCCAATAGGCAGTGAGCGGTCCCAAACGTCCTGGCCAATAAGAAGTCGCAGAGGGATATTTAAAATTCATTCAGGGTTAGGTTGAGAAGTCGTAGCGCCTTGTGGACGAGGAGGTGGCGGCTGGAGAAGCTGGGTTTTAACGTGTGGTTTTACCGTGTTCTGTAGAGATGGCGACCCGCCGTGCTGCTGTGAGTACCGCCGGTGTGTGCTCGGCCGGGAAGTCCTGTAGGACTGGGTGTCGGCAACCGGCCGCCTCCTCCAGGCCATGGCCAGGCGCCCCCAGAGTGACGGGAGCGTGGAGACCCTGCAGCAAGAGCGGAGTATCCATGGCCGGGAGCCTGTCACCGGGTGTTACTGGGGGAGAGGGTCTGCCGGTCAGCTAGACTATTGGTGCCCAGCCCCCTCCTGCTTCTGTGGTGGGAGCTCTGGCCTGTTATGGGGGACACTACCGGCTCCTCCGCTGTGCTGGAGGCCTCACACGGCTGCTCCCTGTCATAAAATGCCCGTCCTGGTCTCTAATGCTGACTGCAGTGCTGGTGGCTCTGCCCCACATCAGCACAGGTACCAGGAGCACTGGTAGAGAGCTGGGGATAGTGAGTGAAGTGCTGTTTTTTTTTTTTGTAACCCCTCAGTTGAGTGGTCAGCTTCTAGCTCTTTAAAGGGAACCTGTCACCCCCCCAAATTGAGGGTGAGCTAAAGGTACCGTCACACTGGACGATATCGCTAGCGATCCGTGACGTTGCAGCGTCCTTGCTAGCAATATCGTCCAGTGTGACAGTCAGCAGCGATCAGGCCCCTGCTGGGATATCGCTGGTCGGGGCAGAAAGGGCAGGACTTTATTTCGTCGCTGGATCTCCCGCTGACATCGCTGAGTCGGTGTGTGTGACACCGATTCAGCGATGTCTTCGCTTGTAACCAGGGTAAACATCGGGTTACTAAGCGCAGGGCTGCGCTTAGCAACCCGATGTTTACCCTGGTTACCATCGTTAAAGTAAAAAAAACAAACGCTACATACTTACCAACCGCTGTCTGTCCCCGGCGCTCTGCTACTCTGGTCTGGCTGTGAGCGCCGGGCAGCCGGAAAGCAGAGCGGTGACGTCACCACTGTGCTTTCCGGCCGCTGTGCTCACAGCCAGTACAGAGAAGCACAGCGCCGGGGACAGACAGCGGTTGGTAAGTATGTAGCGTTTGTTTTTTTTACTTTAACGATGGTAACCAGGGTAAACATCGGGTTGCTAAGCGCGGCCCTGCGCTTAGTAACCCAATGTTTACCCTGGTTACCGGCATCGTTGGTCGCTGGAGAGCTGTCTGTGTGACAGCTCTCCAGCGACCAAACAGCGACGCTGCAGCGATTCGGATCGTTGTCGGTATCGCTGCAGCGTCGCTTAGTGTGACGGTACCTTAAGCCCACCAGCATCAAGGGCTTATCTACAGCATTCTGTAATGCTGTAGATAAGCCCCTGATGTATCCTGAAAGATGAGAAAAAGAGGTTAGATTATACTCACCCAGGGGCGGTCCGGTGCAGGGCCTCCCATCTTCTTACGATGACGTCTTCTTGTATTCATGCGCAGGTTTACTTTGCCCTGTTGAGGGCAGAGCAAAGTACTGCAGTGCGCAGGTGCTGGGAAAGGTCAGAGGTCTGGCGCCTGCGCACTGCAGTACTTTGCTCTGCCCTCAACAGGGCAGACAAAGCATGCTGGAGTCGCACGTGAAGACAAGAGGACATCATGATGAAGATGGGAGGCCCCAGACCCTGACGCTGCCGGGCCCGCCCCTGGGTGAGTATAATCTAACCTCTTTTTCTCCTCTTTCAGGTAACATCAGGGGCTTATCTACAGCATTACAGAATGCTATAGATAAGCCCCTGATGCCGGTGGGCTTAGCTCATCTTCGATTTTGGGGGTGACGGGCTCCCTTTAAGGGAACCTGTCAGCAGGATTGTGCTCAGTATCCTACAGTCAGGTTGGCGCTGTTCTGATTACAATACCTGGGTGATATCTGTCTTGTGGTTGTTTAAGCCTTAAGGTACCGTCGCATTAAGCGATGCTGCAGCGATATAGACAACGATGTCGATCGCTGTTTAGTCGTTGTGTGGTCGCTGGAGAGATGTCACACAGACAGCTCTCCAGCAACCAACGATGCGAAGTCCTCTGGTAACCAGGGTAAACATCGGGTTACTAAGCGCAGGGCCACGCTTAGTAACCCGATGTTTACCCTGGTTACCATTGTAAATGTAAAAAAAAAACCACTACATACTTACATTCCGGTGTTTGTCGCGTCCCCCGGCGTCAGCTTCCCTGCACTGTGTAAGCGCCGGCCCTAAAGTAGAGCGGTGATGTCACCGCTGTGCTCTGGTTTACGGCCGGCGCTGACACAGTGCAGGGAAGCTGACGCCGGGGGACGCGACAAACACCGGAATGTAAGTATGTAGTGGGTTTTTTTTTTTTTTACATTTACAATGGTAACCAGGCTTAGTAACCCGATGTTTACCCTGGTTACAAGTGAACACATCGTTGGAGCGGCGTCACACACGCCGATTCAGCGATGTCAGCGGGTGATCCAGCAACGAAATAGAGTTCTGGCCTTCTACCTCTGACCAACGATGTCACAGCAGGATTCTGATCGCTGCTGCGTGTCAAACACAACGATATCGCTATCCAGGACGCTGCAACGTCACGGATCGCTATAGTTATCATTCTAAAGTTGCTCAGTGTGAAGGTACCTTTAATTTCAGTTAATGATGTGTGTGTGTGTGTGTGGTCTGCATGTGGTGCTCCGATTAGGTGTTCCTCAGTTTGGCTTCGGACAGGTCACTGATCCCTCACTGACCTGCCCCCTATTTAATATAATATCTTTCCCTTCTGCACTGTTCTGAGTATATACCGTAATTATGGTTGAGGGTATCCTGATGGAGGTGATCTGCTACGGTGCATGTGCCGGCAATGCCATCTTGCTTGAGGGAAAAAATGCCCTCCTCCAAGATGGCACAGTAGGAGCTATTGGATCAACTTTATGTGCACTGATGGCTGTTACTGCGCAGGTGCCATTTTCAAATGGATTTTTTTTTTTTTAAATATCAGGATAACCTGAAACATAACGTAATTATATACACATGTGATTATACTACAGCACAGGTGCCACAGCTGGCGCCTGCAGAAGTTTTTTTTTTCTTTATGTAAACTAGGGGGCAGTGACCTGTCAAGTCTTTATTATGAACTAGATGGTGGCCTGATTCTAACATATCAGGTATTCTAGAATATGTAGGTAGTATATAACACAGCGTACGTAGTATAACACACTACACGGCTGTGTAATACACTACGTGGCTATGTGTGGGTTGGTATGAGCGCAGGACCTGTGACATCATGGTCACATGACTGATGTTACGGCAGGTCCTTCTCGCATAGCATCCTTGGCACCGGAACCTGCCGCTTGCACTGCCGTGGACAGGATGCCACGTTGGAGGGTGAGAATAACGTTTTTTTTTTTAAATTTATAACATTAGATCGTTTTACTATTGATGCTGCATACACAGCATCAATAGTAAAAAGTTGGTCACACAGGGTTAATAGCTGCATAACCGGAGTGCTTTACACCACGGTCTGTTAACACAGGCATTAACCCTATGTGAGCGCTCAGCGCTGACTGCAGGGCAGTAAAGCGGCGGCCATTTCGCTGCCAGACTATGGCCGTTGCTGACTGGTCGTGGCAAAATCAGCGACTTGGATTTCCATGACAGAGGCCGCAACCAATGAATATACGTGACAGACAGAAGGAAGTAACCCTTAAACAATTGTATAGTAGACTAGATGGTGGCCTGATTCTAACACATCGGGTATTCTAGAATATGCCTGGCCACGTAGTAGATTGCCCAGCCACGTAGTGTATAGCACAGCCCATATAGTATATACTCACCTTCTGTCCGCTGCTGTCGCAGCCGTCATCACTGACTGCGGCTGCAAATTTAGTCCCTGGCTTTTGGCGGCGGTAGGCCCAACAGCGCCCATGGTCCCGGCCAGCTCCGCCTTTCTCACAGCGACTCCTGCCTCCTTTGCAGTGCTTCTGGCCAGGCCTGTATTGGCTGGCTGCGACCCTTGGCCGGTTTAGTCCCTGGCTTTTGGGCGAGGTAGGCCCAACAGCATCCATGGTCCCAGCTGCCTCCGCCCTCCTCGTGGTGACTCTGCCCCCTCTGCAGCACTTCTGGCCGGCTCTGCATACTTCCTGGCCTCCGCTGCTTTTTTTTGTGTACGCCCACTGGCTGGCTGCAACCAATGAATATCCGAGACAGACGGAAGTGACCCTTAGACAATTATATAGTAGATGCCTAAGCAGAGCACTTGCATATCATTAACTCAGAACTGAAAATAAGGCTTAAACCACAAGATGGATTTCATCACCCAGGTATCATTGTAATCAGTATAACAGCGCCAACCTGACACTGTCTGTAGGTTACGGAGCACATTCCTGCTGACAGGTTCCCTTTAAAGGGACTTCACTTGAACAGTCCTTCTGTGACAAAGTCCTGCCACTCAATGCTTCATGATGGGGGGTGGGGGCAGTAATCTATACACCTTTCCACCTGTTTTCCTACCTCCACCCCCCCACCCCCTTCATCAGCTCTGGTTTTATAGATTGAATTCAAGCAGGTGGTAAGGCGTACATGAGGCGCAATATTTGGTTAATCATTCTGTGCTTTAATGACCTTTGGACCATCTGACACTGAGCTCTAATAAGGTTCTGTTTTATAAAGTCTGTTGCGCCCTATCGCTAGTGTCAGAGCAATGATCCACTTGTATTTATAGACTGTAAGCTGGCGAGCAGGGCCCTCACTCCTAATGTAACAAACTGTCTGGCCTTGTATGAAATTTATTGTCTGTCACAACTAAATTGTAATATGTTGGTGCTATATGAAATAAAATTATTTCTTGCTTTGTATGCTTAATTCTATATATAAGCCTTAAAGGGATGTCCAGGCAAGAAATAGATGACCTATATCTTAGGTAGGTCAGTATGAAGCTGACCAGAGTCCGATTCCCACCAATAAGCTGAAAGTGGCTTCTTTTGACTAGAAGCCAGGAGCTTTATTGAGTAGCTTTCTTCCCTGAGCTGTTTTCAGCTGATCGGTCACTTTATCGGACCCCATCTGATCTCATTGAAGACCTATTGTGCAAATGGACATCTTGCATGGACAACCCCTTTAATGCTATGGCACTGAAGTCTGAGCTCTACATGCAAGTTAAGCCTGTACTGATGTCTCTTTAGGCTTCCCGTGAAGCTGACAATGCTATAGCAGGAGCTATGAAATCTAAAGCCCCCATTAATGTGCCGAGAGCTGCTCTGGGAGAAATAGGAAATAAGGTGACTGTGCGTGGAAAGCAGATTTCTGTAAAGGTGGGTGTTGTGCATTTATGATGTACCTCTAATTAAAATGAAACTGCAGTAACTAAAACAAGCTTCAGATTTGCTGATATTCTGATGGCACCACTCTAGTATCAGAGCCCTGTTCACAGCTGGGCATCCACAGCCAGCAGTGAGGCTTCCCACTGGTTAGATGAGCAGTGTGGCACCACTGTGTGCAGGCTGACAACACTGCTAATCAGGTGCACTGACAAACTGAAGCCTAATATAAATACTGCCCTTCATAATGTGACAATCTTGGATATATAATAACATAATGCTCTTATTCTTCTCAGAACTCTAATGCAGTGATGAAGCCAAGCAAACCAACTAAAGTGACAAATGTCAATGTGAAACCAAAGGCTGTCACAGTGAAGGTGACTGAAGCTCCAGCAAAGGTAAGCTCCTAGTCATGGACAAGGGACTCTTCAAGAGAACCATTTATTACAAGAGTTGACATCTATGGGCAATACCCATGACCTCAACTACTCATGTCACTGCTCCTTATTAATCTATACAACCTCTAATTAGAATTAAATGGTCCTTACATCTCTAACTTGTGTTTTAACCTCAAGGAATCCTCCCCAGTTCTGATGGATGTGTCTATGAAGGATGAAGAGGAACTCTGTCAGGCTTTCTCTGATGTTCTGAATGGTGTGGAAGACATTGATGCTGAAGACGGTGGAAACCCACAGCTGTGTAGTGAATACGTAATGGACATTTATAGCTTCCTGAAAGAACTGGAGGTAAGTGTTGGCATGATCACAAGCTAACCCTTTACCTTCCTGGTGGTACTATTCCTTGCAGGACTGTCTGGTCAGTAGCAGAACATGTGCTGAGCTTTAATATTTTTACAGTCACTAATAGGCTTGTCCTGCAGTGTACACTGCTAATGATTTTCATAAAGGGAACAGGTTCTTGTGAGCATGAATGGAGTAGGTACTATGGAAGCAGGACAGATGGGGGGGCTTTGCTTGCATGTATGAATGAGGTAATGGGCAGGAACTAAGGTGTGAGGAGCAGCTAGTTGGATTGGAGGGAGTCCATTCCAAGTCCGGAATGTATCTATTGCACATAATTGCCAGACATTGCTGCTGGTCTCTTGTCCTTAAGATGTATAATAAAAAAAAAAAAGCTTTCATGGTAGAACCACTTAAAACGGCTCACGACACGCTAAGAGGTCTTAGAAATCCTCCAAATGTTCCCCCCCAAAGAAAAAAAAAAAAAAAGCCGAGAGGCTACTTACTTGCCCAGGCCTCCAAACAACAAATGTACTATCAGGGTGCAGCGAACCCAATTAAAGATGGCGGTAACACAGGTGCAGCAATACCGATGAAACCACCACCTTCAATCTGTGTGCACAAAAAATGCTAAAAATCTGTGCGGCATTCACATCAGGTGATGCAGAGCCTCTGGCTTACAGCCTATTGGTGACACCCATACTCCTAGATCAGGTGGGCTGCCCAGTGCTAACCCAAAGCATCCTGTGTGAACAGAGGCCACAGTTCAGAGCAATCTGGGCCCAACTGCACCCTGAAAAATAAAATGCAAAAAACACATCGGTGTGAGGTATTAGTTGATATTATGGCCAAAATATGGAAGCTCGCAACCCACATCAAGGGCCCACATGTTAGCAAGTCCTATCACTAAACAAAAACGGGGCTCACTGACAAACTGAGAGGACTTGGAAATCATCACTCTTACTCAAAACAACAGAAATTTAGGTAGATGCTTACTTGCACAGATGTGCATCTGTTACTGCCAGCTCAAAAAATCTCCAGAATCATCCTTTCCTCAACCGTCAATCTACTAAAATGCTTGTGCATGCCCTAATCTACCTCCTTGACTACTGCAACATCCTTTTCTGCGGCCTCCCTGCTCTAACACCCTTGCACCTATCCAGTCCATCCTTAACTCTGATGCCCGACTAATTCATCTCTCCGCTTACCCCAACCCCCCCCGACAAATCTCTTCACTGGCTCCCATTCCCTCAGCATATCCAGTTCAAATTACGAATACTGGCCTACAAAGCCATCCATAACCGGTCTCCTGCATATATCTCTGAACTAATCTCCTGATATTTTCCGTCATGTAATCTCCGGTCCTCCCTAGACCTCCTTCTCTCCTCCACACTTATTCGCTCATCCAACCACCTCCAAGACTTCTTCCGAATATCCCCCAACACATCCAACTATCAACAACATTCAGATCCTTCAGACAGAACCTGAAAACCCATCTCTTCAGGAAAGCCTGCACTGACCCCACTGCCTCCTCACCACTACCGGAGCTCCTGCAACCCTCAACCTATTGTCTCCTTCCCCATAATCCTGTAAAATGTAAGGGTACCGTCACACTAAGCGACGCTGCAGCGATACCGACAACGATGTCGATCGCTGCAGCGTCGCTGGAGAGCTGTCACACAGACAGCTCTCCAGCAACCAACGATCCCGAAGTCCCTGGGTAACCAGTGTAAACACCGGGTTACTAAGTGCAGGGCCACGCTTGGTAACCCGATGGTTACCAGCGTAAACATTAAACACTACATACTTACCTTCCGCTGTCTGTCCTCCGGCGCTCTGCTTTCCTCTGCACTGTCGGCGCTGGTCAGCCAGAAAGCACAGCGGTGACATCACCGCTGTGCTGGCCGGCGCTGACACAGGATGCAGGAGGAGTGCAGACAGCTGAACGTAAGTATGTAGTGTTTACCCTGGTTACCAGTGAAGACATCGCTGGATCGGCGTCACACACGCCGATCCAGCAACGAAATAAAGTTCTGGACTTTCCTCAGCGACCAACGATCTCCCAGCAGGGGCCTGATCGTTGGTCGCTGTCACACATAACAATTTCCTTAACGATATCGTTGCTACATCACAAAGCAACGATATCGTTGTGACTGTACCTTAAGACCGCTAGGGCAGGGTCTTTTCCCCCCTGTATCAATCTGTCATTGTTAGTTTGCTTATTGTAAGTGATATCTGTAACTCTTATGTAAACCATTCTCATGTACAGCACCATGGTATCAATGGTGCTATATAAATACTAATCTTTAATAATTCAATTTTTATCTGGTGTTTTCATGATAGAACCACAGCAGATGTCAAGTGAGGAGGTCAACTGCAAACTTACCTTCATGTTTAACAACTTTTTTTTTTTTTTTTTTTTTGTTCTGCTTATCTGCACCTTAGTTGTGGCAATAACAGAACGTATTTGGTCTCTTTAACAGTACCATATGCAGTACACTTGCAGCTGAATTAGGAAACCTGTGTACTGCAGTACCATGTAACATCAGTGCTGTGCATCTTATGTATGGCAAATCCAATAGTCTAATGCAGGGGTCTCAAACATGCATGTTTTCAAGATTTCCTTAGCATTGCACAAGGTGCTGGAATCATTCTGTGCAGGTGACTTAATCACCTGTGCAATACAAGGAAATCCTGAAAAACGTGACCTGTTAGAACAGAGGTCAAACGCCTGTGACGTCGGAAAGCCCAACTTAAGGCCATGTTAACACTATGCAGTTTTTACTGTGGAACAGCGGCGATCTTGCCGCTGCGGGTCCGCAGCTGTTTTCCATGCAGGGTACAGTACAATGTTACCCTATGGAAAACAGAAACCGCAGTGCACATGATTCGGGAAAAACCCAAAAAAACACGCAGAATTGCTGCGGAAAAAAAGGACCATGTCACTACTTTGTGCAGAATCGTAGCGATTCTGCACCCATAGAAATGCATTGATCCGCTTACTTCCCGCATGGGGCTGTGCCCACCATGCGGGAAGTAATGCGGATAATGTGCGGGTTATACCCGGGGTGAAGGAGAGGAGACTCTCCTCCAGGCCCTGGGAACCATATTTGTATTAAAAAAAAAAAAAAAAAAATTATTAAAATAAAAAATCATTATACTCACCTCTGAAGTCTCAGCGCTGCACGTGGCCGTCCTGTCTCAGGTTTGCTATGCGACCAGGACCTTCGGTGACATCGCGATCACATGACCATGACGTCACCGAAGTCCTGGTCGCACAGCATCTTTGGAACCGGACCGCCGCCTGCAGCGCCGAGGAGATCGGGACGTCAGAGGGTGAGTATATCATCATGATTTTATTATTTTTAACATTACTATTGATGCTGTATATGCAGCATCAATAGTAGGGGTAAATCCCGCAGCGGAACCCGCAGGACAAACCACGATAAATCTGCAGGGATAACCGCAGCGGGTTTGCCCTGCAGATTTATCAAATCTGCTGCGGGAGAACCCGCAGGATAAAAAGGAGTGTGTGAATGTGGCCTAAGACTCCTCCATTCCCTGACTTCACAGCACTGCCTCACTATGGAACATGTACATAAAATGTAGCACTGATTTATCTGAACTAAAAGCCGAGATCCTTAGATCAGGAACATACATCTATAGGGCATTTCATAACTTCCCATTTTCTTAGGAAAACATTTACTGCACATCCTGCATTGTACTACTGTACCCAATGTATTTATCTTAGTCTGTCAATTTATTTTTTTTATCAACTCCACCAAAATGGACACCAACGCCACAAATCTGACTCCACCACCATGTATTCTTCCCCAAGTCTCCTGCATAACCTCCAGGACAGTAATGCTGGCTTAGAGCCTAGTGACTTTCTTGTTAAATTGGACCTACGTGATGAGCTGTTAAACACTCGTCTCTAAGGCTACTTTCACACTAGCGTTAACTGCAATCCGTCACAATGCGTCGTTTTGCAGAAAAAAACGCATCCTGCAAAAGTGCTTGCAGGATACGTGTTTTTTTTTTTTTCCCCCTAGACTTGTATTGACAACGCATTGCGACAGATTGCCACACGTCGCATCCGTCGTGCGACGGATGCGTCGTGCTTTGGCGGACTGTCGGGAGCAAAAACGCTACATGTAACATTTTTTGCTCCTGATGGACTGCTTTTTCCGACCGCGCATGAGTGGCCGGAACTCCGCCCCCACCTCCCCGCACCTTACAATGGGGCAGCGGATGCGCCGGAGAAATGCATCCGCTGCCTCCGTTGTGCAATACGTTAAACGCTAGCATCGGAATCTCTGCCCGACGCATTGCGACAGGGAGATTCCGACGCTAGTGTGAAAGTAGCCCAACATATTTCCCACATGTAAACTGACTATCTTGTCTTTCTGTAGCTCAAGCAGCCAATAAAACAAAAATACCTGGAAGGAAAGGAGGTAAACGAACGCATGAGGGCAATCTTGGTTGACTGGCTAGTCCAAGTTCACTCCAGGTTTCAACTGCTGCAGGAGACTCTGTACATGGGTATAGCCATAATGGATCGTTTCCTTCAGGTAGGTGCTGGCTTTCTGTCCTCATTACCCCATGCTGTCACAATCTGTCTGATTAATGGTCTTCTGCACATAGGTTCAGCCCATCTCTCGTGGAAAGCTTCAGTTGGTCGGTGTAACTGCTCTTCTACTGGCTTCCAAATATGAAGAAATGTACACCCCAGAGATCTCAGACTTTGTTTATATCACAGACAATGCATATACTGCATCACAAATTAGAGAAATGGAAATTCTGGTGCTGCGTCAGCTGAAGTTTAACCTTGGCCGTCCACTACCACTTCACTTCCTGAGACGTGCTTCAAAATCCTGCAGTGTAAGTTTCCAGGAACCTGTTGTGGGGGGAGGGGAGAATGGTTGGCACTTGGTCTTGCACTAAACTCATTCAGTTCTGAATGGTGTTGGAGCTGAGAATGAATCCAAAAATAGTCTTGGTGTGTGCACATGGCCAAGACTTGCAGCTGATAAATATGCTGGAAATCATGTATCCTGTATGGGGATTCCTGAAATAAAACCTTACATCTGTTATCTGCAGGCTTATGCAGAACAGCACACGCTCTCAAAGTATCTGATGGAGCTTACCCTTGGTGACTATGATATGGTCCACTTCAGACCTTCTGAAATAGCATCAGCGGCGCTTTGTCTGGCACAGAAGGTCCTTGATGAGGGCATCTGGGTAAGTTGCTTATGTATGCATGCCTCTTATGGTGGTATGATAAATCTAGAGCCAATAATGAAATCTAATATGAAAATCACTTATGCATATTTCCATCTTTAGGGACCCACGCAGCATCACTATACTGGGTACCTAGAAGAAGACTTGTCTCATATCATGAAGCACATGGCAAAAAATGTTACAAAAGTCAACAAGAATATGACAAAGCATGTGGTAAGATTTAGACTTAATGGCGGAGTCTTGGCAAGTAACGCAATACTTGGCTGTCAATTTTTAAATTTTTTTTTTTTTTAAACTTATTTATAGGCTGTGAGAAACAAGTATGCCAGCAGTAAGCTAATGAAGATCAGCACCATCCCTCAACTGTTATCTCCAGTGATTACAGACCTAGCTGCGAGTCTTGTATCCTAAAACAGCACAGGGGAACTACTACTTTTTGCACTTTTATAACACTGCCATTTCAGGCAACAATGCTGCTGAATCTGTAAATACTGTTTTTATAACTTTTATAGTTGTGATCTTTGAGCAACTGATGGAACATCTGTTAAATAAACTTTCTTTTATATCAGTTCTAATGGCTTTAATTCTAAGCACTGTTACTATAATTCCGAGATTCTGTTAACTTACAAGTCCAAGGAAAGCTAAATTTTTGGCTGAGCATTTGTATCTCCAGATATGCCATTGTTGGTTCATCGTTTATCATCTAAATGGATCGGTGGCAGAAAAACACATCCCATGGTGTAAAATTCTTGGCTGCCCTCAGACCCCAAGCAACAAGTACTTCCAGGATGTCTGAGTGCACAATCAAAAGGAGGTAGTCCATATCCTTCATTCGATCAGGAACATGGTTAAAAATCATCCCTCCTCCCCCTATTGGGGATACACACAAGGAGCACTTGAGGTGCAGAATAAGCCTACTTGGATCTGTTGAGCAGGAGCTTCTTATTGCCAGATGCAGGGGATCAGGGTTCCATCACTATCCCTATTGTAGTATAGCAAAGAGGTTGACTCTTTTCTTGGTAGAAGTCCCTTACTTCCCATTGAGCTGGGGCTCTCGGGTTCCTCTCAAGCTGCATGTTCAGGGGGAAGATTCAGCACTGACACCAGCATGTGCAGATTAATTTTTGGTTTCCAGGTGAGGGACAGGAGACCTCTATCACCTGACATGCATTTCAGTGTGAACTGCACTTCCATGGGAGGAACTACTGGGAATTACCTATTTACAAGAATAAACAAGGCTAATAATGGCAAAGCAGATAAAAGCCAGTTGTGAAGGACCTGTTTCACTTCCTAAAACTTCTTCACACATCACCAACATCTATTGTTGGTAAAATATTTGAAGGGTTTCTGAGGGATGTTGTTCTGGATTATCTCAATGAGAATAACTGTTTAACTCCATATCAGCATGGGTTTATGAGAAATCGCTCCTGTCAAACCAATCTAATCAGTTTTTATGAAGAGGTAAGCTATAGGCTGGACCACGGTGAGTCATTGGACGTGGTATATCTCGATTTTTATTTTTCCAAAGCGTTTGATACCGTGCCGCACAAGAGGTTGGTACACAAAATGAGAATGCTTGGTCTGGGGGAAAATGTGTGTAAATGGGTTAGTAACTGGCTTAGTGATAGAAAGCAGAGGGTGGTTATAAATGGTATAGTCTCTAACTGGGTCGCTGTGACCAGTGGGGTACCGCAGGGGTCAGTATTGGGACCTGTTCTCTTCAACATATTCATTAATGATCTGGTAGAAGGTTTACACAGTAAAATATCGATATTTGCAGATGATACAAAACTATGTAAAGCAGTTAATACAAGAGAAGATAGTATTCTGCTACAGATGGATCTGGATAAGTTGGAAACTTGGGCTGAAAGGTGGCAGATGAGGTTTAACAATGATAAATGTAAGGTTATACACATGGGAAGAAGGAATCAATGTCACTATTACATACTGAATGGGAAACCACTGGGTAAATCTGACAGGGAGAAGGACTTGGGGATCCTAGTTAATGATAAACTTACCTGGAGCAGCCAGTGCCAGGCAGCAGCTGCCAAGGCAAACAGGATCATGGGGTGCATTAAAAGAGGTCTGGATACACATGATGAGAGCATTATACTGCCTCTGTACAAATCCCTAGTTAGACCGCACATGGAGTACTGTGTCCAGTTTTGGGCACCGGTGCTCAGGAAGGATATAATGGAACTAGAGAGAGTACAAAGGAGGGCAACAAAATTAATAAAGGGGATGGGAGAACTACAATACCCAGATAGATTAGCGAAATTAGGATTATTTAGTCTAGAAAAAAGACGACTGAGGGGCGATCTAATAACCGTATATAAGGGGACAATACAAATATCTCGCTGAAGATCTGTTTATACCAAGGAAGGTGACGGGCACAAGGGGGCATTCTTTGCGTCTGGAGGAGAGAAGGTTTTTCCACCAACATAGAAGAGGATTCTTTACTGTTAGGGCAGTGAGAATCTGGAATTGCTTGCCTGAGGAGGTGGTGATGGCGAACTCAGTCGAGGGGTTCAAGAGAGGCCTGGATGTCTTCCTGGAGCAGAACAATATTGTATCATACAATTCGGTTCTGTAGAAGGACGTAGATCTGGGAATTTATTATGATGGAATATAGGCTGAACTGGATGGACAAATGTCTTTTTTCGGCCTTACTAACTATGTTACATGTACCAGACACCTGAACAGACTGTTCAAGTTAAATGGGTCTGAGCACATGTCCGTGTTTAGACCATGTCAACAAGCAAATTTTTTTTTTTTTTTGCAAAGTGTCCCACACGCTTAAAATCTGTCATCAGTGTGACATGTACTGGCAGTATTCATGCTGGTCCCAGTGCCAAAGACTGCTCACATCATTGCCAGCAAAGCAAGGGACGATCAGAGGACATCGGAGTTGTATTGATATATTATATAAAAAAAAAAATCGCATTATACTCGCACCTAATTCCTCTCCTAACAAAGCACTTGTCCCCTGTAAACAATCAAATTACCACTATCCCTTATCTATCCAAAGCTGAGTTTTCCTCCAGTCAGACATCAGCTGATGGGATGACTACTCCAATCAGCCTATGCCTGCTGGCAACAGCTGTTGCTGGCTGATGGGAGTATTGATCAACTGGTACCTGTGCTATATAGGTATTTTTATTTATTTTTTTTAACCACCCATACAAAACTTGCAGCTGTCGGTTTTAGCAAGGCTGGTTATCAAGAAGAACAGTCCCACACTTTATATTAACTAAAAAATAAACTCCTTTAGCCAAGTTAAAGCAGACAGCTTGGGGCTGGTGAGGGGCCATGGTGGATGTTGGGTCCCCGCATCCACCCCAGAAATGGCAAATCTGTTAGATGTGCCAATTCTGGCACTTTGCCCAACTCTTCCCACATGCCCTGTGGCAAGTGGGGTTCATATTTGTGTAGTTTGTCACCATAAGTTTCAAGCCTGAGCTTGTAATGGAGAGGAATCTATAAGATTCCTATCCTTCACTAATTCTAAAGCTATAGTGTAAATAAACACCCGGCCTGAATAAGTCGTTTATTGAAATAAACTTTAAAGTTATACACTGTACCCATTCCATTGTACCCCTTGTGTTCTGTAATAAAACAAAATTAAACCACCATATCCCTCACCAGTCTGACAGTGTCCCACACCATAATCCATGTCTGGGGATAAACAGTTTTCAACCTGGACTGTGCCAAGATGTTACCATCCAGGCTGAGAATGTCACGGGTGTGTCAGGCTACAGACTGTTGCACTGTATCTGGCTGCAGAAGGTCTCCGCAGTTTGCTTTGCAGGCTTCTTCCTTGTCCTTCTGACTGACCCAATGGCAACCTCCACTGGTTCTAATGTACACAGCTGGACCTGTGTTTAGAACTTCCAGCTTTCTGCTAGGAGTTGCCAGTGCTATTTCCAATTCCCTGTTGAGGCTTGGCACTATAGCAGTCAGCTATCTTCCTCTGTTTGGAGGAAGTCTGAGTCTACTCAAGCTATAGTGGGGATTGACCAGCTTTACCCCATCCTTCCCTAAGCAGGGTTTACTGCTAGGGTCAGGCAGGGTTTGAGTATCTGCTCTGCGATAGGTGCAGAACCTATGTAGGGACGCTTGGGGCAGACAAGGTGACACTAGATCTGACTAGGGATCTCCACTCCCCGCTTCCCCTTATCCCTTCATGTTGCACTTAAGGTACTGTCACACAACGATATCATTGCTTTTTGTGACGTAGCAACGAAATCGTTGTGACAGTGACCAACGATCAGGCCCCTGCTGGGAGATCATTGGGGAAAGTCCAGGACTTTATTTAGTCGCTGGATCACCCACTGACCTCACTGAATCGGCGTGTGTGACGCCGATTCAGCGATGTCTTCACTGGTAACCATCGGGTTACTAAGCGCAGGGCCGTGCTTAGTAACCCGATGTTTACCCTGGTTACCATTGTAGAAGTAAAAAAAAACCACTACATACTTACTTTCCTGTCACGTTCCTCAGCGTCGGCTTCCCTGCGTCCCCCAGTGTCAGCACCAGCCGTAAAGCACAGCGGTGACGTCACAGCTCTGCTTTCCGGCCAGCGCTTACACAGTGCAGGGAAGCGGACGCCGGGGATGTGACAGGAATGTAAGTATGTAGTTTTTTTTTTTTTTTTTTTTTTCCTTTTACAATGGTAACCAGGGTAAACATCGGGTTACTAAGCGCGGCCCTGCGCTTAGTAACCTGATGTTTACCCTGGTTATCCGGGGACTTCGGGATTGTTGGTCGCTGGAGAGCGGTCTGTGTGACAGCACTCCAGCGACCAAACAGCGACGCTGCAGCGATCGGCATCACTGTCTAGCTCGCTGCAGCGTCGCTTAATGTGACGGTACCTTTAGTCTTTCCTACACCATGCGTGACAGAGAACCTCAGAGGACTGAGCTGCTGCAAGCTCAGCCTCCGTGACATCATGATTACCATAGGTCACTGAGGCTACGTTTCCAGCCGGGCACCTGAACTGTGGTGACATCAGCACAGTGAGTCTCAAGGTGCAGCGTTCAGTGAGTTTACTGTGAGCATTTTCTTATGATGAACTCGCTGAGCGCTGTACTGTGGTGCTGAGGTCACTGCAGATCAGGGACCCAGCTGGGAACACAGCCTCAGTGACCTGTGGTAATATCGATGTCAGTGCTAGTTTCTGAGACTGAGCTCGCAGCAGCTCATTACTCAGTGGTTCTCAGCCTGTACGGTCACATCTTGGCACTGTTCAGGTTGAAAACTTTCTCCCCCATAAAATTAATTGGAGCCCCCCCATACAGATTTCAACTTGCATCTTTCCAGTCCCCGAGAGTCTATCAAAGGCTGCTGGTAGATGTAGAAAAGGCTAATAGATTCAGGAGCAGTAATACTAGTAACAAAATCGGAATGGCCCCTTGACTACTACATCTATTTTCAATAAAGAAACCTGAGGGTGACTTCTGCACAATCTAAAATCCTTAAACCAGTGGGAAGGAATTCAACTTGGAATCAAAATCGATCCCTCTAATCGGCAAAAATATTGTAATGAGTACTCTAGTTCCCAAGGACGCCTGTTACCATGTGACTATTCACCGTTCCAATCAGAAATATGAGGTTAGCGGTGAAGGAAGACGTAATTCAATAGTACCAGTTCCGTTGTCTTCCATTTGGTCTTTGTTCTTCCCCACGCATCTTCACCTAACATGGCAGAAATTATGGCTTTTTGTAATTGAGAGAGCCATTGTTCAGTACCTGGACTACTTTCTTCTAGTGGCAGAATCACTACAACAGCTGACAAGCCAGCTAGTCTCAACATCCTGTGTGATTATAAACTGTGAGAAATTGAACCTCCTGCCAGGAAAGCCATTTTTCTCTAAACCCTCCCACCCCCACGACAGCACACAGGAGGATGTCATCTCATTTTAATAGGGACAGGGAACACAAACTAGGTCAAATAGCCCCTCCCACCTCCTTTCCCCAGGGTTTTTTCCTGTCCCAATAGGGATGAAGAGGTCATCCTACAGTGCTCTGTGCCGGCGGCACACACTGGGGAAGATACAAGCTGGACAGCAGGAGATCGTTTGGGCTCACCTTTCCTCTCCTACACTGTTCCTGACTCCCACGGACTCGTCTTTGCCCTCTAGTCTGCACCTTTGGGTAAAGTCTGGGGGGTCTTCAGGCTGGAGGCCTCTCTGACCTCTCCAGCCCATCTCCTCTACCAGACCGGAGAAAACGAGACAGGGGAAGCATGCTTCCGGCTTCCCTCACTGGAGCTTGGGTGACGCGGTCTGGGCGACCAGAAGTGATGTCAGATACCAGGTGTCTTTTGATCACGTCACTTCCGGGTCTTGTGTTCCATGCTGGAAAGCATCGGCAGAAACAGGAGGCACATGGAAACCTCTGGGGTTCCCTCAACACTGGAAATATAGTGGGATGAGTCCCTCTGATGCAGAGGAGGCGCTGGTCCAGTCGCCTGCATAAAGAGCCCCGACAGAGGACCAAGTAAGGTGGGACCAAGGACCAAATCTATGGTTCAGGTCCTTCCCGCTCTTCATTTGTGGCACCCAGCGCTGTTCTGGTCCCTGTAACTTTACAGGTATTGGATCCGCTCCAATGGTGCAGGTACAATGCATGGGAGCTGATTTCCTTTTCCACTTTCTTTCAGGGGGACAAGTACTAAGGAGCAAATCCAAAACCACGAGTCGCAAGTGTGCAATCTGCAAACACACTAGTATCTTCACATAGAAAGCCCCTATGTCATGAATGCACTGATAAGTTTGTCAGAGAAGAGCATCCCTCCTTTAAGAGAGGAAATTAAAAGCATAGTCCGCCAGGAAATATAGTCCTCCCTGACCTTCTTCTCCCAAGCAGTACCTGCTCCCAGCACTCCTCCAGCGCCAAAAAAGAGGAAAGTGTGTCATGAAGAGGATTTGGACTTCCAGGAGGAGATATCCATGCCGGAGGAATTTCTGGAAGAGGGTGAGCTGAGCCTTGGTCCTGATACCATTCAGAATAGGAAATACTACTCAGTCTCCCATGACAGCACCACAAGAGAGGAGATCCGCCCTTCAAGGACAGGAAACCTACAGACAAAAGGGCGGCACCTCCCACGCATCAGTTGGTTTTCTATCCTTGATGGGTGAGCCTCTTCAGACATACCTGTAAGGGTAGAAGATTAACCGAATCCCCAGGCCCGGCCAGTCGGTTCAGGCAGTGGGGTCTCCTGCCTCGGCCAGTGCAGGGTCCCTGGAAGGGTCACAGTGGGTCCAGGGTGCCCTGATGGCACGGCCGTGGGCTCCCTGGTGACGCAGCCGGGGCGGGCCCTGATGATGCAGCGTGGGGCTCCCTGGTGATGCATCCAGGGTTGGCCCTTGTGACATGTCCAGGCGGACTCTGATGGCGTGGCCTGGGGTGCAGTGATGTCGCATCTGGGGGTGGGTCCTGTGGCATGGCCGGGGTGTCTGGATCCGTCTGTATGATGACCGGCGATCAAGGACTTGAGGAGGGCGGGGTCACTCTGCTGTCCGTGTCGCCTCCGGGGGTGTGGCTGGTGAGCTCTGGGGAAAGGCTCCAAGATGGCGCTGAGGAACAGGTGACCCGGATATCCGGGGGTACAGCATTTAAAAAGGGCACATGCACAGACCACCTTGCTTCTGGGCCTAATCCTTGTTCTGAAAGGATGGAGTCAGGCGAGCAGCAGGAACAGGATCCTGTACAGCGGCCGCTCGGTCAGAAGCCCCGTACATCCCGGCGACGACCCCATGACAGTGCAGGAAGTAGCCATGTAAGTGAGAGTCTGGATTCTGCAGAAAGGTCCAGCCAGAAGAGCTCCAGCAGAGTGGACGATTCAGCAGCCTCCAAGGAAAGTCCTTCGGCTGAGATGCGTCCCCCCACCCCGTAATCCGGTACCTATTCATTTGATTCGCACTGGTAAGTGATCTTCATGAAAGTTCACTCGGTGATGTATTCTTCCCCTTATTTTTTGTCCTGATCCTGCCAGAGGAAGAAGTGTACAAGGAATGTGCACTTTGCAGGTCCCCCTTGCCAGACTCCTATCCAAAGAGGTTATGTCAGTCTTGTATCCAGCACATGGTAGCACAGCAGACACCTAATTTCATTACAAGGGGAAATTATTTGGACTGAGGTGAAGGAGTCCATGATGTCCCTGTCCCAAGGAGAGACCTATAAGGGGAAGGAAACAAGAAGGAAGACTAGGTCCCTGGAATCGGACACTGCTAGTGACTTTATTAGGGGCGAGGATTCTTCCTCGTCTTCTTCCTCAAAGGATAACTCTGGCCGCTTCTGTTTCCACATAGATCGGGTGGATAAATTGGTGAAGGCAATCAGGAATACTATGGGGATAGTAAAAATAAAACCTGAGCCATCTGTTCAGGATGTTATATTTGGGGGATTTGACCAGATGAAGTGCAGATCCTTTCCCTTGAATGATAAAATCCACTCTCTGGTACGCCAGGAGTTGAAGAGACCAAAGAGAGAAGGTTCCCTTCCCCCAAAGTTTAAAAGGCGGTATCCCTTTGACAACCCGGTGTCAGCTTCTTGGGATAAGGCCCCGAAACTTGATGCAGCCGTGGCCAAGGCATCAAAACAATCCTCTCTGCCCTTTGAGGACATGGGGACTTTAAAGGACCCGCTGGAGAAAAAGGCTGACACCTTTTTTATAGGCACCTGGGAGATGTCGACAGGAGCATTAACCCCTTCATGACCCAGCCTATTTTGACCTTAATGACCTGGCCGTTTTTTGCAATTCGGACCAGTGTCCCTTTATGAGGTAATAACTCAGGAACGCTTCAACGAATCCTAGCGGTTCTGAGATTGTTTTTTTGTGACATATTGGGCTTCATGTTAGTGGTAAATTTAGGTCGATAATTTTTGCGTTTATTTGTGAAAAAAAATGGAAATTTGGCTAAAATTTTGAAAATTTAGCAAATTTTGAATTTTTATTCTGTTAAACGAGAGTTATGTGACACAAAATAGGTAATAAATAACATTACCCACATGTTTACTTTACATCAGCACAATTTTGGAAACAAAATATTTTTTTTTTGCTAGGAAGTTATAAGGGTTAAAATTTGACCAGCGATTTCTCATTTTTACAACAAAATTTACAAAACCATTTTTTTTAGGGACCACCTCACATTTGAAGTCAGTTTGAGGGGTCTATATGGCTGAAAATACTCAAAAGTGACACCATTCTAAAAACTGAGCCCCTCAAGGTACTCAAAACCACATTCAAGAAGTTTATTAACCCTTCAGGTGCTTCACAGCAGCAGAAGCAACATGGAAGGAAAAAATGAACATTTAACTTTTTAGTCACAAAAATGATGTTTTGGCATCAATTTTTCTATTTTCCCAAAGGTAAAAAGGGAAAAGTTATTGTACAATTTGTCCTGAGTACGCCGATACCCCATATGTGGAGGGGAACCACTGTTTGGGCGCACGACAGGGCTCGGAAGGGAAGGAGCGCCATTTGACTTTTTCAATGAAAAATTGGCTCCAATCTTTAGCGGACACCATGTTGTGTTTGGAGAGCCCCTGTGTGCCTAACTATCCCTCACAAATGACCCCATTTTGAAAACTAGACCCCCCAAGGAGCTTATCTAGATGCATAGTGAGCACTTTGAACCCCCAGGTGCTTCACAAATTGATCCGTAAAAATGAAAAAGTCCTTTTTTGTCACAAAAAAATTCTTTTAGCCTCAATTTTTTCATTTTCACATGGGCAACAGGATAAAATGGATGCTAAAATGTGTTGGGCAATTTCTCCTGAGTACACCGATACCTCATATGTGGTCACAAACCACTGTTTGTGCACACGGCAAGGCTCGGAAGGGAAGGAGCGCCATTTGACTTTTGAATGAAAAATTAGCTCCAATCGTTAGCGGACACCATGTCACGTTTGGAGAGCCCCTGTGTGCCTAAACATTGGAGCTCCCCCACATGTGACCACATTTTGGAAACTAGACCCTCCAAGGAACTTATCTAGATGCATAGTGAGCACTTTGAACCCCCAGGTGCTTCACAAATTGATCCGTAAAAATGAAAAAGTCCTTTTTTTTCACAAACAAATTATTTTAGCCTCAATTTTTTCATTTCCACATGGGCAACAGGATCAAATGGATCCTAAAATTTATTGGGCCATTTCTCCTGAGTACACTGATACCTCACATGTGGGGGTAAACCACTGTTTGGGCACACGGCAGGGCTCGGAAGGGAAGGAGCGCCATTTGACTTTTTGAATGAAAAATTAGCTCCAATCGTTAGCGGACACCATGTTGCGTTTGGAGAGCCCCTGTGTGCCTAAACATTGAAGCTCCCCCACATGTGACACCATTTTGGAAACTAGACCTCCCATGGAACTATATATATAGTTATGTATATATGATATACTTGACAAAGGCCATGTTTGGTCAGAGCTGTGAAAATAAAAAAAAATTGCGGACTAAAAAATAATTTTTGAGGAAAGAAAATGATTTATTTTCACAAGAGTAACAGGAGAAATTGGACCCCAAAAGTTTTTGGCCAGTTTGTCCTGAGTACGCTGATACCCCATATGTGGGGGGAAACCACTGTTTGGGCACACGTCAGGGCTCGGAAGGGAAGTAGTGACTTTTGAAATGCAGACTTTGATGGAATGGTCTGCGGGCGTCACGTTGCGTTTGCAGAGCCCCTGATGTGCCTAAATAGTAGAAACCCCCCACAAATGACCCCATTTTGGAAACTAGACCCCCCAGGGTACTTATCTAGATATGTGGTGAGCACTTTGATCCCCCAAGTGCTTCACAGAAGTTTACAACGCAGAGCCGTGAAAATAAAAAATAATTTTTCTTTCCTCAAAAATAACGTTTTAGCAAGAATTTTTTTTATTTTCACAAGGGTAGCAGGAGAAATTGGACCCCAATAATTGTTGCCCAGTTTGTCCTGAGTACACTGATACCCCATATGTGGGGGTAATCCACTGTTTGGGCACACATCGGGGCTCGGAAGGGAAGTAGTGTCTTTTGAAATGCAGACTTTGATGGAATGGCCTGCGGGCGTCACGTTGCGTTTGCAGAGCTCCTGATGTGCCTAAACAGTAGAAACCCCCCACAAGTGACCCCATTTTGGAAACTAGATCCCCCAAGGAACTTATCTAGGTATGTGGTGAGCACTTTGATCCTCCAAGTGCTTCACAGAAGTTTACAACGCAGAGCCGTGAAAATAAAAAAATCATTTTTCTTTCCTCAAATATAATGTTTTAGCAAGCAATTTTTTATTTTCACAAGGGTATCAGGAGAAATTGGACCCCAATAATTGTTGCCCAGTTTGTCCTGAGTATGCTGGTACCCCATATGTGGGGGTAAACCACTGTTTGGGTGCACGTCAGGGCTCGGAATGGAGGGGGCACCATTTGACTTTTTGAATGCAAGATTGGCTGGAATCAATGGTGGCGCCATGTTGCGTTTGGAGACACCTGATGTGCCTAAACAGTGGAAACCCCTCAATTCTAACTCCAACACTAACCCCAACACACCCCTAACCCTAATCCCAACTGTAGCCATAACCCTAATCACAACCCTAACCCCAACACACCCCTAACCCTAATCCCAACCCTAATCGTAACCCTAATCGTAACCCTAATCCCAACCCTAATCCTAACCCTAATCCCAACCCTAACCACAACCCTAACCCCAATACACCCATAACCCTAACCACAAGCCTAACCCCAACACACCCCTAACCATAACCCTAACCACAGTCTAATCTTAACCCTATTTCCAACCCTAGCCCTAATTCCAACCCTAACTCTAATTCCAACCCTAACCCTAAGGCTATGTGCCCACGTTGCGGAATCATGTGAGATTTTTCCACACCATTTTTTAAAAATCCGCAGGTAAAAGGCATTGCGTTTTACCTGCGGATTTACCACGGATTTCCAGTGTTTTTTGTGCGGATTTCACTTGCGGATTCTTATTGAGGAACAGGTGTAAAACGCTGCAGAATCCGCACAAAGAATTGACATGCTGCAGAAAATACAGCACAGCGTTTCCGCATGGTATTTTCCGCACCATGGGCACAGCCGATTTGGTTTTCCATAGGTTTACATGGTACTGTAAACGTGATGGAAAACTGCTACTTATCCGCAGCGGCGAATCCGCTGCAGATCCGCAGCCACATCCGCACCATCTGCACATAGCCTAAGGCTAGGTTCACATTGCGTTAGTGCAATCCGTTTAGCGCACATGCTAACAGAATGCGCTAACGCAATGTACAAAAAGGATTGCGTTTAGCGGTGCCGCTAGCGCAGATGCCCAATCTGCTCTAGCGATAACGGACCCAAAAACGCTGCAAGCAGCGTTCGAGGGACGTCAGAAAATAACGGGACATCGTTAACGCATGCCAAAAATGGCATACATTAGCGATGCGATAGATACATTGCGGTCAATGGCTGCGCTAACGGATCCGTTACATTGCGTTAGTGGCGCTATGTAACGGATTCCGTTAGCGGACTGCCACTAACGCAATGTGAACCTAGCCTAATTTTAACCCTAACCCTAGTTCTAACCCTAATTCTAGCCCTAACCCTAGCCCTAGTGGGGAAAAAAAAATATTTTCTTTATTTTATTTTTTACCCTACCTATGGAGGTGATAAAGGGGGGGGGGGGGTTATTTATTATTTTTTTATTTTGATCGCTGTGATAGAACCTATCACAGCGATCAAAATGTACTTGTAACGAATCTGCCGGCCGGCAGATTTGGCGGGCGCACTGCGTATGCGCCCGCCATTTTCAAGATGGCGGCACCCATGGAGCAGACGGACGGACACCGGGAGGTCGGTAAGATGATGGGGGGGATCGGAAAGCGCGGGGGGGGGGGGGGAGATCGGACTGCGGGGGAGCGGACAGGAAGACGGAGGGTAGCGGAGGGCAGGAAATGACTGGACGAAGGGGAGGAGATCGATGGTGGGGGGGGGGGTTAGGGGTCAGATCGCGATCTCCAGCCATGGCTGATGCTATTGCAGCATCGGCCATGGCTGATGCTATTGCAGCATCGGCCATGGCTGGATTGTAATATTTCACCAATTTCCATTGGTGAAATATTACTATCGCTCTGATTGAAAGTGAAACGTCATTTTCAACAGCCAATCAGAGCGAACATAGCCACGGGGGGGCAAAGCCACCCCCCTGGGCTAAAGTACCACGCCCCCTGTCCCTGCAGATCACGTGAAATTGGAGTTAACCCTTTCACCCGATCTGCAGGGACGCGATCATTCTGTGACACAGCATATGCGTCACAGGTCGGATTGGCACCGACTTTCATGACGCATACACTGTGTCACAGGTCGGGAAGGGGTTAAGGCCAGCGGTAGCGTCTACATGTACGGCTAGGTCTATGATGATCTGGTTGGATCGGTTAGAGACTGAACTGAAGAATAGGACTTCTAGAGAGACTATTCTGGATTCATTACTAATGATACAGGGTGCCGCAGCATTCTTATCAGATGCCTCAGCTTACTCGGTCAGGTTGGCAGCAAAAGCTGCGGCCCTCTCAAATCCAGCCAGGAGAGAGTTATGGCTGGAATGCTGGCCTGGGGGACATTCACGCCAGGTGTAAATTTTGTGCAATACCATGTGAGGGGGAGTACCTGTTTGGAGCCGTCCTAGACGAGCTACTGGAGAAGGCAGGGGACGATAAAAACAAATTTCCCAGTGTGTCGATTCCGTCCTACAGGTGTCCCTTCAGTAGGAGAAGATTTATCCATGGAAAGCGTCAATGGCCATTCTAAGCTGAATGTTTATGTCCTCGTCAGATCCCAGCAGCTATGCAGCTTGAGCCAGGGCAAGCACTGTCATGGGAGACTGGCTGGGAATCCCTGGTCCCGTTGACATGGGATGATAGAAGGAGTAAGAGCTCCTCGCGGGAGCGTAAATAACCACCCCAATGACTTTCGACCCAGGGTGGCGGTGGTCATAGAAGGCATATTTAGGCATTTTCAGTTAAGAGCTCTCCCCATTGATCTCACCGTTGTCCTTTGGGTCTTACGAAAGTGGTAGCAGAGGTCATGGCTCAACTTCGTGAAACCAATGCCTTGATTATTCCCTACTTGGACGATTTTCTTATTGTAAGTAGGTCGGCTGATCATTGCTCGACGCAAGTAAGAGCAATAATGGCCACCATGGAATGCTTGGGATGGCTATTGAACATTAAGAAATTGTGCATAGAACCCCTTAAAGTGCAGGAATTCCTAGAGCTAATTCTAGATCCAGATATTCAAGAGTGCTGTCTTCCAGCCAGTAAATTAGATAACATTTAACATCAGGGTCATCATGTCAGGATCCTCTCCGACAATCAGGTGACGGTGGCCTACATCAACCACCAAGGGGGAACCCAGTCCAGACCCTTAATGGAGGTGGCGTATCGATTATTTCAAGTAGCGGAAAACCATTTTCTATCACTGACTGCTCTTCACATAAGAGCACTTATAAGCAAATTGGGATATTTTGGGTACTCAAAAGCCCCCACTGACATATATTATTCACATAAGAGGAAAAGAAAACATCAGAGCAGACTTTTTGAGGGCCCGCAAACTGCTCAGGTACTGAATGGTTCCATCTTTGAGCAGATTGTGTGGATGTGGGTTTGTCCGGACATAGACCTCTTCGCCACCAAAAAGGACAGAAAGGTGAAGCAGTTCTGTTCTCTCAACCTCAGAGAAAAGCCACTGGTGGTGGATGCCTTCCTGATCAGGTGAAACTTTGAGCTAGCTTATGGTTTTTCCCCCTTAGCTCTGCTGCCACTGGTAGTGAGAAAGGTCAGAGAAGACAGGGCAAGGATTATTGTGGTTGCCTTCCTTTGGCCCAGAAGGGCATGGTTTTCATGGCTAAGGACCATGTCGGCCACCGAGCCGTGAGTGCTACCAGAGCTCCTGGATTGCCTCTCACAGGGGCCAGTCTACCATCCACAAGTGGCTGGGCTTCACCTGCTGTCGTGGAATTTGAAAGGTCATTCCTGATGGAAAGAGGGTTTTCTCCTAATTTGATAGCCATTCCTCTAAAGAGTAGGGAGGTGATCACAACCAAAATCTGCGCCAGGACCTGGAAAAGGTTTTTGCCCACCTCAAATTGTGACATCGGGGGGAAGGTTCCGATAGGTCGGATTTTAGAGTTCCTTCAGAAAGGCCTTGAGATTGGTCTATCCATGAGTACTCTTAAAGTCAAGGTGTCAGCCTTGGGGCCCCTGTTTAGCTATGATCTCTCGGGGAATTACTGGATAGCTAGATTTATTAATGTCAACTAGATCTAGGCCCATCCTTAAGAAGGGAGTAATGCCATGGGACCTGAACCTGGTCCAGACAGCTATGACAGGTTCCCCGTTTGAGCCCATTGAGTTGGCCCCAATAAGGGTGATTTCCCTTAAAGTAGCCCTCCTAGTAGCATTAACATCTGCCCGAAGGGTGAGTGACATTCAGGCTCTTTCTAGGCTACCGCCATTTACCCAGTTGTTAGAGAATAGGGTTATCCTAAAGCAAGATCCATCTTAATTGCCAAAGGTAGCCTCCAAATTCCATAGACTGCAGGAAATAGTTCTCCCATCCTTCCCAATCCTAAGAACCAAAAAGAATGAAAGCTTCATACACTGGGTGTTAGAAGGTGCCTGTTAGAGTACGTGTCAGTCACTGATCCTTAGGAAAAGGATAATTCCTTTTTTGTGTCCTTCCAGGGGGCTAGAAAGGGTCTTAGGGTGTCAAAAACCACCTTAGCTAGAAAGATCAGGGAGGCTATGTCATTAGATTATACGTCAAGTGGCAAGACACCGCCAGAAGATCTGAAGGCTCACCCCACAGGGGCCATGGCAGCCTCCTGGGCGGAAAGATCGATCGAGCAGATATGTAAGGCAGCTACATGGTCTTCCCCTTCCACCTTTTATAAGCATTTATAGGCTGGATATGGGTGCCTCTTCCGTTCCCACGTTTGGGTTAAGGGTGCTTCAAGCTGTAGTCCCTTTCTAAAATTCTTACCTCTCTGTAATTCTCTCATGGTGCTGTCATAGGTGACCGAATAAAGTCTTGGTTACTTAACGGTAACGGTATTTTTCGGAGTCCATGACAGCACTCTTTTATTCCCTCCCTTCACGTGTAGGTGAGCACTTCCACTTGTAAGTATTCACGATTGTGTAATCATATGGTGTTAGGTGTAATATATGTTTTTCTGCCATTAACCAATGGAGGTCCTCTCGTGCTCTGTAATCCAACTGATGCGTGGGAGAGGTGCCGCCCTTTTATGTCTGTAGATTTCCTGTCCTTGAAGGGCAGATTCTTTCATGGTGCTGTCATGGGCTCCGAAAAATACTGTTACCGGTAAATAACTAAGACTTTTTTCTCGGAGAACATGGAAGAACTCCTTTTGGTGGTGAAGAAGACCAATGAGGTGGAACAGAAGACTACATGTACAGTTCCGGAGGAGATGTTCGGTGGTCTCTGGTCCGATGTTCCCCATACATAGGAACATCCAGGAGTTCTGGAGGAGTGGGATTCTCCAGAAAAGAGGTTAAGCACCCCCTCAGAGCTGAAGGACAGATTTCCAGTGTATGAGGAAACTGCAAAATGCTGGTCTGATGTGCCTAAGGTAGATATTCAAGTTGCATGGGTGGCTAAAAAGACATGATTAAGGGAGCTTAGTCTCCAGAAACGTGTTGAAATTCTTACCCATATGGTTCGTGCTGAAGTCTGTATCCTCCATGTTTAAAGTTTGTGAATAAAGAAAACTCTTTTTTACGGATTTGGTGAAGCTGGACATTCCTTTCTTATTGTGGGTTATTACTGTGTGATACTGTTGGGATATCACTAATACTGTAGTGATATTACTGTATTAGAGTTGTAGATCCGTATATTTGTGTGTGTATATATACATATATATATATATATATATATATATATATATATATATATATAGTCGCCAGCTTGGGTATAAATATATATTTATGTTATAGACTGCAGACTTGTGTGTGTGTGTAATAAATACCCTTTATTGTTACACTGTTTTGTCTCAGTTAGTATAAGGATAAGATAACGTTGAGGCATATTAAGTGGATATTAATTATTAATAGCCAAGTTCGGCGATAATAGTTAATATCGGACCTCAATAGAGGTGTAAGGAGAGTTCCTCTTTTGGTAACTATAAGTTTAGTAATTTGTGGAGGAAGTCCCTTCCTTTTACAGGCCTCCTGAGAAAATCCTGGGAAACCTCAGCAGCGCTACTGAATAATAATGCAGTCTCTACCACCATAGCCAGATCTATGTATCGTTGGCTTATTCAGCTAGAGGAACATCTTGCAGCAGGTACTCCCAGAGAACACATTCTTGCTTCCTTGTCCCTTCTCCAGAATGCTACAGGATTTCTGGCAGATGCCTCGGCAGAGTCACTAAGAGTAGCGGCAAAATCATCAGCCTTATCCAATTCTCTGCCTAAAGTCATGGGGTAGTGACGTAGCCTCAAAGATGAAGCTGTGTTCTATTCCCTTTAAAGGGAAGTACATGTTCGGACTGGTCCTAGATAACTTACTGGAGAAGGTTTCGGACAAGAAAAAATCCCTGCCTGAGCCAAGAAGTTCCACGAAGAGGTCCTTTTGGCCTCCTCAGGAGCAACCTCCTCAGTATATAGAGGTAAAGGAAAACGTGGAGGTGGAGCTACCCCAAAGGCGGCTGGGGCAGAAATGTATTTCTCTCCCAGGGCCAGCTTCAATATAAGCCATGACGTCAAAAGGAAAGTGTGGGATCGCATTTTAGGATTCCTTCTACAGTGGCAAAAGCTGTGCACCAACCCATGGGTCCTAAAATCTATCCAGTAGGGAGTAAAGATATAGTTTCCCTCCTACCCCCCACAGAGAATGAAAGTAACCCGACTCTGTTCACAAGCGCTCCAGAACACCTTAAATTCCAGGCTTAAAGACCTACTTGCCACAAGAGTGGTCTCACTAGTCCCGGAAATGGAGAACAGGGTGCACTACTCCCGTCTGTTCTTAATAAAGAAACCAAGTGTATCCCACAGAATTATAATCAACTTGAAATCCCTAAACCAGTACATTACATACAGGAGGTTCAAGATGGAATCCATCAGATCTCCATCCCTGAAAGAGAAAGATTTTTCCATGGCTGCAACTGAAAATACAGCTGAAAAAGGGGCAGCACCGCTTATCTGCCCAGGTCTCTGAACAAATGCACTACAGGATGCAGCCATCCCATGTTGCAAAGATGTTTTTTTTAGTTTTTGGAGGATTTTCAGTCCTCTTTTGCGGCTTTGCTACTAGTTCCATGGCTACATTCGACCTGCAGAATGCATACTATCATGTCCCGATTCATCCAAACTATTGGAAATTTATAAGGTTCGCAGTTGTCCAGGGGAAGTAGATAATACATTACCAATTCAATGTGCTCCTGTTTGGAATAACTTCAGTTCCACGGATATTTTACAAAGATTATAGTGGAAGTCATGGTTCACATCATACTGTAGGTTGGCAGATCTGCATAATACCATGTCTCGACGACTTCCTGCTGGTGGCTCCCTCAGTACTATTCACTCTGGGAGCATCTACAGACAACAACCCAGATTCTGACATCTCTGGGGTGGCCAGTAAATCAACAGTAGTTGGATACAGTCCCATCCACAAGGAAAAAATTCCTAGGGGTTATGCTGGACTCTCATAAGCAGACATCCTTTTTGTCCAGGCAGAAGCAGATCCAGTTGAAGTCAAGGATAAGCATCCTACGTAGAAGAAAATCAATATCAATGAGGTTCGCAATGTCAGTTCTCGGCTCTATGACATCCTGCATCCTGACAGTGTCCTGTGCCCAAGCACACAACATAACCCTTCAGACCTATGTTCTGACAAATTGGGATGGATCCCTAAAGTCTCTGAACAGGAAAATTTCAATACCTACCTGTATAAAAGCCTCTTTATCTTGGTGGAACAATGCAAAGAGTCTGTACAAAGGAGTCCCTTGGATCCAAGACCCACTGATAACCATAGAGGAGGATGCCAACAAAAGAAGATGGGGTGCCATGGTCTCCCAGACCTCTTTCCAGGGTCGCTGGTCAGCCGAAGTCAGCAGGCAGTCTTCCAATTTCAGAGAATTAAAAGTGGTAGAAGAAATTCTCAAGGCAGGAACATATTTGATTTGAGACACCCATGTGAAAGTCTATTCAGACAATGTTACTACAGTCGCGCACTTCTGTCACCAGGTAAGCACAAAGCACAAAGACCTGAAGGGTATCCACAAGAATAATCTCCTGGGCCGAGGAAAAGCATACAGGCTGACTTCAGGAGGAGGAAGGATACTCACCCAGGGGAGTGGAGTCTGAGTTCAGAGGCCTTTCACATATTGACCAGGAAGTGGGGTTACCCAGAATTGGTCCTGTTCGCTGGACTCCAGAATGCGAAGGTAGCCCATTGAACCCAGACTATGCCTGTCTAGGCGTGGATGCCTTTGCCCAGCAGTGGTAGTTCAATCTGGCATACACCTTTCCTCAGGTTCTCGTTCTGCCAAAAACTCTGCAGCAGATAAGGATCGAGCGACCAGAGTAATTCTGGTAGCACCATTCTGGCCAAAATGGAGCTGGTTCGGCACCATACCCGGCTTGTGTGTGGATGGTGTCCTGATCCTTCTAACAGTCAGGGATCTTCTGCACCAAAGGCCAATCTACCATCCAAGCATCAAGAATTTACATCTAGCAGCCTAGCTTCTGAATTCTCGATTTTAAAAGGCAAAGGTCTCTCAGAGAGAGTCATTAAGACCCTTCAGAAGAGTAGGAAGCCAGTTACAAACGTCATATATCACAAGACCCGGAAGACGTTTCTATCATTGTGTGCACCAGAAAAGCCAGATCCTCGACAACCAAATGTCACCCAGATCCTGGACTTTCTGCAAGAAGGCCTTGAGAAGGGTCTCAGACCCAGTACCCTAAAAGTTCAGGTGGCAACGTTGAGTTCTAACTTCGACCAGAGCCTGGCCGAACATCACTGGGTGAAAAGGTTTATGACAGCAGTCTCCCGCCTAGGCCCCTGACCGTCAATTTAGTCCTCTCCTCGGACCTTAATATCATCCTTAAGGGGGTTGACACTTCCACCATTTGAGCCTCTGCCATCAATAAGACTTGATAAACTATCCTGGAAAATGGCATTCCTAGTGGCTATCACTACAACCATACGGGTGGGCGAACTACAGGCTCTCTCAATAAGCAAGCCATACCTGAGGATACTGGAAGATCGACTGGTGCTCCGTCTTGACCCTTCATTTCTACCTAAGGTAGTCTCAGACTTTCATAAATCCCAAGAGATAATTCTACACTCCTGCCAGAACCCAAGGAACAAGAAGGAGGAAGAATTCCTCTCTCTTGACGTAAGGAGAGTGGTCCTTCATTATCTCCAGGAGACAAGGGAGTGGAGGAAAGACAAGAATTTATTCGTTCAACCTTATGGTCAGAATAAGGAGAAGAAAGCTTCCAAGACTACGGTGGCCAACTGGATAAAAATGGCGATTACCGAAGCCTACCAGCTCCAAAATCTCTCACCTTCACAGAAGCTCACAGCTCATTCCACCAGAGCGGTAGTGGTCTCCTCGGCTAAAGGTACCTTCACACTAAACGATATCGCTAGCGATCTGTGACGTTGCAGCGTCCTGGCTAGCGATATTGTTCAGTTTGACAGGCAGCAGCGATCAGAATCCTGCTGTGATGTCGTTGGTCGGGGCTAGAAGGCCAGAACTTTATTTGGTCGCTGGCTCTCCCGCTGACATCGCTGAATCGGCGTGTGTGACGCCGATTCAGCGATGTCTTCGCTGGTAACCAGGGTAAACATCGGGTTACTAAGCGCAGGGCCGCGCTTAGTAACCCGATATTTACCCTGGTTACCATCCTAAAAGTAAAAAAAACAAACGCTTCATACTTACCTTCCGCTGTCTGTCCCCCGGCGCTGTGCTTTCCTGCACTCACTGTGAGCACAGCGGCCAGAAAGCAGAGCGGTGACGTCACCGCTGTGCTTTCCGGCCGATGTGCTCACAGCCAGTACAGAGAAACAGAGCGCCGGGGACAGACAGCAGAAGGTAAGTATGAAGCGTTTGTTTTTTTACTTTTAGGATGGTAACCAGGGTAAACATCGGGTTACTAAGCGTGGCCCTGCGCTTAGTAACCCGCTGTTTACCCTGGTTACCGGCATCGTTGGTCGCTGGAGAGCGGTCTGTGTGACAGCTCTCCAGCGACCAAACAGCGACGCTGCAGCGATCCGGATCGTTGTCTGGATCGCTGCAGCGTCGTTTAGTGTGAAGGTACCTTAAGAAAGCCAGTGCCTGCATCAAACAGATCTGCTTAGCTGCTCCCTGTTAATCAGTCCACACCTTTTCCAAACATTAGAGGCTTGACTTGACATCCATTCAAGATACGTCTTTTGGGAGAATAATTCTCCAGTCTATTGTCGCTCCCTAGGCATTAGTCTTTAGTATTCCTCCTGTGTGCTGTTGTGGGTTTTTTTTTTTTTTTGAGAAAACAGAACTAGACTTACCAGTAATTCATTTTCTAACAACCCACCACGACAGCAAGGGTAATTCCCTCCCCTTTCTCAATTATTTTGTTATTTGGATCCAGTTGTAAAAAATATAATTTGAAGCTTTCATACTATTGTGGTCCTTCATAATAATACTGGGGAAAGAAGGTGGGAAGGGCTCTTTCGTGTTTCCTGTCCCTGTTAGGATGAGATGACATCCTCCAGTGTGCTGTTGTGGTGGGTTATTAGAAACCAAATTACAGTACTGGTAAGTATGATTCTATTTTCTAGGAGTCCTTTATAGATTCAGAGACCCCCATTCCAGGGAAGAGTATGACTCTCCATCAGAGAAGGTTTGAGAATCCTGGGCCTGACAGTTTATATACCATACGTTCAGTGGGGTCAGTTCCACTCAAGACAATTGCAACAGGAGTTCCTAACGTCTTGAAACAAACAGTAGGACGGATTGGACAAGAAAGTAAAATTGTCCATGGCAGTAAAAAAGTCTTCAAAAGGGAAATATGTGGATCTTCTCCCCATTCATGACGGTAACTACATATGCGAGCAGCAGCGGGTTGGGGAGCACATGTACAAGATCTTTACATCCAGGGCACCTGGCCAGAGCCAGGTTATCTCAGATCATCAAATCCCAGAGAGCTTTGAGCCATCAGTGAGACATTACAGAGATATCAGGTTACCTTAAAAAAACATGTTAGGGTCCTATCAGACTGTGTCCTTCCTCAGTCATCAAGAAGGTCTGATGCATCACCATCTCCAAACCTTAGCCACAGACATCATCCTTTGGATAGCAAAAAAGGTATTTTCAATCTCAGCAATACATCTGAAGGGGTCTCAGAATCGGGTTGGGGACTTTCTCAGCAGAGAGAAAGTGCAGACTTCAGAATGGGCACTAAACTGGGAGGTGTTTAATCAGTTTACCCATTCCTTGGGGTACCCCTCAGGTAGACCTATTTGCCTCAAAAAATAAATGCAAAGGCACAGGAATTATTTTCCTTAAATCCAAGAAACAGCCCAGCAGGAATAGATGCCTTGTCCCAGGTTTGGAGCATGAATTTGGCTTATGCTTTTCCACCATTTCCCCTAATTTCGGCAGTTCTAAGGAAGATTTGGGAGGACCAAACCAATGTAATCTTAGCAGTACCAGTTTGGCCCAATAGAAGCTGGTTTCCCCTGCTGAGACAAATGGCCCTGGAAAATCCCATCCTCTTACCATTGAGGCACAATCATCTTTTCTAGGGGCCAGTATACCATCTCAATGTGAAGTTCCTGCCGCTATTAGCCTGGATCCTGAGAGGCAAATCTTGAGATCTCAATGGTTTTCGGACCCAGTTATGTCCACTATCCAGAAAAGCGGAAGCCTGTAACATTCGCAATATATACAAAAATCTGGAAGAAGTTTTGTTCACAATAAAGAGAGTCAATGTCGGACATCTCATGTCAAGATATAGCAAATATTCTAGACTTCCTCCAAGAGTTAAGACCTAGCGCAATGAAAGTACAAACTGCAGCTCTAAGTGCCTTCCAGGATTATCCTCTAGCAAACCATTCCCGGATTGAAAGATTTGTTCAGGCCTTGTCTATCAAAGATCCCTATCTAAGGGTTCTAGAACACTGCATCATACTAAAGGTACCTTCGCACTGAGCAACTTTACAACGAGAACGACAACGATCCATGACCTTGCAGCGTCCTGGATAGCGATCTGGTTGTGTTTGACACACAGCAGCGATCAGGATCCCGCTGTGAAATCGCTGGTCGTAGCTAGAAGTCCGGAACTTTATTTGGTTGTCAGGTCGGCGTGATTCGTCATGTTTGACAGCAAAAGCAACGATGCCAGCAATGTTTTTACATGGAGCGAGAACGATAAGTGAGTCGCTGTTACGTCACCTGATCGCTCCTGCATCGTTCTGGTGTTGCCGTGTTTGACGTCTCTAAGCGACCTAAACAGCGACGCTGCAGCGATCGGCTCATTGTCTATATCGCTGCAGCGTTGCTTAGTGTAACGGTACCTTAAGGTTACATCTGTCGCTTCTGCCTAAGGTGATAACAACCTTTCATATGAGCCAAGAGATCATTTTACCTTCCTTCAGTCAAAACTACAAGGATAAGTAGAAGCTCACATTTCTCACTGGACATAAGAATGGAAGTTTTTCAATACTTAGAGACCACAAAAGGTTGGCGAATAGACTCTAATTTATTCATTCAGTTTGGAGAAAAGAATAAGGGGAAGATGGCTTTGAGATCTACCCTAGCAAGGCGAGTTAAATCTGTAACCAGTCTAGCCTACTTCTCAGAAGGAAGAACTCCTACGGATAACATCAGGGCCCATTTAACCAGAGCAATTTCTACATCATGGGCAAAAATTGAAGGGGACATGGTAGCCCAGAACTGATGTGGTCAAGCCCTAACCTTTTGCAGATATATTATAAATTGGATGTTATGAGTCAAAATACGTCCTTCGGAAGGAAAGTTCTCCAGGCAGTTATCCCACTCTGAATGTTTCTCTAGTATTCTGATAGTACTGTCTGTGAAGGGAGGGGCTTTTTTTTACGTCTTGTGCCTTCCTGTCCCTATTACATAGTAACATAGTCAGCAAGGCCGAAAAAATACATTTGTCCATCCAGTTCAGCCTATATTCTGTCAGAATAAATCCCCAGATCTATGTCCTTCTAAAGAACCTAATAACTGTAAGATACAATATTGTTACGCTCCAGGAAGACATTATTATTATTATTTACTGTTATAGCACCATTTATTCCATGGCGCTTTACATGTGAGGAGGGGTATACATAATAACAACAAGTACAATAATCTTAAACAATACAAGTCATAACTGGTACAGGAGGAGTGAGGACCCTGCCCGCAAAGGCTCACAATCTACAAGGGATGGGTGAGAATACAGTCGGTGAGGATAGAGCTGGTCATGCAGCGGTTTGGTCGATTGGTGGTTACTGCAGGTTGTAGGCTTGTCGGAAGAGGTGGGTCTTCAGGTTCTTTTTGAAGGTTTCGATGGTAAGCGAGAGTCTGATGTGTTGTGGTAGAGGGTTCCAGAGTAGGGGTGATACGCAAGAGAAATCTTGTATACTATTGTGGGAAGAGGAGATAAAAGGGGAGTAGAGAAGGAGATCTTGTGAGGATCGGCGGTTGCGTGTAGGTAAGTACCGGGAGACGAGGTCACAGATGTATGGAGGAGACAGGTTGTGGATGGCTTTGTATGTCATGGTTAGGGTTTTGTACTGGAGTCTCTGGGCAATGGGGAGCCAGTGAAGGGATTGACAGAGGGGAGAGGCCGGGGAATAGCGGGGGGACAGGTGGATTAGTCGGGCAGCAGAGTTTAGTATAGATTGGAGGGGTGCGAGAGTGTTAGAAGGGAGGCCACAGAGCAGGAGGTTGCAGTAGTCAAGGCGAGAGATGATGAGGGCATGGACTAGGGTTTTTGCAGATTCTTGGTTGAGGAATGAACGGATTTGTGAAATATTTTTGAGTTGAAGTCGGCAGGAAGTGGAAAGGGCTTGGATATGTGGTTTGAAGGAGAGATCAGCGTCAAGGATTACCCCGAGGCAGCGAGCTTGTGGGACTGGGGAGAGTGGGCAGCCATTTACTGTAATGGATAGGTTCGTTGGGGGGGTCGCGTGAGATGGGGGAAAGATGATGAATTCTGTTTTGTCCATGTTAAGTTTCAGAAATCTAGCGGTGAAGAAGGATGAAATAGTGGACAGACATTGAGGGATTCTGGTTAGTAGGGAAGTGATATCTGATCCAGAGATGTAGATCTGTGTGTCATCAGCATAGAGGTGATACTGAAAGCCATGAGATTCTATGAGCTGTCCCAGGCCAAAGGTGTAAATGGAAAAGAGCAGGGGCCCAAGGACAACCTTGTGGGACTCCGACAGATAGGGGGCGAGGTGAGGAGGTGGTGTGTGAGTGGGAGACGCTGAATGTCCGGTCTGTTAGGTGTGATGAGATCCAGGATAGGGCAAAGTCTGTGATGCCAAGGGATGAGAGGGTCTGTAATAATAGGGAATGGTCCACTGTGTCAAAGGCAGCCGACAGGTCGAGGAGCAAGAGGACAGAGTAGTGTCGCTTGCTCTTGGCGGTTAAGAGGTCATTGGTGACCTTAGTTAGGGCAGTTTCAGTGGAATGGTGTGACCGGAAGCCAGATTGTAAGCGTTCAAAGAGGGAGCAAGAAGAGAGATGGGAGGACAGTTCAAGGTAAACGTGTTGTTCCAGTAGTTTGGAGGCATAAGGGAGAAGTGATATAGGGCGATAGCTAGATACAGAGGATGGGTCAAGAGAGGGCTTTTTGATGATAGGTGTGATGGAGGCATGTTTAAAGCTTGAGGGGAAAACACCAGTTGTTAGTGATAGGTTGAAGAGATGGGTTAGGGTTGGGATGAAAGACTGGTGAGGTTTGGGATGATGTGGGATGGGAGCTGGTCAAGTGCACAGGTGGTGAGATGCGATCTTGAGAGTAGAGTGGAGAGTTGATCTTCTGTAATGGTGGAGAAGTTGGTTTTGGAGGTGGAGGGCTGGGAAGTCGGGAGGAAGGGCTCTGGGGGTTGTTGACCAAAATTGTCTCTGATGCTATCAATCTTCTGCTTGAAAAATGAGGCAAAGTCTTCAGCGGAGATAAGTGGGGAGGGAGGAGGTGCTGGGGACGGAGGAGAGAATTGAAGGTGTTGAATAACTGTTTACGGTTGTGAGACAGAGAGGATATGAGAGATGAGAAGTAGGTTTGTTTAGCTGTGGCGAGTGTGGTCTTGAAAGTAGTGAGGGACTGTTTGAATGCGATGAAGTGCTCTCATCCAGGCCTCTCTTGAACCCCTTGACTGAGTTCGCCATCACCACCTCAGGCAAGGAATTCCAGATTCTCAGTGCCCTAACAGTAAAGAATCCTCTTCGATTTGGTGGGAAAACCTTCTCTCCTCCAGATGCAGAGAATGCCCCCTTGTGGCCATGACCTTCCTTATAAACAACCTCGGAGAGAAATTTGTATTGTCCCCTTATATACTTATACATGGTTATTAGATCGCCCCTCAGTCGTCTTTTTTCTAGACTAAATAAGCCTAAATGACGAAGCCCTAGAGGCGAAACGCGCGTCGAGGTGCCCACCAGTGTGACAGCAGGGGAGATTTACCAGCTTTAGCCATGGCCACAGGTACTACATGAAAATGTGCTGATGGCATGACCGGTTGTGACTTTTTCCACAAATTGGAAACTGCATTTAGCTAAAAGCTTATTAAAAAGTGGGAATACCGCGCTACAGGTGGCTAAAACTGGTAAACGTGCGGGATAATCCTATGTTATACAGAACCGCATATGATCCTGAGCGGTAGCTGCTATATAAAATATTTTAGTGACCGATTAGGGATCGCACTCATTAATGGTGACTACTGATGATATAATCCTTACTTGGTACAGCCGTATAGGTGTCGTCGCACGGGTGAACTGATAGCCTCAGATTCAGATGATGAATTTGCGCTCATAGAAGTCCGATGTGCCGGAGACAAGTCCCGTCCCTCTGGTAGGTAAGTGTGCAGCTATCTGGCACAGCCGTTAGCGGTGGCTGTGGGTATGGCAGGCAAGGGCTGCTTGAGTTGTGTGTAGAGCCAGAGACGTCCCGGCCGGAGGCGTCCCTGGATACACGTGGAAGATGGCCGACACCGCCGAGCAGTGAGTGACGTCACTAGGCCTAAGGAGACTCAGTAGGGTCAATCCAAACCTACGCGTTTCGAAGTGTCACGCACTTCTTCATCAGGGTTACCGCCCCCTGTCTCTAAACCCATATATAGGTACCCTGCCCATACCCCGCTGTGCACTAACACCTACAAACAATAGCATGTTTCTGGACGTTCTTTATCCCCCATAGAACAATGGCAATTACATGTGTGCCCTCAGTGCGTGCAAGCAGGCACACCTTTATCCGCTATGTGTAATGTATTGTAAAATGTTTATTGGGTTACACATTAGATAAAACTCGATATACTGTATGCTGGGAGATAGAGTTAAAAAACCAGCCAGTAATATGCTGAATGCATGATGCAAATAAAAGGTGCGGTTGAAAGGACACCTGTCGTGGCCGTGGATTAAAACTTCACTTTTATTAAGAACATACACATAAAAACCCCGTAAATATATAGGGAACATAAATACCTAAAAAACGAAGGGTTAATTGTAGAAGCAATAAAAACAATATAAATATGTTTAAAATATGTAATAAAAATGATAACAATACCCTATAACGGTTTGGGGCATCATCAGGGATATATGGCAACTAAAGTCCCAACAACACTGTGGGAGCATGAATCTACTCCCACGTGGTAGACTGGCTAATCCCATTCAGGCCCCCAGTCATAGCAGCAAGCAATAAGGGATTATAGTAATAACTAAATATGCCGGACAATAGAAGTTAAAAAGCATATAGTTCTATCTCGCAATTAAGGCCCTTCGGTTTTAAACTGTCCAGGGTGAAGATCCACTGCGATTCTATTCTTGACATTTGTTTAATAAAGTCGCCCCCCCCTTTTATTTGGGCGTACAGATTGGATACCGTAAAAGACTGTTCCTTTCAAGGATTGTCCATGCCTCTCCTTAAAATGGCGTGATAGGGGGTGTTCTAGGAACCCTTTTTGAATGTTCTTGAAGTGTTCCCTAACACGTATCTTTAGTTGCCTTTTGGTTCGCCCTACATACAGCTTATTGCATGGACATTGGATTACATAGATCACCCCCGTGGAATGACAGGATATATTACAATATATTCTGTCATTCCACGGGGTGATCTATGTAATCAATCCTTGAAAGGAACGGTCTTTTACAGTATCCAATCTGTACGCCCAAATAAAAGGGGGGACGACTTTATTAAACAAATGTCAAGAATAGAATCGCAGTGGATCTTCACCCTGGACAGTTTAAAACAGAAGGGCCTTAATTGCGAGATAGAACTATATGCTTTTTAACTTCTATTGTCCGGCATATTTAGTTATTACTATAATCCCTTATTGCTTGCTGCTTGACTGGGGGCCTGAATGGGATTAGCCAGTCTACCACATGGGAGTAGATTCATGCTCCCACGGTGTTGTTGGGACTTTAGTTGCCATATATCCCTGATGGATGCCCCAAACCGTTATAGGGTATTGTTATCATTTTTATTACATATTTTAAACATATTTATATTGTTTTTATTGCTTCTACAATTAACCCTTCGTTTTTTAGGTATTTATGTTCCCTATATATTTACGGGGTTTTTATGTGTATGTTCTTAATAAAAGTGAAGTTTTAATCCACGGCCACGACAGGTGTCCTTTCAACCGCACCTTTTATTTGCATCATGCATTCAGCATATTACTGGCTGTTTTTTTAACTCTATCTCCCAGCATACAGTATATCGAGTTTTATCTAATGTGTAACCCAATAAACATTTTACAATACATTACACATAGCGGGTAAAGGTGTGCCTGCTTGCACGCACTGAGGGCACACATGTAATTGCCATTGTTCTATGGGGGATAAAGAACGTCCAGAAACATGCTATTGTTTGTAGGTGTTAGTGCACAGCGGGGTATGGGCAGGGTACCTATATATGGGTTTAGAGACAGGGGGCGGTAACCCTGATGAAGAAGTGCGTGACACTTCGAAACGCGTAGGTTTGGAGTGACCCTACTGAGTCTCCTTAGGCCTAGTAACGTCACTCACTGCTCGGCGGTGTCGGCCATCTTCCACGTGTATCCAGGGACGCCTCCGGCCGGGACGTCTCTGGCTCTACACGCAACTCAAGCAGCCCTTGCCTGCCATACCCACAGCCACCGCTAACGGCTGTGCCAGATAGCTGCACACTTACCTACCAGAGGGACGGGACTTGTCTCCGGCACATCGGACTTCTATGAGCGCAAATTCATCATCTGAATCTGAGGCTATCAGTTCACCTGTGCGACGACACCTATACGGCTGTACCAAGTAAGGATTATATCATCAGTAGTCACCATTAACCCCTTTACCCCCAAGGGTGGTTTGCACGTTAATGATCGGGCCAATTTTTACAATTCTGACCACTGTCCCTTTGTGAGGTTATAACTCTGGAACGCTTCAACGGATCCCAGTGATTCTGACATTGTTTTCTCGTGACATATTGTACTTCATGACAATGGTAAAAATTCTTTGATAGTACCTGCGTTTATTTGTGAAAAAAACAGAAATTTGGCGAAAATTATGAAAATTTCGCAATTTTCCAACTTTGAATTTTTATGCAAATAAATCACAGAGATATGTCACACAAAATACTTAATAAGTAACATTTCCCACATGTCTACTTTACATCAGCACAATTTTGGAACCAAAATTTTTTTCTGTTAGGGAGTTATAAGGGTTAAAATTGACCAGCAATTTCTCATTTCTACAACACCATTTTTTTTTAGGGACCACATCTCATTTGAAGTCATTTTGAGGGGTCTATATGATAGAAAATACCCAAGTGTGACACCATTCTAAAAACTGCACCCCTCAAGATGCTCAAAACCATATTCAAGAAGTTTATTAACCCTTCTGGTGCTTCACAGGAATTTTTTGAATGTTTAAATAAAAATGAACATTTAACTTTTTTTCACAAAAAATTTAATTCAGCTCCAATTTGTTTAATTTTACCAAGGGTAACAGGAGAAAATAGACCCCAAACATTGTTGTACAATTTGTCCTGAGCACGACAATACCCCACATGTGGGGGTAAAACACTGTTTGGGCGCATGGCAGAGCTCGGAAGCGAAGGAGCGCCATTTGACTTTTCAATGCAAAATTGACTGGAATTGAGATGGGACGCCATGTTTCGTTTGGAGAGCCCCTGATGTGCCTAAACATTGAAACCCCCCACAAGTGACACCATTTTGGAAAGTAGACCCCTTAAGGAACTTATCTAGATGTGTGGTGAGCACTTTGACCCACCAAGTGCTTCACAGAAGTTTATAATGTAGAACCGTAAAAATAAAAAATCATATTTTTTCACAAAAATTAACTTTCCGCCCCCAATTTTTTATTTTTCCAAGGGTAAGAGAAGAAATTGGACCCCAAAAGTTGTTGTACAACTTGTCCTGAGTACACTGATACCCCATATGTGGGGGTAAACCACTGTTTGGGCGGATGGGAGAGCTCGGAAGGGAAGGAGCGCCGTTTGACTTTTCAATGCAAAATTGACAGGAATTGAGATGGGACGCCATGTTGCGTTTGGAGAGCCACTGATGTGCCTAAACATTGAAACCCCCCACAAGTGACACCATTTTGGAAAGTAGACCCCCTAAGGAACTTATCTAGAGGTGTGGTGAGCACTTTGACCCACCAAGTGCTTCACAGAAGTTTATAATGCAGAGCCGTAAAAATAAAACAAAAAATTTTTCCCACAAAAATTATTTTTTTAGCCCCCAGTTTTGTATTTTCCCGAGGGTAACAGGAGAAAGTGGACCCCAAAATTTGTTGCCCAATTTGTCCTGAGTGCGATGATACACCATATGTGGGGGGAACCACTGTTTGGGCGCATGGGAGGGTTCGGAAGGGAAGGAGTGCCATTTGAATGCAGACTTAGATGGAATGGTCTGCAGGTGTCACATTGCGTTTGCAGAGCCCCTAATGTACCTAAACAGTAGAAACCCCCACAAGTGACACCATTTTGGAAAGTAGACCCCCTAAGGAACTTATCTACATGTGTGGTGAGCACTTTGACCCACCAAGGGCTTCACAGAAGTTTATAATGGAGAGCCGTAAAAATAAAACAAAAATTTTTTCCCACAAAAATTATTTTTTAGCCCCCAGTTTTGTATTTTCCCGAGGGTAACAGGATAAATTGGACCCCAAAATTTGTTGTCCAATTTGTTCTGAGTGCGCTGATACCCCATATGTGGGGGGGAACCACTGTTTGGGCGCATGGGAGGGCTCGGAAGGGAAGGAGCTCCATTTGGAATGCAGGCTTAGATGGAATGGTCTGCAGGTGTCACATTGCGTTTGCAGAGCCCCTAATGTACCTAAACAGTAGAAACCCCCCACAAGTGACACCATTTTGGAAAGTAGACCCCCTAAGGAACTTATCTACATGTGTGGTGAGCACTTTGACCCACCAAGGGCTTCACAGAAGTTTATAATGGAGAGCCGTAAAAATAAAACAAAAATTTTTTCCCACAAAAATTATTTTTTAGCCCCCAGTTTTGTATTTTCCCGAGGGTAACAGGAGAAATTGGACCCCAAAATTTGTTGTCCAATTTGTTCTGAGTGCGCTGATACCCCATATGTGGGGGGGAACCACTGTTTGGGCGCATGGGAGGGCTCGGAAGGGAAGGAGCTCCATTTGGAATGCAGGCTTAGATGGAATGGTCTGCAGGTGTCACATTGCATTTGCAGAGCCCCTAATGTACCGAAACAGTAGAAACCCCCCACAAGTGACACCATTTTGGAAACTATACCCCCTAAGGAACTCATCTAGATGTGTTGTGAGAGCTTTGAACCCCCAAGTGTTTCACTACAGTTTGTAACGCAGAGCCATGAAAATTGAAAAAAAAAATCTTTCCCCCCAAAATTATTTTTTAGCCCCCAGTTTTGTATTTTCCCGAGGGTAAGAGGAGAAATTTGACCCCAAAAGTTGTTGTCCAATTTGTCCTGAGTACGCTGATACCCCATATGTTGGGGGGAACCACCGTTTGGGCGCATGGGAGTGCTCGGAAGGGAAGGAGTGCCATTTGGAATGCAGACTTAGATGGAATGGTCTGCAGGTGTCACATTGCGTTTGCAGAACCCCTAATGTACCTAAACAGTAGAAATCCCCCACAAGTGAGCCCATATTGGAAACTAGACCCCCATTGAACTTATCTAGATGTGTTGTGAGAACTTTGAACCCCCAAGTGTTTCACTACAGTTTATAACGCAGAGCCGTGAAAATAAAAAATCTTTTTTTTTCCCACAAAAATTATTTTTTAGCCCCCAGTTTTGTATTTTCCAAAGGGTAGCAGGAGAAATTGGACCCCAAAAGTTGTTGTCCAATTTGTCCTGAGTACGCTGATACCCCATATGTTGGGGTAAACCCCTGTTTGGGCACACGGGAGAGCTCGGAAGGGAAGGAGCACTGTTTTACTTTTTCAACGCAGAATTGGCTGGAATTGAGATCGGACGCCATGTCGCGTTTGGAGAGCCCCTGATGTGCCTAAACAGTGGAAACCCCCCAATTATAACTGAAACCCTAATCCAAACACACCCCTAACCCTAATCCCAACAGTAACCCTAACCACACCTCTAACCCTGACACACACCTAACCCTAATCCCAACCCTATTCCCAACTGTAAATGTAATCTAAACCCTAACCGTAACTTTAGCCCCAACCCAAACTGTAACCCTAACCCTAGCCCTAACCCTAACTTTAGCCCCAACCCTAACTGTAGCCCTAACCCTAGCCCTAACCCTAGCCCTAACCCTAGCCCTAACCCTAGCCCTAATCCTAACCCTAGCCCTAATGGAAAAATGGAAATAAATACATTTTTTTAATTTTTCCCTAACTAAGGGGGTGATGAAGGGGGGTTTGATTTACTTTTATAGCGGGTTTTTTAGCGGATTTTTATGATTTGCAGCCGTCACACACTGAAAGACGCTTTTTATTGCAAAAAATATTTTTTGCGTTACCACATTTTGAGAGCTATAATTTTTCCATATTTTGGTTCACAGAGTCATGTGAGGTCTTGTTTTTTGCGGGACGAGTTGACGTTTTTATTAGTAACATTTTCGGGCACGTTACATTTTTTGATCGCTTTTTATTCCGATTTTTGCGAGGCAGAATGACCCAAAACCAGCTATTCATGAATTTCTTTTGGGGGAGGCGTTTATACCGTTCCGCGTTTGGTAAAATTGATAAATCAGTTTTATTCTTCGGGTCAGTACGATTACAGCGACACCTCATTTATATCATTTTTTTATGTTTTGGCGCTTTTATACGATAAAAACTATTTTATAGAAAAAATAATTATTTTTGCATCGCTTTATTCTCAGGACTATAACTTTTTTTTTTTTTGCTGATGATGCTGTATGGCGGCTCGTTTTTTGCGGGACAAGATGACGCTTTCAGCGGTATCATGGTTATTTATATCTGTCTTTTTGATCGCATGTTATTCCACTTTTTGTTCGGCGGTATGATAATAAAGCGTTGTTTTTTGCCTCTTTTTTTTTTCTTACGGTGTTTACTGAAGGGGTTAACTAGTGGGCCAGTTTTATAGGTCGGGCCGTTACGGACGCGGCGATACTAAATATGTGTCCTTTTATTTTTTTTTATTTATTTAGATAAAGAAATGTATTTAGGGGAATAATATTTTTTTTTTTTTTCATTATTTAGGAATATTTTTTTTTATTTTTTTTTACACATTTTGAAATTTTTTTTTAAACTTTTTTACATTGTCCCGGGGGGGACATCACAGATCAGTGATCTGACAGTGTGCACAGCACTCTGTCAGATCACTGATCTGACATGCAGCGCTGCAGCCTTCACAGTGCCTGCTCTGAGCAGGCTCTGTGAAGCCACCTCCCTCCCTGCAGGACCCGGATCCGCGGCCATCTTGGATCCGGGGCTGGAGGAAGCAGGGAGGGAGGTGAGACCCTCGCAGCAACGCGATCACATCGCGTTGCTGCGGGGGGCTCAGGGAAGCCCGCAGGGAGCCCCCTCCCTGCGGGAAGCTTCCCTATACCGCCGGCACATCGCGATCATCTTTGATCGCGGTGTGCCAGGGGTTAATGTGCCGGGGGCGGTCCGTGACCGCTCCTGACACATAGTGCCGGATGTCAGCTGCGATAAACAGCTGACACCCGGCCGCGATCGGCGGCGCTCCCCCCGTGAGCGCTGCCGATCGCGCTGGACATACTATCCCGTCCGTGGTCATGGGGGCCCACCCCACCTCGACGGGATAGTGCGTCCCATGTCAGAAAGGGGTTAATGAGTGCGATCCCTAATCGGTCACTAAAATATTTTATATAGCAGCTACCGCTCAGGATCATATGCGGTTCTGTATAACATAGGATTATCCCGCACGTTTACCAGTTTTAGCCACCTGTAGCGCGGTATTCCCACTGTCACATAGTAGTCTCTTTTGCTTTTTTGTCGGATTGGGCACATTATCCGATTGGGATACCAGCGGCACTTGTGGAGTCCTTACGTATAGTTTTAGCGCCAGTGTATTTTATTGTTTAGTGCTTATTAAAAAGTTCCATCATTTGTTCCATCACAGTTTTAAGCGTACCCTAAAAACTCATTTGTTCAGACTGGCCTACCGCCTCAATGCATTAACCTAACGATCCCTGTGTGGCCTATTTATAAAAAAAAAAAAAAAAAAAAAAGGTTCCTCGCATCATGTTCTCATACACTTTATGCAGTATTAGCCCTCTGTGTCTGTACTGCTACATACTTAGGCAGATAACTGGTTCATGCAGCTTTACATGAACACCTGAGCCTTACACTATAGCTGGTCCGAATAACTAAAGCAATTGTTATCATCCACCTCTCGTGTCTCCCCTTTTCCTCATAGTTTGTAAGCTTGCGAGCAGGGCCCTCACTCCTCCTGGTATCTGTATTGAACTATATTTCTGTTATGCTGTAATGTCTATTGTCTGTACAATTCCCGTCTATAATTTGTAAAGCGCTGCGGAATATGTTGGCGCTATATAAATAAAAATTATTATTATTATTATTTGTTTTCGCAAATGGGACTTACGCTATATATATGTCATGTTAATATAGTTTCTCTACCTGTGTAGATATTCTTTGTTATCTTAAAATATCCGGTCAGTGCTATCTGTATACCGTATTTAAGGTATACATGTGTTTCCTCTTATTTAGGCGATTCATGTTTTCCAGCTATAGTGCCATTGGTCTTTAGGCACCCCTGCTTAGTCCCACATTAGTGGATGTTGTTATCTCTTCTTTGTCTTGGTTTGCCCTCTTTGGACCTGCTCACAGTTACTGATATGTTCATGTAGTATTTTTTTGTATAATCTTTATATATAATTAAAATTTATTTTATTTTATTACACATGCATAGTTTATTACTTTGTCTCCTCTTTATTTCTAGATTGTGAGCCCAATCGGGGACAGTGATGATAATGTGTGCAAAAACTGTAAAGCGCTGCGGAATATGTTAGCGCTATATAAAAAAAATAAAAAAATAAAGATTATCTATGTAGCCTGGGTTGCATCTAGCAGCATCACAATGCTGCAGCAGACCTAGGACTATGTGGCGATAGGTTTAATGTGTTTACATCGATTGATGTTTTTTTGGGAGTATTCAGAGTATCTTCGGAAGTATACATTTATAGGTTTTGTTGCTAAATTTGCTAATCTGTCTGGGTATTGTAGTTCCCCCGTCCTCTTTATTAATTTTGTTGCCTTCCTTTGTACTTGCTCTGTTGCAGTTTGGTTGCAGAAGAAATTTGTAAGAGTAGATTATATGGGGTAATTCAAATTTTATCTACACAATGCATGAGGTACATGCATCAGCTTCTTAATACAGCATAACAGGAAGTCTGAAGGACTTTTTACCAGAGAGAAAGTGAAACCAAAGTACAAGGTATATGCATTACATTCAACTAAGCATATAACAGTAACAACATCGCCATCTACTGTCAGAAAAGTGTAAACTTCTCCTGCACACAAATAACTCTGTATCTGATGCATATCTGCCAAAATGCTCTAGTTCCATTATATCCTTCCTGAGCACCGGTGCCCAAAACTGTACACAGTACTCCATGGGCGGTCTAACCAGAGATTTGTACAGAGGCAGTATAATGCTCTCATCATGTGTATCCAGACCTCTTTTAATGCACCCCATAATCCTGTTTGCCTTGGCAGCAGCTGCCTGGCATTGGCTGCTCCAGGTAAGTTTATCATTAACTAGGATCCCCAAGTTATTCTCCTTGTCAGATTTACCCAGTGGTTTCCCGTTCAGTGTGTAATGGTGATATTGATTCCTTCGTCCCCTGTGTATAACCTTACATTTATCATTGTTAAATCGCATCTGCACACAGACACCTGTATATCAGAGACAATGCCCTGTGTTATTGCTTTTCTGAATAACACTTATAATGCTAATACAATCACAAAATTATCAAAGATATATACACTGCTCAAAACATAAAAGGAACATTTAAACAACAGAATCTAACTCCAAGTAAATTAAACTTCTGTGAAATCAAACTGTCCACTTAAGAAGCAACACTGATTGACAATCAATTTCACATGCTGCTGTGCAAATTGAATAGACAACAGATGGAAATTATTGGCAATTATCAAGACACCCTCAATAAAGGAGTGGTTATGCAGGTGGGGACCACATCTCACTACCAATGCTTTCTGGCTGATGTTTTGGTCACTTTTGAATGTTGGTTGTGCTTTCACACTCGTGGTAGCATGAGACGGACTCTACAACCCACACAAGGGGCTCAGGTAGTGCAGCTCATCCAGGATGGCACATAAATGCGAGCTGTGGCAAGAAGATTTGCTGTGTCTGTCAGCATATGTCCAGAGGCTGGAGACGCAACCAGGAGACATGGAGGTGGCCGTAGGAGGGCAACAACCCAGCAGCAGGACCGCCTTTGTGCAAGGAGGAACAGGAGGAGCACTGCCAGAGCCCTGCAAAATGACCTCCAGCAGGCCACAAATGTGCATGTGTCTGCACAAATGGTTAGAAACCAATTCCATGAAGATGGTTTGAGGGCCCGATGTCAACAGGTGGGGGTTGTGCTCACAGCCCAACACCGTGCAAGACACTTGGCATTTGTCACAGAACACCAGGATTGGCCAATTCGCCACTAGCGCCCTGTGCTCTTCACAGATGAAAGCAGGTTCACACTGAGGACATTTGACAGACGTGACAGAGTCTGGAGATGCCGTGGAGAGTGATCTGTTGCCTGCAACATCCTTCAGCATGACCGGTTTGGCAGTGGGTCAGTAATGGTGTGGATTGCATTTCTTTGGAGGGCAGCACAGCCCTCCATGTGCTCGCCAGAGGTAGCCTGACTGCCATTAGCTACCGAGATGAGATCCTCAGACCCCTTGTGAGACCACATGCTGGTGCGGTTGGTCCTGGGTTCCTCCTAATGCAAGACAATGCCAGACCTCATGTGGCTGAAGTGTGTCAGCATTTCCTACAAGATGAAAGCATTGAAGCTATGGACTGGCCCGCCCATTCCCTAGACCTGAATCCGATTAAGCACATCTGGAACATCATGTCTCGCTCCATCCACCAAAGTCACATTGCACCACAGACTGTCCAAGAGTTGGCGGATGCTTTAGTCCAGGTCTGGGAGGAGATCCCTCAGGAGACCATCCGCCGCCTCATCAGGAGCATGCCCAGGCATTGTAGGGAGGTCATACAGGCACATGGGGGACACACAGAATACTGAGCATCTTTTCCTTGTCATGAGGCATTTCCACTGAAGTTGGATCAGCCTGTAATTTGATTTTCCACTTTGATTTTGAGTATCATTCCAGACCTCCATGAAATATTCATTTTGATTTACATTGATAATTGTTATTTTTTATAGTTCTGAATACATTCCACTATGAAATGAATAAAAATTTGCAACTGTAATATTTCATTCAGCGATATCTAGGATGTGGTATTTTAGTGTTATTTTTTTGAGCAGTGTAGATATATACGTTGTCTGAGTAATATAAGTATAAAATATTTACTATAACAAGGGAATAGTCCTATTCCTGGTCATCATAGCTCCCCCCCTCTGTCCCCCAATCTGCAAGTACTCAAACTTTTGGTTCTTTCTGTGCTATTCAAGTTATCTAACCATCTCTTCATACATAGATCCATATTATTTCATTGCAGTACACACATTTTTGCATGGAATACACAATGTAACTGTCAATCGAGCACAGTAATGTAGCAGCTTCCAGTAAATCTCTTCCTACTCTGTTTGCTTCTCATTCCTTTTTCCACCTCCATAGACTTCAGGATGCACTATGACTGCAGTCTGTGTCCCATCACACCTCCTACACTGTGGCGCCTCCAGCTGTGAACTGGGCATGCCCCTAGCCTGTCCAGTTTACAGATGTAGGGGTGCTAGGCACCATTTTGGTGTAGTTCAGAGCAGTGCTCTAAGGCAGTGTTTTTCAACCTTTTTTGAGCCGCGGCACACTTTTTATACTTAAAAAATCCCGAGGCACACCACCAACCAAAATGGCACAAAATGGTGCGTCCAGGTTTGAGATGAAAGTCTGCAGTCATTCTATGTGACTGCAGGCTTCTGAATTCTCACAGCGCAAGCACTGCACACTTTCAGGATTCTCCCTTGCCGGTGGCCAGAGTGGACGGTCATGACAGCACAAGTATGTGATTTGGATACTTCTGGCCACATTCTAACTAGACGTGTCCGGCCTCAGTCAATTCATTTTCATTGAATGAGGCCACACATGTCTAGTCAGCACGTGACCGCATGTATGTAAATCACCAACATCAGAGAATTACGATAGCAGTGTGCACTGTGAGAATTCAGAAGTCTGCAGTCACATAGTATGACTGCAGACTCATCACAACCTTGGACATCCCCTTTAATGTTCCTAACAAATAAAAATGAGAATTAGTATCACAAAAAAAACCACATTTACATCCAGGTACCTGATAGATGACGTTGTTTGTGGAGTCGCCTCTTTCTTTTCATCTTCACCTTGTCCAGATGCCATGATGACTCTTCTCATCCACCGGCAGAGCTCGTTTCTGCAGACTTCCATCTTCTCCTGTCTTCTGCAGCACATCCCGACACAACACCCTTAAAGATAGCAGTGTTATTATAATGCTCCGGAATAACAATATCTGCCCTAGGCTGAGCCCCTGAGTAAATAATTGCCCCTCACTTTATTCCCAGCACATAATATGACCCTCACTGTCCCTCTTATGGTACATGCCATCCACACTACCCTCTCTCTCTTTTCCATACTTCACACTGCCTTCTCATACGGTGTCCCTCATAGAGAGCCCAGTCTCTCTACTGTGCCCCTTCATTACACTCCTCCTACTTGGCATACTGTCTCCTCCTGGCTGTTACCCTCACACTACTCAGTATCTATTATGTGTCCACTCACACTTTCATCCCCCCATACTGTCTGCACACATTTCTAATAGCCTCCTCATGTACATCCCCCCCTGCTAACATACCCCTTTGCTCTCTCCATATTTCCTCCTCACACATTCCCCCGACTCCCCATACTGTCCTCACACATCCCATCACCGTTGCTCCCAGTACTGTCAGCACACATTTTTCCCCTCGCTACTGTGTCCACCCCCATCTCCCCACTCACCCCCATCTCCCCACTCACCCCCATCTCTCCACTCACCCCCATCTCCCCACTCACCCCCATCTCCCCACTCACCCCCACAGAATATATCCACTGCCCTTCCGATAGAATAAATCCATCACCTTCCACACAGAATAAATGCACCCTGCCCCACACATGCTAAATAAATTCCAGCCCCCCCACGTACACACTGAATAAATCCCCCCACTCACTGAATAAATCCCCCCACACACTGAATAAATCCCCCCCACACACTGAATAAATCCCCCCCACACACTGAATAAATCCCCCCCATACACTGAATAAATCCCCCCACTCACTGAATAAATCCCCCCCACACACACTGAATAAATCCCCCCACACACACTGAATAAATCCCCCCACACACACTGAATAAATCCCCCCCACACACTGAATAAATCCCCCCCACACACTGAATAAATCCCCCCACTCACTGAATAAATCCCCCCCACACTGAATAAATCCCCCCCACACTGAATAAATCCCCCCACACTTAATAAATCCCCCCACACACTTAATAAATCCCCCCACATACTCCCCATAAACCCACCCCACGCTGAATAAATCCCCCCACACTTAATAAATCCCCCCACACACTTAATAAATCCCCCCACATACTCCACATAAACCCACCCCACGCTGAATCTTCGGTGTCTTCAGCTCCACAGCACAGGAGCACTTACCACCAAGTCTCTTCTGTCCCCTGCGCGCCGGATAGTGACGCCAGCAGCGTGATCACATGACTTGATCACGCTGCTGGCGTCGCTCTGACCCAGCGGTCAGAGCCTCAATTGTACTCGCAGCTGGTAATTGTCTGCGAGTACAATTGATCTCCGGGAGCCGGCGCGCTGCAGCTTCTCTGTGCCGGCTGTCAGCTTGACAGTCGGCACAGAGAACAGCTGACTCCCGTTCCCCCGCGGCACACCCGACCATGTGTCGCGGCACACTAGTGTGCCGCGGCACACTGGTTGAAAAACACTGCTCTAAGGTACAACTTTCCCCTGTCGCTGCTCAGTGATCAGCATGAACGGTGACAAGAGGTTTTGGGGTGTGGCGGTCAGCAGTCTGACATTGTACTACTGTGCGCTGAGCCATGCTATGACAGTGTAACACCTTATTTAGACATCCCTGCATTACAGACTAACAGACATCTGAAGGAGACTTTACACTTGCATAGCAGAGCTATGTATCTAATACCCACCATGTGTAATGCAACCTGTAGTGTTGCACATGCCACCCTCCCTGTCACTAACGTGTGCAGCGGCAAACAGCATCAACTATCAGAATCAGCGCTACCATTCGGCCTCACTGACATTTTCAATCTCAGTATCACATTGTAGTCACTAATAGAGATGAGCGAACCTTTCAAGGCTTGGTTCGGATTGGTGAACGTCCGACGTTGGCCGAATGTAACCGAGCTACATTGAATTCAATGGGAGGCAAAACCAAACGCATAGACAACACCTTCAGGAGGGCAAAAAAGCTGCCAAAACATCTCCAATTTGTGGCAGACTCCAGGAAAAGTGGCCCCAATTTGCCCAGAGTACAAATAGTCTAATTGTGCAGCATGGATGCATGGGACAGGGCTTGGACCAGCATTTCTAACTTAAATATTTATCAGTAAGAGGTGGATGAGTGACAGGTGTAGGCCTGGTGCTCTGAGAGCCCTACCAAAGTCAGTCAAAATTTACTCTTGTACCGTGGATCTAACAGAGTGGCAACCCAGTAGGCAGCACTATTTCTAACCCTAACAATACAGGCATCATGTTGCAGATGTTGCCCCCTGAGGAAGTGTGGACGAAATGCTCGTTGGGGCTGAGGAACAGAGGACAGAACTGACCACCAAATACTACATGTAAGTTACAATTGCAGGGTTCCTGCATGTTCATATCTACCCCTATTAGGGATATCGATGGTGGCTTTGTGCTGCCTGCACATTGTCTGCAAATTTGTATTAATGCATGTATGGGATTTATGTGAGCTAGGTCTATATCCTTCCCATCGCTCACACTGGAGCTAATTGTAGTTGTTCTCTATTGTATGTCTATTTTTTTCATTAATTCTTCTTGTGGCTACTGGGCACATCTTACAATGCAGCACGATGGTAGGGTTTGATTTATGATCTATCTTAGTGACACGGTATTAATACATAGATCACCCCTTTTGATTTAATAATATTGCAGATAGTGCAGCAAGAAGGCGCTCATATGTTGGGCGGTTCCATGAGGTCCAAGTGAATGGTGTGTTGGCAAGCTTTCTTCCTCTATCCCCTACTGCCAACTAAGGACAACAGAGAGGGAATCATTAACCTCTTCATCTCCTGTCTGTTGCGCCCATTACCTCTTCCTCCTCAATTTGTTCCTTGGCTACTGCACCTTCACTATCAGTTTCTCTGGTACCATGAGCCCCCATCGATTGCTGTAATCCACCCTCCCATGGCACCCGCTAATGCAACTACAGTCAAGAAATTAGAGATATTGCTATCCCTTCTGCATCCTCCTCTGCTTCCATCTCTTCTTCTGTGACCACCACCTCCTCCCGCAGACTATTCAAAGTGTGCTCCAGCATGTAAATGACCGTAATAGTGATGCTGATGATGGTATCGTCAGCGCTAACCATAGTTTGTATGTTCTCCCCGTGGTTGCGTGGGTTTCCCCTGGGTACTTTGGTTTCCTCCCACATTCGAAAGACATACTGATAGGGATTCTAGATTGTGAGCCCCATCGGGGACAGCGATGATAATGTGTGCAAACTGTAAAGCGCTGCGGAATATGTTAGCGCTTTATAAAAATAAAGATTATTATTTATTTTTTATTATCTTAGTAGCCATTTTGAAACTGGGTAGAAGGTTGCAGAGGTCCTTCATCTGTGCCCACTCTGGAAGCATGATTTGCACCATGTCCCTAGTGTGAAAAGACCTCTGTAGTGATGCAAGTCGATGACTTGCGGGGTGCGAACGGCGAAAGTGAGCACACAGCAACTGTGCTTTCTGCAGCAGCGTATACAGGCCGGGTTAGTGGCTGAAGAATTGATGTACCACTAGGTTGAAGAGCTGAGCCATGCAAGGCACGTGTGTGAAGTTGCCCCGGCATAGTGCTGCCACCAGGTTTGCACCATTATCGCACACAGCCTTCCCTGGCTCCAGGTTCAGTGGGGACAGCCATTGCTCAAACTCGGCCTGGATGGCTTTTCACAACTCTTGAACTGCGTGACTGCAATCTCCAAGGCATATTAATGTAAACACTGACTTACTGACGTGAGCCCTGGCTGTGCAGTACAGAGGTGGGTGGATTCTCTCTGCATTGTTAGAACTCGTGAGAACGTGTCTCATTAAGGGAAGGATTGAGGGCGCAGGTGGAGGTCCTAGAGGAGGTGGAGAAGGCAGAAGCAGTGGAGGAAATGTTAGATACAGAGGTTTGTCAAGGAAACCTTGGGTATTCCAAGACTTGTGAAGCAGCCCTTTTCCTGCCTGCCTCCACAGCCACCTAGTGCCCAGTCAGCGAGATATAATGATCCTGGCCATGCTTGCTCATTCATGTGTCAGTGGTGAAATGCAGCCTGGCAGACAGATTTTTTTTCAAGGAACAGGTGATGTTGTCTGCGACATTCTGGTGTAGTGCAGGCAAAGCTTTCTTAGAGAAGTAATGGTGACTAGGAGACTGCGGTGGCCATCAGCTTTTGGAAATCATCTGTATTCACACGGCAGAAAGGCAGCATTTCCAATGCCAATAGATTGGAGATGGTTTAGTTCAAGCTCTTAGCTTTGGAGTGTGTAGGAGGAAACATAATTTTACGTGAGCACAACTGGAGTAGGGTGAACACGACAAACTGCTGGACTGTGAGCGAGGTGCAGATGGAGATGCTATGGTGGACTGAGATTGAGATAGATGTGGTGTGCTCAGTAAATAAAAACAGCAGGCATCTCCACTTCCTTAACAACTGACGGGCTCTCACTTACCCTGACTGTATGGGGTAAACAAGTGGAGGTTCTGCGGCTTGATACCTGTGTTTGAAAACTTGCAACTGTGATCGAGGAAGAAGCAGCAGGTGCAGCCGATATGGGATGGCTGACAGTTGTTGAGGCCCGCTAGTCTGCATTTTAGTGCAATGAGATTCCCAGACTAACGCATGTTGATTACTACATGCATGAACCGCCACATGAGCAGTCAAATTATTGAAATTTTTACCTCTACTGAGTCGTTTGTTGCAAAGTTGACAGATAACACGAGTTTGGTCATCCTTTGCGGTCTCAAGAAATGCTCAAGCAAGGCAACCCTTGCTGCCCTTTTGAACTGCTGCTGGCCACAGCCAGAGTTGTGGCTGAGGATGAAGTGCCTGATGTGGTTGCATCACTTTGTTCGACCTTGTCTTCATCCACCTCTTCTGCTGAGTTACTCAGCTGTGTGTTTCTCGGTTCACACTAAGTGAGATCTACAACCTCATCATCATCCTCTCTGTTCTCCCACTCCTCGCCCTGAGTCACCCTCCTCCCTTTCCTGCACTGACAGCACAGTATAGTCTGCGTATGTCCGAGTCTCATCATGATCACCTCCACCCCCATGGGTTAACATCTGGTGACGAGGACCTGGATTCTGCTCGGACCCTACTTCTTCCGACCACGCATCCAACTGAAAAAAAAAAATGTTTGGCACCAGTGCAGATGCTTTCCTCCTCTTGAGTCTGTGAATCTTTGGAGCAGACCTCTGATGCTTATGGAATAGAATGTGTGAACAGCTCTGCAGACTCGCCCATCTGTGATTCCCCAGTCAGTTGGGCGTTTGGAGGGTTGTGATGTGGGAAAAAACAGGGGTATTTGGGGTGCCACCTTTGAGGATTGCATTGTGTGTGATGTTTAGGTGGTGGAAGAAGAGGAGGAGAGGCTACTTGATGCAGCACTTGCCATCCACTGGAGCATTTTCTGGCCCTCATCTACAAGGCGTACCGCTGTGCGGGTGCCAAAGAAAGGGAGTTAAGTAACCCGTCCAGTAACAGATGTTGTCAGTTGTCTCTGGATAGGACAAGACGGTGTTTGTTCAGTAGAACTTTCAGTAACATTATCACATAACCCGCGTACACCAAGCCTATTAACCCTTCCATCACGACCTCGCTTTTTCCCCACTCATGCTGGATGTACTGTAGCGAAAAATATGTATAGATATATTGTGTGACTACCAGTAATCTAACATCTGTCCTGAAGGCTGCAGGTTTCACAGGGGGTCACAACATATGGTATCCTAAGCAAGCAGTCTGTCTCCAATCTCGCCAGAGGGTCTTGCTGGGAAACAGGAAAGGGAAACATTTCATATCTTCTAGCTCTTTTGAAGAGAGATGTCAATTACAGCCTGACACTATCTATCTGTGAGAAACTTACACAAAGAGTGTTCAGAGGAAAATAATATATTAATTGGAGGAGCGGCTGTGGTACAATCAAAAACAAGCAATTATAAATATTAACCCGAGAGGCTGGTCTAGAAATCTGACCTCCAGGGTTACTGTATAAATTAGTCCTGTATACATAGAAATAATTCTATCTCACCGCTCTGCCACCAATTTGTGAATACGATTCTATTAGAGCATTAGTGCATGGTTTAAGCAATTATTCCTTGGTATCCTTGCGAAGAGTGCACCAGTTCTACAAGGTTCAACTCAGTGCTTACTTAGACATACTTGCAAACAGTTTCCCCTCCCCATTTTTTTTTTCTATCTTTTATTTGGCAAAGGCTGTTCATCGATATGTGAGCCCAGTACAAGAAGCAGAGCAAAGAGGCTCTGACCGACCTCTGTGAGCAGAGAGGAATAGAGACAGCCGGCAAATCCAAGGAGCTGCTGATACGCACCTTGGTCGAGCAGGACATAGAGCAAAGTGCTGAAGCATCTGGCCAAGGAGAAAGTCCACCTCAGAGAGACCAAGCAATGCTAGCTCTTGCACCGGAGATGCCTGATGGAAGTGGCAGCAATGCCAGTGCTGAGGAGCCTATGGACTGTACTTTACAAAGGGACTTACAACAGCTGGGAACAAGTGATCCCAATCTGCGCATGCAGCTTATTCTACAGTATAGACAGGCTGCAGAATGCCGAGACCAGGCCAAGAGAGAGGCTGCAGAATGCCGGAAGGACAGAGCTTTCCAGCTTCAGATGGCTCAAATAGAGAGGGGTATCAGTCCTCAGCTAACCCCCTCCCAGGACATAAATCTGAGGAGACCATGTCTGGAAAACTTCCCTGTGATAGAGAAGAATACGGACTTAGATACTTTCCTTCGGGGGTTTGAAAAAACCTGCATGCAATACCATCTACCCAGTGAGCAGTGGGGGCAGTATCTAACCCCAGGGTTGAGAGGCAAAGCCCTGGAAGTTTTTGCTGGCCTCCCACCAGAGCTAGATGGGAACTATGAGGCCATAAAATAGGCCCTGATCAGGAAATACAACCTAACCCCAGAAGTGTATCGGAGAAAGTTCCGGAACCTACAATGTGGATCAACTGACAGCTATGCGGATGTTGTGAGCACCTTGAGGACCACGTTCCACCAATGAATCAGGGGACTTTCTGTTAACAGTTTTGAGGACTTACCGGATCTTATGGTCAAGGATCAATTTCTTCACATGTGCCCCACGGATGTACGACAATTTGTTTGTGATTGAGAGCCACAAACTGCGCATTAGGCTGCAAAGATTGCGGACTGCTATGTGGCTAACAGGATGCCTGAGGTGCGGAAGCCATCGGGATTCGGCTGGAAGGGAGGTAAGCCAAACGGGGACCCTTCTCCCTCTGCCAGCTGATCACCAGTGCTGTCCAAGCCCACCTCCTAGGGGATCCCTGGGAATAGACATTCTTTAGGTGATGCACACCGGTCCTTCTCATGCAACAAAGTGGGACATGTTAGCGCTGTCTGCCCTGATAGGGAGAAACACCCAACTACAACCACAAAGCCGTCTGTGTCTCCACCGTCTGTCCTCTTTGTGGCCGGCTCTGATACGAGGGCTAATGAGAACTGTCAATCTGTCACTGTTGACGATAAAGTCACCATTGGTCTCAGAGACACTGGGGCAGAGGTGACTCTGGTGTGTCCAGCAATGGTATACCCTGCCAATATCATAACAGGAAAGACTGTCTATAACCGGGATTGGAAGGGTCAGCCCTGCCGTGCCCATGGCCCGTGTGTACCTGGACTGGGGAGCAGGGAAATGACTGAGAGAAGTGGGAGTATCAGAGGCTATGTCCACCAATGTGTTGCTAGGCACGGACCTGGGGAGGATGGTGTCCCACTATATTTCTCTCCTGCAAGTAAATGATACAGAGAAGGTGGAAGTGACCCACCTGAAATCCCGTGCGAGGAGGGAGAATGTACCACTGCACAAGACTGCACGTATGTGGCAGCTGTGACCCAGAGTCAGGCTGCGGCTCAGACTAAACCCCAGAGATTCGAGGGCGAGTCTCAGACAGAACTGCCAGAACAGGAGACCCATACTGTGGCCCCGGAGCCCCCTCACATGGCAGAGCCACCAAGGTCCCTGATAACCAACACGGAAGACTCAGCTTCAGACCAGGGCCTGGCAGTCACACTAGGCCAGGGGCTGCAGACTGACAGCCAGAGCTTCCAGGAGGCCCTGCGGACAGATGTCAGTCTGGAGAAGCTCAGATGTCTTGCAGGCCAGCCCCCTGCCCCTTCTGACAAAGACAGAGTATACTGGGACAAGGGCAGACTGTGTAAAGAGACTCTCCCCAGAGATACTACAGAACTTTGGGACTGTGAAAAGCGGCTGGTCGTTCCTTATTCATTTAGGGAACAATTATTGAGAATTGCTCGTGAAATTCCTGTGGTTGGACACCTTGGAATACAAAAGACTAAAGCTCACCTGACAACTTCTATTGGCCCAAGATTGGGACAGATATTGCCAATTACTGTTGATCATGTGTAGTTTGTCAGAGAGTTGGAAAGTTCGGGAATGTACAGAAAGCTCCATTGATACCACTGCCAGTGATCCATGAGCCTTTCCAGCCAGTGGCTGTGGATATCATAGGGCCACTTGCAATATCTAGCAGCTCTGGCAAAAAGTACATCCTCACAGTTGTGGACTATGCTACAGGATACCCGGAAGCTGTGGCACTGTCCTCCATCCGAGCAGACAAAGTGGCGGATGCTTTATTGGCTGTTTTCTCTTGTGTGGGTTTCCCTAGGAAAATGTTAATTGATCAGGGAACCCAATTCATGTCCAGTCTGATGGAAAGCCTCTGTGAGAAAATAAAAGAGCAGCATTTTGTGGCCAGCGCCTTTCATCCCCAAACCAACTGACCCTGCAAGTGTTTTAAAGGAACATTAAAACAAATGCTCAAAATGCTGATGGAGACTAAAGGGATAGATTGGGAGTGGTACCTCCCCCATCTGTTTGCGTACAGAGAGGGACCCCAGGCATCTACAGGATTCTTCCCCTTTGAACTGGTTTATGGGAGGAGGGTTAGGGGGCCACTTGACTTGATTAAAGACTATTGGGAGGACGACCCCAAAACTGAGCTACCTGGCCCATGAGAACGTGACCCAGGCTCAAATCAACCAGAAGGTCTGGTACGACCGTAATGCCAGACTGAGGGCCTATGAGGAGGGGCAGAAGGTTTGGGTGTTGGTCTCTATGTTACAGAATAAATTACAGGCCGCCTGGGAGGGACCACACACTGTACACAAGCGGCTAAATGATGTTAATTATGTGGTGACTGTTATGAACAGGTAATTCAGAACCACAATGGACATAGAAGTACAGAGCACACAAGTGACCTGACAATTACCAAAAATTAAGGACGAGCTCAGACGTGGGAACTCTGCTGACCGCAATCCCTAATCCTAACACACCACACTAGAGGTAGCCGTGGATTGCGCCTAACACTCCCTATGCAACTCGGCACAGCCTAAGAAACTAACTAGCCCTGAAGACAGAAAAATAAGCCTACCTTGCCTCAGAGAAATTCCCCAAAGGAAAAGGCAGCCCCCCCACATATGATGACTGTGAGTAAGATGAAAATACAAACACAGATGAAATAGATTTAGCAAAGTGAGGCCCGACTTACTGAATAGACTGAGGATAGGAAAGATAGCTTTGCGGTCAACACAAAAACCTACAAACAACCAAGCAGAGGGGCAAAAAGACCCTCCGCACCGACTAACGGTACGGAGGTGCTCCCTCTGCGTCTCAGCTTCCAGCAAGCAAGAAAAACCAATATAGCAAGCTGGACAGAAAAAATAGCAAACAAAAAATAACACAAGCAAAACTTAGCTTATGCAGGATAGACAGGCCACAGGAACGATCCAGGAGGAAGCAAGACCAATACTAGAACATTGACTGGAGGCCAGGATCAAAGCACCAGGTGGAGTTAAATAGAGCAGCACCTAACGACTTAACCTCATCACCTGAGGAAGGAAACTCAGAAGCCGCAGTACCACTCTCGACCACAGGAGGGAGCTTGGCCACAGAATTCACAACAGGTGACACTAGATGAGCATGTAAAGCGTCAAAGTATTTCATGTAAATCTGTGAAAGGCTCATCATGACAGGGAGACCGGTGTCTTACCTGTCTGTAGCCTGCCGGAAGAGGGGGAGGCTGATCTACTAGATGTGGGGGCTGGGACTCAGTATATGGAGTCCCTGGAGTCAGCAGAGTTTAACCCTGAGCTATCCAACACTCAGAGGTCTGTGCTGATGGGGGTGCTCAGCGAGTTCACCGTAGTCTTCACAGGGGAATCTGGGAGGACGCACTTAGCAACTCACCATGTGGACACTGGTACTAATCCCCCAGTACGGCAGTCTGCAAACCGGGTGTCATCAGAGGTGAAGGCACACATGAGGGAACAGGTAGAAGAGATGCTGAACCTCAAGGTAATAAAAAAAAGCCCAGAGTACATGGGCCTCGCCTGTGGTTCTTGTCCCGAAAAAGGACCGTACTACCCGATTCTGTGTAGACTACAGGAAATTAAATGTACTGACTACATGTTAGGTCTACCCCATGTCGAGGATAGACGAGCTGTTAGAACAGCTAGCTAAAGCATCGTACCTCTACCTCACCATCAAGGACCTAAGTAGGGGATATTAGCAGATACTCCTGACCAGTGAAGCTCAGAGGTTGGTCAATCACTTATTGGAAGGATGTGATGGTTTTGCCGTTGCTTATCTCGATGATATAGCCATTTTTAGTAATTCTTGGGAGGAACACCTCATACATCTTTCTCAGGTGTTGCAAAGGCTTAAAACTGGAGGTCTTACTGTTAAGCCAGGGAAGTGCCAGGTAGCCAAGCGGGAAGTATAATACCTAGGACACCGGTTGGGGGGAGGACTGCTAAAACTGGAGCCAGGGAAGGTAGAAGCCATTACAGCCTGGTCTACCACACGAACCAAGAAGCAGGTACTGTCCCTTCCTGGGTACGGCTGGCTACTATAGGAGGTTTGTACCAAACTAAAGTGCTCTGGCCAAACAGTTAATTGATTTGACCAGGAAGAAACTTCCCAAAATTGTCTCCTGGAGTCCTCAGTGTGAGGAATCATTTTCTGCCCTAAAGTCGGCATTGGTTAGTTCACACGTCCTTCAGGCCCCAGATTTCACTCGCCGGTTTGTAGTGCAGATAGATGCCAGCACGTATGGGTTAGGTACGGTTCTCAGCCAGGTGGACCAAAAAGGTGAGGAGCACCCAATTCTCTACCTAAGCAGGAAACTCCTGCCCAGAGTAGTGGCTTATGCCACTATTGAGAAGGAATGTTTGGCAATTGTGCGGGCTCTGCAGAAGCTGTAACCATACCTCTATGGGTGCAACTTCACAGTGATAACAGATCATGACCCATTAAGTTGGCTCAACAGAGTAGTTGGGGACAACAGGAAATTGCTTACATGGAGTCTGATATTACAGCAATATGATTTCACAATTCAGCACAAGAAAGGAATCAATCATGGCAATGCTGATGGTTTAACTCGCCAAGGTGGGGTGGAACCAGATATGCGCTCGGGAGCTGACCTGTAAGTCAACCCCCATGCACCAGGAGGGAGGTGTAGCGAAATATGTATAGATATATTGTGTGACTATTAGTAATCTAACATCGATCCTGAAGGCTGCAGGTCTCACAACATATGGTATCCTGAGCAAGCAGTCTACTGTCTCCAATCTCGCTAGGGGGTCTTGCTGGGAACCAGGAAAGGGAAACATTTCACACCTTCTAGCTCTTTTGAAGAGAGAAAACCAAAATAAAACCTTGTATCTTAACAGATCATGGATAAAACTTAATATTTGTCTGTTCAATGTTTTAAAGTGAACAATAATCAACATGCAAACAACCGTGCTGAACTGAAACTATCCCTAGCACTGTTAATACTGATTAACCCTGCCTTACCGCGGAGGTTGGCACCCTGAAGATGTATACGAGATAGGCGCCCCCGCTCACCGGCAGCTGTCCCTATATCTCCTGTCAGCTATGAATAGTGTGATGCAATTAGACCACCATTCTGGCACGACAGGAAAAATGAAACGGACAGTGATTGCCTATTTACAATTAATTAACGGCAACCATTAAACAGTGAGAAGGGTGAATGACAAGATAACATAAAGTGCATAATGAACACCAAGTACCTCACTACAACTGTTCCCTGCTGATTTTACTAGGCTGCCTAACTATGGGGGTTGGCACCCTACTGTTCCGCGGATATGGTGCCCCCACTCCTCGACGGCTCACCCTAAAAGCAAGCCCTACAAATAAGCTGATGCCGTCCAAGGGTGTAACATCATAGGCCCCAGTTCGATGGCCATAAACATTAGTCTCTGACAGGCTGAATAAAGTAAAAGTGCATGAGCACAATACCGATTATAAGACTGTGATCCCATTCTGTAGCACATGTGTATAACAGTTATAATAACGGGGTTCTTATCATCTCTGATGTTTGTAGACAAACGCCTCAACGAGTTTCACCAATCTGGCTCATCAGGAGTACCTTTTCTTTACTGTAAGCACTGTACCTTTTTGTTTTAAAGCATAAAACTTTAACAAGTTGAACCTTGTATGCTCTAAAGAATCCATAGCCTTAAACTGTGTGATCCTTTTGATTGGCAGACAGTAGTAGTAATATTTCTGGGACTCATCGCCCGTGTGTTCGGTGAATGGTGGCAGCGTGTATGAGCGGATGTGTGTCCTATGCTGTAATGGGAGCATAAACCAGAGGTTGAATGCTGGACTCACTAGTATGGGGTATAGAAAATAACAAAAATAGTCTTCAAGAACATATTGTTGGGGAATATATTACCCTATGGCAATAGTGCGTACCCCACATAGACTAAGTGTCATCTGTCTTATGCACCTTGCACTTTCTTGTATTTGTGTGTTGTGTTATTTACCGGTTTTAAAAGAGGCTATGATAAAGGTTTATTTTTAATCCAGAACGATGATTCACTAGCAATTTTGGATTCCACTATTTGCTGAACTTGTCAGAACACCTCTATGCAGAATCAGAGGCTTGCTATGAGCGCCGACCACAGGGTGATGCTCATAGTAATCTGCCATCAACAACCATAGAGGTCTCAAGGAGACCTCTGGTTGAGATCGCAAAGCAGCGATGACCCCCGATCACGTGACAGGGGTCATCACTGCGCGTATTTCCGGACCGACGTCCGGAAGTCCATTTAAATGCCCGCTGTCAGAGTTTGACAGCGGCATTTAACTACTTAACCCCTGGAGCTTTTTTCGTGTTTCCGTTTTTCGCTCCCTTCTATCCAGAGCCATAGTTTTATTTTTCTGTCAATATGGCAATGTGAGGGCTTCTTTTTTGTGGGACGAGTTGTGCTTTTGAACAATACCATTGGTTTTACCATGTCGTGCAACAGACAACAGGAAAAAAATTCCAAGTGCGATGAAATTGCAAAAAAAGTGCAATCCCACACTTGTTTTTTGTTTTGCTTTTTTGCTAGATTCACAAAATGCTAAAACTGAGCTGCCATTATGATTCTCCAGGTCATTACGAGTTCATAGACACAAACAAGGTTTTCTTTTATCTAAGTGGTAAAAAAAAATAAAAAAAATAAAATTGCATAATTTTCCGATACCGTCTCCATTTTTCGTGATCTGGGGTCGGGTGAGGGCTTATTTTTTGCACGCTGAGCTGTCGTTTTTAATTCTACCACTTTTGTGCAGTTACGTTCTTTTGATCTCTCATTATTGCACTTTAATGCACTGTCGCGGCGACCAAAACGTAATTTGGGAGTTTAGATTTTTTTGCCATCAACATAGAGGTCTCGAGGAGACCTCAGGTTGTGATGGCAACGCACCGATGACCCCCGATGACTGGGATCAGCGGTGCGCGTACTTCCAGCCACGTGGCCGCCAGTGCTTGTTAAATGCCGCTGTCAGGGTTTGGCAGCGGCATTACACTAGTTAGTGGGCGCGGGCACATCGTGATTCCACTCGCGCCCATTGCGGGCACATGTCAACTCCTCAAAACAGCTGACATGTCGCGGCTTTGAGGTGGGCTCACCGCCGGAGCCCACCTCAAAGCGGGGGATACTGCCAGCTGACGTACCATTCCATCAAGCTGACAGAAATGGGTTAATAGGTGAGGGCGGATCACAATTCTGCTCGCGCCCATTGTGGGCACATGTCAGCTACTGAAAACAGCTGACATGTTGCAGCTTTGAGGTGGGCTCAACGCCGCAGCCCACCTCAAAGCATTGGATACTGCCAGCTGACGTACTATTTTGTCAGCTGGCAGTAAGGGGTTAAGAAACAACAGTTTATAGTCTACATCAGTGTTCCCCAACTCCGGTCCTCAAGAGCCACCAACAGGTCATGTTTTCAGTATTTCCTTAGTATTGCACAGGTGATAATTGCGACACTTGCACAGGCAATAATTCCATCACCTGTGCAATACTAAGGAAATCCTGAAAACATGACCTGTTGGTGGCTCTTGAGGACCGGAGTTGGAGACCACTGGTCTACATTATGACATCCGAGACAGTACATACATGCGCATCAATGTCACTAGCAAAAGAAATTGTTCAAACGTGCTTTGCAGACACCTTTCCTTTATAATCCATGTCAGATGCTTCTCGAATAAGATTGCTGCAAGTAAGCCAGCATTGACGTACTCCACTTTCCCTGGTACCTTTTCACCATCAGCGCAAAGTCTTGGTGAAATCTTTCACCGTGTTCATCGCTAACGGCACCAAGATTGGCTGGAAAAAAGTCCAAGTGAAAATGTAGAAAAATGCATTTTTAGTGACATTGTATTTCATTAAATGATATGCTGTGGAGCATGTTGTCCATAAGTTGTTTAAAGTTTGGTGCCCTGCTGTTGCCAAGGAAATTGAAGGTCACATCTTTAAAGGCTCTCCATGCCACTTGTTCAGCACCTTGCAAAAGACCATCAAAACTACTGTCATTCATTACATCAGATCCGTGGGCCAATAAAAATACCTTCTTTAATCTTTGCATCACTTATTCTTGGAAATTTCTGTCGCAAGTAAGAAAAGGCTTTCAATTCTTTGTTCATTGCTTTGACAAAATTCTTCATAAGTCCAAGTTTAATATGCAAAGGAGGGAGAAATAGCATTGTGGGATCAACGAGAGGATTATGTTTAACATTCTTCTGTCCAGCAACCAGGTTTTCACAGAGTGGCCAGTTCTTTCTGAAATAGTGCATGTCTCCTGCACAACTGTCCCTCTCACAAATAAAGCAACAATACTTGGTATATCCAAGCTGCAGTCCAAGAAGATCACCACATATGTTCCAGTTATAATTTCTATAATTAATGTGGGTCAACAGTAACTCCATATTCTCATATGTTTCTTTCATGTGTACGGCATGTCCAATAGGTATAGAAGGAAAGATATTTCTGTTGTGTAGTAATACAGCCTTCAGACTTAAAACTGGTGAGTCAATAAGCAGTCGCCATTCCTTCGGGTCATGTTCGCATCCAAAAGCACCAAACAACCCCAAGACGTCGTTGCAAATGGATAAACTGTCGACATGGTTGAAAAATTGATTAAGGTCTTCTTGACGACTGAAAAACAAACTCTTGTCCCTGGTAATAAGATTCCGTTCTTGTAGCCTTGGTCCCAATAATTCTGCCTGCCTCTTTGACAATTTCAAATCTCTGACCAAGTCACTCAGATCAGCTTAACTGAACAGATGTGGATTAGATATTGAAGGCTCAAAGTCTGGGTCTGCAGCAGTTTCATTTTCCACTGACATTGTTAGTTCATCTTAGTCGTCCTCCATTGTCCATACTTTAGGCGGCTTTGGGACACGAAGACTTATTGTGTGGCACTGGCCTTATGGCTGAAGGAAGATTAGGATATTCTATTGATTTCTTGTTCTTTGCGGAATATCATGTTAGATCATGTAACAGATTGCTACTTCTGTCTTACAAATGTCTCTGCTCTCTCCATATCATTGGGAAAGCGAATGGCATTGAAAGTCGTGATCCATTCAGCCATGCTCCAAGTCTTCTAGAACAAGATGCACAGCATATATAAAGTGCCCACTGTTTACTTTGAATGTTCAATTGGAGATCAAGACAGTTCATATGCTTTCTTAACAAGTGGAGTCATTTCCTTCTTCTGTGCTTTCATTGTGTATACCCCACATATGTAACAGAAATTATCACTGCTGTTGAGACACCAACGCGACCTTTCAAAATAAATCTTCAGTTTTTAAAATGAGAAATATTCAGGCGAATCGCATACATGCTAGTAACTAGATGGAGGCCCAATGCCATCGCATCGGGAGGGCGGTAATGTCACAATGGGGACAGGCTTTGCAGCGTTGAGAATCTCCCCCCATGTGCTCACCCACCTATCCACGCTCTCTTTCCCCATGTGCTGACTTCTCCTGTCTGTGCTCTTGAGATCGCAGAGGATACATTTTGTGAGGTAAAATATTGTTTAAAAACAGTCAGTGAAATATTTTACCTCACAAAATGAATCCTCGGTGATCCCCTGCTGTAATGTCAGTATTGTCTTTTGATTCCTCTCCTGCCCAGGAGATGTGGTATGCTCCGTACATGGTCAGCCGAATGATTCACTGCGCCTGCGAGGAATTCGCATAATAAGTGCTTGCATATGTGTAGATCAGCGATTTATGTTATTTCAGTGGAGAATTCAGAATATACTGTTTCAGAAAAAGTTCATATGAGTTTTTAGAATAACAGATTATAATGTCTCGTATCATTTCTCAAAAACCTTACGTGATAGGAAAAATCTGAAGTCAACAAGTAAACACAAAATGCAGTTTTTAAACAAAGGTCTTTATTATTAAGGGAAAAAAAATCAAATCTACAGTGCCCTGTGTGATAAAGTGATTAACCCCCCCCACCTCCCCTTAAAACAAATTAACTGTGGTTTATCATATCTTTGGGAAGCAAAGTTCAAATCCCCTAGCCACACGCAGGCCTGATTACTGCCACACTTCTCAATCAAGAAATCACTTTGTCAGGTAGGTCCTATTTAGGTGAAATAGCAGACGAAAAGTTCCTCAAAAGCCAGACATGTCACGATCCAAAGAAGTTCTAGAACAAATTATAAACAAAGTTTCATCAGTCTTGAAAAGCTTATAAAGCCATTTCTAAAGCTTTGGGATGCCAGCGAATCACAGTCAGAGGCATTATCACAAATGTCGAAAACAGTGGTTAACCTTCCCAGGAGTGGCCGGGTGACCAAAATTACCCCAAGAGCACAGCGATGACTCAGCCAAAAAGTCACAAAAGACCACACAACAACATCCAAAGAACTGCAGATCTCACTTGCCTCAGTTAAGGTCAGGTGTTCATGACTCCACCATAAGAAAGACTGGGCAGAAATGTCCTGCATGGCAGGTTCCAAGACCAAAACCACTGCTAAGCAAAAATATAAAGGCTCATCTCAGTTTTGCCAGAAAACATCTTGATGATCCCCAAGACTTTTGAGAGAATACTCTGGATTGACAAGACAAAAGTTAACATTTTTGGAAGATTTATGTCCCATTACATCTGGTGTAGAAGTAACAGCATTTCAGAAAAGAAACATCATACCAACAGCAAAATGTGGTGGTAGTGTGATGGTCTGGGGTTGTTTTGCTGCTTCAGGACCTGGAAGACTTAAGGTACCTTCACACTGAGCGACGCTGCAGCGATACCGACAATATAGTAACATAGTAACATAGTAACATAGTAACATAGTTAGTAAGGCCGAAAAAAGACATTTGTCCATCCAGTTCAGCCTATATTCCATCATAATAAATACCCAGATCTACGTCCTTCTACAGAACCTAATAATTGTATGATACAATATTGTTCTGCTCCAGGAAGACATCCAGGCCTCTCTTGAACCCCTCGACTGAGTTCGCCATCACCACCTCCTCAGGCAAGCAATTCCAGATTCTCACTGCCCTAACAGTAAAGAATCCTCTTCTATGTTGGTGGAAAAACCTTCTCTCCTCCAGACGCAAAGAATGCCCCCTTGTGCCCGTCACCTTCCTTGGTATAAACAGATCCTCAGCGAGATATTTGTATTGTCCCCTTATATACTTATACATGGTTATTAGATCGCCCCTCAGTCGTCTTTTTTCTAGACTAAATAATCCTAATTTCGCTAATCTATCTGGGTATTGTAGTTCTCCCATCCCCTTTATTAATTTTGTTGCCCTCCTTTGTACTCTCTCTAGTTCCATTATATCCTTCCTGAGCACCGGTGCCCAAAACTGGACACAGTACTCCATGTGCGGTCTAACTAGGGATTTGTACAGAGGCAGTATAATGCTCTCATCATGTGTATCCAGACCTCTTTTAATGCACCCCATGATCCTGTTTGCCTTGGCAGCTGCTGCCTGGCACTGGCTGCTCCAGGTAAGTTTATCATTAACTAGGATCCCCAAGTCCTTCTCCCTGTCAGATTTACCCAGTGGTTTCCCGTTCAGTGTGTAATGGTGATATTGATTCCCTCTTCCCATGTGTATAACCTTACATTTATCATTGTTAAACCTCATCTGCCACCTTTCAGCCCAAGTTTCCAACTTATCCAGATCCATCTGTAGCAGAATACTATCTTCTCTTGTATTAACTGCTTTACATAGTTTTGTATCATCTGCAAATATCGATATTTTACTGTGTAAACCTTCTACCAGATCATTAATGAATATGTTGAAGAGAACAGGTCCCAATACTGACCCCTGCGGTACCCCACTGGTCACAGCGACCCAGTTAGAGACTATACCATTTATAACCACCCTCTGCTTTCTATCACTAAGCCAGTTACTAACCCATTTACACACATTTTCCCCCAGACCAAGCATTCTCATTTTGTGTACCAACCTCTTGTGCGGCACGGTATCAAACGCTTTGGAAAAATCGAGATATACCACGTCCAATGACTCACCGTGGTCCAGTCTATAGCTTACCTCTTCATAAAAACTGATTAGATTGGTTTGACAGGAGCGATTTCTCATAAACCCATGCTGATATGGAGTTAAACAGTTATTCTCATTGAGATAATCCAGAATAACATCCCTCAGAAACCCTTCAAATATTTTACCAACAATAGAGGTTAGACTTACTGGCCTATAATTTCCAGGTTCACTTTTAGAGCCCTTTTTGAATATTGGTACCACATTTGCTATGCGCCAGTCCTGCGGAACAGACCCCGTCGCTATAGAGTCCCTAAAAATAAGAAATAATGGTTTATCTATTACATTACTTAGTTCTCTTAGTACTCGTGGGTGTATGCCATCCGGACCCGGAGATTTATCTATTTTAATCTTATTTAGCCGGTTTCGCACCTCTTCTTGGGTTAGATTGGTGACCCTTAATATAGGGTTTTCATTGTTTCTTGGGATTTCACCTAGCATTTCATTTTCCACCGTGAATACCGTGGAGAAGAAGGTGTTTAATATGTTAGCTTTTTCCTCGTCATCTACAACCATTCTTTCCTCACTATTTTTTAAGGGGCCTACATTTTCAGTTTTTATTCTTTTACTATTGATATAGTTGAAGAACAGTTTGGGATTAGTTTTACTCTCCTTAGCAATGTGCTTCTCTGTTTCCTTTTTGGCAGCTTTAATTAGTTTTTTAGATAAAGTATTTTTCTCCCTATAGTTTTTTAGAGCTTCAATGGTGCCATCCTGCTTTAATAGTGCAAATGCTTTCTTTTTACTGTTAATTGCCTGTCTTACTTCTTTGTTTAGCCACATTGGGTTTTTCCTATTTCTAGTCCTTTTATTCCCACAAGGTATAAACCGCTTACACTGCCTATTTAGGATGTTCTTAAACATTTCCCATTTATTATCTGTATTCTCATTTCTGAGGATATTGTCCCAGTCTACCAGATTAAGGGCATCTCTAAGCTGTTCAAACTTTGCCTTCCTAAAGTTCAATGTTTTTGTGACTCCCTGACAAGTCCCCCTAGTGAAAGACAGGTGAAACTGCACAATATTGTGGTCGCTATTTCCTAAATGCCCAACCACCTGCAGATTTGTTATTCTGTCAGGTCTATTAGATAGTATTAGGTCTAAAAGTGCTGCTCCTCTGGTTGGATTCTGCACCAATTGTGAAAGATAATTTTTCTTGGTTATTAGCAGAAACCTGTTGCCTTTATGGGTTTCACAGGTTTCTGTTTCCCAGTTAATATCCGGGTAGTTAAAGTCCCCCATAACCAGGACCTCATTATGGGTTGCAGCTTCATCTATCTGCTTTAGAAGTAGACTTTCCATGCTTTCTGTTATATTTGGGGGTTTGTAACAGACCCCAATGAGAATTTTGTTACCATTTTTCCCTCCATGAATTTCAACCCATATGGACTCGACATCCTCATTCCCTTCGCTAATATCCTCCCTTAAAGTGGACTTTAGACAAGACTTTACATAGAGACAAACCCCTCCTCCTCTCCGATTTTTACGATCCTTTCTAAACAGACTGTAACCCTGTAAGTTAACTGCCCAGTCATAGCTTTCATCTAACCATGTCTCGGTTATTCCCACTATGTCAAAGTTACCTGTAGATATTTCTGCTTCTAGTTCTTCCATCTTGTTTGTCAGGCTTCTGGCGTTTGCGAGCATGCAGTTTAGAGGATTTTGTTTTGTTCCAATCTCCTCACTGTGGATTGTTTTAGAAATGTTCTTACCTCCCTTCTGAGTATGTTTTCCTGGGTCGTCTTTGTTCGAGTCTAATGTTTTTCTTCCCGTCCCCTCTTCTTCTAGTTTAACGCCCTCCTGATGAGTGTAGCGAGTCTTCTGGCGAATGTGTGTTTCCCAGGTTTGTTGAGGTGTAGTCCGTCTCTGGCGAGGAGTCCATCATACCAGTAATTCACACCGTGGTCCAGGAATCCAAATCCTTGTTGTCTGCACCATCGTCTTAGCCAGTTGTTTGCATCAAGGATCCTGTTCCATCTCCTGGTGCCATGCCCGTCTACTGGAAGGATAGAAGAAAAAACTACCTGTGCATCCAGTTCCTTTACTTTCTTCCCCAACTCTTCAAAGTCCTTGCAGATTGTCGGTAGGTCCTTCCTTGCCGTGTCATTGGTGCCAACATGTATCAGAAGAAATGGGTGGACGTCCTTGGAGCTGAAGAGCTTTGGTATCCTATCGGTCACATCCTTGATCATCGCACCTGGAAGGCAGCATACTTCTCTTGCAGTTATGTCCGGTCTGCAGATGGCTGCTTCTGTGCCTCTCAGTAGTGAGTCTCCCACCACCACCACTCTTCGTTGCTTCTTGGCTGTGCTTTTTGCTGTCACTTGTTGCTGTGTGCCCTTTTCTTTTTTGCTTGCTGGTATTGCTTCATTCTTAGGTGTGCCATCTTCATCCTCTACAAAGATTTGATATCGGTTCTTCAGTTGTGTGGTTGGTGATTTCTCCATGGTCTTCTTGCTTCTTTTGGTCACATGCTTCCACTCATCTGCTTTTGGAGGTTCTCTGACACTTTATGCACCTTCTGTGACCAGTAGAGATGCTTCTGTTCTGTCTAGAAAGTCTTCATTCTCTTTGATGAGTTTCAAAGTTGCTATTCTTTCTTCCAGACCCCGCACCTTTTCTTCTAAAAGAGCCACTAGTCTACACTTCTGACAGGTGAAATTTAATTCTTCTTCTGGTCGATCTGTGAACATGTAGCACATGCTGCAGCTCACCATGTAGGTTGTCACATCTGCCATGTTGCTCCTAGATCCTGCTGACTTGCTGTGTGTTTTCCTTCTTGTGTAATCTACTCAGCCAAGCTCTCTTGCAATAATGTCCTACAGGAAAAAATTACGGCGCGCGGTTTGGTGATGCTTTCGAAGCAGCTGGTCCCGGCTGTACCCAACGATCTTCTAGCTTAGGGAGACTTCGCTTCTCCCAGAAGGCACCTGGAATATGCAAATTAGCCTCCTGAAGCTTGAATCCCTGGTTTGGTGATGCTTTCGAAGCAGCTGGTCCCGGCTGTACCCAACGATCTTCTAGCTTAGGGAGACTTCGCTTCTCCCAGAAGGCACCTGGAATATGCAAATTAGCCTCCTGAAGCTTGAATCCCTGGTTTGGTGATGCTTTCGAAGCAGCTGGTCCCGGCTGTACCCAACGATCTTCTAGCTTAGGGAGACTTCGCTTCTCCCAGAAGGCACCTGGAATATGCAAATTAGCCTCCTGAAGCTTGAATCCCTGGTTTGGTGATGCTTTCGAAGCAGCTGGTCCCGGCTGTACCCAACGATCTTCTAGCTTAGGGAGACTTCGCTTCTCCCAGAAGGCACCTGGAATATGCAAATTAGCCTCCTGAAGCTTGAATCCCTGGTTTGGTGATGCTTTCGAAGCAGCTGGTCCCGGCTGTACCCAACGATCTTCTAGCTTAGGGAGACTTCGCTTCTCCCAGAAGGCACCTGGAATATGCAAATTAGCCTCCTGAAGCTTGAATCCCTGGTTTGGTGATGCTTTCGAAGCAGCTGGTCCCGGCTGTACCCAACGATCTTCTAGCTTAGGGAGACTTCGCTTCTCCCAGAAGGCACCTGGAATATGCAAATTAGCCTCCTGAAGCTTGAATCCCTGGTTTGGTGATGCTTTCGAAGCAGCTGGTCCCGGCTGTACCCAACGATCTTCTAGCTTAGGGAGACTTCGCTTCTCCCAGAAGGCACCTGGAATATGCAAATTAGCCTCCTGAAGCTTGAATCCCTGGTTTGACAATGATGTCGATCGCTGCAGCGTCGCTGTTTGGTCGCTGGAGAGCTGTCACACAGACAGCTCTCCAGCGACCAACGATCCCGAGGTCCCCGGTAACCAGGGTAAACATCGGGTTACTAAGCGCAGGGCCGCGCTTAGTAACCCGATGTTTACCATGGTTACCAGCGCAAACGTTAAAAAAACAAACACTACATACTTACCTTCTGCTGTCTGTCCCCGGCGCTCTGCTTTCCTGCACTGACTGAGCACAGCAGCCGGAAAGCAGAGCGGTGACGTCACCGCTGTGCTTTCCGGCTGACCGGCGCTCACAGCCAGTGCAGGAAGAAGAGCGCCGGGGACAGACAGCAGAAGGCAAGTATGTAGTGTTTGTTTTTTTAACGTTTGCGCTGATAACCAGGGTAAACATCGGGTTACTAAGCGCGGCCCTGCGCTTAGTAACCCGATGTTTACCCTGGTTACCAGTGAAGACATCGCTGGATCGGTGTCACACACGCCGATCCAGCGATGTCAGCGGGAGATCCAGCGACAAAATAAAGTTCTGGACTTTACTCAGCGACCAACGATCTCCCAGCAACATGTTAGGGCATGTTAGGTTAGGCTATGGGTTGAACTAGATGGACATATAGTCTTCCTTCAACCTTAATAACTATGTAACTATGTAGCAGGGGCCTGATCGTTGGTCACTGTCACACAACGATTTCCTTAACGATATCGTTGCTACGTCACAAAAAGCAATGATATCGTTAACGATATCGTTATGTGTGAAGGTACCTTTACTGTGGTACTTGGAACAATGAATTCTGCGGTCTACCAAAAAATCCTGAAGGAGAATGTCTGGCCATCTGTTCGTTACCTCAAGCTTTGCCCTAGTCAAAGTCCTGACCTTAATCCGTTTGGGATGCTGTGGTATGACCTTAAAAAGGCGGTTCATGTTCAGAAACCCTCCAATGTGGCTGAACAACAACAATTCTGCAAAGATGAGTGGGCCAAAATTCCTCCAGAGCATTGTAAAAGACTCATTGCCCGTTATCGCAAACGCTTGATTGCAGTTGTTGAAGAGTGACCCAACCAGTTAGGTTTAGGTGGCAATCACTTTTTCAGACAAAGCCCTGTAGGTTTTTTTCCATTAATAAAGACCTTCACTTAAACTGTATTTTGTGTTTACTTGGGTTATCTTTGTCAAATGTTTCAGATCACCAAACAAATGTAAATATTAAAGTGTGACAAACATGCAGAAGAATAGGAAGACATCATAATGAGGGCAAACACTATCACAGGGGCCCAACTCTACAGGTACCGTCACATTTAGTGACGCTGCAGCGATCTAGACAATGATCCCGATCGCTGCAGCGTCGCTGTGTGGTCGCTGGAGAGCTGTCACACAGACAGCTCTCCAGCGACCAACTATGCGAAGTCCCCGAGTAACCAGGGTAAACATCGGGTTACTAAGCGCAGGGCCGCGCTTAGTAACCCGATGTTTACGCTGGTTACCAGCTCATAAGAAGTGTATTTATAAGATTTTGAGAAAATCCTTTCCCTTTTAATAGTGACCTCTCAAATTCCACGCTGTTAGGTGTAAGTTGGCTACTCGTGGATGCAGGATTGGACCCTGGGAGAGGAGGTCTGGTATTTCTGGGAGGATCCATGGCTGGGAAATGGACATGTTCCTCAACCATGGGAACCATGACCTTCTGGGCCAGAACGGGGCTATTAGGATCACCCGGGCCGTCTTCCCGTATTTTCCTCAGAACTAGAGGAATTAGGTTTAGAGGGGGAAAGGCATAGGCGAGACTGAAGTTCCAGGAGATTAGAAGAGCGTCGATTGCATACGGGTTGTCCCTTGGATTTAGGGAACAGAATTGATGTAGTTTCCTTTTCCTTCGACTGGCAAAAAGATCTATTTCTGGACATCCCCATAAATGCACGATCTGATTGAAGACAGCCGGTTTTAGAGACCAATCCCCTTGTTTGAGTTCGTTGTGACTTAAGTAATCGGCCATGGTATTGAGTTTTCCCTTTAAATGAAGAGCCGTAAGGGAAAGTAGGTGATCTTCGGCCATCTGAAAAATACGATTCGCAACGTCCATTAGCGACCTAGACCGCGTACCTCCTTGATGGTTAATATAGGCAACGGTCACCTGGTTGTCAGAGAATAGTCTGACATGTCTTCCTTGTAGGTGTATGAGGAACCCATTTAACGCGCATTCTACCGCTAACAATTCCATTAGATTGGAGGATGAGTTCCGTTCAGACAGACCACAGACCCTGTATCCAATTACTCTCCCAGTGTGCCCCCCAACCCATGGGGCTAGCATCAGTTATTACTCGTGTTATCTGATTCGTCCAGGGTACCTCTCTACGAAGATTCGGTATGTACGTCCACCAAATTAGTGAATTAGTGGTCTCAACAGACAGTGAAAATTTACTATCAAGATTAGCTCCCAGTCGACGAAAATTATATAGAACATCCCACTGAAGAGATCTGGAGTGAAACTGTGCCCAGAGCACCGCCGGAATACAAGAAGTGAAAGAACCCAAAAGTGACATCGCTCCTCTTAAAGAGACTACGGGATTACTAATCATACTGGTGGCCAGTTGATGAATTCTGTTCACTTTTGAGTCCGGTAGGCGACATTCCTGTTGACTCGAGTCTATGATAAGACCTAAAAACTCCTGTGATCTTAAGGGCTGCAGACGTGACTTCTTGAGAATAATAACCCATCCTAAGTTATGCAATGCTGCTATCGCCTTCCCCAACTGGTCTTTACAATGTGACTCTGAACGTCCCACAATCAATAAATCTTCTAGGTAGGGAATTACTGTATTAGTATGTCTTGTTCGTGAAGGTGTGCCATAACCTCTACCATGATCTTAGTGAAAACACGGGGTGCGACCGCAACACCAAAGGGGAGTGCCTGATATTGAAAGTGCTCTACTGTGCCGGGTGCCGGCAAGAGAAACCGCCACCCTGAGAAAGCGCTGATGATTTACATGTATCGGGACATGGCAATAGGCGTCTTTCAGATCTAAGACAACCATGAAGCAATTGTGAAAAAGAAGCTTTACTGCCGTTTTCACAGATTCCATTTTAAAGGATGGGATCAGCAAGAATTCATTCAGGCCTTTAAGATTAATGATGGTACGATATGACCCATCAGGTTTTTTAATAAAAAATAAAGGGGAATAAAACCCTTTACCTCGCTCTTCCGTGGGTACTTTAATCAGAACCCTTTTTTGTTGGAGGTCCTGGACTTCTGCCTCTAGTGCCAATTGTTCTGCAGGAGAAGAACGGAAGGGAGTTAATTTAAATTTGTCCTGAGGGATATGATGGAACTGGAACTTTAAACCTTCTTTAATGATACTGAGTATCCATGGACTATTGGTGATCTTTAACCAGGCCGGGTAGTAGGCTAAAAGCCTACCACCCACCTGGACCGCCAGTCATTGAGGTTTTTTAGAGTCTCTAGAGAAGTTAAACATATAACCTCTACCTCTTCTTCTGTAGGAGTTATATCTGGTCGATTCTCTATTTGAATCTCTGTCCGATCTTCGGCGATACGGACATCCTCTGTTGTAATCCCGCCTATAAAAGGGTTTTGTCAAAAGAGGGAATCGTTTTTTTGCTGTCACCCGCCTTTTCTAGAAGTTCATCTAGCACTGGGCCAAACAAATGAACCCCCTCACAGGGGATGCTACATAGCTTCTATCTGGCCTGTAAGTCTCCTGGACAGCATTTTATCCAAAGAGCTCTATGGGCTGCATTAGACAAGGCTGAGGACCTTGCGGCCAGCCTAACGGAATCCGCTGACGCATCCGAAAGGAAGGCTGCTGCATCCTGAATCATGGACATAGACGATAGGATCTCGTTCCTGGGAACCTTATCCTTGAGATGGTCTTCCAGGTGGCCCAGCCACACCATCAACGACCGGGCTGTGCAGGTGGCCGCAATTGCCGGCCTCAGGGATCCCGCTGACGTCTCCCAAGCTCCTTTAAGGAACACCTCGGCCTTCCTATCAAGTGGGTCCTTTAGGTTTCCAAAATCCTCAAATGGGAGAGAAGTTTTTTTTACATGCTTTGGCCACCGCTGCATCCAATTTCGGGACCTTGTCCCATGAGGATGAAGCCTCTTCCTCAAAGGGATACCTCCTTTTGAATGCTGGTGGAAGTGATCCCTTCCTTTCGGGTTTCTTCCATTCTTTTGTAATCAGCGACTTGATTTTATCTACTACAGGAAAGACCCTTCGGGATTTGCGATCTATGCCCTTAAACATTATGTCCTGGATGGAACATTCCGTCTGGGTCTCTTCAATGCCCATAGTGTTGTTGACGGCTTTGACTAGGTGGTTAATCCTATCCAGTGACAGACAGGCTCGGCTAGATTCCATGTCCTCTGATAAAGATGATGGATGAGAATCCGAGCTTACACCACCTGTGTCTGAATCTACATCCGAGGCTGGGGATAAAATCTCCTTCCTCTTTTTGGAGACTGTCTTCTGAGACCTCATGGAATCTCTGACCTCCTGTCTAACTATATCCCTAAGAGTAGACGTAAGGTCAGGGGCCTCCTCCTCAATTAAACGTTGTATGCAGGTGCTGCACAACTTTTTATGTCCATCCGGAAGTGGCTCCGTACACATGGCACACTCCCTATGCTTGGACTTGGACACAGATTTCCTCCCCTAATAAGGAGAGAGAGAGAATACAAGGAGGGACAGCAATCAGAAAGCGTACTTTCACGAAGCTCACTTACCCATCCCTGCAGCGAATGGTATCGTGATCGGGGGGTCCTTCTTAACCGGAGATTCCTTATGGCCTGAGTACTTGGTTGATTTCTGAGCCGCTTTAGCTCCACCAGCGCGACTACTGCCACTAGAACGTCGCTGGGAGCTTCTCAAAGGCTGCTCAAGTGGTTGCTGCTGTTCACCGCACAACTGCGGTGTTCCCTCCGGTGACTCCATACTGGAAAAGGTGGACAGGAACACGCTGAGGCCTCAGTGCCCTGCTTAAATCCATCCCCCTGGGTACCACCCCCGGATGGGGGTCAGCAGGGAAACCACTCGAGGTGCCGCTGATCGGTACTCACCGATAGGGTCCGGCCGCTAGCCGCGCCCCCATGATAACCCCCTTGAGAGCGCCGGACACCCCGAGGCCAAAATCCCACCCCAGACGCTGGGCGCCGCCATTAGCCGGAACAAGCGGCACCGCGCATGCGCGGCCGCGTCATCGCGCCGCGTCATCCGGACGCGGCTGCGGCGCTGAGAGCAGACGCGCCGAACAAGGACGGCAGCACTCCCCAGCCACCGCAGACCCCAGCGCAAGCGGCGGACAGACCCCAGAGGCTCCAGCAGATGCGGCACCATGGGATCCCTACTCACCAGGTATAAAGCGGCACCTTAGAAGCCAACCCCACTGCCTAGGTCTGCTTCCTCCTGCTGTCACCTACACAGACAGTCCCCCTGCCGTGTGGTGCTTCCATCATCCTGATCAGGCCGAGGTAGGGGACTCCCGTTACCTGAATCGGCCTTTCAGAAGTGGGATAACTTCTTTTCTTCGACCTTCTTCTCAAGGCCTGTCTGAAGAGGTTCCAATGTCAGGTACATGAAACCAACTGACGGGGGAGTGAGGTGCCGCCCTTTTATGTCTGAGGTTTCCTCTCACTGAAGGGGGGGATCCCCTCTCTCTCGTTGTGCTGTCATGGCGACTGAATAAAGCAACAATATCTTTAACGATATCGTTATGTGTGACGGTACCTTACCTCCAAAGCAGGTGCAATTTTGCATTTTTAGGAGCTCCTGGGCTGCAAAGGGCCAATATATTGTTCTTGCACAGAGGCCCTTTTCTGTCTGTATCTATCAGTAGCTTACACGGTAGCTAACTATTGAAAGTTGTAACCAGCAAGGTACTTTTTTATTCTAGGAGGGAGATATTTCCGTAATTTGTGAATGTGTCAATAAGATCTTGTCAGGTAGAGAAAAAAATAGTGAAGTTGTCAAAAATCTTTTAATGGGAATCTGATTAAGTGGCTAAAACCTGACGATGGGGTCTCAGAGCAGCATAATGTAGACAGATTCCAGTGATGTGTCACTTACTGGGCTACTTGCTGGAGTTTGATAAAGTCGCTTTTTATAAGCAGGAGATTGTCACACCTGACACACCCATAACACAGGTTTACTAGTCTGCTAGTGAGAGTCAGCTTGGATCTGGCTGTAGAAGGTCTTTGGGATTAGCTCAAGCACCTTCTTGATTTTTGTATCTGTTATGGAGCGATATCCTTCTCCCTCTACGACCCAACAGTTACCTCCACCTTCTGCTACTAATTACACACTTGTTCTGTAGGTTTAAATACATTCAATTGATGCAGCATGGTGCTGGTGTTCTCTTACTTGTCTTTCTAGTTGGATGTACTAATAGTCGGTTAGTTGTAGTGGGGACTGACTAGTAGTACCCCTTCCCCTCCCTAACCAGGGCCTATTGCTAGGGTCAGGTAGGAATTAGGTTCCTGCTTGGCGATAGGTGCAGAACCTATATACGGATGGTTAGGGCAGACAGGGTGATTTTAGAGCTGCCTAGGGGTCTCCACTCCTAGTGTTTGGGCTCCAACTCCATCTCCCCGATGTTGCGCTCTTACTTATCCTTCACCTAGCGTGACAACCTGTTAAGTGTGGTGTCCTATATACTCATGAGATCTATATACCCTGTCATCACCACTGATTGGCAGCTTTCTGCCTATGCACAGTACACAGAAAGCTGCCAATCAGTGGTGTGAGCAGGGTTATACAGAGCTCTGCATTCAGAGAACTGCTATATCTGCAGCACAGAAAAGTCAGTTTTATCCAAATGAGAGCAAGCAGCCCAGTAAGTGACACATTGCTGGAATCAGGGTCTCCATCCCTACATCACGTTGCTCTCAGATGGAGAAGCAAAAACCTGGTGACTGACTCCCTTTAAAGATACACAACATATAGTAATACAATTTGCCAAAGTACGGCAAACACCAATGTGGGTAAAAACAGAATGATCTTTATTAAATAGCCTATTACATGATGTAGAAAGCATATCGGCTTTGATTGGGCTGGCTTCAGTTAATCAGTATTCAGGAAATTTGCGACAGCTAAAAAATTTCCATCGTATAAGCAATAGCAAAAGCTAAAAAGCATTAAAAACATGGTTTTAAGTGCATATTTCATAAGTACCTGATATATTAGCCCTAAAATCTGCAATGATAGTACAGTAGAGTCCTGGGTTATACATCCATACATGTTATAACATTTTGTATATATCTGTACAGTATATATGATTTGCTATATAAATTTACAGCTAAAAAGAATGAGATGCTTCCTGTGACAGGTAACAGCATCCTACACCAAGATATTAACATGGGCCAGCCATATTTCAATATAAGACTCTGCAACTGTGCAGTGAATACACATCTTCGGTATGCAGTGCCTTATGGAGATATTCAGTTATTCGCACAAACATTCTTAATCCAGCAGTTACACATTCCTCCATTGCTTAGTGATGCATTAGCAGCATATGAAACGTTTCCTTCATCCAGGAGCACAAGGAGTGAGGAACTGTGCAGAGAATTCATCTTTGTATAAATTAACATCAGTAAACGAAGAGGCACTTTAACGATCACACAACCATCATTAGGTAGAACATCCCAGCAGAACGCCACTCGCTCCATAACCCTCGTGCCACCGGAGGCTTGTAACACACTGCTCAGCAATGCATTGTGGCCACCGCTCAGCATAAAGGTCCCCAAGCAGGAATAACGTGTAATAAATATCTTCCAGTTCAGGTCTTTGGTGTCTGCGTTTTGTAGCGTTCAGCTCACAGTGCAACAATTTGGTTGGGGCTTCTCCGGCTACAAGGTCAGGCGCTTCTCCCCCTATTGGACAATTACTGGAAGGGGTTAAATAGAGAAGGGTTACAGGTTCAGGTCCCATTTGCGCAGTCTGTCTTAGATCTTGGTGACATAATTATTTGGAAAAAGTCCCTGTTTCCCCCGTAATCTTCCAGTCCACCAACCTGAGTTATCTGTAAGTGACCAGAAAAGAAACAATGTTAAATCATCTGCATGGGATATCCTTGTACTAAAGCGCTAGTCACAGGGATTTCATGACCGTTTAGGTTTCCTTTCATCTAAACCCCCTTCTGACAGCTCAGGATTTATAGAGCCAGAAAAGAGCGGCGATAGATGGAACACAAGTGGGTGGAAAGCGTGCTTGGTTTGGACAGTCATTCTGTGCGAACAAGAGTCCCTTTAAGTTCAGTGACAGGCATTCAAGGAAATGATCACGCATGCGTCATCTGAACGGTGCACCATTCCCACCCCCGATATGGCTTTCACTAGAACCATTAACACAGCACTTGATGTATTTGGTCTGGGCTTAAAACAATCCACATTAGATCTATTAGCTTCTCGTTAAAGGGAACCTGTCACCCCGTTTTTGCGATATGAGATAAAAATATTGTTCAATAGGGCCTGAGCTCTGCTTTACAAGAGTGCCTTTATTGTCCCCGATTCCCCACCTTTGACAGCAGAAAACTGCAGGATTAGTACGGTATTTTCTCTGCAATCACCCCAGTACAGTCTGATGGGCGGGGCTTAATCACAGATTCTCCCCACCTCCGGCTTTCACTACGAATTTTCATCCCGGCGTTGGCATTGCATTTAGCACCTGCACATTAAAGTGTCATCTCGCGCCTGCGCAGTATGCTTTGCCCAACAGTGGGCAAAGCATACAATACATCATTGTGCAAGCGCCGTTTTTTTACTGTAACCTCTGTGCCCCGGAAGTCTCGATATGCAAATTTGCATACCAAGACTTCCGGGGCACGGAGGTTACAGTAAAAAAAACTGGCGCATGCGCAAAGATGTATTGTATGCTTTGCCCACTGTTGGGCAATACATACTGCGCATGTGCTAGTGGCAAATGCACTGCGCAAATGCAAAAAATGAGCACGATCTGTGCTATTCAGAGATCGAGTTACGTCTGACATGCCGAGGAGCGGGGGGAGAGACAGCGATTAGGCACAGCCCATCGGACCGGACCGGACCAGAGTGATTGCAGAGAAAATACCGAACTAATCTCGCCGTTTTCTGCTGTCAAAGGTGGGGAATCGGGATAATAAAGGCACTCTTGTAAAGCAGAGCTCAGGCCCTATTGAACGATATTTTTATCTCATATCGCAAAAACGGGGTGACAGGTTCCCTTTAAGTAGCAGAATACATGAGCAGGTTATTGCTGCCCCATCTAAGAGCTGGGTTACTTACTGGGCTTCCTACTGCAGCTTTGATAATTCACTACTTTTCTGTAGCTCTTCTAGTCCTCTCAGTGATGAGCTGCTGTCATGAAGTCCACCATATTTATGGGCCCTGGCTTGCATCACCCCCACCACTGATTGGCCATTTTCTGTCTATGCTATACGCAGTTTACAAAGAAAGCTGCCAATCAGTGACATAGGCGGAGTTAGACTGGGCTCAGCATTGAGAAGACTAGTAGAGCTGCAGCATATTGCACAGTGGTTTACAACATGGAGGCTTGTATGTCCTCGTTTCATGCTGGCCTCAGATTGGGAAGCAATGCTGCTCTGAAGCCCTGTCCACGTTTCAGACACGTGTTTAGGGAACAAACATTTTGACATAGAAACATTAATAAATATGGCAATAGGCCTATATCTTAGTATTCAGTGTATTTACACCAGATGTGGATCACAGTTTACGTAAAATAAATCTTTATGAGCTAGAAGTTATGAATGATAATTATGGCCGCAAATGTTTTTACGGCTATGAAGCAAAGTACTGAACTAAAAATGAAAACTATTTACAAATTAAAATGCACTTGATCCTTACACTTTTGCACTATACCAGACAATGGGGAGTGACATAAGTGCGACATTGCATTAAAATTTTGGTGCAAAAAAACAAAAAAAAACAAAAAAACCCCACAAACGATATAACGTTAGACTAGATGCAACAATCTTTCTATAAAAAGAAACAGTTAATACAGCTGCATGCAGGGTTTTTTTGTGGGCCAAGTTGTATTTTCCATTGCACCAAACGTATGATCTGACACTTTTATTATGTAATGATACAGAGCTATACGCGGGGAATTCTACAGCAGCTGAAAAAATATCTAACCATATCATACAGATTAGACTGAGCCAATTACCTTCTTTGATAATCTCTATGATGTCATTGGCATTAAAACTGAGCTCATCTGTATCCTGTGCATCATACGCATACAGGGCCTTGCACTGTGGCACTTGAGGTTTTGGCTTTGGCTGAGGTTTTGGTCTTCCTCCACCTGGAGGGGGGCGACTTGAGGTCTGTCGACGTGCACTGTAAAAATCAAATAAAATTTTAGTTTTAGAAATCATGAAAACCTCTTGCAGATTTTCTTGAGACCTATTCAGTGGCTGACCAGCAGGTGGAGCTGTTGCACCAGGACTGTATGTGAAGTCCGCAGCATTGGCCTTGGGTGTGCAGTCATTTCTGTGTTGAAGGCCATTCTTTTCCAGCTGTGGGCAGTCACCGGTGTCACATGATAATTGCCACACTGACAAACACAGGCACCAAGGTTTTGGAGTTTTAGGATACTCAACTTGGAACATATCTTCACTTTACAAGTCCATACATAAGAATCAGTATGACAGTATATGAGTAATTACTAGTGAGGCGCGAACGTTCTTCGATAAGGTGTTATCTGAGCATGCTCTGGTGATAACTGAGTATCTGGTGTACTCGAATAATATGTTCGAGTCTCCGTGGCTGCATGACAACAGCTGTTCAACAGCCCCAACACATGCAGGGATTACCTAACAGGCCCTGCATGTGTTGCAGCTGCAGAACATCTGTGAGGCATGCAGGCGCAGGGACTTGAACATATTATTCTAGCACCCGAGCATGCTCAGAAAACACCTTATCCGAACACGTTCGCTTATCACTAGTAATTAGTAAAAATTATCTTATGTATGGGCTATGACTGCCGACTCCTGAATTAATGACAGTTTAAATGATCAAATCACATTAATTTAGTACATTTGCCATTACTGAACAATCAGAGAAAGATGGAAATAACCTGCACTCCATTTCCTGGCTATATACATCGCTGCATACCTGGTCCACAATTAATCGCCTACAGTGCGACATTTGACTCCTAAACCTCAGCTAGGATTTCAAGTAATTATCGGTGCCCGATACAGTCACCGCTATGCCAAATGCTGGATATTGTTCTTGGAGCACACCAGAATGAGAGGTGTTGTAATCACTGACCATTTATTTAGCCGTATCTATTTATTCTGCGTTTCCGTTATCAGCCTGTTCTGCGGACTAGGTAGATTTCTTGTTGTTTCTTGTTTAATGGCACATTTAATGCGACCTGCGGTTTTACACTAGACCCTTACTGCAGTTAAATCAACATTGTCTCAGTAAGTTGGTTGGAAGCAGCTGCCGAGCACAAAGACTCTTTCAGTTGCAGTCGGCAATTTTTCTGTGGTCTCTTGTTCCTCACAGTACAACCGTGTCTCCATTTGCAGTACAGAAAAAATATATCCCCAAGCTCAAACATCATCAACAATTTCTGCTGTCTTCAGTGTAAAGATTCTTTCTAATGTCAAACCAGATGATGCATTAACAGTTACATATAGCTGTATGGATTTGTGCAAGACCGCACAGACTTAGGTTTGCTATAAATATGGCAAATTATATACATTGTTTGAAGGATTTCCCAGTCACTGGTATTGGCTCATGTAAATATGACAATAGATTTTCAGAACAATAAATGCATAATTTAGTAAGGAATAGAAAAATGGAGTTAGAGACAGATTTTTTTTCATTATTGAGATAGGAGATGGTGGTCATAAAATGCTATGGAGGAGGAGATCGTAGCAGGCACAGAGTCTACTGCATGTTTGCCTAAAAAAAGAAAAATAGTCACGCTTTTAAATATCAAACAATGGGGGAGAGTTAGGCCATGTTCACACAGTGCGTTTTTTTCTGCGGAACCGCAGCGTTTTTGCCGCTGCGGTTCCGCAGCTGTTTTCCATGCAGGGTACAGTACAATGTACCCTATGGAAAACAGGAACCACTGTGCACATGATGCGGGAATCGGGAAAAAAAGCCGCGCTGAATAGCCGCGGTAAAAAAGAAGTACCATGTCACTTCTTTTTTCGGAGCCGCAGCGGTTCTGCACCCATAGACCTCCATTGTGAGGTCAAACCCGCAGTAAAACCCGCAGATCAAAAATATATCTGCGGGTTTTATTGCGGTTTGTGGTGCCGAACCGCTGCAGCAGGAAGTGCGGAAGTGGGAAGCGGGCGGAAGTGCGTGGGCGGAGTGTGGCTGCCCCGATCCCACCCCCCATGCTCCGATGCCCCCCCCCCCCCGTGCTCCGATGCCCACCCCCCGTGCTCCGATGCCCCCCCGTGCCCTAATCTCCCCCCCTTATACTTACCCGGCCTCCCGGTGTCCGTCTGGCCGTCTTCTCCCTGGGCGCCGCCATCTTGCAAAATGGCGGGCGCATGCGCAGTGCGCCCGCCGAATCTGCCGGCCGGCAGATTCGTTCCAAAGTGCATTTTGATCACTGAGATATAACCTATCTCAGTGATCAAAATAAAAAAAAATAGTAAATGACACCCCCCCCCCCCCTTTGTCACCCCCATAGGTAGGGACAATAAAAAAATTAAGAATTTTTTTTTTTCCACTAAGGTTAGAATAGGGTTAGGGTTAGGGGTAGGGTATTTTCAGCCATTTTAACCCTAAAAAACTTCCTAGAAAACACACAGACTCTGCATAGAAAACTGCATAAAAAACGCATCAAAAAACGCACCAAAAAACGCACCAAAAAAAGGACCTGCGTTTTCTGCAAAGAGCTGCGGTTTCAGTCCTGAAAAAAAAAGGATGGAAATCAGGAACGTGTGAACATACCCTTAGCAAGCAAAGTGAAAAGGATTACAGTGCAATTTGTGCGATTAAACAAAACAAAAACAAACCCCATCTTTCATGACTAACTAAATACATACAAAACAGTTACACCTTTTCCTCTCTGAACGGTAATCAGATGGCAAATGAGCGCGTGCCAAAATTATCACAAAGAAAGACTGACTAGGTGGTGTGGACTGAAATGCAGCAGATTTATCATAGTGTGTCATACTACAGTTGTGGGAAAGTGTTTGCCCCTTCCTGATTTCTTATTCTTTTGCTTGTTTGTCACACTTAAATGCTTCAGATCACCAAACAAATGTAAATATTAGACAGATAACAAGTAAACACAAGATGCAGTTTTTAAATGAAGATCATTATTACTAAGGGAAAAAGAAATCCAAACCTACAGGGCCTTGTGTGAAAAAGTGATTGCTCCTCCCCCTTAAAACAAATTAATTGTGGTTTATCACATCTTTGGGATACAATTCAAATTTCCCAGCCACACCCAGGCCTGATTGAGAACAGGAGTGGCAGTAATCAAGAAATCACTTAAATAGGACCTTCCTGACAAAAGTAAACCAAAAGTTTATCAAAAGCTATATATCATGCCACGATTCAAAAAAAAAAATCAGTCTGGAAAAGGTTATACAGCCATTTCTCAAGCTTTGGAACTCTAGTGAACCACAGCGGAAGAGATTATCCACAAATAGAGAAAACATGGAACAGTGGTGAACCTTTCCAGGAGCAGTCAGCAGACCAAAATTACCCAAGAGCGCAGTGACGACTCATCCAAGAGGTCACAAAAGACCCCACAACAACATCCAAAGAACTGCAGGCCTCACTTAAGGTCAGTGTTCATGACTCCACCATAAGAAAGACTGGGCAAAAATGGCCTGCATTGCAGAGTTCCAAGACGAAAACCCATGCTGAGCAATACAAGCGAAAGTCTCGTCACAGTTTTGCCAGAAAACAGCTTGATGATCCCCAAGACTTTTGGGAGAATACTCTCTGGACTGAGACAACATTTTAAGTTTTTGGAAGTTGTATGTCCCATTACATCTGGCAGAGAATTAACACAGGATTTCAGAAAAGGATCATCATACTGACAGTAAAATATGGTGGTAGTGTGATTGATAGGGGGCTGCTTTGGGACCTGGAAGACTCACTGTGGTAAATGAAACCATGAATTCTGCGGTCTGAAGGAGAATGTCCGCCCATCTGTTAGTGACCTCAAGCTGACGCACACTTGGTTTCTGCAGCAAAACAATCCAAAACACACCAGGAAGTCCATATCTGAATGGCTTAAGAAAAACAAAATTAAGACATTGGAGTGGCCTAGTGAAAGTCCTGACCTTAATCCAGGGGAGATGCTGTGGAATCAACTTAAAAAGGTGGTTCATGCTTGGAAACCCTCAAATGTGGCTGAATTACAACAAATCTGTAAAGAGTAGGCCAAATTCCTCCAGAGCGTTGTAAAATACTCATCACAAATGCTTTCAGTTGCTGCCAAGAGTTTAGAAGGCAATGACTTTCACACATGGCCTTCTAGCTTTGGATTTCTTTTTCCATGAATAAAAACCTTCATTTATAAACTGCATTTTGTGTTACTCGTGTTATCTTTGTCCAATATTTACATTTTGTTTGTTGATCTGAAACCTTTAAGTGTGACAAACATGCAAAATAATAGGAAATCAGGAAGGGGCAAACACTTTCACACAACTAAGTGTGTTTAGTCTGTGATAGAATACAGTCTTCAAACACGCCAGATTTAAGTTCACATTGCCTAAAGGTACTGTTACACTAAACGACTTACCAACGATCACGAACAGCGATACGACCTGGCCGTGATCGTTGGTAAGTCGTTGTGTGGTCGCTGGGGAGCCGTCACACAGACAGCTCTCTCCAGCGACCAACGATCTGGGGATAGACTTCGGCATCGTTGAAACGGTTTTCAACGATGCCGAAGTCCCCGGGTAACCAGGGTAAACATCGGGTTACTAAGTGCAGGGCCGCGCTTAGTAACCCGATATTTACCCTGGTTACCATTGTAAAAGTTAAAAAAAACATTGCTGTGCTCTGGTTTACGGCCGGCGCTGACAGTCAGTGCAGGGAAGCTGACAGCGGGGGGACGTGACAGACATCGGAATGTGAGTAGGTACTGTTTTTGTTTTTTTTTAACTTTTACAATGGTAACCAGGGTAAATATCGGGTTACTAAGCGCAGCCCTGCACTTAGTAACCCGATGTTTACCCTGGTTACAAGTGAACACATCACTGGATCGGCGTCACACATGCCGATCCAGCAATGACAGCGGGTGATCAGCGACCAAAAAAAAAGGTCCTGATCATTCCCCACGACCAACGATCTCCCAGCAGCGTCCTGATCGTTGGTCGCCGTCACACAAGGAGATCGTTAGCGAGATCGTTGCTACATCACAAAAAAGCGTGACGTTGCAACGATATCGTTAACGATATTGTTATGTGTGAAGGTACCTTAAGAATTAGACAGTATTAACATGGTTTTCCAATTATCTCTATTTGGCCATACGAAAATAGTGGCAAAAGCATTACTGCAATGTTTCTCTAGAAAGGATAATTCCCATGCTAAATATTTAGTTGCCGAAATTTCTGAATGGGTTTACAAATTCATGGGAGCTTTACTGATCTTTCCATAAGCTTTTATCTGTGCAGGTAGCCCAAGACCAGCTTAAAACAGAATTGCACTTTCAACAAACTTTGCATAATCAAGTACAGGCAATTATAAGAACATTTGTAATGTATCTGGTCTGATAAATAGTGAAGCAAGCTGGTTTCTCTGACACTTCGTCCCCTCCCCCTGCCTCATGAACTCATCCACTGTGAAAATGGAGCTTCTGTCTTGCTCATAGGAGACGGACTGCAGGTATGATGCCACAGCCCATTATCTGCTATAGAGAAAGAGGAAGAGTGAACAAACAGCAGGGAAGGGAACAGAGGCAGACTGAGAATCATTGTGCAGAGCCATGTCACACGTGAATTACCTCACGGCAGAGCTTGATTCAGAGCAAGACCGCTGAGCTCTGCTGCATTATATATTTCATGCCGCTGCAGCTGGTCAGCTAAAAACTAAATGAAGATCAGGAACCTCCTATCTGTGCCAAGCCGTTTATGGGAGAAATCATTGCAGCTCGTCTTCCCCTCCCCGAAAAGTAAGTTACAGATGGAGCACGTAGAGAGGAAAACTGGAGAAAATGCAGCATATTGATCACATAATGACCAGAAATGTTGTTATTCGTCATGTACACACAACGTCACCTTATACTGAATAGTTACTTGAAAACAGTTACTTGAACGCAACTACATGATAGGTGGGGGCTCTGTTACATATGTGGCCTCAAGCCTTGTAGCTTCAATGGGACAATCAGCTTTTAATATTAAAAATGATACAAGGGTTTTCAGTTTTAAGAAAAACTATGGTTTCTCAGCGTTCCATAGTTTAAATTGTGACAGTTGCTTAGTGATTGGCTGCAGCGCTGACAAACTGGTCAGTCGCTGTCATCTTACCTGAGGCGTTAATGGCATTTACTGCTGTGTAAAGGAATTGTAAAACTAATGCAAAAGTGCACTTGGTTCTTTGGACTAGAGACCCCATCAGAGCATGTGATAGAATTCAGCTCATTTTCTTAATTTTGTTAGTAGAACAGTACAGTAAGGCAAGGTAGACACCTTTCCCATCTAGTAGTCAGCTTTTTTGCAGTTCATATCTGTTCTTTTCTTGATGAAATATGAAATTAAGACGGTCGCCGTACATGTAAGAATCTAAAATTATTCCAGGACTCTGCTCATCACTGTGGAATACTCTGCTCATCAATAGTCTCTTTATTTCCTCTCTGCCAGCTAACATGTTATTCTGACCTTTCAGATGGAAACCACCAGTGCTCCCCGAGAAGCTGGACACTAATGCTCATGATGTGCGCTGTAAACTATGGATGACTGGAACACTAATGAGTCGCTGGGGCCCAGTCCAAACGCTGGATCTAATCTGACTATGTGTCCCAGAAATGATTAACTTCATAATTAACCGTTAGTCTGAAGCCGATCAAAACTTGCCTAACGTATGTTACATAAGCCTTACCCCGCAACACCTTGGTCCGGCACTCGAAGGAAGTCCAAACTTTGGAGCTGCAGTGGATTTCTAGGTGCCGCTGCTCCAGCCATTTGCCGCGGTAAAGATGGGTGGTCGGCAGGCTGATGTGATGTTCTAGAGTTGTTAGATTGCCTTCCTGACCTCTGCTGCTGTCCATGCTGGTTGTTCTGCATTACTCCATTCTGGTGGGACCCTAAAATTGAAATATCCATACCTTAATACAGTCCTCATTTTCAAGTAAATTTATTAAATACGGTATAAAGAAAAGACAGTCACACCTATCCTCCTCTCCTTAGTTTTGCAGATGCATCATTTTGCGTTTTCATACGATCACACTAGTAACGGTGAACTATAGAAGTCATGCGCTCACCTCGTGCCCCCAAGCACTGGATACAACATTCATTATGCCCCTCTCCAGTCACATCCTCCAATGTATTAAAGGGGTTGGCCAACGTTTGGGGACAATTTTTTTTACTTAAATGTGTGCATTTTGGGTTAAAAATCATTTTTGCAATTGCAAATTATATTTTTTTGCCTTTCCATTCCCTTTGTTTCCCTAGTACATTAAACATTAATGAGAATCTGTTTCCAGGTTTTTGGTATGTTGTCTGAGAGCAGCAAGCTATAGGGGCGGAGACCCTGATTCCAGTGATGTGTCACTTGCTTGTCCGCATGCATCCAATTGCTGTTTTTTGCTACAGATATACCAGTCTTCTGCTTGCTGAGCTCTGTATAATCTGCCCACACCACCAATCGGCAGCTTTATGTGTACACTGTACATTGACACAAAGCTGCCAATCAGTGGTGGGGGGGCGGGGTTACACAACAGTTGACTAGGAGGCACAAGACATCTAGTCCAGTATCATTTCCTGGTGATCAAACACCGGCTGTCCCCATTATCCCTATGTCCGGCGCACTGCTATATTGACGTTGTAGTACATTACTTCAATAAAATGGCACCGGGGGTCAGCACGTGCACATATGATCTGAGGTGCAATTTTATTGAAGACACTGTATATGCAAATTCGCAGACACTTGTCACAAAAATGGCACCAGCTAGCGCTGTATGGGCACGCGTTGACTCCGGCGCCACAATTGAATTATTAATTTACAACGTCAACATATTAGTGCGCACATGCAGGCTTTTATGCCTATGGCTGGTGCATGCGAACTGCTATGTTGATGTTGTAGTACACCATGTCAGTAAAATGGCACCGGAGTCAGCACATGCGCATACCGTGATCTCCAGCACAGTTTTATGGAAGACACTGTATAAATGCTCGCCACCTGGATGGAGAACGGTTCAATAGTTGTATTATGAGGAAAGCTCACAAGGTCGGGTTTCAACTCTTAGAACAATACGTCTCTATTTCTTTGCCATCAAAGATGGAGAACACTAGCATGTAAGTGAATAGATGCGGCTCATGTTACATTTCCACCATATACAATACTAGACATGACTACACAACCAAATTGGTATGGGAAAAGCTCTACGAAGACTTTAAAGTGCGGAGAGCTTCATGAAATCAATAATTTATACATTAATGGAGGTGACCAATATAACTCCGGAGATTTATTAGCCTACAGAAAACACTTTTGTACTATATTGTATTTTATATATCACAAAGCACATCCAGCAGGTTACAGAATGGGACACCATGGAGCTGAAACTGCAGGCGACAGTGAACCATTGATGGCTGATTACTGAGGCTCCATAGACAAGTATCAGAACATTTAATTGGTTGTCTACTATAATCAATCCCTTTTAGGAACATTAATATTAATACCCTACTTGTAAAAGAATATACTGTTATTACAAGCGTTATAAGGCAGAGTGTACAGTCCGGTGCAATGTTACAACATAGACATAAGGCGAGAGGCCCATGCGGACAGCTCATCCTACCCTGATCAGCTGTAGTCTATGGGGGAAGCTAGCTGAAAATGTTTATTTCACTTGAGGCAAACAAATAACCACATCATTACTATTTGTGATAGTCAGAAAAGCCTCTTCCACAATTCCCACCCATGATTTACCATGATCACACCCTGTACTTTGTAAAAACCAGCTGGGTAAGGTTTGGCAAGACATGGCCCTGACGTGCAGGATTCCTATACTAAATTCTGAGCTTCTTAGCCATTAAATAAGAATGACAAGGTTGGGAAGTCTAATGTATTTAATTACATAGATGGCGGCTTCCAAAACCATATTTATAGGAGCAGGGAGTAGGTGGTGTGGATTTTGGGACAGAGGATGTTGGAAACAAATCAAACGTAGATTGATGTGAACTAAAAAAGTCTAACTACAAAATGTTTCAATGCAACTGAACATTTACCAAGAGGCTGATATACAGTGGCATGTTAACAGTAATTTTGACCAGGGGTGCCCAAACTTTAACAGTTAAGCAAGTTGAATATGAAATGATCTCTAAAAAGGCCTAGAATTAAAGATTTTCCTTTTTTGTAATTTTCAAAATGTAAAAAATGACTATGGGCTGATGAAGATTGGGTACCCTTGGAGATATGTGGGCTCAGATAACTTTGACTAAGGTCTCAGACCTCAATTAGCCTGTTCGGGTTATGTCTTGTTCACCATCATAGTTAGGAAAGTCCAGATGATGCAAAGTTCCCAGCTTTATAAAAACCCAGCCTCCTCTAACCTTGTGCCAAAAACAGCAGCCATGGATTCTTTTAAGCAGCTGCCTAGCACTCTGAAAATGAAAATGGCGAGGCCCACAAAGTAGTAGAAAGCTGTAAGGAGACACAAGCATTTTCAACTTGCCCTTTCCTCGAAATGTAATTAAGAAATGGCAGTTACCAGGAACAGTGGAGGTCAAGATACGGTCTGGAAGACCAAGCAAAATTTCAGTAACAGCTGCTTGTAGGATTGCTAGAGGCAAATCAGAACCGCCACTTGACTGCAAAAGACCTTTAGAATGATTTAGCAGACTCTGGAGTTGTGGTACATTGTACTACTGTTCAGAGACACCTACACAAATCTAGCCTTCATGGAAGAGTCCTCAGAAGAAAAACTCTCCTGCTTCCTCACCATCAAACATATGCAAAAGAACATCTAAATAAGCCGGATTGACTTTTTGGAAAGAAGCCCTGTGGACTGATGAGGTTAATATAGAACTCTTTAGCCACAATGATCAAAAGTAAGTAAATTTCAGAAAAAACATCTCATCAACCATTAAGCATGTGGATGGATCAATCATGCTTTGGTGTTGTGTTGCAGCCAATGGCAAGGAAAACATTTCACAGGTGGAGGGAAAAATGGATTTGATGACATTTCAACAAATTCTTGATGCAAACATAACACCATCTATAAAAAAGCTGATGTTCAAAAGAGGATGGCTACTACAAATGGATAATCATCCTAAACAGATTTCAAAATCCACACTAGACTACCTCAAAAAGGCGCAAGCTGAAGGTTTTACAATGGCCCTCACAGTTCCCCGATCAGAAAATCATTTCAACTCTTAGCTATACATCTTTTAAAGTCTAGCTACAGATTTGTAGTCACCTAAAATTAATTCAGTTATATGTAGCAGGTGGGGTAAAAATATAACTTCTTGTATATTAATAAAATGAATACCTATATTCAAAAACATGCATAACAAAGTTTTCTAATAGGGCCAGAGAAGTCAAGGACATTCTTAAACACTAGACTATTCTTCTTATGGATGCAAATATCAGAAATGACATTATCCCCCTCCCACAAATTGCATACAGCAAGGGAAGGTCCTAAATAGGTTGGTCCACGGCCATCGCCAGACGAATACAGATCAATCTTGGCTTGGCACACAAACAAAAGGGTTGTTCTAGATGTGGGGTTTAAAAGCATGCAGATCAATCATACTAATAAAAGAATTTAAATAACGCGGGTAGAACTTTATTCCACAAGACATTTTATTAATTGCTGTTCAACAGGCATAATCTACAAAGCCACATGTGAATGTGTAGAATTATATAGGCAAAACAAGGAGATAATTTTGTAGAAGAATTGGGGACCATCTACAGGATACTATCAATAAATGGGACACGTGGCTAATATCAAGAAGATTACATTTCATTTAGGTGTATAGAGTAAGTCTACCCTTCCCCTACAGGGGGGAATTGGGACCAAATGATGCTGCGGAAGGAACAACAATGGATTTTCTTGCTGCCGACGATACATCACACTGATCTCAACCAACAACTCTTTTGCTCTTTTTCTGTAGATCAGGGTGTATTTAGGGAGAGCTAGTTGAGGGTAAGCAGCCGAAGAGTGTGGGCGCCATGTGTGCAGGTTCCTAGGGTGCCAACCTCCGCGTTAGGTAGGGCACAGAAAAGCATAGTCCAGAATAGGGCCAGTATAGCTCCCCACACTTTATTTTTTTTTTTCGCTTTCCCCTTCTATTTTCACCAATTCCGCCATGAAGTTTCTGCAATGTCACTAGCCTCAATTAATCCAAGGGTTAAAAGAAACCTGCCCTTTAAGTGAGGCATTCTCACTTCTGTCGAAACATACCTGTCTCATATGTGTATCTGTTCGATCTACTTGAGTCCTCTGGGTAATCCATTAGGGCTTATATATGCCATGGGAATGACCCTACAAAATACTTGATGGTTGTATTTAAGACGATCAGGAGGTTGCTATTCATCGATCAAATAAGAATCTTTTTCCTGTTCCTTGCTAATGAATAGACAGTATGTTTACAGGGATAGGATTTGTATATTGGTGGGATGTGGTTCGATATCACTACAATACAGCTTCCCTTTGAGAATACCTTGATTATATTTACAACACGACTATTGGACGGATTTACCGGCTGACGCATGGTTGGGAGGCGACGTTTGCGCGTCACCACCCCTGCAGCGTTACAAGAACCGGATATCCGCCCAACATCTTTGAACCTGCAGGCCATAGACAGGAAGGACGTCATATGCCTGGGCAGAAGCGCACGGTGCTTAAAAGGCCGCATACAGGTAAACGATACATGACGCCATTTTACAGTATCTATAGGATATGACACCAAGATCAGCTCCACTGATGATTAAGCGCAACGAAACACGTTGGTAATTTCTCAAAAATGTGGGGACGTCCACCAGGATACGGGCAAGGATTATCAAAGATACTATTAGACACGTCTATCAGCGTGTTTGGGGAGTGTTCCATTTTAATATGCTGTTCATATTATATAGAGGCCATAGATATATGTTACCAATGCAGGTCCATGGAGATTTCTGGTGCAGGCACATGCTATATTTAATGAACTATGCCAGGATGTGTGTGTAACGAGCATTAGTTTGCTGATGATGAATCTAGCAACTCTCTGCTTTATTATACCTTTGTCGTAATGAACGGTATACTACACAGCCCACAAACCGATATGGAGACTGGAAGGCAGGTCTCTATCCATTGGGTTTCTGTTTAGCGTATGGTGTATTTATAGTTGACATGGAACTTAATGCGCCTTTTACAGAGGAGGCTTGACTTATTCTCCGTGAATGAATGAAGTTACGCCAACTCTCCTTATTAATTTCTGCCTAGGATATTGCCTTTTTAGGTAGTAAAAGGGAGCTCTAGTCTAGTATACCATTTCTGAATTGGTGTCCGTTTATGCACAATGCACTTTGGGCTTTTTTTCTTATTTGCAGGCTTTTGAATATAGGTATTGATTTTATTATTATAGAATAAAAATTATATTTTAACCTCATCTGCTACATAGTATAGACCTTAACATAGCAGTGCATACAAGATGACCCACTCACAGAACTGGGAGAATTTTCCAAGGAAGAATGGATGAAAATCCCTCAAACAAGAATCAAAAGACTCGTCCGGCTACAAAAAGTGTTTACAAGCTGTGATCCTTTCAAAAAGGGGGTGCTACTAGGTACTAACCATGCAGGGTGGCCAAACTTTTGCATCAGCCCATTTTCCTTTTTGTAATTTTTAAAAGAAATGTATTTATGGTATGTATGTATGTATGTATGTATGTATGTATGTATGTATGTATGTATGTATGTATGTATGTATGTATGTATGTATGTATGCATGTATGTATGCATGTATGCATGTATTCCTTTTTGTAATTTTTAAGACACACACACACACTCTAGATGGTGGCCCGATTCTAACGCATCGGGTATTCTGGAATATGTATTTATGTATGTAGCAGCCACATAGTATATAGCAGCCACGTAGTTTATAACACTGCCTATGCAGTATATAGCAGCCACGTAGTATATAACACTGCCCACGCAGTATATAACAGTGGCCACGTAATATCTAGCACAGCCCATGCAGTATATAACACTGCCTATGTAGTATATAGCAGCCGCGTGGTATCTAACAGCCCACGTAATGTACAGCAGTGTGGGCACCATAACCCTGTTAAAAAAATTAAAATTAAAAATAGTTATATACTCACCCCCTGGGATCCACCGAAGCTCTGGCGATACGTGCGCGGCTGCCGCCATCTTCGGTTCCCAGGATGCATTGCAAAATTAGCCAGATGACTTAGCGGTCTCGCGAGACCGCTAAGTCTTCTGGGTAATTTCGCAATGCATCGCCGGGAACGGAAGCTGGCGGCCGGCACGAGCGGCTCTGAGGACTACAGAGGGCGAGTATAGCAGGTTTTTTGTTATATTATTTTTAACATTACATTTTTTTAACTATTGATGCCGCATAGGCAGCATCAATAGTCAAAAGTTGGGGACACACAGGGTTAATAGCAGCGGTTACAGAGTGCGTTACCCGCGGTATAATGCAGTCCGGTAGCGCGGCATTAACCCTGTTGAGCGGTGACTGGAGGGGAGTATGCGGGCGCCAGGCACTGACTGCGGGGAGTAAGGAGCGTCCATTTTCTTCTGGACTGTGCCCGTCGCTGATCGGCCATGGCCGTTTTACCGCGGCCAATCAGCGAGTTGGATTTCCATGACAGACAGAGGCCGCGACCAATGAATATCCGTGACAGAAGGACAGACAGAAAGACGGAAGTGACCCTTAGACAATAATATATATATATATATATATATATATATATATATATATATATATATATATATATATATATATATATATATATATATATATATATTTTTTTTTTTTTTTTTTATCTATCCAAGGTCAGAAGTGAAGAGATCAAGACAAAGTAAACCAGCCAGGTCAATAACAGGAGAGAGGACGAAGATGCAAAAGCAAAAAGCAGGAACCAGAGTAGAGCTACTAGGAACCTACGTTCAGGCAAGGAGTGGTGGAAGAAGATGCCTAATAAACCCCCTGCTGCCTAGAGCTAGGCTGGGGAAGTTAGACCCCGCAGGATACAGCAAGCTTAAGTTTTTGCAGGATTTGACCACGGCTCCCTATAACCAGGTGGAGGCAGCTGGCATATACAGCAGAGTTGGAAGATCTGCATGAGGACCCCGGGTGGTGGCCTGACAAGGGAAGGAGCAAAGCGGTGAACACAGTAGCATAGCGCTGGGAATGCATGCGCCAACATGGCTAAAAAAGGGGTTTAGAAAAAAAAAAAAAAAAAAAAAAAGAAGTATAATATGGCAATAAAATGATTACATACTGATGCGATAATGTCACAGCAGACATTTAATGTGGTAGACGTTTACAGTAGACTGAGGTAGGTACAGGATTAGTAGAGATCACACTATTGTCCAACTTTGCTTTATGACATACCTGGTGGTGGTGGGGCAGCCCTGATTGGGTAAGATTTGGCTTGGTTTGTGTTTCCTCTTCCTTGCACCAAGTTTCTTCGTGTTGGCCCTAAATAATAAATATTTGTCAAAGTCAAATAAAAGCGCCAAAAAAAATAAAAAATGTTTTAAATAAAAACGCAGCCCAGTGACTTTCTGTATCAGAATCTACCACAGAAAATGTTACGGTGCGTAAAATAATTCTGGAGAACATGAGGACTCTTTGTTCAAACACAGCTTTACACTATATTGTATATATGGGGCTGTGGAGTCTGTGTCTATTGTGGTGGAGTCCGAGTCAGTATAAAATGGAACTACTCCCAAAATATATAATACATTGGGTACAGTAGTAAAAATTCAGGATGTGCTGTAAAAGGTCTTCATAATTTGGGAAATTATGAAATGTCTGTTCTGTTCCTGATCTAAGGATCTGGGCTTTTAGCTGAGATAAATCTGTGCTGCGCTTTATGAACAAACTCAGTAGGGGGCAGTGCTGTGGGGTCGGAGTCAGGGAAATGGAGGAGCCGGTTTGGCTAACAGACTCCAGAGCCCCGGTACACGCATGCACAAAAAACCCAAAACACACACACACACACCTTGTAAAATTAAAAGGGAACCTGTCACCCCCAAAATCGATGGTGAGGGAAGCTCACCGTCATCAGGGGCTTATCTTCAGCATTCTGTAATGCTGTAGATAAGCCCCCCGATGTATCCTGAAAGAGGAGAAAAAGACATTAGATTATACTCACCCAGGGGCGATCCTGCTCCGATGGGTGTCTCAGGTCCGCTCTGCCACCTCCCATCTTCACTCCATGACGTCCTCTTCTTGTCTTCTTGTCACGGCTCCGGCGCAGGTGTACTTTGTCTGCCCTGTTGAGGGCAGAGCAAAGTACTGCAGTGCGCAGGCACCGGAAAGGTCAGAGAGGCCCGGCGCCTGCGCACTGCAGTACTTTGCTCTGCCCTCAACAGACAAAGTACGCCTGCGCTGGAGCCACGGCGTGAAGACCAGAAGAGGACGTCATGGAATGAAGATAGGAGGCGCCGGAGCGGACCTGAGACACCCATCGGACCGCCCCTGGGTGAGTATAATATAACCTCTTTCTCCTCTTTCAGGTAACATCTGGGGCTTATCTACAGCATTACAGAATGCTGTAGATAAGCCCCTGATGTCGGTGGGCTTACCTAATCATCGATTTTGGGGGGGTGACAGGTTCCCTTTAAAGGGAATCTTGCCTTGCACAGGTGTGTTCTATGGAGGACAGAATGAACTTCAATCCAATATTGCGGCCAGCATGCAGCCAGCGGGTAAGGAAAGGGTGAATCAAGCACCTGAAAACTCCGCCCATATAACCGAAAACCGGTCTTGCCAAATTCATGTGTCAGGTTCCCTTTAAGTACATTCAGAGAATGTATTCTCCTGAAAAACGTTAGGGTGATTATTCTCTCAATTCTTCGATCTACTTACGGGCGTTCTTTGGCAAGCCTTGTCCTATGCTGACCTGAAGCACCTTATTGCTGTGTTTAAGTATAGCTAAATCACCAAATCCTTGAAGAAATTGCACCTGACGGGAGCCACTTCCACCGCTCCATGGACCCCAGTTTTCTTTTTTTAATTTCATCTCAAGTCTGTAGCAAAACAAAGAAAAAATAAATATGAACTATTTAACAACAGATTCTTGTCCTCAGTATTTTGATATCACAAATGTCATAGGAAAATAGTACGATTACAAACTTACACATTTTATATTCTAATTGAAATAAGTTGAAATCCTTCAAAAACAAGATTATAATGAAAGGACATGCGCATCACCAGCCCGACATGTTCTCGCCAACAGTGAGATCCATCCAGAAATGAATAAGGCTGGGTCACACGACGGTATTAATTTAAAAAAAACAAAAAAAAATAAAACGAACGATTTTCATCAAAATGTGGCAATTTTTTTTCCTTTCTTGTAATCCCTGTGCTGTCAGTATGCAATCAGTTTTTTTTACTCCGTAGATAATACTGACTTACAGGATCATTTACAGTTACCTATGTATCTAAAAATCAGATGCTATACTGTGACGCCTTATTGCATCCAACTGTTTTCTCGCACTCATTCTATTTCAGAGTGAAACCACAGATTCTGCCAGTGAAAATAATGGTCATCAGCACTGCCCCATTCACTAATACTGGTCAGTGTGCAATCTGAAAAAAAGAAAAAAAAAAAAAAGAAAACTGGATAGCACCCGTCTGATTTATAAGGTGGTGTGAGCGAGCCCCAAGAGATATGCTCACTAATCCTGAACTAATGAATTCTTAATGATGCACGTACCCGAACTGTAAAACTCAAACTGAAATAAAAAATTACGAAAAACGTAAGCTTCACGTCAGGACCAATTTACGTTTTTGCTCCCCTTCTTAGAGCCATAATTCTTCATTTTCTATCCACACTGACATACGAGGGCTTGTTTTTGCAGAACAAGTTGTACTTTTGAATGACAGCATTTATTTTTTTATCACATCGTGTACTGAAAATCAGAAAAAAAGCCAAGTGAAGTTGTGAAAAAAGCAATTCTGATGTTTTTTGGGAATGGTTTTTACGGTGTATGTTTAGTCAGAATGCCGAGGATCTATAGGCTCTCATTGTAAAATCGACTTCTGGCTCGTGCGTACAGCATAGAACGGGCCGGCTTGTTGCCATTATGGTGACATCAGAGGCGAAAGCCGCTGGACACCAGGGAAAGCAGTGGTAGGTCAGTACATTAATACACACACTGATACTAAAAGTCATGGAAGTGCTTCTCTAAAACAAGACATGGGGTACAGTGCCTGTTTTTATCTTGAAAATTTGGGACATGTAAAAGAAAAAAGTTGCATAGATACGAATTTAGAAACCAAAATAACTTTCATACCTAAACTAGCTTTATTTAATTTCGATCCCTTATATAAATATTTGAACCAAAACTTATTATTTGCCATTTTATCATCAACTCTGCTAAAGTGGTCATTACCTTCAAAAATAAGATATGACCAATATGGAAATAGACTAATGACATTTAGAAAAAACTAGTCCCTTACTGAGTATGAATTAAAAAATCCTACTTATCTTGTCAACACGTTTACCTCTAAATAATCTGCGTTACAAGAACTCTAAACAGGACTCTTAAATTCCTAAATAAATTATAAAAGTTTTTCTGGATCCTTTATATAGTACCATATTTTAAAGTTAAAAATATGAAAATTGTCTCTTTAGAGAGAAAGCGGACTAGAATTCTAGCGCCACCTATAGGAAGTAGAAATCCTAAGCGCCAATATCGACTCTCCAATGCGCCTTGTTCTAGTAACCCAGAATCTACATAAAGGAAATCAGTGAAATGCTGATTATTTTGGGAGAACATCTTTCTTCTTTGGCAAACGTTAAATTGAGGGACTGGCTTTGTAGAACATCATTTAGTGTTTTATTGTGCTGCATGACAAAAAAAAAAAAAAAAAAAACTGAGGAAGAAATGTTGCCTGATGGACAAAAGGGAGAGGCAGCCGGCTCCTGGAGTGGCAGGGAAGCTACTAGAATAAACCTGGTTAAATCAAAAATGAATTCAAGACCAAGTGCCAAATTGGAGGCTTGTCCAAAACCACTCCAAACAGTCTGATAAAACGCATTCTCATGGCGAACACATACTCACGTATTGCTAAATTTCAGAGGTAGTTTTCTTTGGGTTTTCTCCTCATAGTGTTTGGCCAGCAGGCTAATGAATTCAGTCTTGAAGACAGATTCCAGCAAACTATCATATTCTTGTTCGTGAAGAATGAAGAAGTCATCTTGGAATGTACTGTAAGGAAAAAAAAAGTATTTACCAAACTGCAATTAATGTCATCATAATGAATATTTACATGGCGATGCACGGTTAATAAAACCTGGTTGAATTTGACATACAACTGCACACAAGACGACCCGCAGTACGGTGATCCAACTGTTCTGGAGTATTCACTACCTTCTAATAACTAGAAAAGACTTTCTCAAGACAATTACTGTTGAGCTAAAATGATTTGAAGGACACTAGTCCAAGGGCCACATCGGTAGTCCATCTTACCAGGCGGCATCCCCAACATCTCAGCAAAACATGATGATTCCAGTATGATACATGCATGACACTGCACCGGGCTTACTAAGAACAGGGATAACAGCAGGTAGGAGGGTTGTATGGCTCTGGTCCGGCAGCCATAGACTACTGAAGTGGTCACTGGACCGGGTTCTGGAAGTCTTTGTCCAACTCTAGACACAATGAAGACGGAGTTTGTGTTGAGTAACGTATACGGAAACCTTCTAGTCAATCAGCATTTAATTAAGTAAATCCATGAAGGTCTTCTAGAGTCTCGCTTCCATACAGACGTTTACTTGGGTCGGTGAGCAGTCTTGCTTATGACAATCTCTTGCAGATGTTTCATAGATGTCGCACAAACCACTTTCAAACACGCTATTACCGCTGGAAGAATTCTATAACACCTGATGTTCCGCACTGAATCCACCCCAAGAAATAAAAAAGGTTTGCATCATATAAAAACTTTCACAAATTAAAAATAAAGTATTTTTTCTTTAGCTATTTTATTTTTTTTTTTTTGCTTTTTTGTACATATTCTCCATACTCCAGGATGAACACTTTGCAGCAATGACCCATTTCTGCAAAATCACTTAGTCTGAATCCAGTAAATACGTGACAGGGCTCCCTGGTATGCAGACTTCCCCAATAAAATCCTTTTAAAGTTTCAAACAGGGGCCTTACTAGAATTCATATAGTCTGCCTCCGTGCAAAATGAAGGCTAGCTCCACCGTGGTAACATCTACTTAAAGGAAACGTGTCGTTAGAAAGGGACATATGGTTTAAATCAGGTTGTGTTCCATGTATTTTGCAAACATTTATGGAATGGTTTTTTAATGGATTAATAATCTGCGATTTTCACACTAGCCAAGGGGCAATTTTAGACTCCTACTTTTTGTCTGTTCAGGAACAGATTTCAAAAGTTTCCTTACCAGAGGCAGAATTACAATGACGGGTAACATCAAGTGATGAGCGAACATGCTCGGATAAGGTTATCAAAGCATGCTCAGGTGCTAACCAAGTGTCTTCAGCATGCTCGAGCCCCCGCGACTGCTCGACAGCTGCAACACATGAAGGCATTGCAAGTTTGTTGGGCAATCTCTGCATGTATTGCAGCTATTGAACAGTCATGATCATGAGACATGCAACCATGGGGACTTGAACATATTATTCGAGCACGTTGAAGACTCTCGATTAGCACAGGAGCATGCTCAGATAACACCTTATCCAAGCATGTTCGCTCATCATTAGTAACACCTCTATATAACAGGATCCACTGAGCACAGTAAGCGATTTCCCTTCACAATAACGTTTGCATACGCTCAACAGGTGCTTCAATACAAAATAGGGTCACAGTCTGTTCATTGTGGCTAATGTACATGTGGATTTCATGAAACAGGATGTTAGTCTAAAAAAGCCCTGTAGCCAATGTAAGAATTCCATTTTTTTTTTTACTTTAAATTTAGCACAAAACATTGAATTTAATCTAAACATTAGGTCACATTCCCTTTAGTAGGATGCCCTATTGATGTATAAGTATCCCCGGTGTAGCGTTGCTTACTGCATAGCAAAAAAAAGGGCAGGAACAATGGTCCTTATTCACCAACCATGAGAACTTTCCAAGTGCTTTATTAATTTAGAAGATTTATCATCCTTCTAGTGATGCATTATAGCTAATAATTATGTGTCTCATCCCAAAACATGTCATCACTATGAATATTAGCACTTGTGTGATGCACCATCAGCATAGCACAGGACGTACACTCACTATAGTAATGGCTACAGAAGAGACAGATGGGTGACCTTGAGCAGGTGTGGTTGGATGAGACGGCCGACAGCTCTTTGTATGTAATGGATCTGCTTTCTACCAGCATTAGTACATGCCTGAATGTCTACAGATAGGATTGCCATTAATAAGCTTCTTTTTCAGGTGAGGCAAGAAAAGACATTTGGCCAACATTAACAACCAACTATCAAGACGGCATTTTTTAAAGCCCATGCGTCACCTTTAGGGCAGAAACCCATAGCTGCCCTATGTCACTGTGGCCTTTTCACTGCTCCCCTGCATACTCACCATATTTTGCAATGTGTAAAGCTCTGGAACACAGCGACTTTGGCGGCAACACAGGTCTTGAGCTAAAGACCGCTCTATGCCTAAACTATCTAGCAGCATAACAAACTGATGGTTCCTTATTGCCACCAACGTGTTGAGTTTGCGAGAAGCAAGTCACAAAAAGTAAAATCCTTTTAGATTATTTTGCAACTTGCTTTTCGCGCTACCTTGCAGGTCACAATAAGACCCTACTTCATGCTGTGATATAAAGCGATATTTGGCAACATGACCTGTATCATGGCCAAAGTATGTGGCCCCAACTTAAGTCAGAATACCCATTCCAGAAATGTTAGTAATTTAGCAGTTATAGGTCCAAAATACTCTTGGTAAAAAACAAACAAAAAGTTCCTTGAAAGCAGTTTTCCCACAAAACACATTTTTCATGCAGCTACAGAATAAGTGATAATCAGTAGGGGTCCGAAAGATGGTACATCCACCATTTACTAGAAAATGACTACAATAAGGCCATTTCCTCTCGCTGTGGTTGACTGAAGCTGCACATGGCTGATATCCATCAGACCGACAGATGGTTGACCACAGTCTTTAGGATGGTTGGAGACGGCTGTGAACATGGTACTCTTTTCTAGTGTGTGTAGGTCATAAACGTGGGATCAATGCTGATCCCACCACTATCACCCATCCATAGATCGGTATCCAGAAAAGTTTTTCTACAAATGACATTTATGAAGAGTGGCCTGTTATGTGGAAAAATGTCTCAATTTCTGGAAAAAAGACATTTTCAAGGCCGCTGGCTTAATAAAGAATTATGTAGCCTCAATTTTGGATACATCACTTCCATTATCCATAAGCAAACAATTATCTATGGAAATGAGGAACAATGTTTTCCCACATGGCGCCAGATGGGCAACTATTGTGCTATAAAGACGTTCTCGTCTCAGCAGGCTACGGCTTTACTACAGGAATACGTTTCACAGATACTAAAACAGCGTGTTAGGAAAAAAACACAGGAAGGAAGGTTGGAGATCAGAGTTTCTACATGTAGGCACAGATACTAACCTTAAAGACACGGAAAGAATACGCTCCACATCAATCTTCTTTTTCACCACCTCCTTCACTATTCCTTTCTCTGGGCCCTGTTTTACTTTCTCTCTCCCAATGAGGTATACGGATTTTGGGGTTAGTATAAGGTCTCTTTTTATTGCCTTTTAAAATGGAGAAAAAAAAGAAGTTTTTTTAATATTAGTTACCATAAAAATGCGCTCAGAATGTATTTCACAATGTAACATTAAAGGTTTTCGCTCCAATTTTTTTGTTAAAGAGCTAAAAATCAACCAAATCCTACATTTTTTCATTTAATTCACCCAAGTCATTACATTCTCTCTCGGAGGCTCCATCACTTATGACTTTTTAGTCATGTTCAGGACAAAAGGAAAACTTTACCAACAATAGTCATGGCTTCAATTTAAATGTTCACTGTTTTAAGAAACTTTGCATAAATCAATAGTACAGGTGAATGCAAGAAATTTTGTTCCATATCTTGTCAGAGAAATCTGCTTCTTTCTCCTTTCATCAGCCACTCCCTTCCCTTTCTCCTGCCTCCAGAACTCAGATTATTTCAGCTTTTTCTCAAGGTGAATTATGACTTGGTCAAAAATTAACGGCTAGCTAACTGAGGTCAGGTTGCAGAGCATCCCAATATCTATGGAGAAGGGAAGATGAAGGAGCACAAGGCACAGCGAAAGACTAGGTAGCCACGGGAAGAACAATTTGCAGCTTATAGCAAATGCTATAGTTAAATAACTTCAGTGCAGGACTCACAGCTACACAGCTCAGCGCTGCTGTATTATGTCCTCCATACTACTTTACTACTTCTGCTTCTGTCTGAACTGAAGAGAAAGAAGAAAGGGAATCCCTCTATCTTTGTATGAAAAACATAGCAGCCACTAGGTCAGAAATTGGACCTGGAGTCCACAGAGGAGACAATCTGGTGAGAAGTGCAGACCACAAACTGTGCTATAACATGTACACACACACACACCTTAATCTGAGAAGTTTCCAGAATCGACAGACATGCTTTACCTATATTCTATAAATCCCACTCCCAGCCGCTGATCAACAGTGTTCTTGTTCTTTTTCACCAATTCTATCAATATTCTAATATCACAGGAGACCATTCTGAAATTACTACATTGCAATTGTTGAAACTGGAATACACTTTTTACTTACTTTAGACCTTCGGTCATATTTGGTGACAGTGTCAGCAAAATCCACTTTTTCGCGTTTTCCCAAAAATTGCCGGAGTTCGGGATGGTCTTCCATACCGATGTAGTCACCAATGAAATTCCTATTAATACTATTCCGTCGTCTTTCTTTCTTGTTGAGGAAAAGATCTGAGGCTGGAGGGGGAAAAAAAAAAAGTTTCTTGGTATAAATCTTTGGTTCATACGATTTTTCACTTCTAATAAAATCCTACCTAGATTACACGTCATAGCTTAAAAAACAAAGCAAGTCTGTTAATGTAATTACAGTAAAATGACCCCTGAACATAATCACAATACATATTGAACACTAAAAGCAACAAAAAAATGCAAGCTTAACGAAATGGTGAAAAAAAAGGGAGTTCCACCATTGTTTTAAGTACAGTGTATGGTAAAATTAATGGTATTCAAAACAACAATCTGACCCACAAAAAAAATAAGTTCTCATACAGCTATATCAATAGAAAAAAAAAAAAAAAAGTTATGGCTCTGAAGAAGGCAAGGAAAAAACGAAAGGGCAAAAACTAAAAGACATCGTTAAGAGCTCAGTAGTGGACACTAACCACATGTATACAACTTGCAGCCATGTGTCCCCTATGGTCCAGTATTTCTCAATTCACTTCTATGGAGAGAAGCCAAGCATGTCTATTCAGCACAATTATGAGGGAAATAATTATTTGATCCCTTGCTGATTTTGTAAGTTCGACCACTGGCAAAGACATTTAGGCTATGTGTCCACGTTGCTGATTCGTGTGCGGATTTTTCCGCACCGTTTTTGGAAAATCCGCAGGTAAAACGCACTGCGTTTTACCTGCGGATATACAGCAGATTTACCGCGGTTTTTGTGCAGATTCCACCTGCAGATTCCTATTGAGGAGCAGGTGTAAAACGCTGTGAAATCCACACAAAGAATTGACATGCTGATTTGGGCACTGCGGATTTGGTTTTCCATAGGTTTACATGGTACCGTAAACTGCATGGGAAACAGCTGCGAATCTGCAGCGGCCAATCCGCAGCCAAATCCGCACTGTGTGCACATAGCCGAACAGTCTATAATTTTACGGGTAGTTAATGTTAACATTGAGAGATAGCATATCAAAAATAAAATCCAGAAAATCACATTGCATACATTATATAAATTTGCATTTTACAGTGAGAAATAAGTATTTGATCCCCTACCAACCATTAAGAGTTCTGGCTCTTACAGACCAGTTAGAAGCTCCTAATCAACTCGTTACCTGCATTAAAGACAGTGGTCTTACATCGTCACCTTTAATGGAGTCTGCGGACAGGACTCTTATAATCAGTCAGACTAACCTCTACAACATGGGCAAGACCAAAGAGCTTTACAAGGATGTCAGGGACAAGATCCTAGACCTGCATAATGCTGGAATGGGCTACAAAACCATAAGCATGATGCTGGGTGAGAAGGAGACAACTATTTGTGCAATAGTAAGAAAATGGAAGAAATACAAAATGACTGCCAATTGACATCTGGGGCACCATGCAAAATCTCACCTCGTGGGGTATTCTTGATCATGAGGAAGGTGAGAGATCAGCCTAAAACTACACAGGGGGAACTTGTTAATGATTTCAAGGCAGCTGGGACCACAGTCACCAAGAAAACCAATGGTAACACATTATGCTGTAAAGGTTTTAATCCTGCAGTGCCCGCAATGTCCCCCTGCTCAAGGCACATGTGCAGGCCCATCTGAAGTTTGCCAATGAACACCTGGATGATTCTGTGAGTGATTGTGAGAAGGTGCTGTGATCAGAGGAGACAAAAATTGAGGTCTCTGACAATAACTCAATTCGCTGTGTTTGGTGGAAGAGAAATGCTGCCTATGACCCAAAGAAAACAGTCCCCACTGTCAAGCATGGAGGTGGAAACATTATGTTTTGGGGGCGTTTCTCTGCTAAGGGCACATGACTACTTCACCGCATCAATGGGAGAAAGGATGGTGCCATGTACCGTAAAATCCTGAGTGACATCCTCCTTCCCTCCACCGGGACATTAAAAATGGGTCGTGGCTGAGTTTTCCAGCAAGACAATGACCTAAAACATACAGCCAAGGCAACAAAGGAGTGGCTGAAAAAGAAGCACATTAGGGTCATGGAGTGGCCTAGCCAGTCTCCAGACCTTAATCCCATAGAAAACTTCTGGAGGGAGTTGAAGCTCTGAGTTGCCAAGCGACAGCCTCAAAATCTTAATTTAGAGATGATCTGCAAAGAGGAATGGACCAAAATTTCTTCTGACATGTGCGCAAACATAATCAACTACAAAAAACATCTGTCTGCTGTGCTTGCCAACAAGGGTTTTGCCACCAAGTATTAAGTCTTGTTTGCCAGAGGGATCAAATACTTCTCACTGCAAATAAAATGTATATAATTTATACAATGATTTTTTGGATTTTATTTTTGATATTCTATCCTTCAATGTTAAAATTAACCTACCTTTAAAAATTATAGACTGTTCATATCTGTCAGTGGCCAAACTTACAAAATCAGCAAGGGATCAAATACTTATTTCCCCCACTGTATGGTCACAGGAAAGCCCCTTCGCACCCTCAATTCCCTGGTATCGTGATAGCATGCATGCAACACAGTGTCACAATTCAGCAGTGACTTTTCCCAAGCCCGGACAACCCCTTTGTTTCTGTGTAGCTACAAAGAAAACTTCCAAACAGAGCTTAAACTGTATCGAGTTCTGTTTCTTTTTCCACAAATTGTGTCCAAAAACAGATGCAAACTGAAGTAGAAGGTCCCCCTTGACTATAATGGGATCTGTCTGGTTTCCGAAAGGTGTGCATTCATTGAACAACTAGAAGTGCTCCATATAGAGCTTTTTGCAACATTAAAATGGGATTTGTCTGGTTTCCAATTGGTATGCTTTTTTTTAGTCAATTGGGACATTATGCTTCAGTTTGCCTCAGTTTTGTAACATTTCCATATGAATTTCGCTAAAATGGAACACAAAAGGTGTGAACAATATTCTGTCATAAATAAAATTTAGATCTTATAATTATACCTTGTTCTCGCATCTCAACATACTTCTTCCTGGCAACATATTTCCTCCAGGCTTTCTGTATTGTTCGAGCATAGCCATCATACTTGCGCTCACGCATTTCTTCCAAGAGAAATAGCTATGGCAGAAAGAGGATATTAAAATGTAAAAATTAGCTATACTTTTACATACATGCTTGATTCTAAGCTGCGGGACTTTATGATGACCTATAAAATGCCCCAATACCAATGCACAAAAATATATACTGTAGGGCTAGGCAACAGCACATATGAAAGACTTGGGTATACTAATAGATCATAAACTAAACATGAGTCAACCGTATGATGCAGCAGCAAAAAAGGCAAATGCAATTCTGGGATGATTTAACAGAAGCATACAGTCTAGATCACGCAAAGTCATTATTGCCTTTTACTCCCCTTTGGTCACACCTCATCTGGAATACTGTGTCCAGTTTTGGGCACATTTAAAAAAAAAAACATCAACAAACTGGAGCAAGTTCAGAGAAGAGCGACCAGAATGGTGACCCGTCTGCAAACCATGTCCTATGAGGAACGGTAACAGGATTTGTGAATGTAGCTTGCAAAAAAGACTGAGAGGAGACTTAATAGCTGTCTACACATAGCTTGTACACATTGTAGAAGGATCATCTTTATTCTCATTTGCACGAGGAAAGACTAGAAGCAATGGGACAAAACTGAATCGGAGGAGACAGATTAGATATTAGAAAGAAACTTGACAGTTAGGCTGTGTGCCCACGTTGCATTTATGCGTTTCTAAGCGTTTTTGCCGCAGCGGAAAAGCATAAAAACCATATTCCCATGCAATCCTATGGGATTCCACAGTTGCTGTGCCCATGCTGTGGATTTTCCCACTGCGGATTCGCATAGCGGTAAAATCCGCAGCATGTTCATTATTTCTGCAGAACCACGGCGATTCTGCCTCCATAGGATTGCATTGAAACACTCACTTTACGCATGTGGCTATGCCCACTATGCGTAAAGTGAGCGCTTCTTGTGTAGATGGTACCCAGTCTGGAGGACCTCCAGGCCCTTGGAAACCATATTTCTGTTAAAAAAAAAAAAAAAAATGGATGTACTTACCTTCTGATGGCCCCCGGAGTCCTCCCGCCTCTCAGCGAAGCTCCGCTGCGGCTTCCGTTCCAAGGGATGCATTGCGCGAATGACCTGGGATGACGTCACGGTCACACGACCGTGTCGTTACAAAGGTCCTCCACGCAAAGCATTCCTGGGAACGGAAGCCGCAGCGGAGCTTCGCTGAGGAGATCGGGAGCCGTCGGAAGGTAAGAATAACTTGTTAACATTCTATCTTACTATTGATGCTGCACTATGCTTGAAAAATATGACTAACCTGTCAATCACTTTTCCAAGCAATGATTCAAATTGCTTGGAAAAGCGCATGCATTCGGCAAGCTAAAAACGCTTGCAAAACGCTTGTGTTTTGCGGGAAAACTAATGCAAATTCCGCATGCGTTTTACCTGCAGCAGGGAGTTGCGGAAATGCTGCAGACATTTTCGCAGCATTTCTGCAACGTGGGTACATAGCCTTAGGGTGATCAATGAGTGGAACAGGCTGCCATGAGAGGTGGTGAGTTCTCCTTCCATGGAAGTCTTCAAACAGAGGCTGGACAGACACGTCTGGGATGATTTAGCGAATCCTGCTTTGACCAGGGGGTTAGACCATATGACCCAGGAGGTCCCTTCAAATTCTAACGTTCTATGATTCTACGTATATTAGTACTCAACCCCTGTCCCTGCATTAGTGAGGAGTGCTGACCGAAAAACCACAATTCTGTGATTTTGATTATTTTTCTCTTTACGGAGTTTATAATATGGGTTAATTTTAGATTTTGGTAGATTGTACTTTTATGAATGTAGGGATACCAAATAGGTAAAAAAAAAAAAAAAATGGTGGAAAAGGGGATGACGTGAACTTTTACACACTTAAGGAAACCTATTACCAGAAAAACACCATTAACCTGCAGATATGGGTAAATTGGCAGGTTAATAGTGTTACTAACCTGCCCTGCACCCGCACTTAGCTGAACGCTGCGGAGGGGCGCAGGGGTGGTGGTTTTTAGGGGAAGAAGAACTTTTGGGTTTCAGTCATGGTGGCGTCACCAACGCTTGTTCAGTCACCGCTGTAACCATGCCCCATCCCTGACTTGACACTGGCTCCGCATTGGGGCCAGGGGTGCGATTACAGCAGCAGCTCTATTCTCACAGAAGTGACTAAACCAGCGCTGCCCCAAGACCGAAACCTTCAAGCAAACACAAAAGTTAATTTTCTCCCAGTTTTCAGCTAAGTGCCAGCGCCGGGCAGGATAGTAACGCCATTAACCCCATATATGCAGGTTAGAGGTTTTTTGTTTTCCTGGTGACAGGTTCTCTTTAATTCTTTAATTCCCCCCCCCCCCTCACTTTATTTATTTATTTTTTGTCCTGTTAGGAGACATGAATCTGCACTCCTGTTATCACTTATTAGGATCTTTAGCAGGCGCATCGATGCGCCTGCCGTAGTAACCAGTTGGTCACATCACATTGGCAACAGCTTCATTTAAAATCAACTGAAAGATCGATAGCAGCATTTAAATGATTAACAGCAGCGTCTGGAGGTCAGCTTCGCTCACTGCTGTTGGAGACAGATGTTGGTTATGCAACAGCCAGCATCTACCACGTGTGACAAGAGTGCAGCCTCCACACCCCCACACGTAGACCCCAGTGCTGACATATTTACGTCAATTTGCATTAAGGGCTTAAAGAAAATGTGTCCGTAGGATAAACCCTCCTAAGCAGTCTATATGGGCATGCAGGTCATTGGAAGCTGAATAAAGGTTACCTTGATATCTGCGATCTAATGTTTTTATCCAGAGATATCCTGGTTTTTATTATATGTAAATAACTGTTCCAGGCTATGTGCCGAACACTGATCTGCATGAGAATCTGCCTCCAGAGCTTATTATTTTAAATAAAAGGTGGTGTTATCAGTGTAGGACATGTAACCAACACATTGCAAGAAGCCAGAGTTCTGTTCTACTGTTAAACACATTTGCACTGCTGGATTGCAACAATATTGCAATCTTGTCTGCCTGCAAGGCTTCTTTCACACTTCCGTTGGTAAGGGGCTGCTGCAAAGCGCCGGCGTGACGTACCGACGAAGTGTTTGCTTTCACATTTCTGTCTGCGTTGCCGAGCAGGAAAGATCGGGAGAGCAATATTTCCTGCTGAGCATGCGCAGTGTGAAACACTGGGTGTGACGTACGGAAAAACGTTCCCTTGAACGTTTTTCCGAGACGACGGTCCGCCAAAACCCGACGCATCCAGTGGACAACGCATGCAACGTATGGCCATACATCGCAATGCTTCGCTAATGCAAGTCTATGGAAAAAAAAAACGCATCCTGGGGCAACTTTGCAGGATGCGTTTTTTTCTCCAAAACGACGCATTGCGACGTTGGCCAAACGATGGAAGTGTGAAAGAAGCCTTAGATGGAAGCTGAGCGGAACCTGTAAATGTGTCAGATATAACACACACACACAGAGCTCTCCAGTGAGATCAGGAGAGCAGACATTACTGGTAATGGCCCCTTTAACGTAAAAGAAGCTCTGGGGGCAGATTCTCATGCAGATCAGTGTCTGGCCCACAGCCTGGAACGCTTATTTACATATTTAAAAAAAAAAAAAAAAAAAAAGGATTTTTCTGGAATCAGACATTCGATTGCAGATATCAAGATGTCATTTTATTTAGATTCCTATGATCTACAAGTATTTCATACCATCCTATAGAACAATGACCAAAGTATGGAATGGACAAAGCAACAGCTGATCAGCCGGAGAGCTCCAGGAAGCCGGGTTCCCTCTGCAGCTTATTCGGCAAGCGCTATAGCTTGCCGAATAAGAGGGAACCCAAACAAATTCGCTCAACTCTAATCTTTATCAATGATTTAGAAGAAGGAATTGAGAGTAAACCGAATATATTTGCTGTTGACACAAAGCGAGAAGGGATAACATACTAGAGAAGAGGATGCAAAAAGATCTAACACTAAAACTGTGGGTAGCAAATAACAGAATTGTTTTCAACAGGGAGAAATGAAAAGTCCTACATCTGGGCAAGAAAAAAAAAAAAAAAGACAAAAAAGCAAAGGCAGGTACAGTTCTTCTGGCATTCCCCAAACGCCGACTACCAGATAAAGGAGGGCAGGTCATCAGTCACAGAACATGTTTCCACCGGGTGGCCTGCCACTTCATGGCTAAACTGCTGAGCTTCCTGAACGCTCCCACGTTTCTTTAATATCACGGTTGATTGTGGAATTATTAGGAGTGAAGAAATTTCACAAACAGACTTGTAACAATGGAGTCGTCCTATTATCAGACCACACTAATTCCGTGGTTTTTTTTTAAATTTTTTTTTAGAAGACCCATTATTTCCCAAATGTTTGCACAGACAGACTGAATGGCTCGGGGCTGGATTTTATACGGAATTCATTGTGTGTCCCAATGCTTTCGGCTATATACTTTACAAAAGTGACACCAACAAAGGGGAAAGGATTCAGTTTAATTCCATCATAGAAACATGGTCAGTATACTTCTCTATTGTACAATCTGGACATCAAAGCCTACTGAAAAAAAGAAAAGGAAATGGTATTCAGCGCAGCATTCCTCCCCGCCATGTTCGAAGCTTTTAGCTAAATATAGGGTCTGAAATTCATTGGCGGTTTTGAGTTAGGCCACAGATGTCATGAATATTTTTAAGATCTACTTTAGACGCAAGAAAAACTGAACACATTTTTATTGTTAGACCGTCTTCTTCCCGTCATACTCATTCTAATCTCTGCTGCACAGTCTATCATGGCAGAACATGAAGCATATAGTCGGCCAGTGTCTAGCCAAGCGTGAATTATAATTAGGTGTAACACCGACTTAAAATTGAACCATCACAAGATCCAACCATTCTAAACAATCTCGCGGTACTAGAGCTGCTCCAGGCATGTGATAAAGACAAGACAAGGGGGCTGAACAGTCACAGCCAGACTTCATCACAGTTCTAGGCCGACAAAAAATGCTGTCCTGTACTGAACACAGACCAGACAAGGTGTTGAGAATTGTTTGAAAAGGGTTTTCCACTTTCACCAAATACCATACAAGCATTTGCAAACATTTACAAGTAACAGGATTGAAAGGCCCTCAAGTGCAATTTAAAAAAAAAAAAGAAATTATATAGCAAAGGAAAATAAAATAATTCATGGCCGTGTAGAGACAAAAAGCTTAATAAAAAAAAAAAAAGTAGTGTTTGAACAAATGTTTTCACTTAAAGGGGTTTTCCCCACAAACAGATGCAATTTTAAATCAACATTTTAATCAATGGACCTTGGAACAACAACATGTTCCACATTTGGATGCGTTTTAAATAAAATGTCCCTGTGCCGAGATAATCTTATAAATGTGCCTCCGCTGTGTACTGTGTAATGGCCGTGTCTGGCCGTACAGGAACATGGTCTGATCATACCACAGCTCCTGGGCAGGGGAGGAAGAGAGTATACAGACATTACACCATGGGATCACAGCTGTTTTTTTCCAAGTAAAACATTGCTTAAGAACAGAAAGTGAAATATTGTTGCCTCACAAAAAGAATCAGTCATGATCCCATGCGGTCCTGGCTGCAGCGGACTGGATCACCTTGGGCCCACCAGAGAAAAATCATTCTTGGGGCCCACTATGTAGCTACATAGAAAAATACAAGACCACCAATAGTGCAATATAACATGCTAATATCAGGGCATAATATAAGGGAGTACACGTCTTAATGATCTAGCGGGGGTTGGCGCCCACATTTTGGTTCAAACTCAATGATAAATGTCCCCTGGTGTTTATTAACCACTAGGCCATTGTGTTCTAGCACCAGTGTAGTGGAGGGGGTTTTATGACATCTTCTCTATACTCGTGAGAAAATCCACAGCGAGATTTGGCCGATGCAGATTTAACCTTCGACACCGATTTCATCCTTTGCAATACAAAGGATCAGGTCAGTGGTAAAGGTGCGACATTACACAGTAATATCTGCACAATGTGTGTGGATATTTCCGCTGTTAATTTGCTGTTTGATTTCTGCAGCAAATACATTGTGTGAATATCCCGTTATAGTGGTGGGAGTCCTAAATCACTTACCGTATATACGCCGAGATTTTCAGCCCATTTTTTGGGGCTGAAAGTCCCCCTGGGCTTATACTCTAGTCATACCCAGGGGTTGGCAGGGGAGGGGGAGCGGGGACTGTAATACTACTCACCTGCTCCTGGTGCGGTCCCTGCAGGTCCCTGGTTCTCCCGGCGCCTCAGCCTCTTCCTGTACTGAGCGGTCACATGGTACCGCTCATTACAGAAATGAATATGCGGCCCCACCTCCCATAGGGGTGGAGCTGCATATTCATTACTGCAATAAGCGGTCACATGTGACCGCTCAATACAGGAAGAAGCTGCGGCACCGGAGAACCAGTCACTGCACCGCACCAGGAGCAGGTGTGTTTAATAGGGAGGGGGAGCGCTGCGCGATATTCACCTGCTCCTCGTTCCGGCGCCGCTCCATCTTCAGCGTCTTCTGCAGTGACACTTAGGTCAGAGGGCACGGTGACGTGGTTAGTGTGCGCCCTCTGCCTGAATGTCAGTGCAGAAGACGCTGAGACAGAGCAGCTGCCGGAAAGGTGAATATTTAAAGTGCCAGGGGCCTGAGCAACAAGAGGTGAGCATGTGATTTTTTTTTTTATTTTTTTTTAATCGCAGCAACAGGAAATGGGGCTTCCGTCGGAATGTGAACGTCACAATGCGTCGTTCTGTGAAAAAAAACGCATCCTGCAAAGTTACCCGCAGGATGCGTTTTTTTTTTTTTTTCACATAGACTTGGATTACCAACGCATCGCGACATATGGACACATTCCATACGTCGTGCACTGGATGCATCGGTATTTGGCGGACCGTCGTTACGAAAAAACATTGAATGTAATGTTTTTTCATCCGTCGAAACAGCCCCCTCCTCCCCAGACCTCACAATGGGCAGCGGATGCGTCTGAAAACTGCATCCACTGCCCACGTTGTGCACAATTGTGCACAATGTCCGTCGGTACGTGGGGCCGACTGTTTGCGACGGCCCCGTACCGACGGAAATGTGAAAGAGGCCTTACTTAGTGATCCACAGTCTGCAGCAGCCGAACATGTCAGTTGTTATCCGTGATGCCCGCACTGCTCTGAGTAGCTGAGCGCTGGTGCCGGGAGTAGTGGTGACGTCACACCGGGAGGATGTCCTGCTCGCGGCTCCTCCCAGTCAGTCAGCAGTGCGGGCGTCACTGATAAGAGCTGACATGTTCGGCTGCTGCAGCCTGCGGCTCAGGATTTGTAAGTAACACAGCGCTCATGTGTCCTGATGACTTTTTAGGTCACTGCTAGGGGAGAGCGGTCAGTATGCAGTGCTGGCACACATGACTTATGTTCACTGTGCAGACTGCGGCAAACTGCCCATGGGGGCGTGGAGAGCAGTGAATGTTTATTTCCCTTTAGCAGCGGGGACATGGGCTTCCTGTCACTGGCTGCTGCTCCGCAGGCACCGGCGGCCCCCGTAGCAGCTGCCCACTGGTAGAGGCCCCTGGGCAGCTACTGGCCAGTAGTTGGGACCACCAGAGAATCCTCCAGTTCTCCGGTGGGCCAGTCCAACCCTACCTGTCTATACTCTCTTTTGCTTCTCCCCCACCCAGGAGATGTGATATGATCAGACCATGTTCCTGTACGGACAGACACGGCCATTACACAGTACACAGCAGGGGCACATTTATAAGATTATCTTAGCACAGGAACATTTTTTTTTAACCTCCAATTTATCTGCCATGACCTTCTTTCAATGAGATTGGTCAGATTCTCTCAGGTCTCCTGCAGGATATGACAATAGACGCTCACTAATTCATAAGTTTATAAACAATTACTACAGACACCAGTCTGAAAATCATTTGCCAGTAATTCCCGGTTACTGGACTTGTGGCCTTTATTATTCTTTTCTATAAAGATCCTGGAATTTCTCCCTAACTGTATGTAGACTGCAGATAAAAACATCCCATCCACTTATTACATACATTATATTGCTTTTTTTATTCAGCTGTAACCCAGGAATATTATGAAGTCAACGTTGTACAGTAAAAATGCTGGTAGTGAATATCAACCAATAAGCCTAATGGCTCCATACTGAACTTCTATTTTATGGGGAAAACGGTCTACAAATAGTTGTGGTAATGTGCACATTTTTTCTGTTATTTTCCATATACCACGTCCTATTTATTCAGGTGTAGATGTGTCAGCGATCAGTAACCACCACAATCAGGCAACAGCCACAATTGCTAAAAACTCGTGATTCAATCTGCACAAGAGAGTTGGACAAGATTTCAAAGGCGCAGGACAAATTTGCTGTACATGTCAGCTCAGCGAGATCTTTAGTGGTGGGTTACCCAAACAAATGTAATAGAATACAATATAATTTCGATTCTAACGGTAATATAGAGAGGAATGGAGAAAATGCATTGTTCAGTATTTAAACAAAAATTGTGGTTTCAAGAATGTCTTCCAGGAACAGAAGTCGACGGGCCGCCGCGTGGGGGAGAAGTCGACGGGCCGCCGCGTGGGGGAGAAGTCGACGGGCCGCCGCGTGGGGGAGAAGTCGACGGGCCGCCGCGTGGGGGAGAAGTCGACGGGCCGCCGCGTGGGGGAGAAGTCGACGGGCCGCCGCGTGGGGGAGAAGTCGACGGGCCGCCGCGTGGGGGAGAAGTCGACGGGCCGCCGCGTGGGGGAGAAGTCGACGGGCCGCCGCGTGGGGGAGAAGTCGACGGGCCGCCGCGTGGGGGAGAAGTCGACGGGCCGCCGCGTGGGGGAGAAGTCGACGGGCCGCCGCGTGGGGGAGAAGTCGACGGGCCGCCGCGTGGGGGAGAAGTCGACGGGCCGCCGCGTGGGGGAGAAGTCGACGGGCCGCCGCGTGGGGGAGAAGTCGACGGGCCGCCGCGTGGGGGAGAAGTCGACGGGCCGCCGCGTGGGGGAGAAGTCGACGGGCCGCCGCGTGGGGGAGAAGTCGACGGGCCGCCGCGTGGGGGAGAAGTCGACGGGCCGCCGCGTGGGGGAGAAGTCGACGGGCCGCCGCGTGGGGGAGAAGTCGACGGGCCGCCGCGTGGGGGAGAAGTCGACGGGCCGCCGCGTGGGGGAGAAGTCGACGGGCCGCCGCGTGGGGGAGAAGTCGACGGGCCGCCGCGTGGGGGAGAAGTCGACGGGCCGCCGCTGTTTTCTAGCTGGAGTCCTGCTCATAGGAGAAGAGCTACTCTGAGGTACACATGTATTAATACATTATTTCTCCCGAATCAAATCGGCAAAGATTTTTGTGCCTCACTGGAACAACTGTATGGACCACTTTTGGAAAGTATGACAGCCAATCATACAGTGTGCTCCGAAAGACCTTACATAAAAGCTTAATGGAAAATAACTTTATTCACTTTTCTTAGCCAAGGGCAATTAAAGGAATATTTCAACAGGTTTTAACCATTTAATAGGAAAGCAGCATAATGGAGAGACAGAGACCCCGATTACAGTTATGTGCCACTGACTGGTCTACTTGCTGCAGGTTGTCATGTAGTCCTCCATACTCATGAGCTGTGTAACTCTGCCCATACCACTGATTGGCAGCTCTGTCTCTGCACAGTGTACACAGAGCAGCCAATCAGTGGTGTGGGTGGGGTTACACACAGCTCAGCAATCAGAGAAGTGGAAGGTCTGCAGCAGATAAGAGGGATATTATCAAAATGACAGCAAGCAGGCCAGTAAGTGTCACATCGCTGGCATCAGGATCTCTGCCAGTACATTACGTTGCTCTCAGACGGGGTAGCAAAAACCTGGCAACAGAGTCCTTTAAACCTAACACTGAAATTTCCTCCATAGAAGTCTGCTACTGACCATATCTTTTTCTCTGAAAACCAGGTATCTATATGCTGTTCTTAGCACATGAGCGCTGTGCTACCCTGCCTACTCCATCTGCTCCTGCACAATACATTGTCATTGAAAGTGTGGATAAAATATAAAATCTTCTTCAAACAATAACCTTTATTAAATATTATTCAACAAGACTAATGAAGAAAGACACAATCTTCTAAAATAATCATATCTAAAAAGTAATAAGGAAAGAAAGAAAAAGAAAATGTCCCAGAGTCCAGGACAGGGTGGGGTGCACACGAGATAAAGCATGCTGCTCACAGTAAGAGACTGGATTAACGAGGCATTGTCATGTTAAAGGTCTCACTCAACACTGCATACTGTACATAAGGTAACTGATGGCAGAAGCAGGGGGTATCCCGAGGGGGAGAAGGAATACAACTGCTCCTTCATCCTGGAACATCTGGGCCCACACACCAGGGAATGCTCCAAAGCTTCAGAAATTCAGCCTCAGACCATTGTTAATAAATGACCATGCCTCCAAGTACATGCAAAGGCTGGATAAAGTACCCTTTATAATCCTCCGATCGTATTGGGAAACTTCACTGAACTTGAATGACTCTTCATTTGCAGGAAATAACGGATACGATTTACAAATCAGAGTTAACGATATGTTGTTAACGAGATGTTATTGGAGAAGTTTTTGTGCGTCTCCTATTCACCTCTAACAAACTTAGTTCAAAAATAATTTTTCTTGAAAATATAAATAATGTATTCGATACTGATTAACAAAAAAAATCCCAATAAATAAAATGAAAGAAAAAATAAACACAGAAATAGAACAAAATGGGTAAATCCAATGTAGGGCAGGTTAGTCTAATAACCATTCAGATTTGGTGCTTATTTTCAGATGTAAACATTTCTGCAGCGTGTGCATCTACCATTGTTCATTTTGGAAAAATATTTTACGTTTAGTCACCTACAATATTATTCGTTATGCTTGCTTATATAGCACCAACATATTCCACAGCGCTCTACAGTTACCATCATCATGGTCTCCACTGGGGCTCACAATCTAAATTCCCTTGGAGTGTGGGATGAAACCAGAGTACCCGGAGGAAACCCACACACACAGTATTACAGCTATAAAGTACTCACCGACTCTGGAGCTTTGATAAAGATTTTGGTTTTTCCAAGCTGAAACTGATCAGCGTCCATATTAACAGAATGCAGTAAGTGAAGGACTCCTTTCTTCTCGTCTCCTCGCCAGGAAGGCCAGGTTTCTTTGGTGAGAATAGCGTATCTGAGTGTGCAAATTTGTAACAATTTAACAGCTGTGTTAAGATAACGTCATCTGCTAACATGTATTTTAAACCTGTAACATTCTTAGTATTTTTATAGTTTTTCTTAAAGCACTACTCCTCCTCCCATCAAAGTTTTTACACTCTTAATACATAATCATTTTATAGCACCCTGTACTTACAATTGCTCATTATGCCTTTCTACCCAGCTAATTCTTCTCTTTTCTCTGCTCTATGTAGAAACAGGAAGTCTCTTGTCCCTGCATTTATCATTCTCCAACTCCTGACCAATCCGCTCCCTCCTACCCCGTCAGTTACTTTTGCAGTGACTTCTGACTCATGCAGGGAAAAGAAACTTGCTGGTTCTACATAGAGATGGATTCAGCTGGTCAGTTTTTAATCATATGCTGTCATAGACCTAATGGACAAGAGAACAAATTAGCAGGGTAGAAAGGTAAAATGAGTAATTGTATATACACAGTTCTACATAACATGATTGCAATAAAGAGGATAAAAAAAAACCCTGATTGGAGGAGTGTTTTTTTTAAGTGCACAAATTAGCAAATAAGGTATCGCTTATTTCACTTTTGCAAATAGCCATCAACATGGAACAGGTCTTAACTATTTACATATTATAATGAAGAACATTAAAGATCAGGGAATTTGGAGAAAAAGCCTCGAAATGCATGAACATTTGAATTTGCTATTATGATTAAGCATATCTATTGGAAACATAGCAGGAATTCCTGTGTACTTTAGTAGTCCACTTTTACAAATCTATATATATATAATTGTCTAAGGGTTTTTCCGTCTGTCTGTGTCTGTCTGTCCTGGAAATCCCGGCTCTCTGATTGGTCGAGGCCGCCAGGCCTCGACCAATCAGCAACGGGCACAGCGACGATGATGTCATAAAGGACGTAGACATCCCGCGTCTGACTGGTCGAGGCCGCCAGGCCTCGACCAATCAGCAACGGGCACAGCGACGATGATGTCATAAAGGACGTAGAAATCCCACGTTTCTGATTCAGCGACGGGCACAGTATCGACGTAGATGTCATAATGGTTGCCATGGCGACAATGATGTCATAAAGGTTGCCTCGGCCAATCAGCGATGGGCACAGTCTGCCGCGAATTCTGGAATCATCATTGTCCATATACTACGGGGACATGCATATTCCAGAATACCCGATGCATTAGAATCGGGCCACAATCTAGTATAATTATATTAGTCCACTTTTACAAATATAATAATTATTGGCACCACAAAAAAAATTTAGAGACTAATTATCCAATTCTTCAATTAAAAGCAAGAATGACATTTTCAAACTACAAGGACTTAAGACTGTAAATCTAGATACAAATATTTGCTTTTGGAATTAAAATGCCAATCCGCTCCTCTGCTCAGTGCACGGCAATACGACAATCCAAAACAAGAGTCAAAGGAGAGGCTTTATTATACTATCAGGGACGTGTTGCCTGGGAAAGGTGCAGGTTTATTTTGGTCCCGATCTACATTTATATACATTTTTTCTACTAAGCCATTGATGTTGTAATAAAGATTCTATAAAGCATGTAATTTTTATGAAAGAAAGCTGGCTCTAGTTTTGGATTGTCAAATATTCCTTTTGCTTGGTTTTATTCATCTAATTAAGTCACAAACAAATTATGAATGAAACAGCATTAATGATCACGATGATTAATAATGAGAATGATGAAGAACCTGTCGAGAATTCGATAGATGTCAATTCATTATAATTTCCAGGAATTAAGTGCCACGTTAGGCAAATGCATGAATGACTGATATGTATTACAAATGTGGAATTTTCTCATCATCTACTATATAATTGTCTAAGGGTCACTTCCGTCTTTGTCTGTCCTGCTTTCTTTCTGTCACAGAAATCCCAAGTCACTGATTGGTCGCGGCAAAACGGCCATGACCAATCAGCGACGGGCACAGTCCGGCTGCAAAATGGCCGCTCCGTACTCCCCGCAGTCAGTGCCCGATCCATACTCCCCTCCAGTCAGCGCTCACACAGGGTTAAGGCAGCGTTAACAGACCGCGTTATGCCGCGGTATAACACTCCGTTACCGCCGCTATTAACCCTGTGTGACCCACTTTTTACTATTGATGCTGCCTATGCAGCATCAATAGTAAAAAGATCTAATGTCAAAAATAAAAAAAACTCATCATATACTCACCTTCCGGCGCCTGCGACGCTCCGGTGACCGGTCCATGCATTGCGGTCTCGCGAGATGACGACGTAGCTGTCTCGCGAGACTGCAATGCACTCTTGGGACCAGAGCTTCGGTAAATGCCTTGCCTGGATCCAGGGGCCGACGGAAGGCGAGTATATAACTTTTTTATTTTAATTCTTTTTTTTTTTTTAACAGGGATATGGTGCCCACATTGCTATATACTGCGTGGGCTGTGCTATATACTACATCTCTGTGCTGTATACTATGTGGGCTGTCCTATATACTATGTGGCCTGTGCTATATTCTACATCGCTGTGGTCTATACTACGTGGCCTGTGTTATATACTGCATGAGCTGTGTTACATACTACATCTCTGTGCTATATACTACGTCTCTGTGCTATATACTAAGTGTGTGCAATATACTACGTGGCGCCCGGCCGTGAACAATCAGCGACAGACGCTGTCTGGCCAGGAATTGGCGCGGAATTTGAACCACGCTTCACTAATTAGTCATGCCCGGCTGGCCAAATCCGGTGTATAAATTGCATTATTCTGAAAACTTTATAAATAAACTTCATACATATTCTAGAATACCCGATGCGTTAGGATCGGGCCACCATCTAGTCATCCTTATATTTGAGGAGCGGTCATACAACTGGATTCCATATGTGTCAATTCAATAGTGATGACACTCGCAAGTGACAATATATGGAGAGTATCGTGTTAATAGGCTACTCCAAGTCATGATGGATAGATAAAAATGCAGAAACACTCTGCATTTAATAGTGTGTCGTGGTAATACTGGAGAACTTCCTGGCAGTCATATGCAGTCTGTAAGGGATTAATATTGGAGCATTAATAGGCAGCAAAAGCTGGGCTATATAATATGGTAATGTGACAATAGGCAAGATCACAAGCAAAGAGGGCCCTACTTACCATGCGCCTTATATATGCCTTTTTTCCCCCCAAAAAATAAAACTAGCCCTGAAACCAAGTATGGATACGTGGTAATTAGAGAGAAGAGCTTACACAGAATAAAGATGGCTTTTGGTATGTTTCTTGGGGATAGTTAGCCAATGAGCAAGGAGCCATGCATGGAAGACGTTACTATTCGTGGTGAGCGAAATTGCTCGGATAAGGTGTTAATCGAATGCTAAACGAGATCAACATATGTTCTATTCTGCTACGGGCACTTCATCATAATAAAACAACCAATCCCATACCCAATAATATATAGGACAAAGAAGAGATCCCAACCATTATAATAAAAAGTCAAATTTTATTGATTACACCATAAAAGCAATATAAAAAAAAAAAAAAAATAATGCCGTTTAGGGGATGCTAGAGCACATCATAATCAAAGTATCAAATTCCAAATAAAGGGGGTCATGCAGTATACAACAAATTGCTATATATAACAACTAAATTAATGGTATGGTATTGTGCAGTAATGTGCGCATATTATGTGCAGTCATAATATCAATACATGCTAGATCATATAATGCCCACATTTATAAGTAAAGACCCCTTTAAGAGACAAGAAATCCATGAAATTGTATCACCTAATCTGTACACCATTAGGATATGGCCAGGAGAAATGAAAAGGAAATGACCTTGTGTATGGTAGCACAAAGACACATCTCACAATCATTGTCTCCATAACAATCCATGCTAACAACCCATCTAGATGTATCAAACGATAGTGTTAGAAAAATAATTCCCAAGTAGATCGCGATGGTGCTCGTGGCGTCACCTCACCCCGACGCGTGTTTCTCCGCCAGCTTCTTCCGGGGGAGTGCTCAAATAATATGTTGAGTCACTGCAGCTGCATGTCTTGTGGCCTGCTTGTTAGGCATGTGTTGTTTTAGCTTCCGAACAGCTATGACATGCAGCTGCGGGGACTCAAACATTATTCGAGCACACCGAAGACACTTCTCACAGGAGCATGCTCAGATAACACCTTATCTGAGCTTGTTCGCTAATCGCCATTTATTGTGACTAATAAAGGCTATACGAAGCCCGATGCACTCAGTGATATGGCATTTTCCAATAGCTACATTTATTTTATGACACCTAATTACAATACTTCGTAAACATAATCCTCAGACTTCCTCATTACTAATGTACTTTACCACAACAAAAAGACGTAGAACTACTCCAATATTAGTAACAGCACCAGTAGATAACATTAAAGTAAACCTGTCAGTAGGATCAAACTTCCTAAGCCGTCTATATGGGCGTATAGGTCATAGGAAGCTGAATAAAATAAAAGATCTTAAAGATTTACATATTAAGAAAAATATGGCTCTCTGGAACAGACATCAGATTACAGATATCAAGGTATCATTTATCTGCCTACAGAGCTGTGGGTAATTATTAGGGTCAGACAGTGTAACACTCAGACAAGCGCTATTTGACCTTGTTTCGTCACACTGCACATCTGCCAATATTGTACTATGGAGCAGTGCAGACTAGCTCCTTTTCTCTCGTGCTGGAACGGCATGGAAAAAAAAAAAAGGAAAAAAAAATGCTGCAGGTTGTGATTGGCAGCATATATCAGTTTACGCGCACCCATACAAGTCTATGGGTGCGTGCAAAACATTGGACTGCACTCGGATGTTATCAGAGTGCAGTCCAATATACACTGACACACAATGGATAAGATGGAGAAATTAAGCTCTCCATCTTCTTTGCACCTGTGATCCAATTATGGCATGAAGAGAATGGGATCATAGTAAAATGACATTGATCACGCTCGCAACATAGTTTCAGCTGAGGATCATTTGCATATAGCATCCGATTCTCTTGCATGAGAATCATCGGAAGCTGTACGCTAGTGTGAGCGAACTCCAGACATCTGCAGGTTCCTTTCAGTGCTTCAGCCTCACAAGCAGCCAGTGTTGCAATACAGTACAGCTGTGAGAGCTGCAACAAATGTATTTGCAAGGAGACAAAGTTCAGTTCTACAGCGAATGCGTTAGTTACATTTCTCACACTGGGAACTCCCCTTTTATTAAAAACCACCAGCATTTAGTTTGGTATGAATCTTGCAATGTATCAGTGGTGGTCACTATTTGTGTGTCTTACATAAGTGACATTTTTAGTTTAATTGGAACTTTGCAGTAATTACCATACATTAGAATATACTGTAGGTCACAGAATTGATATTAGAATTTTATTATATACAAGCCCACATTTCTATTCGATTTAAAAAATAAAAATTAAAAATAAGTGTTCAAAGCCCACCCCAATTCAAGAGATCTTCCATCAATGTCATGTCACAATGAGCAGTACTGATTTTCATACAAAATACAGATATTGGGCAAGAAACACTTGAATGCTTAGACTAATGGATGCATAAATATGTGTAACAAGCTTTGGCTACTAAGGCAATCCGGTAAAGAAACTACTAATGTCCCCGTTTCAAAATCTAAGATTTTTCTTGTGCTGCTTTGGTTCTCTGGAATCCGTGGCCCAAACAATGCTGTGGATGCTGTGAGTTAATCAGATTAAAAAAAAAAAAAAAAAAAAAAAAAGATTTTAGGGTAAAGTTAATCTGACTGTCCTTCGTGCTTTCCTTGGCAGCATTTTGCATTGGACAAACAGATGCCAGCTGGTGACCCACTCATGCAGCTTAAAATGAACACTCTTTGAAACAAAAAAAAACAAAAACATCTTATTATAAAGATGGGTGGACCTTATAAATACAAGCACCTTTCACCTTTTGCTCTTACTCCTCTTGATTGAATTATTAAGCCATATATTCTTCTGTAATGTCACATATTGCTTGTATATGTAACTCCTGACTTGTTAATACTACTAAGCCGCCTAATTTTACAATATTAATTTGTGCTGCAAAAAAAAAAAATAAAAAAAAAAATAGGGCTACGTTTCCTAAACTGCAATGTGAATATGGAATTGTACTGAAGCCCTTGAAAGTTTATAAACCAGAGTGCCAAATAATAAAAACGTGTTATCACCATTGTTGAGAGCATTAGTCTTCGACACAAGCAGAAACTTGGGTCTTGTAGACCGTAAACAATTACAAAGTGGAAACTATATAATCAGTAATAAAATGGAATAGAAAACTCATCTGTTCATAAACGATATTGGCAAGTAACTTCCTGAAAACGAATGGGATGGAAACTTCAAAGGTCGTTTCTTAAATCACATCTGACAAATAAAAGGAATAAATAGTTCTTGTAGATCTTGTTCACTAGTAGAATTCACTGGGAGAATTTCACTGCGTTGAACTCGCCTCTGCACCGTGAGACTCTCCCTGTGCTAGCGGGGATCTTACCGGAGGGAGGTCACAGCAGTTCACTGGCCCGGCTGGGAACGCAGCCTCCGTGACCGGCGGTAACCTTGAGGACGTCACCGCTGCTCACTGATACTGCATTCACAGAAGCTCATTGACCAGTGGTTCTCAGCCTGGACGGTTGCCTCTTGGCAACGTCCAGGTTGAAAACTTAATACCCATACCAAACATGGATTATGGCGTGGTGCAGAATGACAGACAGGTGTGTGATTGTTTTTTTCATTTTTGTTTTATTACAGGAGACGAGGGCTTCAATGGAATGGGCATTAGGAGAGTATAACTTTTTTTATTTGAAGTAAAAACAAAACACTTCATTTCTTATTTAAAAACAGACTTTATTCTAGCTGTGTCTTTATTTACCATGTAACTATAAGAGTAGTAATGGATAGGCATCTTGTAGATGCCTCTCCATTACCAAGCCGTTGGCCTTAATGTCAGTGGGCAATACAAAGGTGACATCAACCCCACAAATATGAACCCTACTTGCCACAGCTACAGGGCAAGTGGGAAGAGCTGGGCAAAAAGCCAGAATTGGCATTTCTAATAGATGTGCCCTTTTGGGGCGGCTGCGGGCTGCTATTAGCCTAAGTGAGGCCAGGGTATATGGCCCAATACCAGCCTGAGAATACCAGCACCCTGCTGTCTGCCTTAGCAAGGCTGGTTATCAAAAATGGGGTGGACCCCACGCCGGATTTTAAATTATTTATTATGTATTCTTGATAACCAGCCATGCTGAAGCGGAGGGTTGCAGCCCCCAGCTGTCAGTTTTGCCTGGCTGTTGAATACTCCCATTAGTCACTGCCTGCTCTCACTTATTAGCGGCAGCAGGCATAAGCTGATGGGAGCAGTAGTCCCATCTGCTGACGCCAGTGACCAAAGGTAAACTTTATACATCCGATTACAGCTGCGGACTCACTGTCTTGACAGTGTGGGAACCACGGATGTCTGACCAGCGGTAATGATTTTACCGGCGATCAGAAGTAGTGTTTGCCAAGCTGTCATGTGTACACTGGATTGTCGAGCCCACCATTCAAGTGAATGGGGTCCGGGCACTGTTCTGGTATTCAAACTTTTCTGTAACTGTTTGGCCAAACCCGAACAGCTAGGGGTCCGTCCATCTCTAAAGGAAACAGTTTCACATGCTGCACTATTGCTTTCGTTCTTTAAAAAAAAAAAACCCAGGGAAAAAAAAAAAAATTAATGATAAAACAGACTGACTCCATATTAGTCAATTGAGCCCCTCTGTTTCAGTTTACATCAATACGTAGTATATAGCACAGGCCCAGCCCACGTAGTGTATAGCACAGGCCCAGCCCACGTAGTGTATAGCACAGGCCCAGCCCACGTAGTGTATAGCACAATCCACGTAGTATATAGAAGGGTACCATATTAAAATAAAAAAAATTACTCACCTTCCGTCGGATCCAGCCCAGGAGTTACTGATGCTCTCGCCAGGTCCGTTCCCAGTGATGCTTTGCGGCAATAACCCGTGATGACGTAGCGGTCTCGCGTGATCCTACATCATCTGGGTCATTTGGCAAAGCATTACTGGGAACGGAGCTGCTGAGAGCATCGCAAGGATGGGGAAGGCTTCGGGGGCCGCCGGAAGGTGAGAATAGCATGATTTGTTATTTTTTAAAATTTTTAACATGATATCTTCTTACTATTGATGCTGCATAGGCAGCATCAATAGTAAAGCCTGTCGCCGATTGGTTGTGCCCAGCCGGCCTCGACCAATCGGCGACGTGGGATTTCCGTTACAGACGGAAATTATATATATATATATATATATATATATATATATATATATATATATATATTTGCAATGTTACTTATTTTCAAAAGAACTGTGCCATTTCACTCATTTCTAATTAGAAATCAATTGAAGGGCACAGGGATTTTTTATCACCATTTTTCTGCCTCCTAATAGGAGAGCAGCATGAAGTAGAGGCATGGACCCTGATGCCAGTGACGTATCACTTATTGGGCTGACTGCTGTAGTTTTCATAAAAAAATTAAAAAAAAAAAAATCAGTTTCATCAGTAGGAGATTATCCGTAAAGGCCTAACTAACCTGCTACCACAGTCCTTCATATTCATAAGTATAAGCCCGCTCTCACCAATGATTGGCAGAGTTCTGCCAATGCACAGTGTACACAGAAAGATGCCAATCAGTGGTTTGGGCAAAATTACAGAGAGCTCAACATTTAGAAAACTGGTAATTCTATAGCAGATAAAACTGTGATTTTATCACAATTGCAGAAAACAGCCTAGTAAGTGACAACCTGAATCAGGGTCTCTGCCTCTACATCATGTTCTGAGATTAGGTAACAAAAACCTGGTGACAGACTCACTTTAAAGAAAATTACTACAATAACAGGATTAAATACAGTGAACAGAAAAGACAGCGACTTAGCTGAATAATGGTATTTTCGGTTCTGCAGAAGAAGCTTATCTGTGGGTAATGTATATTCTACCCGATTTATGAAGCTAATCACCAACAAGTCTTCTATATACCCTAAAACAGGGCAGCACTTCATATCACACAAAACCAGGCATTGGTATAAACCCAGAAAATGAATTGAGGGGAAGTAGATTAAATAATATTTTTATTATACCAATAATACCATAGTTAAAAAAAAAAAAAAAAAAAATCTATAAAATGAAGAAAACATGCCGAAAAAAAAATTGAGGGAAAAAGACTCAAGTATAATAGCAGGAACAGGTAAACCAAAAGGATCAAATGGCAGACTGTCTCTATAATGTTAAGATTGGGCTCCTTCAATTGAGATTGAATATCATTATTGAAACATTATGCTTGGCGGCACATTCTCCCGGCAAATTCCTAAAGAAACTAAATATTAAATATAAGTAATTGATAAAATTCAAAAAATGGGCATACTGTCCTTGAAAAATATGAATCAAATATTGTAATATATATACTGATATGTCATAATATAGTTATAGTAAATGACAAAAGGCAATCCAAAAACAGATACAAAATTTACAGTATAGCCAATATAGGTTCTCATATTGCATTTTACACTTTAGAATTTATAGCAAGCATCCTGCAGTAGCTGGTGCTATATCACAAGTGTGAGCATTATAAATCGCAAATATATACAATAATTTGAAAAATAATTTGAGAAAAACGCATAATATTTGTACATTTGCAATATGTATTTTATAATTAGAGTGCTTATGTGGCAATGATAATCAGGGAATTCATAGTGTAGAAATGCTATACTGAAAAAAATGCCCCTTTACTTTTAATAGCACACTGTTGTGTGAACCCAAAACCCATGACAGTGATACTTGATATCATAGTGTGATATTTAATTTAATTACTGTGGTTTGTGTCCAAAGGGTATAGAAATATCACATAGAAAACACCATGCATTACTAAACATGATGCTGTAAATATTAAAGAAAGGTTTTTACCTCATCGTGTGCTTTTGGAAGAAAACGCCCCTCAAAACGCGCGTCGGGGCAAAGGGTCATAGCTCCATAGCACCAAGTTTTCTCCCAGGAACACTATTATATAACAATATATTTGTTTGGTATAATAACAATAAAATTTTATATATTTCTTCTACTCACTTCCTTTGCTGGGTTTATACCAACATCTGATTTTGTGTGATACCTGATCTATAAAGCACAGCTTCTCATTTTTAGTCTGCAAATATTGCTGTGATCCAACATCTATGGGAACAATAGAGCTACAATGGCAGAAAATGTGATTAGTTTTCATTTCTTTGCATGGTTTCTGGACAGAAATCTTAGACATTAAGTTTAGGTTTCCTACGACTGGACACCTGAACACACCAGTCAGTCACTGGGATCTTTACATGCAAATAAAAAAATACTGCACAGAATTGCCTATTCACATCTCTGGTTATTCAGCGCTGCCAGGAATCTGTCAGAAGAAAATCACAGCAAATAGAGAAACACGCATTTCCAGTCCTGCCAGGTTCTTACGCACAACCTCTTCCTTTACAGCTTTTAGGACGTGAATGAGGTCACCGAATCAGAGTTTTACGCTAATCCTGATCAACAGCATAGGTGCCGAGTGTAAGCTGTCCAAACCTACAAGTGCTTATTTTCCAACTTGCAAGACACAAGACTCTTAATATTTTATTTTTTTTTGCAGAAAATAAAAAAAGTCCAATACTGAGCCACCTATCAAACAATTAGGATTAGTATAAAACCCAGCACAAACCCAGTTCTTGTAGGCAAAACTATAGAATCAACTCGTGTGAATGAAATTTTACAATTTAATCTTTACATGTTGATATAATATTCCCAACTTAAAAATGAATAGCATATCTGAGGTCTATGCCATAAACGCCTGATCGATGGGGGTTCTCTAGAGCTCCCCCTTCATTAACCCCTTAATCCCATATGACGTACTATCCAGTCCAGGTGACCTGGGACTTAATTCCCAGTGACGGGATAGTACGTCATATGCGATCGGCCGCGCTCACGGGGGGGAGCGCGGCCGAGTGTCAGCTGCCTATCGCAGCTGACATCCGGCACTATGTGCCAGGAGCGGTCACGGACCGCTCCCGGCACATTAACCCCCGGCACACCGCGATCAAAGATGATCGCGGTGTGCGGGCGGTGCAGGGAAGCATCGCGCAGGGAGGGGGCTCCCTGCGGGCTTCCCTGAGACGATCGGTACACGGTGATGTACTCACCGTGTACCGAGCGTCTTCTCCCTGCAGTCCCTGGATCCAAAATGGCCGCCGGGCTGCATCCGGGTCCTGCAGGGAGCACTTCCGGGTCAGGATCAGGCTGCAGCTGCAGCTCTAATCCTGCCCGGCTGTATGTCAGATCACCGATCTAACAGAGTGCTGTGCACACTGTCAGATCGGTGATCTGTGATGTCCCCCCCTGGGACAAAGTGAAAAAGTAAAAAAAAAAAAAAAAATTTCCACACGTGTAAAAAAAAAAAAAAAAAAAAAAATTCCTAAATAAAGAAAAAAAAAAAAATATTATTCCCATAAATACATTTCTTTATCTAAAAAAAAAAAAAAACCCAATAAAAGTACACATGATTAGTATTGCCGCGTCCGTAACGACCCGACCTATAAAACTGGCCCACTAGTTTACCCCTTCAGTGAACACCGTAAGAAAAAAAAAAAAAAACGAGCCAAAAAAAACAACGCTTTATTATCATAACGCTGAACAAAGTGGAATAACACGCGATCAAAAAGACGGATATAAATAACCATGGTACCTCTGAAAACGTCATCTTGTCCCGCAAAAAACGAGCCGCCATATAGCATCATAACCAAAAAAATAAAAAAGTTATATAGTCCTCAGAATAAAGCGATGCAAAAATAATTATTTTTTCTATAAAATAGCTTTTATCGTATAAAAGCACAAAAACATAAAAAAAATGATATAAATGAGGTGTCGCTGTAATCGTACTGACCCGAAGAATAAAACTGCTTCATCAATTTTACCAAACGCGGAACGGTATAAACGCCTCCCCCAAAAGAAATTCATGAATAGCTGGTTTTTGGTCATTCTGCCTGACAAAAAATCGGAATAAAAAGCGATCAAAAACTGTCACGTGTCCGAAAATGTTACCGATAAAAACGTCAACTCGTCCCGCAAAAAACAAGACCTCACATGACTCTGTGGACCAAAATATGGAAAAATTATAGGTCTCAAAATGTGGAGACGCAAAAACTTTTTTGCTATAAAAAGCGTCTTTTAGTGTGTGACGGCTGCCAATCATAAAAATCCGATATAAAAAACGCTATAAAAGTAAATCAAACCCCCCTTCATCACCCCCTTAGTTAGGCTAGGTTCACATTGCGTTAATGGGTCCGATCCCCGATCTTCCAGAGCGGGGACGTTAACGCGACCACTAAACACGACACCTAAAAAGACATTGCGTTAGCACAATCCGCTCGCGCTAAACGGATTTCCCTAACGCAATGTGAACCTAGCCTTAGGGAAAAATAATAAAATTAAAAAAAATGTATTTAGGGCTAGGGTTTGGATTACATTTACGGTTGGGATTAGAATTAGGGGTGTGTCAGGGTTAGGTGTGTGGTTAGGGTTACAGTTGGGATTAGGGTTAGGGGTGCGTTTGGATTAGGGTTTCATTTATAATTGGGGGGTCTCCACTGTTTAGGCACATCAGGGGCTCTCCAAACGCGACATGGCGTCCGATCTCAATTCCAGCCAATTCTGCATTGAAAAAGTAAAACAGTGCTCCTTCACTTCCGAGCTCTCCCGTGCGCCCAAACAGGGGTTTACCCCAACATATGGGGTATCATCGTACTCGAGACAAATTGGACAACAACTTTTTGGGTCCAAGTTCTCTTGTTATCCTTGGGAAAATAAAAATTTGGGGGCTAAAAATCATTTTTGTGGGAAAAAAAAGGATTTTTTATTTTCACGGCTCTGCGTTGTAAACTGTAGTGAAACACTTGGGGGTTCAAAGTTTTCACAACACATCTAGATAAGTTCCGTGGGAGGTCTAGTTTCCAATATGAGGTCACTTGTGGGGGGTTTGTACTGTTTGGGTACATCAGGGGCTCTGCAAATGCAACGTGACTCCTGCAGACCAATCCATCTAAGTCTGCATTCCAAATGGCGCTCCTTCCCTTCCGAGCTCTGCCATGCGCCCAAACAGTGGTTCCCCCCCACATATTGGGTATCAGCGTACTCAGGACAAATTGGAAAACAACTTTTGGGGTCCAATTTATTCTGTTACTCTTGTGAAAATACAAAACTGGGGGCTAAAAAATAATTTTTGCGAAAAAAAAAAAATTATTTTAACGGCTCTGCATTATAAACTGTAGTGAAACACTTGGGGGTTCAAAGCTCTCAAAACACATCTAGATAAGTTCCTTAGGGGGTCTAGTTTCCAAAATGGTGTCACTTGTGTGGGGTTTCAATGTTTAGGCACATCAGGGGCTCTCCAAACCAACATGGCGTCCCATCTTAATTCCTGTCAATTTTGCATTGAAAAGTCAAATGGCGCTCCTTCCCTTCCGAGCTCTGCTATGCGCCCAAAAAGTGGTTTACCCCCACATATGGGGTATCGTCGCACTCAGGACAAATTGCACAACAACTTTTGTGGTCTAATTTCTTCTCTTACCCTTGGGAAAATAAAAAATTGGGGGCAAAAAGATCATTTTTGTGAAAAAATAAGATTTTTTATTTTTACGGCTCTGCATTATAAACTTCTGTGAAGCACTTGTTTGGTGACCACTTTGACCCAACATCTAGATAAGTTCCTTAGGGTGTCTACCTTCCAAAATGGTGTCACTTGTGGGGGGTTTCAATGTTTAGGCACATGAGGGGCTCTCCAAACGCAACATGGCGTCCCATCTCAATTCCTGTCAATTTTGCATTGAAAAGTCAAATGGCGCTCCTTTCCTTCCGAGCTCTGCCATGCGCTTAAACAGTGGTTTACCCCCACATATGGGGTATCAGCGTACTCAGTACAGATTGTACAACAACGTTTGGCATCCATTTTATCCTGTTACCCTTGGTAAAATAAAACAAATTCGAGCTGAAATAAATTGTGTGAAAAAAAGTTAAATATTCATTTTTATTTAAACATTCCAAAAATTCCTGTGAAACCCCTGAAGGGTTAATAAACTTCTTGAATGTGGTTTTGAGCACCTTGAGGAGTGCAGTTTTTAGAATGGTGTCACACTTGGGTATTTTCTATCATATAGACCCCTCAAAATGACTTCAAATGAGATGTGGTCCCTAAAAAAAAAAAAAATGGTGTTGTAAAAATGAGAAATTGCTGGTCAACTTTTAACCCTTATAACTCCCTAACAAAAAAAAAAAAATGTTGGTTCCAAAATTGTGCTGATGTAAAGTAGACATGTGGGAAATGCTACTTAAGTATTTTGCGTGACATAGCTCTGTGATTTAAGGGCATAAAAATTTAAAGTTGGAAAATTGCGAAATTTTCGCCAAATTTCCGTTTTTTTCACAAATAAACGCAAGTTATATCGAATAAATGTTACCACTAAAATGAAGTACAATATGTCGCGAGAAAACAATGTCAGAATTGCCAAGATCCGTTGAAGCGTTCCAGAGTTATAACCTCATAAAGGGACAGTGGTCAGAATTGTAAAAATTGGCCCGGTCATTAACGTGCAAACCACCCTCGGGGCTTAAGGGGTTAAACTCTACAGAGACTTCCGGCCATGAGTCAGCACAATAGTCACAACACCCTTGTACTCATTGGTAAGGGTCCCAGGTTTATACCCCTTTAGGGTGAAAAATCACATTGCTGAGGATGGAAAGACACCAGTGCTGGGTGTAGAATCTCTCCTGAAAGTCACATGCCAGGAGAAGATTTCGATGCAACTGAATGTTACTAAACCTGATGGACCATCTGGAGAGAGCCATACACTGCATAGCATACAGAGGTGTGGTGGAGATTCCTCATGACTTCACAGATCACACTAACAATGAAAGCATGAAGTGATGGACAGTCTTTGTGTGCACTTACCTTTTAAACACTGAAATCTCACAAAAAATGACACGACATTGGAGGTCCCAATATTGTGTCATCTATTTCTATGTGACGGGCATGTGACTCAGTCTGCAGAAGGCACGCCGAATACAGGTCAGGGTCCACAGACAGAAGGCAATATATGCTCCAAATAGCTCAGCATATTGCACCATTCCACCAACATTGGGAGGTATAATTGGGCCCCTGTGTGGCTGCATAGGCTGTACCAATGATAGGTCTGACACCGATACAGGTAATGTGACAGCAGTACTACAGAAGTAAAGAGCTTTCATTTTCCTGAAGCACAGCAATGGTGTCGGACAAATAAAACAATAATGCTATCCAAATGACAAAGATCAATTCTTAAGGGCTTGCAGGATACATTTGTCTTACTTCTGGAGATTTTCTGGTACTTTATACTGATGGCCTATCCTTAGGATAGATCATCAATATCAGATCGATGAGACCCATTAATAAAAAAAAAAAAAATGTTATCTCAATGGGATATTCATAAAACATTTAAGCAAATGCAGTATTTCTGCATCACTATGGAGAGGAGTTTCTCAGATTCCCTTTACCCATTCCCTTAGCATGACACCATTCTACTACTTAGAAGTCTATGAGACCACAAGATATTGCCTCATCAACTTGCACAGTATTCAGAACTCAATAACTGATCATATATCTCATACAAAAACAGATGTGCAAAAGAAAAGTCTACAGCTTAGTGGTTCGTGAAAAGCTGTCGTTTCTAGTTAGACCCATGAATGATGTAACCAGAGAGGGAAGCCTGGCAGGTTCTCCAGACCTTACTTGTGTGTCACAATTAGCAGAGGAATGCCATCCTCACCTCTGCAGGAATTTCTTGAACACCCTCCTGTAGGCATATCCTGCTCGGCGGACGCGGATGTTTTCCTTCAGACCCAAATATTCTACTTGATGTTTCACCCTTTGAAAAAATAAATCAGAGACATGGATTACAATAGTTTAAAAAGGTCTAGGTTACACGAACACACAAAGTTCTCCACATACCATAGAGACGTGCCAAATTCTACCAAGTCTATGCCAAACTCATGACCCAATGCCATGAGACCCGAGTCACAGCAGATCTACAGGATGGACCATACAGTGCTCCATCGTATAGTTTGGACAAGCCATTTTCCAGAATGATTTAGGGAATTTGGTCTAGAAACTTAGATTTCTATCACAGCAGCCAAAAAGAATGCAACTTTAAGCACTAATTTTAGATAAGTAACTTAATGACCCCAGCCAGGGATATACAAATAATGCATTAATCCACCCTGATAAAGATGTCAGTGTTCAAGGTGTTAGAGGGAAGCACCTAGCAGTTTGCCCTTTGTGCAATATGCCACAGTTGGACTGAAAAGTGTACAATGATTTACCTATATAATGAGTGGCTACATACCTGCTCTCCTCCCAGTCCCGAGGTTTCTTGGTTTCATTAGGCTTGATGCAGCGGATATAGTGTGGGGTACATTTCATCAAGGTGTTCACCAGGTCATTGGCTTGTTTCTTTAAGAATAAAAAAAAAATTGGTAATGAGCAAAATACTACACAGATAAGGATTCACTTACCCCATGGGCAGAGCAAGAGGAACTTTTTATAGTTACTTAATCTAGCAATAGCAAACATCATAGGCACCAACAGAAAGCAGCCTAAAGTGAGAAGAAACTCATGTTTCCTACAATCTGTTCAGCTCTATGCAAAAATCTAAATGTGACATTTATCACTACATTATTTAGATCCTACTTTTATAAACTTGCCTTGATTTTACTGCTTGCCGTTGTTGGACGACCCTTCTTATCGGCTTGAAGATTTTCAGGAAATAAAGCTTTTATGAAAGGCCTGAGAAAGGTCAAAAAATTAACTTGAGTAACTAAATATTTGTCATTTTTTATATGTTTAATGTTTTTGCAGTTAAAGGGTGTTGTCTGGTCTAAAACTACAAGTCTGGAGTCACTCTATATGACCCCAGACGTGTGAATCCTCAAATTGTGAAGAATCTCTGGTGTCAGGACTGGCGGGCACATGGCTGCAGGCATGTGATGCATGCTCCTGGCTACGTTCCAACTGGACTGTATCCAGCCACACTTCATACACTTGCATTGAGCGAGGCTGCACCCATCCACTGGGAGTATGCATATCACATACTTGCGATCACTGCTGTTCCCGATGCCAGAGAATCCGGAGAGCGCGCTATGTGAGGATCACAAGTCTACAGTCATAGAATGACTGCAGATTTGTAGTTTTAGACCAGACAATCCCTTTAAAATTGCAAGTTCATTGGTGGAAGTCTTGGTAGTGAGATCCACACAGATTGCTCCAAAACGCCCCGAGCAGCTCTAGAGATCGGAGTGCACACAGATCGGAGTATGGATGCAGCAGAAAGCATAGACTTTCTACTACATCTGTACGCTCCAATTTCCAGAACTATACACTTGTAGGGGCGTTTTTTGAGCAATCGAGGGATGAAGGGTGGTAGGTTCTCACAACCCAGATCCCCCACTAATTAACTTGCAATTAAGAATTTTAAAAACAACAGCAAACATTTACTCTAATTAGCATTCATAAAATGTAAAGGTACTTTCAATAACGGCCGGCTGATCAAGCTATCCCTCCCAAACCTCATGCATGTGTTGCGAATATCCGATATCACACCAGGTTAGAGGGTGATTAACTGGGCAGCCAGTTGAATTGGAGAGGTTCAAGAATGTTAGATGGGAAATGACGACAACAGTGCAAAATTCCTGTAATCCTGTCCTCAAACACACGATTGAATGCTGTACTAGCAGAGCACAAAGTGATTCCAGATATTATTAGCAGGATATTTGAAACAAACATGTAAAACAGACAGTATTGGAGCCAGTCAGATCTTTCACGAACAAATACATTTTCTTGGCGCTGTCCACCGGCTGACTTAACCGTCAGGAAGGCCGAACCATGGCAAATTTCATCTGTCCACGGACATAAATAACAGCTGGGCACTGTCAAAGATTAGCTTGTGGGAGAACCTGAGGTTCTGTACAGCTTTTACCGAGTATTCCTTTAATTTCTGGCACTCCTTTGTCAAAACACGCAGTCATTTTTTTCAAAGACTTTGTTGGGAAAATAACCTCTCAGACTATTTGTAGACCACAATTGCTATTTTTCTCTCGATTGTGGTTTTATGTACAATCCAGAAGGAAAGAACCGGTCGTGCAATGGAAGCCTAACTGTCAACAACTCTCTTGGTGAACAGCAAGCAAAAAAATGGATAGTCAAAAGGTATGGTGAATAGTGGGTTTTGCAAGAAAAAGTCAAGGTGTTTTAGTGAAGATGGTGCTTTAACCCTTAAAGGGGTTGTCCACTACTAGGACAACCCCTTCTTGATCTAATATTTGTCTCCCAAAAAATAAAAAGCCTATGCTCCCCTCCTGTGCTGGCGCCGTTAGAGCGGTGTCAGCACTCGTACTGGGGCTCTCGTACGGTTGTTGTGACACGTGACCTCGGCGCCCAATCAGCGCTGGTGTCACTGGCCCCACCTTCTCACAAATTGAACATTAAGCGGACGTCCAGGTTGGGGCTGATCTCAGACTTCATGTTCAATGTGACAGAAGGGGAGAACAATGATGCCAGTGCCGATTGGGCCACCAGGCTCACGTGTCACACAACCGCACGAGAGCCTACAGGAGAGAGCGTATCAAGAGAACGGCGCTGGCACGGGAGGAGGAGTGAGATTTTTTAATTTTAATCACGGCCAAGCGTAGGGCATGAGAGGAGTTGTCCAAGCAGTGGACAACTTCTTTAAACGGGTATTCCCATGTCCAAGATCCTATCCCAATATGTAGTAGGTGTAATAAGATTAAGCAAACACCTCCAATTAGATATGTAGTATAGTTTTTCTAATGTGCTATGTCTCTATCCTCGCGTGCAGGCATTGCAGGACCTTAGGTATCCATGGTTATCACTACTAGCAACGAGTAACTCACTATATCAGTTGTAGTAACCATGGATACCTAAGGTCCTGCAATACCTGTACATCTTTTCTTCCAAGTGCCATAGCATAATGTTTCTTACCGTACTTACAAAACCATATGAGAGATTATGGGACTAGTTGTTCTTTTGAATGACATCACTATTATAAGGTTTACTGGAAAATGGGAAAAAAATTTCATGTGAAGTAAAATTGTGGAAAAACAAAAAAAAAAAAAACACTATTTCACAATTGTTTTAAGGTTTTTTTTTTTGCATAAGTGGTGCATATGTTTCTAATATACTTTTCCTCTATTTGCTCCCTCCTGGTTTTGGCTTACAAATACTGATGTAAAATACTGACCAAATACTGCGAGTGTGACGGCAGCCCTACAGATTGGGTTAATTGTATAACTTAGATACCGTAGATCAGACTTTTATGGACATGTTGATACCAAATGTGTATTTATACATTTCCTTATTGTTAACTGGTGAAAAAGGGAAGAGATTTAAAAAAAAAATAAAAATAAAACTATTTACGGTACTTTGCTAGTCCCCTTCGGGACCTTGAACCTTTGGTCGTTCTGATAGAAGAAATCAGACGAACATCCAGGTTGTATCGCTGCTCGTAAATGCCTTTTCAATTGCCGACAGCGGCATTTAAGAGACGAACAGCCGTGTTTTCCACCACTACTAAAGGTCAGAGCTCATTTAAAGTAGCGCCCCTTCATGAAAAACCGTGAAAGCATGAAACCTGCGAGCCAGAACGTTATATTACAGGATCCGACAGTATTCCACTGTAAACTATATATCAATCCAACAATTGCAGCAGTCAGGGCAGTAGGTATAAAATACGCTGTGATTTATTGTAGCAATCAAAGGAAATTTGGAGCAAAGCCAAGACACGCAACAGATGGTTTATTAGAAACCATTAGAACTCCCCCGATGAGCTAGCCTACTATTAAAGGCAACATGTCTACAGAAAGTTTCCGGTTGCTTCAGGTAAATTTTAAAAAAAATGTTAAATATAGATTGTGTTATGGAAAATTTTTAAAAAGACCTTTTAAGAATGAAATCTTGCAGTTCTCATGCTGGCCTCCAAGTTTTATACTAGAGAGAATCACTTGCTCTGTGCAGAAGACTAACCATGTCATAGACAAGATGACAATGACAGGTAACAGCTCTACATAAAAAGAAATAATACTAGATCAATCATCCACAATAGGAGATTGTCATTCTGAAGGGAGCGGGTGGAGGTGAGCTGTGAAGTTCCCCCGATTGAAGCATGTTTATATTAGAAACCCAGAAGGCTTCTATAAAAAGACAAACAAAAAAATGATATAAAATATAATGTGTGTGTGTGTGTGTGTGTGTGTGTGTGTGTGTGTGTGTGTGTGTGTGTGTGTGTGTGTATATATATGTGTATGTATGTATGTATGTATGTATGTATGTATGTATGTATGTATGTATGTATGTATGTATGTATGTATGTATGTATGTATGTATGTATGTATGTATGTATGTATGTATATATATATATATATATATATATATATATATATATATATATATATATATATATATATATATATATCCGGTTTCACACGTCCGTGGCTCCGGTACGTGAGGTGACAGTTTCCTCACGTACCGGAGACACTGACTCACGTAGACACATTAAAATCAATGTGTCTCTGCACATGTCAGCGTGTTTTCACGGACCGTGTGTCCATGTGCAAAACACGGAGACAGGTCAGTGTTCGTGGGAGCGCACGGATTTCACGGACCCATTAAAGTCAATAGGTCCGTGTAAAACACGTACCGCACACGGACGCTGTCCGTGTGCAGTCTGTGTGCCGTGCAGGAGACAGCGCTACAATAAACGCTGTCCCCCCCACGTGGTGCTGAAGCCGCCATTCATATCTTCTCTCCGGCAGCGTTTGCTGTAGAGAAGATATGAAAAATCCTGTTTTTTCGTGTTTAAAATAAAGATCCCTGTCCCCACCCCCTGTGCGCCCCCCCGCTGTTAATAAAATACTCACCCGGCTCCCTCGCAGCGTCCTGTCCTGGCCGCAGCTTCTCTATGAGCGGTCACGTGGGGCCACCGATTACAGTCATGAATATGCGGCTCCACCTCCCATAGGGGTGGAGCTGCATATTCATCACTGTAATGGAAGGCACAACGTGACCGCTCATACAGGAGAAGCTGCGGCCAGGACAGGACGCTGCGAGGGAGCCGGGTGAGTATTTCATTAACAGCGGGGGGCGGGGACAGGGATCTTTATTTTAAACACGAAAAAACAGAAAAAAAAAGGATTTTTCATATCTTCTCTACAGCAAACGCTGCTGGAGAGAAGATATGAATGGCGGCTTCAGCACCAGATGCAGGGGACAGCGCTTATCTCTAGCACTGTCTCCTGCACGCTCCGTGTGGTACCCAGTGGGCACACGTGTGCCACACTGATGTGCCACATAAACGCACCGACACGGACAATTCCGGTACAGATTTTTCCGGTACCGGAATTATCTGGATGTGTGAGACTGGCCTAAAACAGGACAGTCAGAACAAGACTCTACAAGTGCTGCATGGGACAAGAATTTGTTGACACAGTATGGGGGCTGTGTCTGTTCGGGGGGAGATCTGATGTGGAATACTTACAACTGGCTACTTTGCATAAGCTCAATGAGGTCAGTAAATAGCACATCCCGATTCCGCTCACAGAATCCATCCATGTCATAAGATACCTGAAAAATAAATAGAAGTGAGGGACCAATACTTTGCCCAGCTGCATTTTCTGAGATTCTAAACCACGGGATGCATTTGAGACCATTAAAAAGGAAAGGGTTAATATCACAACCTATTTTACATTTCAACTTGCCCGCAGCTTATTACCAATTATGGCTCATCGCTCCTGATTCCGTACAGCACAAGAGGATGCAGGTGGAAAACAGGAGTAAGACACTATTGTTCTGCAGGAAGAACAGTAAGAAAGGAACCTTCACTAGTTTCCTAACATTGTATGATGGACAATCACTTTACTCCCCAAAACGGCCTCAAATAATGTAGAAGCCAATACTGGGGTGACAAAAATGGCAGAGGTCAGGTATCATGACAATATAAGGAAATGTGCTAGTTTGTCACTCCAGTACCTTTCAGTCCGTACGACAGTTTTACAACTCGTCATGCACAGTAGACATCCACGTATCCTGGATGTCTCCAGAACCAACCCCTCTAAAGGCTACATTCACCCAAACATAATTTTCAATTGGAGTGCTGTCCATAAAAGTGACCTCACATGGACAACATTCGGAGAGAATGCAGCGGTGAGCCGGCTGTCAGTCAACATGTCAGCACCCTGTTGCCAGGACAGAGCGAAAGAAGGAACTGCTCTGTCCACGTAACATCACAGGAAGTAAAAGCATCACCACCAGGGGCGGTCGTAACAGGGTAGAGCAGGAAGGTAGTTCGCATCTACCTGCTCATAAGGACTTTGAGCCATATTTAAAAAAAAAAAAAAAAAAAAAGAAGTGTAAAAAGGGGTATTCCCATCTCTAAGATACTATCCCAATATGTAGATTAATAATAGCAAATACTTCCAATTAGCATAGTTTTTCTGATTCGCTATGTCGCTTTCCTCATGTGCAGGGCATTGCAGGACCTTAGGTATCCATGGTTATGACCACTAGCATCTAACTCACTATATCAGTGGCCATAACCATGGATACCTAAGGTCCGGCACATGAGGGAAGCGACATAGAAATGTAGTATAGTTTTTCTGATTCGCTAATTGGAGATATTTGCTAATATCATCACACCTACAACATATTGGGATAGAATCTGGAAAATGGGAATACCCCTTTAAGTACCAAATAACCCCTTTTTTTGGCTGATTTATTAAAATGAAAGCCATATAGATGAAAAATCATTTATTTTTGCATGAAAAACAGATGATTTTTTTTATACAGTTCTATGAAATTAGCCGAACAGACAATTTCTTGGCTTGAGATATTTAGTGTATGCACGGCTACCAGGTATTTCAGCATCTATTGCATCAAGTATATGCAAAGAAAATCCACTTCCATGTGCCGCTTGTGTTCCTGTGCCGCTCGTGAATGGTCGCTCAATATCCTGGCGTTTTATTTCTATCCCGGCTCTAATTGCATTTAAAGATCGCTTTGATACTTCTTATTTCCACCCAAGGCCTTGCTGCTGATAAAATTAAATCTGCTTTCCAGTTTTCACGGTGTTAACCACAACACGATTATAAAAAGGCGCGGGCAGAGCAAAGTGTGAGCGTCTGTCAGCACATTCTTAGGCAATTAAACAAAATGCACACACACACACAGGGAGTATTACACAAACATCAGACCCCTCTGAAGCCTGGCGTCAGGAGCACGAAGACGTCGCTGAAGATCTGACCCCCACAGACCACGTTACATAGATTCATTCTGGATTAACTGATGTGTGTTCAGCAGAACTGGCTTTATGATAAAAGTCACACTTGTCCAACTAGTTTCATGGGGAAACACGCTGTAATATGCCGTCTTCTACATAGTCGGGTAAATGAAATACAACCTTCAAGGACAAGTAACACTAGATCCAAATAAGGCCAAATATAACTTTTTTTGTTATGTGACCAGCATATTAAAAATGTTGAATATTTCCTTTTTCACAGTGTTGGCATGGGCGCCTACAGATTATTTTTGACAATGTATGACATTTTTGAATCTCTCACTTGTGGGCTTTGCTGAGTTAACTGTGATAGGGTTAGCAGCGGACAGGGAGTTAATGAAGGGTTGATTGTACTGTCATGGGCCTCACTAATGCAGAAGAGTAGCAACATATACTATATCTACAGTAAAAGATTTGTATGCCTCTCCCCTGTCACCTCCTCTCAACCCATCAATTCATGGAGACCTTAAAAGGTCCATTGACAATTCATTGACCATTAACACTTTAACAGCCACTGTATCGTGTTCTTATAGCAACGGTTTAAAGGATTTCAACAGGCACAATAAGATATTGCAGCTCTTTAGAAGGAGATTATAGCGCTGTATGTGGCATGGATCAAAGACATTGATGCCGACAAGAATAGCAACAACTAACTAATGTTTCTGAGACTTCTGTGTATTGGCACTGCTCTATTCAAATAGAGTGTCAATGGCATAGCATGGGTTGCTAGTGCAAGGGGCAAGAATTGCTCCCCTGAACCCGAATAGAATGCCCCTTGAGTGAGCCCATAAAAAAGTAACCCCTTTGGAAAGAATTAATGCTCCCATAGTCAATATTGAGGCACCCAGCAAAAAAAAAAAAAAATACTCCGCTAATACGAACATCTGACTGCGCCACCTGCGCTGGGATGCTGAAGTCTTGTAGGCTGCAGTCTACAGGGCTGAGCGTGGTGGGGCTGGAAGCCTAGAACGCCCTGCTCCACCAAAGAAATCAACTGTATTGGCATCATGTTAACACCACAAAGTGGTGCTTGCCTGGAGATCACGGGTACCTGGCCAGAAGTCTGGGCAATAAGCACGGCCCCAGATCTTCAGGAGTTTTTGAAGAAAAGTGCAGGATGTCTATTATAGATATCAGAAAGTTTTAATCTTACAATGTTGTGCCTTATACTATGCACATGACATTTCAGGTTTACCAAAACAGCTTTTCCGCAGAACATCTGGGTTTGCCAGTGTAACTTGTCTCTCAGTACTACTGATGCTCCACGGGAAACCACTCTGCTGCTAATAGGTCTTCACATTCCGGAATTTTATCATGTATTACAGTCACCTTGTTTTGTTAACCTGTAATTTTGCCTTTGCCAACGTACCTTTCCAGCATAGTGATGAATAATAAAACCCTGATTCCAGCTGTTGAAATGTTCATGAGTCCCCACCGCCATCTGGAGCTTCTGTAAGAGAGTCTGGTCTGCCCCTTCTCCCACGGCGTGCATTGTGGCACAGACATCGTCCAAGATACTCATCACACCTGGTGGATTCTGAAGAAGCCAACAAACAAGCACAGACAGTAAAGACATTAGGAAATGGTAAAGAACAAAGTCACCATTCTTCTGTGGAGCAGAAGATGCAATAGTGACCCAAGAGTCGGGACTGGAACAGTCTGGAAGCCATCACGTTATACACATTCAGCAGCATCCTAGATAAAGCCCCGTTAATTACAGTCATCCTCGGGCCATGTGTAGACACGAAAGATATGAGAATCTGTAGCAGAATACAGTACATGTGAGTGGGGTTATGAGAACTCTTCACAAGTAGCAGAACCTGTACACATTTAGCTATCAATTCACATTGTATTTTAGCAATCAAAATACATGATGAAAAAAATTCAGATGTCACCCATACCGTGACACAATGTTTTGACTATTTTACTATATCTGCAATTTTTGTTTTTCTGTTCCTATGATGGAGCAAACCACCACAAATTAAGAATCAGATGGACACTAATGGTACCCAACAGACATAGCACAGAATTTCTCTGGGTCCATGAAAAATGGTCTGAAAGTTTCTGTTCACATCTGATTTAGAGTCTTCTGAGACCATTCTGTTCCTGCATTTCTCTGGGATAATCACCAATGTGTCCTCTCACTTTAAAGACAAACTTCTTTGCACGCAATAAGTGTTTTCATTTTGAGGATAGAATTTAGTAATTTATCATTACTATTATCTATAGAAAATTCCCTTTTTACATGTATTACATATTGGCGTTTGGTACATAATCCAGTCTATTACACAAGTGTGGTCATAAAAAGTCCATAAAGACTCCGATCAGTCTTCTGATGAACAGTGCCAGACAGAAGTTGTCAGATTTTTGTCAGAGTTTGTTCTTTCACTGAATGACGCAACACCATGTTCTGCTATTTTGTCCGGTATTTTTTGGCTGGATCCAAGACATGAGGTCGGAAAGAAGCCTTAAACTCTGATGTGTCCAAGGCAATTCTGTTCCACACTACCTACTTACACCAGCCAAAACATTGGTACAGAACATATGACCCACTGATACCTCCATCTGCAAGTCATGCCAATATGGGGTACTGCCCTACACTCATCAGGTAAAGTGACTGATACTCAGGAATATATAGGATGGCACTAAAAGCCTTAAAATCAAAGACATATAATACTCTTTGCTGAAATTAAAGGAAGAAAAATGTATGTCTCACTGAAGAGTAGACAGGCTTCCCCCATTTACAGAGAAACTTATTGGCATATAAATGAGATCTGTATTACTTTTTAGAGGTGTAGATTTTTATTAGGAGTTAAAAAAGCAAATGCATTTTTAGATGAGTAATACACATTGGAGACTAGTACCAGTCCAATGTAAGAATTGGAGTTAAATAATGTAGCTTCTGCATAATGATTTGTAGATTGTGAGCCTTTGCGGGCAGGGTACCAGTTATGACTTGTATTGTTTAAGATTATTGTACTTGTTTTTATTATGTATACCCCGCCTCACATGTAAAGCGCCATGGAATAAATGGTGCTATAACAATAAAAAAATAATAATAATAATAATAATAATAATAATAATCTTGCAGCGGTTTCTGCATTTGTGATGCCATAATAAAGCAAGCTGATTATTGGATCCAGAGGCCACATTTTGCTTTCGTGCATCTACACATTGTTGAAGCTCGAGAGGTCTCAACACCCCCATTGCCAATATAGGAGCTTCGCCATACAAATTGTACAAAGACCAGATTAACCTAATAAAATAAAACGGATGTCAGGGTTGATGGGAAAAAAAAAAAAAAAATTCTTACACTTACCACTTTATTCTCAATGAGATCACACACTATTTTATTGTTAAAATACTCTATAGGGGTCCAGCGGATTCCTTCCTGGACGTATTCCTCCTGTAAATCCAACGACAAACAACTATAAGTAACGGCATCATAGCAAGCTAAAATCCAAATAAGCTCACAATGGTGATGGAAAGGACCACTCACATTATAGTGCTTCATATGCACCTTGTGAGTGTATACAGCACGTTGTAGCCATAAGAAGCATATGCAGTACTTTTGGGACTCTAGCTAAACTAACACGGCTTTCTTCAGACCGTAAAAAAAGATACACCCTTACATTAGCAAATACCTTCAATAAGAAATGTAGTACAGTTCTAGTATTACACCCACTACATTTTAGGATAGGATCTTGGAGATGGGAATACCCCCTTAAGTCTCATCCTTATAGCTATATGAATTGTAAGTATATCCAGAGATTTACTGACCTGTTCTGCTTTGAGAGTCAGCTCAATAAATATTTGCTGTAACTTTTCATTAACAAAATTGATGCAGAACTGCTCAAATCCATTTTTCTGAAAAGAAAGATACAGATTATATGATGTATACTGTAGATTGATGGAACGAGTGCCAATTTATCGCCGTCATTTAACTCACCTGGAAAATCTCAAAGCCATAAATATCAAGCACACCAATATTATATTCTTCATGATCCTTCTGCATAGCTTTATTAATGGACTGAAAAAAACAAACCAAATATTCTTCAGTAAATGACTGCACAGACTAATGGCGTGCTTATCAATTCTTATATTGAGTACTGAGCAAAGGTCAGAGCCCAGCAATTTTGTCTAATTTCCTGTTAAAACCACCATGAAGATAACTCATTGGGGCATATTTATCAATAGTGTCCAACTCTCGGACAGTGCAAATTTAGACTAGACAGTCTGATAAATCGGGTGCGTGCTTTTTTTAAACCGCATGAACCGCTATGAGAAATCTGCTCCTATTTAATACAAGCTTACACCACCTATTTGGCTTACTCTATGCCAGAAATGTGGGCCACAATATTGGTGTAATGTTTTGCTAAGCAATGTCCCTTCTTAGAGAAGATGTACTCCCTTGCTGGACACATACAAGTCGCGAAATGCAGTTTAGTGCACGACCGAACGCCACAATTCTGGTGCCTTTAGCTTGATAGGTTTCCCTCTCCTGGTGTTATGGTTGTAACATTTCATAGTTAAGGATAGAGTAGTTTGCTTTTTTTAATCCTCAGAATAGTATGGTGGTATTGTTAGAGCACTGAATGTCCACATGGAGACCAAGTTTTCCATGTTTCATATATATTTTTATACTCCAATCGGTCTACTTTTCTATATAGGATATACATCTGGTACTTGGCAGCTTCAACCAATTAACTAGCCAAAGAGTAGATCTGTGAATTTTACATTTCAGGTGAACATGGCAACTCTAATGAAATAAGGTCACTAGATTATTAGAACATTCAACGTAGAATATTAATGCTTTTAACTTTTGCTGAAACTAAAATCTCATCCCAAGAAGAACAGGAGACTCGAGAAAAGAAAAAAAATAAACTCAAGAACATTCTAATCAGTATTCCCCAAACTCCAGTCCTCACGGACCCCAACAGATCATGTTTTCAGGATTTCCATAGTGCTGCACAAGTGAGAACTTCTGATACTTCCATCACCTGTGCAATACTAAGGAAATCCTGAAAACATGACCTGTTGGGGTCCGTGAGGACTGGAGTTTGGGAAACACCATTCTAAATAGTCTCAATAAACCTGATTACACATCAAGACAAAACATTGGGGTTGGAAAAATAACCAGTCATGGTCAAGTTTATGCAAGTAGAATAAGGTTAGTACCATCCAGGATTACACATGTATATAAGGTCATACTTACATCCACCAGAAAATCAAATAGACGAGAATGCAGTGCCTTGGCTAAAGCATCTCTGGTGTAGCAGGCTTGCTCCACGTTCAGGGTCACATTGATGGATTCGGACTTGCCGCCCCACTTGCTGTCCATCTGCCTGCTTGTTAACTTCTCTTTTAAACGACTTTCATTTATTCCAAGAAGAAATGTAGGGAATGCTAGAACTGCAAATACATGAAACTATTACCACGCATAGCAAACCGGTACAGCACATTCAGAAGCCATGTATTGGTTTTCGTGATATAAACAGTCATTTAAAGAAGGATTGCCCAATTAGAAAAAACCCTGCCCATAAAAATAAGTATTGGATACACTGCCGATTTTGCAAGTTTTCCCACCTACAAAGAATGGAGAGGTCGAATTTGTTTCACAGGTACACTTCACCTGTGAGACTGTACCTAAATAAAAAACAAAGTCATTGTATGATTTTTACATAATCAAAGGGAATCTGTCACCCCATTTTTGGCCTATAAGCTGCAGCCACCGCCAGCAGGGGCTTTTACAGCATTCTGTAATGCTGTAGATAAGCCCCCGATGTATCCTGAAAGATAAGAAAAACAGGTTAGATTATACTCACCCAGGGGCAGTCTCGCTGTGGTCCGGTCTGATGGTCGTCATGGTCCGGGGCCTCCCATCTTCATACGATGACGTCCTCTTTGCTTCCTGCCGCAGCTCCTGCGCAGGCGTACTTTGTCTGCCCTGTTGAGGCAGAGCAAAGTACTGCAGTGCACAGGCGCCGGGAAAGGTCAGAAAGGCCCGACACCTGCACAGTGCAGTACTTTGCTCTGCCCTTGACAGGGCGGATAAAGTACGCCTGCGCAGGAGCCGCGGCAGGAAGCTAAGAAGAGGATGCCATCGCATGACGATGGGAGCCGCTGGACCCGGAACGCATTATAGAATGCTGTAGATAAGCCCCTGATGGCGGTTGCTGCAGCTTATAGGTAAAAAAATGGGGTGACAGATTAAGTTGCATTTTATTGTATGAAATAAGTGTTTGATCACCTACCAACTAGCAAGAATTCTGGCTCACAGACCTGTTATTTTTTTCTTAAAGATCCACTCCTACTCTGCACTCATTACCTGTATTACTTGCACCTGTTTGAACAAGTTACCTGTATAAAAGACACCTGTCCACACAGTCACACTCCAACCTCTCCACCATGGTCAAGATCAAAGGGCTTTCTAAAGACAGACAAAATTGTAGACTTGCACAAGGCTGGGATGGGTTACAGGACAATAGGCAAGCAGCTTGGCGAGAAGGCAACAACTATTAGAAAATTGAAGAACCACCAGAGGACTGTCAATCTTCCTTGATCTGGGGCTCCATGCAAGATCTCGCCACGTGGGGCAAGCATGATTCTTAGAAAGGTCAGGAATCAGCCCAGAACACAGGAGGACCTGGTCAATGATCTGAAGAGAGCTGAGACCAGTGTCTCAAAAATTACCATTAGTAACATACTACGCCATCATGGACAAAAATTGTGCAGGGCACGCAAAGTCCCACTGCTCATGCCAGTACACGTCCAGGCCCGTTTGAACTTCGAACATTTGGATGATCCAAAGGAGGCATGGGAGATGGTCATGTGGTCAGATAAGACCAAAATATAACTTTTTGGTATCAACTCCACTTGCCATGTATGGCAGAAGAAGCACGAGTACAACCCCAAGAACACTGTCCCAACCGTCAAGTATGGTGGGTGACACCATACTTTGGGAGTGCTTTTCTGCAAAGGGGACCTGACGACTGCACCATAATGAAGGGAGGATGGATGGGATTCATGTATCGCAGGATTTTGGCCAACAATTTTCTTCTCTCAGTAAGAGCACTGAAGTTGGGTAGGGTTTCAGTTTTCCAGCATGACAATGACCCGAAAACACAGCCAGGGCAACTAAGGAGTTGCTCCATAAGAAGCATTTCAAGGTTCTTGAGTGAGGTAGCCAGTCTGTAGACCCGAACCCAATAGATACTCTTTAGAGAGAGCTGAAATTCAACGTTCCCCAGTGACAGCCCTGAAACTTTAAAGATCTATATTGATTAGTGGGCCAAATTCCCTGCTGCAGTGTGTGCAATCTTGATCAAGAACTACAGAAAACATCTGACCTCTTATTGCAAACAAAGGTTTCTGTACCAAATACTAAGTTCTGTTTTCTATTGCATCAAATACTTATGTCATGCAGTAAAATGCAAATTAAAATCATACACCGATTCTGTATTTATATTTTCAGATTCTGTACCTACAATAAAAATTACAGACCTCTCCACTCTTTGTAGATGGAAAAACTAGCAAAATTGGCAGTGTATCAAATACTTATTTTCGGCACTGTTTTAAATGTATATGGATATCAAAGATGTTTTTTTTATCACATAGAAGCCCCCTTTATATGCCAGAGCCATTTAAAAGTGGTGGACTCGGCTAATTGATATATTACATGGGCCAGTCATTAATTTCTCTACTGCTGGCAATTATAAAGTTATCTAAGGCTACTTTCACACTAGCGTTTTCTGCAATCCGTCACAATGCGTCGTTTTGCAGAAAAAACGCATCCTGCAAAAGTGCTTGCAGGATGCGTTTTTTCCCCAAAGACTTGTATTGACGACGCATTTGCGATGGATTGCCACACGTCGCATCCGTCGAGCGATGGATGCGTCGTGCTTCTGCGGACTGTCGGGAGCAAAAACCGCTTCATGTAACGTTTCTTGCTCCTGACGGACCGCTTTTTCCGACCGCGCATGCGCGGCCGGAACTCCGCCCCCACCTCCCCACACCTTATAATGGGGCAGCGGATGCGCCGGAGAAATGCATCCGCTGCCTCCATTGTGCAATGCGCTAAACGCTAGCGTCGGAATCTCTCCCCGATGCATTGCGACGGGGAGATTCCGACGCTAGTGTGAAAGTAGCCTAAAGCTGTACCCAACACTCCCCCCCTCCAGGTAATTGGATAGCTCCTTGTCATGCTAATAAGGTTCCTCTGGACTGCAAAGGCCCATCTTGTTCTTAACTTTATAGAGTCAGCATTCATACACACAGATCTATGACCAAGCGAGCACCAAGAAACTATTTTCAGTTGATAGGAAAAATGCCCAAATCAGATGCCTAATATAGCACAAGAAACAAGTTAGAAACAATAGGTTTTTCTGTAAACTTTCCACAAGAATATCACACCTAAAAACATGTCTAGTGACCAAGAAGATAAGTTTACTGCCAGTAGGCGTGAAAAGTTACTTTAGAATCTGACGTTTCTTATGGCTCAGTGGAACCAAGATACTCATTACTCATAATAACTCAGTAATTATATAGTGCCAGCTATGACTCTGGACAAAGCTCTCGGTTAAACTCTTCCACACTGACTGCACTTTCCTACATGGAGGGCCTTCAGTAAGTAAGTGTTCCTGACATGCCGTGGATGGTGTGCATCGAGCCCTACAAATTGATTGTAGTTCTTGTTTTTTTCTCCATATTACAGTTGAACTCTTGGCTTAATCTTTTTGCATGGAGCCTGCATACCGAACCTCCTTTTTTTTTTTTTTTTTTTTATTAATACTGCCACAAGCTCATTACTGCACCATTTTTAATTTTTTCTTTCAAGTGTACACCCTCCTGAGTTTCAGATAATTAAAATGAGATTAAGAAAATGTAAAGTGATTCCTGAAAGTATTATAAGATTGTTTAGGCATTAAAGCCCTGTTATTAAAGTCTCATGTGCCCTATATTGGGTCTATGGGATTTTTTTTTGCACAGCTACTGCCATTTTGAGATCATACAGTGGGGAAAAGAAGTATAGGATACATTGTCGACTTCCCACCTACAAAAAATATAGTGAGGTCTAACTTTTATCATAGGTAAACTAACATACAAGCACTCAACTATTGTTTATTAGGTTTACCTGTCCAATAGGAAAGGGTCCAGATATTGTATGTATGATCTAACATAATATATTATATATCTTTGGACTAATGACCTCAACAACATAGTGACACTGGAAGAACACTAAGATAATGATTGTGATTCCTGCATCATTGTTCCCAGGATCCTGGAAGCAATTTCTAGACATTAAGAAGTCCTTTACTCTCCCCCATCCACTTTCTCCTAGATTAATAGCAGATTGTGGCCACATTGCGGCTTTATCTGCACACCATATTAGTGCCAATGATGGAAGGCAGAATGCACGCTTACAGGAATCACTGCCGTCCAGATCAAAGACATTAGCTTCAACATGCTGCTGTCGTAAAACTATATCTGATATTGAGGCATATCAATTTCTACTCATGACAAATGTGTTATTCTGGCTTGTGGCATCTTTACTTACAGAAGTTATCTAATGCCTGCACTTGATATTCCTATGCAACAATGAAATGACATAAGGCAAGAGATCGGATAACTAGTGGCTGACTCGTCCGTATGGATGAGACGGCAACTTCATTCTGATAATCCAGGGGCCAAAGGTAATGATAGAAGTCAGACCTATTAAAGGGGTTCTCCATGTATTTATTTTTAATACTGGCAGCCTATCCTTATCTTAGAGAGGAGGGAGTCTGACTTTTTGCTCCTCAGGCATCTGTAGGTGATGTGGTGCTCCTGTGAGTCTTGTGTCTACGGTACACCACCATGCTGGACATTCAGTAGTGGCACGACTGGACATCACGGCTTTGCCCCTTAATCTGTTCCCCATTGATCTGATACGGTTGGCCGAAACTAAGGCTAGTCCAGCCATTTTGAAAAAAAATATATATGGAAAACTCCTTTAAGTTTGTACACAGCAGGAACAACTGTATAAAATGCTCTATAATGTAAGCCCCCCCGCTCAGGCAGCGGAAATATAGCGGGGGTCCCATGTCCACATAGGCCTGACACATTCATTAAGGCTATGTGTACTGGGGGTCAATTTGAGGTCAAGCTATTAATGTTACTGTAAGTAAAAAGCAGTCAGATCTGGTTCTGACTGGCTTTTTGCCCGCCTAAAATTTGATTGTTTGATTGGTTGTCAATCAGTTGCTGGGCAGAAATTGGCATTATATATATCTGAGCGCCGGCGTTGGAGACTCAGTTCGCCGGCGCTTGAAGAAAAGAAGAGACCTCACCGTGGGATGGAGAAGCTTGTGCAGGAGCTGCTATCAAGAGCCGGCGGAGAGGACGGAGAGGACTGGCTGAGGAGCTGCTTGGCTATGAAACCTCCATTAGCAGCCTCCGAAGCCGTCGCTCCTCCTCCGGTCCCAGAGCTTGTCGTGCCTGCTGCGGGTGAAGAAATGAGAGCTCCGGCGGCTGTGAGCCCTCCAGGGAGGACCAGAAGACAGAAGGCGGCGTCCTCGACAGCTCCGTCTCCTGTGGCATCCAGATCCGGTCTGTCGGAGGCAAGCAGGAAGTCACGCCGCCGCATCATCAGGAGTGGCCGGAAGAGCTAGAAAAGGCACTGGCCGTAAAAGCGCTGTGGTGCCCTTCTCCGCTGGCGCCCGGTCCGCTCCTGCATCTGCTGCACGGGGCTCGAGGTCCGCTCTGCCCCCCCTGTCATCCGACGAAGAGGAGGATCGCGATCCAGGACTCGCCAGGCGACCGCGCTCGCCCCCTGCTTCGGGCTGGAGAGCAAGCTGTGAAAGAGGAGGAAGACCGGACGACCGACCTGCGAGGGGTGAGACCTGTAATGTCCCTATGTCTGTCCCTCAGAACCAGTTAAGGGACTTAAGTCCGTAGTAGCCGAAGCATTAAGCGAGGCTAATAGCTCACCTCGGGTAGCGGCTTCTCCTGCGCCGTTTCGCTCTGAAGCTCCTGCTGTTAGTATGCCTCCTTTGAATCCTTTCAAGGAGGCCTTAACTTGTGAGCTTTCCCCACTGGGATTCCATATGAGCCCCTCAGTTAAGGAGCTCATTTGGAACAGTCAATTTGTCGATCTGTTTTCATTGTTACCAAGTAGGGATCATGCCCCTAAATCAGAGAGGAAAGATGATAAATCTGAACATGATGACCCTAAACGAAATGTTAGGTCCTTTAATAACTGGGTCCAGGCGTTTGCCATCTATGCTTCCGTGTTGGGAGAGAAATCTCCTAACCTTTGTAGTAGTCTCTTCCAACACGTGGACATTATTTTGGAAGCTTACAGAAATTTTGGTGGCTCCGCATGGCTCAGTTATGATGAGGCATTTAGACATAAGCTGTCAGTTCACCCTGAAGTAAAATGGGGCTCCAAAGATATTGGTTTATGGATCAATCTGATGCTTCCCATGAGGAATGCTGGTATTAGGCAGCCTTCTGCTTCAGTCACCAAAAAAGGTGTTTGTTTTGCTTATAATGATTCTTTCTGTAAGTGGAACAATAGTTGCCGTTTTCGGCATGAATGTTCTTTCTGTGGGAATTCCCACTCAATGTCCAAATGTTTTAAAAAGCAGGCTGCCCAGCAATCCTCTAAGGAACCAATTTCAAAGGGCTCAATCGCCAGTGAGGCTGGAAAAAATGGTCCACTGGCTAAGCAAATACCCAGACAGGGAGATCAGTAAGTTACTATATGACGGTTTTTCCTTTGGTTTTCATGTTCCTGGATTTGAAGGCTCTGGCTGTGTTAAGAATCTCCCGTCCATCTCTGAATTTCCTGATGTCGCTAGGGAAAAATATTTTTTTCTGAAATTGAATTAGGCAGAGTCGCCGGCCCCTTTTTGTCCCCCCCATTTGTAAATTTTCGCTTATCCCCCCTGGGTATTGTTCCCAAAAAGGAGCCTGGTTCTTTCCGTATGATTCACCACTTATCTTATCCAGTGGGCCAGTCATTGAATGATGAGGTGGATAAGTCAATGTGTTCGGTCACCTACTCTTCATTTGACGGCGCTCTCTGGATATGCTGAGAAAATTCGGCCCTAATGCCCTTACGGCCAAATCAGACATTTAATCTGCCTTCAGACTTCTCCAAGTTCATCCGGGGGGGTTTAATTCATTGGGTTTTCATTTTGATGACTGCTTCTTTTTTGACAAATGTCTCCCTATGGGTTTTTCTCTGTCCTGTTTTTATTTTGAGAATTTTTCCCGTTTTTTGCATTGGGTACTGGAATCTAACGGTTGTGAAGCAGGTATTTTACACTATTTGGATGACTTCCTTTTTGTTGGCCCATCACAATCTATGTCTTGCGAAAGTACTCTTTCTAGGTTTCTTGATTTGTGCGCATTTTTTGGAGTTCCAATTGCCCACGAGAAAACTGTAGGCCCTACGTGCAGCATTGAATTTTTGGGCATTACGATTGACTCGGCAAAAATGGAAACCATTCTGCCTCGGGAAAAAATTGACAGGCTTCGGAGTTCCCTGGAAAACATATTAAAGAAAGAAAAAAATCACTCTTAAAGGGACTCTGTCACCTGAATTTGGCAGGACTGGTTTTGGGTCATATGGGCGGAGTTTTCGGGTGTTTGATTCACCCTTTCCTTACCCGCTGGCTGCATGCTGGCCGCAATATTGGATTGAAGTTCATTCTCTGTCCTCCATAGTACATGCCTGCGCAAAGCAATCTTGCCTTGAGCAGGCGTGTACTATGGAGGACAATGAATGAACTTCAATCCAATATTGCAGCCAGCATGCAGCCAGCGGGTAAGGAAAGGGTGAATCAAACACCCGAAAACTCCGCCCATATGACCCAAAACCAGTCCCGCCAAATTCAGGTGACAGGTTCCCTTTAAGGAACTTCAGTCCCTGTTTGGGCTACTGAACTTTGCTTTAAGGGTTATTCCGATTGGCAGGGTTTTTTCCAGGTCACTTTACGAAGCTACTAGGGGGTATTCTTCTCCTAATTCTCATATCAGATTGTGTTCTGACGTAAAAGAGGACGCTGGAATCTGGCTGTCATTTTTAGCGAATTTTAATGGCAGATCAATAATCCAATCTCCTTTTGTCTCTTCGGATTTTATTCCCCTCGCTTTTTCTTCAGATGCCGGTCTAGGTGTAGCTTGTTTGTTTCAATCTCATTGGGTTTGTCTGGATTGGCCTGTTGAATGGGTTTCTAAAAAATTGAACAAGAACCCTTTTATTACTGAACTCGTGTCAATCTTCCTATGTACTTTCTTATGGGGCCGGGAGTTGCGAAATTCCAGGGTTCTACTGCATTCCGCGAATCAGGCAGTAATTTTTTCAATCAATACCCTGTCATCCAAAAATGTGTTTGCAGCCAAAATATTGAGAAAATTGGTTTTGGAATGTTTGAACTGCAATATCTGGTTAAAAGCAGTATCGGGAGGTAGTAAAGTTAATCATTTAGCTGATCTTATATTACATCATCAGTGGCTTGATTTTTACCTACAGGTCCCAATGGCAGACAAAGGCGTACGATTGCCCCCTTTCAATTCAGGACCTGATTCCGGTATAATCCCTTATTTTATTCAGAATTCTTTATCAAACAGATCATGGGCTGATTACTCAGCTGCATGGAAGAAGCGGGTTGATTTTTCCGTACTTTGCGGTTTTGACGCCTCTGTTCCTGACCCGACTTCAGCTTTGAAATTTGCAGAGTCTCTGGTCAAACAAGGCTCATCTTACTCCGCAATAGCCAAAAGCTTTGCGGGAGTCTCTTTCTTTTTGAAATTGAATGGCGGTACTGCGTTAACGGAATTTTTCTTAGTAAAGCAGTTTTTGAAGGGCCTGAAAAGAGAAAGGTTTTTTCCGGACTCAAGGTGCCCTATTTCTATTTCTTTGTTGATAGACATTTGTTCAGCCCTTACGCACGTTTGTAAGAACTATGAGGAAGCACTTCTGTTTAATTCCATATTTTCTATCGCCTTTTTCGGGGCACTGAGGGTTGGTGAAGTAGTGTCAGCCAAGAAATCTGTTTCATCCGGGCTCTTGCTCTCAGATGTCAGAATTTTTGAATCATTTCTTCTTCTGTTTATTAGGAAGTCTAAAACAGACCAGCTGGGGAGGGGATCTGAACTAAGATTGAATTCGTTCCCTGATTCTAAAATTTGTCCTGTCGCTAATCTGTCAAAATGGTTTACAGTTAGGCCTTCGGCTCAAGGCTCCCTATTTATTCATAGAGATTCTTCCCCTGTGACGGTCTTTCAATTTAATTTTATTTTGAAGAAGTGTTTGGCATTTTTGGGTAAAAGTCATCTCAAAATTACTTCCCATTCTTTCAGAATAGGAGCGGCTACAGAAGCCTCAAGAGCCGGCTTATCTGATAATAGAATTAAGAAAATGGGAAGCTGGGAGTCGAAAAGATTCAAAATTTATGTTCGTCCTGATTTATATCCCGATTAATTTTTCATTTCTCTTATACCCTGCAGTTATTTGGATCGTTGGGCATTCATTTGTCTTCTGGGCTCAGAAGAGGGCCAGCCTTCGATCATTCTGAAAATCTGTCATTCCATTCTTCTAAAGTTCAAGTCTTTTGGCACGGCATTCGTGGCTTGAAATGGCCTTCTTTGGTTTGCGAGGTAAAGAGTTGTTTGGAGAAGTTCCCTTATCCGGATTTAATTGTAGTGCATCTCGCCGGGAATGATTTAGGAAGAATCAACACTTTAAATTTACTGGCCATTATGCGGTCAGATCTTACTTATTTGAGACAGACTTTTCCGTTGTCTTGTGTTGTTTTTTCTGAGATCATTCCCAGGCGTGCTTGGCACTGTAGTCAGCTTTCATTTTTGGATAAAATCCGGAAGAGGGTTAATTTCTCCATGAAGAAATTTTTACCTCTTATTTCGGGGTTTTCTTTTAGACATACAGACTTGGAAGGTTTTTTGCCAGGAATGTTTAGAAGTGATTTGGTTCATTTGTCCGATATCGGACTTGATATATTTAATCTTAATATGGGCAATATAATCGAAAAATTGCTGTGTGGTTTGGGGGGGGGGGGGGGGGCCCTCGACTCTGAGTCTTGGCCTTTTGGGTAAAAATCACTCAACTTTGGGTGGATTTGGTTTCTGGAAGTTTATGGACATTTTGGACTTATTAATTTATGGATATTAATTTATTGGTTATTTAATTAATTGGATTTTGTAACCCAAAATAAAACCTCACGGCCATTTTATTCCAACCAATTAAAGGTGTCTTGTGTTTATTATAGTAGTCCAACCATTAAAGGGTCTTGTGTTTATTATAGTAGTAGGCCTTATGGGGACATGTAAGCCCCCCCGCTCAGGCAGCGGAAATATAGCGGGGGTCCCATGTCCACATAGGCCTGACACATTCATTAAGGCTATGTGTACTGGGGGTCAATTTGAGGTCAAGCTATTAATGTTACTGTAAGTAAAAAGCAGTCAGATCTGGTTCTGACTGGCTTTTTGCCCGCCTAAAATTTGATTGTTTGATTGGTTGTCAATCAGTTGCTGGGCAGAAATTGGCATTATATATATCTGAGCGCCGGCGTTGGAGACTCAGTTCGCCGGCGCTTGAAGAAAAGAAGAGCCCGCCCTCCCTCCCTTTATGTTTTCATTCACCTGTCGTTTGGTTTTATTTGTGGGTAAAAATCACTCAACTTTGGGTGGATTTGGTTTCTGGAAGTTTATGGACATTTTGGACTTATTAATTTATGGATATTAATTTATTGGTTATTTATTTAATTAATTGGATTTTGTAACCCAAAATAAAACCTCACGGCCATTTTATTCCAACCAATTAAAGGTGTCTTGTGTTTATTATAGTAGTCCAACCATTAAAGGGTCTGGTGTTTATTACAGTAGTAGGCCTTATGGGGACATGAACAAGACAAGAGTCCGTCTGATAACTTCTTTTGGTGTTGACACAAAGACGTAAAAAAAATGATAAACACCACGAATAAAAAACAGCTATTCTTGTTTCTGTATTTATAAGTGGCAGTCATGGACAGGAATGCAAATTTGTACGCAAGTATCTTTGCACGTCTTAAAGACCAATGACATTGATTTTCAGTAGAGGACTCCGTCACTTCAACTTTTCAAGTCCACCCAGGACCTTCATCAGACCATAAAATCAAGAATAGAAGACCAAATCAACCATGAGACATCATCAGGTAGTGATGAGATCACGATCTGTATCATACGTCGCTCCCTTATGCTGGACTTTATGGTCTAACGAAATTATGACAAACGGTCACACTATGTACAGAAATTAGCAGTGAATTTGCAGAGAATTATCCAGTTTGGATTGTGGTGAATGCCATTTTTGCGCTATGTGAATTCCTTCCTCTAACCATATAACACATGCAAGCTACAGCTAAAGGTTATCATTAGGGTTGAGCGAAACGGGTCGTTCATTTTCAAAAGTCGCCGACTTTTGGCAAAGTCGGGTTTCATGAAACCCGATCCGACCCCTATGCGGGGTCGGCCATGCGGTACGCGACTTTCGCGCCAAAGTCGCGTTTCAATGACGCGAAAAGCGCCATTTCTCAGCCAATGAAGGTAAACGCAGAGTGTGGGCAGCGTGATGACATAGGTCCTGGTCCCCACCATCTTAGAGAAGAGCATTGCAGTGATTGGCTTGCTGTCTGCGGCGTCACAGGGGCTATAAAGGGGAGTTCCCGCCGACCGCCATGTTACTGCTGCTGATCTGAGCTTAGGGAGAGGTTGCTGCCGCTTCGTCAGAAGCAGGGATAGCGTTAGGCAGGGTCCATTAACCACAAAACCGCTTGTGCTGTAGCGATTTCCACTGCCCAACACCACCTTCGGTGTGCAGGGACAGTGGAAGCTACATTTTTTTTTTTTTTCCCCCTCAGCGCTGTAGCTCATTGGGCTGCCCTAGAAGGCTCCCTGATAGCTGCATTGCTGTGTGTACGCCGCTGTGCAAACCAACTGCTTTTTTCAAAGCACAAATCCTCTTGTTCCTTCCTTTCTGCACAGCTATCTTTTTGGTTTGTACACACTTTTTATTTAATTTGTGCATCAGTCCACTCCTTATTGCTGCCTGCCATACCTGGCTGAGATTACTGCAGGGAGATAGTAATTGAAGGACACTCCCTGTTTTTTTTTTTTTTTGTGGGAGATTAAGATTGACATTTCTGCTAGAGTGCCATCCCTGTCTGTGTCATCTCTCACTCAGTGGGCCATAGAAAGCCTATTTATTTTTTTGCTTGATTTGGGTTATAAAATCTACCTGAAAAAATCACTACATCAATCAGTGGGAGAAAAATATTGGCCTCAGGGCTTGTGTGCCACTCCTGACTCCTGTGTGCATCATCACTCACTCAGTGGGCCATAGAAAGCCCATTTTTTTTTTTTTTTTGCTTTATTTGGGTTCTAAATTCTACCTGAAAAAAATCAATAAATCAATCAGTGGGAGATTAATATTGGCCTTTGGGCTTGTGTGCCAGTCCTAAGCGTGCCATCTCTCTCTCTCAGATAGTGGGCCATAGAAAGCCCATTTATTTTTTATTTTTTTATTGGGTTTATAAATTTTCCCTGGAAAAAAAAAAAAAAAGTGGGAGATTAATATTGCCCTTTCTGCTTGTGTGCCAGTCTTGACTCCTGGGTGTGCCATCTCTCTCTCTCTCCAATTGTGGGCCATAGAAAGCCTATTATTTTTTTAGCTTGATTTGGGTTCCAAAATCTACCTGAAAAAATCACTACATCAATCAGTGGGAGATAAATATTGGCCTCTGGGCTTGTGTGCCACTCCTGACTCCTGTGTGCGTCATCTCTCACTCAGTGGGCCATAGAAAGCCTTTTTTTGTTTTATTTGTTTTCTAAATTCTCCCTGAAAAAATCATTTTATTTTCTTTGGTTTCTAAATTCTTCCTGAAAAAATCATTTTATTCTATTTTTTTTTTTTTCCTAAAGTCTCCCTGAAAAAAAAAAAAATCAAATCAGTGGGAGATTAATATTTACATTTGTGCTTCAGTGACAGTCCTGCGTGTGTGGCATCTCTCTCATTTGTTGCCACCAACAACAGAGTGTGTAACATTGTGCCTGATTTTCGTTGTGGTCTCACTCACCTGTAAAGGGGTAGCTAAATCATACTGAAGTTATAGCTCACCGTGTAATTTGTGTGACAGCAACAAATACCGTTAGTTTGTTTACGTTTTTAAAACAATGAGGAAGTATGGTGGAAGAGGTCGTGGCCGGGGGCGTTCATTGTCAGCTGGTAATGAGGGTAGTGGTAGTGGTGGAGCATCAGCTGGTCGTGGGAAAAAAAATATTGCACCTAAGTCTGGAGCTGTGGAGCCAGGTTCGTCGTCTGGCTACACAAGGCCTCGAACGCTCCCTTTTCTGGGAGTAGGAAAACCGCTTTTAAAGCCGGAGCAGCAAGAGCAAGTTTTGGCTTATCTTGCTGACTCAGCCTCTAGCTCTTTTGCCTCCTCTCGTGAAACTGGTAAATGTCAAAGCAGCGCGTCGTTAGTGGATGTTCACGGTCAGGGACAAGTCGCTTCCTTGTCCTCTTCAGCAAAAACAACAATAGAGAAGAATGCAGCAGGCGACACAACGGGTTACTCCATGGAGCTCTTTACACATACCGTCCCTGGCTTAGAAAGTGAAGCAGTTAACAGTCCATGCCCATTACAAGTTGAATCTGACATGGAGTGCACTGATGCACAGCCACAGCCAGACTACTATGCTGGTCCTTTGACTCAGACCACAACATTGCCCTCGCAGGGTGCTGATCAAGAATCAGACCCTGATGAGACTATGTTGCCCCATCACGAACGCTATACCACCGACCGACACGGTGACACAGACGAAGTTGCACACGAGCTACAAAAGAGGTAATAGATGACCCAGTTCTTGACCCCGATTGGCAGCCATTGGGGGAACAGGGTGCAGGCGGCAGCAGTTCTGAAGCGGAGGAGGAGGGGCTGCAGCAGGCATCAACATCACAACAGGTTCCATCTGCCGGGCCCGTATCTTGCCCAAAACGCGTGGCAAAGCTAAAACCTGTTGGAGGACAGCGTGGCCATCCGGTTAAAGCTCAGTCTGCAATGCCTGAAAAGGTATCCGATGCTAGAAAGAGTGCAGTCTGGCATTTTTTTAAACAACATCCAATTGATCAGCGCAAAGTCATCTGTCAAAAATGTTCAACTACCTTAAGCAGAGGACAGAATCTGAAAAGTCTCAATACAAGTTGCATGCATAGACATTTAACCACCATGCATTTGCAAGCCTGGACTAACTACCAAAAGTCCCTTAAGGTTGTAGCACCCTCGGCCAATGAAGCTAGTCAGCAACGCAACATCCCTTCCGGCAGTGTAGGGCCACCATTTTCCGCACCACCTGCAGTATCTGTGCAGGTTTCTTTGCCAGGCCAAAGCCGTCAGGGTCAGGGAATCACCAGTTTCGTAGTAGGAAACACTGCATCTAGGGCACCGGTGGCAACAATACCATCTCCCACCGTCTCTCAGTCTGCCATGTCCACCGGCACCCCCGCTAGTTCCACGATCTCCAGCTCTCCAGTCCAGCTCACCCTACATGAGACTATGGTTAGAAAAAGGAAGTACTTAGCCTCGCATCCGCGTACACAGGGTTTGAACGCACACATAGCTAGACTAATCTCGTTAGAGATGATGCCCTACCGGTTAGTTGAAAGCGAAGCTTTCAAAGCCCTGATGGACTACGCTGTACCACGCTACGAGCTACCCAGTCGACACTTTTTTTCCAGAAAAGCCATCCCAGCCCTCCACCAGCATGTTAAAGAGCGCATCGTCCATGCACTCAGGCAATCTGTGAGCACAAAGGTGCACCTGACAACAGATGCATGGACCAGTAGGCATGGCCAGGGACGTTACGTGTCCATCACGGCACACTGGGTAAATGTGGTGGATGCAGGGTCCACAGGGGACAGCAAGTTTGGGACAGTTCTGCCTAGCCCACGGTCTAGGAAACAATTGGCTGTAGCCGTTCGCACCCCCTCCTCCTCCTCTTCGTCCTCCTGCAGAAGCGAGAGCTCGTCCACAGACCGCAGTCGCACAACCACTCCATCCGCAGCTGCCACTGTTGCACACCAGGTCTCCCATTATGGGGCAGCTACTGGCAAACGTCAGCAGGCTGTATTGGCTATGAAGTGTTTGGGCGACAACAGACACACCGCGGAAGTTCTGTCCGAGTTCTTGCAGAAAGAAACGCAGTCGTGGCTGGGCACTGTAGATCTTGAGGCAGGCAAGGTAGTGAGTGATAACGGAAGGAATTTCATGGCTGCCATCTCCCTTTCCCAAGTGAAACACATTCCTTGCCTGGCTCACACCTTAAACCTGGTGGTGCAGTGCTTCCTGAAAAGTTATCCGGGGTTATCCGACCTGCTCCTCAAAGTGCGTGGACTTTGCTCACATATCCGCCGTTCGCCCGTACACTCCAGCCGTATGCAGACCTATCAGCGTTCTTTGAACCTTCCCCAGCATCGCCTAATCATAGACGTTGCAACAAGGTGGAACTCAACACTGCACATGCTTCAGAGACTGTGTGAACAGAGGCGGGCTGTTATGTTTTTGTGGGAGGATACACATACACGGGCAGGCAGTAGGATGGCAGACATGGAGTTGTCAGGTGTGCAGTGGTCGAAGATTCAAGACATGTGTCAAGTCCTTCAGTGTTTTGAGGAATGCACACGGCTGGTTAGTGCAGACAACGCCATAATAAGCATGAGCATCCCCCTAATGCGTCTGCTGATGCAAAGTTTGACGCACATAAAGGATCAGGCGTCTGCAGCTGAGGAAGAGGAAAGCCTTGATGACAGTCAGCCATTGTCTGGCCAGGGCAGTGTACAGGACGAGGTAGCGGGCGAAGAGGAGGAGGAGGACGAGGAGGATGATGGGGATGATTATATTTTTAATGAGGAAGCTTTTCCGGGGCCACTGGAAATTGGTGGCGCGGCAAGGCCGGGTTCTGGTTTTTTGAGGGACACAAGTGACGTGGATTTGCCTGAAACTGCCCCTCAACCAAGCACAACCGCAGATTAGAGAACTGGAACTTTGGCCCACATGGCGGATTATGCCTTACGTATCCTCAAAAGGGACACACGCATAACTAAAATGATGAATGATGACGATTACTGGTTGGCCTGCCTCCTTGATCCTCGCTATAAAGGCAAATTGCAAAATATAATGCCACATGAGAACTTGGAACTAATATTAGCAACCAAACAATCAACTCTTGTTGACCGTTTGCTTCTGGCATTCCCTGCACACAGCGCCCGTGATCGTTCTCACACGAGCTGCAGGGGCCAGCAGACCAGAGGAGTTAGAGGGGCAGAAATCAGAAGTGGCGTTGGCCAGAGGGGTTTTCTGACCAGGTTGTGGAGTGATTTTGCTATGACCGCAGACAGGACAGGTACTGCAGCATCAATTCAAAGTGACAGGAGACAACATTTGTCCAGTATGGTTACAAACTATTTTTCATCCCTTATCGATGTTCTCCCTCAACCGTCATTCCCATTTGATTACTGGGCATCAAAATTAGACACCTGGCCAGAATTGGCAGAATATGCATTGCAGGAGCTTGCTTGCCCGGCAGCTAGTGTCCTATCAGAAAGAGTATTCAGTGCTGCAGGTTCAATACTAACAGAAAAAAGGACTCGTCTGGCTACCCAAAATGTAGATGATCTAACCTTCATTAAAATGAACCACAACTGGATTTCGAAATCTTTTGCCCCACCTTGCCCGGCTGACACCTAGCTTTCCTATGAAAAGGTCTTGCCTGTGGACTATTCTGAATGCCTTTTCCAATCTCGTAATTTTCTGCACCTGATTGTCCAGCATACGACATGTTTACACCTCAATAAATGGCCAAACTCCCCACACGGGGCCGTGGTATCGACACTTGGCGACAGCACCCGTGAGAGTGCAGTTTGTCTGAAGAGGTGGGTGAGCCCGCTTTTGGTCGACGGCACTACCACTGGGTCCCTCCTAGTACAATAAAGTGTCTCTGGCGGTGGTGGTGCGCACCCAACGTCAGACACACCGTTGTAATATGAGGGGCCCTGGGCCTGTACCGCCGGCCACAAGACAGTTTCCCCCCACCTCAGCTCAAACAGTGCTCTACCACTTGCAAAATTATCTCACAGCTCCACCAATGTTTAGTCTATGCGCTGACATCCTTCAATGCCTGCCACTGACAATACCATTGTATTGACATTTTTGTTATGTTAGGCCTTCGATGCCTGTCTGCGGTCACTCCTTCCACTAGGCCTCCACTGACCACACCACTGCTGCCCGTGTACCCCTGTAACCAATTTAGAATTGCCTACAGCCATGTGTTATTATTTTAGGCCTTCGATGCCTGTCTGCGGTCACTCCTTCCACTAGGCCTCCACTGACCACACCACTGCTGCCCGTGTACCCCTGGAACCAACATCAGAAAATATAAAAATAAGTATTTTGCTTATAAAAAAGAAAATACTGGAGAGATATCAAATGCAGACATTTTAACATTAAAAACCAACACATACAACAAAAATCTGGTACAGTACTAAAAATGGCCACCAGCTACAATAACTTTCTCCTGCAAGTAGTTAACTGAAAGGTTTTTTCAATTTTAAACACAGATATGGCATCCACCGAGTGTTGTCCTGTCGCGTCTTCTTTATATTATTGCCAAGAAGATGCAAAACAATGAAAATAATAAAATCATTATTTACCAAAAAAATAGAGTAAGTCAAAACCACATTGCAAATAAACATTCATTACAAATAAAGAAGCAGGGCGCGTCCGAGGGTGAGTATATACCTAATAAGAATATAATCACCCTCGGACGCGCCCTGCTTCTTTTCGACAGCCTTCCTTCCTAAGAATCAGCCCTTCCGTGGTGTAGAGAGAGGGTTTGTTACACTCCAAGGTGTTCCCCAGGTTGCCTTTCCTGAGCTTCGATCTTCCGGCTCTCGTTTAGTAGTTGTTGGAAACTACGCTGCATTGGGCCTACAAATTGGGTATGGGGTGTAGAGAGATGGTGTGTTCCACTCCAAGGTGTTCCCCAGGTTGCCTTTCCTGAGCTTCGATCTTCCGGCTCTCGTTTAGTAGTTGTTGGAAACTACGCTGCATTAGGCCTACAAATTGGGTATGGGGTGTAGAGAGATGGTGTGTTCCACTCCAAGGTGTTCTCCAGGTTGCCTTTCCTGAGCTTCGATCTTCCGGCTCTCGTTTAGTAGTTCTTGGAAACTACACTGCATTAGGCCTACAAATTGGGTATGGGGTGTAGAGAGATGGTGTGTTCCACTCCAAGGTGTTCTCCAGGTTGCCTTTCCTGAGCTTCGATCTTCCGGCTCTCGTTTAGTAGTTGTTGGAAACTACGCTGCATTGGGCCTACAAATTGGGTATGGGGTGTAGAGAGATGGTGTGTTCCACTCCAAGGTGTTCCCCAGGTTGCCTTTCCTGAGCTTCGATCTTCCGGCTCTCGTTTAGTAGTTCTTGGAAACTACACTGCATTAGGCCTACAAATTGGGTATGGGGTGTAGAGAGATGGTGTGTTCCACTCCAAGGTGTTCCCCAGGTTTCCTCGCCAATGCTTCGATCTTCATGCTCTCGTTTAGTAGTTGTTGGAAACTACACTGCATTAGGCCTACAAATTGGGTATGGGGTGTAGAGAGATGGTGTGTTCCACTCCAAGGTGTTCTCCAGGTTGCCTTTCCTGAGCTTCGATCTTCCGGCTCTCGTTTAGTAGTTCTTGGAAACTACACTGCATTAGGCCTACAAATTGGGTATGGGGTGTAGAGAGATGGTGTGTTCCACTCCAAGGTGTTCTCCAGGTTGCCTTTCCTGAACTTCTATCTTCAGGCTCTCATTAAATTGTGGTTAAACGGAACAACTGCATTTGGCGTACTAGTTGGTTTGGGGCCTACTATCGGTGTGTGCCACTCCTTGCTGTTCTCCTGGTTTCCTGTCCTGAAATTCCGTTTTCAGGCGCTCGTTAAGTAGTTGTTAATGTTAGACTGCATTTGGCCTACTAGTTGGGTTGGGGCCTACTATCGGTGTCTGCCACTCCTTGCTGTTCTCCTCCACTGAACAAAGCTGTGCCGCCTGTTTACTACGGTTGCCAATTTTGAACTGCATTTCGACTACTTACTGATTTGGGCCTACTCTCTGTGTCAGCCTCTCATTCCAGTTGTCCTCCACTGCAATGCCCCCTGGTTATTCCTGTGTTACCAATTTTGAACTGCATTTAGCCAACTTTATTCTTTGGGCCTATATCTGTGTTTCCTCCTCATCCTGCCCATTGCCCAGCCAGTGATAGATGAGTCTGCTGGTACATTGACCCATAACGCAACATTCCCCGTGCACGCTACACAACAACATTGTGACCCTGCTGAAAGTCAGGTTGCTCTTCCCGCATACCATACCACCTTACACGGGGACAAAGAGGAAGGTGCAGATGAAAGTGCAGGTTCCTTCATCAGGTGGGGGGAGGAATACTAGTTGGCGACATCACTGGCACAGGGCCTCTCATAGTACGCAAAAGTGTTGCTGCCGGTGGGAGGCGCCCCCGCCGTGCAAACACACCGCTGTACTTTGAGGGGCCCTGTGCCAGTGCCAATGCCAACGAGTGGGCCCCCCCTGCTTGCTCAGGTTCACAGCACTTGCAAAGTTGAAATACTTACCTCTCCCTGCTCCACTGCCGTGACGTGGTCCAGATTTCCTGGGCCCACTAATTACTTGAACCAGCCCTACCCACCACAACTTTAGCCAAATGACCCCCAATTTCAAATGCCTTCCAATTATTATAAGGTAAATTACGCTTGACAAGCTTCATTAAGAAGAATGGATGGTTTTGACATTAAAATGGGCACTCTAGGTGTTTTCCTGGCCCCCACTCACTGCCGACTATGCTGCCCCATTGACTTGCATTGGGTTTCGTGTTTCGGTCGATCCCGACTTTACGTCATAATCGGCCGATTTCACTCGACCCGACTTTTGAGATAGTCGGGTTTCGCGAAACCCGGCTCGACTCTAAAAAGGTCAAGGTCGCTCAACTCTAGTTATCATTTTTTATTAAGAAAAAAAAACCCAAAAAACGATAGCAGAAGCATTTTATAATCGCATTATAAATAAAATGCACTAAGCAATATACAAGGTGTCTAAAGATATTAAACAAGTACTTTGGTTATTGGTTTCATTACCAAGCCTGTGTTAATGTATATGTAGTTTAGTGCTGGTGTACTAATAAACTCATCGATCGCCATCTTCCCCCATTTCCAGCACCGATCTGGTCCTCTTCCGAGTCATGTGACCGCTCCTCCCACTGTCCAGACCACACTGGGGGTCTATGTGATCCAAAGTCACTTTTACAATGCTCCATAGACTTGCACTGTAAGAGACTTCCGGTTCAGACTGAGTGCAGTGTGATTGAAACTGGTGATTGTGGAGTATATTAGCACACCGACATTAACATATACAGATGTTTAGGGAATATTAAGTAAACGTAACGGCAGTGACCAAGGGTCAGATCCAGAAATACCTACACTCTTCACTCTCCACTGCTGCATAGTTTCCCTTTTCTTTGAAGCTAATGTTACCCAGATGGAGAATTCCTGCTACAAGCTGCAGCACCATAGCTTGCTCTTCGGCAAAGATACCAATGACACTCATTGCATGCTGTAGGAAGCAAACGAGAAATGTTATAGGGATTAGCTGATCCTAGTATCAAATCATATATATTTTGTATATACATTTTCTTCACTGCACTAAAGCAGGGGGGGACTGCTGGTTGTACTATGAACCATGGTTTCCTGGTCTTTTTTCCAGGAAACTAGTTTAGCTTAATCCCCAGAAGTTCACACTGAACACATCATCCCCTTTACAATTTCTCATGTATGAAATAAGGGTTTTCCCATGTTACATATGATAGTTGGTACTCTACTCATATTGACCTTAATGGTGAAAGTTTTGCATTAACACTGCTAACTTATTTTATTGTTGGCATCAATGTCCTAACCAGTTGACCAGGTAGGCTGAGTAAAGTACAGTCATGGCCAAAAATATTGACACCCCTGCAATTCTGTCAAATAATACTCATTTTCTTCCTGAAAATGATTGCAAACACATTCTTTGGTATTATCTTCATTTGTCTTAAATGAAAAAACACAAAAGAGAATGAAGCAAAAAGCAAAACATTGATCATTTCACACAAAACTCCAAAAATGGGCCAGACAAAAGTATTGGCACCCTCAGCCTAATACTTGGTTGCACAACCTTTAGCCAAAATAACTGCGACCAACCGCTTCCGGTAACCATCAATGAGTTTCTTACAATGCTCTGCTGGAATTTTAGACCATTCTTTGGCAAACTGCTCCAGGTCCCTGATATTTGAAGGGTGCCTTCTCCAAACTGCCATTTTTCGATCTCGCCACATGTGTTCTATGGGATTCAGGTCTGGACTCATTGCTGGCCACCTTAGAAGTCTCCAGTGCTTTCTCTCAAACCATTTTCTAGTGCTTTTTGAAGTGTGTTTTGGGTCATTGTCCTGCTGGAAGACCCATGACCTCTGAGGGAGACCCAGCTTTCTCACACTGGGCCCTACATTATGCTGCAAAATTTGTTGGTAGTCTTCAGACTTCATAATGCCATGCACACGGTCAAGCAGTCCAGTGCCAGAGGCAGCAAAGCAACCCCAAAACATCAGGGAACCTACACCATGTTTGACTGTAGGGACCGTGTTTTCTTTGAATGCCTCTTTTTTTTCTCCTGTAAACTATGTTGATGCCTTTGCCCAAAAAGCTCTACTTTTGTCTCTTCTGACCAGAGAACATTCTTCCAAAATGTTTTAGGCTTTTTCAGGTAAGTTTTGGCAAACTCCAGCCTGGCTTTTTTATGTCTCGGGGTAAGAAGTGGGGTCTTCCTGGGTCTCCTACCATACTGTCCCTTTTCATTCAGACGCCGACAGATAGTACAGGTTGACACTGTTGTACTCTCGGACTGCAGGGCAGCTTGAACTTGTTTGGATGTTAGTCAAGGTTCTTTATCCAACATCCGCACAATCTTGCGTTGAAATCTCTTGTCAATTTTTCTTTTCCGTCCACATCTAGGGAGGTTAGCCACAGTGCCATGGGCTTTAAACTTCTTGATGACACTGCGCACGGTAGACACAGGAACATTCAGGTCTTTGGAGATGGACTTGTAGCCTTGAGATTGCTCATGCTTCCTCACAATTTGGTTTCTCAAGTCCTCAGACAGTTCTTTGGTCTTCTTTCTTTTCTCCATGCTCAATGTGGTACACACAAGGACACAGGACAGAGGTTGAGTCAACTTTAATCCATGTCAGCTGGCTGCAAGTGTGATTTAGTTATTGCCAACACCTGTTAGGTGCCATAGGTAAGTTACAGCTGTTGTTAATTACACAAATTAGAGAAGCATCACATGATTTTTCGAACAGTGCCAATACTTTTGTCCACCCCCTTTTTTTATGTTTGGTGTGGAATTATATCCAATTTGGTTTTAGGACAATTCTTTTTGTGTTTTATCATTTAAGACAAATTAAATGAAGATAATAATAACAAAGAATTTGTGTTTTCAATCATTTTCAGGAAGAAAATGAGTATTATCTGACAGAATTGCAGGGGTGTCAATACTTTGGCCATGACTATGTGCAGGCTCCTCCAGAGTGACCAACGTGGTCCGTTTCTATTCTGGTTAACAAAGGAGGGTCCTGAATCCTACACAACCCCTCCAGGGGTTCACACAGTGCTTGATCTTTATTCTGCTTCTGATGTATGCCCCTATTCACTTGGCCTACTGGGCTGTGCTTTTGGGCAGTATACATTTTTTTGCTCTATAAAAGGGTAGTAGACTCGTCCTTCTAAATGGAAAGCTATGCTTACACATCTCCGGGTATGCTCTGCTGCTGCTCACCGGATAGGCCTCTGATGGGAGATGGAAACTGATGGGCTGACAAGGAGAACTACGCCAAACTTCCCCATACACTAGTTTTGATAAATTACCCCAATATCTACACAAATATTTATAAAGTAAGCAAAGACCAATGTCACTTACCATGGTTTCCTGAAAGTCCCTCTTGTCATTAATGTCATCTACTTTGTAAGAGCCAGACTGACTAAGGTAGTAATAATAATCCAGGTTGGTAATCCCAAGGTCATTCCTTTGTTCCTTAGAAGCTCCTTCAATCAACTGCAGCAAGTAATAGAGAAGATTGGGATTATGCGGCTTTTTCCTGCACAGTAATTTCACACAATCGCATACACATTTTAGTAACTGCATTGTGAGCTTATAGGTAATTTGTAGTGATGAGCGAGTGTACTCGTTGCTCGGGTGGTCTCCGAGTATTTGTGACTGCTCGGAGTTTTAGTTTTTGTTGACAGCTAAATGATTTACAGCTACTAGCCCGGTTGAGTACATTTGGGGGTTGCCTGGTTGCTAGGGAATCCCCACATGTAATCAAGCTGTCTAGTAGCTGCAAATGCAGCTGTGGCAAGGAAAACTAAATCTCCGAGCAGTCACAAATACTCGGAGGTCACCAGAGCAACGAGTACACTTGCTCATCACTAGTAATTTGCTCAGATGGAAAAGCAAAAATCTAGTGACAATCAGTTTCTGGTTCTACAGCATTCAGCGCCACCCAAATAGACATATTTGGTTAAAGGGAACCAGTATCCTGGGAAAAAAAAACAAAAAAAACGACACCATTAACCTGCAAATATGGGGTTAATCACACCGACTCCAGCTGCCAGGAACAAATTAATCTTGTTCTCCCCGGCGGCTTCGAGTCACAGGGTTCAGTTACCGCTCTGAATTAACCACACCCCCAGCACTGACTGACAGCAGCTCAGCATTATCGCCGGCTGTCAGTCAGTGCCGGAGGCACGGTTACAGCTGCTGCTCTATACATAGAGCGGTGACTGTACCCGCGCGGCGCCAACCCTATCACTAACTCGAAGCAGTCAGACTAAAGTTCATATGTTTCCATAACACAAATGACTGGAACCAGAACACTGCCAGGAGGAACAACATTCATTTCCCCGTGGCAGCGGGGGTCTAAGTGTGAACAGCGAGCAAGGTCAACGCAATTAACCTGCAGATTAACCCCATATCCACAAGTTAATAGCGTTTCTCAGGTGACAAGTTCTGTTTAACATCTTATACCGCAACATGTTGGCGCATCCATTTAATAACCCTAGTTGAGCTGGATGTGGATTTGTACAACCTGATATATTTGGACTTTTAGATTGCTTATATTTTGTGGTTTTTGCAATATTTTTACTGAATGCTGTTTTATTAATATAGAACTATACACTATTCTCACCATGTGCGAGTTATGGATTGGTGATCTAAATTTATCTTGTGGTGGTCCAGAATCACTACTATGCGGCAGGTGAGGTTTATAATGGCTATTCGTAAGTGTCAGTGGCATTTCCTAACATTTCATCTGAGAGCCACATGAACTAGGGACAAAGACTCCGACTCCAGTGATGTGTCACTTAGCTGCTTGCTGCTGTTTTGATAAAAATCAGTTTTATCTGCTGCAAATCTACCAGTTCTCTGAATGCTGAGATCTGTATAACCCGCCCACACAAACGATTATCAGCTTTCTGTGTTCACATTGCATAGGCAGAAACCTGCTAATCAGCGATGGGGCAGGTTAGATTCAGCTCATATGGAGGACTATATGACAGCAGGTTTACTATTCCTCTACGGATAATCTCCTGCTGTAATACAATGATTTTATGTACTACAGTAAGTAGCTAAGTAAGGGACAATGCTGGAATTTGGGGTTCTGTCTGTACATTATGCTGCCCATAGATAGGTGGCAAACATTGTGACAGATTCCCTTTAAATATTTTTAAGCACCACTTTTTAAAAAAAAATTCAGAACTGGAGTGCTGCTACTAATTTAAGTTCCCTGCAACTAGTCTTACAACTTTCCAGCCGCCATCTTCATGTTGTCATCAGTACCGCTCCAGCAGTTTGTGACCTGCCGGATCGCTCCAGAACTCAATGCAAGTCTATGAGAGTCAGAACGAGGTTCTTAGACTTACATTGAGAGCTTGTGACTATTACCTCGACTTCCGGTCAATCAGAAGAACAGCACAGCTGGAAACAGCAGCTGGTAAGATTAGTAACACCACTCCAGTGCTGCAATAAAAAAAAAAAAAAAAAAAAAAACCACACGTGGTCTCCACATAAGGCTTTTTACAGACCTATAGGATTGAACAGAATTTTGATCTGTGAATGGGATCAAAATCACACATGCCTCAGTTTATTTTCTTGCGGACACCCAGTCCACAAAAAACAAAAAAAACAAAAAAAAAACCTGATGTGAACCCTTTAAAAATGTGAACTCAATGGTGCAAACCAAGAGACAAATGGCAAAATGCAGATTAAACCGGAATCTGCAGAATTCTGCACCATCTGAACTCCGCCTTTATTCCTTACACAACAGTGTGGTTGATTTTCAGATTGTTACTTAGACTTGAATCGCATTCAATAGACTTTTAATCAGTAACTTGTGTAATCCCACAAGATGACACGAGCTTCACAGTTTATTGCACTCCTTTGCCAAGTATTAGCCACCGAAGACCGTAACAATAAGAACAGCTGTTAACACGGGAATCTGTTTTGAAAAACATTTAATAATATTAATATGACATTGGCCCCCAGACATTCCTACAGGGAACTGCAGAATTATTCAGGTCAGTAGGCCTTGGAACAAGTATGTATATACAAATGCAGAGCAGAAAGTTAAGAGACGGCAATCCAAGATTTAGTACATGCTCATTTTTTTTTTTTTTTTTTTTAAATAATCCATGCATCCACAAATGGTAAATATATCATCTGTTCATGTTCATACCTGATAAAAAATATGAAAACTTCTCTCTCCTGGATTTCTCATCACCACCCGAGATTTTTCCAGCAAAAAGTTAGATATTTTGCCTCCATCTGGTTCTCCCCCGGGACTGAACTGGATTTCAAAGTATTTTCCCTTTTGGAAATACAGATTTAAAACAAAATCATGGATAACAACACAGCCATATATTACAGTTATTGACTTGGCACATAGATCCAAGTCAATATTTTTGCTATGCCATTTAATAGCATCAAGATTAGGATGTTGCTTACACAACTGCATAAGAAGGTGAAAGAACAGCAACTTACAAATCTACTGGAGTTGTTATTTCTGACAGTCTTCGCATTCCCAAAGGCCTCTAATAAAGGATTGGACTGCAGAATGATATCCTTCACGTGCTGCAAATGGCAAAAGGAGACGCTATCAACAAGTCCTATGTCCTTTTGGAAAAAGACTTGCTGTCTAAAAGATTTCATGCAGAGCTGTCAAGGTGGTTTTTGCCCAAGCCCTGGAGGAACATTGCTATGTCTCAGAAGCCATACAAACAGACTGTAGCCAGATGTCAAATTGCCCATTGAATTTTTTGGACTGCTGAATGCAATATCCTTACTGAAGAGTTTTTTTCCATCAATATTTAGCACAAATAAAGTACCTGAACTTTTGGGCCTCCTCCTGATACTTTAGAAATGTAGCCCATGATGTATTTTGCAGCCACTGTTTTCCCTGCACCACTTTCTCCACTAAGTAGGAAAAAAGAAGCGAATATACATAATATTATATTTTACTGCATATTATAATCACATGCATTTTAAACAACATACAAGTACAAACACTAAAAAAGTATTCTCAAGTGGTCTCAAAGCAGCCCAGAGCTCTGCAGTCTCCTTACTTCCTGAATGCTTGGGGGAGAGCGCTCCTTGAGGGACTTCATTATTGTGTAGTAGCAGAATGAAGATGCTCACCAGAACTGACTGTTCATGTTTGTTCTCAAAATCTACATGTTACCACTGTTTGCATGTAGAGATACAAGAGACTTTGAACAAGTACACTGCTGAGGAAAGTAGTCTTGATTAGGAAACTTCCTCTGGAAACTACTTAAGATGGATGACAAGGGCTTGTGATTCTACAGGACTGATACAAGCCCTTTCAGGAGCTGAGAGAGAGGGAGAGCGACTAAGGCCATGTTCACACAATGCGTTTTTTACTGCGGAACTGACGCAATTTTGCCGCTGCGGGTCCGCAGCTGTTTTCCATGCAGGGTACAGTACAATGTACCCTATGGAAAACAGGAACTGCTGTGCCCACATTGCGGAAATTCACTAAAAAAGGCGCGCTGAATTGCTGCGGTAAAAAAGAAGGACCATGTCACTTTTGTGCGGAACTGCAGCGGTTCTGCACCCATTGACCTCCATTGTGAGGTCAAACCCGCAGTAAAACCCGCAGACGAAAAAAATATCTGCGGGTTTTCTGCGGTTTGTGGTGCAGAACCGCTGCAGCAGGAAGTGCGTGGGCGGAGTGTGGCTGTCCCCCCGTGCCCCAATTGCACCCCCCCCCACCCATGCTCCGATGCCACCCCCGTGCTCCGACGCCCGCCCCCCCCCCCGTGCCCTCATCTCCCCCCCCTTATACTTACCGGGCCTCCCGGTGTCCGTCCGTCCGTCTTCTCACTGGGCGCCGCCATCTTCCAAAATGGCGGGCGCATACGCAGTGCGCCCGCCGAATCTGCCGGCCGGCAGATTCGTTCCAGGCACATTTTGATCACTGTGAACCTCACAGTGATCAAAATAAAATAAAAAGTAAATGACCCCCCCCCCCCCCCCCTTTATCACCCCCATAGGTAGTAACAATAATAAAATAAATAATTTTTTTTTTCCCCCACTACAGTTAGAACTAGGGGTAGGGTTAGGGTTAGGGGTAGGGTATTTTCAGCCATTTTAACCCTAAAAAAAACTTCTTAGAAAACACAGACTCTGCAGAGAAAACTGCATAAAAAAACCGCACTAAAAACCGCATAAAAAAAAACGCACCTGCGTTTTCTGCCAAGAGCTGCGGTTTTTAGTGCAGAAAAAACAGCAGGAAATCAGGAACGTGTGAACATGGCCTAACAGCTGCATAAAAATGAATGGGCTAGACACAGCTGAGTGGTATGTTAAAGAAAGTCAGCACAGAATGACAGTTCAAACCAAATATCAGTGCTCAGTACTTCATGGTGGGGCCATTCCTTTAACTAAGCCTTCCTACCTGCTTGGTTTCCATCTATCTCCACCCTTCTCTGGTCTTATGAAGCCAGAGCTGTCAAAGAAGAGAGGGGTGGATAATGAAGGAAAACAAGCAGGTGGGAAGGTGAATTTAAATTGACCCCATTGTGAAGCAATAAGCAGCAGGACTTCATTTTAACAGTCAAAGTCCCTTTAAGACATAACTCCTCTTGTGGAACATGGCTACTATGGAACTAGTGTCCGAGCTCCAAGGAAAATAGCTGTACACTATGCAAGATAAAAGAAACTCATTTGAATAATCTTTATTTAACGATCTGCTGTCATTCTCCTACAGAGCGCACACACAGGGAGAGTCTTCAAGGTGCTAGTGAAAAGTGAGAGGATCCCAATATACATCCAAGGAATTATTTACTGCACACCCAATTTGGTTCAAGCCAAAGTGATGGTTATTTAATTTACCGTATATAGGTATAGGTAATTCATTCAAAGAGAAGAAATGGCTTCTTGATTGTGGCAAGGAGCTGCATAGCTTCCTTACAGGACAACCTACATAATAATGGATTGTGGAATACCATGTGATTTTTTTTTTTTTTAAAGATTAATAGAATCGAAATATCAATCTCTTGTCGCAATCAAGAAACAATTTCTTCCTTTTAAGTGCGGTAAATAAACAACCATCTCTTAATACTTACAGAACTGAGCGCAGTGAATAATTCCTTGGACAGCAGATAAGACCACATAAAATTAAGCAAGTTTGCAAATTTTTTAACTTTTTTTTTTTTTTTTTTTTTTTTAAAGCAACTACTTCATAACCTAAAAAATGACCCTCTAAAAAGATGGTGAATAGTGATAAGCGAATATACTCATTACTCTAGATTTCTCGAGTATGCTCGGGGTTCCTCAGTATTTAGTGCTCGGAGTTTTAGTTTCTTGCCGCAGCTGAATGATTTACATCTGTTAGCCAGCATAAGTACATGTGGGGATTCCCTAGCAACCAGGCAACCCCCACATGTACTTATGCTGGATAACAGATGTAAATCATTCAGCTGCGGCAAGAAAAACAAACTCAGAGCACAAAAAAAAAAAAAAAAAAAAAAAATACTCGGAGAACCCCCGAGCATGCTTGAGAAGTCTCGAGTAACGAGTATATTCGCTCATCACTAATAGTGAGCAATAGAATATTGAAGACAAAAGCAACAACATACACTAAAATTACAAACAAACAGGGTAAAACTACAATAAGGACTGAAACATCAACCATAACATCAACCATCCTAAATGAGGTCGGTAGAAATGCTCGTTCTGTACAGAAGAACACCTGCAAATGCAGCATAGTCATTGCTTGTATACTCCTTTGTCATAAAGCTATTTTATAGTAATTCTACAACATACAGGAAAGTCCTGCGAGGGTCCCAATACTCTAGAGTAAGGGAGAATGATACGGTAGTTATGCAAGAAGTAGAGAAAGTTTCAGCATTGTTCATAGCTTTGTGGAGGAGTGAGAATTCGGCCCCGTTCAGTATTTGGTCAGTATTGTGCATCAGTATTTATCAGCCAAAAACCTGGAGGGGGGTGAGAAATGCAGAAGTGCTGACGTGTTTATTATACTTTTACGCAGATTGTTCCACTTCTGATTTTGGCTTATAAATACTGATGTTTAAAGTGCTGTGCAATTAATGGCACTATATAAAAGGGAGTAAAATAAATACAAATAAGTGTAAAATACTGACCAAATGCTGAACATGTGAACCTGGCCCCAGGAAAGCCATTTATGTTGTGAAAGACAAAAAAAATAAGAAAAACAAATAAGGCCAGTCAAGTATAAGACGAAGCAATAATGGCACCACAATATGAATGCTCCCCTATCTTCCCTAGTAGAGGTGACCTGCAAAAAAAAGTACAAAAACATCTCCGCATTAATGGAAAATCTATGGAGTGCAGCAAGGATTATGTGCGACTTTTCAGAAAAGGAGAAATGGAAATGTGGCTTTGGGATTCTATATCGGAAGCTTTGTGGCGAGGATGATGTCACCCACCCACGAGGACGGTGCAGAGGACAGCTTGCTTGGATTGTGGCGTTACTACAAAATGCTGACATCATTCAGTACATGAAATAGAAGATGGATAGCGTGCATTGTGTGTACGTAGCTTTATACGGTCATTTGTCTAATCATTTTCTATTCCTTTTAACCCCTTAATGACCGCCAATACGTCTTTTAACTGACCTGAGATATAAGAGAATAGCCTCCCCATACAGATGACAATCCAGCATCTGTTGGTTGTACACTATAGCTGACAACTTGCTGTATCAGCCACGATCAGTATTTGCACCATCTAAATCTGTTTAACCCCTTAGATGCTGCTGTCAATAGTGACTACATCATTATAAACGGTTAACAGAGTGTGGGGGCTTCTTCTTTATCCCAATTGGCGCCCTCAGATCATGATTTTGCTGTCCTGATGTTTGCGATGGCAATTCATGACCAAATAGCGGCCTTAGAGTCTGACTGCTTTTGTAATCTGTTTAGAAGTTAGCAACATTTAGGTGGTAAAAATACACATTTTCATTTCTGTCATGCCACTTTGCATTAATTCCTGTAAAGCACCTGAAGGGTTAATAAACTACCTGACAGCAGTTTTTGATATGTCAGGGGGTGCTGTTTTTAAAATGGTATCACGTTTGGGGGTTTCCCAATATATGGGACCCCTAAAGTCACTTCAAACATGGATAAGTCCCTAAAAAATAAATGTGGTAAATTTCTTTGAAAAAATGAAAAATTGCTGCTACATTTTTAAACCTCCTAAAATGCTAACAAAATAAAATAACATTTTACAAATGATGCTGATGTAAAGCCGACATGAGGGAAATGTTATTTATTAATGGTTTGCTGTGGTATGACTATCTGGATTAAAGGGATAATCATTCAAATTTAGAAAATTGCGAATTTTTTAACATTTTTCTCAAATTTTTTATATTTTTTATAAATAAACACAAAAATGTTGAACTAAATTTACCATTATCATAAAGTATAATGTGTCACAAAAAAACAATCTCAAAATCACTGGGATTTGTTGAAGCGTTGCAGAGTTATTACCACATAAAGTGACACTGGTCAGATTTCAAAAATTTGGCTCGGTCACTAAGGGGTTAAATTTGTTTCACAGATTAAAAGAAGCTCCAACAGATGGCAACAATCAGCACATTAATGGCCAGTAGCCTTCTACTTGTAGGTATGGTCAGGTCTCACTTAGAGCAGTGTTTCTCAGCTCCGGTCCCCATGAGCCACCAACAGGTCACGTGTTCAGGATTTCCTTCATATTGCATAATTGATGGAATTAATGCTTGAGCGGGTGATGGAATAATCATCTGTGCAATACTAGGGAAACCCTGAAAACTTGACCTGTTGGTGGCTCTTGAGGACCGGAGTTGAGAAACATTGATAGTCAACAACTTAGGCTACTTTCACACTAGCATTTTTTTTTAATCCGTCACAATGCGTCGTTTTGCAGAAAAAACGCATCCTGCAAAAGTGCTCGCAGGATGCGTTTTTTCCCCATAGACTTGTATTGACGACGCATTTGCGACGGATTGCCACACTTCGCATCCGTCTTGCGACGGATGCGTCGTGCTTTGGCGGACCGTCGGGAGCAAAAAACGCTACATGCAACGTTTTTTTCTCCTGACGGACCGCTTTTTCCGACCGCGCATGCGCGGCCGGAACTCCGCCCCCACCTTACAATGGGGCAGCGGATGCGCCGGAAAAATGCATCCGCTGCACTCATTGTGCAATGCAGCAAACGCTAGCGTCGGAATCTCTCCCCGACGCATTGCGACGGGGAGATTCCGACACTAGTGTGAAAGAAGCCTTAATGTGAAAAACACACTTGGTTTGCTATAGGGTTAATGTCCCATACTGGCATTGTAAGATATTACCGTAGATTTATTTGGTCACTTTACAATTACAAGTATTTGGTTATGACAAGCCATCAGACAAACTTATAACTTTCCTATTGGTTTTAGTGATATTTATGCTGAAAAAGTCAACTTGGCATATTACCAATTATGGTGTTTCAACTTCAAAAAAGGTGTCCTTTCAGGAAATCTGTCACCAGGTTTTTGCTACATCAATGAGTAGCATGATGTAGGAAAAGAGACCCCGATACCAATGATGTATCATTTAGTTTACTGGGACAGCAGTTGTCAGTTTTTAGACATGGATTCCAGCAATGTGTCACTTAGGCTTGGTTCCCATTGCGTTAATGGGAAAGCGCTAACGGACAGCGTTGCACGGCGAAATTAACGCCGTGCAACGCGTCCGTTAGCGCGCCCATTCACGGCAATGGGAACGCGCAGCACTAGCGCGTGCCATGTTCGGCACGCGCTAGCGACGCGCCGGTGTTTCCTGGCGCGCCGCGGACGCTGCTCGCAGCGTCCGAGGCGCACCCGCGGTCCGTTCCCCGCTCTCGCAGATCGGGGATCTGCGAGAGCGGGGACGTTACCGCAACCCCGGGACGCGGCCACATTAAAAACATTGCGTTAGCGCAACCCACTAGCGCTAGCGCTAAACGGGTTGCACTAATGCAATGTGACCCTAGCCTTACTGGGCTGCTTGCTGCAGTTTTAATAAAATCAGTGTTCTCTGCTGATGTAGCAGTTCTCTGAATGCCGAGCTCTGTATAACCCCGCCCACACCACTGATTGGTTGCCTTCTGCCAAGTGTATGCAGAAAACAGCCAGTGATAGGGTTATACAGAGCGCGTGAGAATGAAGGACTACATGGCAGCAGGTGAAAGTGATTTTATCAAAACTACAGCAAGCAGCCCAGTAAGTGACACATTGCTGGAATCAGTCTACATTCTGATGCTCTCAGATGATGTGGTAGAAACCTGGTGACAGATTCCTTGCAACGTGTGTGGATTTCAATTAAACATGCTAGAATTTAGTGAACATGGTCCTTCTTGAAGGCCAGTCACAAAGGCAATACCCCAACGGTTTAATGCACAATTATTTTTTCTCTTCGTAGATAACAAGGTGAGCAATCCTCCAGCTCCTGTGAATACCCATGTGTACCATCCACTTTACACTTAATGCAGCGCCTCCTATGGGGTATGACTAGTGATCGCAGCGTGATCACCACTAAAAATATACCGACTCATTAGCTTTCTATTCCCCCAAGCAAAGCAACCTTGAGGTTTGGGCAAGAGATGCCAGGCTGTGAGTGATTTGGGACATATTTGTCCACTGGCAATATCATGTGAAACAACATTTTCAGAAGACCGCTTTAAAAACTTTTTTTTGACGCACTAACAGAGTAAGGTAAAATACATAAATAGTATAAATATCATTGGAAAGGACCTCAAAACAAGCAATTAGTCATGTCCTGGCCACCCGAGATGTGGGATTTAGCCAACCCCACTCAAAACACTGAAACCCTGCAATAGTGAATAGTCGTCTACAGGAAACTGCAGAGACCTGCGGGATTGTTAGGACAACTCGCAACTAGCTGACAACTAACAATTTTTAGCTTCTACAGCATGTATGAAAATGTATATTTTTATAGATTATGAGCATGAAAATTTGCAATATATTATGGACGAAGTGGCACATTCCTCACCAGAGTCCAGAAAGGTTGGATTTGCTTTGGATCTTCTGATAAGTCTGCAGAATCCTTACAGCATGCAAACTGCGCGCTATGAGAGTGCAGAAGTCCTGAACCCCTTTAAGTCCACAGGAAAATACACAACAGCACATCCACATGAAATGGTGTAGAAAAACCCCACAAGCCTTACCTTATAATGACACATTGGTTTTCCCTGTCAATGATCATGTTCCTGTACATGTTGTCAGCTAATGCATAGATATGTGGTGGATTTTCATACTGAGCCTAGAACACAGTAATAAAAGAGTTGGAAACTAAGATGCAACCATCTTAAATGCAGCATGTCACAATTGTCAATTTGTTAATAATACATTTAGATCCAAGACGAAATTTCATAGTATAAATTATACACATTAAAAGGCTATTAGACCTGAAGTGACAGGTATGGTTATTCTGAATGCGTGTCAAAATAGACGTATAAACCTGAAATGAAAATACGGTAAGAATTTTATGAGTCCTGTTGGAAATTGACTTATCAACTGCATGTTAATACCAGGCATTAACACTCACCAAGAACTATACAGCCTCACATTTTCAAAGTAATTACACCAGTCTCACCAAGTCTAACATATCTGTTTATTAAATGTAGGCATATTCATTTAAGCTCTGCACGGAATTAAAAAAAAAAAAAAAAAAACCTCCTATAACTTTGTAAATCATTATCAGAATATTATGTGTGTCATTGTGCTAATGGTATGTATAAAATCTATCTGTACAGCTGGAGTGCAGGTCTAGCAGGTAGTTTGTCATTGCCTCTCAAATAATGGTGGATCATTGCATCTAAAAAAGGGCAGATAAGATTTGTCAAATTTCCTTGTAAGGCCGGCGTCACACACAGCGTAAAACAATACGGTCCGTATATTACGGCCGTAATACGCTGAAAAGTCCCGAAAAAAGTGGTCCGTAGCTCCTCCGTAGGCAGGGTGTGTCAGCGTTTTTTGCGCATGGCATCCTCCGTATGTAATCCGTATGGCATCCGTACTGCGTGGTTTTCTCGCAGGCTAGCAAAACCAACATACCGCTATAGAAGTGATCCATGTGTCCCAAAAAGAAAAGAAAATATATATATACACTGTATGTATGTATGTATGTATGTATGTATGTATGTATGTATGTATGTATGTATGTATGTATGTATGTATATATATATATATATATATATATATATATATGTCAGTGAGACACATCTATGTATATATATTAATATTTATTCCAGCGCTAGACAGCTTGAAAGCCGGTAATTCAATTACCGGCTTTTTCCTTCTCCTTCCTAAAACCCGACATGATTTGAGACATGGTTTACATACAGTAAACCATGTCTTCTCTCCATTTTTTTTGCAGATTCCACACTACTCAACCTACTGAACAGCCGCACAGCCAGCTCTTCCCTCTTAGTGTATCCTCACCCACCCCCTGCAGACTGTGAGCCCTCGCGGGCAGGGTCCTCCCTCCTTATGTACTCGTGTGCCTTGTTATCTGCTCATGTTTAATGTATTTGTCTATATTTGCCCCGTATTCACATGTAAAGCGCCATGGAATAAATGGCGCTATAAAAATGTATAATAATAATAATACTAATGTCAGTAGTGTGTATCTGCAAAATTTGGCCGTTCTAGCTCTTAAAATAAAGGGTTAAATGGCGGAAAAAATTGGCGTGGGCTCCCGCGCAATTTTCTCCGCCAGAGTAGTAAAGCCAGTGACTGAGGGCAGATATTAATAGCCTGGAGAGGGTCCACGGTTATTGGCCCCCCCCTGGCTAAAAATATCTGCCCCCAGCCACCCCAGAAAAGGCACATCTGGAAGATGCGCCTATTCTGGCACTTGGCCACTCTCTTCCCATTCCCGTGTAGCGGTGGGATATGGGGTAATGAAGGGTTAATGCCACCTTGCTATTGTAAGGTGACATTAAGCCTAATTAATAATGGAGAGGCGTCAATTATGACACCTATCCATTATTAATCCAATTGTAGTGAAGGGTTAAATAAAACACAAACACATTATTTAAAATTATTTTAATGAAATAAAAACAATGGTTGTTGCAGTATTTTATTCAACGCCCAATCCAGTCACTGAAGACCCTCGTTCTGTGAGTAAAAAAACATAATAAACCAACAATATACTTACCCTCCGCAGATCTGTAACGTCCAACGATGTAAATCCTTCTGAAGGGGTTAAAACATTTTGCAGCAAGGAGCTGTGCTAATGCAGGCTGCTCCTAGCTGCAAAACCCCAGGGAATGAGGCTAAAAATAGATCAAGGATCTATATTTAGCTTTATTTGCGGTGAGGCGCCCTTTGCTGGCTGTTCATAGATCGTGGGAAATTACCTAGAAAGCTCCCTGGCTTTCTAGGTAATTTCCCACGATCTATGAACAGCCAGCAGAGGGCGCCTCACCGCAAATAAAGCTAAATATAGATCCTTGATCTATTTTTAGCCTCATTCCCTGGGGTTTTGCAGCGAGGAGCAGCCTGCATTAGCACAGCTCCTTGCTGCAAAATGTTTTAACCCCTTCAGAAGGATTTACATCGTTGGACGTTACAGATCTGCGGAGGGTAAGTATATTGTTGGTTTATTATGTTTTTTTACTCACAGAACGAGGGTCTTCAGTGACTGGATTGGGCGTTGAATAAAATACTGCAACAACCATTGTTTTTATTTCATTAAAATAATTTTAAATAATGTGTTTGTGTTTTATTTAACCCTTCACTACAATTGGATTAATAATGGATAGGTGTCATAATTGACGCCTCTCCATTATTAATTAGGCTTAATGTCACCTTACAATAGCAAGGTGGCATTAACCCTTCATTACCCCATATCCCACCGCTACACGGGAATGGGAAGAGAGTGGCCAAGTGCCAGAATAGGCGCATCTTCCAGATGTGCCTTTTCTGGGGTGGCTGGGGGCAGATATTTTTAGCCAGGGGGGGGGCCAATAACCGTGGACCCTCTCCAGGCTATTAATATCTGCCCTCAGTCACTGGCTTTACTACTCTGGCGGAGAAAATTGCGCGGGAGCCCACGCCAATTTTTTCCGCCATTTAACCCTTTATTTTAAGAGCTAGAACGGCCAAATTTTGCAGATACACACTACTGACATTAGTAGTGTGGAATCTGCAAAAAAAATGGAGAGAAGACATGGTTTACTGTATGTAAACCATGTCTCAAATCATGTCGGGTTTTAGGAAGGAGAAAGAAAAAGCCGGTATTGGAATTACCGGCTTTCAAGCTGTATAGCGCTGGAATAAATATTAATATATATACATATATGTGTCTCACTGACATATATATATATATATATATATATATATCTATTCTATGTGTACACATTTATTCTACCTATTGGACTGTAAGCTGTCAGTGTGATTTTACTGTACACCGCACTGAATTGCCGGCTTTTCCCTCTAACAGCGCTGCGTATTTCTCGCAAGTCACACTGCTTGTCCGTGTGTAATCCGTATTTTTCACGCTTCCATAGACTTTCATTGGCGTATTTCTTGCGCAGTACGGTGACAAACGCAGCATGCTGCGATTTTGTACGGCCGTAGAAAGCCGTATAATACTGATCAGTAAAATACGGCAAATAGGAGCAGGGGCATAGAGAATAATTGTGCCGTATTTTTTGCGAGTTTTACGGACGTAGATTCTGCGCTCTTACGTCCGTAAAACTCGCAAGTGTGACGCCGGCCTAAGAAATTAACTCCGCTTACAAAAATGTGAAATCTTTAGGCAGATGTGTAAAAAAAAAAGTTGCAGAGTAAGAATGCTTTAAAAAAAAAAAAAAAAGTTTATTTTTATTAACAGAATATAATTTAAGCGAATAAACGAAAGAAATGTAAAATCAATTCAATATTTGGTGTAACTGTTCTTTGCCTTCTAAACAGCAACAATTCTTCCTCAAAATCGGGCATTTTATAGGATTATAGTCAGGTTATAGGAGTGACCAATTATCCCAAATAGGTGATAATCATTTTCATGCGTAGATTGAAACACCGTAAGGCTAGTCTCACATGTCCAGATATTTCCGGTACCAGAAGAAAGGGTCCCGGAGCTGTCCATGTCCGTGTGTGCACGTAGGCCATCAGAGTGTCATCCATGTGCCATCAGACGGCTGTAGGTAAGTATGTACTGTTTGTTTTTTTTTTACTTTTAGCATGGTAACCAGGGTAAACATCGGGTTACTAAGCGCGGCCCTGCGCTTAGTTACCCGATGTTTACCCTGGTTACCGGCATCGTTGGTCGCTGGAGAGCTGTCTGTGTGACAGCTCTCCAGCGACCAAACAGCGACGCTGCAGCGATCCGGATCGTTGTCGGTATCGCTGCAGCGTCGCTAAATGTGAAGGGGCCTTAAGGCTATGTTCACACGTGTTGGATATCCCAGATGCGGTATTAGTAACAAATCCACAAGGAAACTTACGAGTAACATGTGGATTTCGCTTCGGATTTGACTGCAGATTTCTCCCCGCTTCTTTTACTAAGCATATAGGGTGAAAACCGCAATGATGCAGCACAATGATAAGCATGCTGCAGATATGAAATCCGCCCAGACCTTTCACTTTTGTGTGGGTTTTTCTTTGCAATGTGTGACTGGGATTTTGAAAAACCATTTCCTCATATTGTACCTTGAATAACTGCGGATTTGCGTTGTGGAATAATATGCATATTATGCCAATGTGAAAACCGCATGGCAATCATATGTCTTAATGAAGCTTTGTCCCCATACAGTTCCCATTACCCTGGTTATAAGGGGTTTGAATGAGCAGTTATGTTATCAGTTATGGACACATGTTCATTTAAACTCGCCTCTAGCCGAATATTAAGCACTAACACATCGGATATTCTAGAATATGTATGTCCACGTATTATATTGCCCAGCCCACGTACTATATTGCCCAGCCACGTAGTATATTGCCCAGCCACGTATGTCACAGGTTAAAAAATAAAAATAATCATATACTCACCTTCCGAGGGAGCCCTTGTAGTCATGTCGCTTGTGTGCGGTGCACTCGGCAGCTTCCGGTTTCAGGGTTGGTAGCGCAGGACCTGTGATGACGTCGCAGTCACATGACTGATGTCATGGCAGGTCCTTCTCCCGCAGGACCTGTGATGAGGTCGCAGTCACCTGACCGTGACGTCATGGCAGGTCCTTGTCACATTCCATCCTTGTACTGGAACCTGCTGCTTGCATGGAGCAGTTACCGGAGCGTGGCGAGGAGCGGGAAAGGCGCCGGGGGTGTGAATATATATTAATTTTTTTTTTTTCTATTATTTTAATATTAGATCCTTTTACTATTGATGCTGCATAGGCAGCATCAATAGTAAAAACTTGGTCACACAGGGTAGCGGCGGTAACGGAGTGAGTTACCCACGGTATAACACGGTCCGTTACCGCCGACATTAACTCTGTGTGAGCGGTGACCGGAGGGGAGTATGCGGGCGCCGGGCACTGACTGCGGGGAGTAAGGAGCGGCCATTTACTTCCAGACTGCCCGTCGCTGATTGGTCACAGCAAAACAGCCACGACCAATCAGTGAATTGGATTTCCTTAACAGACAGGCCGTGACCAATGAATATCTGTGACAGACGGAAGCGACCCTTAGACAAGTATATAGTAGATATGCAAAATGCCTCTTCAGAGAGGAAGGGGACTTGAACTCTATAGCGCCACCTGTTGGAAGCAGCAATCCTACAAGTCCCTGTCAGATGGCGGTATAAACCTGACCCCAATGCATGGACTGGTGGCTGGCAGCTCTCCCGATCTGAGTGTGACCACTTCATGTATATGCAGCTGTCACGTTTGGGTAGGGAAAGCCGCGGACAGTCCAAGCATTGCGGTCTGATCTCAGGCCGATTTATTTTGCCTTCTGACTGCGCCCTTAGGGGAAATATTCCTACCCGACTACCAATATGGCAATCTAGTTCGTTAGCTTCCTGGATCTAGTCCTGCACATAGCCTAGAAGTGTAATCTGAAGGACTGAAGGTGAAGGAATGTAAACTCACTACCAAAAAAGGCTTGTTAAAGGGACTCTGTCACCTGAATTTGGAGGGAACAATCTTCAGCCATGGAGGCGGGGTTTTGGGGTTTTTGATTCACCCTTTCCTTACCCGCTGGCTGCATGCTGGCTGCAATATTGGATTGAAGTTCATTCTCTGTCCTCCGTAGTACATGCCTGCACAAGGCAATCTTTACTGTAGGTCCCTTTAATGGACCTACAGTAATAGTCTGCGCCATGAGGGTATGTGCACACGTCCGGAATGCATGCAGAATTTTCCTGAGATAAACCTGAGGTTTTCCACAGGAATTCTGCATGCATTTTTTGCGTATTTTGCGGACACTCCAATATAATGGGAAATCCGCAAAAATAATGAACATGATGCTTTTTTCCGGAATGCTTTTTTTTTGCGGAAAAAACACATCATGTGCACAAAAAATACGGAATGCATTGAAAATGATAAAAACGCATACACATGCATCCTATCGCGAAAAAAAGTGCAAAAAAACGCAAAAATTCCTGAACGTGTGCACATACCCCAAGACAGCATTGATGCAGCTGATCAGAATAAATAACCAGGTACAATGGCTTCACAAGCATGTGCTTTGTGCTACCAGGATAAAAGCCATACACTCATCTGACGTGTCGGCCCTCACATGATCAGGATGTACACAGATCTGCCGCCACTAGTCTATTCTGAGGAAGTGGCAGCTGGATTTCATTGGACTCCTTGTACACTCCGTTTGATTCATCTTTTTCTAAAAGGACTTTTTTCCTTTTAGTGCAAAGCGCTAACAAATTATAAATATGTTTGATCGTGGCAATAAATAGATCACTCTTTGTTTCTGCTCATGAACAAAGTGAAATGTGGACGGTAATCTAGAGCAGATTCCTCATTTGTGACATCTAAGGGCTTTCATGTTAGACACAAACACTGATATTGTGGTATTCTTAAGGCTGTGTGCACACGTTGCGCTTTTTTCGCGGTTTTTCCCGATAAAAAAAACGCATACAATAAGCATCCCATCATTTAGAATGAATTCCGCATGTTTTGTGCACATGATGCGTTTTTTTCCGCGAAAAAACGCATCGCGGTAAAAACGCAGCATGTTCATTAACTCCTTCATGACCGGGGGATTTTTCGTTTTTCAGTGTTCGTTTTTCGCTCCCCTCCTTCCCAGAGCCATAACTTTTTTATTTTTCCGTCAATTTGGCCATGTGAGGGCTTATTTGTTGCGGGACGAGTTGTACTTTTGAACGACATCATTGGTTTTAGCATGTCGTACTAGAAAACGGGAAAAAAATTCCAAGTGCGGTGAAATTGCAAAAAAAGTGCAATCCCACATTGGTTTTTTGTTTGGCTTTTTTGCTAGGTTCACTAAATGATAAAACTGACCTGCCATTATGATTCTCCAGGTCAGTACGAGTTCATAGACACCTAACATGTCTAGGTTATTTTTTATCTAGGTGGTGAAAAAAAATTCCAAACTTTGCTTAAAAAAAAAAAAATTGCGCCATTTTCCGATACTCGTAGCGTCTCCATTTTTCGTGACCTGGGGTCGGTTGAGGGCTTATTTTTTGCGTGCCGAGCTGGGGTTTTTAATGATAGCATTTTGGTGCAGATACGTTCTTTTGATCGCCCGTTATTGCATTTTAATGCAATGTCGCGGTGACCAAAAAAAACGTAATTCTGGCGTTTCGAATTTTTTTCCCGCTACGCTGTTTAGCGATCAGGTTAATACTTTTTTTTAATTGATAGATCGGGCGATTCGGAGCGCGGCGATACCAAATATGCATAGATTTGATATTTTTTTTTATTGATTTATTTTGATTGGGGCGAAAGGGGGGTGATTTAAACTTTCATGTTTTTTTTATTTTTTCCACATTTTTTTAAACTTTTTTTTTTTTTTTTTTACTTTTGCCATGCTTCAATAGCCTCTATGGGAGGCTAGAAGCAGGCACAACGCGATCGGCTCTGCTACATAGCAGCGATCTGCTGATCGCTGCTATGTAGCAGAATTGCAGGTGTGCTGTGAGCGCCGACCACAGGGTGGCGCTCACAGCCACTGGTCATCAGTAACCATAGAGGTCTCAAGGACCTCTATGGTTACAATATACAAGCATCGCCGACCCCCGATCATGTGACGGGGGTCGGCGATGACGTCATTTCCGGCCGCCCGGCCGGAAGCGGTAGTTAAATGCCGCTGTCTGCGTTTGACAGCGGCATTTAACTAGTTAATAGGTGCGGGCAGATCGCGATTCTGCCCGCGCCTATTACGGGCACATGTCAGCTGTTCAAAACAGCTGACATGTCCCGGCTTTGATGCGGGCTCACCGCGGAGCCCTGCATCAAAGCAGGGGAGCCGGCATCGGACGGTATAGTACGTCCGATGCCGGTAAGGGGTTAATTTTGCGGTATTTTTGCGGATTTCCCACTACAAAATGCATTGGGAAGTGTCCGGAAAAAAACGCGTAAAAACGCGTAAAAACGCATGCGGTTTTCTTGCAGAAAATGTCCGGTTTTTCTCAGGAATTTTCTGCGAGAAATCCTGAACGTGTGCACATAGCCTTACCGTAAACAGGAGTAGTGGAGTAAAGGAGAAATAAGCCCTTCTATGCAGTTTGTTTGATCAATAAGTGGGAATGCAGTGGACCATGTATCCCTTGTAACCAGGGATGTGTAGAGTCTGAAATAGTAGAGTTATCAGTACAGGGTGGGCCATGTATATGGATACACCTAAATAAAGGGGAATGGTTGGTGATATCAACTTCCTGTTTGTGGCACATTAGTATATGGGAGGGGAAAACTTTTCAAGATGGGTGGTGACTAGGCGGCCATTTTGGATCCAAATTTATTTTTCCCATGGGAAGAGGGTTATGTGACACAAACTTATTGAGAATCTCACAAGAAAAACAATGGTGCGCTTGGTTTTAATGTAACTTAATTCTTTCATGAGTTATTTACAAGTTTCTCTTTGTTTAGAGCCGTTGACATGTCACAGAGGTTAAACATTTGAACAGGACCCTCAGGTTACACAGAACATTATGTTCTGTGATAAGGCAATCTTTTTTGGGTGGGCCATTTATATGGATACACCTAAATCAAATGGTGAAACCAGAACCAAAGCACAGATTGAAAAAGAAAATCATCCAGACATGTTACCATATAAAATTAATTTTAATTTTTAACATCTGATACAGAAAAACACAATAAATGGTTAAAAAATAGTCCCTGATTAAGGAAGTTTAACTGAAACGCGCGTCGGGGCACACGTGTGCACACAGATTTGGAGTCCCCTCAAGGTACTTTGCATATTATATGTGTCACATAACCATCTTCCCATTGGAAAAATAAAGTTGGATCCAAAATGGCCAAACCTCAAAATGGCCTCCATGGTCACCACCCATCTTGAAGAGTTTTCCCCTCCCATATACTAATGTGCCACAAACAGAAAGTTGATATCACCAACCATTCCCATTTTATTTAGTTAGGTGTATCCATATACATGGCCCACCCTGTATATATTAGGACACTATGGTCCTGAATCAACGCTCTTGCTGGTGTAAAAGCATTGGAAAAAAAAAAAAGTTGACAAGTTTTGACACAATTGAGTTGGGCCAAAATGTCTGCATCTTTTGACACCTGTTTATCCTAGCCAGTTTGATGCCACCGCTTCAGGATGAACTGTGGTGTACTCCATGTCAAATATGACTCCAGTCCCTGACTGGAATAAGATGATTTTGGGAGTGGTGCGCGCCACTTGTCAGATACTCCTAATTCATGAGTCAGGAGTGTCGGACTCCAGCTGTGTTCACACCAGTATTGAAGAATTGGGCTCTATATATCTAAGCTAGTTATGCAAACCCCCAAATAAACAATGATAATATGCCAAGACTAAATATTATGATAGAGCTCCAGAGCTTGCCAGTACTCTGCCATCGTCATGGACTTCAAATGCCTTGCACGGAGAAAAATTTGCACAGAGTCAATAGAGTCTTGATTGACACAAGTGGTCCACAACTTTGAGGTTGCATGATCAAATGAAGCCATGGCGTCCCAGCCTTTATATAGTGTATATGATACATGCCCTATTCACATTATTTGTATCCATCTGTATTTAGCAAGGACCTGTCAGTGGATTTATACTGCCAGATCCAACATGGATTTATACTGCCAGATCCAACATGAATCGGACACTTATTTCAGGTATGTCTGCTTAAGGGCGCACTCAGACGGCTGTATAATATGGGACGATGATCGCACTGCAGGGCATGGACTGCCCGGCGGGTCTCCTGACCGTAGTGCGACAGCTGCATAGAAATATATGCTGCACACTTACACCGAAATGCTGTGGAGTTGAAGAAAAAGAAAAAAAAAAAAAAAATCAAAAGCAATAGTTGAAGGCCAGCTTTCACAATAAGTCTGAGGTTAGGCCTCTCACACCTCCGTCGGTACGGGTCCGTCGCAATGCATCAGGCCAACGTACGTTGTGAAAGTTTTGCACGACGTGGGCAGCAAATGTAGTTTCTCGACGCATCTGCTGCCCATTCTGCAGTCTGGGGAGGAGGGGGCGGAGTTTCGGCCACGCATGCGGTCAAAAATTGTGGACATGACGGACAAAAAAAAACCTGTTACATTGAACGTTTGTGACGACGGTCCGCCAAAGCATGACAGACGCGATGTGTGGCCATCCGTCGCTAATACAAGTCTATGGGCAAAAAACGCATCCTGCGAGCACATTTGCAGGATCCGTTTTTTGCCCAAAACGATGGATTGCGACGGATGCCAAAAGATAGAAGTGTGAAAGAGGCCTAAGGTATTGTCTCCCTGACCGCACTCCATGACTAACCTCTTATTATGGCCATGTGCACATGTTCAGGGTTTGCAGCTGATGTTTCGGCTGCAAATTCAGATATTGGCGGGAAAAACGCTGCACAAAATGTTAATTTTTTTATTCATTTTTTTTCTGAATTCATCAAAATGCGTGATAAACACTGCAAAAATGCTGAAAGGATTAACCGGCTGCAGATGAGAATCTATGGTACTTAAAATCTGCAAGGAAAATAAGCAACATGTGCATGAGACTTCAGAAATGTCATTCTCTTTGCTGGGACAGGTGTACTGAATTTTTCACAGCAAAAACCTAATAAATGAACATGGCCCATGTACAGGGAGAGATCCATCAGTCATGGGAGGCGCGGTGGACGCCACCAGTGACCGGCCTCTGACTAGTCATCGCACAGTCTCCAGTCAGCATAAAGCAGGTTCTCGGAAATGCTGCAGATTCAGGCAGCATGACCCACTTGGCAGGTTCCCTTTAAATATTATAGATTTCTATTATCAGTCTTACATTTTCCTGGTCTGTCGACTACAAACATTTATAGATGGCATCGAGGGTATGTGCACAATGTCTTTCAGGTAAGCAACCATGCAAGATTTTTCAAAAAGGTTCTCATTTTTTTTTCCTATAGCATCTTTTTTTAGAGATTGGTTTTGTCATTTTTCAAACAAAACCATTAGAAAGGTTTAAATGTCTAGGTGTCTTTCAATTGGAAGTCAAAGGAAAGGTTTCAGAGCGTCGTCAGAGTGGAGACTGCCTGCAGTCTTTGGAAACATGCAGTGGTTAAGACACTCCGAAAAACGGAGCATATGAACAACACGTAGTTTTTAGATAAAAATACATATGTTCATTCTTTTGAGGGTTTCCTGGGCGCTTTCAGGCTTTTTTGTAGTAGAATTACTGGTAACTTGTATTAAAAATGGACAAAAAAAAAAAAAAAAAAAAAAGTCTACAAAATCATAATCGATACCATACTTACAGCGCCTTGGTACATTTCAATCTCCTTTTCTCCAAAGTAAGGCATTTGTTTAAATGGATTCACAGAGATCAAGACAGGTCCAATGTATGTCTGTGATAGGTTAAGGTCGAAAAGTTAAAACTGATAATTGTTGAGAAAAATGGCAAGTTCAATATGTTGATCCTCTAGAGCGCTGCAGCACGCTCAAACAGCTGACTGCCAGGACACACAAAGGGAAGGACAGCTAAGATTTAATCATTGTACAATCCCTGTAACGCAGTCAGCTTTTCTCTTGTTAATGCAGCTCCCGCACACACGAACCAGCAATTCTGACCATAAAATATCTGCTGGTGAAGGAGCATAAGACCAGACCTGACCATCCGCTCCTCCACTTGTAAGTCACCCCACTATGCTTCAAGCTTCAAAAAAAAAAAAAATCAGATTTGCTAGAAAGCGAGCAAAATGGCAGCCACGTAGCCCAGATGAAACCAGCTAATAAGGGGTAAAAACCAATCAAATATACTCAAACCCCACAAATTGTACATCCTCACAGCCCTCTACTCACTCCAGAGGCGCAGCGCCGGCTACCGGTTTCACGCTTTGCTTCCTAACCCTACTAGACTTTGAAGCACATTATGAGGTCTTAACACAACCTGCGAAGACTCACGTAGTCACTTGTGTATCGAGGCCTAGGTGGCATCAGATGCACCATTGAAAAGACGACCGTATCCAAAGCTGCGGGTTCTGGAGCCAGCGCAGGACCGGCGATAAGTTGTGGTAACAGGCCAGTGGGTGACATTTTTGTGGTTTTTAACCCCTTTATTATGTTTTATGGTCCAGGGAACTTAAGATCATAAGTGGCTCGTTTTCATGGCAATCAGGACACATTTGGTTACCAGTGAATAAATATGATGCACTCAAATTCAGCCATGGAAATTTGATTTTCATCTGCCAAATACTGGCACATTCGCTCACCTACACTTCGCTATAGCCAAGATATGCCACACAGTTGTTACATGGGCTACTAGCTTACACAGTAATAATAATAGCTTGTACTACTCTTCTGTATATGCTTGGCACACATTAAGAGCATTTCAAGAAGTACATGTGGGCTGCACACAGCAGGCGTGATGTGAACAGAACCTTACTGCCCAAACGATAGAGTCCCTAAGCAGGCCTTCTATAATACCGAGCCATGAAGCATTGAATAGCGAGGGAAATACAGGAACTCAGCAGTTTTCAAAAATGTACACAGCATTGAAAAGAAGAAGAAGTACAAAGAAAATATGGGACAATAAACTTCAAACTAAAATGAATACATTGTATAAATATATACATTGTGACAAAAAAGGGAACAAAGCCTATACAATGTTACGCTTGTATTATTGCCGTATGGTAGTAAACTTCATAGCCTTAAATATCACATATACAAAGTCTAAAATGCATGGTGTCATGTAAACTAGAAGGAGGTTGTGGAGCATTTATGGTCAATAGGTCACTCCAATGAGAGAAGAGACTTCTGGACACTCCGCTTACAGAACATGTGCCTTTACTAGAACATCCTTCATTGATAGTGTAACTTTATCTACAAGCTGTCCTATTTGATCGAGGGGGGAATAATCCCAGCCTTAAGCGGCACCATTTAGCGCTCATTCATGACTGCTCATAAACAATCAGTTCATTCAAGGTCTACTGGACGCTACGCTAATCCTTTGTGGGTTCTAACACCACATTAGTGGAATGTCCCCGCTTCCACCACCAATTATTCACTGGTTTACATGTATACTACATCATATGAAAATCTCCAGGACAGTTAAAGGGGTTTTCCAAGATCTGACACTATGCAAACTGACTGTAGACTGCTGAAATCGTGGCAGTGTGTGATGTGCTCGCTGTCAGGATTCCTCTATATTCCCAGTGTGGGTGGGCGGTCATGTTCTAAGGAGAATCTAGTAGGCACCTGACTGCAACTATGCAAATTGCATACTTGAGATCACATGACTGCCCATTCGCAAGAGAAATAGAGGGGCATCATGACAGTGTGACCATTACACTGCCATGAGGAGGAAGTTCGCATTCACAGACTGCAGACATTTATTCTTGGCCCGGAAACTCTTATTAAAAAGCAGGATATTCCAATGATTCACTGCAGTGGTCACTTGGATAGGTTTTTTTTAACTAGAGAATAAACTCTAGAAACATCACCTGCCAGAACATAAAAGATTTTCCATTCACAAAGCTATACTTTTCAAACCCGACAGATTAAAAAAAAAATGTATGGGAATCTTTAATGTGAAGGGAAACAGAAACGGACAATTCCACTATAAAATTCAGCTGAGTACAAAAGATTTATTATTATACAAGGCAGAAGTAGTATGATGTGCCTTTTTAACAATGAAACTAGCAGGTTTCAATATTTAAAATACAGGATGCCAATACGATGGAGCTTTATTATTTGCCAAGTCTGAAAGTTGCTTACTCCCATCTTTAGAAGTGATCACCAATTCCCAAGATAAATGTTAATTTGCTGATTTAGTGGGGGTTCAACTGCTGGGACCTCCACAGATTCTAAGGGTCTCTGCAGAGCCTCATTTGAATGGAGTGCTGGTTGGACACCCACCCACCACCGCTCCATTCATTCTTTATGGGAGTGTTAGAAGAATCTGAGCATTGTGCTTGGCCATCTTCTGCAGTCCCATAGGGAATGAATGGAGCTGGGGTGCGCAAGTCCATTTAGATGTAGCACTTCAGAGCAGTGTTTTTTGGATTGGTGGGGGTGCCATCAGTCATACCACCTCCAATTTATCCCCTACATATATAAAGAGGAGAAATTATTAATATGGGAATAACCCTTTAAGTGCACTCTATACAGTTTGTGACTTAGAAATGTATTCTCCTCACATTTACGAACACATATTGGTCAAACATACAGGAAAAGGGTGTCATTCAGTCTGTCCAGTGTACATCTAAGGGCACATGGCTATATGCTTTGGAATGTTTTCTAATGAATACACTGACTATGAACCACAGCATGGGGTGAGCAGAATCCTATTGAATATTATAGACTGCAGATTAGTTTGCATGATAGCAATAATTTTATATGATATTAGTTGCAATTTAAAACTAGAGGTTTTGGTGGCACCGGCTGTGAAGTTGGAAAGACCTGAGTGTGTTGGGCAACAAAGGGGGCAGCACAAAGGATATCTGCCCCCAACTGTCCTGCCCCACAGTTCATCTTTGTGGTGTGACCCTGGCAGCCCAATTCAGCTAAGAAATGTTGACCTAAAAAAGTAACTTATATTTTTTTTAACAATATTATTTTGTAGAAAATCAATCTTTGGCCAACCTGGGTGATCCTGTGGTGCCATTACCCGAGCTACTAAATACCATCATATACGCATTTACATACTCCTATAAAATGTAGATGCAGAAAATGTAGCACAGTAATGTAGACAAACAGTAAAGACTACAAAGTTATTAGCTGGGGAGTTGAATTTCCTGAGACTACATCTGACATCATTAGACCTTCGCACATCGGCTCGTCTCCAGGAATTTGGTCATGTAGAACGAGATCTCACTTTTCATATCAGAATTAGTTTATGGCTTCATGGATCTGGTATAAAACAGTGGAAAGGATACAAAGATGAAATCATCCATATAGCGCTTTTTCAAGTTTTCCACTATAGAATCTTCAGTAATTTTGGACAACAGGACCATATCATCCACTCCGCTGTGCTTGACATTGTGGCTTTGCCAGTGGTATCTGTAATGTCCTTTGCTGCCCTGAAAATAGAAGAAAAACAGTAGTTGAGATAATAGCCCTACAGTGAATCAGACATACAGCTTTTGTAGCAGTTTTGAGCCAAACCCTGGAATGGACATCACAAAGAAAAGGAAGCATTAGTCTTATTTATTCTACTCAAAGTTTTACTCTAACTATAAAAAAAAAAATATAAAACATGAAAATGGTGATTAATTATATTGTTTAAGTCCTCCATACAGTTTTTCCTACATTCACATATGACTCTTAATGAAATAGAAGTGTAGTGGAGCAATTACTACATGAAATAACCATGTTTTATCATTTCTAAGGCACCACCAACCTCTGAATGACCAATAAAGAAGGTCTATTGAAATGATTAAATCTCTTTTGCTGTTCTCAAAATATTCTAACTAACGTAGGAGTTTGGTACTAGAAAGTTAGAGAATGAAAAAAGTGACAATTTTTAAACAACGTATGTTCTTTAGACTAGGACTATTACTCCACCAAAATCGTAACAGCCTAGCCGACGTCAGCGGAGGTGTGAGTGGTAAATGGAGTAACTGGAGAAACCAACTCATTTTAGTTTTTGGTTGGCCTCTTATTACTAGTAAATGATCGAACATCTATTTTACACGATAACACGGTTTTAAATTTTGGCCAAAGCTCATTTTGGGAGCATTCTGCATTGACCATGACACAGACACTGGGGAAATAGCCTTAGGGCAGTCCCACACGTCCAGATAATTCCGGTACCGGAATTATCAGTGTCCGTGTGCCCCTGCGTTTGTGGCACATCAGTGTGGCACACGTGTGCCCACTGGGTACCACACGCACCGTGCATGAGACAGCGCTAAAGTTTAGCACTGTCCCCTGCATCTGGTGCTGAAGCCTCCATTCATATCTTCCCTGCAGCAGCGTTTGCTGTAGAGAAGATATGAATATTCCTTTTTTTTTGTTTCTCGTGTTTACAATAAAGCTACATGTCCCCAACCGCCGCCCACCCGCTGTTCTTAAAATACTCACCCGGCTCCCTCGCTGGCGCCGCTTCCTGTCCTGGCCGCACCTTCTACTGTATGAGCGGTCACGTGGGGCCGCCGATTACAGTCATGAATATGCGGCTCCACCTCCCACAGGGGTGGAGCCGCATATTCATTACTGTAAATGAGCGTCCCCATGTGACCGCTCATACAGTAGAAGATGCGGCCAGGACAGGAAGCAGCGCCAGCCAGCGAGGGAGCCAGGTGAGTATTTTAATAACAGCGGGTGGGTGCACAGGGGGTGGGGACATGGAGCTTTATTTTAAACACGAGAAACAAACAAAAAAAAAAAAAGAATATTCATATCTTCTCTACAGCAAACACTGCTGCAGGGAAGATATGAATGGGGCTTCAGCACCAGTGGGGGGGACAGCGCTTACTGTAACGCTGTCTCCTGCACGGCACACGGACAACTTCCGTGGGCGGTACGTGTTTTACACGGACCCATTGACTTTAATGGGTCCGTGTAATCTGTGCGCCCCCACGAACACTGACATGTCTCCGTGTTTGGCACACGGAGACACGGTCAGCAAAAAAAAAAAAAAAAAAAAAAAAAAAAAAAAAAAGGGAGCAGCAGGTCTGTAGGGTTCTAGTCCGGCGGCCACAGACTACAGACGTCACTGCTGCACCAGGGTCCTGTAAGTCTTTCAACTCTGGCATATAATCATTAATGTGTAGTTTTAAAGCTTGACATCCATTTAAAAAGGAACTTTACAGGAGATTCATGCTGTCCCATCTATGGGAACATGAAATGGCCATATATACTTTAGTCTTAATGCTGCGGCGTCTCGGAGAAGACATACTTTGAAAAGCCAGTCTGGGAATATGCGCCTCGATGACTAGTCCAAATCTGGTCACCGATGGTTTCGCCCCACTTAGCTTTCCCTAGACTACCATGTCTCTCCCGATTGGGGTACAGGGATAGACCTGTCAGCTATGTTACCTTTACTTTATGAAGTTACATAAACCACCAACTCAATTACGTGCATGCCAAAAGTCTAATCCACATGTAACTAGGAGCTAATGTGGCACATTTTATTCTACAATCAGCACCAAGATTTCCCACACAGACCGCACTAGATTTTCAGCAGAAAAGTCGCACTACATGGTCCCACAAATGTAGCCTCAACACATTTAATAACAAGCTGCATATATCATTAAATACATCTCTTGGACCAGATTATGCTGGTGTGCTTTTTGTTTTTTGTTTTAAAGATTTCTAATGTCAGTTTATTTGGATACTGTATTACAAAGGGAAATTTGTAACACTGGATTTTGCTATGGAAATTCCACACAAAATATGGTATGTACCCTTTCAGGGCTCACTCAGATGCCTGTGCAAATCTATCCGAGCACAGACCACAATGCACGGACAGGACGCAAGTCTCCTGACTTGAGTAGGACGGCTTCATGTATTTCTGGGGTTGTCATGCTCAGGTCGGGAGTCAGACAGTCTACATTGCGATTAGCGAGTATACTCGTTGCTTCGGTTTTCCCCGAGCATGTTCGGGTGGTCTCCCGAGTATTTTGGCATGCTCGGAGATTTAGTTTGTTGACGCAGCTGAAGGATTTGCAGCTGCTAGACAGCCTGAATACATGTGGGAATTACCTGTTTGTTAGGGAGTCCCCACATGTATTTGGGCTGTCTAGCAGCCGCAAGTCATGCGCAGCTGCGTCGACAAAAACTATATCTGAGCACGCCAAAATACTCAGACCACCCAAGCAAGGAGTACACTCGCTCATCACTAATTGCGATCTATGCTGGGACCAATTTGCGGATGTTTTGCATGGCAACCTCAGGGCTCTTTCAGACAAGTCCTTATTCATGTAAACCTGTGATTTCACTTTCCACTTCATAATACAATAGGGAACTAAGCAGGTGATAATTGGCTCCACAACTTTGCAGCCAGTTAACAGGACTATATAAAAAAAACGACAACTGTCATAAATGGACCCTACGGTCTTTCCTGGCCATGTGCAGGTCCAGACCGGTATTAAATTTGCAAATACCCTCTTCAGAGAGGAAAAAGGTTTTGAACATGAACGCTAGTGCCACCTACTGGAAAAAAAAAAACCTGGCAATATCGACCATTTAATGAGCCTTGACAAATGACTGAGAATAAGCGCCAAACCAGAAACGCCTTTTGAGGACACGTGTTTTGGCCCGTTTGCCTCATCAGTATAAAGCAGGAGTTGTGATTTGGGTGGAAGACAGGCCTCTAACAGAGGGTCTTAGAGATAATGGTTCTCCTTAGAGCTGCTTAGCACTCTCCACAAGAAGAAGTGTTACCCATTACAATCCAGGTAGGCATCAGTGATGCCAATCATGCTTTGCAGCCAGTCAATGTGAAGCTGGTGGTGGAGGTCGATCATGACCCGGGTCTATTCCTGGGAATCAATGCACTGCTCTATTAATCTTAGCTCATTTGCATAATGAGACAATTATAATTAACTTATTTCTAGAAATTAAATGTGTGTTTAGCAGGAGCAGACCGGTTCATTTTAAATTAAAAAGGAACAATGTTAGATGTGCAGCAATACCAGGTGTAGATCCATGCAGGGATCACAGATATTACAGCAAGGGATCGCAGCTGATTTTTTCTTTGAGGTAAAACATTGCTTAAAAACAGAGGGAAATGTTTTACCTCACAGAAAGAATCAGCTGTGATCCCATGGTGTAATGTCTGTATACTCGTTTGCTTCCTCCCCTGCCCAGGAGCTGTGGTATGATCAGACCATGTTCCTGTACGGCCAGACACAGACGTTACACAGTACACAGCAGGGGCACATTTATAAGATTCTCAGCACAGGGAAATTTTATTTAAATACATCCAATTGTGGAACTTATTTTTATTCTACAAACTATTAATTAAAATATAGTTCATGGGAAAACTCCTTTAACCCCTTACCGGCATCGGACGTACTATACCGTCCGATGCCGGCTCCCCTGCTTTGATGCAGGGCTCCGCGGTGAGCCCGCATCAAAGCCGGGACATGTCAGCTGTTTTGAACAGCTGACATGTGCCCGTAATAGGCGCGGGCAGAATCGCGATCTGCCCTCACCTATTAACTAGTTAAATGCCGCTGTCAAACGCAGACAGCGGCATTTAACTACCGCTTCCGGCCGGGCGGCCGGAAATGATGTCATCGCCGACCCCCGTCACATGATCGGGGGTCGGCGATGCTTGTGAATGGTAACCATAGAGGTCCTTGAGACCTCTATGGTTACTGATTGCCCGTCGCTGTGAGCGCCACCCTGTGGTCGGCGCTCACAGCACACCTCCATTTCTGCTACATAGCAGCGATCAGCAGATTGCTGCTATGTAGCAGAGCCGATCGTGCTTTGCTTGCTTCTAGCCTCCCATGGAGGCTATTGAAGCATGGCAAAAGTAAAAAAAAAAAAAAGTTTAAAAAAATGTGAAAAAAATAAAAAAAAATATAAAAGTTTAAATCACCCCCCTTTCGCCCCAATCAAAATAAATCAATAAAAAAAAAAAAATCAAATCTACGCATATTTGGTATCGCCGCGCTCAGAATCGCCCGATCAATTAAAAAAAAGTATTAACCTGATCGCTAAACAGCGTAGCGGGAAAAAAATTCGAAACGCCAGAATTACGTTTTTTTGGTCGCCGCGACATTGCATTAAAATGCAATAACGGGCGATCAAAAGAACGTATCTGCACCGAAATGCTATAATTAAAAACGTCATCTCGGCACGCAAAAAATAAGCCCTCAACCGACCCCAGATGATGAAAAATGGAGACGCTACGAGTATCGGAAAATGGCGCAATTTTTTTTTTTTTTTTTTTTTTTTAGCAAAGTTTGGAATTTTTTTTTCACCACTTAGATAAAAAATAACCTAGTCATGTTTGGTGTCTATGAACTCGTAATGACCTGGAGAATCATAATGGCAGGTCAGTTTAGCATTTAGTGAACCTAGCAAAAAAGCCAAACAAAAAAACCAATGTGGGATTGCACTTTTTTTGCAATTTCACTGCACTTGGAATTTTTTTCCTGTTTTCTAGTACACGACATGCTAAAACCAATGATGTCGTTCAAAAGTACAACTCGTCCCGCAAAAAATAAGCCACCACATGGCCAAATTGACAGAAAAATAAAAAAGTTATGGCTCTGGGAAGGAGGGGAGCGAAAAACGAAGACGGAAAAACGAAAAATCCCCCGGTCATGAAGGGGTTAATGATAACATTTTAGTGAAAAAGGTTAGATCATGAGTTAGTGATCAGTGTGGGCAGGCCTTATGCCTAAATGGGGATGTGCTGAAGTACCAGGTCCAGAACAATGTAGGAATTATAGCTTCTGTGCCTAGATTAAAAAAATGTGATATGTAAGCGTGGTTACATCCAGGGATATGCTACAGCAACGTCTGCTTCGGTCACCAGGCACCACAGTATTCAGTCTGTGGGCTATGCTGGTGATGGAAGAGAGGTCATGGCCAATAGCACTGTACGGCACAAGTACTGGACAGCCCGAGATGTGGTACTGCCAGCCAGCATGGGTCTGTCTACTGTCCGGCAGGTATAGTTATCCACCTCTTGAGGCAAATAGGGCTGTACCACACCGTAATTAAACTCCCAGGATACTGTTGGGAGTTGCCAGTTATTGTGCTTGTTTACTCCCTATACAAGTTGCTATTCTTCTGTTAAACTCATCCTGTCCTTGACCCGACTTGTGCCCCTGGATATAGGTTTGTCTGTGACCCCTCTGACCTTTGATTGTCTGGCTTTGCTTGTCACTAACCTTTTGGTATTAGACCCCAGTTATTTCTCAGACTATGGTACTGCCTTCGGATTCAGTCCCTTCTGTTACTGACCCAGCTAGTCTACTTACTCAGGCTCACTACTGCATCCTGCAGCTACTTCATGGACGCGACCTGGATCACTGTATGGATTAGAGGATGAAAACCTTGGTTCCTTACGGATCTGCTAGTCGCAGTGGCTACCACCACGTCTGCTCAAGGAAGCCTTTTTAGGAGCTGACAGACTTTACAGTAGTGTGGTGTTTAATGATGTAGAAATATTTAAAATAAAAAGATGAGTTATCAGTAGGAGCGCCATCAGTCCAGCCCCCACTAGATTCATATATCTATGTAGGGATGATCTGTGCTTGGATAAATATTAAAGAAGCTTTCTTATTGGTATGATTAGCAGTACTCCCAGAAGGCATTCTCAGCAAACAAGACTTTTAAAGATCTCCCTTGAAAGTGGATCTGTCACCAGATTTTACAATATAAACTGCAAACCTTATTAAAAACTGGTCTCTTAGACCTGATGACTTTGATGATCATTTTAACACTAGGAGGAAAAACAAAAATTATAAGTCACAGTGGCTGACTAATCCTTAGCTCTATTTAATAATGAAAGAAATTTGTTACATCAGGTGACAGATTTGCTTACCAAATTATATCTATGGTATATTTATACAAGCGGTCATTCAGCAAAGTAGTATTGCAAACTAAGGGTGGGTTCACATTGCGCTCCAGGCATCAGACGACTAAGTTACACTGCGGCATAATGCGGTGTAACGTAGTCCGTTAATGCTGCCATTGAATGCAAGGTCGGACGCATCGCTAGCGCATGCCCATAATGGATGTGCGCTAGCGATGTGCCGTCATTGAGTGACAGACCCCGAGACGCGGGCTGCAGAGTTTTCGGGTCCTTCACTGCTAGCGCAGATACAGCTAGCAGATGCTCTATCTGCGCTAGCGTGCTGCCAAAACGGCACTTGCGTTAACAGCAGCCTGTTAAACACATACGTTAACGGTCTGCTATTAACACAATGTGAACCTGGCCTAACCCTGCTGATGTTTGGTCGCAAAACCTCTTAGCTTTTCCCACCCATTATTAACTAACCCCATAATTTACATCTGTCTAATATCATCTAACTATGTAACATACATATACATGTGTCATGGGGCAGCACGGTGGCTCAGTGGTTAGCACTGCAGCGCTGGAGTCCAGGGTTCTAATCCCACCAAGGATGAGTTTGTATGGGTTTTCTCCAGGTTCTCCGGTTTCCTCCCACATTCCAAAGACATACGGATAGATATTCTAAATTGTGAGCCCCATTGGGGACAGTGATGGTGTCCAAGCTGTAAAGTGCTGCGGAATATGTTGGTGCTATATAAAAAGATTATTATCTATATATCTAACCTGTCACTGGTTTTACTGTACGTGACATGAATTTTATAGTTTTGTTGTATCCATCTAATATTTATCTGTATAACATCCATCTGTAGTGGTACTTTCATTCTCCACCAGTTAGCGAACAGTAATACACAGTGCATTGAAATATGTACCCTCACGGTCTTCTGCCATTTCCAGCGCTACTCTAGTCCTCTCCATCATCACGTGACCACAGATCTAACTATTCACCATTAGTGCTCTTGGCCCACATTCACAAATTCAGTATTTGTTCCACTCCTGGTTTTGGATTACAATCAGAGGAGAAATAGAAACCCGTCACCACTTCTGTATTTATCACACACTCCTGGTTTTGGCTTACAGATACAGATGTAAAATACTGACCAAATACTGAACATGTGGACATAGCCTTAGAATAGGGTTCTCAGACTGTCAATGAGATTCATAGACTTGCATTGAAAAATTAATTTCCCATCTACACAAAATACGCTGTATGAAACGGCTGCAGTCGCATAATCCAGAAGACGACCGGTGTGGTGCTGGGAACGGCAGAAGACAGTAATGCATGTATTTTAAATGCATACATTCAACACGGACAGGTTAAAAAAACAAACAAAAAAAAACAACCACACACACCTAAAAAGTTGTACTTTAAATGAGCCAAGCTAATAATAATAATTATGCTGTGAAGCAGGGATGTTTCCAGTTTCAACCTTCACTATTATTAAAAAGGGATCATCATGGGAAATGTCTTCCAAGAGCTCATTCTAATTGCACGTCATTCTTTCGGATCCTCTAATTTGTAAGCCAAATTGTGATTGTTTTGTCTCATTTCTGACTGTAAAATGAAATAAAAATTGAATAAAAATTACTGTTATAAAATAAAGGATTATCCAGTTTCTGAAATAAATTAACAGCTACAAACGCTTTATATAAAAAACAAACAAACAAACAAACAAACAAAAAAAAACAATTCACTCCTCACCCTGGTCCAGATGCCCCCTTGTCTTGGTTTACAAGAAGCCTGCACGTGACTGCTGCAGTGGTCATGTGCTGGCCAGTCGCAAAGACAAGGGGGGAAAGCAGAATTGGAGGGGGGTTCGCCTTTCTTCATCTATAATATAACGCTGGGAGCGTCACTCTGTCCGAAGCCTCTATACACTGCGCAAGCGCCGGCGCAGTCTGGGCCTCACAGAGCGACGCTCCCGGGAGATCGCGGTATGCGTAAGCACTGAACGCATACCGCGATCTCCACCGGAGAGTCAGGGACCGCCAGGAGGGAGGGTAAGTATACTCACCTTTCCCGGTTCCAGCGCTGCTTGCGGCTCCGTCTCCCGGCTCCTCTGCTCCCGGCTCCAGAGGGCGCGGACTGCGCAGGCGCCGATTCCTGCTGCCGGAATCGGCGCCTGCGCAGTCCGCGCTTTCCGGCGCCATTTTCTTGAAGACACACTCCGGCTCCACTGCAGGTGTGTCTTCAAGAAAATGGCGCCGGAAAGCGCGGACTGCGCAGGCGCCGATTCCTGCTGCCGGAATCGGCGCCTGCGCAGTCCCCGCTTTCCGGCGCCATTTTCTTGAAGACATACCTGCAGTGGAGCCGGACGATAGGGGAGTATGGTTTTTTTTTTTTTTTTTTTTTTTTTTTTTTTTATATGGCAGCAGCATTCGGGGGCATACACACTGGAGCGGGGGGCATATAATACAATGGTGGCGCAGGATGGCAGCAGCACATGACAGAACGGGCTCAGGATGGCAGCAGCACATGTCAGAACGGGCGCAGGATGGCAGCAGCACATGACAGAACGGGCGCAGGATGGCAGCAGCACATGACAGAACGGGCGCAGGATGGCCGCAGCACATGACAGAACGGGCGCAGGATGGCAGCAGCACATGACAGAACGGGCGCAGGATGGCCGCATCACATGACAGAACGGGCGCAGGATGGCCGCAGCACATGACAGAACGGGCGCAGGATGGCAGCAGCACATGATAGAACGGGTGCAGGATGGGAGCAGCAAATGACAGGATGGGAGCAGCAAATGACAGAATGGAGGCACAGGATGGGAGCAGCACATGACAGAACGGGGGCGCAGGATGGGAGCAGCACATGACAGGATGGGGGCGCAGGATGGAGCAGCACATACCAGGATGGAGACCATATACCAATATAAATGCTCGCCACCCGGGCGTAGAACGGGTTCAATAGCTAGTAATTTTATAGCATTTACTTCTGATTTTATTTAGTTTTGTAGAAACCGCATAAGCTCTTAACCTAAACCTGATGTCAGCACTTTAGCGGTGATGACTAGTACATTTTTCGTAACATCACATCTAGGATATAGTAGATAAATAATATTCAGCAACTGCGCAGTACTACACAGTTACAGAATCTCTAAACTTAGAGGCTATAAAAAGTAATAATTGTGACTACTGTGGAATGATGAAACCAGTATAAATTCTACCTCCACTTATGGGCAAAGAATGCCTTCAGCACAGTGCTATATGGCTGCGTGCACATGTGGGGCAGATGTCACATTCTGGTACAAGCTCCACAAAAAGGGGAGAAAAATGCAATAGTAATTCAACTCTTCAATACATTTCCTATTTGAACGGCAGTTTCCTGCATTTCTGCAGCTCAGGAATGTGGGGAATGTTTAGCACCAGGCAGCGCGTTCACATCTACAGCTCTTCTGCCCACAATAGGATATTAGCTTGTTCTCCGAAAATAAAAAATTATATATACTGACACATTTTCTGTTCCTTATAAAGCACTAAAACTGACTAATATTAAAAATGTAAGGCAATTAAAGAGACTTAATAGATGTACAAGTGCTTCACACCAAATAAGAATATCAAAAAGGTAATTTCAGTTCTTCAATACAAGAAGTGAATCTCGTATAGAATCATTACAAAGAGTGATCTAATTCAAGTGTTTATTTCTGTTAATGCTAATGATTATGGCTTGCAGCCAATGAAAACCCAAAAATCATTATCTCAGTAAATTATAATATTTTATAACACCAGTTTGATTGAATGATTTTAAAATCTGAAATGCTGGCCTACTGAAATGTATGTTCAGTAAATACACAATACTTGATTGGGGCTCCTTTAGCATCAGTGCGGTGTGGCATGGAGGCGATCAGCCTGTGGCACTGCTGAGGTGTTATGGAAGCCCAGGTTGCTTTGATAGCAGCCTTCAACTCATCTGCATTGTTGGGTCTGGTGTCTCATCGTCTTGACAATACCCCATAGATTCTCTATGGGCTTAAAGGGACACTGTCACCTGAATTTGGAGGGAACAATCTTCAGCCATGGAGGCGGGGTTTTGGGGTTTTTGATTCACCCTTTCCTTACCCGCTGGCTGCAATATTGGATTGAAGTTCATTCTCTGTCCTCCATAGTACATGCCTGCGCAAGGCAAGATTATTAGTATACAATTTTATAGCGCCATTTATTCCATGGCGCTTTACATGTGAAAGGGGCAAATATAGACAAGTACAATAAACATGAGCAAAACAAGGCACACACACAAGTACAGGAGGAGAGAGGACCCTGCCTGCGAGGGCTCAGTCTACAGACTGCTGTAAAAAAATAGGAGGGAATGTTACACCACGGTAGGCATGGACCTGTCCCAGCTTTGAGATGTTGTGCTGCCAATTTCTAAAAAGACTTCATTTGGAAAAAAAAACAAAAAAACAACTAATGTTCACCCTGTGACCTGTGCTATGTTCTTTGGTGAATAAAATCTGGCCACTAGATTTGTAGATCATTGCATTTCCTTCATATTTTATACAATGTCCCAACCATTTTGGAATGATGGCTGTATGTACGAGTCTTGTGGATAGAATGCCATATTTTGTATCATTATGTATTTATCCTTAAAAAGCAGCACATGGTAGAGAAAGAAAACAGCCCTCGGAAAGAGGTCCTCGTAAGCCATGCAACTGTCAAGGTCTAGCAATGTAGACATACCATATATTGCAAAATGGATATATATCTAACTGTATGCACTAAACATCTGCTGAAACAGTTTTTGTAACCCCAAGGGTGTGTCCATGTTATTGGCATTTACAGCCCAACCAAAAGGATTCACTCCAATAAACTGGCATAAAAAGTCCTAACGTACGCATGCCTTAGTATCAGTCAGACAATGTGCAGTATTGGCAATTATCCTTAATAAAACAGCTAATCGGCCACATTACCAACTGTAATTGCCCATAATAACTGCTACGTACATTCCTTGTGTCCGTGTTATACACTGCAACAAAAGCTCATGAATGATGACAGCTGCTTACAAAATGTGGCTTACTTGTTATGTTATTGTGAAACGGCAGTCACATTGGATAGTATGAGCATTAGCACGGTCATTAGGCGCAGAGCTCAACAACATTTATGGACTCAAACAGTTCACTTCAAACATGGCAGAAACTTATTAGAGCTTCTGTAATAAAAACAACAACAAAAAAAGTGTATGTATGTATATCACGCACACTTAAATTGTGTTACAGCAGCTCGAAAATTATCAAAAAAAAAAAAGCGATCAGTTTTAATATGCAATTTTTACTTCTGTATATACTTCAATTGAGGAGACGCAGGCGGGTCCCCTAGGATTGCTCAGGAGGACAGCACTGTATTTGAACTAGGGAACAAAAATCAGATTCTAAATTTTAAATAAATGGGAACAATTTGTGCAAGCCGGCAGACAGATGTGCCTACAAATGGAAACCACATTCATGCAAAACAGGAATCTGAAGAGCAGATTGCAGATGCACTAAAAACACTTATAATAAAAGTTAAAACTGAGCGCTTAATCTTTGTGACCTGGCCACGTCCTGAAACCTTAACGTGAACCCAAAACAGACTGAAAAGTAAACTAAGAACTATTTGTATGCATCTACTGTTTGGAATCATAAAAGAAAGGGTCAACTGAACAGTGTCCCCTGCGTTAGTATGAGATCCGATAAGCCAAGCATGGAAAGCACACCATATACTCCGTACCTAGATATTGATAAGCACCCATACATTCTCAGGTGCTCCTCACCCAATGCCACCTCTAGGAGACATGGTCCGTCTTCCTGAAAGTAGTGTTTATAGGGGTAATGTTTACCAGTTTATGAAGGTCAATTCTCAGGTATCTACCTGCATGGTCGGCTTACATTACCTTCAGACTCAAAGCAATTTCATTTTTAATTGCCCGTACTTTTCACCCAATTGTCTCATGAATGTTGGCCAACCGCATTTATCACTGCTACTTATGACTTGTAGTAAAGTGATCACCAACAATCATAAAGGTTCTCTACTTAGAGAAAAGTGAGGAAGGGAAGATTTGCAAATCAGCTCATGTGTGGTTGTACAATAGTGCTGAGAGGTTTGTTTGTGTGTGCGCGCTACGCCAACAAAGCATTTCACACCGGGTAGATACTGTAAAACAGATTTGGTTTTACTTCTGCAGCCATTTCTATACATGAAGGTGATCCTTAATATTAAAGTGTACTTATAATGATTATGTCTGGTCATTCAATAGCCAGTATCTCTACAAATGATAAATATCCGAAAGATGCTGCTATGGGGCATACAGTCTGGCAAGTCCCAGAAATCCCTCCATTACAAGTATGGACAGGTGTCTTCTATACTGTGCTACCCTTGTTATCCACAAGTCATATTTTGGGACACAGGATAAAATACCTGTTGATCACTTGCTGGCTACAGTAGTGATGTTATTACACAGTGCCGAGCAAAAATCATTCCATCATTACAGTACACGCGGCCTGCATCAGACCAGAAAGATACCGTGATTTTGATGCGACTTCCATGTCACGGTAACTTGATGGCTGGAAAACGACCACATTCACATTACGGTGCAATTCGGGATTATCCTGCGATTCCTGGCCACAAGTTCTGGATTGTGTCCAAATTCACTGTAGCCCAGGCCTAAATCTCAAGTAAAAAAAAAAAAAAAAAAAAATACTGCTGATCAGCATGTAAAATCAACATAGGGTTAACGTGCAGTTCTGCATGGACGTGAGTAATCTTTATTCTGCTACATCTATTGAAAAAGAAAACAGGATGCCCCCTCTTTCAAACGAAATCTTTTTTTTTTTTACCATTGAGTTAGTCATCGACATCTGCAGATGGTGGTTTCCAAAATAAAGCTACACTGCTCCTTATTGGTTTGCCATTCACGCTCGGACCCTTCAGATGGCATCATTTTAACCATTTCTGTTAACCATATGCAGAAACTACTTAACCCAGGCAGATGTAGAGAGAACCAGCGCTCCACCTAGGCGCGCCGCTGGTCATTCTTGAATAATTCTGGACTCCCTCTAGCACTCTGGCACCGCTCCAATCCATCCTACACTCTGCTGCCCGACTAATCTACCCGTCTCCCCGCTATTCCCCAGCCTCTCCCCCATGTCAAGCTCTTCACTGGCTTCCTATCGCCCAGAGACTCCAGTTCAAAACCCTCACAATGACATACAAAGCCATCCACAACCTGTCTCCTCCATACATCTGTGACATGGTCTCCCGGTACCTACCTACACGCAACCTCCAATCCTCTCAAGACCTCCTTCTCTACTCCCCTCTCATCTCTTCTTCCCACAACCGCATCCAAGACTTCTCCCATGCTTGCCCCATACTCTGGAACTCTCTACCCCAACACATCAGATTCTCACCTACCATAGAAACCTTCAAAAAGAACCTGAAGACCCACCTCTTCCGACAAGCCTACAGTGATCCTGACGTTACTGAACCGCCGCGCAACCTGCCCTACCCTCTCCTAGTGTTTCATCACCCATCCCCTGCAGACTGAGCCCTCGCGGGCAGGGTCCTCCCTCCTTATGTACCCGTGTGCCTTGTTATCTGCTCATGTTTAATGTATTTGTCTATATTTGCCTCATATTCACATGTAAAGCGCTATGGAATAGATGGCGCTATAAAAATGTATAATAAAAAAGCTAGAAAAGGTTTTATTAAAATCAGTGTTTTACATTTAGTAAGTGACTCATCTGTGCTCCGCTCTGGAAAAAGGAATCCAGACAAATTCTTCATTAAGGCTATGTGCACACGTTGCGGATTAGCCTTAGGAATTTCTGGTGCGGATTCTGCCTCTCCTGGCGAAAACGTACCTGCGGATTTGTCGCGTTGTGTGGTTCTGCAGTGTTTTTGCTGCGGTTTTTACCACTGCGGTTTTCTATAATAGAATGGGTACAAAAAAAAAAAAAAAAAGTGACATGCTACTTTTAAACAGCGTTTCCGCAGCGGATTTTCCGCAAAGTGTGCACAGCATTTTTTATTTTCTCATTGATTTACATTGTACTGTAAATCAATTGCGGATCTGCAGCGTTTCTGCACTGCAAAAAACGCTGCGGATCCTGCACATACCCTTAGACTCAAAGGATTCTCTACCGCTAGTAAAGTTATGGTATGTCTGTATATTCCATTATGTATTGATCAGGAGGGTGCAACTGTTGGGACTTCCGAATTCAGTACGATGGGTCCACAGTACAAGTTAAATTGGGTTTCCCGAACTTAAAAGTAGGATTCACCATGGCATTATAATTGCTGGGAGTGTGATTCACATAGACCAGGAAAATTAAAGAGCTGCAGCGCTGGGTCACCATATTACCCTGCACAGTGTGGCCCTATGCAGGAAACTGCAATCTCACTTTAATAGGGCGGCAGAGAACTCCACAGTTCAGGAAAAACTTAAAGGGAATCTGTCACCATTGATCTTTTTGATTTATTAATATGGGCATACAGGTTGTATACAAGTGAAAATAGTCAGCGACTGCAGGCAGAACGCGCAAGGCGCAGGATTTCCAGCAACACACATGATGTGAAGGGGAGGAGAAATCTTGTATAATGAAGACCAGAGGCAGCCTGATCTTCTGGGCAGCGTACACACCATAGCCTGGAAGATTGAAGCTATAAAAGATGATTTTTACTGAACAAGTCATTATCCAGGTTGGACGAATTTAATTTCTATACAACCTGTATGCCCATATTAGACTACTTTCACACTAGCGTCGAAATCTCCGCGTCGGGGAGAAATTCTGACGCTAGCGTTTAACGCACTGCACAACGGAGGCAGCGGATGCATTTCTCCGGCGCATCCGCTGCTCCATTGTAAGGTGCGGGGAGGTGGGGGCGGAGTTCCGGCCGCGCATGCGCGGTCGGAAAAAGCGGTCCGTCAGGAGCAAAAAACGTTACATGTAGCGTTTTTTGCTCCCGACGGTCCGCAAAAGCACGACGGATGCGACGTGTGGCAATCCGTCGTCAATACAAGTTTATGGGGAAAAACGCATCCTGCAAGCACTTTTGCAGGATGCGTTTTTTCTGCAAAACGACGCATTGTGGCGGATTGCAGTTAATGCTAGTGTGAAAGTAGCCTTAACTGAAAAAGGCGAAAAGGCTGTACTGTATCTTTTATTCACCTGATTAGGGTCCAGTCTGTTGCCCTCACTATGGATGCCAAAGTGTTAGCATATCTTAATAGGACATCACTTTATAACAAACTTGGGAACAATTCGGTTCGAGGGCCACATCCGGCTTTTTGGCGGTTGTTTGCATCTGGCCGCGACAGATAGACAGCTGGAAACAGTTGTACGCAAGTTGCACAATGCAGCCACCTAACTCTTGGGGTTGCAATTACACTTAAATCTACATCCACAGGAGGTGGGGGCAACATACATTGTGTGTAAGGGGTGTGGGTTGGAGAGGGCTGTTTATCAAGGTACAAGGACTGAATAACCAGAGAAGTACGATTTACTCATTTTGTTTAAAAAAAAAAAAAAAGTAGTAAAATCATGCGGTTTTGATTAGCTGCTGGTGACGAGAACACGTTACAAAAAACCCTAATGTAAGGGTGCACATGTTTTAAAAGTATTTGATTTTCCTGCCAAGAGATTTAGAAATTGTGCAGAAGCCACGGTAAAATAGGCACATTTATGCAGTTTTTCTCCACTCAGTACATGTGAAAAGCGGCAGCAAAAACACCAAAAGAACTGACATGCTGCAGATTTACAACCGCAAGTCAAAAATAAGCAACATAAGCAAAATAAGACCCTTAGTTTTGTGACAAATTTGCAACGTGTGCATAGGTCCCAACAGGCCGTAGTAGTAGTGACTCAGCAGGCTTCTAGGAGTTGGAGTGGTCCTAATAGTGGACAACCCCTTCATCTATAGGTTTGGCCCCAATAAAGTCTAGCTTATACACACACTCCCCTCCCATGCCAGTACTAGCGATCCAGGGGCTCTTGCGCTGTTATGGTGACACATGAGCCCGGTGCCCAAACAGCGCTGGCGTCACGGTCCCCACCTTTGTATGTATTGAACATTAAGAGGAAGTCCAGGCTACAGCTGATCTTAGACGTCCTCATGTTCAATTAGTGAGAAGGTGGGGACAGCGATGCCACAGCTGATCGGGCGCAGAGCTCACGTGTCATAAATCACACGAGAGCCCTGGGGAGAGCGAGTGCCAACACTGGGAACAGCCCCAGCACAGGAGGGGGAGTAGAAGCTTGCTGTTATAGGGGCCAAACATTTAGATCAAGAAGAGGTTGTCCTAGCTGCGTAGAATTAAGTGATAAAATTAACAATGAGCAGAGTTAAGTTTGGCATGTTGGTTCGGCCTTCCACAACAGTCATGGTCTCATATGGCCCATTGGAAGAATTGCCCACCCCTGGTATATCTGAGGGGAATAATTATTTCAATAGACCTCATGTGATGGAAGTCCTCATAGAACAGCATCACTTCCTATTACTAGTAATAAGTAGGTCAGGACAACTGCCTAATAGACGTACTATTGCCCACTCCAACATACAGTAATATTCTGCATTATTTCCATTGTATACTACTTGTACATTTAACTAAATAAATGTGCCCTACATTATAGTCTTCGCTTCAAGACCATAGTCCCAAAACATTGCTCTATTTGTTCACAAAATGTTTGTCCCTTAGATCAGCAAATGAAGGAAGTTAGTCATTAGGATTTTGGCTGAGAAATCATACCCCGATGACCTAATTGTTCCAAGTATTAAACATCTCAGCAGAGTATGCCTTGGTTACACCCTGACTAAAGTGCTTGAAATTGCCAGGTCTGACTTTCACATTCACTGAACTGCAGCCAGATAGAAGCCAGCCAGTAAATGCCTTAATTGTCCAGACAGGAGCCTGTCAGCGGGAACATTATACAGCATCACCTCCTTAAGATTTAATAGTGAAAAGTAATATTGATGGGAAGACCAAGCGTTATACATGAGGGTTACGATAACGTACATCATAGAGGCTGACAAATGCATTGGTCACAGTTTTACACAGAAACAGCACATTCACGGCTTCCCCAGTACAAGTGATGAGACTTGCACCATTATTTATTATGCTTTGCCTATATAGGAGCCATCATATTCTGCAGCACTTTACATACATCATCTGTCCCCATTGAGGCTTACCTGGAGGGGCAGAAGGGAGAGACAAACATGGCCAGATGGTTCGAGGTCAGGGCAGGCAGCACGCGTTTAGAATATGTAGTCAGAGTCCAGAGTGGAAAGGTCAGGCAGATCGGAGAAAACAAGCCGGGTCAGTACCAGAAGAGACAAATAAAACATGAAGCAAAGCAGAAGCCTAGAAACAATGCAGGAGGGAGCAGCTGCCCCCCAAAAATAAATAAAATAAAAAAAAAAAAAAAAAAAAGAAAAGGGATGACAACTCTAATTGTGCTTAGAAATTATGAACCGGACAGAGTTTCAACTTAGTGGTGAGGCTGATCATTAACAAGGACAATCAATCATGTATTAGTTGATAAAGACAAGACTTCCTCCTCACCATTTAACTACTGCAATGCTACTGGCACCGGGGTAGGACCTGTAGTGGCGGTGTGACAGTGTCATGAATAATGCTAGCAGTTATGTAGTGGGCAAGGTACCCCGCTTACAGCCTAGAAAATAGATTTGGGACAGAAGCAGATGAACAATTCCCAGGAAGATAAGCAGATTAGGTGATCCACAGGAATGTTACTGTTTTATGCAAATTATAGGCGTTCGAAGAGAAGCTAAAAAGAAAGCAATGAGTGGATTAGTTTCATTAAACATACTCAATTTGGATTAAGCGCACACGTTTGGTTTTTGGTGCAGAAAAATCTGCTGCAAGTGCGAGTGTTGGCAGGAAAAAGACTGCATCAAATACACATTTTTCACTTGTTTGATGCATTTGTAAGACGAGTTTTCAATTGAATGGGTGGAAACCGCTACAGAAACGCTGAGAATGGACAAGCTATGGATCTGAAGAAATGATTTGATGGTTCAATTATGCAAGATAAGAAGCTACGTGTGCACGTGACGTCAGAAATCTCATTCACTATTATTGTAATGGCAAGATTTTCTACCTTTAAAAACCGCAGCATGGGAACAAACCCCGACCCGGAGACCAGCATGTGTAACATACTGAGCATTTACATCCCAAAGTGCCAAAGACCAGTGTTCACACAGCACGCAGCATAGGTGCAGTATATTGTAACTGACCAGTCGTGCGACAGTTCATTTACGAATGATCAACAACTTAAAATGGTTTTTATTTTAGGATGAATTTAAGATCACGTCCAAGTTTTTGCCATTTAATCTCAGCGCAGCATAATGTACAGGCAAAGAGCTGAATTTCAGGAATGTGTAACTCACTAGGATGTGCGCAGTATAGTTTCAAGACTATCAAGGTTTTATCAGCAGGAGATCACCACTACATGTCTCGTGCAGGCCAGTCTGCCTAATTTGTGTAACCCTGCCACTGACTGGCAGCTTCCTGTGCACATGGCTTTGTCAACAAGCTGCCAGTGGTGTGAGGGTTTATACACAGCCCAAAAGTCTTCGCTCTGCTGCATAAAACAGGGATTCTATGAAAACAGCAGCAAGCAGCCCATTAAATGACACTGCTGGAATCAGAGTCTCTTTACATTATGCTTCTATCGCATAAACCTAATAAGAAAATTCCTTTAAGAAATAAAATGAGGAAGAAAACCTTCTGAAAAAAATAAAAATACAAAAAAAACCTTGAACTTTGCAATTCGATTTCACAGATGAAGTCAATAAGCAGTCATTTCATGAATCACAACTTGCACGATGTTTATACCATACCTAAACCCAAGGTGTGATCACCTATTGGGGTGTGACGGGGGTTGTCATTCTTTATCAGCAGAACATGCCTGGAGGAGCACTGAGTCACTCTGCACAGGTCCTAAATAAGAACACTCAAGAGTTGTTGGTTTCTCGTCTGTCACGTTACTAGAATACTTTAATAGTTATCATAATGAAACTGAATTTCTCCTGAAGTGCAGTTAGTGTTGAGTGAGCATGCTCGGGTGCTAACAGAATCTTCAGCGTGTTCAAAAAAAATATATATCAAAGCAACCTGGGATTCCATAACCTCAGCAGTGCCACAGGCTGATCGTCGTCATGCCACTTCGCATTGATGCAGTAATTGATGCAAAAGGCGCCCCAACCAAGTACTGAGTGCAATTACTGAACATACATTCCAGCATTTTGGATTTTAAAATCATTTTTCAAGCTGGTGTTCTAAAGTATTCTAATTTTCTGAGATAATGACTTTTGGCTTTTCATTGTCTGTAAGCCATAATCATCAACATTAACACAAAAACACTTGAACTAGATCATTGTTCGTAATGACTAATATAGGAGTTTCAATTTTTGTATTTAAGAACTGAAATAAAATTAAACTTTCTGATATTCCAATTTAGAGAGATGCACTTGGTCCATTTGCTCATAACCACTTAAGAGAAATATGAGGGATAATAATGAACACTAATTCACTAGGATATGCATGAATCACTTGAATGACTTACAGTGCCAGAAAGATTTTATGCCATGTAGGATTTGGTGAAAGTTCTCTTGTATGTCTAAATCAGCGACGGGCTGACCTGGCGGCCTCGACCAATCAGAGACGCGGGATTTCTACGTCGATGCTGTGCCGGTCTCTGATTGGTCAGAGAGCCGGGATTTCCAGGACAGACAGAAAAACCCTTAGACAATTATATATATATAGCCTAGCGGCCTCGACCAATCAGACGCGGGATGTCTACGTCCTTTATGAAATCATCGTCGCTGTGCCCGTTGCTGATTGGTCGAGGCCGCCAGGATATGGATATGCATGAATATGCACTAGGATATGCATGAATGACTTACAGTGCCAGACAGATTTTATGCCATGTAGGATTTGGTGAAAGTTCTCTTGTATGTCTAGATCAGCGACGGGCTGACCTGGCGGCCTCGACCAGTCGCTGATCTAGACATACAAGAGAACTTTCACCAAATCCTACATGGCATAAAATCTGTCTGGCACTGTAAGTCATTCATGCATATCCTAGTGCATATTCATGCATATCCATATCCTGGCGGCCTCAACCAAATCAGCAACGGGCACAGCGACGATGATGTCATAAAGGACGTAGACATCTCACGTTTCTGATTCAGCGACGGGCACAGTATCGACGTAGATGTCATAATGGTTGCCAAGGCGACGATGTCATAAAGGTTGCCTCGACCAATCAGCGACGGGCACAGTCTGCCGCGAATTCTGGAATCATCATTGTCCATATACTACGGGGACATGCATATTCTAGAATTTCTACGCGGGATTTCTACATTGATGCTGTGCCCGTGCCTAACGGCCTCGACCAATCAGAGACGCGGGATTTCTACGTCCTTTATGACATCATAGTCGCTGTGCCCGTCGCTGATTGGTCGAGGCCTGGTGGCCTCGACCAATCAGAGACGGGCACAGCATCAACGTAGAAATCCCGTGTCTGATTGGTCGATCCCTGGGGGCCTCGACCAATCAGCAACGGGCACAGCAACGATGATGTCATAATGGTTGCCATGGCGACGATGATGTCATAAAGGTTGCCTCGACCAATCAGCGACGGGCACAGTCTGCCACGAATTCTGGAATCATCATTGTCCATATACTACGGGGACATGCATATTCTAGACATTCTAGAATATGCATGTCCCCGTAGTATATGGACAATGATGATTCCAGAATTCGCGGCAGACTGTGCCCGTCGCTGATTGGTCGAGGCAACCTTTCATGACATCGTCGCCATGGCAACCATTATGACATCTACGTCGATACTGTGCCCGTCGCTGAATCAGAAACGTGAGATGTCTACGTCCTTTATGACATCATCGTCGCTGTGCCCGTTGCTGATTTGGTCGAGGCCTGGCAGCCTCGACCAATCAGAGAGCCGGGATTTCCAGGACAGACAGACAGACACAGACGGAAAAACCCTTAGACTAAATTATATATATATATATATATATATATATATATATATATATATATATATACATACATACATACATACATACATACATACATACATACATACATACATACACACACATACACACACATATACACACACACACACAAGACCCCAAAACCCATATTTGCAACGTTCAGTCTAACTTAGGCTTCTTTCACACTAGCGTCGGGCTCGGCCGGTCGCAGTGCGTCGGGCCGAGGTTACCGACGCTAGCGTTGTAAGCGCCGCACAACGGGTGCAGTGGATGCAGATTTTCATCGCATCCGCTGCCCCATTGTGAGGTGCAGGGAGGTGGGGGAGGAGTTCCGGCCACGCATGCGCGGTTGGAAAAAGCGGTCCGTCGGCAGCAAAAACGTTACATGTAGCGTTTTTTTGTGCCGACGGTCCGCCAAAGCACAACGCATATGTCGCACGACGGATGCGACGCGTGGCAATCGTCGCAATGCGTCGTCAATACAAGTCTATGGGGAAAAAAAACGCATCCTGCAAGCATTTTTGCAGGATGCGTTTTTTCTGCAAAACGACATTGTGACGGATTGCAGTTAACGCTAGTGTGAAAGTAGCCTTATAAAGAGTTAACAAGGAGATACTAGTAAAGGATTACTGTAAGTCACTGGTCAGAGAACCACTGCCAAGATCCAGAGCCCACACTTTGCTAGAGTCATAAATTGGGCTCTATTGTTCTAACTCAAACATGCCTATAGCGGACATTCTGCCAGCCTTTGAGCCTTACTAGACACCACAGGCCTTTAAAGCTGTGAAGTCACAAAAGGGGGGGATAAAACACCCACACTATGAAACAAATTCCATACACTTAATTCCATACACTATTAATAACAACCGTTTAAAGAAAACCTGTCACGAGATCAAAAGTCCCCAATTTGTATTCCTACTTCTCCCCCAAGTATATAGATTTTTGTTGCTTTTAAATCCACCATATAGTTGGAGACATGGGTCTTTTTAGAGTTCATTTTCAGGTTTACAAGACCATAAAATTAGCACTAAAGAAAACAGCCCACACTTCTGTAATCGGATATCAATTATATAAGAAACAAACAAACAACCACAAACTGGACACTTGACCAGACCGTCCTTTGTGGAGCGTCAGCGTACTTACAAGCACTAGTCAGATTTGGTCTGTGGTGTCCATCACACACTACCAGTTTCTGTGAAATGTTATAAATCCGTGTATTCTGTGCACTATGCAGATACTAAGAGCGGAAACCTAGATGTCCGTAGCCTCACAGGGAGCCAACGTATTCCAATACTACAAGCGCCGGTCCACCGCTGCATGGAAAGAGGCGCTGGCCCACCAGAACCACACGGATAAATGGCTCCATTATTAAGTTACTGCCACTGTCTACATCAGGGTACTCAAGTACATTTAGTAAAAAGTTCATTGACTGTACCCAAATTTGCCATTAGCATCAGGGAAAAATTTGAGCTGAACACCAACACTGACAGGAGTGTGACCAGGTTGGGAGAGCACAGCTTGGCTGGTTAAATTATGCCAGAGCGACCTCCAACACCAGGGCCAGCGTATGACAATAGGCAAGTCAGCCGCACGTAAATCACTCACTTGTCCAGCTCATGCAAATATTGAATGGAGGAAATGAAAACAGAATAAGTCCTTTACTAGTGCATCATAAATCACGTGTCACCCGCTACCAAGAACATAGAATGTGACTAATGTATGCCACCTTTTTGGATACTGTTCGCCTCAGATGAATAGAGGAGTGGATTCCTTTAGTGTATACATAGAGCATGTAGAAAAGAAACATACAATAATGGAGATGCGGCCTAGTGAACCACAATACAGTCAGGGAAGGACTGCAGATACATTTCTAGCTTGTTGGAGTACACTGATGTGTTACCAGTCTCGCCTGCTCTCATGATGCTTGTGAGCGCCCGTACTGCTTGCTGCTGTCTAGCCTTCTCCCTGCACTTACATGCTCGGTCTCATACTCCTCCGCTCCATCTTGCTACTTGTTTATTTGCTCTACCATAGGTTTCCCCTGCAGCTTCTTCCCCTGCTCACCATAGACCTCCAACCAATTCCCCTCCTGCTTTCTCTACCTTGCACACTCCTGGCCAGGATTCACACCATGGTCCACCAGTGGAGCACTGCTGGTAGTCCGCAGAAACCCCGAAGCCTGCCTCATGTCATGACGATAGGCAATTCAGAATGGTCTTCACCACATCATTAGATTGTGCAGCCGGTTGTCATTGTTCACATCCGTCCAGGCCTCTACCTGCGCACACAAGCCATACTACACATGTCGAACACCAAGAGCCAACTTAAGAAACCAATGTCACTGTTTTTGGAGTGTGAGAATACACCAGAATAGGCGGATAAACCGCACGCAAAAGTCAAATGTTGCCCTTGGTTAATATCTTGGACTTGTTGCAATATCTTAAAGTTCTGAGTACACGATTAAGAAATTCTTACGGCGATTTGACTAATTTATGTACCGCATTAACCAACTTCCATAGCAGTGGACTAACAAGTTACAACATCTGCATGGTCAGTACTATGGTGCTGGAGCTATATGAATCCGTATATTGTTTATGGATGCAAATGCAGACAACATGGCATAAAGCTTCTTTGTATATTAATCTAGAACTGTAGTGAGACGGACCCGAAATACTAAATACGTAATTGTTTACTCTGAGTCATGAAAACCCCCAGCAGATTTATAGATTGTGGTGGGAGGCCAGCCTTTTTCTATACATGCACCGCTTCCTATAGTAGTCGGTTATCCTGGGCAGATAAATATGTTGATGAAGCATTTCTGGATCCTATGAATAAGTCTAGGGACTTGCAGCAAATTTCAGCATTATGAAAGTTGGAGTAAATATTATTTAGCATTTATATATTTTATTATGTATACATATTATTACTACTACTACACCATTAATTCCATGGTACTGTACATGAGAAAGGGGTTACATACAGGGTTATAGATATATCATTTACAGTACACAAAATTACGATGACAGACTGGTACAGAGGGGAGAGGACCCTGACATTCTACGGAATAATGGGGAAGAGACAGAAGGTCGAGGGTGTGGCAGCTCATGGTGGTGGTGAGGTGGCAGCTCATGGTTATTGCAGGCTGTAAGTTTTCCTGAAGAGCTGGGTTTTCAGGTTCCATCTGAAGGATCCGAGGGTGGTGGACAATCGGTGTTGAGGCGTGGAGTTCCAGAGGATGGGGGATATTCAGGAGAAATCTTGGAGGCGGTTGTGTGAGGAACGAATAAGTGTAAAGGAGAGTAGGAGGTCTTGGGAGGATTGAAAATTACGTGAGGGAAGATCGTGTGAGATTAGTTCAGAGATCTAGGGAGGGGACAGGTTGTGGATGGCTTTGTAGATCAGTGTTAGTAGTTTGAACTGGATTCGTGGGGAATTGGGAGCCAGTGAAAGGATTTGCAGAGGGGTGAAGCAGGGGAGTAGCGAGGAGAGAGGTGGATTAGCCGGGCAGCAGAGTTGAGGACAGACTGGAGTGGTGCAAGAGAGATAGCGGGGAGGCCACAGAGGAGGGTGTTGCAGTAATCGAGGCAGGAGATGATGAGGGCATGCACAAGAGTTTGATTAGATTGAGGACTGAGGAAGGGACGGATTTTGGCAATATTTTTGAGTAGGAGGTGGCAAGTGTTTGGACGTGCGGTTTGAAGGACAGGGCAGAGTCAAGAGTTACCCCGAGGCAGCGGATTTCAGGTGTGGGAGAGAGCGTGATGCCGTTTACCATAATAGATAGATAGGTAGGGGGGGAGGATACGTTAGATGGGGGAAAGATGATGAGTTCGGTTTTGTCTACATTGAGTTTTAGGAAGCGAGAGTTGAAGGAGGAGGATATGGCTTCTAGACACTCCGGGATTCTGGACAGCAGAGAGGTTACCGGTTACCGTGATGTAGGACCTCCATGTTTGCCAATCAAGGAAAAAGTTAAGACTTGCGACACTCAGCAGTATTTCACCAATGTGGATTTTTATTTTCTCCCCCCATAGTAAAACTTTGTTGCAACAGTGTCCGAGGAGCACAGGGGCTCTGATGCAGTGCTATAGCAAGGAGTCTGCAAACACGCCATTTGCCTAAACTGGCCATGAGATGAATTGCAAAGCTGATGGTTTTTACATGCACTTTCCATTTGCAGCAATGCTTTGAGAGCTCGCTCTCAAGCGTATACATCAGACGAGTGCTATCTGACGTTTTATGGAATGGCACTAGGACCAAATGTTATTCTATAGGACAGTACTGATCAGCGTTTAGTTTCATACCAATTCCGCATGAGAAAAAAAAAAAATATAAATATATAAATATAAAATATATAAATTGCAGCATGCAATTTGGCATCCGAATTACACAGCAGTCACCCATACAAGTCTATGGGTGCATGGAAATCAGCCTGCACTCTGATGTCATCCAATTACAGCCAGATTTCCATAATGGAGAAGACGGAAATATTTTGTTCTCCATCTTCTCCGTGTGATGATTCTCTCAGATGAGATCACACTAGGCTGATACGGTTTTATATAAAAGGATACTCTGATCATATTCTGGTAGATTCTTTCAAGAAAATTAGCTCATGGTGTGTGACCCTGGCCTTAACAGAAGTAACAGAAGTAAACGGAGGCATATTCACTGATTAGCACCCCTGTGAATCCAGCAAAACCAGCACAGGTGGTCTGGAATCCTGACACATCGGACTGAAAGGCTAAGGTCACATGACCACTTCCCTCATTGAAGAAAAAAAAAAAAATCTCAATCTTCTGCATTCTGAAAATGGACGGCACTCAAGTGTCATCTGGGTGCGGTCTGATTTTTTCCATTCATGAACAGACATGAGACATGAATAACTGAGAACGATCCGATAATTGGAAGCAACTTGTACATCTTGCCTTTTTTCCCCCCTTAAAGGGTTGATTTTGACTTGTAGGATCGCCACTTCAAACAGGTGGCGCTAGAGAGTTTAAGTCCTCTTTCACTGAAGAGGCAATTTGCATATTAATTTTAACCCCTTCATGACCGGGGGATTTTTCGTTTTTCCGTGTTCGTTTTTCGCTCCCCTCCTTCCCAGAGCCATAACTTTTTTATTTTTCCGTCAATTTGGCCATGTGAGGGCTTATTTTTTGCGGGCCGAGTTGTACTTTTGAACGACATCATTGGTTTTAGCATGTCGTGTACTAGAAAACGGGAAAAAAATTCCAAGTGCGGTGAAATTGCAAAAAAAGTGCAATCCCACATTGGTTTTTTGTTTGGCTTTTTTGCTAGGTTCACTAAATGCTAAAAATGACCTGCCATTATGATTCTCCAGGTCATTACGAGTTCATAGACACCAAACATGACTAGGTTATTTTTTATCTAAGTGGTGAAAAAAAATTCCAAACTTTGCTAAAAAAAAAAAAAAAAAAAAAAAAAATTGCGCCATTTTCCGATACTCGTAGCGTCTCCATTTTTCATCATCTGGGGTCAGTTGAGGGCTTATTTTTTGTGTGCCGAGATGACGTTTTTAATGATAGCATTTCGGTGCAAATACGTTCTTTTGATCGCCCGTTATTGCATTTTAATGCAATGTCGCGGCGACCAAAAAAATGTAATTCTGGCGTTTCGAGTTTTTTTCCCGCTACGCTGTTTAGCGATCAGGTTAATACTTTTTTTTTATTTGATAGATCGGGCGATTCTGAGCACGGCGATACCAAATATGCGTAGATTTGATATTTTTTTTATTGATTTATTTTGATTGGGGCGAAAGGGGGGTGATTTAAACTTTTATGTTTTTTTTATTTTTTTCACATTTTTTTAAACTTTTTTTTTTAACTTTTGCCATGCTTCAATAGCCTCCATGAGAGGCTAGAAGCAGGCACAACCCGATCGGCTCTGCTACATAGCAGCGATCTGCTGATCGCTGCTATGTAGCAGAATTGCACGTGTGCTGTGAGCGCCGACCACAGGGTGGCGCTCACAGCGACGGGCAATCAGTAACCATAGAGGTCTCAAGGACCTCTATGGTTACAATATACAAGCATCGCCGACCCCCGATCATGTGACGGGGGTCGGCGATGACGTCATTTCCGGCCGCCCGGCCAGAAGCGGTAGTTAAATGCCGCTGTCTGCATTTGACAGCGGCATTTAACTAGTTAATAGGTGCGGGCAGATCGCGATTCTGCCCGCGCCTATTACGGGCACATGTCAGCTGTTCAAAACAGCTGACATGTCCCGGCTTTGGTGCGGGCTCACCGCGGAGCCCTGCATCAAAGCAGGAGAGCCGGCATCGGACGGTATAGTACGTCCGATGCCGGTAAGGGGTTAAAGAGAGTTCTCTTAAGTTTCCTTGTATAATAGTGTGGCCACCTCAGACAGCAACTGTGGCCGGTGACCTAGGCCAAGAGCAGTAAACTAGAATTAAAATAAGCCCTTTGTTCTTGCGATTGGAGAGGATTTTCAGTAAGAGGCAAATTGTAAAGTTACTGGTTTTTACAAGTGCACCTATGTAAGAAGAGAAGATCTTTTTAAAGCACCACTTCAGTGGTTTTTCCTTTTGTATTTTATAGCTGGAATGGTGCTACTAATCTCTATTCCCTGCCCACATGGTTATACTTAACAGCCGCCATCTTCATCAGGTTATGACCTGCTAGTGCTTGATGGACGATCTGGAAGTCACAACTCAATGTACGTATATGAAAGCCAAAAAAAGGCCCGAAAGGGGGTCTCAGACTTAGGTTGGTTTCACACATCCTGATATTTCCGGTACCGGAGATATCCGTGTGATACACGGCATTTTCCCACGCTGAAGAGTTCATTTTAGTTCAGGCCGCCAGGGAGCGCAGCTTCGGTGACGTCACAGGCTAGTCACCAAAGCTCCGCCCCCTGCATTTCATTCATTTACCAGGAGGGGTCACATTAGCAGCACTCCGGGTTGTAAACTGTAAATTCCTCTAGATATGGATTACTGCGTGGGACTGACTGTATGCCGGACAGGTATGGTATATTCTTGGTTTATTTTTTTTACCTTTTTTCCCACGGAGAGATCGAGGGCTTTGCTTGGAATGGCAGAGTAATAAAGATGGAAAATGTATTTATTCCATTAAAAAAAGACTGTTGTGTTAAATTAACCCTTTAACATCTATATGATTAGTAATGGATAGGGGTCTTATTGACACCTCTCCATTACTAAGCTGGCTTTTAATGTCACCTTACAATAGGAAGGTGACATTAACCCCTCATTACCCCACTTGCCACTGCTACAGGGAAAGTGGGAAGAGCCAGGCAAAGCTCCAGAATTGGCACATCTAATAGATGCTCCTTTTCTGGGCATCTGCTGGCTTTTTTTAGGCTGTGGGGCCCACATCCATGGCCCCTTACTAGCCTGAAAATAGCAGCCCACACCTGTGAGTTTTGCCGGGTTGGATGTAAAATAGGGGGGACCCCACGTCGTTTTATTGCTTTCATTTGTTGTCCCCTGATGGCGCTGCTGCCGGCAGAGCAGGGGACAATGGATGAAAGCCAGGTTTCAGCACCACAAGCAGGGGGAACAGCAGCTTCCAGTAGAGCCGCTTCCCCCATGGCTGTCCGTGCGCATGGAGGACAGTGTACACAATGTTTGGCGGTCCGTGTGTCCGGGTATAAAACGGACATGTCGGTTTTGCACGCGGACCATCAAAACACGCTGACATCTGCATAGACTCATTCATCTGAATGGGTCTACGTGTGTCTGTCTCTAGTACGTGAGAAAACGGTTACTACACGTACCGGAGACACTGACGTGTGAAACCGGCCTTACTGACAGCTAGTGACCATTACCTCTGACTTCTGGTCAGTCAGAAGTTGTGGTTTTAAGATGGCAGCACAGGGATCAGAGTGGTGCTGGGAAAAGCTGAACACAGCAGCTGTAAAACTATAATCCTAGGGTCAAAGCACTAGATGGAAAACTAGCTGTGAAAAATAAATAAATAATAGTTCTGCTTGCATGTTTAAGGCCGGAGTCACACTTGTGAAAGTGATGAGAGTCTTGCATCAATACCCAGCACTGACACTCGGATCGGAGCGTGTGGCTGCATGTATTTCTATGCTAGCAGCAGTGCCGGTTATTGATGTGCGGGTTTCTCACATCACTCGCAAGTGTGACCCCGGCCTAAGACAATAAAACCATTCCAGTGTTCGGCATTGTTTTTCTTACATATATTAGAAAACCCCTTTAAGGGCTCTTTTACACGTACCGGAGACACTTACACATGCAGACTCATTCAAATGGGTCTGTGCACATGTCAGTGTGTTTCCATGGACGGTGTCTGACAACCATCCTTGTTAAAGCAGACATCTGGGTGATTGAATTCTCACGCTGATGAGGTGCCTTGGATTTTGCCCCCCAGGCTAAAAATAGCAGCCCAGAAGAGGCACACCTATTCGATGTGCCAATCTTGGCACTTTGCCTGGCTCTTCCCACTTGCCATGTCACAGTGGCAAGTGAATATAATATATATAGATTTTATTTTTTTATTTATTACAGGAGACGAGAGCCTCAACGGGATTGGTAGTAGGTGAGTATAATGGTGTTTTGTAGTTTTTAATTAAGTGTTTTGCGGGATATAGATATATATCTATCTATCCCCCGCACATGTCCATCATTCTGTCCCACGTCAATCCATGTCTATGGATAAATAAAAGGTATAATGAGTCAACATAGAAAAAGTCGTCCTCAGTCAACTACGGTGGCTCAGTCAACTACGGTGGCTCAGTCAACTACGGTGGCTCAGTCAACTACGGTGGCTCAGTCAACTACGGTGGCTCAGTCAACTACGGTGGCTCAGTCAACTACGGTGGCTCAGTCAACTACGGTGGCTCAGTCAACTACGGTGGCTCAGTCAACTACGGTGGCTCAGTCAGGGCAGCATGGTGCTTCAGTGGTTAGCGCTGCTGTGCTGGAGTCCTGGGTTCAAATCCCATCAAGGACAACATCTGCAAGGAGTTTGTATGTTCTCCCCGTGTTTGTGTGGGTTTCCTCCGGGTTCCCTCATTTCCTCCCACATTCCAAAGACATACTGATAGGGAATTTAGATTGTGAGCCCCATTGGGGACAGCAATGATAGTGTGTGCAAACTGTAAAGTGCTGCGTAATGTTAGCGCTATATAGAAATTAGATTATCACATTGTAAGTATCAAAAAGTGCAATTCTGTGTTCAGAAAGATTAAAAATTAATGCCGTTAGGCATTCACACCTTATTGATATAAGTATGGTATGAATATGCAGGAAGAGGTTGTCTGACAAGGCACAGTGAGATTGGGAAGGAATGCAGTAGTCTGGATTTTTCTGAAAAGTTTGAGCAGCATGGCTTTGGCCAGTGAACTAAACTACTCTTGCCATCCACACTGGACTGTACAAAACTAAAAGACCATAACATTTAGCTCTGTGGTGAGCCAAAACCTGCACATACTGTACGAGGCTAGAACAGGTATCACATTTCAACAGTCAGGGTATGTGCACAAGTTCAGGTTTTCGTGTTTTTTTTCGCGATAAAACTGCATTACAAACTGCAGACATGCATCCTATCATTTAGAATGCATTCTGCAATTTGTGCACGTGATTTTTTTTTTTTTTTGCAGAAAAAAACGCAACGCATTGCGGTATAAAAAAAAAACAAAACAGGATGTTCATTAATCTTGCGGATTTTTCGTGTTTTTCCTGCTATTCTATGCACTGGGGGAAAAACAAACAATCAAAAAACGCTCCAAAACGGCGAGAAAAAAAAAACGCATGCGGATTTCTGGCAGAAATGTCTGGTTTTTGTCAGGAATTTCTGCTAGAAAATCCTGACGTGTGCACATACCCTCATACTACAGACATGTCCTGCCATAATATAGGATGATGATCGGTGATCGGACATCTTGTCCTGGACAGATCACCACTTTATATAGTCAGACCATGAAATGCATGAAAACTTCATGACTTTAGACATCTCTGAAGTCATCTCGGTTTTTCCTATGCAGAGTGAAAACCTTTGTTCGTAGGTTTTCTGAGGTTACCATTCGAGACTTGAAAAGCGCTGTGAAAACAGACTTGGCTGTTGGCGGTCTGAGGTAGCTCTGCTTGTACTGATCAATTATTTATGCTGAAGAAACACCACTCAGTCCAGCGCTAATAAAATCCTAGCTTTAATAATGTAACCACATCATGCATTTTTTAAAATACATAGCCTGTTCATTGCCGGGCATGCCACTTTAGACAATGTTACCTTGTCAGCATTGGGACCCAGGGAGATACTTCAGACATACATCTGATCTTGCAATATGACTTTATAAATGTAATGCCCTTAGTACAGACAATGCAGAACGTACTTGACCTTGTATTAATAACGTAGCACACTCAGTCAATCATATAATGAATACAACATAAGCATGTAATACAGCATAATGCACTCCTTCCGGGGTAGACTGGCCTTCGTAAATCTGACCCCACTTCTGTTATACACTGCTCAAAAAAATAAAGGGAACTCAAAAAAAAAAAAAAAAAATAATAATATTATAACTCCAAGTAAATCAAACTGTATATTTAGGAAGCAACACTAACAAATCAATTTCACATGCTGTTGTGCAAATGGAATAGACAGATGGAAATTGGTAATCATCAAGACACACAAAGGAGTGGTTCTGCAGGTGGGGACCACAGACCACATCTCCGTAGCAATGCTTTCTGGCTGATGTTTTGATCACTTGAATGTTGGTTGTGCTTTCACACTTGTGGTAGCATGAGACGGACTCTACAACCCACACAAGTGGCTCAGGTAGTGCAGCTCATCTAGGATGGCACATCAATGCGAGTTGTGGCAAGAAGGTTTGCTGTGTGTTAGCGTAGTGTCCAGAGGGGCTACCAGGAGACGTGGAGGGGGCCGTAGGAGGGCAACAATCCAGCAGCAGTACCGATACCTCAGCCTTTGTGCAATGAGGAACAGGAGCAGCACTGCCAGAGCCCTGCAAAAGGACCTCCAGCAGGCCACAAATGTGCATGCGTCTGCACAAACCGACTCCATGAGGATGGTCAGAGTGTCCGACGTCCACAGATGGGGGTTGTGCTCACAGCCCAACACCGTGCAGGAAGCTTGGCATTTTCCACAGTACATCAGGATTGGCAAATTCACCACTGGCACCCTGTACTCTTCAGTGTGAACCTGCTTTCATCTGTGAGCACATGTGACAGTCTGGAGACGATCTGCTGCCTGCAACATCCAACCAGCATGACTGGTTTGGCAGTGGGTCAGTAATGGTGTGGGGTGGCATTTCTAGGTACCGAGATGAGATCTTCAGACCCCTTGTGAGCCCATATGCTGGTGCGGTTGGCCCTGGGTTCCTCCTAATGCAGGACAATGCTAGACCTCATGTGGCTGAAGTGTGTCAGCAGTTCCTGCATGATGAAGGCATTGAAGCTATGGACTGGCCCACCCGTTCCCCAGACCTGAATCCGATTGAACACATCTGGGACATCAGATCCCTCAGTAGACCATCCGCCACCTCATTGGAGCATGCCCAGGCGTTGTAGGGAGTTCATAGAGGCATGTGGAGGCCACACACACACACACACACACACTACTGAGCATCATTTCCTTGTCTTGAGGCATTTCCACTGTAGTTGGATCAGCCTGTAACTTCATTTTCCACTTTGATTTTGAGCATCATTCCAACTCCAGACCTCCGCGGGATATTAGTTGTGATTTACGTTGATCATTTAGGTTTTATTGTTCTCACATTCCACTATGTAATGAATAAAGATTTACAACTGGAATATTTCAGTGATATCTAGGATGCGGGATTTTAGTGTTCCCTTTATTTTTTTTTTAAGCAGTGTACTATTGGTGTTACCAGTCATTGTAATCCTACCTTTGCTGAGAAGGAACCAGAAAAAAAAAATTGCTAGTTACCAGCGTGAAAATGGCAAGGTTACCATTTTATTTTTTATTGTTTTATAAAGATCGTATTTATTGTTATAGCGCCATTTATTCCATGGCGCTTTACATGTAAGGAGGGGTATACATAAAAAAAAAAAAAACAAGTACACTAATCTTAAACAATACAAGTCATAACTGGTACAGGAGGAGAGATGACCCTGCCCACGAAGGCTCACAATCTACAAGGGATGGGTGAGGATACAGTAGGTGAGGATAGAGCTGGTCATGCAGCGGTTTGGTCGATCGGTGGTTACTGCAGGTTGTAGGCTTGTTGGAAGAGGTGGGTCTTCAGGTTCTTTTTGAAGGTTGCGATGGTAGGCGAGAGTCTGATATGTTGTGGTAGAGGTAGTATGAAGAAACATTGGTGGAACTTTTTTTTTTTTTTTTTTTTTTTAAACACATGTAACAAAAACCTGATTAAAGACAACAGGCGATTTTCTGATATCTTCTCTGTAAGTCATTGAAAAGTTCCTGGATTTATAGCTAAAACAAAACAGCCATGTGCCTTTGGCTGCTTTGATAGCCAAGAAAACTGGTGTACAGATGTATAAAGTCTATAACCTGTAACCCACGAACAGCATCTGTCCAACAAAAAGCCAAACAGTTGACCAACTATGGATGAAACTAATGAGAGACTTTACAGGAACTCAAGAAAAAGCAGACAGCATCACAGCTAGTGCCGCCTGTGCACACCATGCATGGCAGACTCCGAGCATGAACTGCTTCCAAGCTGCCCAAAATAAAATACCCGCTCAGCAGCACAAAGGATGAACTACAAAAATTACGGTATGTCTAGCCAGGAAAAAAAAAAAATATTAAACATTATACAAATATTAATTCTCAGTCTAAGAAATGGTCAACATACTGAAAACTTCATAGATTTTCCCGAATTGCTCCACCCAGGACTATGAAATACAGCACATTTCCAGCCGTTTGTCCCTTTTCCAGCTCCCAAACAGGAAGAGAAGCAAAAAAGCCAAAAGTCTAAACCTACTAGCGAGGGGGTGTAACAATCCAGTGTAATGGACTATTGAATTGAAAATGTAGTGTGACTTTCAGCCTTGAAGATTTCATCAGGATTCCGAATATTGTATGAGGACTAAACACGCAGTTGTCAGGTCTTTGCAAGAAAGGTATAAATAATTCTAAAGTGCCTAACACATTGAGGTTACACTCAAGTAAAAAATAAAAAAAATTGGGGGCATTTTTCAAGTGCTAAGGAAAGCATGATTGAGAAAACAAACAAAACAAAAAAAAAAAAAACGACAATTTTAACTGCTTTCTGTGTACACCATCCTAAATTTTACAGCCTACTATGAAGTCACACAAACTCTACAAAACTGAAAGATGGCAGAGAAAAAAAAAAATAGCAAATTACACTGAGGTTTTAGCCTAGTCACTTCCCTCCACTTTTCACTGTATTTGTTAGTCCCCTTCAGGGACTTAATCCCGAGATATTTTGTGCTACATACAGCAATAAAAAAAAAAAAAAAAAAAAAAAAAAGTACTGCTGTATTTAGCAAAATTCACGGTCTACGAACACCAGCCAGAAACGTGCTGTCACAAAAGTACAATCATAGGGATCCACAACAGACTCAGTTGCAATGGCAACCATCAATGCCCCACGATGGCATCATAGGGGTGTAGGTGGACACATGGAATCATGTGACCCCCTTCACCCCCCTCCCCACCAGCACACTGTGAATGCCGCCATCAGAGATTGACATCTGCCAAGAATGATGCAGGCTCAATTCCTACAACTCATAGGATGCTAAGGGGTTAACATGTATTATGTGCTTGGAGGAGCTTTGGGAGCCTGATGGTTCTTGCAGATCCTCAAATGAATGTTAAAGATACTAGATACTACAAAGCGCATACAGTGGTGCTTGCAAGTTTGTGAACCCTTCAGAATTTTCCATATTACGGCATAAGTTTGACCTAAAAGTACATCAGATTTTCACACAAGTCTTAAACGTAGATAGTGAGCTAAATCAAACAAATCAGTCAGTCAAAAGCATTAGATTCATTTTTTTTTATTGAGAAATTACCCAATATCACATGTTTGAGTGTCAAACGTATCTTAACTTTACTAGGATCTGGTGTCAGGGCCGTATTTAGAGTTTCTGCTGCCCTAGGCACTTTTAGTGCTGCCTCCCCTTTGGTGAGTATGACACTATCGGCAGTGACTTTGGCAAGAATCGCTGATATGAAAGTCGCCTTTTGCAGCAGATCCGGCAGTTTTTCTGCATCTACCACATAACACTGCGTTTGGCTTCATTCATTCCCTATGGGATTTGCAGCACTTGCCATGATCTGGCAAATGCGATACCATACCTCCCAACTTTTGAAGAAGGGAAAGAGGTATTAAGTTTGTGGCCGCCACAAATTTTAGGCCACGCCTCTGACCACACCCATTTCACAACTATATCCACGTCCCAAGCACACCCATTTAGCACTGCTGATCACACCGTTTCATATACAATAATTATAACAAAAAATATGGCCACTGCTCAATACTGTATAATGGCCACACATGATGTTCCATAGTGTATAATGGCCATACATGATGCTCAATACTGTATAATGGCCCCCTCCCATCTTGTATGCATGGCTCATCTCCCCCCCCATCCTGTATGCATGGCTCATCTCCCCCCCCCCATCCTGTATGCATGGCTCATCTCCCCCCCCCATCCTGTATGCATGGCTCATCTCCCCCCCCCATCCTGTATGCATGGCTCATATCCCCCCCCATCCTGTATGTATGGTTCATCTCCATCCCATATGCATGGCTCATATTTCACCCCCCCCCCCATATGCATGGCTCATGTCCCCCTCCCTGTATGCATGGGTGGCTCAGCCTCTGGCTCATCTCCCATCCCCCCTATGCATGGCTCATCGCCGGCTCCCATCTTGCATGGCTCGTCATCTCTCCCCCTGGCCAGCCTTCCAGAGGCTCCATGCATGGCTCATTTTAATCGGCTCCCCGCCGCTCCCATCTTGAATGGCTCGGCTGCTCCCCATCCACGGTCCTCCTTCATCCTCCCTCCGTCCTCCCACCCTGGCTGTCATCATACTCACCTTTGTCCTTTTCCACACGGCGCGGAACGGAATCCTCTCCACCTCTGTCCCGGTGCAGCACCCTGGCTTGTCCTGTGTGAGCGGTCAGGTGGTACCGCTAATTAAGGTCATGAATATGCGCATATTCATGACCTTAATGAGCGGTACCACCTGACCGCTCACACAGGACGAGCTGCCGTCGGCCGATGCCGAGACCAGACCAGGCATCGCTGGAGTAGCTAGGCGAGTATGTATGATGACCCACTCATACTGTATGATGTCAAGGGGGGCAAGGACTCCGAGGCAGGCAAGCGGGGGTTGGGAATTAAGGTGACCCCGCTGGACTTTTTAAAAAAAAAACAAAAAAAAAAAAAAAAAGCTTGCTCTGGTGCCGCCCCCCGCATCGTCCCCGCCCTAGGCACGTGCCCTCGAGTGCCTAGTGGCAAATACAGCCCTGTCTGGTGTGAAACGGCACAGACGTCTCCTTTAACCCTGCTGTTCTGTTCGGTCTGGGGAGACCTATTTTGAACTTTGGTATTTTTTGGGGTGTTCAAGATGCGGTTCTGAAACTTGTGGTTGATTGACTTAAATGAGGATGGGTCGGTCGGCCACGGGTTTCAGAGCCGCATCTTGAATATTTTAAAGAATATTGAAGTTCAAAGTCGGTCATTTTTGACCAACAGAACAGCAGGGTTAAGGCTTGGTTCACATGTTTCATTTTTGCTGCAAATTAAAAGCAGCCTTTTACAGTACCAGCAAAAGCTATGGGATTTCAGAAATCTCATGTATAGTTTGTTTTTTCTGACTGAATTAGAAAACTGCAGCATGTCATTGCTTTCTATGGGTGAAAAAGAAACCCGCTGAAAGCAATAAGTGCAAAAACATTGCAATCAGTTTTGGCAGAAGTTTAGTGTAAAAAAAAAAACCCCCACAAACAACCACACATACAACAGTATGTAAAACCCATTTTTTATTTTTGCGTTTCCCCCCCCCCCCCCCCCATGTTTATTAGTAATTGAACTATGTGTTGAAGTAAAAAACGTCCAACCAATATGTGAAATTGAACAATGCCAGAACTTGTCAATGCCCAGCCAATGTCTTAGGTAAACTGTGCCCAACCAACTCAAGTCTCCCTGTTTTAAACATTTGCAATTGTGTATAAATCCAATCAAGATAAAGAAAGGCAGCACTCACCGATCCATCCGAGACAGGTATCTTTATTGTTACGGATTAAAAGTACTGACCCGTAGAAGCACCAGGAGGGTGCGAAACGGCCGTCGTCAGGCTTGCCGCACTCTTTTGAATCTGTACCCCCGGCCGTGAAGACTTTTAATCCGTAACAATAAAGATACCTGTCTCGGATGGATCGGTGAGTGCTGCCTTTCTTTATCTCGATTGGATTTATTGGCATGTGTTGTCGGCAGAAGCACCCGAGGTCCGGCGGCTACATCTGTTCACAGGCGTGAGAACTCAGCTGTGTCATTAGGAGGTGGTGCGGGCTACTGCATTTCTGGAGACTGATTTGCAATTGTGTATTCATGAACTTAGTTAGAATTTTATCAAACAAAAAAAGCCTTTTTACTAAATAATTTGATCAAATTGCCTTTTTTTTTTTTAATAATGGTGTTGAATTTCCCCCTACTTGTACAATCTGTCAGACTGACTTGATTGAATCTAAACTCTATAGAGATGTTTTTATAACCTTTCCAGAGTGATGAGCATTAAAGGGGTGTTTTGAAGTTCACAGTAATTTTCATCCCAAATCCCTGTTTAGTGCCATTCAGCAAAACTAATTTTCTAATATACTTGATTTTAAAATACCTCATCCTTCCCCAACTACAAACGTTACCCTTTTCCCCCCCACCCCACACACTGACTTTCATTTGGGAATTCTAGTGCATGCTCAGATATTCAAATGAAGCACCATCAGGGGCAGAGGCTGCCTGCAACCCTTGCCCCCTCCCTGGACAAAGCTTCATCAGTGATGCTCGATTTAGGGGCAAGGATTGTCTCTGCGCAGTGTGCACAATGACAGTGCACTCCCCGCTGCTGGATCAAATTATCAGCAATGAGCCTGCAACAGCGTAATGCCAGACTACCCACCAGAATGCAGAGACCAGTAAAGTCACTTGCGAGAGTGGAGCTGGTTTTGCATGCTTTGTATTCTGACACTGCACCGTTGCTGGCTCATAACGGCTGATCTAAGCCGGCGACAGTACACTTGTGCACATCGACAGTGATCAGGGACTAGCCCAGCCCTTGAAACAGAGGTCACTGATAACGCTTCATTTCACAGAGTGGGCACTGGCTGTGGCAGTGAAGCAAATGTCATAAATGTTCAAGGGAATGTCCAAGTTCCTGCTGCTAACATCTTGGTGCCAGATACCACAGCACGTTTTCAGAGGTCTTGCAAAGCTCATTTTGATGGGTCAGAGCTGTTTTTTGGCCACACAGGGGAAACCTACACAATCTGGTGAAAACAAAATACTTTCATAAATGGATGAAAAGAACAAGCTCAAGCAGATTTTAGCTAGCTACAGTAGGACTCCCTAGATCTAGAAGAGCCCTCGGTAGAAAAATTAACTGAAAAGCATTTCTCAATACCCGGCTGTATCAGAATGCTGCGTGCTTGCCTAATGGGTACAAAGCCAAGAAATTCTAAGACACAACACATCACCATCTGTTAAATAAACACATTACTGCTGACATTTAATATAATTTATTCTAGAGATCTATGCCAGACATTAACGGATTACTACCAAACTGGCAAAGAAGACGGATGAACAAGTGGAACATGTTCAAGACCTACCAAAAAAATAAATCTGTCCAAAGACTCCATGTAATCTAGTTTACCCTAGAACCTTTTGCCACTCAATTTTGTTTTTAATAGGTTTAGTTTGCCAAAAGGGAGGAACCTATTTAAAGTTATAAAATATTCCTATATAGCAGCAGAGAATTAGAATTCTAAAGATTCTGCTGTATTTTTACAGCAAAAGCCTACTTCACACGTGCTTATCCATTTACATGAAAAAAAAACAAAACATTACCGGTGTCAGTGTTTCATGGATGGATGAAGAAATAAACTATAAAGCTTATCCTTTAAAGGGAACCCCTCACCCCCAAAATTGAAGGTGAGCTAAGCCCACCGGCATCAGGGGCTTATCTACAGCATTTTGGAATGCTGTAGATAAGCCCCTGATGTTACCTGAAAGATGAGAAAAAGACGTTAGATTATACTCACCCAGGGGCGGTCCGGTCCGATGGGTGTCGCGGCCGGTTCGGGGCCTCCCATCTTCTTACGATGACTTCTTGTCTTCCTGCCACGACTCCGGCGCAGGCGTACTTTGTATGCTCTGTTGAGGGCAGAGCAAAGTACTGCAGTGCGCAGGCACTGGGCCTCTCTGATCTTTCCTGGTGCCTGCGCACTGCAGTACTTTGCTCTGCCCTCAACATAGCAGACAAAGTACGCCTGCGCCGGAGCATGAACACCAGAAGAGGACATCGTAAGACGATGGAGGCCATGAAGCGGCCGCGACACGCATCGTACCGCCCCTGGATGAGCGAGTATAATTTAATCTCTTTCTCATCTTTCAGGATACATCGGGGGCTTATCTACAGCATTACAGAATGAACAACCACAGAAATAATGGTGGAAACGTCCACAATTAACTTAAAGTAGAAACAACTTTATTGATAAAACATATACATACAAGGGTATAGGATAGGGACAAGACTGAAACAGGCAGCACAACCATATCACCACATTACCAGCGAGAGCCCACACTTAGGGGTAAAAATCGGTCACAGGCACAAGTGTGCAGCACAGTAAAATAGAGACATTAGCGTGACCTACCAAGTGTATAGACCCACACTGACATACTAGAAACAATTCTGTGAAGGAGGCACAATATGAAGTCTGGAAGAATTTAAAATTTTAGAATTAAGCATACAAGTAGGTTTCATTACAACATTTTCGGGGGGAAATGATTGACCATTTTCTCTTCTGGACAACCCCTTTAATGTTCACTGCCCGATTTAGAAACTGGAAGTACGGTCACCTCTCCTTTCTCACAGAATACAAACACCTCCAATCTATGATGGTTTCTAGGAATGCCCATTTCATGATCACTGTGCAGTCTAGTCTGTCAGTCACCCGACAATCGAGTGTAAATGCTTCTTCGTATGGTGAAATGATGTTTTTGGTTTGCCCTGAAGAGGACTGTTCTTGGTAGCAGATAGTCCTGTGCATAGTAAGCATCCGTACTGCAATGCACGAGTTTAAAACGGGCCATTAACGACAGACTGGAAAGTGGTTTAACACTGGACTTTTTTGGAAAAGAAAATAACTGATGGAAATTCAGACTATGGTCATTACTAGGCCGTATGTGGTGGAAACTATTTGGTTTTTAGTCAGCTTCCCTTCTTAGCATCCAGGTCATCTGCTTTTTCTTCCAAGCTCGGCCTTACAACCAGGCAGCGTAACATGGATAGCAGAGTGCTGCCCATCCTTTTTTGTGGATCCCTCAACTTGAATGGACAAGTTTGGGTGAGATTGGACTGTAGGTGTGTTAAAATAAGAAAAATAAAACAATTGGAAGAGTGAAGAGGACCTTAAAATAAAGGGGTGTCTGGGTGCTGCTTAAAGGGAACCTTCAGTAAGTAGTATGAATACCTTATCAGCACTACAGGCCACACCGAAGCATGAGCATATCATTAACTGAAAAACATTAAACAACCACAAGACAGATTTCATCACCCAGGTATCATTTTAATCATGACAGCGCTGACCTGACACTGTCTGTAGGTTACTGTGCACAATCCTGCCGACCGGTTCCCTTTAAACAAATAGCACATGCAGAAGACATGCCCTCAACAGGGCAGACAAAGTACGCCTGCGCCGGAGCCATGGCAGGAAGACAAGAAGACGTCATTGTATGAAGATGGGAGGTGCCGACCCGGACTGACGCCCATCGGACCGGACCGCCCCTGGGTGAGTATAATATAACCGGTTTTTACCTTTCCGGTTACATCGGGGGCTTTTCTACAGCATTACAGAACCTAGCATAAGAAGTCTATTCTCAATATACTTACGCTCTCTATTACCCCAAATTGGAAGCAGTTATGGCATTTTGTCAGCTGCAATTATCTCAAATTAATTATAGTTTACCTTAATAGCCACATTTTGGTTTTTTGCATATAATAGCCATTTTTGTTACTGACACGCATTTCCCAGTGCTTCAAGTTTCTTTTTAAGCTGCAAAATTACTTTGGGGGATGAGGCCTTAAAAAAAAAAAAAAAAAAAATATAAGTTTGCAAGAGTTGCTGGGCTTCTCATGCTGTAACCACGCAGCCAACATATTTCCACGTATTTACCTTGGCGAATAAAGTACAGTGCGAGGAAAAGAAATATATATATATATATGGTTCAGCTAATCTGAACCATGTGGTCCCAGCTACCCAAGTGTTCTGAATTCTGGCAGAGGTCAGGGTTATGGTAAATGCTACTGGAAGGAAAACTCTGCAGTCAAGAGAATTATAAAATATCGGATATCATTTCTGTACGAATACTTGTAAGACTTAAGAAAAAAAAAAAAACAAAACTAGATTTTAAAGGAAAAGACTGATCACCTATTTCAAGAACTACAACTTTAATTGTCAACTTCATTACTACATAGAAAGAAATGACTTTCTTCATTTTACAGGATTTTGGGGCAGCCAACTGCAGTTGCTTCACAACAGCCAGAAGACATAACTGCATGAAACAAAAAAAAAAAAAAAAAAAAGGAACAACTTACTGTAAGAGACCAGTCATATTGACCATTGTGTGGTTTAAGGAAGAGTCAGCATGAATGACATTGAATGGAAGTGGCTAACACTTGTCTTGTCCAGGCCTTGATCACAGCTAGTATATGCATGTGCTGGAAGCGGTCAGACAGTACCAACCATATTTAGTCCACAAAAAGGTTGATCCAGCATTTCAGATCAATACTAAATTTTATTCCGTAGATAAAGACATTTGACAAAATTGAGTCCACATCAAATGTCCAGCTAAGTCATCCAAAGAAAAACTCCCAAAAAGGATTAAGGTCTTGGTTGACGCGTTTCGAAGTTACTCATAACCAACCATATTTACCTCCCTATTGTCAATTGTGTGATGCGGTGAGATTTTTCCCTAGCATTATAATAGAGTTGTTACCTTTTCCTACTATATTATATAGGATTATCTTACAACACTGATTGCAGAGATTGAGAATTATTAATGCACTTCAACTTTAAAGTTAAGAGTATCAATCACGCTGGCAGGGAACAGCTCCAATGTTTTCTACAGTCTATGGATCCTTACCATGAGAGAAGAAACTACTAGAATGCTATTTCAAGAACACCGACATGATCAATATTTCAAACATGTCCACATGTAAAGGTATAGAAATCCATTTCTAAAGCCCCACATACAGACAAAATTCTACTCAATGGTGCTGGCCAAGTTTGATGGCCAGTGATCACACACATTAGCTGAACAATCTTCCCTTGCAATAGTCACAGCGGGCCTCTCCATCAAATTTATGGCAGGAAAGTGGTGGAGCCTGCCATTATGATGACTATTGATGGACCAAGAGGCTTTTTTGGCCATTGTTAGAGCGTAGATGGGGAGATAAACATTTGTACCACTAGCAGGTGAGAGGGCACTGCTCTACCAGAGCTTTAGTCCGACCACTGGTGTAGACAATACAGATATTGGACCTTGTGAATTTCACACAACCCTGGTTTCAAGGATTAAAAGGGACTCCGTTAGCACAGAGTGTTCAAACCAAGTACAGGCGCTCAGTTCATCATGGCAGGGCCAATTACATACATCTTCCCACCTCGTGCGACAGATGTCATAGTGTAGCCATAACCTTGGAGCTAGTTTTGTGCTGCCTGAAATCTGTCCAGGGCTGATAAAAATCCCACATACTGCCATTCTGTCAGATTTCACACAGTGTAAGGCCCCTTTTACACATCAGGTTTTTTGCCGTCAGGCACAATCTGGCGAATTTTGAGAAAAAAAAAAAAAAAAAAAGGATCCGGCAAAAGTTGCCACCGGATAATTTTTCTTCTCATAGACTTGTATTAGCGCCGGATTGTGATGATGGCCTCACATGTCATCTGTTTTTTGCTGGATCCGTCCAAAATTAGTTTTCTGGTGGCTGAAGGAAATGTACATGAAACGTACGGTGAAATGATGAAATCCGGCAACCAATTCAGTTTTTAAATAATAAATGCATTTTCCATTCTGGAATATCTTTCTCCCTCCCCAGAACAGGAATCCAGTCGGATCCAGCAGAAAAACAATTCAGTCACATCAGTTTTTGCAATGGATCAGTTTTTTTCCCAAAATTAGCTGGATTGTGCCTGACGGCTAAAACCTGAAGTGAGAAAGACCTAAGGGACAAAGCATCGCAAAGTTAGGAATAGCTGCTAGCAAACCATAGCCATTAGTAATAACCTACACCTCTTAGGCTACTTTCACACTAGCGTCGGCCCAACGTACCGATGCATACTGTGCAAGCGCCGCACAATGGGGCAGTGGATGCATTTTTCCAGCGCATCCGCTGCCCCATTGTGAGTTGTGGGGAGGTGGGGGTGGAGTTCCAGCCGCACATGTGCAGTCGGAAATGGCGGACACAACGCAGCAAAAAATGTTACATGTAACTTTTTCTGCCGACGGTCCGCCGCAACCGTCGCACGACGGTTGCGACGTGTGGCAATGCGTCGCTAATGTTAGTCCATGGAGAAAAAAAAAACGCATCCTGCAAGCAATTTTGCAGGATATGTTTTTTCTCCTAAACGACGCATTGCGATGTGCAGTGCACGACGCTAGTGTGAAAGCATTAAGCTACTTACTGGTAGCGGCATTTCTCGGAGGCCCATGACAGCACGAGGAGAGAGGGGATCCGCCCATTAGGAACAGGAAACCTACAGATACAAAAAGGGCGGCACCTCTCCCTTGCCTCAGTTGTATTTCAGAGTCTTGAGAGGACTACCGCGGTTAGTGGCACAAAAATATACACTAAATACAGATTATATACAAAATTTCAGCCATATATTGGAACTGGGTATCATATGTGAGATATATACATTTATAGGAAGTGCAACCCCTACGTGAATAGGGAGGGAACTAAGGGTGCTGTCATGGGCCTCCGAGAAATGCCGCTACCAGTAAGTAGCTTAATGCTTTACTCGGACTCCCATGACAGCACGAGGAGAGAATTACAGAGATGTAAGGTACCTTAGGGAGGGACTATGGCCTGTAGCACCCTTAACCCGAATGTGAGATCAGAGGAAGCCCCCAAATCCAACCTATAGTGTTTAAAGAAGGTGGACGGGGATGACCATGTGGCCTCCTTACATATCTGGTCGATTGATACTCCAGATTTTTCGCCCAGAATGTAGCCATGGCCCTGGTGGAATGCGCCCTCAGATTCTGCGGAGCTGGACCCCCACCTGCAGTATAAGCCAAAGAGATAGCCTCCCTAATCCACTTTGCTAGTGTGTACTTTGATACCCCGAGTCCCTTTCTAGGATTTTGGAAAGAAAAATAACGCATCATCTTTCTTCCATGTGTCAGTAACAGATGTATTCTAGCAGGCATCTCCTAACGTCTAATGTATGGAGTAGTTCTTCCTTAGGGTTAGCAGGATTGGGAAGGAAGGATGGTAAAATTATCTCTTGTGACCTGTGAAACCGTGACGCCACTTTTGGTAAATAGGCCGGGTCCGGTCTGAGGATTACTCTATCTGGCAGAAACTCTGTATAAGGGGAAACCCTGGAGAGAGCTTGTATGTCTCCCACTCTACGGGCAGATGTAATTGCTACAAGAAAAGCTGTCGTAATTATTATTATTATTATACATTTTTATAGCGCCATTTATTGAAGTCCAGCCTTAGACCTTTAGTAATAATGCCTCTGACCGATTTATTGTTCGTAATGTCAAGCCACACTGAGGAGAACGCTGACAGTCTACCCCCCACAGGGATCGCTAGTCATTGGTCTGTTTTTTTCTGATCTTTTGAGGAACGGCGAAACATGTAGCCCGTACCTCTACCGCGTCTGTCTTCCCATCTGAAACTTTCTCTAGTGGGAGAGGACCCGCGTTTCTTCCCGCGACCAAACCTTCTTCGATTGAAGGGTCGGCGGTAGGATGCTGAATACAGCCTGGGAAATTTTTTTGTCATCCCCTGCCTTTTCCAGCAACTCATCCAGCGTTGGACCAAAGAGATATTGTCCTTCACACGGAATGGTGCAGAGTTTAGTTCTGGACTGAATGTCACCTGACCAGCATTTTAACCATAAGGCTCTGCGAGCCATGTTAGATAGTCCTGCCGCTCTAGCCGCCATTTTGACAGAGTCCACAGATGCGTCCGATAGGAACGCCGCAGCATTCTGAATTGTTGGTAGAGCTTTCAGAATAGAATCTCTGGATGCACCGTCCTTAAGCTGAGACTCTAACTGATCTAGCCAGACCATTAATGACCTGGCTGTGCATGTTGCGGCCACGGCTGGTCTGAGGGATCCTGCCGCCATCTCCCAGGTACCTTTAAGGAAGATATCTGCCTTCCTGTCCAGAGGATCTTTGAGGGTCCCCATATCCTTAAAGGGTAATGAGGCTTTCTTTGACGCTTTTGCTACTGCTGCGTCCAACTTAGGGGCTTTATCCCACGTATCCACAACCGGATCATCAAAGGGATACCTGCGTTTTAAAGCTGGCGGTAAGGCCCCCGTTTTTTTCCATTCTCGGAGGATCAAATCCTGGATCTTCTCGTTTACCGGAAAAGATCTATGTCTTTTACGATCTAATCCACTAATCATCAACTCCTGTTTTGAGAGCTGTGATTTGGGTTCCTCTATACCCATCGTGCCTCTAACTGATTTGACCACTTTGTCAATCTTATCCAAGGGTAGACAAAATCGTCCAGACTCCTCATCCGATGAAGAGGAGAAAGGACTAGAGAGATAGGTACTTTCCTCTCTTTCCTCTTCCGAAGAATTAGAGTCCAGAGGGGTCCTATGCTTCGAGCCTTCCGCTTGGGATAGGGACCGTAATGATTCCCTTACTTCTAGCCGGATCATTTCCTTTAAGTTTGCCGCACTCACGGACTCTTCTGCTACCTAGGGGAGGACAATATAGGTGATAACCACTATCTGACCTAAAGTCACTTCCACCCAACCACTCCTGTAGACCTCACCGTCTGTTGTATACAGGGGGCACATAACTTTTTAGAACAAGAGTCAGGTAAGGGGACTCCACAGAGGGCACACTCCTTATGTTTTGACTTGTCCGTACTCTTCTTCCCATGGAAAGATAAAGTATAAGGGGCCCGCGTCACAGAGTGAACTTTCACGTACATCACTTACCCGTGCACCAAAGTCAAGTACCGGAATACGAGGGGGTTCTTTCCTAGTTGAAGCTCTGGATCCCTGCTCGGATGAGCTTTTACGACTGGGCTGGTCGCCTCTATCTTTCTGCTTGGGCTTCTGACGCTGCTCACCACCACTCTCCATGATGAATTGCGACCAAAAGCAGGGTTCTATCATTGTAACCCGCTTAAATCCCCCTTGGATCCGGTCAGCAGATGGGCCAGCGCTGTCCCTATTGGCTCCGGACACAGCAGGGAGGGCAGGAGGACTTGGACCGACCGCGCATGCGCAGACATCCGGCGACCCGGAAGCGGCTACCAGCTCCGCCCCCCTAAGTCACTGCACCCGGAAACGCTCCAGCACACGCTGAGAGCGGTGCAGGACGCCGGGGATGGATCGGCAGCTCTCCGGGAGCTCACCCACACACCTGAGCCCGGCACCCGCAGCCACGCCGCACCACCAATGGGAGATACTTACCTGCGCCGACGCTGATGGAGGCAGGAAATCCTCCGGACTCCGCTCCCTGCTGCGAACGCCACCGCGTGCAATCCAGCAAGGACCACCGTGGCGTCTCCAGGGATCTCCGCACCGGCCGAGGTAGGAGACCCCCCCGCTACCGTAATCGGCCGGCCGGCCTGGGCTCCTTCTGTAGGCACCCGTCCCTTCAGGAACAGGAAACCAACTGAGGCAAGGGAGAGGTGCCACCTTTTTGTATCTGTAGGTTTCCTGTTCCTAATGGGCGGATCCCCTCTCTCCTCGTGCTGTCATGGGAGTCCGAGTAAAGTAGCCTTAGGCTACATTCACATTTGCGTTGTTGGGCGCAGCGTCGGCGACGCAAACAACGCATGTACACATCGCAGCGTTTTGCGACGCATGCATTGTCATAAGATCCAACAGATCAGGAATTATGGCACAGGGAAAACGCTTCAAGTAGCGTCCTCTGCGCCCTGTCTTGTGCGTCTATATGACGCATGCAAAGGGGTTATTTGGCGTGCACTCAGCCTATATTGGCGAGGTGCTAGTGTAATGGACCAAAGGCCCGAATCCAATAGAGTAATAAAATTCACCGCACTCTATAGATCAATTATGCAAAAGGTGCTGAAATTTATTGACAAACTGGGAGCACAACAGAATATTGCAGTATATGCGATTAACAACGTTTCGGCTCAACCAGAGCCTTTATCACGTATCGCTTGTTCCAGTAATGGAATAGAGTGTAGAGAGGGGAGGGGAAAGAATCCCAGCAATAAAATGTAAGCTCTCAAGCAATGCCCTGAGTACGCTTATAGAGGCTCCCTTCAGGAAATGTGGACCTTGCAGCAGTGTGATAGCTACGCCTGCAGAAGCTAATTAGTGAACGATGTGGACCTGTGTTAGCGCGGGAGCGCCGCTCTATGCTCTGGTGCCGCGTTGAGCTCAACGCGGCACCAGAGCATAGCGCGGGAGCGCCGCTCTAACACAGGTCCACATCGTTCACTAATTAGCTTCTGCAGGCGTAGCTATCACACTGCTGCGAGGTCCACATTTCCTGAAGGGAGCCTCTATAAGCGTACTCAGGGCATTGCTTGAGAGCTTACATTTTATTGCTGGGATTCTTTCCCCTCCCCTCTATTCCATTACTGGAACAAGCGATACGTGATAAAGGCTCTGGTTGAGCCGAAACGTTGTTAATCGCATATACTGCAATATTCTGTTGTGCTCCCAGTTTATGTCAATAAATTTCAGCACCTTTTGCATAAATGATCTATAGAGAGTGCGGTGAATTTTATTACTCTATACGACGCATGCGTCATAAAACGCATACCGGTGCATGTCCATGCGCCCACCCCCCCCTTATGTTAAAGATAGGGGCGCATGACGCATGCGTCGATGACACTGCGCCCAACACAAATGTGAACATAGCCCAAGGCTGCCGTCACACTAGCAGTATTTGGTCAGTATTTTACCTCAGTATTTGTAAGCCAAAACCAGGAGTGGAACAAATAGAGGAAAAGTATAATAGAAACATGTGCACCACTTCTGTATTTATCACCCACTCCTGGTTTTGGCTTACAAATACTGATGTAAAACACTGACCAAATACTGCTAGTGTGACAGCAGCCTAAAGGTACCGTCACACATAGCGACGCTGCAGCGATACCGACAACGATCCGGATCGCTGCAGCGTCGCTGTTTGGTCGCTGGAGAGCTGTCACACAGACAGCTCTCCAGCGACCAACGATCCCCGGTAACCAGGGTAAACATCGGGTAACTAAGCGCAGGGCCGCGCTTAGTAACCCGATGTTTACCCTGGTTACCATCCTAAAAAGTAAAAAAACAAACGCTACATACTTACCTACAGCCGTCTGTCCTCGGCGCTCTGCTTCTCTGGTCTGGCTGTGAGCGCCGGGCAGCCAGAAAGCAGAGCGGTGACGTCACCGCTCTGCATTCCGGCTGACCGACGCTCACAGCCAGAGCAGGAGGAGTGCAGAGCACAGCGCTGGAGGACAGACGGCTGTAGGTAAGTATGTAGTGTTTCTTTTTTTACTTTTAGGATGGTAACCAGGGTAAACATCGGGTTACTAAGCGCGGCCCTGCGCTTAGTTACCCGATGTTTACCCTGGTTACCAGCGAAGACATCGCTGAATCGGTGTCACACACGCCGATTCAGCGATGTCTACGGGGAGTCCAGCGACGAAATAAAGTTCTGGACTTTCTTCCCCGACCAGCGATCTCCCAGCAGGGGCCTGATCGCTGCTGCCTGTCACACTGGACGATATCGCTAGCGAGGACGCTGCAACGTCACGGATCGCTAGCGATATCGTCTAGTGTGACAGTACCTTAAGAAGACTAAAATTGTGGTGAGTGATGCAGGAGAGTGAGGTTAGAGCCGAAACAAAATTACCGTAGTGCTCAGGGAAAAGCACTTTGAGAGCCATTTAAAGTAAAATAGTGTTGTAAGCACTGATGTGTCACCTACGTCGTCATTAGGTGTGACAGCCTAGCAAAGTTGTGAAAGATGGCCCTGAGCAGACAACACAGGAGTGTAGAAATTAACTAGAGGGGCTGTCTCATGTTGCAACCCAGAAGTCCCTGTCTCCAGGATGCCCCTTTGCCAGTAAAACCTATAACATGCAAAATCCCTCTATTTTTCAGAACAGATTTTTAATTAGAAGCAAATTATAAAATTGCTTGTTTTTACATGGACTTTGCAATTTTACTCAAACATGAGAAAACCCCGTCTGCTGCACAGCTAATATTCCAACAACATTCAGGCTAAGTTCACAACAGTCATTTCTGTAGCATTTGATGCTTTTAATGCAAAATTTTCTGCTTGGTTTTCCATTACTTAATGCAAAGCCTATGAGATTTCAGAAGTCTCATGCACACAACTTGGTTATTTGTCAGTAGGATCTTGTACTTTGCATGTTTTTTTGGAAAATGGAGCATGTCATGTTCAGCATTTATAACCTATTGATATGAATGGGTGGTTTAAAAAACCCCAAAAAACAAAAAAATTATGCTTTTTTTCCCTGCATCCTCTATCCTGACAAGAGATTAGGTTGAGCTGCAGAAAAACAAACGTCTAGTGTTAACTTTCCTTAAAAAAAGTGTTTTTTTTTTGTTTTTTTAATATGTCTTGTGCCAGGAAAAAAATAAAACCAAGATTTATTCAGCCACCTCAGACCCAGCGATGCCCCTCTGCTGCTGCCCCCGGTCATTGACAATCTGCAGTGGTGACAATAGGACTACATTGTGCATGACTGCTGCAGTCGTCACTGGGCTCGGTGCCTTGCACCATCGACCATATTGCTGATTCCAACAATTTTCTATACTGGTCACATGCACTGGTGTTCTAGTGTCACTGCTGGAGGCAATAGTAAGGGTATGTGCACACGTCAGGATTTTTCATCAGTATTTGTAGCCAAAACCAGGAGTGGGTGATAAATGCAGAAGTGGTGCATATGTTTCTATTATACTTTTCCTCTAATTGTTCCACTCCTGGTTTTGGCTACAAATACTGATGAAAAATCCTGACAAAATCCTGATGCAATCCTGACGTGTGCACATACTCTAAGAGGCATTGCTGGCCAGCAGAGGATGAGTAACCATGTTTTTAAATATTGCTCTGGTGCAAGCATGTATCAGTTTTCATCACTCACTGGTAGTGATGCCAGTTACAAAAACTGGATGCAGCTTCATGCACAGCCTGGTGATCAGGCGTGCCACTGTAGGAGTAAAATTTGGCATGGCATGAGTGGCTACACCAAAACTGGGAAGGTGGGAAGACACTTAAGTATTGCATGGTGCTTTTCAATTGTCTGTCCATATACTGCATAGACATGATGGGTTCCCCAGAAAGAAACTTTGCATCCATTCTGTGATCGATAATTAAAAGGTCTCCGATTTCCCACTACTGAATGGGGTTCACCGAAGAAAAACTGCCTAAAAAGGTGAAAATTGCAGAAAACAAAAACATGCCTACACTTACTTGCTGCTTTGGTGGTCTCCGCCATTCTCCATTTACCTTGCCATAGCAATGAGATCTTGATCAACCCATTGGGCAGCTGCAGCCATTTCAAAGACCAACAACCTTTAGGCAAGCAATTGACTATAGATCTCTTATGCCAATATAATTTTTGTAATGTCTCCGATTGATGATATTTAGGTTTGTCGTCAATTTGCAACTCGCCAAACTACCCAAAATGAGCAGCATATCTGCATGTCACACCTAAATAGAGACATTTTAGCCAACCAACAATTTTACTGGTTAAAGGAGTTGTCCAGGTTTGGAATGGAAAGTCTACAGCCATACACATGCTGCCAGAATTCTCTGCTATTGCCGGTGAGTGAGGGAGGTCACAAGTATGCGATTTGCATTCTTAAAGTCACGTGCCAACTAGACGTGCACTGAGGGGGACAAACGTCTAGTTGGAATGTGAGTGGAATTATGAAAATCGCACTGCGGTATTGGCACTCGTACCAGCAATACTCATGAATCCTGATTACATACAGTGGGGCAAAAAAGTATTTAGTCAGTCAGCAATAGTGCAAGTTCCACCACTTAAAAAGATGAGAGGCGTCTGTAATTTACATCATAGGTAGACCTCAACTATGGGAGAAACTGAGAAAAAAAAATCCAGAAAATCACATTGTCTGTTTTTTTAACACTTTATTTGCATATTATGGTGGAAAATAAGTATTTGGTCAGCAACAAACAATCAAGATTTCTGGCTCTCACAGACCTGTAACTTCTTCTTTTAGAGTCTCCTCTTTCCTCCACTCATTACCTGTAGTAATGGCACCTGTTTAAACTTGTTATCAGTATAAAAAGACACCTGTGCACACCCTCAAACAGTCTGACTCCAAACTCCACTATGGTGAAGACCAAAGAGCTGTCAAAGGACACCAGAAACAAAATTGTAGCCCTGCACCAGGCTGGGAAGACTGAATCTGCAATAGCCAACCAGCTTGGAGTGAAGAAATCAACAGTGGGAGTAATAATTAGAAAATGGAAGACATACAAGACCACTGATAATCTCCCTCGATCTGGGGCTCCACGCAAAATCCCACCCCGTGGGGTCAGAATGATCACAAGAACGGTGAGCAAAAATCCCAGAACCACGCGGGGGGACCTAGTGAATGAACTGCAGAGAGCTGGGACCAATGTAACAAGGCCTACCATAAGTAACACACTACGCCACGATGGACTCAGATCCTGCAGTGCCAGACGTGTCCCACTGCTTAAGCCAGTACATGTCCGGGCCCGTCTGAAGTTTGCTAGAGAGCATTTGGATGATCCAAAGGAGTTTTGGGAGAATGTCCTATGGTCTGATGAAACCAAACTGGAACTGTTTGGTAGAAACACAACTTGTCGTGTTTGGAGGAAAAAGAATACTGAGTTGCATCCATCAAACACCATACCTACTGTAAAGCATGGTGGTGGAAACATCATGCTTTGGGGCTGTTTCTCTGCAAAGGGGCCAGGACGACTGATCCGGGTACATGAAAGAATGAATGGGGCCATGTATCGTGAGATTTTGAGTGCAAACCTCCTTCCATCAGCAAGGGCATTGAAGATGAAACGTGGCTGCGTCTTTCAACATGACAATGATCCAAAGCACACCGACAGGGCAACGAAGGAGTGGCTTCATAAGAAGCATTTCAAGGTCCTGGAGTGGCCTAGCCAGTCTCCAGATCTCAACCCTATAGAAAACCTTTGGAGGGAGTTGAAAGTCCGTGTTGCCAAGCGAAAAGCCAAGAACATCACTGCTCTAGAGGAGATCTGCATGGAGGAATGGGCCAACATACCAACAACAGTGTGTGGCAACCTTGTGAAGACTTACAGAAAACGTTTGACCTCTGTCATTGCCAACAAAGGATATATTACAAAGTATTGAGATGAAATTTTGTTTCTGACCAAATACTTATTTTCCACCATAACATGCAAATAAAATGTTAAAAAAAAACAAACAATGTGATTTTCTGGATTTTTTTTTCTCAGTTTGTCTCCCATAGTTGAGGTCTACCCATGATGTAAATTACAGACGCCTCTCATCTTTTTAAGTGGTGGAACTTGCACTATTGCTGACTGACTAAATACTTTTTTGCCCCACTGTATATACAGAATGCTGTCAGGAATCAGAAGTTTGTGGCTACACAGAATGACTGCAGACTTCATCCAAATCCTGGACAACCCCTTTCATTCAATTTCCACCTTACCAAAAGTATATATATATATATATATATATATATATATATATATATATATATATATATATATATATATATATATAATTTTTTCACCTCAGCATCAAAGCATAACAATGCAAGGTTCACATGAGTCTGGAATCTCTGCTGTGTCCAGAAAAGTCACTTATTTAGCACTTTGTTGCGTCCTAAAAATAATGTCCCTATGTCAGCAGAATGCCAGCAACATGGATAACATTTAACATTCCCAAATCACAAACCAGAGTGTAACTGGGGCGGCATCTGTTCCATTCAAGAACAGCTGGGCACACCAACACAATGCCGATATTCTCACTGCACGTTGTAGGCTTGTTACAGGACCGCCGTCCTAAACCGGATATATGAAGCGAATCTTAAAGCATCAAGTCTGGTTTGCTCAGTAATGTAGATTTTAGGAAAAGTCATTACAAATACATGAAACAGAACACAGCTAGTGTATACGTTCTCCAGCAGATGAGAAAACCATGCAGCAGAGCTCCAGTCACTGGTCGCAGGTCCAGCTGCTGTATATATAGAGCAGGATATCTATGGAACATGTGGAGCAGGTGGTGAATTCATCTCCATGTAAATGGCTTCTATACAGAACGCTCCGACCTGCTCACTGCTGGCCTATGAAGGGCAGGTGACATTTCTGCAGGGGTTAGAAGACCATACACAAACTGAGCACATCAGCATCACTTGCTTCAGGCCAGCATTTACAAATCAGACCTCTTAAGGGAAGTTTTAGATGAGGGAGGCGGACATTGCTCGTGCTCCGTTCCACATGCCCTTCCAGCAGTTTGTTGGAAAATCCACAAACATTCTCTTCCATTGCTTGGTCATTTTTTTTTAAGTTGGTACAGTTTCCATGAAATGTATCACTGCAGTCACTAGCATTTCTTGAGTGGTTATTTCTTCTAAAACCAACAAAGGATACAGAAGGGCTACGGACACCGCTTTGCAGGGGCGGACATACCACTGAGGTAAGGGGCCACTTCCACTGCCGAAATAGGTGGAATTGTGCAGTGTGATGAGCTATTGGACAGAAATGGGTCCATATAGTGTTCTTGTAAAGGGGCCCCTCTGTGTCTGCTCCTGCTGCTTAGGTAGAACATGGTAGATTCTTCCATCCCTGGCCTTGACCAACATAATGCATTGTTGGGAAAGGAGGATATACATCAGTTCTGGAATCCAACTCACAATTCTGGGTGAATGAATTCCTAAGACTCAAAAGTAGCAAATAGGTGGGTCGCTGAGAGGGTAATTGGGAGGTTGAATGCATTAAAATATGCAGGAAACTAAAATGGTGGAGAACACAAATCTGTTAGCCCTCTTTTCCGTAAGTTAGAGGTTGAAATCGGTAATCAGTGTCTCCTTCACCTTATTCTGCCTTTAGTCTTGATTGGATTTTTTTGGCATTTGTGAAATAGCAGGTGCATGTAATCACACTTTAGTCATGAAATAAAAGTGATATGCGACAGTACAATACACCACAACCCAATGAAGAGCAGAACACCAAAACTCACTGTGGAGCCTCACAACTTAATTTCATTATCCAAAAAAAAAAAAAAAAAAAATTAAAATATATATTGACAAATAATGCAGGTGCTAGCTCGTATCTTTAGCAAGACTTAGAACTAACGAGTATTTTTAAAAAGAAAGGGTGAAATAGGGATGGCTTCAGCTGCTTTTCTTCATGAGCACACAGCTCCCCAGCCCTTTATTTCCTGCTTTGCAGGGGATGGTGCAATCTTGAAGATTGACAGTCCAGACCAGCAGCACAGTCACACCGGAGACCCCAATGGAGCGCTCTCCGGCTGCCAGCTGATACTTTTCCTCTGCAGTTTGGTAAAAGCTTAGGGGGCTTGAAGCTAGTCAGCAGTGGCCCAGCCTGTATTAGAAAAGCATGTGCAGGCTCCAGAAAGGAAACTGCTCTTTACACAAGAACAAGTTAAATAGAGAGTTTTAATTTTATAGCGTACAGAATATTTGCCTTTGTTACTGGCCACCCTGCAGTCTCAGAATAAGGCTACGTTCACATGTTCAGTGTTTTCCATCAGTATTTTTTTTATTAAACAATAACCAGGAGGGGAACAGAGGACAAGGATAGTAGAAACAAGTCTCCACATCTGTATTTTTCCCCCAGTCCTGGTTTTGGCTTAAAAATGCTGAACATGTGAACACTGCCTTATACCGAGACCGCAGGGTGGCCAGTAACAAAGGCAAAAAGCCCTGCACTATAGATTTAAAACTTTATTTTTCTATTTGCAATTGTCACCACTTAAGAACATGAGACAACCCCAAAAACTGGGGAAGACATGGAAAAAACCTAGAGCTTTATATTCCCAGTAATATCTGGTAAAAATAGAAATATAACGAATGCCTTGAGGAGTGCTATAAAAAAAAAAAAAAAATATATCAAAATATATATATATATATATATATATATATATATATATATATATATATATATATATATATATATATACACATACATACATACACACACACCGTAACTTTATTAGTAATATAGTATAGACAAGGCAAAAAAGTGCACAAAATACACAAAATGTACTGGACAGGTATAATAACCGAATGCATAACTGGCATGGCAGGCAATCCATAAAAAGAGGACACTCCTAATAACCTCACATGTATATGTATAAAATGGAAGAGTGACCTCATGAATAAACCTGTAAAGATGGGCTGGAAACCGTACAATGCCTGTCAATAGATTAAGCCATATGGCTCAGAGGCTAAAAAGTAAAGAGTGCATATTTACACAGACCAGCATGTCCTACCCATCGGATGCTGACAGCCACAGCTCAGGTACCCCAACGAACGCGTCGATGCTGCTTCTTCAGGGGGCAGTGTGCTTAGAAAAAAAAAACAAAAAAAAAAACCCACACACAACTAACAGGGTATCACTATTGTTCGTATCATATGTTGCTCCCATCAAAAACAGAAGGCAATGAAGAGTATTAAGACTGAAAGCAATATAGCTGGAACTGAAGCAAACAAAAGCAAAGTGCAACGAAACCGAGCGGCACATGCTACTCAATTACAGGTTGTGCAGTGAAGCCTTTGTTCACCATCTGGATAAGTTACCATCAATATTGAAGAACTAGCTGAAGAGCCCGGCGTTGCCTGGGCATAGTAAATATCTGTGGTTAGTTATAGCACGTCACTTCTCTTATTTTCCCATCACTCCTCTCATTTTCCCCCTCACATCTCTCATTTTCTCCCTCACTCCTCATTCCCGCCTAACACTTGTCATTTCGACCTCACATCTGTCATTTTCCGATCACTACACTATTTTCCCTCACTCCTCATTTTGCACTCACACCTTTTCATTTTCACCTCACACCTCTCATTTTCACCTCAGTATATGTTTGTCATCTCCCTTATATATAGTATACACCTGTATGTCATCTCCTGTATATAGTATATACCTGCTGTGTGTGTGTCATCTCCCCTGTATATAGTATATACCTGTATGTCATCTCCTCCTATATATAGTATGTACCTGTATGTCATCTCCTCCTATATATAGTATATACCTGTATGTCATCTCCTCCTGTATATAGTATATACCTGTAGGTAATCTGCTCCTGTATATAGTATATAACTGTATCATCTCCTCCTGTATATAGTATGTACCTGTATGTCATCTCCTCCTTTATATAGTATATACCTGTGTGTCATCTCCCCTGTATATAGTATATACCTGTGTGATCTCCTGTATTAGACCTCGTTACAAATACTGAGGTAAAAATACTGAGCAAATAACGTGTAAGATAAATTGGCAGCCTGATAAATCCCTAGCCAACAGGAAGCCCTCCCCCTGGCAGTATATATTAGCTCACACATACACATAATAGACAGGTCATGTGACTGACAGCTGCCGTATTTCCTATATGGTACATTTGTTGCTCTTGTAGTTTGTCTGCTTTTTAATCAGAATTTTATTTTTGAAGGCTAATACCAGACTTGTGTGTGTTTTAGGGCGAGTTTCATTTGTCAAGTTGTGTGTGTTGAGTTGTGTGTGGCAACATGCGTGTAGCAACTTTTTGTGTGTCGAGTTGCATGTGACAGGTTAGTGTAGCAAGTTGTGTGCAGCAAGTTTTGCGCATGGCGAGTTTTGCCCGTGGTGAGTTTTATGTCTGGTGCCTTTTGAGTATGTGCAAGTTTTGTGTGAGGCAACTTTTGCATGTGTTGCAAATTTTGTGCATATGGCAATTTTTCCGCATGTGCAAGTTTTGCGTGTGGCGAGTTTTTCATGAGGTGAGTTTTGTACTTGTGGCGAGTTTTGCGTGAGCCTATTTTTTGCATGTGGCGAGTTTTGCGCGTGGTGAGTTTTGAGCGGCGACTTGTGTTTCGCCTTTTATGTGGAGAGGTTGGCGTATGTGTGGTGAAATGTGTGCTGAGGGTGGTATATGTGTTCAAGCACGTGGTAGTGTGTGGCGCATTTTGTGTGTGTTCATATCCCCGTGTGGCGAGTATCCCATGTCGGGGTCCTACCTTAGCAACTGTACGGTATATACTCTTTGGCGCCATCGCTCTCACTCTTTAAGTCCCACTTGTTCACATCTGGCAGCTGTCAATTTGCCTCCAACACTTTTCCTTTCACTTTTCCCCATTATGTAGATAGGGGAAAAATAGTTTGGTGAATTGGAAAGCGCGGGGTTAAAATTTCACAACATAGCCTATGACGCTCTCAGGGTCCAGACGTGTGACTGCAAAATTTTGTTGCTGTAGCTGCGACGCCTCCAACACTTTTCCTTTCACTTTTTTCCCCATTATATAGATAGGGGCAAAATTGTTTGGTGAATTGGAACGCGCGGGGTTAAAATTTCACCTCACAACGTAGCCTATGACGCTCTCGGGGTCCAGACGTGTGACTGCAAAATTTTGTGGCTGTAGCTGCGACGGTGCAGATGCCAATCCCGGACATACACACATACACACACACACACAGCTTTATATAGTAGATATGGGTTATGTAAGAGGAAGCCCAAACTGGCATCTTCTATATGACAGAAAGAAAGAGGCACTCAATAAGAAAATTACTGTATATACAGTGGATATATATCAATCATCTATGCATCCCAGTTAAAGTGCCAAGTTTGTTATTTATTAAAAAAAAAAAAAGCTAGAGTTCATGTGAGGTTATGCCAGCAGGGGGCGCAGCATCTTACAGATGTGCCTTCTCTGGGGTGGCTGAGGGCAGATGTATTTAGCCGGGGGGGGGAGGGGGGGCAATAACCATGGTCCCTCTCTAGGATATTAATATCTACCCTCAGTCACACTCTGGCGGAGGAAATTGCACAGGAGCCCACGCCAGTTTTTTTTCCGCGATTTAACTCTTTAACAGAGCCCCAAAATTTTGCACACAGACACTTATAACATTAGTAGTGATTATATATATATATATATATATATATATATATATATATATATATATATATATATATATATACACACAGTGGGGCCAAAAAAAGTATTTAGTCAGTCAGCAATAGTGCAAGTTCCACCACTTAAAAAGATGAGAGGCGTCTGTAATTTACATCATAGGTAGACCTCAACTAAGGGAGACAAACTGAGAAAAAAAAAAAATCCAGAAAATCACATTGTCTGTTTTTTTAACATTTTATTTGCATATTATGGTGGAAAATAAGTATTTGGTCAGAAACAAACAATCAAGATTTCTGGCTCTCACAGACCTGTAACTTCTTCTTTAAGAGTCTCCTCTTTCCTCCACTCATTACCTGTAGTAATGGCACCTGTTTAAACTTGTTATCAGTATAAAAAGACACCTGTGCACACCCTCAAACAGTCTGACTCCAAACTCCACTATGGTGAAGACCAAAGAGCTGTCAAAGGACACCAGAAACAAAATTGTAGCCCTGCACCAGGCTGGGAAGACTGAATCTGCAATAGCCAACCAGCTTGGAGTGAAGAAATCAACAGTGGGAGTAATAATTAGAAAATGGAAGACATACAAGACCACTGATAATCTCCCTCGATCTGGGGCTCCACGCAAAATCCCACCCTGTGGGGTCAGAATGATCACAAGAACGGTGAGCAAAAATCCCAGAACCACGCGGGGGGACCTAGTGAATGAACTGCAGAGAGCTGGGACCAATGTAACAAGGCCTACCATAAGTAACACACTACGCCACCATGGACTCAGATCCTGCAGTGCCAGACGTGTCCCACTGCTTAAGCCAGTACATGTCCGGGCCCGTCTGAAGTTTGCTAGAGAGCATTTGAATGATCCAGAGGAGTTTTGGGAGACTGTCCTATGGTCTGATGAAACCAAACTGGAACTGTTTGGTAGAAACACAACTTGTCGTGTTTGGAGGAAAAAGAATACTGAGTTGCATCCATCAAACACCATACCTACTGTAAAGCATGGTGGTGGAAACATCATGCTTTGGGGCTGTTTCTCTGCAAAGGGGCCAGGACGACTGATCCGGGTACATGAAAGAATGAATGGGGCCATGTATCGTGAGATTTTGAGTGCAAACCTCCTTCCATCAGCAAGGGCATTGAAGATGAAACGTGGCTGGGTCTTTCAACATGACAATGATCCAAAGCACACCGCCAGGGCAACGAAGGAGTGGCTTCGTAAGAAGCATTTCAAGGTCCTGGAGTGGCCTAGCCAGTCTCCAGATCTCAACCCTATAGAAAACCTTTGGAGGGAGTTGAAAGTCCGTGTTGCCAAGCGAAAAGCCAAAAACATCACTGCTCTAGAGGAGATCTGCATGGAGGAATGGGCCAACATACCAACAACAGTGTGTGGCAACCTTGTGAAGACTTACAGAAAACGTTTGACCTCTGTCATTGCCAACAAAGGATATATTACAAAGTATTGAGATGAAATTTTGTTTCTGACCAAATACTTATTTTCCACCATAACATGCAAATAAAATGTTAAAAAAACAGACCATGTGATTTTCTGGATTTTTTTTTCTCAGTTTGTCTCCCATAGTTGAGGTCTACCTATGATGTAAATTACAGACGCCTCTCATCTTTTTAAGTGGTGGAACTTGCACTATTGCTGACTGACTAAATACTTTTTTGCCCCACTGTACATATACACACACACATACACTGTATGTAAACCATGTCGGGTTTGGGAAGGAGATCGCAAAAGCCGGCAATTGAATTGCCGGCTTATCTGAGAACATATACCGTATAAACTAGAGTATAAGCCGACCCCCCCTAATTATGCCACAAAAAAAAAAAAAAAAAAAAAAAAAAAAAACTGGGAAAACTTAATGACTCGAGTATAAGCCTAGGGTGGGAAATGCAGCAGCTACCAGTAAATGTCAAGAGTAGAAATAGATACCAATAAAGGTAAAATTAATTGAGACATCAGTAGGTGTTTTTTGAATATCCATATTGAATCAGGAGCCCCATATAATGCTCCATAAAGTTCATGATGGGCCCATCAGATGCTCTATATTAAAATATGCCCCATATAATCCTGCATAAAAGGTTAATAATGGCCCCATGAGATGCTCCATACAGACTTGCCCCATATAATGCTGCACAAATGCTGATTATGACCCCATAAGATGCTCCATATAAAAAAAACTGCCACATATAATGCTCCATATTGTTCATTATTACCCCATAGATACTCCATTTCAAGCTGTGCCATATATGATGCTCTATAGCGTTAATCATTGCCCCATAAGATGCTCCATATATAATGCTGCTGCAGTATTACAAAAAAAAACCACGACATGCTCACCTCTTGCTGACCGCTGCTCCTCAGTGTCCCATCTCCCTGCACTGACTGTTCAGGCAGAGGGTGGCGCGCACACTAGTACGTCATCGCGCCCTCTGACCTGCACAGTCACTGCAAGAGGACGGGAAGATGGAGCGGTGCCCGGCGCGTGGAACGAGGACAGGTAAATATTAAATACTCACCTGCTCTGGCGCAGTCCCTGGCTCCTTCTCCTGTACAGCTGGTTTCCGGGCACGGCAGCCTCTTCCTCTGTCATCGGTCACTGTTACCACTCATTTGAGGAATGAATATGCAGCTCCACCCCTATCGGAGTGGAGTCCATATTCATAACTTTAATGAGCGGTCCCACGTGACCGCTTAACAGAGGAAGAGGTGCGGCACCCGAAGACTGTGGGACAGGCAGGGGACAGCGCCAGGAGCGCCGGAAGCAGATGGGCATGCGACCGACCTCTCCCCCTCACCCGCCGACCGTGACTCGAGTATAAGCCGAGCGGGGCACTTTCAGCCCAAAAATTTGGACTGAAAATCTCGGCTTATACGGCAATTTTTTTTTCAAAAATATTTGAGCCCATGGATCCATTCTATGTCCATTTTGCAAGCCGGAGAGAAATTCTCGCTGTATGGATGCCATATGGATTATATACACAGACGTTTACCTATGCAAACTATGCAGCCACACCTTGCCTAAGAATGACATACGGATCACTATTTTGGGACCATTTCTGCGTATTACGCCTGTAAAATACAGACCATATTTCCCTGCACTGAGTGGGACACCGGCCTTATGCAGCAACATGGAGTTATTTTTGTTTTCCCCTTCAAAATGATTTCAGTTTGAGGCTTTGAAGATTGTGGGCAACAACAAGGTGGAAAAAGTTCTGAAATTATTCTTCTTGGAACGTTACCCCCACATGACAAACCTGCTACTTTAACATGGGTAGAATTTTTATATCCACATGTATATTTTCCCCTCTGTATGCATCCCTTGCATTTATGGCTCATATTGGAATGCCAGTTGCATGGATCTGTGTATCATGTAGTACTGTGTGTTATACAGTCATGTGGGGGAGCCTTAGGCGGCTCTGCTGACTTCTGTACGATCTGTCACTGAGGTGTTATCCATTCTCACAGACCAAATGTTTACCGTTGATTAGAAATGTAGAGCACACAAAATGCCATGTAAAAATCCTTGGGCATAAATACACAACATCTTCAGAGAGTTGTAGGTGGACTCCTAGGCTTTGCTTTCAGAATAGGCAGGGTTACCAGTCCAACAGGTCCGGATGCTCGTAATTAGACACTGTTCTGAGACACTTCACCGCTCATCCCGACCATAGTTCATATCAAAGAACTTCAATAATCTTGAGATATTCACCATCACTGGCAGATGGAGATTCTTATGCTTGCTGAATACACACCTTTAATTCTTAAAGGGAATGTCCGCCATCTTTATTTTAGCATTTGTGTTTGGGAGAAGATTTTGTAGCATTACGAGTTCTCCTCCTGCACTTTAGTACCACGTCCTTACAGAAGAGCGTGTGACCAGACCTGTCCATCAGCCTCTGACAGAAACAAAAACACAGATTTACCGTGTGGAGTGCTTTTCAGCCAGAGGAGCTGTTAGACAGGTCTACTCCTCCACCAGCAGACATGGAGGACAGGAGAGCCGTGCAGTCTGTGGTATGCAACACTAAGCAACACTTAGTAATAAGTGACGAAATTCTCTCTCTCATGGGTGGATAAATTACAATGCTTCTTCTATCCCTTGCAATATTAAATATGGACTGCACACAGATGACACATGGAAGCCATCCATGTGCTTTGTGTTTCACGGACCCATAGTGTTGCACTGACACTTTGAATTGGTGACACCACCTGAAAAAGAAACACACCTGACATGTGAACAGCCTCAAAGACTACAATCGGTATGTATTGCATCTGTGAGTGCAGAGATGCCTGAATGAGGACCAATGGGGTATTAGATTATTTTTACTTTTGATGGTCAGAATAGACTTGCAGTGTACCTTTATAAGTCAGTAGAAGAACAACAAATCCATCTTAATGTACACATAAGGTTTATCAATATTAGCAACTTAGAGTTTTCCAGTACCATTTTATTGATAGTCTACATATCATGTGGGTCAGACACGAAATCCTGACGATCGGCTGTTATCACCACTGGCACCAATGTGGAACAGAACATTTAGGCTACAGTATGAGCACACGTTGCAGATTTGGCTGCGGATTCGCAGCAGTTTTCATGTGTTGTACAGTACCATGTAAACCTATGGAAAACCAAATCCGCAGTGCACATGCTGCGGAAAATTCTGTGGTTTGTTTTCTGCAGCATGTCAATTCTTTGCGCTGATTCCGCAGTGTTTTACACCTGTTTCATAATTGAAATCCGCAGGTGTAAAAACAGGTGAAGTCAGTACAAAATCCACAGATAAAATGCAGGGCGTTTTACCTGCGGATGTTTCTGAAACTGTGCGGAAAAATCCGCAACGTGTGCACATAGCCTTAGGGGACACCACAGCTCCTGTTCATTTCAATAGCAGGCAATAATAGCTGATCAGTGGGGTGCTGACCATCTAACTCCTCCAATCTCATTCATCCCCAATATTGTACACATGACACTAGAGGGGTGTCACTTAATGGGGTTTTCTAGTCCTGTTATATTGATGGCCCAACAGATGTTTATGTAAGAACTAGATGGTGGCCTGATTCTAATGCATCGGGTATTCTAGAATATGCATGTCCACATAGTATACTGCACACAGCCACATAGTATACTGCACACAGCCACATAGTATACTGCACACAGCCACATATGTAACCGGTTAAAAAAAAAAAGTTAATAAAAAACACTCAACCTTCCGAGGGGCCCCTTGTAGTCCTGTCGCCTGTGTGCAGTGCACGTGGCAGCTTCCGGTCCCAGGGTTGGTATGAGCGCAGGATCTGTGATGACGTCGCGGTCACATGACCGTGACGTCATGGAAGATCCTTCTCGCATAGCATCCTTAGCACCGGAACCTGCTGCTTGCACTGTCGAGGACAGGACGCACGTCGGAGGGTGAGAATAACTAAATTATTTTTAACCCCTTTCTGACATCGACGTACTATCCCGTCGATGTGGGGTGGGCCCCTATGACCACCGACGGGATAGTACGTCCAGCGATCGGCGGCGCTCACGGGGGGGGGGAGCGCGGCCGAGTGTCAGCTGCCTATTGTAGCTGACATCCGGCACTATGTGCCAGGAGCCGTCACGGACCGCCCCCGGCACACCGCGATCAAACATGATCGCGCGGTGCAGAGAAGCATCGTGCAGGGAGGGAGCTCCCTGCGGGCTTCCCTGAGCCCCCCGCAGCAACGCAATGTGATCGCGTTGCTGCAAGGGTCTTACCTCCCTCCCTGCTCCAGACCTGGATCCAAGATGGCCGCGGCATCTGGGTCCTGCAGGGAGGGAGGTGGCTTCACAGAGCCTGCTCAGAGCAAGCACTGTGAAGCCTGCAGCCCTGTAAGTCAGATTGGTGATCTGACAGAGTGCTGTGCAAACTGTCAGATCACCAATCTGTGATGTCCCCCCCTGGGACAAAGTAAAAAAATTTTTTCCAAGTGTGTAAAAAAATAAAATATTCCTAAATAATGAAAAAAAAAAAATATTATTCCCATAAATACATTTCTTTATCTAAATAATAATAATAAAAAAAAAAAAAAAAAAATCAATAAAAGTACATATATTTAGTATCGCCGTGTCCGTAACGGCCCGACCTATAAAACTGGCCCACTAGTTAACCCCTTCAGTAAACACGTAAGGAAAAAAAAAAAAATGAGGCAAAAAACAACGCTTTATTATCATACCGCCGAACAAAAAGTGGAATAACACGCGATCAAAAAGACAGATATAAATAACCATGGTACCGCTGAAAACGCCATCTTGTCCCGCAAAAAACGAGACGCAATACAGCATCAGCAAAAAAAATAAAAAAGTTAGTCCTGAAAATAAAGCAATGCCAAAATAATTATTTTTTCTATAAAATAGTTTTTATCGTATAAAAGCGCCAAAGCACAAAAAAATGATATAAATGAGGTGTCGCTGTAATCGTACTGACCCGAAGAATAAAACTGCTTTATCCATTTTACCAAACGCGGAACGGTATAAACGCCTCCCCCAAAAGAAATTCATGAATAGCTGGTTTTTGGTCATTCTGCCTCACAAAAGTTGGAATAAAAAGCGAACAAAAAATGTCACGTGCCCGAAAAGGTTACCAATAAAAACGTCAACTCGTCCCGCAAAAAACAAGACCTCACATGACTCGACCAAAATATGGAAAAATTATAGCTCTCAAAATGTGGTAACGCAAAAAATATTTTTTGCAATAAAAAGCGTCTTTCAGTGTGTGACGGCTGCCAATCAAAAATCCGCTAAAAAAAAAACACTATAAAAGTAAATCAAACCCCCCCTTCATCACCATCTTAGTTAAGGAAAAAATTAAAAAAAATGTATTTATTTCCATTTTCCCATTAGGGTTAGGGTTATGTTAGGGCTAGGGTTAGGGCTAAAGTTAGTTAGGGTTTAGATTACATTTACAGTTGGGAATAGGGTTAGGGGTGTGTCAGGGTTAGAGGTGTGGTTAGGGTTACTGTTGGGATTAGGGTTAGGGGTGTGTTTGGATTAGGGTTTCAGTTATAGTTGGGGGGTTTCCACTGTTTAGGCACATCAGGGGCTCTCCAAACACGACATGGCGTCAGATCTCAATTCCAGCCAATTCTGCGGTGAAAAAGTAAAACCGTGCTTCTTCCCTTCAGAGCTCTCCCGTGTGCCCAAACAGGGGTTTACCCCAACATATGGGGGTATCAGCGTACTCAGGACAAATAGGACAACAACTGTTGGGGTCCAATTTCTCCTGTTACCGTTGGGAAAATACAAAACTGGGGGCTAAAAAAAAAATTGTGGGAAAAATTTTTTTTGTTTTATTTTTACGGCTCTGCATTATAACTTCTGTGAAGCACTCGGTGGGTCAAAGTGCTCACCACACCTCTAGATAAGTTCCTTAGGGGGTCTACTTTCCAAAATGGTGTCACTTGTGGGGGGTTTCAATGTTTAGGCACATCAGTGGCTCTCCAAACGCAACATGGCGTCCCATCTCAATTCCTGTCAATTTTGCATTGAAAAGTCAAACGGCGCTCCTTCCCTTCCGAGCTCTCCCATCCGCCCAAACAGTGGTTTACCCCCATATACGGGGTATCAGCGTACTCAGGACAAATTGTACAACTTTTGAGGTCCAATTTCCTCTTACCCATGGGAAAATATAACAAATTGGAGCTGAATTAAATTTTTTTGTGAAAAAAAAAGTTCAACGTTCATTTTTATTTAAACATTCAAACAAATTCCTGTGAAGCACCAGAAGGGTTAATAAACTTCTTGAATATGGTTTTGAGCACCTTGAGGGGTGTAGTTTTTAGAATGGTGTCACTTGGGTATTTTCTATCATATAGACCCCTCAAAATGACTTCAAATGAGATGTGGTCCCCAAAAAAAAAAAAAAAAAAAAAAAAAAAAGTGTTGTAAAAACGAGAAATTGCTGGTCAACTTTTAACCCTTATAACTCCGTAACAAAAAAAAAAAATTTTGGTTCCAAAATTGTGCTGATGTAAAGTAGACCTGTGGGAAATGTTACTTATTAAAGGGACACTGTCACCTGAATTTGGAGGGAACAATCTTCAGCCATGGAGGCGGGGTTTTCGGGTGTTTGATTCGCCCTTTCCTTACCCGCTGGCTGCAATATTGGATTGAAGTTCATTCTCTGTCCTCCATAGTACATGCCTGCACAGTGCAATCTTGCCTTGCGCAGGCGTGTATTATGGAGGACAGAGAATGAACTTCAATCCAATATTGCAGCCAGCGGGTAAGGAAAGGGTGAATCAAAAACCCCAAAACCCCGCCTCCATGGCTGAAGATTGTTCCCTCCAAATCCAGGTGACAGTGTCCCTTTAAGTATTTTGTGTGACATATCTCTGATTTAATTGCATAAAAATTCAAAGTTGGAAAACTGCGAAATTCATAATTTTCGCCAAATTTCCGTTTTTTTCACAAATAAATACAGGTACTATCAAAGAATTTTTACCATTGTCATGAAGTACAATATGTCACGAGAAAACATTGTCAGAATCACTGGGATCCGTTGAAGCGTTCCAGAGTTATAACCTCATAAAGGGACAGTGGTCAGAATTGTAAAAATTGGCCCGGTCATTAACGTGCAAACCACCCTTGGGGGTAAAGGGGTTAACATTAGATCGTTTTACTATTGATGCTGCATTGGCAGCATCAATAGTAAAAAGTTGGTCACACAGGGTTAATAGCTGTGTTAAACCGCAGCATAACGCAGTCCATTAACGCTGCTATTAACCCTGTGTGAGGGCTGACTGGAGGGGAGTATGGAGCGGGCACTGACTGGGGAGAAAGGAGCGGCCATGTTGCTGCCGGATTGTGCCTGTCGCTGATTGGTCATGGCAATGGATGTGGGCGTTTTGCCATGACCAATCAGCGACTTGGATTTCCATGAAAGACAGAGGCCACGACCAATGAATATCAGACAGACAGACGGAAGTGACCCTTAGACAGTTATATAGTAGATTTGCTTGTTTTACATCAATGCTATTAAATAAAATTAACGTTCATAATTTTGTAGGAATTTCATTCTGCATGTGACTTATCAGGGGCTATGGTAAGGTTTTCTTTGTAGAGTTAGTAGAAGTTTAAGCCGTTAAGCAGCCTGATATTTGGATCATGGTTGCAGGGAAAACATCATACGTCACTTTCATCCATTGTCATTGTTGCACTCAGCTGGAAATAAAAAAAATAAGTTTATTGTATAGAACTTTCAATTCCGTCTGTGCATAGCTGTATATTGTGTTATTCTTTCCCTGTGGGCTGAGTAAGAAGTCCACGGGTCGATGGCTACATATGAAGCCAACACTGATATTTCACCCATTCTAGGGGCAGTTATTCAATTTCCCTTGAGGGATAAATACGGTAGATGCCCCCGTCTGTAGAGAACATGGCATACCAATACAGCTTACAATGCTCTGTTTCTCAAGACATCTGCTGAAGAACAGTCTATAAAAAGCTCCAATTCATAAAAATAGGAATTATCCTTACAGTTACTAACAAGAACCAGCGATCATATAAAGAGAGTCTCCAAATGATCCAGTCTTCTGCTTGGGTGTCCTGGCTGCTCTAGAGGGTGTTCAAAGGGGTCATACGGGATTACAAAAACATGGCTGATTCTTCGGAGAAGTGCCCCCAGGCTGTGACATGGCAGCTCAGTCCCATTAGGGGAATGAAGGAGCTGGAATACATCAGGCATACAGTACACAGGTGCAGCACAGTGGTAGGAAGAATTCAGCCATGTATTCTAACCCTGGGCTCCTTCACATGATTGTATTTTTTGGTCCAGGTGCTGTTCGGGGAAAAAAAAAAAAAAAAAAAAAAAAAAAAAAAAAAAAAAAAAAGAGTTGTTTGGATGGTACAAGACAGATTTATGCAGTCAGTGACTGCAGGTAGTGGAGCCATTGCAGTGTGTATAGAGCAGACAAGCCGATGAGAATCTGCATGACTACGCCAGTCACTCCCGTCAGTGTGACTCATGCTGGAGATACACGTCAGTCATAACTGTGTGCATTGCACATGGTCACATAATGAGTAATAGCTTGGCTAGAGCCTGGTAAACCCTTTTGTGCGACTTGACTTTCCAGTACTTCTTGCAGGGCTTTCTTTATGCCCATCTCACAATTAACATGTGCCCAAAACAAGCCTCCATCTGGTCTTGTGTTAAGTGGAAGGGCAGACTTGATTTCAATCTTCACTTGGTCTGACCTCGGTTTTCTGAAAAGTTCAAAGGCATCAAACACTTCCTGTCCCTCCTGCATTGTCCCTTCACATCCATGGAGAGCAGACAACACAATGTTTCTTTTTATACATACAGCATTGCTTTTTAAGATCATTTCTATGCCTGTGATCTTTGCTCTTCTAAGTAACAGTTTGCTGTAGCTCTTAGCAAGATTGTTTGTGGCCAACAGTAGTCACATTGGCCAGTATTGCTAGGATTAACCCCTTCCCGACCTTTGACGCATACGCTGCGTCATGAAAGTCGGTGCCATTCCGACCCATGACGCAGCATATGAGTCATGGAAAGATCGCGTCCCTGCAGGCCGGGTGAAAGGGTTAACTTCCATTTCACCCGATCTGCAGGGACAGGGGGAGTGGTAGTTTAGCCCAGGGGGGGTGGCTTCACCCCCTCGTGGCTACGATCGCTCTGATTGGCTGTTGAAAGTGAAACTGCCAATCAGAGCGATTTGTAATATTTCACCTAAAAAACTGGTGAAATATTACAATCCAGCCATGGCCGATGCTGAAATATCATCGGCCATGGCTGGAAACACTTATGTGCACCCACCCCACCGATCGCCCCCCCAGCCCCCCGATCTGTGGTCCGCTCCCCTCGGTCCTGTGCTCCGCTCCCCCGTCCTCCTGTCCGCTTCCCCCGTGCACCAATCACACCCCCCGCGCTCCAATCAAACCCCCCCCGCACTCCGGTCCCCCCCCCCGCACACAGCGACCCCCCCCCCCGTGCTCCGATCCACCCCCCCCGCACAGCGATCCCTCACCCCGTGCTCCAATCCTCCCCCGTGCTCCAATCCTCCCTCCCGTGTTCTGATCCACCCCCCCCCCCCCGTGCTCCGATCCACCCCCCCGTGCTCCGACGCCCCCCCGTGCCCTGATCTCCCCCCCCCCCCCCCCTTCTACTTACCTGGCCGCCCGAGGTCCGTCCGTCTTCTTTCCTGGGCGCCGCCATCTTCCAAAATGGCGGGCGCATGTGCAGTGCGCCCGCCGAATCTGCCGGCCGGCAGATTCGTTCCAGAGTGAATTTTGATCACTGAGATATAACATCTCAGTGATCAAAATAAAAAAAAATAGTAAATGACCCCCCCCTTTGTCACCCCCATAGATAGGGACAATAAAAAAATAAAGAATTTTTTTTTTTTTCACTAAGGTTGGGGTAAGAACTAGGGTTAGGGGTAGGGTTAGGGGTAGGGTTTCGGTATGTGCACACGTATTCTGGTCCTATGCGGATTTTTCCGCAGCGGATTTGAAAAATCCACAGTGCTAAACCGCTGCGGATTTACCACGGTTTTTCTGCGCATTTCACTGTGGTTTTACAACTGCGATTTTCTATTGGAGCAGTTGTAAAACCGCTGCGGAATCCGCAGAAAGAAGTGACATGCTGCGGAATGTAAACCGCTGCGTTTCCGTGCAGTTTTTCCGCAGCATGTGTACAGCGATTTTTGGTTCCCATAGGTTCACATTGAACTGTAAACTCATGGGAAACTGCTGCGGATCCGCAGCATTTTCTGCAGCGTGTGCACATACCTTTAGAATTAGGCTATGTGCACACGGTGCAGATTTGGCTGCGGATTCGCAGCAGTGTTCCATCAGGTTTACAGTACCATGTAAACATATGGAAAACCAAATCCGCTGTGCCCATGGTGCGGAAAATACCGCGCGGGAACGCTGCGTTGTATTTTCCGCAGCATGCCAATTCTTTGTGCGGATTCCGCGGCGTTTTACACCTGTTCCTCAATAGGAATCCGCAGGTGAAATCCGCACAAAAAACACTGGAAATCCGCAGGTAAAACGTAGTGCCTTTTACCCGCGGATTTTTCAAAAATGGTGCTGAAAAATCTCATACGAATCCGCAACGTTGGCACATAGCCTTAGGGTTGGGTTGGAATTAGGGTTGTGGTTAGGGGTGTGTTGGGGTTAGGGTTGTGATTAGGGTTATGGCTACAGTTGGGATTAGGGTTAGGGGTGTGTTGGGGTTAGTGTTGGAGGTAGAATTGAGGGGTTTCCACTGTTTAGGCACTTCAGGGGGTCTCCAAACGCAACATGGCGCCACCATTGATTCCAGCCAATCTTGTATTCAAAAATTCAAATGGTGCTCCCTCACTTCCGAACCCCGACGTGTGCCCAAACAGTGGTTTACCCCACATATGGGGTACTAGCATACTCAGGACAAACTGCGCAACAATTACTGGGGTCCAATTTCTCCTGTTACCCTTGAGAAAATAAATAAATGCTTGCTAAAACATCATTTTTGAGGAAAGAAAAATGATTTTTTATTTTCACGGCTCTGCGTTGTAAACGTCTGTGAAGCACTTGGGGGTTCAAAGTGCTCACCACATATCTAGATAAGTTCCTTGGGGGGTCTAGTTTCCAAAATGGGGTCACTTGTGGGGGGTTTCTACTGTTTAGGCACACCAGGGGCTCTGCAAACGCAACGTGACGCCCGCAGACCATTCCATCAAAGTCTGCATTTCAAAAGTCACTACTTCCCTTCTGAGCCCCCACGTGTGCCCAAACAGTGGTTTACCCCCACACATGGGGTATCAGCGTACTCAGGAGAAACTGGACAACAACTTTTGGGGTCAAATTTCTCCTGTTACCCTTGGGAAAATAAAAAATTGCGGGCTAAAATTCATTTTTGAGAAAATAATTTTTTTATTTTATTTTCATGGCTCTGCGTTATAAACTTCTGTGAAGCACTTGAGGGTTCAAAGTGCTCACTACACATCTAGATTAGTTCCTTTGGGGGTCTAGTTTCAAAAATGGGGTAATTTGTGGGGGATCTCCAATGTTTAGGCACACAGGGGCTCTCCAAACGTGACATGGTGTCCGCTAATGATTGGAGATAATTTTCCATTTAAAAAGCCAAATGGCGTGCCTTCCCTTCTGAGCCCTGCCGTGCGCCCAAACAGTGGTTTACCCCCACATATGGGGTATCTGCATACTCAGGACAAACTGGACAACAACATTTGTGGTCCAATTTCTCCTATTACCATTGGCAAAATAGGAAATTCCAGGCTAAAAAATCATTTTTGAGAAAAGAAAAATTATTTTTTATTTTCATGGCTCTGCATTATAAACTTCTGTGAAGCACCTGGGGGTTTAAAGTGCTCAGTATGCATCTAGGCAAGTTCCTTGGGGGGGGTCTAGTTTCCAAAATGGGGTCACTTGTGGGGGAGCTCCATTGCATAGGCACACAGGGGCTCTCCAAATGCGACATGGTGTCCGCTAACAATTGGAGCTAATTTTCCATTCAAAAAGTTAAAAGGCGCGCCTTCCCTTCCGAGCCCTGCCGTGTGCCCAAACAGTGGTTTACCCCCACATATGAGGTATCGGCGTACTCGGGAGAAATTGCCAAACAAATTTTAGGATCCATTTTATCCTGTTGTCCATGTGAAAATGAAAAAATTGAGGCTAAAAAACTTTTTTTGTGAAAAAAAAAAAGTACTTTTTCATTTTTACGGATCAATTTGTGAAGAATCTGGGGGTTTAAAGGGCTCACTATGCATCTAGATAAGTTCCTTGGGGCGTCTAGTTTCCAAAATGGGGTCACTTGTGGGGGAGCTCCAATTTTTAGGCACACGGGGGCTCTCCAAATGTGACATGGTGTCCGCTAAAGAGTGCAGCCAATTTTTCATTCAAAAAGTCAAATGGCGCTCCTTCCCTTCCAAGCCCTTCCGGGCGCCCAAACAGTGGTTTACCCCCACATATGAGGCATCAGCGTACTCAGGACAAATTGGACAACAACTTACGTGGTTCAGTTTCTCCTTTTACCATTGGGAAAATAAAAAAATTGTTGCTGAAAAATCATTTTTGTGACTAAAAAGTTAAATGTTCATTTTTTCCTTCCATGTTGCTTCTGCTGCTGTGAAGCACCTGAAGGGTTAATAAACTTCTTGAATGTGGTTTTGTGCACCTTGAGGGGTGCAGTTTTTAGAATGGTGTCACTTTTGGGTATTTTCAGCCATATAGACCCCTCAAACTGACTTCAAATGTGAGGTGGTACCTAAAAAAAATGGTTTTGTAAATTTCGTTGTAAAAATGAGAAATCGCTGGTCAAATTTTAACCCTTATAACTTCCTAGCAAAAAAAAAAATTTTGTTTCCAAAATTGTGCTGATGTAAAGTAGACGTGTGGGAAATGTTATTTATTAACTATTTTGTGTCACATAACTCTCTGGTTTAACAGAATAAAAATTCAAAATGTGAAAATTTCAAAATTTTCGCCAAATTTCCGTTTTTATTACAAATAAACACAGAATTTATTGACCTAAATTTACCACTAACATGAAGCCCAATATGTCACGAAAAAACAATCTCAGAACCGCTAGGATCCATTGAAGCGTTCCTGAGTTATTACCTCATGAAGGGACACTGGTCAGAATTGCAAAAAACGGCAAGGTCTTTAAGGTCAAAATAGGCTGGGTCATGAAGGGGTTAAGAATTAAAAAAAAAAAAAAAAAAAAAAGACGGCCGCAGCATGTGAACATAGTTTAGGCTGTGTGGCTGCATTGCTAATGGTTTTTGGGTCTGTGTGAAGCGAGGAAAAGTAAGAATAGTTTAATGTGCCTGAGGACAGTGCCAAGGCGGGGGCCAATATTACAGAATGGGGCAATTACTACAGGATGGGGGGGGGGGCATTATTACAGGACAGGACAAGGTTACAGAACTGGGCCCAGTATGATGGACATTACAGGGACCCACAGATCTGACCTTACCAACATGAAGCTGGCATCCAAAATTTGCACTGTGGACTATAGGACTCCAGTTATTTTTTTTTTAAATGGTTAATCATTCAGAACAGTCTGGTAGCAGCTTTCTCCTATCTCCCCCCCATTGAAATAAGAGGAACACTCAGCTGAGTGGGGAGTTCATTAGTGGGGTGGGATTTGGGAGGTGGTGACTGAATAGCCGCTTAACCAAAACCGGACTGTTAATGCATGTGATCGGCCAGTTTAAGGCCATATTCACACTTTGCACTTTTGCAGCTTTTTATGCCAATTTTAATCTGTGCCTACAGTACCAGCAGAGAGATTTCAGAAATCTCACACATTGGTTTAGTTTCCTGACCGATTTGGAAAATTGCTGCATTTTTTGTCAAACTGCAGCATGTCACCTTCAGCGTTTTTTTTTTTTTTTTTTTCAAACCATAGGAAACAGTGGGTGAGTGCAAAAATAGTCATTTTTTTGCTGGAAAAAATACAAAACCTAAAGTTACTTTTTTTGGGCGGGAAGGGGGGGGGGGGGGGTGTCACCAAACCAACACGCACAAGAGAATAAAAATGCAGCAAAACAAGCTTTTTGTAAGCAACCTCTTTACTGCCAAGAGCAGGTTTTGCCTGTGTGGAAAAAACAACGTGTGAACACAAACTAATAATCCTTGATCGAACATGAATAATTTTGTCTACCCTGATTAAGGCCTCGTTCACACGTCCTAATATCTCCGTACCGGGAAAAACGCTGCCGAGATATCAGTGTGTACTACGTGTGGCAACTGCATGCCTCATCAGTACCACACAGACAGCCATCAGCGAAGAAGCGCTACAGTAGGCGCTGTTCCCCAGCGGCTGGTGCTGAAGCCAGCTTTCATCATTCTCCCCTGCTCTGCCAGCGATCAAAGGACAACGATTAGCATTAAATTAAAGTCTGAATGACAGCAGGCGGGGGCTTTTGGGACTGATACCCCCATCATCCAACACATGCTGTCGCTAATAACAGTGACAATAGGTGAGTATGACTGGGGTATTCCACAGCCGCCACCAGCAATCGTTCGGAAATGAATGATCTGACGTGGAGTAACTCCTTATGGTACACTTCATTATGTGCATTTTATCTTTGTAGTCTAATGTAACCAATGCTAGTTTCAAAACAGCATTATATTTTTTTAATGAGTCACATGCATGGACAAAAATGGAGGAGTTTACAGGAAGGATTAAATTACCAGGTAAGGAGACATTTTGCAGTGGTAGCAATGAGTCTATACTGAGCAGCTCCATTCTTGTAGGGTATTGCAGTGGATACCAGCAATCACAGGAGATTAAATTTCCTTCCTTCTACAGCTGAATGACTAGGCTTCCACCCATTGTAACTAATACCCCTATTATATTGATGGCCGGGCCATACATGGTCACCTTCTCCCCCCCCCCCCCCCCCCCCCTATAGATCGTAAGCAGGTGTTCACCCCTCTTGGCATTTGTTGAATATGCTAGTAGTCACCTCTTCCTCAATAGTGATCATAGCCCTTCCTTAGCCAGTACACATTAATGCACGTAACAGCTGACATTGTTGTCTCAATCTCTGAAATCACAGCCAGCGTGCCCCTTACACTAGTCGCCTCCACTGAGAAGTCAGAGGTAAAACTGAACACAAGCCACCATGTTTTATTTTTTCTCCCGGCGGACAAAACAGACAAGATTTTCAAGCAGAAATTGCATCAGGAAAGACAGACGTCTTGTTTTCTTCCTGGAGAGGTTTGTAGCCCTTTTTGTTGGCAGCCCATCTTTTCAGCATATTTTTGGAGATTTGTGGGCACCACGAGCCCTGCGCCCAATCAGCACGGCTTCACGGTCCCCGCCTTTGGACAAACCTAACCAATGGAAAGTCAGATCGGCCGCAGACTTGACTTCTGTTGATGTTTGATCCGTCCGAAGGCAGGGACCGTGAAGCCGATGCCAACCGGGTGCAGGGCTAACACCACAACAACCCTCACATGAGCCCTGGTAGGACTGAGCCAACACCTCAGTGGGGAAGTATAAGAGTTTAATTTAACTGAGGGCGGAGAAAATGTTCCAAAGCCACCCTGGCATCTTCTGGGCATTTTGTCTCCCCCATTGACTTCTACTTTAAGATTATAGAGCAGATCACAAGTGAAACACCTGAAGGATGGTCAGCTCACTTCTAACTGCTTGACGTCTTTGTAGACCTGAAGTGTTTTAAAGACATTCAAAATACCAAACATATGAACAGCAAGTCATCTTTGAAAACAATCTATTCATTTCCGAGTTTGCCAAGTGCTGCTAGAAGTTGGCCCACTCTAAACCCACCCAAAGAACAAATCCTTAAGCATTGTTTACATACTCATTCCGCCCCCAATGTGAAGTAAACCCAAAAGACCCATTAAAGCCTAATTTGTTACATACTCGCTCACTGCGTATATACACGAATTATGTCTGATGTAACAGATAGAAGTCATGATACAGTAACAGTGTGAACGGAGCCCAGATAGAATACTAGTCATGCTTGTAACTCTAGTTCTATAGTCTCCTATACATCGCACACCATACAGGTGGGCATGGTCAACCAATACTGGTGCCAACAGTCCATAAGTATGGGGTCTCAGGTGAAACATGGAAAAGTTAGGGGCAAAAAACAGTCACATGTGACTACACATGTAAGGCTTTCATACCTGCTGGTTTTATTTTAATAAGTGGCATTTTATACAGAAAGAATTAACTGATGAGCATAGAAGCCAGAAGGTTCACTATAATATATGAATGCCACTGTATGCATACAGCCGGATGGTAAAACAAGGAATAGTTAGTAACTACTGAAATCCTATAGAATGCAAGACATTCCCAGGGTATAGATTGTAGTGACTGGTGGGCTACACAAGACAACCCCCATGTTCCCCTGTGGAAGCTATAGCCTCTTTTTTTTTCCCACATGTGAGCAGAAGTGTAGAGTGAGCGACCAGAGGAGTACCACATGTGAGCAGAAGTGTACAGTGAGCGGGCAAAGTATATAGCCTGGGCAAACCTCTTTCATAGATGATATTTTCAGAGAGCGGATATTGCTGGGTGTGAGCACGTATAGCCCGACTCTTGGGGACAGCCGCACACCTATAACATGTCATCACTGACACACCTTGCTCTGAGACACGTGACAGCGCTGCCACGGCCAAAAAACAAACAACTCTCCTGGTTGTAATGAGTAATGCATTAGATGCCAATTCATCCCAATGATACTGTGACACTAGATGCCAGCTATGGACCCAGAAGTGATAGCATAGGACTGAGTCATGTGTGCGATGAGAGTCCCCGATGACTGCGGCACTCTGTCCTTCCCAAAAACAGCTCCAAGTCAGTCAGGAAATGAATGCAAGCAAAGAGGAGCCACAGCAGCTTACACCCAGCTCAACGCGCGGCTAGGACACTGCCTCCATTCACCTTGTGCCGTCACCCAGTGGGAAAAGTGTGAACAGGACCAGTGTGGAGGCAGGACCAACACAAAGATGCCTTCTCTACATACACAGGCCTGGCTCCAACCTTCCTTCCAAAGGCATGGTTAACCCTTCATACCTCCAACATCCTGCCTCCTGTTTCGTGTCCAGACTACAGACTTACTGCCAATTCATAAAGCATATTCTGACTACGTGACTTCTCCACTGCCAGGGCCGGTTTCCCTTCTTATACTTTGGACACTTTAAGTGGTCTGGTGAAGCCTATGGACGATCCCATAAATGCTTTAAATGGACCTTCACACCTTGGAGATCCCGTTTAATGTTGACCTCAGAGTAGAAATATTTTAATTTTATTTCACAAATAGGAACATTACTGCACAGTTTAAGCTTTACAATGCTCTGTATGGACCTATATTCTGGGGTCCACAGCACTGTGGTTATTGCCACTGCCGCCCTCCAGCAGCGGTGGTCACACTTGTGTACAGTTTTAGAAATACATTTTGCAGGTGGGATGACCAGTAGCCAGAATGGTGGAACATGCACAGTAGCTCCATGCCCGACCACCTCTCCGCAGCTCCACAGGATGACCCCTGGGAATGCACAGAGACCCCGAAGCCAAAGTCTTACCAGAACCATGCCCATGAAGTCATCGCAATGCCACTAGTGTGAAAGTAGTATAGTACTGCTGACAAATAACACTCCAGATCCCTACAATCTGCAGTGGGATTTCAGAACGGCCATAAATAGTGATAAAATGATATTGACTTCTATGGGGTATGTTACTTATTACAGGTGCTTTATAGGAAACAGACATTGCATAAAGTAATAAAAAAAACACACATTAGTGATGGGGGTTAAAGAGGTCCTATAATGTCAAATTTAGGAAGGTTTTTCACAAAATATTGGTACACTAACAGACCATGCATCCTATAACACTGTTAAGAAGTTCTGCTATGTAGGCAAGGTTTAGGGCTCAGAAACCCGACTGTCAGCCATTCTACTGCTTGTAGGCCTCATGAGAACATCTCCTTATGGAACAGAGGCCAGCATGCCAACCAGTGGATGACGTCTGGGCCCAGTGCTCAAACCCATCAGCTGCTATCACTTCTTGGTCAGACAGGTTCCCTGCAGGAATATCTGCCCATGTCATACAAGAACAGGTCAGGGCCACCATCTTAGAGCAGCTATCTGTTCAGGCACATGGAGAGGTCCTGAGCTTCCTGTAATAGAAGGCTTATTGTACGTAGTCAGGTACAAGTGTCCCTATGGAGTCTGTAACCCTAGAGACTGGGAGGAAGAGCGAGCCGCTCTCCAGGAGTGAGCGCACCGTGCCCTGCAGGCAATCACCCACATTTCCAGCTTGTTAGTTTCCCAGGTAATGGTGTTGGCATTAAGCACAGCACCATCTGCAGAACCACTCAGCAGGGGGATGATCAGGCTCTTAGCCAGGTACGGCCCTTCCTACAACAGGCAGGGTTAAAGGTCTGCTAGGAACAAACATTGTAAAGTGAAGAAAAGGGAAGCGAAGCCGAGTACATTCGCCACACCTGTCTGTGCTCTACCTGTTGTATGTCCACCATAGCAGCTGCCAGGAGGGGGAGCAGATACTGTACTAGGGGGTCAGGGTGGTGGGCAGCTTCACAGGAGGAGCAGTAACTGGAGACCACCTCTGTATCCCAGAGAAGCCAAGCACAAGCCCCACACCTGTCTGTGCTCTACCTGTTGTATGTCCACCATAGCAGCTGCCAGGAGGGGGAGCAGATACTGTACTAGGGGGTCAGGGTGGTGGGCAGCTTCACAGGAGGAGCAGTAACTGGAGACCACCTCTGTATCCCAGAGAAGCCAAGCACAAGCCCCACACCTGTCTGTGCTCTACCTGCTGTAGGTCCACCATAGCAGCTGCCAGGAGGGGGAGCAGATACTGTACTAGGGGGTCAGGGTGGTGGGCAGCTTCACAGGAGGAGCAGTAACTGGAGACCACCTCTGTATCCCAGAGAAGCCAAGCACAAGCCCCACACCTGTCTGTGCTCTACCTGCTGTAGGTCCACCATGGAGCTGCCAGGAGGGTGAGCAGATACTGTACTAGGGGGTCAGGGTGGTGGGCAGCTTCACAGGAGGAGCAGTAACTGGAGACCACCTCTGTATCCCAGAGAAGCCAAGCACAAGCCCCACACCTGTCTGTGCTCTACCTGCTGTAGGTCCACCATGGAGCTGCCAGGAGGGGAGAAGACCCTGTACTAGGGGGTCAGGGTGGTGGGCAGCTTCACAGGAGGAGCAGTAACTGGAGACCACCTCTGTATCCCAGAGAAGCCAAGCACAAGCCCCACACCTGTCTGTGCTCTACCTGCTGTAGGTCCACCATGGCAGCTGCCAGGAGGGGAGAAGACCCTGTACTAGGGGGTCAGGGTGGTGGGCAGCTTCACAGGAGGAGCAGTAACTGGAGACCACCTCTGTATCCCAGAGAAGCCAAGCACAAACCTGCTGTAGGTCCACCATGGCAGCTGCCAGGAGGGGAGAAGACCCTGTACTAGGGGGTCAGGGTGGTGGGCAGCTTCACAGGAGGAGCAGTAACTGGAGACCACCTCTGTACCCCAGCAAGGCTTTCCCTCAATGAGGGCTATAGCTACACAAGCTGGCCTGGCCCCAGCAGCTTTTTAGCACCCCCTGGCACCAAGGGTACAGCCCCGTGATACGTCCCCGCACCAACACCAGGGCACTAGCACTGCTGGGGGGATACAGTTATACGGGCACAGAAAATAATATCTAGAGATGTCCACTGTCACCTCAGGTCAGTGACAAGCAATGAGCAGATCATGTAGGACCCCCAGACAGGTTAGATGATGCAGTGGGGCTGCCTGCCAACTGGATAACATTAGCGTCAGAACTGGAAATAAAATATATAAAAACACATGATATAGATATAGACATATACAAAGAGTAGCAGGCGAGTCCGCGATCGCACAGGTCGGTGCACTCACCATGGTGCCGGCGGAGTGCGGGGACGCGGCAGGTTACAGCTCTTCCTTCCTGATGTGTATCCCGACTCCAGCAGACATGAAGGGCTCCTGCCTCAGACCGGGGCGGCAGCAGGGCGGGTAGCGGTGCAGCAGACGAGCCGTCACTGAGCTCCAGCCGCCGCGTCTCCCGGTGGCTGCTCCTGCGGTTCCAGCTGCGGCCGCTTCTCCCTCAGTCATGCGATTTACAATGAGCGTCCAGCACCAGTCCGGGCTGTCCCTGTCCATAAATGGCAAACAAAGCTGCACGTCAGCCAATCAGCGGCGGCCTGACCGCGCGTCACCGCGTCCCCAGGGAACAGGACTGGCTGGCTGGAGAGGAGGGAGGCAAAGGGTTTTGGGAAATGTAGTTTCTCCTCAGCTCTTCCCATATGGGATAAGTTGTGTGCAGGGAGGACAGAGGCTGCTGTGATTACTCCGCTGATGGTAGAGTTGAGCGACCTTGACCTTTTTAGAGTCGAGCCGGGTTTTGCGAAACCCGACTATGTCCAAAGTCGGGTCGAGTGAAATCGGCCGATTATGACGTAAAGTCGGGATCGACCGAAACACGAAACCCAATGCAAGTCAATGGGGCAGCATAGTCGGCAGTGAGTGGGGGCCAGGAAAACACCTAGAGTGCCCATTTTAATGTCAAAACCATCCATTCTTCTTAATGAAGCTTGTCAAGCGTAATTTACCTTATAATAATTGGAAGGCATTTGAAATTGGGGGTCATTTGGCTAAAGTTGTGGGGGGTAGGGCTGGTTCAAGTAATTAGTGGGCCCAGGAAATCTGGACCACGTCACGGCAGTGGAGCAGGGAGAGGTAAGTATTTCAACTTTGCAAGTGCTGTGAACCTGAGCAAGCAGGGGGGGCCCACTCGTTGGCATTGGCACTGGCACAGGGCCCCTCAAAGTACAGCGGTGTGTTTGCACGGCGGGGGCGCCTCCCACCGGCAGCAACACTTTTGCGTACTATGAGAGGCCCTGTGCCAGTGACGTCGCCAACTAGTATTCCTCCCCCCACCTGATGAAGGAACCTGCACTTTCATCTGCACCTTCCTCTTTGTCCCCGTGTAAGGTGGTATGGTATGCGGGAAGAGCAACCTGACTTTCAGCAGGGTCACAATGTTGTTGTGTAGCGTGCACGGGGAATGTTGCGTTATGGGTCAATGTACCAGCAGACTCATCTATCACTGGCTGGGCAATGGGCACGATGAAGTGGAAACACAGATATAGGCCCAAAGAAGAAAGTGGGCTAAATGCAGTTCAAAATTGGTAACACAGGAATAACCAGGGGGCATTGCAGTGGAGGACAACTGGAATGAGAGGCTGACACAGAGAGTAGGGCCAAATCAGTAAGTAGTCGAAATGCAGTTCAAAATTGGCAACCGTAGTAAACAGGCGGCACAGCTTTGTTCAGTGGAGGAGAACAGCAAGGAGTGGCAGACACCGATAGTAGGCCCCAAACCAACTAGTACGCCAAATGCAGTTGTTCCATTTAACCACAATTTAATGAGAGCCTGAAGATAGAAGCTCAGGAAAGGCAACCTGGGGAACACCTTGGAGTGTAACACACCATCTCTCTCCACCCCATACCCATTTTGTATGGCCTAATGCAGTGTACTTTTCTACAACTACTAAACGAGAGTCGGAAGACCGAAGCAATGGCAAGGAAACCTGGGGAACACCTTAGAGTGTAACACACCCTCTCTCTACATCCCATACCCAATTTGAAGGTCTAATGCAGTGTAGTTTCCAAGAACTACTAAACGAGAGCCGGAAGATCGAAGCTCAGGAAAGGCAACCTGGGGAACACCTTGGAGTGTAACACACCCTCTCGCTACACCCCATACCCAATTTGAAGGCCTAATGCAGCGTAGTTTCCAACAACTACTAAACGAGAGCCGGAAGATCGAAGCTCAGGAAAGGCAACCTGGGGAACACCTTGGAGTGTAACAAACCCTCTCTCTACACCCCATACCCAATTTGTAGGCCTAATGCAGCGTAGTTTCCGACAACTACTAAACGAGAGCCGGAATATCGAAGCTCAGGAAAGGCAACCTGGGGAACACCTTGGAGTGTAACACACCCTCTCTCTACACCCCATACCCAATTTGTAGGCCTAATGCAGCGTAGTTTCCGACAACTACTAAACGAGAGCCGGAATATCGAAGCTCAGGAAAGGCAACCTGGGGAACACCTTGGAGTGTAACACACCCTCTCTCTACACCCCATACCCAATTTGAAGGCCTAATGCAGTGTAGTTTCCAAGAACTACTAAACGAGAGCCGGAAGATCGAAGCTCAGGAAAGGCAACCTGGGGAACACCTTGGAGTGGAACACACCATCTCTCTACACCCCATACCCAATTTGAAGGCCTAATGCAGCGTAGTATCCAACAACTACTAAACGAGAGCCGGTAGATCGAAGCTCAGGAAAGGCAACCTGGGGAACACCTTGGAGTGTAACACAACGTCTCTCTACACCACGGAAGGGATGATTCTTAGGAAGGAAGGCTGTTGGAAATAAGCATTGCGCGTCCGAGGGTGATTAGATTCTTATTAGGTATATACTCACCCTCGGACGCGCCCTGCTTCTTTATTTGGAATGAATGTTTATTTGCAATGTGGTGTTGACTTTCTCTATTATTTTGGTAATTAATGATTTTATTATTTTCATTATTTTGCATCTTCTCGGCAATAATATAAAGAAGACGCGACAGGACAACACTCGGTGGATGCCATATGTGTGTTTTCAATTTAAAAAACCTTTCAGTTAACTACTTGCAGGAGAAAGTAATTGTAGCTGGTGGCCATTTTTAGTACTGTACCAGATTTTAGCTGTTTGTTTGTTTTTAATGTCAAAATGTCTGCATTTGATATCTCACCAGTATTTTCTTTTTTATAAGCAAAATCCTTTTTTTTTTATTTTATGATGTTGGTTCAAGGGGTACACGGGCAGCAGTAGACAGGTCAGTGGAGGCCTAGTGGAAGGAGGGACCGCAGACAGGCTTCGAAGCCCTAACATAATAAATTGGGCTGCCTGTAGGCAATTTAAAATTGGTTCCAGGGGAACACGGGCAGCAGTAGACAGGTCAGTGGAGGCCTAGAGGAAGGAGGGACCGCAGATGCGCCAATGTTTCCCCCATACCAAATTTGTAGGCCTAATGCAGTGTAGTTTCCAACAACTACTAAACGAGAGCCGGAATTTCGAAGCTCAGGAAAGGCAACCTGGGGAACACCTTGGAGTGTAACACACCCTCTCTCTACACCCCATACCCAATTTGAAGGCCTAATGCAGTGTAGTTTCCAACAACTACTAAACGAGAGCCGGAATATCGAAGCTCAGGAAAGGCAACCTGGGGAACACCTTGGAGTGTAACACACCCTCTCTCTACACCCCATACCCAATTTGAAGGCCTAATGCAGTGTAGTTTCCAAGAACTACTAAACGAGAGCCGGAAGATCGAAGCTCAGGAAAGGCAACCTGGGGAACACCTTGGAGTGTAACACAACGTCTCTCTACACGACGGAAGGGCTGATTCTTAGGAAGGAAGGCTGTTGGAAATAAGCATTGCGCGTCCGAGGGTGATTAGATTCTTATTAGGTATATACTCACCCTCGGACGCGCCCTGCTTCTTTATTTGGAATGAATGTTTATTTGCAATGTGGTGTTGACTTTCTCTATTATTTTGGTAATTAATGATTTTATTATTTTCATTATTTTGCATCTTCTCGGCAATAATATAAAGAAGACGCGACAGGACAACACTCGGTGGATGCCATATGTGTGTTTTCAATTTAAAAAAACTTTCAGTTAACTACTTGCAGGAGAAAGTAATTGTAGCTGGTGGCCATTTTTAGTACTGTACCAGATTTTAGTTGTGTGTTTGTTTTTAATGTTAAAATGTCTGCATTTGATATCTCACCAGTATTTTCTTTTTTATAAGCAAAATACTTATTTTTATATTTTCTGATGTTGGTTCCAGGGGTACACGGCCAGCAGTGCCCTGGTCAGTGTAGTAGTAGTTGAAAGAATGGACCGCAGACAGGCATCGAAGGCCTAAAATAAAAACACATGGCTGTAGGCAATTTTAAATTGGTTCCAGGGGTACACGGACAGCAGTGGTGTGGTCAGTGGAGGCCTAGTGGAAGGAGTGACCGCAGACAGGCATCGAAGGCCTAAAATAATAACACATGGCTGTAGGCAATTTTAAATTGGTTCCAGGGGTACACGGGCAGCAGTGACCTGGTCAGTGTAGTAGTAGTTGAAAGAATGGACCGCAGACAGGCATCGAAGGCCTAAAATAAAAAAATTGGGCTGGCTGTAGGCAATTTTAAATTGGTTCCAGGGGTACACGGGCAGCAGTGGTGTGGTCAGTGGAGGCCTAGTGGAAGGAGTGACCGCAGACAGGCATCGAAGGACTAAAATAATAACACATGGCTGTAGGCAATTTTAAATTGGTTCCAGGGGTACACGGACAGCAGTGGTGTGGTCAGTGGAGGCCTAGTGGAAGGAGTGACCGCAGACAGGCATCGAAGGCCTAAAATAATAACACATGGCTGTAGGCAATTTTAAATTGGTTCCAGGGGTACACGGGCAGCAGTGGTGTGGTCAGTGGAGGCCTAGTGGAAGGAGTGACCGCAGACAGGCATCGAAGGCCTAAAATAATAACACATGGCTGTAGGCAATTTTAAATTGGTTCCAGGGGTACACGGACAGCAGTGGTGTGGTCAGTGGAGGCCTAGTGGAAGGAGTGACCGCAGACAGGCTTCCAAGGCCTAACATAACAAACTTGGGCTGGCTGTAGGCACTTTTAAATTGGTTCCAGGGGTACACGGGCAGCAGTGGTCTGGTCAGTGGAAGTCTAGTGGAAGGAGTGACCGCAGACAGGCTTCCAAGGCCTAACATAACAAACTTGGGCTGGCTGTAGGCACTTTTAAATTGGTTCCAGGGGTACACGGGCAGCAGTGACCTGGTCAGTGTAGTAGTAGTTGAAAGAATGGACCGCAGACAGGCTTCGAAGGCCTAACATAACAAACTTGGGCTGGCTGTAGGCACTTTTAAATTGGTTCCAGGGGTACACGGGCAGCAGTGGTCTGGTCAGTGGAAGTCTAGTGGAAGGAGTGACCGCAGACAGGCTTCCAAGGCCTAACATAACAAACTTGGGCTGGCTGTAGGCACTTTTAAATTGGTTCCAGGGGTACACGGGCAGCAGTGACCTGGTCAGTGTAGTAGTAGTTGAAAGAATGGACCGCAGACAGGCTTCGAAGGCCTAACATAACAAACTTGGGCTGGCTGTAGGCACTTTTAAATTGGTTCCAGGGGTACACGGGCAGCAGTGGTCTGGTCAGTGGAAGTCTAGTGGAAGGAGTGACCGCAGACAGGCTTCCAAGGCCTAACATAACAAACTTGGGCTGGCTGTAGGCACTTTTAAATTGGTTCCAGGGGTACACGGGCAGCAGTGGTCTGGTCAGTGGAAGTCTAGTGGAAGGAGTGACCGCAGACAGGCTTCGAAGGCCTAACATAACAAAATTGGGCTGGCTGTAGGCACTTTAAATTGGTTCCAGGGGTACATGGGCAGCAGTGTATGGTCAGTGGAAGTCTAGTGGAAGGAGTGACGGCAGACAGTCTTCGAAGGCCTAACATAACAAAATTGGGCTGACTGTAGGCACTTTTAAATTGGTTCCAGGGTAACACGGCCAGCAGTGCCCTGGTCAGTGTAGTAGTAGTTGAAAGAATGGACCGCAGACAGGCATCGAAGGCCTAAAATAAAAACACATGGCTGTAGGCAATTTTAAATTGGTTCCAGGGGTACACGGACAGCAGTGGTGTGGTCAGTGGAGGCCTAGTGGAAGGAGTGACCGCAGACAGGCATCGAAGGCCTAAAATAATAACACATGGCTGTAGGCAATTTTAAATTGGTTCCAGGGGTACACGGGCAGCAGTGACCTGGTCAGTGTAGTAGTAGTTGAAAGAATGGACCGCAGACAGGCATCGAAGGCCTAAAATAAAAAAATTGGGCTGGCTGTAGGCAATTTTAAATTGGTTCCAGGGGTACACGGGCAGCAGTGGTGTGGTCAGTGGAGGCCTAGTGGAAGGAGTGACCGCAGACAGGCATCGAAGGCCTAAAATAATAACACATGGCTGTAGGCAATTTTAAATTGGTTCCAGGGGTACACGGGCAGCAGTGACCTGGTCAGTGTAGTAGTAGTTGAAAGAATGGACCGCAGACAGGCATCGAAGGCCTAAAATAAAAAAATTGGGCTGGCTGTAGGCAATTTTAAATTGGTTCCAGGGGTACACGGACAGCAGTGGTGTGGTCAGTGGAGGCCTAGTGGAAGGAGTGACCGCAGACAGGCATCGAAGGCCTAAAATAATAACACATGGCTGTAGGCAATTTTAAATTGGTTCCAGGGGTACACGGACAGCAGTGGTGTGGTCAGTGGAGGCCTAGTGGAAGGAGTGACCGCAGACAGGCTTCCAAGGCCTAACATAACAAACTTGGGCTGGCTGTAGGCACTTTTAAATTGGTTCCAGGGGTACACGGGCAGCAGTGGTCTGGTCAGTGGAAGTCTAGTGGAAGGAGTGACCGCAGACAGGCTTCCAAGGCCTAACATAACAAAATTGGGCTGGCTGTAGGCACTTTAAATTGGTTCCAGGGGTACATGGGCAGCAGTGTATGGTCAGTGGAAGTCTAGTGGAAGGAGTGACGGCAGACAGTCTTCGAAGGCCTAACATAACAAAATTGGGCTGACTGTAGGCACTTTTAAATTGGTTCCAGGGTAACACGGCCAGCAGTGGCCTGGTCAGTGTAGTAGTTGTAGAAAGAAGGGACCGCAGACAGGCTTCGAAGGCCTAACATAACAAAAATGTCAAAACAATGGTATTGTCAGTGCCAGGCATTGAAGGATGTCAGCGCCTAGACTACACATTGGTGAAGCTGTGAGAGATAATTTTGCTAGTGGTAGAGCACTGTTTGAGCTGGGGGGGGGAACTGTCTTGTGGCCGGCGTTACAGGCACAGGGCCCCTCATATTACAACGGTGTGTCTGACGTTGGGTGCGCACCACCACCGCCAGAGACACTTTATTGTACTATGAGGGACCCAGTGGCAGTGCCGTCGACCAAAAGCGGCCACACCCACCTCTTCAGACAAACAGCACTCTCAAGGGTCCAAGCGCAAAGTGGCGATAGCACGGCCCCGTGTGGGGAGTTTGGCCATTTCGTGAGGTGGAAACATGTCGTATGCTGGACAATCAGGTGAAGAAAATTACGAGATTGGAAAAGTCATTCAGAATAGTCCACAGGCAAGACCTTTTCATAGGAAAGCTAGGTGTCAGCCGGGCAGGGTGGGGCAAAAGATTTTGAAATCCAGTTGTGGTTCATTTTAATGAAGGTTAGATCATCTACATTTTGGGTAGCCAGACGAGTCCTTTTTTCTGTTAGTATTGAACCTGCAGCACTGAATACTCTTTCTGATAGGACACTAGCTGCCGGGCAAGCAAGCTCCTGCAATGCATATTCTGCCAATTCTGGCCAGGTGTCTAATTTGGATGCCCAGTAATCAAATGGGAATGACGGTTGAGGGAGAACGTCGATAAGGGATGAAAAATAGTTTGTAACCATACTGGACAAATGTTGTCTCCTGTCACTTTGAATTGATGCTGCAGTACCTGTCCTGTCTGCGGTCATAGAAAAATCACTCCACAACCTGGTCAGAAAACCCCTCTGGCCAACGCCACTTCTGATTTCTGCCCCTCTAACACCTCTGGTCTGCTGGCCCCTGGAGCTCGTGTGAGAACGATCACGGGCGCTGTGTGCAGGGAATGCCAGAAGCAAACGGTCAACAAGAGTTGATTGTTTTGTTGCTAATATTAGTTCCAAGTTCTCATGTGGCATAATATTTTGCAATTTGCCTTTATAGCGAGGATCAAGGAGGCAGGCCAACCAGTAATCGTCATCGTTCATCATTTTTGTAATGCGTGTGTCCCTTTTGAGGATACGCAAGGCATAATCCGCCATGTGGGCCAAAGTTCCCGTTGTCAAATCTGCGGTTGTGCTTGGTTGAGGGGCAGTTGCAGGCAAATCTACGTCACTTGTGTCCCTCAAAAAACCAGAACCCGGCCTTGCCACGCCACCAATTTCCCGTGCCCCCGGGAAAGCTTCCTCATTAAAAATATACTCATCCCCATCATCCTCCTCATCCTCCACCTCCTCTTCGCCCGGTACCTCGTCATGTACACTGCCCTGACCAGACAATCGCTGACTGTCATCAAGGCTTTCCTCTTCCTCTGGTGCAGACGCCTGATCCTTTATGTGCGTCAAACTTTGCATCAGCAGACGCATTAGGGGGATGCTCATGCTTATTATGGCGTTGTCTGCACTAACCAGCCGTGTGCATTCCTCAAAACACTGAAGGACTTGACACATGTCTTGAATCTTCGACCACTGCACACCTGACAACTCCATGTCTGCCATCCTACTGCCTGCCCGTGTATGTGTATCCTCCCACAAAAACATAACAGCCCGCCTCTGTTCGCACAGTCTCTGAAGCATGTGCAGTGTTGAGTTCCACCTTGTTGCAACGTCTATGATTAGGCGATGCTGGGGAAGGTTCAAAGAACGCTGATAGGTCTGCATACGGCTGGAGTGTACAGGCGAACGGCGGATATGTGCGCAAAGTCCACGCACTTTGAGGAGCAGGTCGGATAACCCCGGATAACTTTTCAGGAAGCACTGCACCACCAGGTTTAAGGTGTGAGCCAGGCAAGGAATGTGTTTCAGTTGGGAAAGGGAGATGGCAGCCATGAAATTCCTTCCGTTATCACTCACTACCTTGCCTGCCTCAAGATCTACAGTGCCCAGCCACGACTGCGTTTCTTGCTGCAAGAACTCGGACAGAACTTCCGCGGTGTGTCTATTGTCGCCCAAACACTTCATAGCCAATACAGCCTGCTGACGTATGCCAGTAGCTGCCCCATAATGGGAGACCTGGTGTGCAACAGTGGCAGGTGCGGATGGAGTGTTTGTGCGACTGCGGTCTGTGGACGAGCTCTTGCTTCTGCAGGAGGACGAGGAGGAGGAGGAGGAGGGGGTGCGAACGGCTACAGACAACTGTTTACTAGACCGTGGGCTAGGCAGAACTGTCCCAAACTTGCTGTCCCCTGTGGACCCTGAATCCACCACATTTACCCAGTGTGCCGTGATGGACACGTAACGTCCCTGGCCATGCCTACTGGTCCATGCATCTGTTGTCAGGTGCACCTTTGTGCTCACAGATTGCCTGAGTGCATGGACGATGCGCTCTTTAACATGCTGGTGGAGGGCTGGGATGGCTTTTCTGGAAAAAAAGTGTCGACTGGGTAGCTCGTAGCGTGGTACAGCGTAGTCCATCAGGTCTTTGAAAGCTTCGCTTTCAACTAACCGGTAGGGCATCATCTCTAACGAGATTAGTCTAGCTATGTGGGCGTTCAAACCCTGTGTACGCGGATGCGAGGCTAAGTATTTCCTTTTTCTAACCATAGTCTCATGTAGGGTGAGCTGGACTGGAGAGCTGGAGATCGTGGAACTAGCGGGGGTGCCGGTGGACATGGCAGACTGAGAGACGGTGGGAGATGGTATTGTTGCCGCCGGTGCCCTAGATGCAGTGTTTCCTACTACGAAACTGGTGATTCCCTGACCCTGACTGCTTTGGCCTGGCAAAGATACCTGCACAGATACAGCAGGTGGTGCGCTAAATGGTGGTCCTACACTGCCGGAAGGGATGTTGCGTTGATGACTAGCTTCATTGGCCGAGGGTGCAACAACCTTAAGGGACGTTTGGTAGTTAGTCCAAGCTTTCAAATGCATGGTGGTTAAATGTCTATGCATGCAACTAGTATTGAGACTTTTCAGATTCTGACCTCTGCTTAAGGAAGTAGAACATTTTTGACAGATGACTTTGCGCTGATCAATTGGATGTTGTTTAAAAAAATGCCAGACTGCACTCTTTCTAGCATCGGATACCTTTTCAGGCATTGCAGACTGAGCTTTAACCGGATGGCCACGCTGTCCTCCACCAGGTTTTGGCTTTGCCACGCGTTTTGGGCAAGATACGGGCCCGGCAGATGGAACCTGTGGCGATGTTGATGCCTGCTGCGGCCCCTCCTCCTCCTCTGCTTCAGAACTGCTGCCGCCTGCACCCTGTTCCCCCAATGGCTGCCAATCGGGGTCAAGAACTGGGTCATCTAATAACTCTTCTTGTACCTCCTGCGCAACTTCGTCTGTGTCACCGTGTCGTTCGGTGGTATAGCGTTCGTGATGGGGCAACATAGTCTCATCAGGGTCTGATTCTTGATCAGCACCCTGCGAGGGCAATGTTGTGGTCTGAGTCAAAGGACCAGCATAGTAGTCTGGCTGTGGCTGTGCGTCAGTGCACTCCATGTCAGATTCAATTTGTAATGGGCATGGACTGTTAACTGCTTCACTTTCTAAGCCAGGGACGGTATGTGTAAAGAGCTCCATGGAGTAACCCGTTGTGTCGCCTGCTGCATTCTTCTCTGTTGTTGTTTTTGCTGAAGAGGACAAGGAAGTGACTTGTCCCTGACCGTGAACATCCACTAACGACGCGCTGCTTTTACTTTTACCAGTTTCACGAGATGAGGCAAAAGAGCTAGAGGCTGAGTCAGCAAGATAAGCCAAAACTTGCTCTTGCTGCTCCGGCTTTAAAAGCGGTTTTCCTAATCCCAGAAAAGGGAGCGTTCGAGGCCTTGTGTAGCCGGACGACGAACCTGGCTCCACAGCTCCAGACTTAGGTGCAATATTTTTTCCCCCACGACCACCTGATGCTCCACCACTACCACTACCCTCATTACCAGCTGACAATGAACGCCCCCGGCCACGACCTCTTCCACTAGACTTCCTCATTGTTTTAAAAACGTAACCAAACTAACGTTATTTGTTGCAGTCACACAACTTACACGGTGAGCTATAACTTCAGTATGATTTAGCTACCCCTTTACAGGTTGGTGAGACCACAGCGAAAATCAGGCCCAATGTTACACACTCTTTTTTTGGTGGCTGCAAATTAGAGAGATGCCCCACACGCAGGACTGTCACTGAAGCACAAATGTTAATATTAATGTCACACTATTATTTTTTTTTTATTTTTATTTTTTTCAGGAACACTTTAGAAACCCCCCCAAAAAAAAAAAAAAGATTTTTGCAGGGAGAATTTAGAAAACAAATGTAACAAACTATATGCTTTCTATGGGCCACTGAGTGAGAGATGACGCACACAGGAATCAGGAGTGGCACACAAGCCCAGAGGCCAATATTTTTCTACCAATGATTGATGGAGTTATTTTCTCTGGTAGATTTTGGAACCCAAATCAAGGAAAAAAAATGTAGGCTTTCTATGGACCACAATTGGAGAGAGAGAGAGAGAGAGAGATGGCACACCCAGGAGTCAAGACTGGCACACAAGCAGAAAGGCCAATATTAATCTCCCACTGTTTTTTTTGTTTTTTTTTTTTTTTTTCAGGGAGACTTTAGAAAAAAAAATAATAAAAAAAATGTGATTTTATCAGGAAGAATTTAGAAACCAAATAAAATAAAATGATTTTTTCTGGGAGAATTTATAAAACAAATAAAACCAAAAATAGGCGTTCTATGGCCCACTGACTGAGAGATGACGCACCCAGGAGTCAAGACTGGCACACAAGCAGAAAGGCCAATATTAATCTCCCACTGTTTTTTTTTTTTTTTTTCAGGGAGACTTTAGAAAAAAAAATAATAAAAAAAATGTGATTTTATCAGGAAGAATTTAGAAACCAAATAAAATAAAATGATTTTTTCTGGGAGAATTTATAAAACAAATAAAACCAAAAATAGGCGTTCTATGGCCCACTGACTGAGAGATGACGCACCCAGGAGTCAAGACTGGCACACAAGCAGAAAGGCCAATATTAATCTCCCACTGTTTTTTTTTTTTTTTTTCAGGGAGACTTTAGAAAAAAAAATAATAAAAAAAATGTGATTTTATCAGGAAGAATTTAGAAACCAAATAAAATAAAATGATTTTTTCAGGGAGAATTTAGAAAACAAATAAAACCAAAAATAGGCGTTCTATGGCCCACTGACTGAGAGAGAGAGAGAGAGAGATGGAACGCTTAGTACTGGCACACAAGCCCAAAGGGCAATATTAATCTCCCTTTTTTTTTCCAGGGAGAATTTCTAAAACCCAAAAAAAAAAAAAAATAGGCTTTCTATGGCCCACTATTTGTGAGAGAGATGGGACGCTCAGGACTGGCACAGATGGCACGCTCAGGACTGGCACAGAAGCCCAGAGGCCAATATTAATCTCCCTTTTTTTCTGGTAGAATTTATAAAACCAAAAAAAAATTTAAATAGGCTTTCTATGGCCCACTATTTGTGAGAGAGATGGCACGCTCAGGACTGGCACAGATGGCACGCTCACAACTGGCACACAAGCCCAGAGGCCAATATTAATCTCCCTTTTTTCAGGGAAAATTTATAAAACCAAAAAAAAAAATAAATAGGCTTTCTATGGCCCACTATTTGTGAGAGAGATGGCACGCTCAGGGCTGGCACAGATGGCACGCTCAGGACTGGCACACAAGCCCAGAGGCCAATATTAATCTCCCTTTTTTTCAGGGAGAATTTATAAAACCCCCCAAAAAAATAAAATAGGCTTTCTATGGCCCACTATTTGTGAGAGAGATGGGACGCTCAGGACTGGCACAGATGGCACGCTCAGGACTGGCACAGAAGCCCAGAGGCCAATATTAATCTCCCTTTTTTTCTGGGAGAATTTATAAAACCAAAAAAAAATTTAAATAGGCTTTCTATGGCCCACTATTTGTGAGAGAGATGGCACGCTCAGGACTGGCACAGATGGCACGCTCACAACTGGCACACAAGCCCAGAGGCCAATATTAATCTCCCTTTTTTCAGGGAAAATTTATAAAACAAAAAAAAAAATTAAATAGGCTTTCTATGGCCCACTATTTGTGAGAGAGATGGCACGCTCAGGGCTGGCACAGATGGCACGCTCAGGACTGGCACACAAGCCCAGAGGCCAATATTAATCTCCCTTTTTTCAGGGAAAATTTATAAAACAAAAAAAAAAATTAAATAGGCTTTCTATGGCCCACTATTTGTGAGAGAGATGGCACGCTCAGGGCTGGCACAGATGGCACGCTCAGGACTGGCACACAAGCCCAGAGGCCAATATTAATCTCCCTTTTTTTCAGGGAGAATTTATAAAACCAAAAAAAAAAATAAATAGGCTTTCTATGGCCCACTATTTGTGAGAGAGATGGCACGCTCAGGGCTGGCACAGATGGCACGCTCAGGACTGGCACACAAGCCCAGAGGCCAATATTAATCTCCCTTTTTTTCAGGGAGAATTTATAAAACCCCCAAAAAAATAAAATAGGCTTTCTATGGCCCACTATTTGTGAGAGAGATGGCACACTCAGGACTGGCACACAAGCCCAAAGGCCAATATTAATCTCCCACTGTATTTTTATCAGGGAGAATTTATACACCCCACAAAAAAAAATACAGAAAAATGAAAAGGCTTTCTATGGCCCACTATGTGAGAGAGATGGCACACACAGGGATGGCACTCTAGCAGAAATGCCAAATTGCCAATCTTAATCTCCCACCAAAAAAAAAACAAAAAAAAAAACAGGGAATGTCCTACAATTACTATCTCCCTGCCTGCAGTAATCTCAGCCAGGTATGGCAGGCAGCTACTATCTCCCTGCCTGCAGTAATCTCAGCCAGGTATGGCAGGCAGCAATAAGGAGTGGACTGATGCACAAATGAAATAAAAAGTGTGGACAAACAAAAAAGATAGCTGTGCAGAAAGGAAGGAACAAGAGGATTTGTGCTTTGAAAAAAGCAGTTGGTTTGCACAGCGGCGTACACACAGCAATGCAGCTATCAGGGAGCCTTCTAGGGCAGCCCAATGAGCTACAGCGCTGAGGGGAAAAAAAAAAAAAAAAAAACTTCCACTGTCCCTGCACACCGAGGGTGGTGTTGGACAGTGCAAATCGCTGCAGCACAAGCGGTTTTGTGGTTAATGGACCCTGCCTAACGCTATCCCTGCTTCTGACAAAGCGGCAGCAACCTCTCCCTAAGCTCAGATCAGCAGCAGTAAGATGGCGGTCGGCGGGAACGCCTCTTTATAGCCCCTGTGACGTCGCAGACAGCAAGCCAATCACTGCAATGCCCTTCTCTAAGATGGTGGGGACCAGGACCTATGTCATCACGCTGCCCACACTCTGCGTTTACCTTCATTGGCTGAGAAATGGCGCTTTTCGCGTCATTGAAACGCGACTTTGGCGCGAAAGTCGCGTACCGCATGGCCGACCCCGCACAGGGGTCGGATCGGGTTTCATGAAACCCCGACTTAGCCAAAAGTCGGCGACTTTTGAAAATGTTCGACCCGTTTCGCTCAACCCTAGCTGATGGTTATCCGTGTGGGGATTGTCCTGCTGTGCATTAGGCCGGGGTCACACTAGAGAATTTTACGGACGTATGAGAGGCGCAAAAACTACGCAGTGCACACGGACCAATGATTCTCTATGGAGCAGCTCCTATCTTGCGCAGGTGTGTACTACGGAGGACAGAGAATGAACTTCAATCCAATATTGCGGCCAGCATGCAGCCAGCGGGTAAGGAAAGGGTGAATCAAACACCCGAAAACTCCGCCCATATGACCCAAAACCAGTCCCGCCAAATTCAGGTGACAGAGTCCCTTTAATGCCACCTTGCTATTGTAAGGTGACATGAAGTCAGGTTAATAATGGAGAGGTGTCAATAAGACACCTATTCATTATTAATCCAATAGTAGTAAATGGTTAATAAAACACACACACCATAGGAATAAAGTATTTTAATGAAATAAAGACACAGGGTGTTGTAATAGTTTATTATACTCAATCCAAATGATGACCCTCGTTCTGTAAAAAAGGAAAAATAAAAAAACAACAATATCCCATACCTTTCCGCTGTTATAGTCATGTCCCACGATGTAAATCCATCTGAAGGGGTTAATTAATTTTACAAGCAGGAGCCTGCTAATGCAGCTGTGCACCTGCCTGTAAAAACTGGAGATTGAATGGAAGCAGGGGATCATAGCTACCTAGACTTGCGGTGCTGCGCCCCCTTGCTGGCATAAACTCATATGAACTCGAGCGAGGGAATTTTTCTGAATATTTCCTCACCAGGGTGTCGTGAGGAGCGGGAAAGGCCGGCTCCTGATCCGGGGGGCCTCCGGAGGGTGAGTATATAACTATTCTTTTTTTTTTTTTTTATTATTATTATTTTTAACATAGGCAGGATGAATAGTAAAAAGTTGGTCACACAGGGTTAATAGCAGCGTTAACCAAGTGCGTTACACCGCGGTCAACACTGCCATTAACCCTGTGTGAGCGCTGACCGGAGGGGAGTATGCGGGCGCCGGGCACTGACTGCGGGGAGGAAGGAGCAGCCATTTTCTTCCGGACTGTGCCCGTCGCTGATTGGTCGTGGCTGTTTTGCCGCGACCAATCAGCGACTTGGATTTCCATGAAGACAGAGGCCGCGACTAATGAATATCCGTGACAGACAGACAGACAGAAGGACAGAAAAACGGAAGTGACCCTTAGACAATTATATAGTAGATAGACTGTATATATGTTTTCACGAATATTTGAGCCCATGGATCCATTCTATGTCCATTTTGCAAGCCGGCGAGAAAATCTCGCTGTACGGATGCCATATGGATTACATACGGACGATGACATGCTTAAAATACGCTGCCACAACCTGCCTATGGATGACATACGGATCACTGTTTTGGGATCATTTCAGCGTATTACGCATGTAAAATACGGACAGTATTTCCCTACGCTGAGTGTGACGCCGGCCTAACAGTGATGACTGTCAGTCTACCCAGGGACAGACCGGAGAGGCAAGCTGTGCAGCCACACGAGTGACAGAGGGCCACTGCCACCTCTATGTCTGTGTACGTGGGCTGGAAGGGTCCCGTATACTGTTCTTCCTGGGGGGCTTCTTTTCTCTGTCTCCTGTACCTATCTATCCCATAGCTATCTATTATCGATTGATGGATCAATCTATCTACAGTGAGTACGGAAAATATTCAGACCCCTTTACATTTTTCACTCTTTGTTTCATTGCAGCCATTTGGTAAATTCAAAAAAGTTCATCTTTTTCTCATTAATGTACACTGCACCCCATCTTGACTGAAAAAAACATACATATGGTAATTTTTGCAAATTTATTAAAAACAAAAAAACTGAAATATCACATGGTCATAAGTATTCAGAACCTTTGCTCAGTATTGAGTAGAAGCACCTTTTGAGCTTGTACAGCCATGAGTCTTCTTGGGAATGATGCAGCAAGTTTTTCACACCTGGATTTAGGGATCCTCGGCCATTCTTCCTTGCAGATCCTCTCCAGTTCCGTCAGGTTGGACGGTGAACATTGGTGGACAGCCATTTTCAGGTCTCTCCAGAGATGCTCAATTGGGTTTAGGTCAGGGCTCTGACTGGGCCAGTCAAGAATGGTCACATAGTTGTTCTGAAGCCACTCCTTTGTTATTTTAGCTGTGTGCTTAGGGTCATTGTCTTGTTGGAAGGTGAACCTTTGGCCAAGTCTGAGGTCCAGAGCACTCTGGAAGAGGTTTTCATCCAGGATATCTCTGTACTTGGCCGCATTCATGTTTCCTTCAATTACAATCAGTCGTCCTCTCCCTGCAGCTGAAAAACACCCCCATAGCATGATGCTGCCACCACCATGTTTCACTGTTGGGATTGTGTTGGGCAGGTGATGAGCAGTGCCTGGTTTTCTCCACACATAGCGCTTAGAATTATCACCAAATAGGTCTATCTTCGTCTCATCAGACCAGAGAATCTTATTTATCATAGTCTGGGAGTCCTTCAGGTGTTTTTAGCAAACTCTATGCGGGCTTTCATATGTCTTGCACTGAGGAGAGGCTTCCGCTGGGCCACTCTGCCATAAAGGCCTGACTGGTGGAGGGCTGCAGTAATAGTTGACTTTGTGGAACTTTCTCCCATCTCCCTACTGAATCTCTGGTGCTCAGCCACAGTGATCTTGGGGTTCTTCTTTACCTCTCTCACCAAGGCTCTTCTCCCACGATTGCTCAGTTTGGCTGGATGGCCAGGTTCTAGGAAGACTTCTGGTGGTCCCAAACGTCTTCCATTTAAGGATTATGGAGGCCACTGTGCTCTTAGGAACCTTGAGTACTGCAGAAATTCTGTTGTAACCTCGGCCAGATCTGTGCCTTGCCACAATTCTTTCTCTGAGCTCCTTGGCCAGTTCCTTTGACCTCATGATTCACATTTGGTCTGACATGCACTGTGAGCTCTTATATAGACAGGTGTATGCCTTTTCAAATCAAGTCATATCAGTTTGATTAAACAACTGCACACACCAATGAAGGAGTAGAACCATCTCAAGGAGGATCACAGGGAAATGGACATCATGTGACTTAAATATGAGTGTCTGAGCAAAGGGTCTGAATACTTATGACCATGTAATATCTCAGTTTTTCTTTCTTATTAAATTTGCAAAAATTACTACATTTGAGGGTTTTTTTTCAGTCATGATGGGATGCAGAGTGTACATTAATGTGAAAAAATGAACTTTTTTTAATTTACCAAATGGCAGTGAAACAAAGTGAAAAATTGAAAGGGGCCTGAATACTTTCCGTACCCACTGTATCTATCTATCTCTATAGATCTGTCTATATCTATATCTCTATATCAATTTATCTACAGTATAACAGATAAATAGATATAAATACTGATTTAAAAAAACAAAAAAACAAAAGATGCAGCCCTTCCATTTCAAAAGAAAGGAAAAAAGTAAAATGAATTAAAAGTCCTTACATATGACGTTACAGCTCTGGCAATGCTTTGTTCTCACCTCTATTTTTTCTGGAGTCAAAATTTTGAATTGGATCAATGATAGTGCCCCTATTTCTTGGTACACTTTATTTGGAGTACTGCTTGCTTTCTATATATTTTATATTGTGGACCTCAGGTCTGTGCCGCTGTCACCTTCCTTCCTTCCTTCCTTCCTTCCTTCCTTCCTTCCTTCCTTCCTTCCTTCCTTCCTTCCTTCCTTCCTTTCTTCCTTTCTTCCTTTCTTCCTTTCTTCCTTCCCTCCTTTCTTCCTTTCTTCCTTCCCTCCTTCCTTCCTTCCTTTCTTCCTTTCATTCTTCCTTCCTTCCTTCCTTCCTTCCTTCCTTCCTTCCTTCCTTCCTTCCTTTCTTCCTTTCTTTCTTCCCTCCTTCCTTCCTTCCTTCCTTCCTTCCTTCCTTCCTTCCTTCCTTCCTTCCTTCCTTCCTTCCTTCCTTCCTTCCTTCCTTCCTTCCTTCCTTCCTTCCTTCCCAGAAATATAGATGGATAATTACATAGGACATAGTTTTTAATACATATATTGCTGGGGTCTCTGTCTAGGTACCTAGGACACTAAGGAAAATTATTTACTGTTCCTCGCTACCAGGTCTTCTTCTAAAGCTCAGGGTGGTTTTCTCTGCCAGTTCTGTACCATCCTCCCTTATACCCAAGTGTGCAGCAATCCAGAGCAAATAAGGGTTCATAAGTGTAAATAAATAGAGGAATATGTATTCTGAAGTGTAGCCTGAGGTTTGGATTATTTTTTGTGGTTTGATGGTTCGCATCTTGGCTTCAGGAAAATGGCCGCCGTGATCTCCATCTGCGCACGCGCGGCATCCCGTGGCCATTTTCCTGAAGCCCCGGGCAGCAGAGGACTCCATATGCGCACGCGCGGCCTCAGGAAGATGGCCGTCCCCACAGATCACCAGGGAAATAGCGCAGACCGCGCGTTTTTTCTTCTCCTGCCCAGTGGATTCAGAAGATGGGCATGCGCAAACCACTACGCCACCAACGGAAAGATATGCAAAATCTGGGTGAAAGAAACAGCGATGTCGCCACGCCCATCTGACCTGACCAGCCTGATTGACAGGCGAAAACGGCGACTTTGGTAAGTTATTTCGGCAGCATAGGTGGGGAATCAGGGTACACAAAATACACTATAGTAACGCAAAGCTCAGGCCCTATTTAACAGTATGTTTATCTCGTACTGAAAAAACGGGGTGACAGGTTCCCTTTAAATGAAAAAACACAAAAAGAATTGTCCTAAAGCCAAATTGGATTTAATTCCACACCAAACATAAAAAGGGGGTGGACAAAGGTATTGGCACTGTTCAAAAAATCATTTGATGCTTCTCTAATTTGTGTAATTGACAGCACCTGTAACTTACCTGTGGCACCTAACAGGTGTTGGCAAGATTGTGCGGATGTTGGATAAAGAACCTCGACTAACATCCAAACAAGTTCAAGCTGCCCTGCAGTCCGAGGGTACAACAGTGTCAACCCGTACTATCCGTCGGCGTCTGAATGAAAAGGGACTGTATGGTAGGAGACCCAGGAAGACCCCACTTCTTACCCGAGACATAAAAAAGCCATGCTGGATTTTGCCAAAACTTACCTGAAAAAGCCTAAAACGTTTTGGAAGAATGTTCTCTGGTCAGATGAGACAAAAGTAGAGCTTTTTGGGCAAAGGCATCAACATAGAGTTTACAGGAGAAAAAAGAGGCATTCAAAGAAAAGAACACGGTCCCTACAGTCAAACAGTCTGAAGACTACCAACAAATTTTGCAGCATAATGTAGGGCCCAGTGTGAGAAAGCTGGGTCTCCCTCAGAGGTCATGGATCTTCCAGCAGAACAATGACCCAAAACACACTTCAAAAAACACTAGAAAATGGTTTGAGAGAAAGCACTGGAGACTTCTAAGGTGGCCACCAATGAGTCTAGACCTGAATCCCATAGAACACCTGTGGAGAGATCTAAAAATGGCAGTTTGGAGAAGGCACCCTTCAAATGTCAGGGACCTGGAGCAGTTTGCCAAAGAAGAATGGTCTAAAATTCCAGCAGGGCATTGTAAGAAACTCATTGATGGTTACCGGAAGCGGTTAGTCGCAGTTATTTTGGCTAAAGGTTGTGCAACCAAGTATTAGGCTGAGGGTGCCAGTACTTTTGTCTGGCTCATTTGTGGAGTTTTGTGTGAAATGATCAATATTTTGCTTTTTGCTTCATTCTCTTTTGTGTTTTTTCATTTAAGACAAATTAAATGAAGATAATAATACCAAAGAATTTGTGATTGCAATCATTTTCAGGAAGAAACTGAGTATTATCTGACAGAATTGCAGGGGTGTCAATACTTTTGGCCACAACTGTATATATATATATACACTGCTAAAAAAATAAAGGGAACACTTAAACAACAGAATATAAGTCCAAGTAATCAAACTTCTGTGAAATCAAACTGTCCACTTTTAAGCAACACTGTTTGACAATCAATTTCTCATGCTGTTGTGCAATTTTTGTAGACAACAGATGGAAATTATTGACAATTATCAAGACACACTCAATAAAGGAGTGGTTCTGCAGGTGGGGACCACAGTCCACATCTCAGTACCGATGCTTTCTGGCTGATGTTTTGGTTACTTTTGAATGTTGGTTGTGCTTTCACACTCGTGGTAGCACAAGACGGACTCTACAACCCACACCAGTGTCTCAGGTAGTGCAGCTCTTCCAAGATGGCACATCAATGCGAGCTGTGGCACGAAGGTTTGCTGTGTCTATCAGCGTAGTGTCCAGAGGCTGGAGGCGCTACTAGGAGACAGTACACCAGGAGATGTGGAGGGGGCCATAGGAGGGCGACAACCCAGCAGCAGGACCGCTACCTCAGCCTTTGTGCAAAAAGTAACTGCAGGAGCACTGCCAGAGCCCTGCAAAATAGCCTCCTGCAGGCCACAAATGTGCATGTGTCTGCACATATGGTTAGAAATCGACTCCATAAGGATGGTCTGAGTGCCCGACGTAGATTTGCGGGGGTTGTGCTCACAGCCCAACATCGTGCAGGACACTTGGCATTTGCCACAGAACACCAGGATTGGCAAATTTGCCTCTGGCGCCCTGTGCTCTGCACAGATGAAAGCACGTTTACACTGAGCACATGTGACAGACGTGACAGAGTCTGGAGATGCCGTGGAGAGCGACCTGCTGCCTGCAACATCCTTCAGCATGACCAGTTTGACAGTGGGTCAGTAATGGTGTGGGGTGGCATTTCTTAGGAGAGCTGCACAGCCCTCCATGTGCTCTCCAGAGGTAGCCTGACTGCCATTAAGTACCGAAATGAGATCATCAGACCCCTTGTGAGACCATATGATGGTGCGGTTGGCTTGGGTTCCTCCTAATGCAGGACAATGCCAGACCTCATGTGGCTGGAGTGTGTTAGCAGTTCCTGCAAGATGAAGGCATTGAAGCTATGGACTGGCCTGCCCGTTCCCCAGACCTGAATCTGATTGAACACATCTGGGACATCATGTCTAGCACAATACATCAATGTCACGTTGCACCACAGACTGTCCAGGAGTTGGTGGATGCTTTAGTCCAGGTCTGGGAGGAGATTCCTCAGGAGACCATCCGCGGCCTCATCATCAGCCCAGGCATTGTAGGGAGGTCATACAGGCACATGGAGGCACATAATTTCCTTTTCTTGAGGCATTTTCACTGAAGTTGGACCAGCCTGTAATTTGATTTTCCACTTTGATTTTAGGTATCATTCCAAATCCAGACCTCCATGGGATATTAATCTTGATTTACTTTGATAATTTTAATGTTTTATTATTCTCAACACATTCCACTATGTAATGAATACAGATTTGCAAATGAAATATTTCATTCAGTGATATCTAGGATGAGGTATCTTAGTGTACCCTTTATTATTTTGAGCAGTGTCTGTCTCTCGCTCTATAAAATTGGAACAGCACAATGCTCACCAGTGGGTGCCAGGCCTCCCAGGCAATAAACTTCAACACTTGCGCAAAATCAGACAAAAGAGGAAAAATGAAAGCAGCACTGCATAGTTATCCAAAGTGAAAAAGTGGTGACGTTTATTCAGACTCACATGTCTGGGCAATGTTTCAGCTCACACTGAGCCTTTCTCAAGCCAGGCCCAGAAGCTGCGCAATGGAAGTACTTGTGCGTTCCAACATGACAACGATCCAAAACACAAGGCCAAAGGCAACCTGTCATTGGCTCCAGCAGAACAAAGTGAAGGATCTGGAGTGACCACCTCAGTCTCCTGACTTCAATATCATTGAACCACTCTGGGGAGATCTCAAGCACGCAAATGATACTAGACAGCCCAAGAATTTACAGGAACTGGAACTGGAGGCTTTTTGCCAAGAAGAGTGGAGAGCTTTACCATCTGAGAAAATAAAGAACCTCATCCACAACTACCACAAAATACTTCAAGCTGTCATTGATGTTAGAGGGGGCAATACACGGTATTAACCCCTCTGTGACCTTGGACGTACTATCCCGTTGAGGTGCCCTGGGCCTATCTGACCCTTGACGGGATAGTACGTCCTGCCCTTTAATGCGATACCGCGACTTATGTCGCGGTGATCGCATTAAAATTCCGACGCCATCTCACCTGGGGGGAGATGGCCTCGGCATCCAGGGCATTGTCGCCGCCCACCCGCCCTCTCGATCGCTGTGATTGGCTGTTCAATTCTGAACAGCCAATCACAGCCATTCTCATTGTTCCAGCCAATCGGAGCGGCTGAAACAATGAGGTCACAGGCTAGGATCGAGTACCGATGTACTCGATCCTAGGTCCGGTGCCTGGCAACGCCAGGCACCGGCAAGAACACCCCGGATTGGCGCGATCGCCGATCGCATCGATCACGCCAATCGCAGGGCACCGCGCGGTATTACCGCGCTGTGCCCTGCCGGAACCTGCGTGGATCGGTGCTCTAATAGCACCGATCCTAGGATAGGACACAGTGCAGGCCCAGCAGGGCCTGCAGGAGCCGATTGGCACGATCGATGTCATCGTCGATCGCGCCAATCACAGTGCGCAGCGGCGATCACGCTGTGACCGCTCTGTGCCCTGCAGGTGACCTGGCTGTGACCTGCCTAGGATGGCGCGAACAGATCCGATCCTAGGCAGGTCACAGCCAGGTCACCAGGAAAGCTCTGATTGGTGGGATCGATGTTATGGTCGATCCCACCAATGACAGGTCACAGCAGCAGCATGACCGCTCTGTGACCTGTCTGTGTCACCTGCCTGACCTGTGTATGACCGCTCTGCAGGGTCCTCATTCTAGCTGAGGATTCCTACAGAGCGGTCATACTGCTGGATCTCCCTGCTGGATTTTGTGCCTGGATCTCCCTGCCGTGCTGGGTATTGTGGTGCCACAGCAGCCTGTAGCACCACAATCCCTGCTAAAGAAAGAAGACAACTAAACGTAAGTTTTATCCCTGATCCCTGCCCAATCCCTGTTCATCCACCCCAATCCCCGTTCATCCACCCCAATCCCCGTTCATCCACCCCAATCCCCCCTTCCCCCTCTTTTTACCCCCTCCACCCCCATTTGTGCCGCCTCCGTGCGCACATTTAGTAGCCGCCGAGCGTTGATTGGTGACGCAGTTCACCGATCAACGCTCGCGCTCGCTTTTTTTCCCTCGCCCCCGTTGCGCCAACTCCGTACACACATTCCGCAGCCGCCAAAGTTTGATAAGTGACGCAGTTCACTTATCAGAGTTTGTGCCTGCCGTTTTCCTTTTTTTTTTTTTCACCCCCCTTTTGCGCCACCTGACTACAACCGTACGTTTTGATCACTGATCCCTGCCCAATCCCCACTTCCACCCCCATCTCCCTTCCCCCTCTTTTTACCCCCCTTTGCACCTCCTTCCGTGCGCCCATTTAACAGCCGCCGAACGTTGATTGGTGACGTAGTTCACCGATCAACGCTCGCGCTCGCTTTTTTTCCCTCACCCCCGTTGCGCCAACTCCGTACACACATTCCGCAGCCGCCAAAGTTTGATAAGTGACGCAGTTCACTTATCAGAGTTTGTGCCTGCCGTTTTCCTTTTTTTTTTTTTCACCCCCCTTTTGCGCCACCTGACTACAACCGTACGTTTTGATCACTGATCCCTGCCCAATCCCCAATTCCACCCCCATCTCCCTTCCCCCTTTTTTTACCCCCCTTTGCACCTCCTTCCGTGCGCCCATTTAACAGCCGCCGAACGTTGATTGGTGACGCAGTTCACCGATCAACGCTCGCGCTCGCTTTTTTCCCCTCACCCCCGTTGCGCCAACTCCGTACACACATTCCGCAGCCGCCAAAGTTTGATAAGTGACGCAGTTCACTTATCAGAGTTTGTGCCTGCCGTTTTCCTTTTTTTTTTTTTCACCCCCCTTTTGCGCCACCTGACTACAACCGTACGTTTTGATCACTGATCCCTGCCCAATCCCCACTTCCACCCCCATCTCCCTTCCCCCTCTTTTTACCCCCCTTTGCACCTCCTTCCGTGCGCCCATTTAACAGCCGCCGAGCGTTGATTGGTGACGCAGTTCACCGATCAACTCTCGCGCTCGCTTTTTTCCCTTCAGCCTTTTTGCGCAACCTCCGTACACACATACCGCAGCCGCCAAACTTTGATAAGTGACGCAGTTCTCTTATCAGAGTTTGTGCCTGCCTTTTTTTTTTTTTTTACAGGTTTTTCTTCTCCTTTTAGCATTTTCTTTTCAGATAAGTTTGCACAAATCACTATCCCCCCACACATACACATACAGTTATCAATAAAGTGCACCCAATCACCATATTCACACAAAAATGTCCCGCTCGTCCCGTTCGTCCCAACAGCGCTATTCATTGGAGGAGGCATATGCTTTCCTTGCCTCCGACACTGATAGCGAGGGAGAGGATCCCACTTTTCTTCACTTTTCTGATTCTTCATCCTCTTCCTCCTCCTCCTCCTCTTCCTCCTCGGGTCCTGCGGAACCACCACGCAGACGCCCCAGGACAGAAGATGAGGCAGCCCCCACCACTCCTGAACCAGCGCTCCCCACTGCGGAACCCACATGGACCTCGCCCCCCGAAAATTACGAGCCACTGATTCCTGATTTTGTGGCAGAATCAGGAATCAAGTTTGACACCACGGGCCTCACAGAAACAGACTTTTTCAAAGTCTTTTTCTCTGAGGATTTTATTAACCTCATGGTGGAGCAAACTAATTTGTATGCTCGTCAATTTTTGGAGCAAAACCCCGGTACATCATTTTCCAACTGGTCTCCTGTAGACGCAGTTGAAATGATGCAGTTTTGGGGCCTGGTCCTCCACATGGGGATCGTGAAGAAGCCAGAAATGCGGCAATATTGGAGTGTAGATGTTTTATATAACACTCCAGTATTCCGAATGGCCATGGTTCGGAGACGTTTTGAGGCCATCCATAAATTCCTGCATTATTCCGATAATGCACAGTGTCCCGCACGAGATGACCCCAACTTTGACCGTCTGTTCAAAGTTCGGCCGGTCATCGAACACTTCAACAAAAAGTTTTCTGAAGTGTACGTGCCCAAAAGGGACATCTGCGTGGATGAGTCCTTGGTCCATTTTAAGGGGCGGCTCGGATTCCGTCAATACCTGCCCAACAAAAGGGCCAGGTACGGAATCAAACTCTACAAGCTGTGTGAGAGTGCCTCAGGGTACATCCACAGGTTTAGAGTGTATGAAGGGAAGGACAGTAGGATTGAACCCCCTGAGTGTCCTCCTGTCCTGGGAGTGAGTGGGAAGATCGTGTGGGATTTGGTGCACCCACTGCTGGATAAAGGTTATCACCTCTATACTGATAACTTTTATACCAGCATCCCACTCTACAAATCCCTCTCTGCGCGAGGTACCGCAGCCTGCGGTACTGTGCGCAAAAATCAGAGAGGCCTCCCAAAGACGCTACTTCGGCAGATGCTCAGAAAAGGTGAGAGCAAGGCCCAATGTAGCGACCACCTGCTGGTGGTCAAGTACAAGGACAAGAGGGATGTCCTTCTCTTGACCACCATACATGGTGATGGCAGAGCCCTCAGCACTGTACGGGGTACCTCTACACAGGTCTGCAAACCGGACTGTGTACTGGGCTACAACAAAAGCATGGGGGGGGTTGATCTCTCTGATCAACTCCTCCAACCATACAGTGCTTTGAGAAAGGCCAAGGTGTGGTACAAAAAGTTGGCCGTCCACATCGTACAAATGGCAATGCTCAACGCTTTCCTGCTGTTACGATGTGCACGCCACACCGATACGTCGTACCTTCAGTTCCAGGAGGTAGTGGTTAAGGCCCTGATATTTGGTACTCCGGAAGGAGAGGGCCCCGGTACTTCCGGAACTGAAGGTGCTCGTATCGTACCAGGCCAGCATTTTCCGGGGGTGGTCCCGCCAACCGGCAGAAAAGGTAAGCCGCAAAAAAGGTGCCGAGTGTGTTACAAAAGGGGAATACGCAAGGACACCATTTATCAATGCGACACCTGCCCCGAAAAACCTGGCCTGTGTATGAAGGATTGCTTCAGATTGTACCACACTTCCATGCACTACTAATTTACTTTACAAGAAAGCGTACATTAGTTCCAAAAAGGGGGCACATCTAGATAAGTTCCTTGGGGGGGGTCTAGGTTCCAAAATGATGTCACTTGTGGTTTTTTTTTACTGTTTAGGCACATCAGGGGCTCTGCAAACGGAACATGACGACCGCAGACAATTTCTGCATTCCAAAACGTCACAACTTCCCTTTCGAGCCCCAACGTGTGCCTAAACAGTTTTTTCCCACATATGGCGTACCAGCGTAATCAGGACAATTTGGACAACAACTTTTGATGTCCAATTTCTCCTGTTACCTTTGGGAAAATTAAAAATTGGGGACTAAAATATCATTTTTGTGGGAAAAAATAGGATTTTTTATTTTCACGCCTGGGCATTATAAACTTTAGTGAAGCACGTGGGGGTTCAAATTTCTCACCAAACACCTAGATAAGTTCCTTAGGGGGTACAGTTTCCAAAATGGGGTCACTTGTGGGGGGTTTCTACTGTTTAGTCACATCAGGGGCTCTGCAAATGGAACATGATGCCAGCAGAACATTCCATCAAAGTCTGCATTCCAAAACGTCACTACTTCCCTTTCAAGCCCCAACGTGTGCCCAAACAGTAGTTCCTCCCCACATATGGGGTATCAGCGTACTCAGGACAAATTGGACAACAACTTTTGGGGTCCAATTTCTCCTGGTACCCTTGGGAAAATTTAAAATTGGGGACTAAAATATCATTTTTGTGGGAAAAAATAGGATTTTTTATTTTCACGCCTGGGCATTATAAACTTTAGTGAAGCACGTGGGGGTTCAAAATTCTCACCACACAACTAGATAAGTTCCTTAGGGGGTACAGTTTCCAAAATGGGGTCACTTGTGGGGGGTTTCTACTGTTTAGTCACATCAGGGGCTCTGCAAATGGAACATGATGCCAGCAGAACATTCCATCAAAGTCTGCATTCCAAAACGTCACTACTTCCCTTTCGAGCCCCAACGTGTGCCCAAACAGTAGTTCCTCCCCACATATGGGGTATCAGCGTACTCAGGACAAATTGGACAACAACTTTTGGGGTCCAATTTCTCCTGGTACCCTTGGGAAAATTAAAAATTGGGGACTAAAATATCATTTTTGTAGGAAAAAATAGGATTTTTTATTTTCACGCCTGGGCATTATATACTTTAGTGAAGCACGTGGGGGTTCAAAATTCTCACCACACAACTAGATAAGTTCCTTAGAGGGTCTAGTTTCCAAAATGGGGTCACTTGTGGGGGGTTTCCACTGTTTAGGCACATCATGGGCTCTCCAAACGCGACATGGCGTCCGATCTCAATTCCAGCCAAAGTTAGCTTGAAAAAGTCAAACGGCGCTCCTTTCCTTCTGAGCCCTGCCATGCGCCCAAACAGTGGTTCCCCCCAAATATGGGGTATCAGCGTACTCAGGACAAATTGGACAACAACTTTTGGGGTCCAATTTCTCCTTTTACCCTTGAGAAAATAAAAAATTGGGGACTAAGCGATCATGTTTGTGGAAAAAATAGGAATTTTTTTTTTCACGCCCGGGCGTTATAAACTTTCGTGAAGCACTTGGGGGATAAAAGTGCTCATGACACATCTAGATAAGTTCCTTAGGGGGTCTAGTTTCCAAAATGGGGTCATTTGTGGGGGGTTTCCACTGTTTAGGCACATCAGGGGGTCGCCAAACGCGACATGGCGTCCGATCTCAATTCCAGCCAAATTTAGCTTGAAAAAGTCAAACGGCGCTCCTTTCCTTCTGAGCCCTGCCATGCGCCCAAACAGTGGTTCCCCCCAAATATGGGGTATCAGCATACTCAGGACAAATTGGACAACAACTTTTGGGGTCCAATTTCTCCTTTTACCCTTGAGAAAATAAAAAATTGGGGACTAAACGATCATGTTTGTGGAAAAAAATAGGAATTTTTTTTTTCACGCCCGGGCGTTATAAACTTTCGTGAAGCACTTGGGGGATAAAAGTGCTCATGACACATCTAGATAAGTTCCTTAGGGGGTCTAGTTTCCAAAAAGGGGTCATTTGTGGGGGGTTTCCACTGTTTAGGCACATCAGGGGGTCGCCAAACGCGACATGGCGTCCGATCTCAATTCCAGCCAAATTTAGCTTGAAAAAGTCAAACGGCGCTCCTTTCCTTCTGAGCCCTGCCATGCGCCCAAACAGTGGTCCCCCCCCACATATGGGGTATCAGCGTACTCAGGACAAATTGGACAACAACTTTTGGGGTCCAATTTCTCCTTTTACCCTTGAGAAAATAAAAAATTGGGGACTAAACGATCATGTTTGTGGAAAAAATAGGAATTTTTTTTTTCACGCCCGGGCGTTATAAACTTTCGTGAATAACTTGGGGGATAAAAGTGCTCATGACACATCTAGATAAGTTCCTTAGGGGGTCTAGTTTCCAAAATGGGGTCATTTGTGGGGGGTTTCCACTGTTTAGGCACATCAGGGGGTCGCCAAACGCGACATGGCGTCCGATCTCAATTCCAGCCAAATTTAGCTTGAAAAAGTCAAACGGCGCTCCTTTCCTTCTGAGCCCTGCCATGCGCCCAAACAGTGGTCCCCCCCACATATGGGGTATCAGCGTACTCAGGACAAATTGGACAACAACTTTTGGGGTCCAATTTCTCCTTTTACCCTTGAGAAAATAAAAAATTGGGGACTAAACGATCATGTTTGTGGAAAAAATAGGATTTTTTTTTTTCACGCCCGGGCGTTATAAACTTTCGTGAAGCACTTGGGGGATAAAAGTGCTCATGACACATCTAGATAAGTTCCTTAGGGGGTCTAGTTTCCAAAATAGGGTCACTTGTGGGGGGTTTCCACTGTTTAGGCACATCAGGGGGTCGCCAAACGCGACATGGCGTCCGATCTCAATTCCAGCCAAATTTAGCTTGAAAAAGTCAAACGGCGCTCCTTTCCTTCTGAGCCCTGCCATGCGCCCAAAAAGTGGTTCCCCCTCACATGTGGGGTATCAGCGTACTCAGGATAAATTGGACAACAACTTTTGAGGTCCATTTTTTTTTTTTTACCCTTGGGAAATTAAAAAGATTATTGCTGAAAGATCATTTTTGTGACTAAAAAGTAAAATGTTAATTTTTTCCTTCCATGTTGCTTCTGCTGCTGTGAATCACCTGAAGGGTCAATAAACTTCTTGAATGTGGTTTTGAGCACCTTGAGGGGTGCAGTTTTTAGAATGGTGTCGCTTTTGGGTATTTTCTGCCATATAGACCCTTCAAAATGACTTCAAATGTGAGGTGGTCCCTAAAAAAAATGGTTTTGTAAATTTGGTTGTAAAAATGAGAAATTGCTGGTCAAATTTTAACCCTTATAACTTCCTTGAAAAAAAAAAGTTTGTTTCAAAAATTGTGCTGATGTAAAGTAGACATGTGGCAAATGTTATTTATTAACTATATTGTGTCACATAACTCTCTGGTTTAACAGAATAAAAATTCAAAGTTGGAAAATTGTGAAATTTTCAAAATTTTCGCCAAATTTCCGTTTTTTTCACAAATAAACGCAAGTTATATCGAAGAAATTTTAGCACTATCATGAAGTACAATATGTTACAAGAAAACAATCTCAGAATCGCTAAGATCCGTTGAAGCGTTTCGGAGTTATAACCTCATAAAGGGACAGTGGTCAGAATTGTAAAAATTGGCCTGGTCATTAACGTGCAAACCACCCTTGGGGGTAAAGGGGTTAAGAAATGGGGTAAGTGAAATTTAGATCAGGGTCATATGGATGTTTTGGGTTGTCATTGTGATTTAAAAAGCAAAAACACAGTAGTTTGACACTAAATGGCTTCACCGAACCACTAACAATGAGTGGAGAAAAAGTTTTCGTGTTATTATTATAATTATTTATGTAAATATCACCATTAATTCCATGGTGCTGTACATGAGAAAGGGGTTACATACAGGGTTATAGATATCATTTACAGTAAACAAATTTATGATGACAGACTGGTATAGAGGGGAGAGGACCCTGTCCTTGCGGACTTGCATTCTACGGGATACTGGGGAAGAGATAGAAGGTCGGGGATGCGGCAGCTCTGGTGGTGGTGAGGCGGCAGTTCGGGTGGTTGGTGAGGCAGCAACTTGGGTGGTTGGTGAGGCGGAAGCTCGGGCAGTTGAAGAGGTGGCAGTTCGGATGGTGGGTGAGGCGGCAGCTCGGGTGGTTGGTGAGGCGGCAGCTCGGGCGGTTGGTGAGGCAGCAGCTCGGGTGGTTGGTGAGGCGGCAGCTCGGGTGATTGGTGAGGCGGCAGAATGGTTAAATCAGGCTGTAGGCTTTCCTGAAGAGATGGGTTTTCAGGTTCCATCTGAAGGATCCGAGGGTGGTGGATAATCGGATGTGTTGAGGTGTGGAATTCCAGAGGATGGTGGATATTCGGGAGAAATCTTGGAGGCGGTTGTGTGAGGAACAAATAACTGCGGAGGAGAGTAGGAGGTCTTGGGAGGATGGAAGATTGCGTGAGGGAAGATAGTGTGAGATTAGTTCAGAGATGTAGAGAGGGGACAGGTTGTGGATGGCTTTCTAGATCAGTGTTAGTAGTTTGAACTGGATTTGTTGGGGAATTGGGAGCCAGTGGAGGGATTTGCAGAGGGGAGAAGCAGGGGAGTAGCGAGGAGAGAGGTGGATTAGCCGGGCAGCAGAGTTGAGGACAGACTGGAGTGGTGCAAGGGAGTTAGCGGGGAGGCCACAGATGAGGTGTTATGATTCATATTCTCTGAAAAAAGGCCAAGAAAGCAAACATTCTGCCAGGTATGTAAACTTTTGAGTGCAACTGTACATGTATAAGACCTTATCAAAGAAGTCTGAATGTCTTGTAATAAAATCATGAACCATGTGGATATATCTTCCAAATCTTATTGTCTTGACACATCGAAATTGAACTCAAAGTTAAGTGTCCACATATAAAATTCCGAAAGATTTATTAAGCCAAGTTAATTTTATATCACGAAAATGTTGTCTCAGTAGATGATCACACAAATTTTGGCATGTGCGAAAGCTAATGATTGGTGGTCTCCTTGCTCCTACTGCTAAATGTGCATCAGATTCAATAAGATGACGATGTCTACTGATGGAATTTTTTATGTACTAAGTTAATGGGCAGTGTTGGAAAGAGAAAACAAATCCTGCATCTTCTTTCATTTATTTTCTTTTATCATAATAATGGTAACAATTTTTATTTATATAGCAACAACATATTCTGCAGCACTTTACAATTTAGAGGGGACATATACAAACAAAATAAGACATTACCGAATAATACATAATGCAAAAATTTATAAAAAGAGTGAGGGCTCAGCTCACAAGCTTACGATCTATTAGGAGATTGAGTGACACCAAAGGTAAAAATAAAGTGATTGTCATGTATGGTCCAGTCTTGAGTATAATAAATAAGTAGGGGTATTAAAATAATGGAGTCTGAATACAAGTATGTCACAATCCTGATTAATAGCTCTAGTGAATGCTTCATTTATTACAGTTCCATCATGATACCCTCTATCTATAAGACGCTTCGCCAAATTCATTGGCTGCTCAGTGAGATGACCGTAGCCACTATTTATTAATTTAAGACAAATAAACTGACACAGAAATCTTCCGGCACAGATTTTGCATGACTTAATATAAGCTTCAACATCCATACCCAAGGACAGCCACCAATACTTTCTGCTCAACAGATGACAAGTCCCCCTAATGCCCAGGAGGCCTGCTGTGACCGAGTCATAATACCCTCTGAGTAAAGGTACCGTCACATTTAGCGACGCTGCAGCGATCTAGACAACGATCCCGATCGCTGCAGCGTCGCTGTGTGGTCGCTGGAGAGCTGTCATAGACAGCTCTCCAGCGACCAACTATGCGAAGTCCCCTGGTAACCAGGGTAAACATCGGGTTACTAAGCGCAGGGCCGCGCTTAGTAACCCGATGTTTACCCTGGTTACCAGCGTAAACGTAAAAAAAAAAAAACACTACATACTTACATTCCGGTGTCTGTCCCCCGGCGCTGTGCTTCTCTGCACTGACTGTGAGCACCAACCGGAAAGCACAGCGGTGACGTCACCGCTGTGCTCTGCTTTACGGCTGGCACTTATACAGTGCAGAGAAGCACAGCGCCGGGGGACAGACACCGGAATGTAAGTATGTAGTGTTTTTTTTTTTTTACGTTTACGCTGGTAACCAGGGTAAACATCGGGTTACTAAGCGCGGCCCTGCGCTTAGTAACCCGATGTTTACTCTGGTTACCAGTGAAGACATCGCTGAATCGGCGTCACACACGCTGATTCAGCGATGTCTGCGGGAGTCCAGCGACGGAATAAAGTTCTGGACTTTTTGCTCCGACCCACGATGGCACAGCAGGATCCTGATCGCTGCTGCCTGTCAAACTCAACGATATCGCTAGCCAGGACGCTGCAACGTCATGGATCGCTAGCGATATCGTTCAGAGTGACGGTACCTTAAGCCCAACCATAGCTGCATCGGAACTAATTATTTATCATGAGGTGTGCTGGAAGGAGCCATTCCCTAAGCCTTTACCACCTCCCAAGCTAAATTGACAGAAGAGACTGCAATGCCTTTTGGAAGAATGAAATCAGATTCCGTAATTTCACATTCACTAGGACAAAAACTCTGAGAGAGAGCACTGCTCGAACATTTTTGGTCTCAGGGATCGAAAAATTGAATCTGGTAAAGAACAGGGCCCATTGGGCTTATCTCGAGTTCAATCTCTTAGCATTCTCTAAAAAAAAAAAAAAAAAGATTGTTACAGTCAGTAAGCACCGTGAATGGGCGCTTAGCTCCCTCAAGGAGGTGCCATAACTACTCCAGAGCTAATTTGATGGAAAGAAGTTCACGATTGCCAATGTCATAATTAAGCTCTGGAGGGGAGAATTTTTAAGAAAAAAAATGCAAAAGGCCTCAAATGCCTCCACTTCTACCTCAAAGGCATCCACTTCAACCACAAAAGGCTTATTGACATCAGGCTGAACCAAAATGAGCAGAGGAAAAGGCCTTCTTAACAGTATCAAAGGCCTTAATGGCCTCTGGTCCTTAATTAAACATGTCTGCCCCCTTATGGGTAAGATCGGTGATAGGTTTCACCACCTTAAAAATCCTAGAATAAACTTCCGGGAATAATTGGCAAATCCCTAAAAACACTGCAATGCCTTGAGGTTAGAACTACAAACATGTCCAAAGACATATTAGTTATGGGGGAACCTTCACCATAATAGTGATTTCCCAAATTAAACTACACCAGGGGTGTGTTAAGAATTCATAGCAAAAAGGTTGGATCACAAGTATCCATGCACACCACTCAAAAAGAGGTATAATAAAAGTATAAATTTTATTGAAAAGTAGATATTACAAAAATTCATTGAAATATTAATTGACAAACATAAAGTAAGAGGAAAAGAGTGTACTCAAGTAAAACACACATGGTAGAGTGGGAGAATAATGGGTTATGGGATAGTACAGAGACTAAAATAACACACATCTCACTCAGAGATCTTATATATTGCATCCTACTCATGCTGAGTATAACAGATCATAAAGTGCTGACAATGCAAAAGGTGCAGATCAGAGTATCACATGTAAAGTCTAAGACATAACCATATCAAAGTCAGATGCCCGTCCACCGTACCACTAACACCCCGACGCTCATTTCGCGGAATGCTTTCTCAAGGGGAGGTGTGTAAGTTATGTCCTACCTTATCCGGTTTTTATCCCCCATCAGGATGTGTCTAAGGCGAATCGTAAGCCGCGCATGACACCACTACCCCCGGGTCCCAGGGGTGCGGGGAGGAAATCCTCCATGACGTTACTTCTGCGTACCGGCAGTTGGTAGAGGCCTTTGATCAATGCAGCGATCCCGGGCATAGTGTGCATGCGCATCGCCATTTTTTTGAAGACCGAGGATAGGTACGTATGTTTACTTATTTGCGCTATATGCATATGTGATAGAATAAAAAATGGTTCAATTATATGGCCATAACGGTGTCAAATACAACATATCAGTAATGCAATAAGCAGGAAAATTCATTTGAGCATAAAAAGTACAAAAAATACATATCCCATATCCACATAGCAATTCAAATATCAGAATAATTACATATAGAACACTATAAAGACACAAAGAAGTATTGTATACTGTATATATGCTCAATTTAAGTAAAATGTCCCATCACCCTTATCAGTATATATATGGTAACACAAAAAAAATAATAATAATAAACACCATTTCAACATCCATATTTAAAAAAAAAAAAATACATAAATTGAATCAATAATGGTATCAACGATCTCTTCTTTTCTATTCCAGCTTGTACCCCATACTGGTAGAAAATTCCCATCATAGGAGGTGAATATCACAGAATCACTTAGCGCGAGCAAGATGGATAAGGACAAATTACTAGGAGTAAGAAAAAAATTAACAATTAAAAAAATAACAAACACACAGATAAATTAAAAAGCAGAGAACTATAAAAATGGTGCAAAGCTCAGTTTTTCATTCAGTCCACATGGGGACATAGTATTCAGCTCAACAATCCACCTAACTTCCGATTGTGCCAATATCTGTTTTAAATTGACACCCCTTACACCACCATACACTCTATCAATGTCTCTTTATTTGGGGCCGTTGGGATCAGAGTTATGAAATTGTCTAAAATGTTTGGGAACAGTTTTCAGCAGTGAAGGGTCGTCCACCTCTCTTGCCGCAAGAATGTCTCTAATGTGTTCCCTTACTCTGACCCGCAACTCTCTGGAGGTCAAGCCAATATATACTGTATCTTAGAACACGGGCATTGAGCAAAATAAATGACATAAGATGTTGTACAAGAAATATAACGGGTAATGGTGTATTCTTGAGTGCCATCCGCTGAGCAAAAGGTCTTAGCTCACTGAATGTTATTGAGATTGCACGCCATACAATTCCCACACGGATAGCATCCCCACCTCTGCATTTTGGCACTTAACAGGCCCACGCGAGGGGCGACATAATGGCTTTTAACTAAATGATCCTTTAAGTTTTTACCCCTTCTTGCTGTTATGAGGGGCATCTTTGAAATTTCCTTACTCAAAATGGGATCAGTTTGAAGAACTGGCCAATGTCTATTTAAAATTTGACGAATTGTATCCCACTCGCAATTAAAGGTGGTGATAAACCTGGTTCCACATTACAGCTAGTCACAAAGACTTCAGTCGGCAGCCCTGGCTCCAGTATAAAGCCACAACCCCTTCTCAGGTGGAAGGCCAGCACTATCCCCTGTTTCACCAAACTCTCAGGGCATCAGTTGATGATGGGTTTCCGTACCTCTGGTCAGGCAGTCTGTTCTGTTTGTTCTCGGTCTTTCCACTGCGAAATTAAGCTTCGTCTATACTGCTCCCAGGTGAGCCCGACGACATAAGAGCCCTCCTGTCTGGACCCTTCTGGTTGGAACCTTGGAGCATCCCATTCAAAGATCACCCCCTCGTGACTCACGTCTAATGGTTCGCCCATAGATGTCGGTAGCAGGGGCAGTATCCCCTTCATGGCGTAAAGGGCCGCCACCATGATCTCAGCAGCGGGAGACCAGTCATAGATGGGATGGGGAGCGGTCACTGGGGCTGGATTGGTCAGTGGGGCAGGGTCGCTTTTGGTACCTGCATCTGATGTGGTTCCACCGATGTCGATCGGCTCCGCTGACGAGGACACTGGAGTCTGCTGCGGCTCTAACCACAGTTCTCCCTGTGCGATCTTCTTGCACAGCTCCGACTTCCATTTCTTCGCCATTGCCGACTCCACGTCTGGAGCCGGAAGGTCTGATGCCTCCGGAAGAGGCAGGCTCTGGTTCACCTCCGATGGGCCGAGGGGGTCCTGGGCTACTTTGTCGCGGTTCAGGTACTCGCTGGTCGCCATCTCTACATCTTGATCTGCGGCGGCAGACACACGAGGCTCCTCCATGCTCTGGGGTTTGAGCTCCTGCATTCCTGAGCTCGTCATACCGCAACAGTAGTCGGAGGGGGCGGTCGCTGCTTTTGGCGCTGCTTTCGCGATCTCTTCCCATGGCACGCCCTCCTCCTGCGCTCCTCGTGGCGCGGCAATGGTGGCGGTTTTGGTGGGAATCTTTGCGGCAAGTAACAATACACAGTCTTTGCAGTAAATCACAGTTCAATCACAATTCCAACACAGTTCCAAGGCACACATGACCCAATTCTTCAGGCTTAAGTACGATCCTGTTCATGACGCCAAGTTGGAGCGCCCCCAGACACAAGGCCGCGGGTTACTCGGTACCGGTCCTCTCTGTCTCAGTTCTTAGGTTGTCACAGTGGCTGGACCCGGTCCGTGACCCTGCTAAGGGGCGTCAAATAAAAGCGGTGGTGAAAGTCGGCTAAAGTTTCTTGACGCCACCTGTGGTATTCGGTCAGGTCGACCGACGCTGCTTGGGGTCCACTGGGGTGATGTGATGGCAGCTAGATGGTATACCTTCCCACAGGTGAAGTATATCCCCAGGGCTTCCCAGTAGTGTAGGTGGCGATGGTGTGAGGTGCGGTCAGTAACGAGGACACAGGGTTGCAGTCTCTTTACCTTTTACTGAAGATTTCAGGATCCTCAATCCAGAGCACTGTCAACAGGGCTGTCTGAGACCGTCCGGTCCGAAGGCACATCCAGAGTTCCCTTTGCAGGTGGAAATCGTTGCCTACCACTAGCGCCTGTGTGTTGTAGTTCTTCCCTGCTAAGCATTCGGGATAGTCCTCACAACTTCTGTTCTCATTCTTTCTCGTTCTCTCTCTCTCCGTCCCCCAAGTTTATCTGGATAGGACGCACTCGTTTGACAGGAAGGCTCGGAGCTATTCTGGGACCCTAGAGACGCCCCTCTCCACGCTTGCCCCTATGTCTGCTTAGGTGATGTATGGTAGACAGCCAACCTATATTTAACTGTCCTGCGGTATTTGAAGTAAGGCATAAAGTCAGTTACTTCCTCGGTGTTCCGGTCACCGGCTACGCGCCTCAGTAGGATGTTGCCATTCTCGGGGCACAACTCCTACTGGCTCTCCTTTGTGGTTGATCTCGTTTCTCACTTTCCACAATATCCTTCTCTTCTTGTCCTTTCTTAGGATACTGCCGCAAGGTAGTGCAGGCGCAGTTCCGTTGCTTTCTATTCGTTCTGCTAGGCCCCTGTCAGGAACCCACCCCTGACAGGTCCTCCCTGGACGCTCCCCAGGTGCGTTCTGTTCTAACTTCCTATCCGACCCCTAGTTTTACCAGTGTGAGGAGTGGCCTAATACATAGTGCCTTTTGCTCCCCCTAGTGGCCAGAGAGTGAAGTGTAATGTGTGCTTGTGATACCTGGTCAGGTGAACTCCTTTAGTGCAATCAGACATAACATCACCCTCCTTAGCGACATTACTGCAACGGCAAGGTCTCTGGGGCGCTGCACTAACTCTACAGCAGTAGAAAGATCATGCAAAATAAAAAGCATGCCTCTTCCTTGTGCAGACAACTTGTGGTGATAGAAAATGGTTTTGCTGTGTGATAGTCAAATACTCTGGACAAGGAGAGAATTATGAAGAGAAGACAATCTTATACATGTATCCAAGGAGCTAAAAAGAACCTCCAACTTTGTGGCCATGGCAGCATTAAAAAAACTTAGCCCTGCAATCAACAAAGGCATAACCCTCTTACTGTTAAACGTGACACCAATAAGCAAAAGTATTTTTTTTGCTAGGGTTACCTGAGCGTCTAGCTGGGGATCCCCAAACCCAACTAGCAATGTCATTTCCCTCCAGCTCCAGACATGAACACTCACGAACCAGGGAACCGCAAGGAAGGAACTGTTGCTGACGCCATCTTCGGTGCCTTAACTCCTGAGGGGAACCAATTCCACCAAGCTGCATGGGTTCTTCCTCAGCCTGAAGACCGGCTGAGGTTATGGGTGAACTCCACCTGAGGGACAATTTCTGCTGACATCTCTGCCTTATTCTTCAATCAAGTCACACTGCAAGTGTCATGGCTGCCTCCAGACACCAGGGAGAATAGTGGTGCACTGGTATATCTATAATGTTTTCAGAAAGGTACTATGAAGCGTGGCATCATTCCACCCATCTCTGTAGCCCACCTACAAAACTGGGAGCAGTAGTCCTCTGCAGTGAAGTCCCGCTGACACAACATCTTAAGGCTGAATTCAGCTGAGGTCACCCACTACGGTTTGTCGTAAATTTGCCCCATAGCCTTCAAAAATTCATCCACTGGGTGAACCCGAGGGTTATGAAAATGCCCAGGGCCGGGGATCCCCTCTAAGAAGGATAATAACAAGATCAGCCAGAGTACCTTTGCACCCGGAGGAAATAGGGCAAATATGGAAGTATAATGTACACCCCTACTTGAAATTATTAAATTGCTTTCTATTGCCCCCTAAAAAATCAGGAAGAGGCACCTTAGGTTCCATGTGAAAGCCCCCGCTGCAGGAATGGGTTTAGAACTTCGCAGTAACAGGAGACAAACCAGTACTGCTGTGACACCTGTGGCTTGCTGGTTTAGCTGACAGTGATTTCCACCATGCCCCTGGATGATCGGGTGCAGACCATGAGAAAAGCTATGCAAATAATGTCCAAAAAAGATAAATGGATAACTGGTATTAAATTAAAACCTCCTTTATTGGTACACTTAATTAAAACATGCCCGCAGGACTCATTGAAGCGCAGGAGGCGCGAAATTGCCATCGTCCAGAGTGTTTCTCGTCTCGTGAGTACCTTCCTGCGGGCATGTTTTAATTAAGTGTACCAATAAAGGAAGTTTTTATTTAATACCGATGAGTGCAACCATTTATCTTTTTTGGACATTTTCTGGGGTTAGAACTTGCCTGTGTCAGGGAAACCCCCTGAGCTAGGGTCTGACTGTGCTGGTTCATGGTGCCCGCCAAATCCTGGAACATTCCCAGCAACTGGTCTGTAAGCTGCTTGACCAGATCCATGATTAAATCTCTTTTTCCGTTTTTAAAATATTTGGCTGTTTATTCTGTTATGCACAATCGCAGAGAGACCAAGCAAGACTGGCACAACCAGCAAATGCGTACCAACAGATGCACTTGGGGCAAGCTACCCCAGCTAGGTGAGCCTTAAAGGGACGGGAATACTCTTCACCCAGCTCCCAGTAAAAAGGAGGGGGACTTTGGCAGAGCCCTTCCCAGGCCTGCTGTCACCAGGCAGCTGGCATCTGGTGACGCAGCCGGAGCCTAGTCAGAACAGGTAAATACCTCTGCGAGAAACCCCAGCATGAAGAGAAAGCGAAACGAACCCTAAGACTAACCCTGAAAGAGAGCTACCAATACTGCAAGTACAACTCACCACTACAGCACATGGGAACTGCAGTAAACAACAAAGACCTGAGCTGGGAACAGGGTTAAATAGCCCACCTAATGCTGAAGGAAATGATCAGGTGTTCAATACCTCCCAATCACCCCCAGACAACCACTCCCTGCTAACCCGCACATCCATATCGACACAATCCAACCACTGCCAAGTACTAGACACAGCAGTATCCTGCATTGCCTGTCAAAAGAAGAACAAAGCATCACATGTTCCACGGGCAGTAAAATCCATGGCAGAAACGGCATTCAACGTCCCTACTAGAGATGAGAGAACTTGTTCGGAAAACATTCGCCAATCTCAAATTCATCACAAATGTTACACATTCGGATTCGTGTTCAGATTCCTGAGCTTTTTTCCTATAAATTGGTATAAGTCATCCAAAGTTTGGTAAATGACCGAGTTCACTATGGGCTCTTTCAGACATCAATGTTTCCGGAAGGAACACGCGCTGAAAAATATCTAAAAATACAAGTGCACACCGATGACAAACGGATGACATCAAAGTGTCAACAGTGTGACATGTACTGGCGCATGGAAATCAGCGGTACTGTTCGCACTGTTCCTCAGCACTGGGAAGACAGTGCACATCACTTTCCCCTGCTCACTCTGTGATTAACGTTAGCAGCGGACAATGTTCAGAGTTGTATTCAACTATTAACAGCGAGAGCAGGTGGTGGCTGTTGAGAGTATTCATCAGCTGCCGCCTGTGCTACAAATACATACATTTAAAAAAAAATAACATGGGGTTCCCCTATATTTTTGATAACCAGCCAGGCAAAACTTACAGCTGTGGGCTGGAACCCTCCGCTGTCAGCTTTAGCAAGGCTGGTTATTAAGAATAGATAAATAATTTAAAAAAAACAGCATGGTGTCCCCCCATTTTTGACAACCAGCCAAGCTAAAGCAGACAGCTGGGGCTGATAGTTTCAGGCTGGTAAGGGCCATGGATATTGACCCCCCAGCCTAAAAATAGCAGCCTGCAGCCACCCCAGAAAAGCGCATCTATTAGATGCGCCAATTATGGTGCTTTGCCCGGCTCTTCCCACTTGCTTTGTGGCGGTGGCAATTGGGGTTCATATTTGTAGGGTTGATGTCACCTTTGTATTGCCCGGTGACATCAAGCCCATGGCTTAGTAATGGAGAGGTGTCAAAAAGTCAAATAAGAGAAAGTTCTCATGCTTGCAGAGCCATCAGAAAGATCCTGGGAGTTCACGGCCCATGAACTCAGTTCCACTCCCTGATATCAGGGCGAGTGCCATAGGAAAAGTTGTAACAGCACTTGCGCTGATGTCAGTGAGTTGAGCTGAGTTCATTGGCTGTGAACTTCCAGTACCTTTCTACGGTGACCTCAGTGATATCAGCGCTGCACCGTGAGACTTTTTCTCACTGTGCTAGCTGTGATCTTATCTAGGTTACCACAGTTCAAGGGCCCAGCTGGGAACACAGCCTCAGTGACCAGCGGAAACCTTGATGACGTCACTGCTAGTCACTGATACTGCACTCGCAGCAGCTCATTCCTCAATGCTTCTCAGCCTGGACGATCGCATCTTAGCAGCGTCCAATTTGAAAACTTTATCCCCAGGCATGAATTATGGAGTGGGGCAGAATGACGGACAGGTGAAGGATATAGTTGTTTTTTTATTTTTGGTTTATTACAGGAGACCATGGCTGTGTAGCACTTCGGTGCAGAAGTGCAGGGCGCTACCAGGAGGTGGCAGAGTAGTCAGGCCGAAGTCAGCAACAAGCAGGGAGACGAAGTACCAGCGGTCACAGCAAAGCATGAGGTCAGAGACGAGCCAAAAGTCAAAGCCAGAAGGGAGGCAGTATCCAAAACGTGACACAGAAAGAGGAATCAAGGTACAAGCCAGAGGGTCAAAAGCCGGTCGGGGAATGCAGTACCAGAGACAGAAAAAACGGATGCGGAGTTCAGAGTTCAAGCCGAGTCATACACTGTAAGGAAATCACCAAATGTACACATCATCAGGGATAGGGAACAGGTCAGACACACACACGGGAAGTCAGAGGCAGAAGGATCACTAGGCTATACTGATCAGCTGCTCCAGTCAAGGACCAGAACTATCACTGACATAGGCTACTGTTGTGAATTCTGTGGCTGAATTCACTCCTGTGGTCACAAGTGGTACTGCAGCTTCTGAGCTTCCTCCCTCAGGTGTTCTGGTGAGCTCGTTAACTGCTTCATTACTTAACTCCGCCTGATGCTGCTATCCTTGCTCCTTGTCAATGTTTCAGTGTTGGATCTGAGCTTCTCCTGATTGTTCCTGTGACCTGCTGCTCTGTATAGCTAAGTGCCTTTTGCTTTTTTGTTGCTTTTTTTCTGTCCAGCTTGTCTTTTGTTTTGCTGGAAGCTCTGAGACGCAAGGGGTGTACCGCCGTGCCGTTAGTTCGGCACGGTGGGTTTTTTTGCCCCCTTTGCGTGGTTTTGCTTTAGGGTTTTTTGTAGACTGCAAAGTTCGCTTTACTGTCCTCGCTCTGTCCTAGAATATCGGGCCCCACTTTGCTGAATCTATTTCATCCCTACGTTTTGTCTTTTCATCTTACTCACAGTCATTATATGTGGGGGGCTGCCTTTTCCTTTGGGGAATTTCTCTGGGGCAAGTCAGGCCTATTTTTCTATCTTCAGGCTAGCTAGTTTCTTAGGCTGTGCCGAGTTGCCTAGGTAGTTGTTAGGCGCAATCCACAGCCGCTTTTAGTTGTGTTTAGGATAGGATCAGGTGTGCAGTCTACAGAGTTTCCACGTCTCAGAGCTCGTTCTTGTATTTTTGGGTATTTGTCAGATCACTGTGTGCGCTCTGATCGCTAAGCACACTGTGTTTCTGGATTGCCTTCATAACACCTGTCATTAGCAAACATAACAGGCTACCAAAAATAGCACCAATAAATAGCCACCCAGAACCAAAGAGAGGCAGGAAAGTTAAACCCTGCATTATCAGGACAGGAAAAGAGAAGCAAGAAGCAAACCCCGACCTGGATCATGACAGGCATGTAAAAGTTTGGGCACCACTCATCAAAATTACTATTATTGTGAACAGTTAAGCAAGTTAAAGATGAAATGATCTCTAAAAGGCCTAAAGTTAAAGATGACACATTTCCATTTTTATTTCAGGCAAAAAAATGTAATTTTTTACATTTTAACCCCTTAGTGACAGAGCCAATTTGGTACTTAATGACCAGGCCAATTATTGCAATTCTGACCACTGTCACTTTATGAGGTTATAACTCTGGAACGCTTCAACGGATCCCGCTGATTGTGAGATTGTTTTTTTGTGACATATTGTACTTCATGTTAGTGGTAACATTTCTTCGATATTACTTGCGATTATTTATGAAAAAAACGGAAATATGGCGAAAATTTTTAAAATTTTGCAATTTTCAAACTTTGTATTTTTATGCCCCTAAATCAGAGAGATATGTCACGAAAAATAGTTAATAAATAACATTTCTACTTTACATCAGCACAATTTTGGAAACAAAATTTTTTTTTGTTAGGGAGTTATAAGGGTTAAAAGTTGACCAGCAATTTCTCATTTTTACAACACCATTTTTTTTTAGGGACCACATCACATTTGAAGTCATTTTGAGGGGTCTATATGATAGAAAATAATGAAGTGTGACACCATTCTAAAAACTACACCCCTCAAGGTTCTCAAAACCACATTCAAGAAGTTTATTAACCCTTTACGTGCTTCACAGGAACTGAAACAATGTGGAAGGAAAAAATGAACATTTAACTTTTTTTGCAAACATCTTAATTCAGAACCATTTTTTTTATTTTCACAAGTGTAAAAACAGAAATGTAACCATAAATTTTGTTATGCAATTTCTCCTGAATACGCCAATACCCCATATGTGGGGGTAAACCACTGTTAGGGCGCACCGCAGAACTTAGAAGTGAAGGAGCGCCGTTTTACTTTTTCAATGTTGAATTGGCTGGAATTGAGATTGGACGCCATGTCGCGTTTGGAGAGCCCCTGATGTGCCTAAACAGTGGAAACCCCCCACAAGTGACACCATTTTGGAAACTAGACCCCTTAAGGAACTTATCTAGATGTGCGGCGAGCACTTTGAACCCCCATGTGCTTCACAGAAGTTTATAACGTAGAGCCGTGAAAAAAAAATCGCATTTTTTTCTACAAAAATGATCTTTTTGCCCACAAATTTTTATTTTCACAAGGGTAACAGGAGAAATTAGACCACAAAAGTTGTTGTGCAATTTCTCCTGAGTACGCTGATACCCAATATGTGGGGGTAAACAACTGTTAGGGCGCACCGCAGAGCTTGGAAGAGAAGGAGTGCCGTTTTACTTTTTCAATGTTGAATTGGGTGGAATTGAGATTGGACGCCATGTCGCGTTTGGAGAGCCCCTGATGTCCCTAAACAGTGGAAACTCCCCACAAGTGACCCCATTTTGGAAACTAGACCCCCCATGGAACTTATCTAGATGTGTGGTGAGAACCTTGAATGCCCAAGTGCTTCACAGAAGTTTATAATGCAGAGCCGTGAAAATAAAAAATATTTTTATTTTCCACAAAAAAGATTTTTTAGCCCCCAAGTTTTTATTTTCACTAGGGTAACAAGAGAAATTGGACCCCAAAAGTTGTTGTCCAATTTGTCCTGAGTATGCTGGTACCCCATATGTGGGGGTAAACCACTGTTTGGGCGCACGGCAGAGCTCGGAAGGAAGGAGCGCCGTTTTGGAATGCAGACTTTGATAGAATGGTCTGCGGGTATTATGTTGCGTTTGCAGAGCCCCTGATGTACCTAACCAGTAGAAACCCTCCACAAGTGACCCCATTTTGGAAACTAGACCCCCCAAGGAACTTATCTAGATGTGTGGTGAGAACTTTGAATGCCCAAGTGCTTCACAGAAGTTTAGAATGCAGAGTCGTGAAAATAAAAAATATTTTTTTTTTCACAAAAAAGATATTGTAGCCCCCAAGTTTTTATTTTCACAAGGGTAACAAGAGAAATTGGACCCCAGAAGTTGTTGTCCAATTTATCCCGAGTACGCTGATGCCTCATATGTGGGGGTAAACCACTGTTTGGGCGCACGGCTGAGCTCGGAAGGGAAGGAGCGCCTTTTTGGAATGCAGACTTTGATAGAATGGTCTGTGGGCATTATGTTGCGATTGCAGAGCCCCTGATGTACCTAAACTGTAGTAACCCCCCACAAGTGACCCCATTTTGGAAACTAGACCCCCCAAGGAACTTATCTAGATGTGTGGTGAGAACTTTGAATGCCCAAGTGCTTCACAGAAGTTTAGAATGCAGAGTCGTGAAAATAAAAAATATTTTTTTTTTCACAAAAAAGATATTGTAGCCCCCAAGATTTTATTTTCACAAGGGTAACAAGAGAAATTGGACCCCAGAAGTTGTTGTCCAATTTATCCCGAGTACGCTGATGCCCCATATGTGGGGGTAACCCACTGTTTGGGCGCACGGCAGAGCTCAGAAGGGAGGGAGCACCATTTGACTTTTTGAGCGCAAAATTGGCTGTCGTGTTTGGAGACCCCCTGATGTACCTAAACAGTGGAAACCCCCCAACTCTAGCTCCAACCCTAACCCCAACACACCCCTAACCCTAATCCCAACCTGATCCATAATCCTAATCACTAACCCTAACCATAATCACAACCCTTACCCCAAAACAACCCTAATGTCAACCCTAACCATAACCCTAATCAAAACCCTAAATCCAACACACCCCTAATCCTAATCTCAACCCTAACCTCAAACCTAACCCTAATCCCAATACACCCCTAATCACAACCATAACCTTAACCCTAATCCCAAACCTAACCCTAATCCCAAGCGTAACCCTAATGCCAACCCTAACCCTAATACCAACCCTAATCCAAACCCTAACCCTAATCCCAGCTCTAACCCTAACTTTAGCCCCAACCCTAGCCCTAACTTTAGCCCCAACCCTAACCCTAGCCCTAAGGCTACTTTCACACTTGCGTCGTTTGGCATTCCGTCGCAATCCGTCGTTTTGGACAAGAAACGGATCCTGCAAATGTGCCCACAGGATGCGTTTTTTGCCCATAGACTTGTATTGCCGACGGATCGTGACGGATGGCCACACGTCGCGTCCGTCGTGCACTGGATCAGTTGTGTTTTGGCGGAGCGTCGGCACAAAAAAACGTTCAATGAAACGTTTTTTTGTACGTCGCATCCACCATTTCTGGCCGCACATGCGTGGCCGTAACTCCGCCCCCTCCTCCCCAGGACATAGATTGGGCAGCGGATGCGTTGAAAAACTACAGCTGCTGCCCACGTTGTGCACAATTTTCACAACGTGCGTCGGTATGTCGGGCCGACGCTTTGCGACGGCCCCATACCGACGTAAGTGTGAAAGAAGCCTAACCCTAAATTTAGCCCCAACCCTAACCCTAAATTTAGCCCCAACCCTAACCCTAAATTTAGCCCCAACCCTAGCCCTAACCCTAGCCCTACCCCTAACCCTACCCCTAACCCTACCCCTAACCCTACCCCTAACCCTAACCCTACCCCTAACCCTACCCCTAACCCTACCCCTACCCCTAACCCTACCCCTAACCCTAACCCTAATTTTAGCCCCAACTGCTGTTCTCCTGCCGGCCGGCAGATGGAGACAGATGGCGGGCGCACTGGGCATGCGTCCGCCATGTTCTTCTGCCGGCGGCCAGGAGGAGCAGCAAGAGGATCCAGGGACCTAGGTGAGTATGCTAGGGTCCCCGAATCCCCCTATTTCTCTGTCCTCTGATGTGCGATCACATCAGAGGACAGAGAATTACACTTTACTTTTTTTTTTTTTTTTGCGGTCGCCGGTAAACAGTTAATTACCGGCGATCGCAAAACAGGGGTCGGTAATACCGACCCCGATCATGCTCTTTGGGGTCTCGGCTACCCCCGGCAGCCGAGACCCCAAAGATTCTCCCGGTGCCGGCCGGCGGGCGCACTGCGCATGCGCCCGCCATTTTGAAGATGGCGGCGCCCACCGGGAGACACGAGGAGCATCGGGGGAGCTAGGTGAGTATTGGGGGGCCACCTGGGACCCCTTTTCTCTGTCCTCCGATGTGCGATCACATCGGAGGACAGAGAAATTAAAAAGAGATCGCTTTTTTTTTTTTTTTTGCGATCGCCGGTAAACGGTTAATTACCGGCGATCGCAAATGCGGGGTGGGTTAAAAACCCCCCGAATCATGTTCTCTGGGGTCTCGGCTACCCTCGGCAGCCGAGACCCCGGAGAAAATCGGCCTCTGGGGGGCGCTATGGACTTTTTTTTTTAAAAGGCATATCGGCGGTCGCTAAGGGGTTAAAATTACAAAAAGGAAAATGGTCAGATGCAAAAGTTTTGGCACCCTAGGAGATTTGTGTGCTCAGATAACTTTAACCAAAGTTTCAGAACTTAATTAGCCTGTTAGGGTAATAACTTTTTACTATCATCATAAGGAAAGGCCAGGTAAATAAAATCTCAGACTCCTCTAACTTTGTGCCAAAAAACAGCAGTCATTGGTTCTTCTAAGCAGCTGCTTAGCACTCTGAAAATAAAAATGGTGGAGGCCTACAAAGCAGGAGAAGGCTATAAGAAGATATCAAAGTGTGTTCAAGTTGCCCTTTCCTCAGTTCAAAAAGTACTTAAGAAATGGCAGTTAACAGGAACAGTGGAGGTCAAAATAAGGTCTGGAAGACCAAGCAAAATTTCAGTAAGAGCTGCTTGTAGGATTTCAAGAGAGGCAAATCAAAACCCCGCTTGACTGTGAAAGACCTTCAGAAGATTTTGCAGACTCTGGTGTTGTGGTACATTGTTCTAATGTTCAGAGACGCCTGCACAAATATGGCTTTCATGGAAGAGTCATTAGAAGAAAACCTCTCCTGCATCCTCACCAAAAAATTCAGCATCAGAAGTATGCAAAAGAACATCTAAATAAGCCTGATGCATTTTGGAAACAAGTCTTGTGGACCGATGAAGTTAAAATAGAGCTCTTTGGCCACAATGATCAAAGGTAAGAACATCTTGCCAACCATTAAACATGGGGGTGAATCAATCATACTTTGGGGTTATGTTGCAGCCAATGGCAAAGGGCACATTTCATGGGTAGAGTTAAGATTGGAGTCAATTAAATTTCAGCAAATTCTTGATGCAAACATAATACCATCTGTAAAAAAGCTGAAATTAAAAATAAGATGGCTTCTACAAATAAATAATGAGCCAAAACACATCAAAATCCACTATAGACTATCTCAAAAGGCGCAAGCTGGAGGTTTTACAATGGCCTTCACAGTCCCCTGATCTGAACATCATTGAAAATCTGTGGCTAGACCTCAAAAAAGCAGTGCAACCAATACGACCCAGGAATCTCACAGAACTGGAAGAATTTTCCATGGAAGAATGGATGAAAATCCCTTAAACAAGAACTCAAAAACTCTTGGCTGGCTACAAAAAGCGATGCAAGCTGTGATATTTTCAAAAGGGGATGCTACTAGGTACTAACCATGCAAGATGCCCATTTTACTTTTTGTAATTTTTAAAATGTAAAATATGACACTATATACATATATATATTTGCCTAAAATACAAAGGAAATGTGTAATCTTTAAGTTTAGGCCATTTCGAGATCATTTCATCTTCAACTTGCTTAACTGTTCACAATAACAGTCATTTAGACCATGGGTGCCCAAAATTTTACATTCCACTTCATGAATCTAGCTATCATTTAATAAAAGCAGGCAGCACTCCAAAAAAGCAGATGAAAAAAGAGGACTTTATTAGTCCATCTGGTGTGGCAACACTTGAAGGTTTGATTTGATGAAGGTAAACGATTTGTCCTGTCTTTGCTTGATATTATCTTGAAAAATAATTATTTTTTATTTGGTGATGATTTTTTTTCTGCAAAAACAAGGGATTGCTATGAGTGCAAACATGGCACCTTCTTATACAAATATTGTCATGACAACATTGGAGGAGGATCTTGTCTATGTATGTGTAACTCCACTTTAAAATGGTCATAGACTAGTGGAAAGGTACACAACATGATTTGCACAAATTTCATTCATTCCTCAATGAAATTGACCCTACTATCAAGTTCGCATTGGTTCATTCAAGGACTGAAATTCAGTTTTTTGAAGTTTTAGTGTCACAACTAATAATGAATTGAACACTTCTTTGTTAGTTAAACTTACGGATAAAAACAATTTATTGACTTTCCACAGTCATCATCCTAGAAAGACTATCAAGTCAGTACCCTACAGTCAATTTTTAAGGGTAAAGAGAACAGTGAGTGATGATGAGTCCATTAAAGCACTAGACAATTTAGCCAATAAATTTACAGCAAAGTAGTATGCTAAGTTTCTTTTACATCAAAAGAAAAAAGAACTATCTCCTTTTATTTTTATTTCTTCACAGATCACTGTCACCCTTCACGAATTTATGAAAAGACGTTGACTCATCCATTTGTTATGCATACTATATCAAATATTTTTGCATGATTAAATTAAATTTGTCATAATTGCCTTGTCATTCATATATATTGATATTATCAATGCCTCAATCACTGTTCTTTGCTTGCATATATAATAATGGGGTGGAAATACAGGACATACTACTTCAGTGTTAAGGGACACTAATCAATTTATTCTGTTTTTTTTGTAAATCATATTAATGAGGGTGTAATTGTAATAAGCAAAATGGCTGCTATATATGGTATATATTTCACTTATATTAGTGCACTGCTCGAGAAAGACTGTTCACAGCCAAAACATTGCCACACCTGATGGGCTAATAAGGTCCTCTTTTTTCATCTGATTTTTTTTAAAGGGAACCTGTCACCTGAATTTGGCAGGACTGGTTTTGGGTCATATGGGCGGAGTTTTTGGGTGTTTGATTCACCCTTTCCTTACCCGCTGGCTGCATGCTGGCTGCAATATTGGATTGAAGTTCATTCTCTGTCCTCCGTAGTACATGCCTGCGCAAAGCAATCTTGCCTTGTGCAGGCGTGTACTATGGAGGACAGAGAATGAACTTCAATCCAATATTGCAGCCAGCATGCAGCCAGCGGGTAAGGAAAGGGTGAATCAAACACCCAAAAACTCCGCCCATATGACCCAAAACCAGTCCCGCCAAATTCAGGTGACAGGTTCCCTTTAAGTGTTGCCTGCTTTTCTGAAATTATATTTATCTGATAATGGGATACTTGTCTGGGAGGCCTCCATCTACCTATCTATCCCCTAAAATAAGCCTTTTTATCCTTTTTAACAGTAATTTTGACCACGGGTGCCCAAACTGCTTGTCACTGGAGCATCTTATCTAATTTAAGGGACATTTTGCTCAGTTGCGGGGGGAGTAGAGGGGATCTGTTATTGTTATGCAACATATGCATATGTGGGATAAGAGCAAGGAACTCTGGCAGCAAAATCCTTTAGACCTGCTGGAGAATACAAGAAAAGTGAGTAAAAGCTTTCTGTAAGGCCGGCGTCACACACAGCGTAAAACAATACGGTCCGTATATTACGGCCGTAATACGCTGAAAAGTCCCGAAAAAAGTGGTCCGTAGCTCCTCCGTAGGCAGGGTGTGTCAGCGTTTTTTGCGCATAGCATCCTCCGTATGTAATCCGTATGGCATCCGTACTGCGTGGTTTTCTCGCAGGCTAGCAAAACCAACATACCGCTATAGAAGTGATCCATGTGTCCCAAAAAGAAAAGAAAATATATATATACTGTCTATATATTTATATATATATATATATATATATATGTATATATATATATATATATATATATATATATATATATATGTGTCAGTAGACACATATATTAGAGAGAAAAGCCGGTAATTCAGTGCGGTGTACAGTAAAATCACACTGACAGCTTACAGTAGAATAGGGAGAATAAATGTGTACACATAGAATAGGTATATATATATATATATGTCAGTGAGACACATATATGTATATATATTAATATTTATTCCAGCGCTAGACAGCTTGAAAGCCGGTAATTCAATTACCGGCTTTTTCCTTCTCCTTCCTAAAACCCGACATGATTTGAGACATGGTTTACATACAGTAAACCATGTCTTCTCTCCATTTTTTTTGCAGATTCCACACTACTAATGTCAGTAGTGTGTATCTGCAAAATTTGGCCGTTCTAGCTCTTAAAATAAAGGGTTAAATGGCGGAAAAAATTGGCGTGGGCTCCCGCGCAATTTTCTCCGCCAGAGTAGTAAAGCCAGTGACTGAGGGCAGATATTAATAGCCTGGAGAGGGTCCACGGTTATTGGCCCCCCCCTGGCTAAAAACACCTGCCCCCAGCCACCCCAGAAAAGGCACATCTGGAAGATGCGCCTATTCTGGCACTTGGCCACTCTCTTCCCATTCCCGTGTAGCGGTGGGATATGGGGTAATGAAGGGTTAATGCCACCTTGCTATTGTAAGGTGACATTAAGCCTAATTAATAATGGAGAGGCGTCAATTATGACACCTATCCATTATTAATCCAATTGTAGTGAAGGGTTAAATAAAACACAAACACATTATTTAAAATTATTTTAATGAAATAAAAACAATGGGTGTTGCAGTATTTTATTCAACGCCCAATCCAGTCACTGAAGACCCTCGTTCTGTGAGTAAAAAAACATAATAAACCAACAATATACTTACCCTCCGCAGATCTGTAACGTCCAACGATGTAAATCCTTCTGAAGGGGTTAAAACATTTTGCAGCAAGGAGCTGTGCTAATGCAGGCTGCTCCTCGCTGCAAAACCCCAGGGAATGAGGCTAAAAATAGATCAATGATCTATATTTAGCTTTATTTGCGGTGAGGCGCCCTCTGCTGGCTGTTCATAGATCGTGGGAAATTACCTAGAAAGCTCCCTGGCTTTCTAGGTAATTTCCCACGATCTATGAACAGCCAGCAGAGGGCGCCTCACCGCAAATAAAGCTAAATATAGATCATTCATCTATTTTTAGCCTCATTCCCTGGGGTTTTGCAGCGAGGAGCAGCCTGCATTAGCACAGCTCCTTGCTGCAAAATGTTTTAACCCCTTCAGAAGGATTTACATCGTTGGACGTTACAGATCTGCGGAGGGTAAGTATATTGTTGGTTTATTATGTTTTTTTACTCACAGAACGAGGGTCTTCAGTGACTGGATTGGGCGTTGAATAAAATACTGCAACACCCATTGTTTTTATTTCATTAAAATAATTTTAAATAATGTGTTTGTGTTTTATTTAACCCTTCACTACAATTGGATTAATAATGGATAGGTGTCATAATTGACGCCTCTCCATTATTAATTAGGCTTAATGTCACCTTACAATAGCAAGGTGGCATTAACCCTTCATTACCCCATATCCCACCGCTACACGGGAATGGGAAGAGAGTGGCCAAGTGCCAGAATAGGCGCATCTTCCAGATGTGCCTTTTCTGGGGTGGCTGGGGGCAGATATTTTTAGCCAGGGGGGGGCCAACAACCGTGGACCCTCTCCAGGCTATTAATATCTGCCCTCAGTCACTGGCTTTACTACTCTGGCGGAGAAAATTGCGCGGGAGCCCACGCCAATTTTTTCCGCCATTTAACCCTTTATTTTAAGAGCTAGAACGGCCAAATTTTGCAGATACACACTACTGACATTAGTAGTGTGGAATCTGCAAAAAAAATGGAGAGAAGACATGGTTTACTGTATGTAAACCATGTCTCAAATCATGTCGGGTTTTAGGAAGGAGAAGGAAAAAGCCGGTAATTGAATTACCGGCTTTCAAGCTGTCTAGCGCTGGAATAAATATTAATATATATACATATATGTGTCTCACTGACATATATATATATATATACCTATTCTATGTGTACACATTTATTCTACCTATTCTACTGTAAGCTGTCAGTGTGATTTTACTGTACACCGCACTGAATTATCGGCTTTTCTCTCTAACAGCGCTGCGTATTTCTCGCAAGTCACACTGCTTGTCCGTGTGTAATCCGTATTTTTCACGCTTCCATAGACTTTCATTGGCGTATTTCTTGCGCAGTACGGTGACAAACGCAGCATGCTGCGATTTTGTACGGCCGTAGAAAGCCGTATAATACTGATCAGTAAAATACGGCAAATAGGAGCAGGGGCATAGAGAATAATTGTGCCGTATTTTTTGCGAGTTTTACGGACGTAGATTCTGCGCTCTTACGTCCGTAAAACTCGCATGTGTGACGGCGGCCTTAATGTCAACTGCGAACCAACGGATTTAAGGGTTTTTGACACTATCAACTTGAAAAGGCAATGTGTCACTGGGGAACACTAGGCACACCATGGGACTTGATTCTGAGGACCCACCTTTCATCTATAGAAAACAAAAGCATTATTATTATTATTATTTTTGAAACAGACTAATTTTCGTCAGGCATTGTATCTTCCAGTATTGCCATAAGGTACACAATGTTAGGATCCATCTCTACTTATCTGTCATCAGCTGATTACTCATATGCGATTTTCATTCTTTTGGTCTTGTGTCGACTAGCTAATCTTCCAGCTTCTCTGAATATTTATGTTTAAGCATTAAGATAAGCAGGAAGAGAAGTTATTCAGCACAAAACCAAGGCAAGTATGTAAATCGCTTATGAGTAGTGATGAGCGAGTATACTCGTTGCTCGGGTTTTCCCGATCACGTTCGGGTGGTCTCCGAGTATTTGTTAGTGGTAGGAGATTTAGTTTTCATTGCCGCAGCTGCATGATTTACGGCTGCTAGACAGGCTGAAAACATGTGAGGGTTGCCTGTTAGTTAGGGAATTCCCACATGTATTTAGGCTGTCCAGCAGCCGTAAATCATGCAGCTGAGGCGGCGAAAACTAAATCTCCGAGCACTAACAAATACTCAGAGACCACCCGAGCAACTGCGAACGCACCAATAATAAACATCTATATTTACTCGGTGCGTTTCGCTAGCCCTAACATAATACTAGCGCCAGGGTCTGGCTAGTAAATGGCGGACGATCAGCGTCTACAGTGGTACATCCAGCAGCTGGAGGGTAGGTTGGCGCTCTAGAACGCACAACCTCAGCTGTGGATATTACCGCAGTCGCTGTTCAGGCTGCAACTGTAGCTGCAGCCAGTTTGTCCTCTGCCACCCTGCTCCGACTTTATCCCGTCTCCCGCTTCCAGACAAGTTTGCTGGTGACAGTAAGCTATGTCGGGGATTCGTGAGTCAGTGCTCCATATATCTAGAGCGCCTGGCTGCACGTTTTCCTATGGAACGGGAGAAAGTGGGATTTATCTTATCCCTTTTGTCGGGCAGGGCATTGGAGTGGGCAACGTCGCTGTGGAGCGTTATGATCATGTGGTGCAGAGTGCTCCTCTCTTCCTGGATGCTCTGAAACAGGTCTTTTTGGGACCTCGTGTCACCCACGATACCGCGCTCCAATTGTTGGCAATTACACAGGGTTCGTCCATGGTCAGCCAGTTCACCGTCCAATTCCGGACACTGGTCCCTGAGCTGGAGTGGCCGGATAAAGTCCTAATTCCGGTGTTCTGGATAGGACTGGCAGACCATGTGAAGGACGCCTTGGCACCAGGGAGATTCCCGCCACACTGGAGGAGCTCATTTCAATATCTACCTGCATCGACCTCCGTTTTAACGAGCGTAGGTTAGAGCGGACCCAGTGTAGGCAGAGATTTCGGCTGGCTCCCACCTTTGCAAGACCTCTAGAATCTTCCATTCAGGCGTCCGACTCCCATGAGGCCATGTAGGTTTCACGAGTGGGACCAAAGTCTCGGACCGCTCGAGTACCCATGGTTTGTAAAAATTGCCAACAGCTAGGACATTATGCCAATAAATGTCCACAGCGGTCGGGAAAACGATCGCGTCTAGTAACCATTGGAGGAGGTTCACTAGACACAGCGGCATTTTCCTCCAAGCTGTCCTTTAAAGGGACAATCATGTTAGGCTCATCCACTCTTACAGTCAAGCTTTGTGTGGACTCTGGAGCAGAGGGGAATTTCATGTCCTGGGAATACACTGGCTCCGTTTCCACTCCCCACATATTGAGTGGACCTCTGGGAGGATATTGGGTGGGAGTGAATCATGTATAGGCAGATGTGTGAGTGAGTGCGTTCAGGTTTCCACTACCGAGATACCCGCAGAACTTTCTTCCCTTCCCAAGTGCTATTGGTCCTACGCAGACGTGTCCTCCAAAAAGGCTGCGGAGACTCTTCCGCCTCATTGCCCCTATGATTGTCCTATTGATCTCATGCCTGGAGCAGAACCTCCTCGGGGATGGGTCTATCCCCTCTCCCGGAAACAGAGGCTATGTCGCAATACATCCAGGAGAATTTGGCAAGAGGGTTCATTAGGAAGTCAGTGTCACCTGCAGGGGTGGGGTTCTTCTTCGTGCAGAAGAAGAACGGAGAATTACGTCCATGCATAGATTACAAGGGTCTTAACGCTATCACCGTTAAGAATAAGTACCCATTGCCCCTGATTTCTGAGCTCTTTGATAGGCTACGGGGAGCAAGGGTATTTAACAAATTAGATCTGCGGGGTGCTTTTAACCTGATTCGCATCCGTGAGGGGGACAAATGGAAGACAGCTTTTAATACCAGGGATGGGCACTATGAGTATCTGGTGATGCCCTTCAGGCTCTGTAATGCCCCAGCCGTTTTCCAAGACTTTGTTAACGATATCTACCGGGATATGCTCTCCACCTCGGTCGTAGTCTATCTGGATGATAATCTCATCTTCTCTCCAAGATATTGACTCCCACCGGAGAGATGTTGGCAGAGTATTCGACATCTTACGGGAAAATTCCCTCTATGCAAAGTTGGAGAAGTGTATGTTTGAGCAGGAGTCTTTACCTTTCCTGGGCTATATCATCCCTGCCCAGGGATTGGCTATGGATCCTGCCAAACTACAGGCTGTGATGGACTGGCAAGAACCCCATTCTCTTAAAGCGGCGCAGCGCTTTATGGGGTTCATTAATTACTTTCGCCAGTTCATTCCCCACTTCTCAACTTTGGTAGCTCCTTTGGTAGCCCTCACCAAGAAGGGAGCAAATCCCAAATTGTGGTCTGAAGAGGTCTTCAAGGCTTTCTCTTCGATTAAGTCTCATTTTGCTAGAGCTCCCATACTACATCGTCCCGATGTTGATAAGCCGTTTATAATAGAGGTGGATGCCTCATCCGTTGGTGCTGGAGCAGTCCTTTTCCAAAAGGATGCTCAAGGTCGGAAGCATCCTTGCTTCTTCTGCTCCAAGACCTTCACACCAGCGGAGAGGAATTATTCCATCGGGGACAGGGAGTTGTTAGCAATGAAGTTGGCCTTTTCGGAGTGGAGACATCTTTTGGAGGGGGCTCGCTTTCCCTTCCAAGTCTTCACGGACCACAAAAATGTGGTATATTTACAAACAGCCAGCAGCTAAATTCTCGTCAGGCCAGATGGTCCTTGTTCTTCTCCCGGTTCCACTTCACCCTCCACTATCTTGCTGGGGAGAAGAACATTCATGCTGATGCCCTCTCTCGCTCCGTTGTGTCTTCTGAGGAGGAAGAAGGGGAGCCTCGGCTTATTGCCCCTTCTATTGTGCCTCCAGGCAAGACTTTTGTACCTATTAACTTGCGACCGGAGCTTCTCTCTTGGGATCATTCATCCAGGGTGAGTGGACATTTTGTGACAAAGAGGACGTCTGAGCTGCTGGCGAGGACGTACTGGTGGCCGCATTGTTGTGAATTCCGCTCTTGGGCTCCCTCCGGTGGTTGTAAGTGGCACTTTTGTGAGTTCTGCTCTTGGGCTCCCTCCGGTGGTTTTAAGTGGTATGGCTGCTCCTTGGATTTAGCAGTCTGCAGCTGCTTCCACTGATTGTCTTTCTGATCGGCTATTTATGCCTGGCTCTCTCTTCAGCCAGTGCCACTTGTCAATGGTTCCTGGTTGGATTCACATCTCTTTGGATTTCCCTGTTATCCTGACCAGTTCAGCAAAGCTAAGTCCTTGCTTGCTCTTTTCTGTCCACAGGTTGTGGACTTATCCGTTCTGTGCTTTCTATGTTTGTCCAGCTTGTCAGTATGAATTATTCTGTGTATCTGGAAGCTCTGGGAAGCAGATTTACCCTCCACACCTTTAGTCAGGTGTGGAGATTTTTGTAAACTCTGTGTGGATTTTTTTATAGTGTTTAATACTGACCGCACAGTATTCCATACTGTCCTATCTATCTAGCTAGACTGGCCTCCTGTCCTCATCCTGGTTTCTTTCTGTGTATGTCTTTTCCCTCTCCACTCACAGTCATTACTTGTGGGGGGCTATCTATCCTTTGGGGATTTTCTCTGAGGCAAGATAGTTTTCCTGTTTCTATCTTTAGGGGTAGTTAGTTCTCAGGCTGTGACGAGGTGCCTAGGGAGTGTCAGGAGCATCCCACGGCTACTTCTAGAGTTGTGTTGAGCTTAGGGACTGCGGTCAGTACAGGTACCACTTCCTTCAGAGCTCGTCCCATGTTGCTCCTAAACCACCAGATCATAACACCGCATATGGTCCGTGACGTCGGAGATTATATTCGGGCGTGTGTCTCCTGCGCCAAAAATAAGTCTCCTCGACAACGGCCAGCTGGGTTACTTTTTCCCTTGCCGGTGGCAGACAGGCCCTGGGAGATGGTCAGGATGGACTTTGTGGTGGGCTTTGCCAAGTCTTGTGGCTGTACCATCATTTGGGTTATCACCGATCATTTTTCTAAAATGGTGCACTTGGTGCCGCTTCCACGGCTACCTTCTGCACGGGCCTTGGCAGCATTGTTTATAAAGCACATCTTCCGCCTACACGGTATGCCGGACAAAATTGTCAGTGACCGGGGTCCCCAGTTTGCGTCTCGGTTCTGGAGAGAGCTTTGTCGTCTTCTCAGCATTGAATTGAATCTCTCTTCTGCATACCATCCCGAGACGAATGGGTTGGTAGAGAGGGCCAACCAGACCTTGGTCACGTATCTACGACATTTTGTCTCAGCCAGGCAGGATGACTGGGCATCCTTGCTATCATGGGCGGAGTTTGCGCTGAACAACGCCGTAGCCAACTACACTGGACAGATCCCATTCCTCCTTAACTATGGTCAGCATCCGCGGGTACCTGTGCCTATGCCCGTGTCTTCTGCCAACTCCCGGGTGGCAGACTGGTCTGTGGAGGCATGGGACATTTGGCACCGCACTCAGGATGCCATTTGGGCCTCCAAGGAGAGAATGAGGTCCTCCGCCGATGCACATCGGCGCCCCGCTCCGGCCTTTGCTCCTGGTGACTTAATGTGGCTCTCTGCCTGTAACCTCAGGCTGCGAGTTGAGTCCACTAAGTTTGCACCTTGCTACTTGGGCCCTTTCAAGGTTCTCGAATAGGTTAACCCTGTGGTCTACCGTTTGGCCCTTCCGCCACGCCTGGGTATCACTGACACCTTTCATGTGTTCCTCTTGAAGCCCGTATTCATGTCCCGGTTTTCTGAGTCATCTGCCGGGACATCGGGTTCATCTACAGACGATAACAAGGTGAACGCTATTTTGGGGCGCAAGGTGGTACGTGGCAAAAGATTTTATTTGGTGGACTGGAAGGGTTATGGTCCTGAGAGCCTGCTGAGTACATTCGGGCTCCGCAGCTTATTGCTGCCTTCGCGCGTAGCGAGGTCCAGGGAGGGGGGCCCTGGGGGGGGGGTAATGTTGGGGTTGGGTTCCCACCTCTGCACAGGGGGAATCTCGGGCCATCTCCACTGCGGTCTCCCATTCTTCTCCTGCCACAGTGGAGCCTGCTCAGCAGAGACATCGGTCCCAGCGTCTCTCTCAGTCTGACTTTGTGCAAAGGGTTACTGCTGCCTTTTCAGCTTCTGCCATTGTAGCCAGTACTGGGCAGCGGCGAGCAGACATCTTTGGGACTAAGTCCTACTTTTCCCCTTCTGAGCATGCCTCAGGGTAAGATCTCTCGTTGGAGATCAAGGGCCACATGCTTAGATACTGCAGCAAAACCCATTGGTCCTCTAGGAAGGTCCTGAAGGTGCTCATCTTCTGTGGCAGCCTCCCATTGGTCCTTCTTGGAAGGTCCTGTACTTGCTGCAGCTATAAAAGGTGCGCATGACCGCACGGCCATGCGCTAGTATCAATCTAAGTTATGTGCTTTGCGCCAGTGTGGTTATGTATGTATGTATTCAGGGACCCGGCTGATAAAAGCCCCTAGAATACCAGCACCTCCGGTGAGGAGATTGTGTGTTGTCTATGTATTCAGGGATCAGGGACCCGGCTGAAATAAGCCCCTAGAATACCGGCTCCTCCGGTGAGGAGATTGTGTGTTTGCATGACCACTGACTGCTATCAGTTCGGCAGTTAGCTTGCGCCCCTGTGAGTCTAACAGGGTGCAGTGCTTTCCTTTCACGGCTATTCTGTGAAGTAACAGAACTAGCTTATACCGGCAAATAGTGCCACCATTCACTATCAGCAGGTTCCTCCTGCACGGTGGACCCCGGCCTGCGAACGCACCAATAATAAACATCTATATTTACTCGGTGTGTTCCGCTAGCCCTAACACTATGTTTTTTTGTCCCACACTCCTGTTTTTATCTGATTTTACCTTAATGTTTTTCACTTGGTTTAATAAAGTGGATTCATGTGGTGTGTTCCGATAGCCCTAACACTATGTTTTTTTGTCCCACACTCCTGTTTTTATCTGATTTTACCTTAATGTTTTTCACTTGGTTTAATAAAGTGGATTCATGTGGTGTTTTGGTTCCTTTTTCTTTTCAGATTTCTTTATTCAACAGTATCTGCATCTTTCGGGTACAGATACTGTTGAAATCCAAACACCATACAAAAATGAGGAGTGCTGATGCAATTTGTTACTGGTGCATCCCCAATTCAGTGTCCACATAGGGATCATAAGATCTGCTTTTACGGACATTCCTGAAGGAGAGGGCAGGGCCTACCATGGGATGCTCTGGTTCTCGGTGGGCCAGTCCGATGTTGTGCAAAGGACTCATTGACTTACAGTGAAGTACATTGGGGTCCACCAAAGTGTCTTTCATTTGGCTGCCAAAACTAGTTGGGAGTTACATAATCTGTGATTTAGTCTGCAAATGTATAACTAGCTTAAACTGTTAAATGGGTGTTTTTATTAAAAATCTCTTTAAATTGTTGGCGCCCTTAAATCATTTTATTTTATCTTATTTCGGTAAGACATAAACACCTGTGCTGACTATAGAACAGTTATGTATAACTTTACTTCAGACCTACGTGGAGGAGGAATGTAGTTTTCCGTCTTGCATAGTAGCTTTGTTTTCGCAGAACCGTTTAAGCTGAAGCATTTCCTATTACTATTCCCATTGCTTCCCTCAGATGTCATGACTAATGCTGACCTTACATGGTTATTTCCTGGATTTTGATCTTGTTGATATATTTGCCTGTTGCAGGTTAGGACCTATCAATAGTCAGTTATTTGCAAGTATTCCAATGTTATATATTTTCTTTGGCTCCAAATCACTACAAAAAAGGTACATTTAATAATGAAATGTATGGCTAAAGGTCCAAACCAACTTATGAAGAATCAGATTACCTTATCTGGCTCGTATCCAGCATTGTTTCTGGAGGTATTGAAAGACTTCAATTTCCCACTTTGCTGATTTCAGAAAAGTAGGTCTTAGTTTGAAAAGGATACAGATATTTCTTTGTTTTTGTAGACTAGAAAGTGTAATATGTGATTCTTATAATTATTATGTAAAAAAAATCACAAAATTATTTAATTGCATACTATTGCCTAGTGCAGAATACATAACTAAGAAACTAGGCATGCACATACAGTACTAGCAAACTTTAGTCACACCTAGTAGGAGTATTCTTTTATACTGTACTTTTTACACATTTTAGAATAGTTAAACATTGTGACTGAAAAGAAGTAATATAGTATAGAATCATCTTATATTTTAGGCTAGATTCATCATTTGTTTTTGTTTTTTATGTCACTTTCCTTTTTCGTCATGTGGTATTAGTTGCTGTTTTTGGTGCCACATTTATAAAAATGGCACCCACGATTTGTGAATTTTCCACAAAGTCAGAAATGATCTTTCTTCCTATCTTGAACTATTTTTGTGGCTTTTGGTGGCAAAAGTTACCAAAATTGTGCCGAAATGGTGGCATAATGAAAAATACACCAGCGGGGGGACAGGAGTTGCATCAAATTTAGCGACTTTTTAAAAAGATGCAATTGATGAATCAGGCTAAAGTCTCTGGAATTGCTAGACCCTGCCTACAAAGCGCAAAACAAAAAAAAACAGGCAAGCACATCTAAAATAAACTTAAAAAAATATGCAAATAGAATAATGAATTGGGTGCAAAAAAAAAATTGTTGGAAACAAACAAAACTAGATAAAAAGCAGACACAAAGTTATGAGTGGGGGTCTTCGTTTTTTCAAGGTGTCCGCCACCTCATGTGGAAAAGCCATAGCTTCTTCCATTTGCACTGCCGGTGTATATACACCAGCAAGACAGGCATGAATCATAAAAAAGGGATATTTTTTGGATTGTTTTTACAATTTAGCAGCCTAATAATCCTGATATTACGCCGAGTAGTTATCTATTATTTAACACGGGTTACCGTCTGTTTTAACCTAGTCAGGTAGGTTGAAGTTATTTGGACATTGATAATGCTGTGTTTGCATTAAAGAGCTCAAGGAGTGTTCAATGCACATTTAGCAGAGATTGGAGTTACATACACCTATTTACAGAGTAGTTATAGGCTTTTAACCACTTTCTGTCATTGGACGTACTATTCCATCCATGTGGGGTGGGCCTTAATTCCCAAGGACGGAATAGTACGTCCAGCGCGATCGGCCGCGCTCACAGGGGGAGCGTGGCCGATCGCGGCTGGGTGTCAGCTGCCTATCACAGCTGACATCCGGCACTATTAGCCAGGAGCGGTCACGGACCGCCCTGGCACATTAACCCCCGGCACACCGCGATCAAACATGATCGCGGACCGCCCCGGCACATTAACCCCCGGCACACCGCGATCAAACATAATCGCGGTGTGCCGGCGGTATAGGGAAGCATCACGCAGGGAGGGAGCTCCCTGCGGGCTTCCCTGAGACCCCCGCAGCAACGCGATGTGATCGCATTGCTGCGAGGGTCTCCTTACCTCCCTCCCTGCAGCAGGCCCGGATCCAAGATGGCCGCGGCATCCGCGTCATGCAGGGAGGGAGGTGGCCTACCAAGTGCCTGCTCAGAGCGCTGTGCTGTGCAATCTGTCAGATCAACGATCTGTGATGTCCCCCCTGGGACAAAGTAAAAAAACAAATTTCCACATGTGTAAAAAAAAAGAAATTCCTAAATAAATAATAAAAAAAAATATTATTCCCATAAATACATTTCTTTATCTAAATTAAAAAAAACAAAACAATAAAAAACCCGCTATAAAAGTAAATCAAACCACCCTTCATCAACCCCTTAGTTAGGGAAAAATTAAAAAATTAAAAAAATGTATTTATTTCCATTTTCCCATTAGGGTTAGGGTTAGGGCTAGGGTTAGGGCTAGGGTTAGGGCTAGGGTTAGGGCTAGGGTTAGGGTTAGGGCTAGGGCTAGGGTTAGGGTTAGGGCTAGGGTTAGGGCTAGGGTTAGGGCTAGGGTTAAGGCTACAGTTAGGGTTGGGGCTAAAGTTAGGGTTAGGGTTGGGGCTAAAGTTAGGGTTAGGGTTTGGATTACATTTACGGTTGGGAATAGGGTTGGGATTAGGGTTAGGGGTGTGTCCAATTTCCCCTGTTACCCTCGGAAAAATACAAAACTGGGGGCTAAAAAATAATTTTGGGGGGAAATTTTTATTTTTTATTTTCACGGCTCTGTGTTATAAACTGTAGTGAAACACTTGGGGGCTCAAAGTTCTCACAACACATCTAGATAAGTTTCTTGGGGGGTCTAGTTTCCAATATGGGGTCACTTGTGGGGGTTTCTACTGTTTAGGTACATTAGGGGCTCTGCAAACGCAATGTGACGCCTGCAGACCATTCCATCTAAGTCTGCATTCCAAATGGCGCTCCTTCCCTTCCGAGCCCTCCCATGTGCACAAACGGTGGTTCCCCCCCACATATGGGGTATCAGCGCACTCAGGACAAATTGGACAACAACTTTTGGCGTCCAATTTCTCCTGAACCTTCGGGAAAATACAAAACTGGGGGCTAAAAAAAAAATTTTGTGGGAAAAAATTTTTGTTTGATTTTTACGGCTCTGCATTATAAACTTCTGTGAAGCACTTGGAGGGTCAAAATGCTCACCACACCTCTAGATAAGTTCCTTAGGGAGTCTACTTTCCAAAATGGTGTCACTTGTGGGGGGTTTCAATGTTTAGGTACATCAGTGGCTCTCCAAATGCAACATAGCGTCCCATCTCAATTCCTGTCAATTTTGCATTGAAAAGTCAAACGGCGCTCCTTCCCTTCCGAGCTCTACCATGCGCCCAAACAGTGGTTTACCCCCACATATGGTGTATCAACGTACTCAGGACCAATTGTACAACTTTTGGGGTCCAATTTCTTCTCTTACCCTTGGGAAAATAAAAATTGGGGGCGAAAAGATAATTTTTGTGAAAAAAAAAGATTTTTTATTTTTACGGTTCTGCATTATAAACTTCTGTGAAGCACTTGGTGTGTCAAAGTGCTCACCACCCCTCTAGATAAGTTCCTTAGGGGGTCTACTTTCCAAAATGGTGTCACTTGTGGGGGATTTCAATGTTTAGGCACATCAGTGGCTCTCCAAACGCAACATGGCGTCCCATCTCAATTCCTGTCAATTTTGCATTGAAAAGTCAAATGGAGCTCCTTTGCTTCCGAGCTCTGTCATGCGCCCAAACAGGGGTTTACCCCCACATATGGGGTATCGGCGTACTCAGGACAAATTTTACAACAACTTTTGGGGTCCATTTTCTCCTGTTACCCTTGTTAAAATAAAACAAATTGGAGCTGAAGTAAATTTTTTGTGAAAAAAGTTAAATGTTCATTTTTATTTAAACATTCCAAAAATTCTTGTGAAACACCTGAAGGGTTAATAAACTTCTTGAATGTAGTTTTGAGCACCTTGAGAGGTGCAGTTTTTAGAATGGTGTCACACTTGGGTATTTTCTATCATATAGACCCCTCAAAATGACTTCAAATGAGATGTGGTCCCTAAAAAAAATGGTGTTGTAAAAATGAGAAATTGCTGGTCAACTTTTAACTTTTATACTTCCCTAACAAAAAAAATGTTTGGTTCCAAAATTGTGCTGATGTAAAGTAGACATGTGGGAAATGTTACTTATTAAGTATTTTGTGTGACATATCTCTGTGATTTAATTGCATAAAAATTCAAAGTTGGAAAATTGCAAAATTTTCAAAGCTTTCACCAAATTTCCATTTTTTTCACAAATAAACGCAGGTAGTATCAAATAAGTTTTACCACTATCATGAAGTACGATATGTCACGAGAAAACAATGTCAGAATCACTGGGATCCGTTGAATCGTTCCAGAGTTATAACCTCATAAAGGGACAGTGGTCAGAATTGTAAAAATTGGCCTGGTCATTAAGGTGCAAACCACCCTTGGGGGTAAAAGGGGTTAAGTATAAATTCGCCACAAATCAAATTTTTGGGGAGAATTCAGGGGAGTTAACAAATTTGAATATTAAACAGTTTGATTATCTCTTGTCATTAATGGATGTCTGAAAGGAATGTTCTTCCACACTGAATGCTCTTGGGCATGCAAATCATCAAGCGCCCTTGCTGGAAGAGATACATACAGATGTGGTGAAAAGTATTGACACCTCTGCAATTCTGTCAGATAATACTCACTTTCTTCCTGAAAATGATTGCAAACACAAATTCTGTTATCATTATTTTCATTTAATTTGTCTTAAATGAAAAAACACAAAAAGAATTGTCCTAAAGCCAAATTGGATTTAATTCCACACCAAACATAAAAAAGGGGGTGGACAAAAGTATTGGCACTGTTCGAAAAATCATGTGATGCTTCTCTAATTTGTGTAATTGACAGCACCTGTAACTTACCTGTGGCACCTAACAGGTGTTGGCAATAAATAAATCACACTTGCAGCCAGTTGACATGGATTAAAGTTGACTCAACCTCTGTCCTGTGTCCTTGTGTGTACCACATTGAGCATGGAGAAAAGAAAGAAGACCAAAGAACTGTCTGAGGACTTGAGAAACCAAATTGTGAGGAAGCATGAGCAATCTCAAGGCTACAAGTCCATCTCCAAAGACCTGAATGTTCCTGTGTCTACCGTGCACAGTGTCATCAAGAAGTTTAAAGCCCATGGCACTGTGGCTAACCTCCCTAGATGTGACCGGAAAAGAAAAATTGACAAGAGATTTAAATGCAAGATTGTGCGGATGTTGGATAAAGAACCTCGACTAACATCCAAACAAGTTTAAGCTGCCCTGCAGTCCGAAGGTACAACAGTGTCAACCCGTACTATCCGTCAGCGTCTGAATGAAAAGGGACTGTGTGGTAGGAAACCCAGGAAGACCCCACTTCATACCCCAAGACATAAAAAAGCCAGGCTGGAGTTTGCCAAAACTTACCTGAAAAAACCTAAAACGTTTTAGAAGAATGTTCTCTGTTCAGATGTGACAAAAGTAGAGCTTTTTGGGCAAAGGCATCAACATAGAGTTTACAGGAGAAAAAAAGAGGCATTCAAAGAAAAGAACACGGTCCCTACAGTCAAACATGGCGGAGGTTCCCTGATGTTTTGGGGTTGCTTTGCTGCCTCTGGCACTGGACTGCTTGACCATGTGCATGGCATTATGAAGTCTGAAGACTACCAACAAATTTTGCAGCATAATGTAGGGCCCAGTGTGAGAAAGCTGGGTCTCCCTCAGAGGTCATGGGTCTTCCAGCAGGACAATGACCCAAAACACACTTCAAAAAGCACTAGAAAATGGTTTGAGAGAAAGCACTGGAGACTTCTAAGGTGGCTAGCAATGAGTCCAGACCTGAATCCCATAGAACACATGTGGAGAGATCTAAAAATGGCAGTTTGGAGAAGGCACCCTTCAAATATCAGTGACCTGGAGCAGTTTACCAAAGAAGAATGGTCTAAAATTCCAGCAGAGCATTGCAAGAAACTCATTGATGGTTACCAGAAGCGGTTGGTCGCAGTTATTTTGGCTAAAGGTTGTGCAACCAAGTATTAGGCTGAGGGTGCCAATACATTTGTCTGGCCCATTTTTGGAGTTTTGTGTGAAATGATCAATGTTTTGCTTTTTGCTTCATTCTCTTTTGTGTTTTTTCACTTAAAGACAAATTAAATGAAGATAATAATACCAAAGAATTTGTGATTGCAATCATTTTCAGGAAGAAACTGAGTATTATCTGACAGAATTGCAGGCGTGTCAATACTTTTGGCCACAACTGTAAAATCACTGATCTGATTTTAGACCTCATCCCGGCCTTGTCCTTCTCCATCACTGTGATATCCCTATAAAAATTACAGACCTTCAATATTAAGACATTTTGTCGCGACTGCAATAGAATGTATCCCCCTATTATGGAAAAAAAATAGTGCCTCGACTATCCCCCTCTCGTTTACTAAAATAAATGAAGTGATGTTAATTGAAGAGCTCACTTCTATGATCAATATCTCTTAAGATCATTTTTAGAAAACCTAATATTATTCACGGGAATTTGGATCTTCGGCTGACTATCTGGATCTTATCGAGGAAGTCTGAATTCGGCCCCACCTGTGAACACCTTTTCCTGTTGCCTTCCTTCCCTTCCCCTTCCGTCTTCTTTTGCTTTCTCTCCTTTCCCCTTTTTTCTATGTTCTTTTTTCTTTTTTGTCTACTCTTTTGACTGGATTACTGCACTCAGTCTGGGTGACTTTGGTTATGTATTTTCTCAGCCTGCTCCTTAATTTTCATTTTGTATTATTGTTCTTTCAGGATTTGAGTAGCAAGTTGATAATTTCTATTATTTCTCTTCTCCTAGTGATTGCTTCTATTTCACGGCACGGGTAGTGCCTTCTCTTCTCCTTATAAATTTAATAAAAAGTTTGAAATTTAAAAAGAGATCTGTTGCTGATGTAACATCCCAGGTAACCGGTTGTTACAGTGATGTTGCCTTTCTTTCGGAGATGGTAATATCATGCTTGGAGGCAAGGGGAGTTTCCTTTACCAGCTAAGGCACCCACACACAACACATTGCGAATCCAGGCCAGATAGCGGAGCTCTGAACCCGGATCCAGGGGAGCTTCCCTCAGATAGATGTATCCTGGTCTGAGGAGGAGTTAAACAGTTGGTCCAGAGAGACCAAAGAAGGCAGTTAGTGAGAGACACTGAGGAGTGAAGAGCAGACGGCGGAGCCGTGCAGCCAGGTTTTGAGCTGCAGCTCTGGGAGATGAGGAGAACCCGAGGGGTTGAAAGTGGTGGAGCCAAAGAGGGAAGGAGCACAGTGGAGAAAGCAAGGGGCTCAGAGGTAAACTGTGTTCAGGCACCCTCAGAGCCGAAGCGCAGAAACCGGGCACCGGGAGCCCGAGGTTTTGTTGTACTCTAGGACACATAACAGAACCGGAGGGCATTAGACTGTATGCTACTTGTCCACACCAAGTCTGAGGTGAAGCAATATCTTAAGAGTCCGGGTCATGATAGAGACCCTGTAAAATGGCTCACACTGCCCACTGTGCAGGCACTTGTCCCAGGACAGGAGTGGAAAGGAGTATCTTGCCAGTAAGCTTCAGGCAGCAGGGACTTCGCACATCAGCGCAAGTAAGAAAGGCTTACAGACCTCACCAGGAAAAGGGGATTTGCCTATTGCCTCCAAGCCGGCCAGACCACAGCTACACCTGTACCTGGTACCCTGGACTGTGGACTGCTACTGCAAGTAAACCAGGTAAAGGCTTTACAACTTTGCATCCTCCACTTATTCATCAGCATACACCATTCTTGCCCATACACCTTGGGAGCCCTGGGGACCCCGCTTCACCTGTGGGAAGCGTCACCATCTTGCTGCAATAACATCACCCCAGAGGACCCCTTTAAGCAGTATCGGTCACTTCTGACCGAGAACTACAGGTGGCGTCACGAATAGACTTTATTACCAAATTCCCTTTAAAGACTTTTTCTCCTCTTTTAAGTAAGCGCCCAGGGCCACGGACCGGGTCACAGCCACCGTGACATCCCCTTTAAGAACGACCGGACCTGGTACCGAGTATCCCCATTGCCCTGGTGGGCGACTCACTGACAGCTCACTTTGCAATTGTCAACCAATGACGTTCCAGATATGCTCTTTGGGAGCCAAGTCTGGAGACACTAAAGGGCATGATAGCACGTTTATGTAATGCAGGCTACGCACAGTAGAGCGAGCAACATGTTACTGGGCATTGTTGTGTTGAAAAATGGCTGTAACACTGGTTCTATGACCAAATCAATGTAATGTTAAGCTGTTAGAGTACCTGTAATGAAGTCTTGAGGGGTCTGGCTACCCTACGTTAAGCCACCCCATACCATAATCTCAAGATCTGGACTGGTGTGACATTCCCTCATGAAAGTCTTTTCATGGCATTGTCCATTTGATCTCAAGATAGCGATTGGAGCTGGTAATGGAACAATGGAGATGTATCCAGTCCTTCGATGACTCCTGCTTTAACTTGGACATAGGCTGAGCTAAATCTAGAATATAGCTCTGGCATTTGTAAGCACACAGGCCTATGCTGCCCTTTTCCTTATCAAGATGGTGGCTGGAGGAAACAATAATGTCCCTCTGGACAGTAATAATGCCTATCATAATTCTTTCACATTGGTATGATGGACACCAAATCCTGCTCCACATATTATGATAGCCACTACAGTCGCCCATACACAGCATAATGGCCACCACAAGCTTATTTATAAAATAACAGCAAAAACAACTTATACTCACTTAATTCTTGTTCCCCATTCACCACAGCTTCTGTCTGCTCAACAAACTTGTATATCCTGAAGATGCTGATACTGTTAAAAGTGTTTCAGAACAATCTTGGCACTGTCTTGGATGCAATGATACCTGGAGATGGCTTTGGAGACCACGTGGACACCACCATAAAGAAGCGTTCATGAGAAAACCTAACCAGATTATGTTGTGGGGGGGCATAATTCATGGTAGCCGGATCCCTTTAGTCTTCATTCCAGGTACACTAATTGCTCAGTGTTACATTGATTTGGTGGAACGAGTGATACATCCATTTCTCCAAAGGGTCACAAGAGCCATTTTTCAACACAACAATATCAGCCTTCATGTTGCTTGGACTACTGTGTCATTGGAATACCACACAAACAAGCACCAAAGAATGCAGTCCAAAAAGTCCGATTATGCAAATATAGAAAAAACTTTATTGATAAAAAGACACAGGTACACAATATGGCAGGCTAAAACAATCCCCCACACAAGCCCACACATACACATCTAATCAAAAGGGACCGGACTGAGGTGCATTGGTATTTCCATGGACAAAGTCCATATGAAAAATGAATTTGCTAACAGCATATAGAAACATCATCAGTGTCTATGACCCTACAGATGTAAAAAAGATGTATAATATACATACCACAGTGGTAGGTCACAATGCACGTGCCCATCAGTCCCGCCCTCCCCAACGCGCGTTTCGGCAATCAGCCTTCCTCAGGAATCAGGAAGGCTGATTGCCGAAACGCGCGTTGGGGAGGGCGGGACTGCTGGGCACGTGCATTGTGACCTACCACTGTGGTATGTATATTATATATCTTTTTTACATCTGTAGGGTCATAGGCACTGATGATGTTTCTATATGCTGTTAGCAAATTCATTTTTCATATGGACTTTGTCCATGGAAATACCAATGCACCTCAGTCCGGTCCCTTTTGATTAGATGTGTATGTGTGGGCTTGTGTGGGGGATTGTTTTAGCCTGCCATATTGTGTACCTGTGTCTTTTTATCAATAAAGTTTTTTCTATATTTGCATAATCGGTCTTTTTGGACTGCATTCTTTGGTGCTTGTTTGTGTGATATATCTACATGCAGTTGTCCATTTATGGTCTAGGTCCATCTTGGTGGTTATGATAGATTTGATTTAATGGGATTATTACCAAGATGGGTCATGTATTCTACTGAATTGTGTGTCATTGGAATGCAATTTCAAAGGTAGTTGCCAGCTGCAGATCTTGAGGATTTGCATGCCTAAGTGCATTTAGCATAGCTGAGCGTTCCTCAGACAACCATTAATAATCTCAATTATTGCTTGCCAAGGCATGTAAGTGTGTGTATTTCTGCACTCATACTTGATACTTGAAGTTAATTTGTCTGCAGGTTTTTGCTATTTAATCCGACCCTGAATTCAGTGACCTGTCACTTACTAGACTGCTTGATGTAGTTTCTATAAAATCTGTGTTTTATCAGAGGGTGATTATCACTAGAGGATTTTTAATGCATCACATATCACAATTACACTAAACAGACAAGTGCGGTGCCCCAGGGTCCTGGTCATCGCAGTGGTATTGCTTTCCTCTCGGGGAGAATGATGCTACGTTTGGAGGCAATGAAGGATAATGGCATCCAGGTACCACAAACATGCAACACAGTCTACACATGGGAAAGAAAAAGGATCTCTCTGCTGCTGAAAAGCATCAAATAGTGCAATGCCTTGGTCAAGGGATGAAAACATTAGATATTTCCCAAAAACTTAAGCGTGATCATCATACTGTTAAGAGATTTGTGGCTGAATCTGAGCACAAAGGTGTTTCTGCCAGGCAAGTTCATCGGATTAAGAGAGCAGCTGCTAAAAAGCCATTACAAACCAGCAAACAGATATTTGAAGCTGCTGGTGCCTCTGAAGTCCCTCGAACTTCAAGGTGTAGGATCCTTCAAAGGCTTGCTTTGGTTCATAAACCTACTATTCGGCCACCCCTAAACAGTGTTCACAAGCTGAAATGGTTTCAGTGGGCCCAGACATACATGAAGACTAATTTTCAAACAGTCTTGTTTACTGATGAGTGTCGAGCAACCCTGGATGGTCCAGATGGATGGTTGGTGGATGGCCACCATGTCCCAACAACAAGGCTGTGACATAAGCAAGGAGGTGGAGGAGTCATGTTTTGGGCCGGAATCATGGGGAAACAGCTGGTAGGGCCCTTTAAGGTTCCTGAAGGTGTGAAAATGACCTCTGCAAAGTATATAAAGTTTCTGACAACTTTCTTCCATGATATAAAAAGCATCAACGTGCCATCAGGAGCAAAATCATCTTCATGCATGACAATGCACCATCTCATGCTGCAAAGAATACCTTTGAGTCATTGGCTGCTATGGGCATAAAAAGGAGCTAAACTCATGGTGTCGCCACCATCTTCCCCTGACCTCAACCCTATAGAGAACCTTTGGAGTATCATCAAGCAAAAGATTTATGGGGGTGGGAGGCAGTTGACATCAAAACAGCAGCTCTGGGAGTCTATTCTGACTTCATGCAAAGAAATACAAGCAGAAACTCTCTAAAAACTCACCAGTTCAATGGATGCAAAAATTGTGAAGGTGATATCAAAGAAGGGGTCCTATGTTAACATGTAACTTGGCCTGTTAGGTGGTTTTGGAATTAAATAGCTTTTTTGTTCAGTGAATGTGACCTCCTAATGCTGCAAATTCCACAAATGAGCATTTTCAGTTCTTTAAAACATATCAAATGTTTAGAAATTCTACTGAGCCTAATAATTTGGAAGAGTGCATTTTGAGTTTTTATTCATATTGGAGATTATACTATTATCATTGAGAGGTTTCTTCAATAAAATTTGATGTATACTCTAACAGGTGATGACTTTTATTAGACTGACTGTCATTTGCACCAACCATTTAGGAAAATCCGAGAAAAATATCATTTGCACAATAATTTGGAACATGGGGTAGTTAATTCTTCATCCTTTTTCTGCTAAAGTTCACTGAACCCTACCAGGGTTTCCATTTAAAGGGGTCCTCAGTTCCAGGAGGATCCTATGGTTTTGCACTGTTTCCATGAGTTGCTCTAAAGAACATTGGAATCATGGACGGTGAATGATTCACAAACTTTGCTGTATATAGTTTGCACCTTCTTAAAGGTGCTTCCTACTGGTTTTACAAAAGGAGATTTTTGAAGAGACTGTTTTAGAGTTAATAATTGACTTGAGTGTTACTTGCATTACCTCATTGAATTGTTTGAACCCTTAAAGGGAATGTTGAATTATTGCACTTTGCCAGATTAGACTTAAATATAGATAGAATTGTGTTTTACATAGCCGATAGTATGTAGCTGATATTATAGAGCACTTTTGAATAAATTGAAAGAAAATGCAGTGAGCCCGTGGGGGTTGATAGACTGTTCTGCACCTGAATAAGGAAAATGATTGTTTTGCACTTGAAGTTCTAAGATAGTATACCTGTGAGGGTCATTTCATTTCATAGTTAGTTAATGTACTATTTTGTTAAATTGTTCTATTTCTAAAAGTAGGCCTACTATGTAAATATGTTTTGTTATGCTACGTTCAAGAGTCCTCATCTCCCATAAAGGGAAACATCAGTTCATATTAACTTGTTTTATAGCATTTCAAAAATTTGTATGTCCTTTGCTAACCTGTAACTGTTGTTTTCTTTTCCCAGTCCGGGACTACTGGATTTAACGGGGGCGGGGCGGCGAGTGTGGCGCCCCAGGGTCCTGGTCATCGCAGTGATATTGCTTTCCTCTCGGGGAGAGTGATGCTACGTTTGGAGGCAATGAAGGATAACTGCATCCAAGTACCACAAACATGCAACACAGTTTACACTCTAGGCCACCAGGGGGAGCTTCTGCTCCTATTTATTAGGTCACTCCCCATATATATAACTGGTAGTCTGTAGGGAAAGTTAGAACGTTCCAGACAGTAGTCTGAGGTGGACAGAGGGTCCAAAGGAGCTGTGCATGCCCTCAGAGCTGCAGCTCCCAGAAAGAGACATTGAAGGCAGAATTGTATTGCAGCGAGTGTGTAAGGAGAGGATACCAGAAGGGGACCAGCCCTACACAGCCTGCCTCCTTCTGAGGCGCAGAATCCCGGTAGCCGGAACACCGAGGGAGTAAGGACCTTTATGTTTTACTTCAGAGACCAAAGGATATAGTACACCGCACACTCTTTTGTTGTATGCAAAGTAGTGGAGAATTTATTAACAAATGGAACTGTGTTACATGAAAAAGCGACCAGAGGTAATTATAATGACGTTTCGGCCCTACCAGGGCCTTAATCATACAATCGCTATAGAAAGAAAATAAAAGAAAAGAAACAAAAATAAACATACAGTATATACAATGAATCATATGACTCAGCAAAACATAGAAGTTCCCAACCTGGAAAAAATTAGAACAAAGGAATGGATAAGATAAAACGGGGAAGGATCATAGTAACAGTGACTTAGCAAGATACATATGCAGTATGACACCATGTAAGATCCCAGACGGGGATATAATCAGAAGCGAGGCTGCAGGGTAAGGCTAAGATATTAGAAGCCAGTTCACATGACAATCAATATGAAGATTAAATGTACAATGGCATTACCTTAGATGTGCACAGAGAAGAGGAGAGGAGAAGGTCCTTGTAGAAAAAGGCATACACTGCAGTAAAGATATTACAGGCACGTAAGATTAATGAAGTACATAGAAGGTAGAGTTTTAGTAATGGTATGAAATGTACCTGGGATGCCTAGCAATTGTGCGTGTAGTAACGCAAAGGAAGCCCTGAGGTGGGTACTGTGAAGATAAGAGACATAGCCATGTAAGGGGCAATAGGTATGATAATATAGCGGTGCCTTTGGTAAACACCGAGGCTAGTGGGGGAGTGTAAGATACCTGCTAAATGGAGAGGCTATGCGGCGCTCCCGCGCCCTGCTGCTGTTGTGTAGTGGTGCCGGCGCTGTAATGTTTTAAGAGCGCTAGACCGGAAGTGGACCCTGCCGCACCGGAAGTGATGCGGGCGGTCCGGGAGCGCAACTGCGCATGCGCGGCCGGTCATTCAATGCGTGCCTGGTAGCTTAGCAACCCAGGCACCGTGTCTGTCAGTAGCTAGTCTATGCGGGCTGTTAGTAGAGGCGGCGTTAGATGCTGTATACACTATGGAGCTGCTGTGATGGTCAGTACAGGGAGCAACATAGGAACCAGAAACTCTGGTAAAAACCGGACCGTATTGAAAAAGTAGAGAACGGCCCAAGGTGGTATAATAAAAATAAATAATAAATGACAGAGTATGCCTAAGACTATAGGCAGGTAGATGTGTCTGTGTGGGCAGCGGGACGTAGGGGCGTATGGTACTGGGGGGATGCCAAAGCTACCAAAAGTGGTGAGCTGGGCCATACGAATATACGGTGATGAATATTAGAACGTGCTAGATGGTATGAAGATGGGCATGGGTTAAATGCTATATTAACCGTAGAGCTGCCGAGATGGTACAAAAAACAACATGGATATCAGGGACTGTGGAAAACATTGGTCGGCCCTAAAAAAGTAAAGGTGGTACGCAAAAAAAATAATAAAAGACAGAGTATGTCTATGGCTATTGGCAGAAAGATGTCTGTGTGGGTCGCGGAATGTAGAGGCGTATGGAGCTGAGGAGACGCCGAAGCTGCAAACAGTAGTGGACGGGGCCATATGTATATATGGTAATGAATAAAAAACGTGCCGGATGGTAAAAAGATTAAAGCTGGGCATAGGTTATAGATATGGCATCAATGGTACTAGTGGAGAGAAAAAAGGAGGATCTAGGGAGGTACTAACGCTATAGATAATGTGTATGGTGTAGAGCTAAAGTCGGTAGTATTTACTTAAGGAACTCACCGGGTGCCTCAATGGATCTGTAAGGGAAAAGGGACATGTTAGTGAATGCCAGTATTTAGATCAGCCAATCTATTTCCCTATTCAAGCCCCTAGGTGCCAGGGTGTCTAGTGTGTATATCCAATAGGTTTCCCTGGATTTCAGTAGTTTGATGTGATTGCCGCCTCGTCTGGGACGGGGTACATGTTCTAGGACCTGGAATTTAAGTTGGGCCACTGTGTGTCTAGCTTTCATAAAATGATCCGGTAAGGGAAGCCAGATTTTGTTACACCTGATGGTAGATTTGTGGCTTGCAATTCTATCTCGTATGTGTTGCGTGGTTTCGCCTACATAAAGTAGTCCGCATGGGCACTTGATGACGTAGACTACAAAATTTGTGTCACACGTAAAAAAGCCACGGATAGGGTAAGATTTACCAGTCCTTGGGTGTGTCACATTGTCCGATTTTATCACGTTAGAACAGGCGGCACAGTTCAAGCATGGGAAGGTCCCATTGCGGTGTGAGCTTAAGAATTGTTGTGTGGGTATACGATGTGTGCTACCCATATCCGCCCTGACAATTTGGTCACGGATGTTGGGAGGTCTCCTTGTGCTCATAAGTGCGGGTACCCTGAAGGATGGGATTTCCGGATGAGCTCTACCCAGGAGGGGCCAGTGTTTTTTTATTACTGAATAAACTTTGGTCATGAACGGATGATGAGTGTGTACAAATGGTATCCTCTCCTGGGGTTGACGTGGTGTGGGATCCGTTGGTGGATTAGAAGCTCTATTAAGCTCTTGTGTTAAGAGGGTCGAGGGATAGCTCCTGTCGCTGAACTTCTGTGCCATGGTTGTGAGTCGGGATTGTCGCGTCTCAGGGTCCGTGACAATGCGGGAAACTCTTTTGAATTGGGACCTAGGTAGGCTGTTTTTGGTAGTGATAGGATGGCAGCTGGAGTAAAGTAACAAACTATTGCAATCCGTGGGTTTTGTGTAGAGGTCCGTTTTTAGGAATCCATTGGTATCTTTTAGCACCAGGGTGTCTAAAAAGGCTATTTGTGCTTCATGGGTATGGATGGTAAACTTAAGCTCTTGGAAAGTAGAGTTAAGAGTAGAATAGAATGTTTCAAGGGTACTAAATGTCCCTGTCCAAATCAGGAAAATATCATCTATGTACCTGCAATAATCTAGGACATGTTGAGAAAAGAGCTCGTGGGAATAGACGTAATGTGTTTCGAAGTGATCCATGTATGCATTGGCGTAAGCCGGGGCCACATTCGAGCCCATGGCGGTCCCGCATACTTGGGCATAGTAGGTGTCCTCATAAAGGAAGTAGTTTTCAAATAGAACCATATGTAGGAGTTCAAGACAGAAGGATATGGCATTCCGAGACATGTCAGTTTGTTCAAGGAGTTCCCTGGTAGCACGTATGCCCTTCTCATGGGTTATGGAGGTATATAAACTATTAACATCCATGGTGACAAGGATACTCTGGGAGGGTACCTGGTGTATCTGTTTGATTTTCTCCAGAAATTGATTGGTGTCCAGTATAAAGGACCTGGTATTTTTTGTCAGCGGTGTGAGAATTTTTTCGAGAAAGATTGAAAGTGGTGATAGAACTGAATCTGTGGAAGCCACGATTGGTCTTCCTGGGGGGTTTTGGAGGGATTTGTGAATTTTCGGTAGGACGTAGAAAACTGGGATGATGGGGTGGGGGTTCTGTAGGAAAGTGGCTGTTTTACTATCGATAGTACCATTGTCAAGGTATATTTGAATAAGTTCCCTGATTCTTCTGGTGATGGCTGTGGTGGGGTCTCTCGGTATGGCTTTGTAAGTATTAGTGTCCGCTAGTTGTCTTAGTATCTCACCCCGGTATTGTGACCGGTCCATGACGACTATGGCACCCCCCTTGTCAGCCGGTTTTATGGTGATGGTGTTGTTAGACCGTATGGAGGAGAGTGCCTGTTTCTCTTCTAGTGTCATGTTGGTGTGTGTGGGAAAGAAACCTAATCTTTGTTCATGTGATAGGGATTTAATATCACGGTCCACTAGAGAGATAAATGTTTCGATAGCATGGTGAGAATGCGGAGGGGAGAAGGTGCTGGTATTACGGAGTCCCAGAGAAGAGATAGAAAGTGCCGGGATGATTTCGGTGGATCCGGAAGGTCTCCCAACTGGGACTGACGTTGGCAAGTTGCCAAAATGAGTCTTAAGTCTGATAGATCTGTAGAATCGATGCAAGTCTTTCTCAAGTTGGAATGAATCCCAGTGAGGTGTTGGACAGAATGACAATCCTTTCTGTAAGACGGTCAGTTCCGCTGGTGACAGGGAGTAGCTGGAGATGTTAACCACTTGATTGGTTGGCTTACCTGGCTTCGGGTCACCATCCTTTCGCCGCGATCTTCGGGTTGGTCTGTTTGATGTCGTCCCAACATCCCAACGACATCAAACAGACCAACCCGAAGATCGCGGCGAAAGGATGGTGACCCGAAGCCAGGTAAGCCAACCAATCAAGTGGTTAACATCTCCAGCTACTCCCTGTCACCAGCGGAACTGACCGTCTTACAGAAAGGATTGTCATTCTGTCCAACACCTCACTGGGATTCATTCCAACTTGAGAAAGACTTGCATCGATTCTACAGATCTATCAGACTTAAGACTCATTTTGGCAACTTGCCAACGTCAGTCCCAGTTGGGAGACCTTCCGGATCCACCGAAATCATCCCGGCACTTTCTATCTCTTCTCTGGGACTCCGTAATACCAGCACCTTCTCCCCTCCGCATTCTCACCATGCTATCGAAACATTTATCTCTCTAGTGGACCGTGATATTAAATCCCTATCACATGAACAAAGATTAGGTTTCTTTCCCACACACACCAACATGACACTAGAAGAGAAACAGGCACTCTCCTCCATACGGTCTAACAACACCATCACCATAAAACCGGCTGACAAGGGGGGTGCCATAGTCGTCATGGACCGGTCACAATACCGGGGTGAGATACTAAGACAACTAGCGGACACTAATACTTACAAAGCCATACCGAGAGACCCCACCACAGCCATCACCAGAAGAATCAGGGAACTTATTCAAATATACCTTGACAATGGTACTATCGATAGTAAAACAGCCACTTTCCTACAGAACCCCCACCCCATCATCCCAGTTTTCTACGTCCTACCGAAAATTCACAAATCCCTCCAAAACCCCCCAGGAAGACCAATCGTGGCTTCCACAGATTCAGTTCTATCACCACTTTCAATCTTTCTCGAAAAAATTCTCAGACCGCTGACAAAAAATACCAGGTCCTTTATACTGGACACCAATCAATTTCTGGAGAAAATCAAACAGATACACCAGGTACCCTCCCAGAGTATCCTTGTCACCATGGATGTTAATAGTTTATATACCTCCATAACCCATGAGAAGGGCATACGTGCTACCAGGGAACTCCTTGAACAAACTGACATGTCTCGGAATGCCATATCCTTCTGTCTTGAACTCCTACATATGGTTCTATTTGAAAACTACTTCCTTTATGAGGACACCTACTATGCCCAAGTATGCGGGACCGCCATGGGCTCGAATGTGGCCCCGGCTTACGCCAATGCATACATGGATCACTTCGAAACACATTACGTCTATTCCCACGAGCTCTTTTCTCAACATGTCCTAGATTATTGCAGGTACATAGATGATATTTTCCTGATTTGGACAGGGACATTTAGTACCCTTGAAACATTCTATTCTACTCTTAACTCTACTTTCCAAGAGCTTAAGTTTACCATCCATACCCATGAAGCACAAATAGCCTTTTTAGACACCCTGGTGCTAAAAGATACCAATGGATTCCTAAAAACGGACCTCTACACAAAACCCACGGATTGCAATAGTTTGTTACTTTACTCCAGCTGCCATCCTATCACTACCAAAAACAGCCTACCTAGGTCCCAATTCAAAAGAGTTTCCCGCATTGTCACGGACCCTGAGACGCGACAATCCCGACTCACAACCATGGCACAGAAGTTCAGCGACAGGAGCTATCCCTCGACCCTCTTAACACAAGAGCTTAATAGAGCTTCTAATCCACCAACGGATCCCACACCACGTCAACCCCAGGAGAGGATACCATTTGTACACACTCATCATCCGTTCATGACCAAAGTTTATTCAGTAATAAAAAAACACTGGCCCCTCCTGGGTAGAGCTCATCCGGAAATCCCATCCTTCAGGGTACCCGCACTTATGAGCACAAGGAGACCTCCCAACATCCGTGACCAAATTGTCAGGGCGGATATGGGTAGCACACATCGTATACCCACACAACAATTCTTAAGCTCACGCCGCAATGGGACCTTCCCATGCTTGAACTGTGCCGCCTGTTCTAACGTGATAAAATCGGACAATGTGACACACCCAAGGACTGGTAAATCTTACCCTATCCGTGGCTTTTTTACGTGTGACACAAATTTTGTAGTCTACGTCATCAAGTGCCCATGCGGACTACTTTATGTAGGCGAAACCACGCAACACATACGAGATAGAATTGCAAGCCACAAATCTACCATCAGGTGTAACAAAATCTGGCTTCCCTTACCGGATCATTTTATGAAAGCTAGACACACAGTGGCCCAACTTAAATTCCAGGTCCTAGAACATGTACCCCGTCCCAGACGAGGCGGCAATCACATCAAACTACTGAAATCCAGGGAAACCTATTGGATATACACACTAGACACCCTGGCACCTAGGGGCTTGAATAGGGAAATAGATTGGCTGATCTAAATACTGGCATTCACTAACATGTCCCTTTTCCCTTACAGATCCATTGAGGCACCCGGTGAGTTCCTTAAGTAAATACTACCGACTTTAGCTCTACACCATACACATTATCTATAGCGTTAGTACCTCCCTAGATCCTCCTTTTTTCTCTCCACTAGTACCATTGATGCCATATCTATAACCTATGCCCAGCTTTAATCTTTTTACCATCCGGCACGTTTTTTATTCATTACCATATATACATATGGCCCCGTCCACTACTGTTTGCAGCTTCGGCGTCTCCTCAGCTCCATACGCCTCTACATTCCGCGACCCACACAGACATCTTTCTGCCAATAGCCATAGACATACTCTGTCTTTTATTATTTTTTTTTTGCGTACCACCTTTACTTTTTTAGGGCCGACCGATGTTTTCCACAGTCCCTGATATCCATGTTGTTTTTTGTACCATCTCGGCAGCTCTACGGTTAATATAGCATTTAACCCATGCCCATCTTCATACCATCTAGCACGTTCTAATATTCATCACCGTATATTCGTATGGCCCAGCTCACCACTTTTGGTAGCTTTGGCATCCCCCCAGTACCATACGCCCCTACGTCCCGCTGCCCACACAGACACATCTACCTGCCTATAGTCTTAGGCATACTCTGTCATTTATTATTTATTTTTATTATACCACCTTGGGCCGTTCTCTACTTTTTCAATACGGTCCGGTTTTTACCAGAGTTTCTGGTTCCTATGTTGCTCCCTGTACTGACCATCACAGCAGCTCCATAGTGTATACAGCATCTAACGCCGCCTCTACTAACAGCCCGCATAGACTAGCTACTGACAGACACGGTGCCTGGGTTGCTAAGCTACCAGGCACGCATTGAATGACCGGCCGCGCATGCGCAGTTGCGCTCCCGGACCGCCCGCATCACTTCCGGTGCGGCAGGGTCCACTTCCGGTCTAGCGCTCTTAAAACATTACAGCGCCGGCACCACTACACAACAGCAGCAGGGCGCGGGAGCGCCGCTTAGCCTCTCCATTTAGCAGGTATCTTACACTCCCCCACTAGCCTCGGTGTTTACCAAAGGCACCGCTATATTATCATACCTATTGCCCCTTACATGGCTATGTCTCTTATCTTCACAGTACCCACCTCAGGGCTTCCTTTGCGTTACTACACGCACAATTGCTAGGCATCCCAGGTACATTTCATACCATTACTAAAACTCTACCTTCTATGTACTTCATTAATCTTACGTGCCTGTAATATCTTTACTGCAGTGTATGCCTTTTTCTACAAGGACCTTCTCCTCTCCTCTTCTCTGTGCACATCTAAGGTAATGCCATTGTACATTTAATCTTCATATTGATTGTCATGTGAACTGGCTTCTAATATCTTAGCCTTACCCTGCAGCCTCGCTTCTGATTATATCCCCGTCTGGGATCTTACATGGTGTCATACTGCATATGTATCTTGCTAAGTCACTGTTACTATGATCCTTCCCCGTTTTATCTTATCCATTCCTTTGTTCTAATTTTTTCCAGGTTGGGAACTTCTATGTTTTGCTGAGTCATATGATTCATTGTATATACTGTATGTTTATTTTTGTTTCTTTTCTTTTATTTTCTTTCTATAGCGATTGTATGATTAAGGCCCTGGTAGGGCCGAAACGTCATTATAATTACCTCTGGTCGCTTTTTCATGTAACACAGTTCCATTTGTTAATAAATTCTCCACTACTTTGCATACAACAAAAGAGTGTGCGGTGTACTATATCCTTTGTACACGTGGGGCTTACAGAGCCCACTACACCAGCACCTCGCTCCTTATCCTGAGTGCGCGCCAATTTTCTCTACTTACTTCAGAGACCGGCAGGACAGCTAATTTCACGTTACCTGCTGCCCCTACACCCAGGAGGCACGGTGGCACCCCTTAGAGGCTGGGGTACGATACAGTCCCTATAAACCGCCTCAAGCCACCAGCCATATGGGTTTGTCCTATCCTATCCGGCGGAAGAGAAAGATAGAACATCTACAACAGTTGTGAGGACCTTATGAGAAGCTTAGCAGTAAGGTACTACAACACCACGGCGCTAAAGATAGGCTTTTATTTCTACCTGGACAAGGGGACTCTGGACTTGCCTTCAAACCGGCCGGACTCTGCCTGCCCTGTGATCTGGTGCCCTGGACTGTGGATGCTGAAGTCTTCAGTAAAGGTAAAGAGACTGCAACCTTGTGTCCTCGTTCTTCTCTGTGCCTCTCACTATTCACCATCTACACACCAGGAAGCCCTGGTGATATACTTCACCTGTGGGAAGGTATACCATCTAGCTGCCATAACATCACCCCAGCGGACCCCCTTAAAGCAGCTTCGGTCACCCTGACCGAATACCACAGATGGTGTCACGAACACAAACTTTATCCCTTTTAAAGAACTTTCCCTTTTACACGGACGTCCCAGGGCCACGGACCGGGTCGGCCACCGTGACATCCTCCTGTGAACCGCAGGACCCGGAACCGAGTACCCCATGGCCCCATGGAGGCGCTCCACAAGCAAGTGACAAATCTCTGCAATCAAGGAATCAAGGACATTGTCCCTACATTATACTGCTCTCAGATTACATAACAAATACAGTGATGGTGACAGATTTCCTTTAACCACTTGACGCCATGGCCATTTAACGTTTTTTCATTTTTTCCTTCCTTCTTCCAAGAGCCATAACTTTTATATTATCTATCAATATAGCCGTGAGTGCTTGTTTATCACGAGGCGAGTTGTGCTTTTTAATTTCACCATTCATTTTATCATGCAATGCACTGAAAAGTGGGAAAAACTTTCCAAATGCGTTAAACTTGGAAAGAAAGTGCAAACGAACAATTTTTTTTAAAAGTTTTTTATTTGCCATGTTCACTATATGGTAAAACTGACCGGGCAATATGATTTTCCAGGCCAGAGCGATTACGCAGATACCAAACATGTAGTTTTTTTTTATTTAAGTGGTGAAAAAAAAAATCGTAAATTTGGATATAAAAAATAATGTGCTGTTGTCACCATTTCCCGAGACCAGTAGCCTTTTCATATTTCGGAATATGGGACTTGGTGTTAGGTCTCGAGTTCCTGCTTCTGCACAGGGGGAATCTCGAGCCATCTCCGCTGCGGTCTCCCATTCTTATCCAGCCGCAGTGGAGTCTGCTCAGCAGGGACGTCGGTCCCAGCGTCTTGCTCAGTCTCACGCTGTACAGAGAGTTACTGCTGCTTCTTCAGCTTCTGCCATTAAAGTCAGTGCTGGTCAGCAGCGAGCGGACTTCTCTGGGACTAAGTCCTTGTCTGCACACACTGAGCATGCCCAGGGCAAGATCTCCCGTTGGAGATCGAGGGTCATGTGCTCAGGCTCTGCAGCACATTCCATTGGTCCTCTTGGCAGGTCTTGGAAGGGCAAAGTTTCTGTGGCCACTTCCTGTGCTGCAACTATATAAACTGCGCATGACCGCACGGCCATGCGCTAGTGTACAATTGTTAATGTGTGTATGTTGTGAGTGCAAGTCGTCCTTGGATACCCCTACCCTATTGAATGTCTGTTCGCGGAAGGTGTATGGTTGCTATCTAGCGCCCGACTTAGCCTACAGCACGAATCACACATTACAGCGTCCAGTTGCTGTGACCGCCAGTATGGCGCCGTGCACTTCCTCTGTGCTTTCCTTACCCAAGCCTGGGTGGTTAGTGGCGTTCGTCAGTGCGGCACCGCATGCACTCTTGTGCCTTAAAATCGTTATTTAGTTTCCTTACACACCCAGTTGCGGTGTTATGCCAGCAAGGGTCTAATCGGACTTCAATCCTAGTTGGGGTTGAGTTCGCTGACTACTTGCTCGCGCTCTATGTGCGGTACCGCGGTCCTGTGACGCAACAGGATCGCTTCCTTCACGTTGAGTGAAGTTTAACCCATGTGTGTATACTTATGAGTACCGCCATATAGTCCGTCGTTACTGCGAACGCACCATACTCTATCTGTCTTAATATTTGGTGCGTTCCGCTAGCCCTAACATTACACTAGCGCCAGGGTCTGGCTAGTAATGACGGACAAACAGCAATCCTTGCGGTATATCCAGCAGCTGGAGGGCAGGTTGGCGGCTCTTGAGAGCGCAACCTCAGCTGTGGATGTTACCGCGGTTGCTGTACAAGCTGCTAGCGTGTCTGCAGCAACCATGTCCATTGCCACCCCTGCTCCGACATTTTCTCGCCTCCCGCTGCCAGAAAAATTTTCTGGTGATAGCAAGTTTTGTAGGGGATTTGTGAGTCAGTGCTCTATTCACCTCGAGCTCCTGGCTGCACGTTTTCCCACAGAGCGGGCTAAGGTGGGATTTATAGTGTCTCTCTTGTCGGACAGGGCGTTGGAATGGGCTACGCCGCTGTGGGAGCGTGGCAATCATGTGGTGCAGAGTGCTCCGCTGTTTCTGAGCACTCTGAAACAGGTCTTTTTAGGACCTCAAGTCACCCATGATACGGCGCTCCAACTGCTGGCATTAACTCAGGGTGAGTCCTTGGTCAGTCAATTCGCCGTCCAATTCCGCACTTTAGCTTCTGAGCTGGATTGGTCAGATAAAGCTCTTATCCCCATATTTTGGAGGGGCCTGGCTGACCACGTTAAGGACGCTCTGGCCACTAGGGAGATTCCTGCCACACTGGAGGAGTTAATAACTGTCTCCACTCGAATTGACCTCCGTTTTAACGAGCGGAGGTTAGAGCGAGCCCAGTGTAGGCAGAGGTTTCGGCTGGCTCCTACCTTCGCCAATCCTCTGGAATCTCCGGTCCTGGTTCCTGAGTCACATGAGGCCAGGGAAGTGTCACAAGCGGGATCTAAGTCCCGGACCGCTTGTGCACTCAAGGTCTGTCATGTTTGCCAGCAGTCAGGACATCTAGCCACCAGATGTTCTCAGCGATCGAGGAAACGTCAGCGTTTAGTGGTAGTAGGTGGAGGTACACTAAACACGGCGACGTTTGTCTCTAAATTGTCCTTTAAGGGTACAATTACTATAGGCTCATTCTCCCACTCGGTAGAGCTCTGCGTGGATTCTGGGGCGGAGGGCAATTTTATGTCTTCTGCCTTCGCCCAACGTCACGCAATACCCCTGGTTATGCTAGCTCAACCAGTAACGGTACGAGTGGTGAATGGGTCGGCACTGCCCTCACAGATAACACACCAGACCATCCCTTTTACTCTGTCCATGTCGCCATCTCATCAGGAGATTATATCTCTGCTCGTCATTCCTGAGGGAATTGATGAGGTCCTGTTGGGAATACCTTGGCTACGGTACCACTCTCCTCATATCGAGTGGTCCTCTGGCAGAATCCTGGGATGGGGCAAATCTTGTGGGGGTAGGTGTCAGAGGGAGTGCATTCAGGTTGCCACTACAGAGGTACCCGCAGATCTTTCCTCTCTCCCCAAGCAGTATTGGTCTTATGCAGACGTGTTCTCCAAAAAGGCGGCGGAGATCCTTCCGCCCCATCGCCCCTATGACTGTCCTATTGATCTCTTGCCTGGTGCTGAGCCTCCCCATGGTCGAGTCTATCCGCTATCTCTCCCAGAGACGGAGGCAATGTCACAGTACATCCAGGAAAATCTGGCAAGAGGATTCATTAGGAAGTCAGTGTCACCTGCTGGGGCAGGGTTCTTCTTCGTGCAGAAGAAGAATGGAGAATTGCGTCCATGCATAGACTACAGGGGTCTTAACGCCATCACCGTTAAGAACAAGTATCCTTTGCCCTTGATATCTGAGCTCTTCGATAGGCTTCGGGGAGCAAGGGTATTTACTAAATTAGATCTGCGGGGTGCTTACAACCTGATTCGCATCCGTGAGGGGGACGAATGGAAGACGGCTTTTAACACCAGGGATGGGCACTATGAATATCTGGTGATGCCCTTCGGGCTCTGTAATGCCCCAGCCGTTTTCCAAGACTTTGTGAACGATATCTTCCGGGATATGCTTTCCACCTCGGTCGTAGTCTATCTGGATGATATTCTCATCTACTCTCCAGATATTGACTCCCACCGGAGAGATGTTTGCAAAGTCTTCGACCTCCTACGGGCAAACTCCCTCTATGCCAAGTTGGAGAAGTGTATGTTTGAGCAGGAGTCCTTACCTTTCCTAGGCTACATCATCTCTGCCCAGGGATTGGCTATGGATCCTGCCAAACTACAGGCTGTGATGGACTGGCAGGAACCCCATTCTCTTAAAGCGGTGCAGCGCTTTATGGGGTTCATTAGTTATTTTCGCCAGTTCATTCCGCACTTCTCAACTTTGGTAGCTCCCTTGGTTGCCCTCACCAAGAAGGGGGCGAATCCCAAATTGTGGTCTGAGGAGGTCTCCAAGGCCTTTAACTCTATAAAGTCACACTTCGCTAGCGCTCCCATCCTACATCGCCCCGATGTTGATAAGCCATTTATCATGGAGGTGGATGCCTCTTCTGTTGGTGCTGGAGCAGTCCTCTTCCAAAAGGATGCTCAAGGTCGGAAGCATCCTTGCTTCTTTTTCTCCAAGACCTTCTCACCAGCAGAGAGGAATTATTCCATCGGGGACAGGGAGTTGCTAGCCATGAAGTTGGCTTTCTCGGAGTGGAGACATCTCTTGGAGGGTGCACGTTTTCCCTTCCAAGTCTTCACAGACCATAAAAATTTGGTGTACCTGCAGACAGCCCAGCGGTTGAATTCTCGCCAGGCCAGATGGTCCTTATTCTTCTCCCGGTTTTATTTCACCCTCTGTTGTGAGTTCTGTTTTTGGGCTCCCTATGGTGGTTACTGATGGTACTGGGTGACTTGTGTTCTCTGCGGTCTCTGGTGTCCACCTGTTCCATCAGGTTATGGGAGTTTCCTATTTAACCTGGCTTTTTTGTCATTTCCTCGCCGGCTATCAATGTAATCAGCGTGTCTTTTTACCTCTGCTCCCTGCGTCTGTTATCTTCAGGACAAGCTAAGTTTTGTTTTTCCTGTTCCACGTTTTGCTTAATTTTTGTCTTAGTCCAGCTTGCAGATATGTGATTCCTTGCTGCTTGTTGCTCTAGTGGGCTGAAATTACTCCTCATGTTCCATGAGTTGGCACATGAGTTCAAGTAATTTCAGGATGTTTTTTTGAAGGGTTTTTCGCTGACCGCGCAGTTTACTTTTGTATCCTCTGCTATCTAGCTTTAGCGGGCCTCATTTTTGCTGATTCTATTTTCATAACTACGTATGTGCTTTCCTCTCATTTCACCGTTATTACATGTGGGGGGCTGCTATTTCTGTGGGGTGTTTCTCTGGAGGCAAGTGAGGTCTGTGTTTCTTCTAATAGGGGAAGTTAATCCTTCAGCTGGCGCGAGACGTCTAGGAATCATCGTAGGCACGTTCCCCGGCTACTGCTAGTTGTGTGTTTAGGTTCAGGATCGCGGTCAGCTCAGGTTCCATCACCCTAGAGCTTGTTTTGTTTTTGTGCTTGTCCTTTTGTGATCCCCTGCCATTGGGATCATGACAGTATAGCCGGCCAAAAAAAAAAAAAAATTGGTCATCGTTTTGGCTGAAGTAGGAGGAAAAGTAGTCTGAGGAAGTTTTTTTTTTTTTCCCTCCTCAGTGTTTGCTGCCTAGCCTTAATTGCAGCTTGGCTGCTTCTTTCCTCCTCTTAATCCTTGAATGGCTCTGACCTCAGCTGTTTATCATGGACGTCCAGAGTTTGGCTTCCAACCTGAATAATCTTGCTGCTAAGGTTCAAAATATACAATATTTTGTTGTACATACGCCTATGTCTGAACCTAGAATTCCTGTCCCAGAGTTTTTTTCTGGAGATAGATCTAGTTTTCTGAATTTTAGGAACAATTGCAAGTTGTTTCTTTCCTTGAAATCTCGCTCCTCTGGAGACCCTGCTCAGCAGGTCAAGATTGTTATATCTTTCCTGCGGGGTGACCCTCAGAATTGGGCATTTGCATTGGCACCAGGGGATCCTGCGTTGCTCAATGTGGATGCGTTTTTTCTGGCATTGGGTTTGCTCTATGAGGAACCTAACCTAGAGATTCAGGCTGAAAAAGCTTTATTGGCTCTCTCTCAGGGGCAAGATGAAGCAGAAATATATTGTCAGAAATTTTGGAAATGGTCGGTGCTTACTCAGTGGAATGAGTGCGCTCTGGCTGCAAAATTCAGAGATGGCTTTTCTGAGGCCATTAAAGATGTTATGGTGGGGTTCCCGGCGCCTACAGGTCTGAATGAGTCCATGACTATGGCTATTCAGATTGATCGGCGTTTACGGGAGCGCAAACCTGTGCACCATTTGGCGGTGTCTTCTGAACAGGCACCTGAGATAATGCAATGTGATAGAATTCAGTCCAGAAGTGAACGGCAAAATTATAGGCGGAAAAATGGATTGTGTTTTTATTGTGGTGATTCAGCTCATGTTATATCAGCATGCTCTAAACGCACAAAAAAGGTTGATAAGTCTGTTGCCATTGGTACTTTACAGTCTAATTTCATTCTGTCTGTGACGCTGATTTGTTCATTATCATCCATTTCCGTCGATGCCTATGTGGATTCAGGCGCTGCCCTGAGTCTTATGGATTGGTCATTTGCCAATCGCTGTGGGTTTAGTCTGGAACCTCTGGAAGTTCCTATTCCTTAGAAAGGAATTGACTCTACACCTTTGGCTATGAATAAACCTCAGTACTGGACACAAGTGACCATGCGTATGACTCCCGTTCATCAGGAGGTGATTCGCTTCCTGGTACTGTATAATTTACATGATGTCTTAGTGCTTGGTCTGCCATGGTTACAAACTCATAACCCAGTCCTGGACTGGAAAACAATGTCTGTGTTAAGCTGGGGATGTCAGGGGGTTCATGATGATGCATCTCCGATTTCTATCGCTTCATCTACTCCTTCTGAGGTTCCGGTATTTTTGTCTGATTATCGGGAGGTGTTTGAGGAGCCTAAGCTCAGTTCGCTTCCTCCTCACAGGGATTGCGATTGTGCTATAGATTTGATTCCTGGTAGTAAATTCCCTAAAGGTCGTTTGTTCAATCTGTCAGTGCCAGAGCATGCTGCTATGCGGAATTATGTTAAGGAGTCCTTGGAAAAGGGACATATCCGTCCATCTTCGTCCCCTTTGGGAGCAGGTTTTTTTTTGTGGCCAAAAAAGATGGTTCCTTGAGGCCTTGCATAGATTATCGTCTTTTGAATAAGATTACAGTCAAATATCAGTATCCTTTGCCTTTGTTGACTGATTTGTTCGCTCGCATTAAGGGGGCTAAATGGTTCACTAAGATTGATCTTCGGGGTGCGTATAATCTTGTGCGGATAAGGCAGGGTGATGAGTGGAAAACCGCATTTAATACGCCTGAGGGCCATTTCGAGTATTTGGTGATGCCTTTTGGACTTTCTAATGCTCCTTCTGTCTTCCAGTCTTTTATGCACGATATTTTCCGTGAATATCTGGATAAATTTATTATCGTGTATTTGGATGATGTTTTGGTTTTTTCTGATGACTGGGAGTCTCATGTTCAGCAGGTCAGGAAGGTGTTTCAGGTCCTGCGGGCCAATTCTTTGTTTGTGAAAGGTTCTAAATGTCTCTTTGGAGTCCAGAAGATTTCTTTTTTGGGGTATATTTTTTCCCCTTCTACTATTGAGATGGATCCCGTCAAGGTTCAGGCTATTTGTGACTGGACGCAGCCTACATCTCTTAAGAGTCTACAGAAGTTCTTGGGCTTTGCTAATTTTTATCGTCGCTTCATAACTAATTTTTCTAGTGTTGTTAAGCCTTTGACGGATTTGACTAAAAAGGGTGCTGATGTTACTGATTGGTCTCCTGCGGCTGTGGAGGCCTTTCAGGAACTTAAGCGCCGGTTTTCTTCTGCTCCTGTGTTGCGTCAGCCAGATACGTCGCTTCCTTTTCAGGTTGAGGTTGATGCTTCCGAGATCGGAGCGGGGGCGGTTTTGTCACAGAGAAGCTCCGATGGCTCAGTGATGAAGCCATGTGCGTTCTTTTCTAGAAAATTTTCGCCCGCTGAACGGAATTATGATGTTGGTAATCGGGAGCTTTTGGCCATGAAGTGGGCATTTGAGGAGTGGCGTCATTGGCTTGAGGGTGCTAGACATCGTGTGGTGGTCTTGACTGATCACAAAAATCTGATGTACCTTGAGTCTGCCAAGCGTCTGAATCCTAGACAGGCTCGTTGGTCACTGTTTTTCTCCCGTTTCAATTTTGTGGTTTCATACCTGCCAGGTTCAAAGAATGTGAAGGCGGATGCTCTTTCTAGGAGTTTTGTGCCTGACTCCCCTGGAAATTCTGAGCCCACTGGTATCCTTAGGGATGGGGTGATTTTGTCGGCTGTCTCCCCAGACTTGCGACGTGCTTTGCAGGAGTTTCAGGCGGATAAACCTGATCGTTGTCTGCCGGAAAGACTGTTTGTTCCGGATAATTGGACCAGTAGAGTCATCTCCGAGGTCCATTCTTCTGTGTTGGCAGGTCATCCTGGAATATTTGGTACTAGAGACTTGGTGGCCAGGTCTTTTTGGTGGCCTTCCTTGACGAGGGATGTGCGTTCTTTCGTGCAGTCTTGTGGAGTTTGCGCTCGGGCTAAGCCTTGCTGTTCTCGGGCCAGTGGATTGTTGTCACCTTTGCCTATCCCGAAGAGGCCTTGGACGCACATTTCCATGGACTTTATTTCGGATCTCCCTGTCTCTCAAAAAATGTCCGTCATATGGGTTGTGTGTGACCGCTTTTCTAAGATGGTTCATCTGGTACCCTTGCCTAAGTTACCTTCCTCCTCTGAGTTGGTCCCTCTGTTTTTTCAAAACGTGGCCCGTTTGCATGGCATTCCGGAGAACATCGTTTCTGACAGGGGATCCCAGTTTGTGTCTAGATTTTGGCGGACGTTCTGTGCTAAGATGGGCATTGATTTGTCCTTTTCGTCTGCATTCCATCCCCAGACGAATGGCCAGACGGAACGAACTAATCAGACTTTAGAAACTTATTTAAGGTGTTTTGTTTCTGCTGATCAAGATGACTGGATTTCCTTTTTGCCGCTTGCCGAGTTTGCCCTTAATAATCGGGCTAGTTCTGCTACCTTGGTTTCTCCTTTCTTTTGTAATTCGGGGTTTCATCCTCGTTTTTCCTCTGGTCAGGTGGAGCCTTCTGATTGTCCTGGAGTGGACATGGTGGTGGATAGGTTGCATCGGATTTGGAGTCATGTGGTGGACAATTTGAAGTTGTCCCAGGAGAGGGCTCAGCAGTTTCCTAATCGCCGTCGCCGCGTGGGTCCTCGACTTCTTGTTGGGGACTTGGTGTGGTTGTCTTCTCGTTTTGTTCCTATGAAGGTCTCTTCTCCTAAGTTCAAGCCTCGGTTCATCGGTCCCTATAGGATCTTGGAAATTCTTAACCCTGTGTCGTTTCGTTTGGATCTCCCGGCATCGTTTGCTATTCATAATGTGTTCCATCGGTTGTTGTTGCGGAAGTATGAGGTACCTGTTGTTCCTTCGCTTGAGCCTCCTGCTCCGGTGCTGGTGGAGGGTGAATTGGAGTATGTTGTGGAGAAGATCTTGGATTCTCGTGTTTCCAGACGGAGACTCCAGTATTTGGTCAAGTGGAAGGGTTATGGTCAGGAGGATAATTCTTGGGTGATTGCCTCTGATGTTCATGGTGCCGATTTGGTCCGTGCTTTTCATAGGGCTCATCCTGGTCGCCCTGGTGGTTCTCGTGAGGGTTCGGTGACCCCTCCTCAAGGGGGGGGGACTGTTGTGAGTTCTGTTTTTGGGCTCCCTCTGGTGGTTACTGATGGTACTGGGTGACTTGTGTTCTCTGCGGTCTCTGGTGTCCACCTGTTCCATCAGGTTATGGGAGTTTCCTATTTAACCTGGCTTTTTTGTCATTTCCTCGCCGGCTATCAATGTAATCAGCGTGTCTTTTTACCTCTGCTCCCTGCGTCTGTTATCTTCAGGACAAGCTAAGTTTTGTTTTTCCTGTTCCACGTTTTGCTTAATTTTTGTCTTAGTCCAGCTTGCAGATATGTGATTCCTTGCTGCTGGTTGCTCTAGTGGGCTGAAATTACTCCTCATGTTCCATGAGTTGGCACATGAGTTCAAGTAATTTCAGGATTTTTTTTGAAGGGTTTTTCGCTGACCGCGCAGTTTACTTTTGTATCCTCTGCTATCTAGCTTTAGCGGGCCTCATTTTTGCTGATTCTATTTTCATAACTACGTATGTGCTTTCCTCTCATTTCACAGTTATTACATGTGGGGGGCTGCTATTTCTGTGGGGTGTTTCTCTGGAGGCAAGTGAGGTCTGTGTTTCTTCTAATAGGGGAAGTTAATCCTTCGGCTGGCGCGAGACGTCTAGGAATCATCGTAGGCACGTTCCCCGGCTACTGCTAGTTGTATGTTTAGGTTCAGGATCGCGGTCAGCTCAGGTTCCATCACCCTAGAGCTTGTTTTGTTTTCTGGGGAGAAGAACATTCGGGCCGACGCTCTCTCTCGCTCCGTTGTGTCATCTGCGGAGGAGGAGGAGGAGCCTCGGCTTATTGTCCCCACCGAGAGCTTGAGAACTGTGGCCCCGGTTTCGCTAGAGTCCGTGCCCCCGGGCAAGACTTTTGTTCCATCCAATTTGCGACCGGAGGTTCTCTCTTGGGCACACTCGTCCAGGGTGGGTGGACATTTTGGTACCAAAAGGACATCTGAGTTACTGGCGAGGACGTACTGGTGGCCGCATATGGCTCGTGATGTCGCAGAGTATGTTCGGGCGTGTGTCTCTTGCGCCAAGAACAAGACTCCTCGGCAACGGCCAGCTGGTTTGCTTTATCCTCTGCCGGTGGCGGACAGGCCCTGGGAGATGGTCGGGATGGACTTTGTGGTGGGCTTACCCAAGTCTCGTAACTGCACCATTATCTGGGTGATCACCGACCATTTTTCCAAAATGGTGCACTTGGTGCCTCTTCCACGGCTACCTTCTGCACGGGCGTTGGCTGTCTTGTTCGTCAAGCATATCTTTCGCCTACACGGTATGCCAGACAAAATTGTTAGTGACCGGGGTCCCCAGTTTGCGTCTCGATTCTGGAGAGAGCTTTGTCGTCTACTCAATATTGAGTTGAATCTCTCTTCGGCATATCATCCCGAGACGAATGGGTTGGTAGAGAGGGCCAACCAGACCTTGGTCACATATTTACGACATTTTGTTTCTGCCAGGCAGTATGACTGGGCATCCTTGCTACCGTGGGCAGAGTTTGCACTTAACAATGCCGTAGCCGACTCTACCGGTCAGACTCCATTCCTCCTAAATTACGGCCAGCATCCGCGTGTTCCTGTGCCCATGCCTGTGTCTTCTGCTGACTCCAGGATGGCAGACTGGGCTGTGGAGGCACGGGACATTTGGGACCGCACGCAGGATGCCATTCGGGCCTCCAAGGAGAGAATGAGGTCCTCCGCCGATGTTCATCGGCGTCCCGCTCCGACCTTTGCTCCTGGCGACTTGGTGTGGCTCTCCGCCCGTAACATCAGGCTGCGAGTTGAGTCCACTAAGTTTGCTCCTCGCTACTTGGATCCCTTCAAGGTTCTCGAACAGGTTAATCCTGTGGTCTACCGTTTGGCTCTTCCTCCACGCTTGGGTATCACCGACACCTTTCATGTGTCCCTCCTGAAACCCGTATACATGTCCCAGTTTTCCGAGTCATCTGCCGGGACATCGGGTTCGTCTACGGACGATTACGAGGTGAACGCTATTTTGGGGTGCAAGGTGGTACGCGGAAAAAAGTTCTATCTGGTGGATTGGAAGGGTTATGGCCCAGAGGACAGGTCATGGGAGCCTGCTGAAAACATTCGGGCCCCACAGCTCATTGCTGCCTTCGAGCGTAGCGAGGCCCAAGGAGGGGGGCCCTAGGAGGGGGGGTAATGTTAGGTCTCGAGTTCCCGCTTCTGCACAGGGGGAATCTCGAGCCATCTCCGCTGCGGTCTCCCATTCTTATCCAGCCGCAGTGGAGTCTGCTCAGCAGGGACGTCGGTCCCAGCGTCTTGCTCAGTCTCACGCTGTACAGAGAGTTACTGCTGCTTCTTCAGCTTCTGCCATTAAAGTCAGTGCTGGTCAGCAGCGAGCAGACTTCTCTGGGACTAAGTCCTTGTCTGCACACACTGAGCATGCCCAGGGCAAGATCTCCCGTTGGAGATCGAGGGTCATGTGCTCAGGCTCTGCAGCACATTCCATTGGTCCTCTTGGCAGGTCTTGGAAGGGCAAAGTTTCTGTGGCCACTTCCTGTGCTGCAACTATATAAACTGCGCATGACCGCACGGCCATGCGCTAGTGTACAATTGTTAATGTGTGTATGTTGTGAGTGCAAGTCGTCCTTGGATACCCCTACCCTATTGAATATCTGTTCGCGGAAGGTGTATGGTTGCTATCTAGCGCCCGACTACAGCACGAATCACACATTACAGCGTCCAGTTGCTGTGACCGCCAGTACGGCGCCGTGCACTTCCTCTGTGCTTTCCTTACCCAAGCCTGGGTGGTTAGTGGCATTCGTCAGTGCGGCACCGCATGCACTCTTGTGCCTTAAAATCGTTATTTAGTTTCCTTACACACCCAGTTGCGGTGTTATGCCAGCAAGGGTCTAATCGGACTTCAATCCTAGTTGGGGTTGAGTTCGCTGACTACTTGCTCGCGCTCTATGTGCGGTACCGCGGTCCTGTGACGCAACAGGATCGCTTCCTTCACGTTGGGTGAAGTTTAACCCACGTGTGTATACTTATGAGTACCGCCATATAGTCCGTCGTTACTTGGCAGCAGGTTCCATCTCTGCACGGTGGACCCCGGGCTGCGAACGCACCATACTCTATCTGTCTTAATATTTGGTGCGTTCCGCTAGCCCTAACACTGGGTGAAGGCTTATTTTTTGTGCTCTGAGATAACATTTTTACTGATACCATTGTAATAGAGTGCAGGGTAGAGTATGTCACCACGGAACAGACAGACCAACAATTGAGGGGGGTCTATTAACAGGGGCAATATTCTCCTCACAAGGAGAAAACAGTAGATTATAAACTGATAAAATAACAGTTCAATATATTTGTAACGCAGTATAAGTTCCCAGACAGTCAAACTGTATACCAGTAGTAAACAGAATCTCTTGGGAAAACACGTATCAGTCTGATGAGGACTTGCTTGTAGGGTCGTCTTCTCCAACATAGGCACCGAGAAACAGCGGCACTTGTCGTCCCTCTGTTGTCCGTGGGCTGTGTAGTCTCTAGGAACCCGCAACCTGGGGTTTAATGGGTTACTGTGGTGAGCAGAGGGGATGCTAGGCAAACGGGGTCCCCTGTGCTCTGAGTCTTTTGCTTCAACAGTGCAGCCTATCCGAGGAGAACAATGCTCAGTCTATTATTAGGTCTCCCAACAGGAATCAGGGGCTCTGCACTAATGCTGTGGGAACTAGGGGCCACTGTCTTTGCACGGGTCTCTGTCTCTGCATGGGTCACTGTCTCTGCACGGGTCACTGTCTCTGCACAGGCATCAGTGCGCACCTCTCCAGTCTCAGCAGAGTCCGCTTTCACATACTCACAAGATGCAGTCTTTCTGGATAATCTCCCTGTTTCAGTCCTCCGACCGGGAGCTCTCTCTCTTCCCCGGAGCACAGCTGTGTGCTGTTCTGGCTGCTGTATCCGCTGCTCTTCCCGCTGCGCCCGCTGCTATCTCCGCTGCACACACTGCTCTAGCCCTGGAATGCGCGCCTTTTTCCTCTCTCAGCCCGGCTTCCTTCCTGTCCCGGTCTCTAAATCTGCCCCCAGGGAAACCTGCTGCACAGCTAAGTGGTTCCAGGCACGGAGCAGAGAAGGTAACCCCCTTACACCATTTGGGGATAGATATAATGTGTTGATCGCCTCTTACTGCATTTTAGTTCAATGTTGTGGTGCCCCCCCCCCCTAATTTTTTTTCTGACATTTTGATTTTTTTTTCATTACACCGTTTACTGATCAGATTAATTTATACAGTATTACATTTTGATAGATCGGACTTCTAAGGAAAGCAGTGATTTCAAATGTTTTTTTTTAATTATTTTATTTTTAATAATGCAAAAGGGAAGTGATTTGAAGTTGTATTTTTTTTTATTTTTTTCACATTTTGTAAAACTTTTTTTTCCAGTTTTTACTGTACTTAACAGTCCTCTTACAGAACTTGAAGCTGCGCTATACATAGCAGTACATCAGTACTACTATCTATAGCAGAAATCACAATCTCCTATGAACACCAGCCCGTGGCAGGGTCTTCAGCAGACCCTTGGCTGTCATTACAACCTATAGGCACCCCACAATCATATCAGGGGCGCGCCGATGGGAGCATGGAACGATGTGTGCCCCTGTTGGCTTGTTAGAGGCACATGATAGCTGTTTAAATCAGCCATCATGAGTTGGGAAAGATGCTGGATCAACGTGTGAGCTCGCATCAAAGGTAGGGACACGATATATGATGTAAGTATACATCATAAGTTGTGAAGGTGTTAATAAATCAAGATGTTTTTGATATTCCGTTTCCATTTTTTCATTATTTGCATATCATTAATATGTCTATCAGTCTTCCCTCTTAGTATTCCAATTTCATTATTGAGGAGTGAAAAAAACAGATGCAGAGTATTTTTCAGAGGGTCCTCACTTTCTCATCCAATCATTTCCTATTTCCCAGGTACTTTGGTTTACAGTTTTGTAGTGAATGCACAATCCTGTTCACTCCATATTTTATAGCCTCCATTTAATCTAGCCTCTATTTAATCTGTTTGGCATCAGTTACCCATACGCTATGATAATATATGAATGTCTTGAGCTTTTTCCGGATGGCAATGTTTAATAGATGCAATTAGAGCCAATGGGTGACAAATGACACTGTTAGATATACATTTAATGAATCCTAAAAGCCTATGACACATCTGTCATGAATACCTGTGTTGGATGCCAAACAGTGACATGTTCTATCGATTTCCATATTTTAAAAAATATAATTAGTTTAACACTCTATATTCTATAGAGCTCTATGGACATGTTAATTGTGTACATTGGAAAACTTCCAAGTACACACTAAATGTAGGGCAATAGTGACTGCAGACTTGACTCCCTCCCAAGCCTGGACAACTCCTATAAAGAAAAGTTATTTTTATGTTTAATATGGTCTGTATTTGTTCCCTCTGAGTCATAAAGTACTTCAGAATATGTCATATATAAATAAACATATTATTATTGTTAGTCAGTGAAATTAATAATATTTGCAGTGTGCGCTGTTTTGTCTGGTTACTTTTCTGGTGGCGAATAAAATACACCTCTGCTGCCCTCTGCTGAAAGGTGATTTTGTAACATCCATGTTGAACTTGCTGACTTGGAGATTGTATTTATTTGTTGTGCATGTATTTCAAAATAAAGTTTGTATATTTTTATCTGGCATAGGCTTCCTTGTTCTTGTAGGATTCTATTGATGATCTAGGCCAATAGTGGGTTAAGTGTGCTTATGTATGTTCAATCACATAAGGTAAGTTACAAATGTTGAGATGTGTCTATTGTATCCAAGAATGAAGTGTTTAGCAGCATGAGATGAATTATGATTAGAATTCTGACGAGTGTAATATAAATGTTTTCTGATCTTATAGAAGCACAATGTTTTATATTGTTAATATATGGCAGGCATAAGAACCTATCAAACATTTAAAACTCATTGTTTTTTCATGTTTTTGGTTTTTCATGCTGTTTCCGATGCTGCAATTTCTTATCAAATTTTAACTAAATAAAGAAAACTGAATTTGAATTTTTAATACATTGATGTTAGGCTCATGTGAGGTGGCTCCTCCAAGACCAAGGTCAAGGTCAAGCCAGGGCCGTTGTCACGGACGTGGTTATGGAACCACTGTGCCTCGAACTGCGGAGAGCCTGGAGGGGCGTGACTAAGCGAGCATCGGACTGTTCAACAGAGCCTCTGTTGGTGAGGTTAGGCTTGGCTCCCGATGCACACCAGGTGCCACTCCAGGACAGACCAAAGGATGCTCGGCAGCTGGACCCCGAAGGACACACTGGTTGGTGCGGCAGGCAGAGTTCGTATCAGAGTGCAGCAGGCAGAGTTTGTATCAGAGTGCAGCAGTCATGATTTGCACCAAAGTGCAGCAGACAGGATCTGTACCAATGGGCAGCAGGCAGGATCTGCACCAGAGTGCAGCAGGCAGGATCAGCACCAGAGTGCAGCAGGCAGGATCAGCACCAGAGTGCAGAAGGCAGGATCTGCACCAGCGTGCAGCAAAGACTGGTGCACAACCTTATGCAACTTAGACTTGAGAACAGGAAGGTTGCTCAGGCATCTTCCCAGTGGGAGGAAGAAATATATTCATACTGCCCCACAGCCATTTGCTGGGGAAGAAATAGCAAGTGCACATGCTGGCCCTTTAAGAGGGCAGGAGCATGCATGTGGAGCGCCCCCCAGATGCAGGGCCGCCGGTTACTCAGTACCGGTCCTCTCTGGCTCAGTTCTGGGGTTGTCACGGTGGCTGGACCCGGTCTGTGACCCTACTAAGGGGCGTCCAATAAAAGGTGATACAAGTCTGTCAAGGTTTCGTGATGCCACCTGTGGCCACGCTGCTCGGGGTCCACTGGGGTGATGTGATGGCAGCTAGATGGTATAGCTTCCCACAGGTGAAGTATGTCCCCAGGGCTTCCCAGTGGTGTAGGTGGCGATGGTGTGAGGTGCAGTCAATAACGAGGACACAGGGTTGCTGTCTCTTTACCTCTTTACTGGTGACTTCAGGATCCTCAATCCAGAACACTGTTAACAGGGCTCTCTGAGACTGGCAGGTCCGAAGGCACAGCCAGAGTTCCCTTTGCAGGTGGAAATCGTTGCCTACCACTAGCGCCTGTGTGTTGTAGTGCTTCCCTGCTGAGCATTCGGGATAGTCCTCAGAACTTCTGTTCTCGTTCTTTCTCGTTCTTTCTATTCTCCGTCCCCCAGGTTTGTTATGGCTAGTATGCACCCGTTTGACGGGAAGGCTCGGAGCTCTTCCGGGACCCTAGAGACGCCCCTCTCCACACGTTGCCCCCTATGTCTGCTTAGGTGATGTAAGGTAGACAGCCAACCTATAATTAACTGTCCTGCGGTATTTGAAGTAAGGCATAAAGTCAGTTACTTCCTCGGTGTTCCGGGCACCGGCTACAAGCCTCAGTAGGATGTTGCCGTTCTCCGGGCACGACTCCTACTGGCTCTCCTTTGTGTTTTGATCTCGTTTCTCACTGTCCACAATATCCATCGCTTCATGTCCTTTCTTTGGATGCCGCCGCAGATAGCGCAGGCGCGGCTCCGTAACGTTCTATCCTTGTCGCTAGGTGCCTGCCAGGTTCCCACGCCTGACAGGGACCCCCCTGAATCTTCCCCCCGCAACACCCCCTGCCACGGGATGTTGCCTGAACAAAACCCAGTCAGCTTCTGACTAACTTCTTATCCAACCCTTAGTTTTTACCAGTGTGAGGAGTGGCCTAATAAATAAAACCTTTTGTTCCCCCTAGTGGCCGGAGTGTGAAGTGTAATGTGTTCTGGTGATATGCAAGATAAATAGACTAAACAGCCACAGCCAGCTCACCGATCCACGCAGGTGCACGGAACTTCATCTTGGACCAGGATGAGTGAATATAGCGGAGAAAATAGAAAAAGGCGTTCCAGCTCCGTAAAACTTCCAAACTTTATTTCTTCATTAAAAATGTATACAGCAAATCCTTGCCTTGGTGCGAATGTATGAATGCAGAGTACATGCGACGCGTTTCGATCTAACCGATCTTACTCAATGCATGGTTTTTTGGAGATTGCGGTGATAGTTAAACGCTTATGGACCAATCCCATTAGTGATACAAGTCACGTGACTATTACTACAGGTCCTGTGCGCGCAGACTTCACCGCAGCTGCAAAAGATTTACAACGATTGAACCAAGGTAAAGTAACAATACCTAATAGAAAATACTAAATAAAATATAATATATATATATAGCTAAAAAAATACAATCAGTATTGCAATGAGAAGCTAGCAGTAATGGTACATAATCTCATTTTTACGATTTAAACCGAGTGGGTATCTAGTTCTCAGGTTGTAGATCCAAAAAGCTTCCCTGGTTAGAAGCTGTCTTTTAACATCTCCACCCCGCTGTGATAAATTGACATGCTCTATACCCTGAATCATCATCATAGATATATCTCCTGCATGGTGCGCACTAAAATGTTTTGCAATGGCTGATATATTTCTACTAAGAGTGTCACTACTCCCTAGGTCCCTCAAATGCTCAGATATTCTAGTTTTCAACTTTCTAGTTGTACAACCTATGTATGCTACATTGCATTCGGTGCAATCGATTTTGTAAACTACGTTCCTAGTATGACAGTTAATGAAACTTTTTATGTAATAGGTTTGAGTTTTATCCCTATCCTGAAACGTGTTTTTTGCCGATGCATTCCGACAAGTACTGCAAGCAGTGACACCACACTTATAGAAGCCCTTACATTCAAGCCATGTCTTTGAAACCGGCTGCGATAAAAAACAACTCGGCGACAAAGAGTTGCCAATAGTCGGCGCTCTTCTCGCCACAACATTGAGACCGTCTTTAAGAATTTCAGAAAGTGAATCATCTTCTTTCAATAAGGATAACCTTTTTAAAATTATATTCTTAATTTCCTGAAATTGAGTGCTATATTGAAAGCACACATAAGGTTTTTTCTTTCTTATTTCTTTTCCTCTCTTATTTTCTCTGTCCGATATCAAAAGACTGTCTCTTGGCTTACTCTCAACTATTTTTTGCGCCCTATTCAGGGTCCAAGCAGGATACTCTCTTTCTTTTAATTTTGTTTTTAAACGACAAAACTCCTCTTTACTTGATGTGTCTCTGCTACAGTTCCTCTTTAGCCGCGTGTATTCCCCAAGAGGAATCGATTTGACGGTGTGTCTGGGATGGCTACTTTTTGCATGCAGCACAGTGTTCCCACTTATGGGTTTAACATGCGTTTTACTATCAAAAATCTCGTTGTTCACACCCATCAGATCAAGGTCCAGAAATGAAATTTCACTCTGGTTCCATCTGTGGGTGAATTTGATGCCATAGTCATTTCCATTAATGCACCCCATAAAGTCCAGTACGGCAGACACATCACCACCCCAAATGATAAGGGTGTCATCGATGTATCTGCCGTACCAGACAAGAAAGTCAGCAAAGGGATTGTCCACACAATAAATAAATTTGCGTTCCCAATACGACATGGTCAAATTGGCCAAAGAAGGTGAATACTTAGCCCCCATCGGAACACCTGTTCTTTGCTCATATACCACATTCTCAAAGGAAAAGATATTGTGTTTGAGAAGAAAGAGAGTAACATCCAAAACATAATTAATAAGGTCCTGCGTATATATACTGAAATTCTCCAAATGATAACGCAACGCTTCCATGGCCAATGTATGCGGTATGCAGGTGTACAGTGATATTACATCACAGCATAGCCATGAGTAATTGTTATGCCATACTTTCTTAGAAAAGGTCCGAAGGACCTACCTAGAGTCTTTAATGTAACCAGGTAATTTAACTACGAGCGGTTGTAAGATGGAATCAATCCACTCACAAAGATGTTCGTTCATTGAGCCTATGCCTGATACTATGGGTCTCATTGCTGGCAGACCCACCCCTTTGTGTACCTTAGGCAAACCATACAGTATGGGTATTTTCGGATGGGGAACATACAGGTAATCTGCCTGTTTTTTGCTGAGGACGCCCAAGCTTAAACCTTCATTTATAATGATGCTAACCCCTTAATCCCATATGACGTACTATCCCATCCAGGTGACCTGGGACTTAATTCCCAGTGACGGGATAGTACGTCATATGCGATCGGCCGGGTGTCAGCTGCCTATCGCAGCTGACATCCGGCACTATGTGCCAGGAGCGGTCACGGACCGCTCCCGGCACATTAACCCCCGGCACACCGCGATCAAAGATGATCGCGGTGTGCCGGCGGTGCAGGGAAGCATCGCGCAGGGAGGGGGCTCCCTGCGGGCTTCCCTGAGACGATCGGTACACGGTGATGTACTCACCGTGTACCGAGCGTCTTCTCCCTGCAGTCCCCGGATCCAAAATGGCCGCGGGGCTGCATCCGGGTCCTGCAGGGAGCACTTCCGGGTCAGGATCAGGCTGCAGCTGCAGGCAATGTCAACCTAGCCTTAGGGAAAAATAATAAAATTAAAAAAAATGTATTTATTTCCATTTTCCCATTAGGGTTAGGGTTAGGGCTAGGGTTAGGGTTAGGGCTAGGGTTAGGGCTAGGGTTAGGGTTAGGGTTTGGATTACATTTAGGGTTGGGATTAGGGTTGGGATTAGAATTAGGGGTGTGTCAGGGTTAGGTGTGTGGTTAGGGTTATAGTTGGGATTAGGGTTAGGGGTGCGTTTGGATTAGGGTTTCATTTATAATTGGGGGGTTTCCACTGTTTAGGCACATCAGGGGCTCTCCAAACGCGACATGGCGTCCAATCTCAATTCCAGCCAATTCTGCATTGAAAAAGTAAAACAGTGCTCCTTCACTTCCGAGCTCTCCCGTGTGCCCAAACAGGGGTTTATCCCAACATATGGGGTATCATCGTACTCGAGACAAATTGGACAACAACTTTTTGGGTCCAAGTTCTCTTGTTATCCTTGGGAAAATAAAAATTTGGGGGGCTAAAAATCATTTTTGTGGGAAAAAAAAAGGATTTTTTATTTTCATGGCTCTGCGTTGTAAACTGTAGTGAAACACTTGGGGGTTCAAAGTTTTCACAACACATCTAGATAAGTTCCGTGGGAGGTCTAGTTTCCAATATGAGGTCACTTGTGGGGGGTTTGTACTGTTTGGGTACATCAGGGGCTCTGCAAATGCAACGTGACGCCTGCAGACCAATCCATCTAAGTCTGCATTCCAAATGGCGCTCCTTCCCTTCTGAGCTCTGCCATGCGCCCAAACAGTGGTTCCCCCCCACATATGGGGTATCAGCGTACTCAGGACAAATTGGACAACAACTTTTGGGGTCCAATTTATTCTGTTACCCTTGTAAAAATACAAAGCTGGGGGCTAAAAAATCATTTTTGTGAAAAAAAAAAATTTTTTTATTTTCACGGCTCTGCGTTATAAACTGTAGTGAAACACTTAGGGGTTCAAAGTTCTCACAACACATCTTGATAAGTTCCTTGGTAGGTCTAGTTTCTAATATGGGGTCACTTGTGGGGGGTTTGTACTGTTTGGGTACATCAGGGGCTCTGCAAATGCAACGTGACTCCTGCAGACCAATCCATCTAAGTCTGCATTCCAAATGGCGCTCCTTCCCTTCCGAGCTCTGCATTGCTCACAAACAGTGGTTCCCCCCCACATATTGGGTATCAGCGTACTCAGGACAAATTGGACAACAACTTTTGGGGTCCAATTTATTCTGTTACCCTTGTGAAAATACAAAACTGGGGGCTAAAAAATAATTTTGGCGAAAAAAAAAATTATTTTAACGGCTCTGCGTTATAAACTGTAGTGAAACACTTGGGGGTTCAAAGCTCTCAAAACACATCTAGATAAGTTCCTTAGGGGGTCTAGTTTCCAAAATGGTGTCACTTGTGGGGGGTTTTAATGTTTAGGCACATCAGGGGCTCTCCAAACCAACATGGCGTCCCATCTTAATTCCAGTCAATTTTGCATTGAAAAGTCAAATGGCGCTCCTTCCCTTCCGAGCTCTGCTATGCGCCCAAAAAGTGGTTTACCACCACATATGGGGTATCGTCGCACTCAGGACAAATTGCACAACAACTTTTGTGGTCTAATTTCTTCTCTTACCCTTGGGAAAATAACAAATTGGGGGCGAAAAGATCATTTTTGTGAAAAAATAAGATTTTTTATTTTTACGGCTCTGCATTATAAACATCTGTGAAGCACTTGTTGGGTCAAAGTGCTCACCACACATCTAGATAAGTTCCTTAAGGGGTCTACTTTTCAAAATGGTGTCACTTGTGAGGGGTTCCAATGTTTAAGCACATCAGGGGTTCTCCAAACGCAACATGGCGTCCCATCTCAATTCCAGTTAATTTTGCATTGAAAAGTCAAATGGCGCTCCTTGCCTTCCGAGCTCTGCCATGCGCCCAAACAGTGGTTTACCCCCACATATGGGGTATCAGCGTACTCAGGACAAATTGGACAACAATTTTTGAGGTCCAATTTCTTCCCTTACTCTTGGGAAAATAATAAATTGGGGGCGAAAAATCATTTTTGTGAAAAAATATGATTTTTTATTTTTACGGCTCTGCATTATAAACTTATGTGAAGCAATTGGTGGGTCAAAGTGGTCACCACACATCTAGATAAGTTCCTTAGGGTGTCTACTTTCCAAACTGGTGTCACTTGTGGGGGTTTCAATGTTTAGGCACATGAGGGGCTCTCCAAACGCAACATGGCGTCCCATCTCAATTCCTGTCAATTTTGCATTGAAAAGTCAAATGGCGCTCCTTTCCTTCCGAGCTCTGCCATGCGCCCAAACAGTGGTTTACCCCCACATATGGGGTATCAGCGTACTCAGTACAGATTGTACAACAACGTTTGGCATCCATTTTATCCTGTTACCCTTGGTAAAATAAAACAAATTGGAGCTGAAATAAATTTTGTGTGAAAAAAAGTTAAATATTCATTTTTATTTAAACATTCCAAAAATTCCTGTGAAACCCCTGAAGGGTTAATAAACTTCTTGAATGTGGTTTTGAGCACCTTGAGGGGTGCAGTTTTTAGAATGGTGTCACACTTGGGTATTTTCTATCATATAGACCCCTCAAAATGACTTCAAATGAGATGTGGTCCCTAAAAAAAAATGGTGTTGTAAAAATGAGAAATTGCTGGTCAACTTTTAACCCTTATAACTCCCTAACAAAAAAAAATTTTGGTTCCAAAATTGTGCTGATGTAAAGTAGACATGTGGGAAATGTTACTTATTAAGTATTTTGCGTGACATATCTCTGTGATTTAAGGGCATAAAAATTTAAAGTTGGAAAATTGCGAAATTTTCTAAATTTTCGCCAAATTTCCGTTTTTTTGACAAATAAACGCAAGATATATCGAATAAATGTTACCACTAAAATGAAGTACAATATGTCACGAGAAAACAGTGTCAGAATCGCCAAGATCCGTTGAAGCGTTCCAGAGTTATAACCTCATAAAGGGACAGTGGTCAGAATTGTAAAAATTGGCCCGGTCATTAACGTGCAAACCACCCTCGGGTCTTAAGGGGTTAATTTCCTCATTGTATTTCTTTGATGGATTTCCCCTCATTCTACCATATGTTACATTATCCGTTAACAATTCCAACATTTTATCTCTATAATCTTTTACGTTCATAATGACTATCATGCCCCCCTTGTCACTTTTTTTTATAATAATTTCTTTCTTTTCTTTTAATTCATTAAGGGCTTTCTTTTGTCTATATGTGAGATTGTTAGATTTATTTTTTTGGGGTGCTCTAGAGATATTATCCTTAAGATCCTTCAAATCCTTTTTTATTCTCTCCTGAAATCTATCCATACACTCCACCCTAGATTGAATAGGGTAGAAGTATGGATTCTTAGTGCCAAAACATGTGAACTGCTTTTTTTGTGTAGATTCCATTTTACTCTGTGCCGATAAATCTTGAAGGCACAAAAGCGCTAATTGCTCACTAAAGTCCATATGTGCAAATTCATTTTCTTCTTGTCTTTTCGTTTCTGAGTCTCTCTCTTCTTCACTGTTAGCAAAATGTTTTTTATGGTGAGGTTCCGAATGAATTTATTAACATCCATAATGGTCATAAACAGATTGAATTCAATATCCGGCACAAAGTTCAGACCCAGAGACAAAACATCCAATTGATCCTTTGTTAGTTCACATGTTGAAAGATTGATAACATTGCATCTTATTTCCTTTTCTGTTTGCTCTTGTATCTGGTGGTTACTCTCGGCGTGTTTTTTATGTTTTCTCCCGCCCCGTCTTTTCCGGTTTTTGGCGGTTTGTAAGATGTCCTCCTGTTCTCCCACGTATTGTTTTCCAAAGACATATCTGATGTACTTAAATTTGTATCCGATGATTCAGCATCTGATGAAATAAAACCCACCTGCGATTTATTGATCGGTCTTCTATGAGCTGAGCTGGTCTTTAAGATGGATCTCGGGGATTTATAACTTCTATCCCACTGGCCCCACTCATAAACTTTATCTGAGGCATAGTCTTTTAGATCTCTCTCAAATTTCCGTTTTTTTCGATCCATAATTTCAATTTCTAGCCACTGATATTATCTTTCATTGCTTTTATAGATGATTCAAACTGTGAGGAATCCCTGAATTTGTCAATGGTGATATTGATTTCCTCAATGTATTTTTGTATTTCACCCAATTTCAGTTCCTCATTTTTTATTAACAGTTTCATCAGGTTTAATGAACAGTTGGTTAATATTTGGTTCCATTCCTTCTGAAAGTCTTCCGAATAAATTGTTGTAGAGACTTTTTTTATTCTTAGACCCCGTGGAATCATATCTTTCGCTAGATAATTGTGCAAAGTGGTATTATTCCACCAAATTCTCATTTCATGTTTGGATAGTTTTTCTAACTCCAACATGTGCAAGGAGAAATCAGAGTTTTCAGCTGAGGTGCTATTGAGGTCACCAAAGACTTTAGCAGCCTTTGCTGATCTATCATTGATGTTCATAGTGGCCTCAAACACTCTGCACTACTAACATTCGCAATACAATAAATGGCAGGATAAAGATCGTGAGACCTCGGCAAAGTCCAAAAAGTGCAGTATGCAAGATAAATAGACTAAACAGCCACAGCCAGCTCACCGATCCACGCAGGTGCACAGAACTTCATCTTGGACCAGGATGAGTGAATATAGCGGAGAAAATAGAAAAAGGCGTTCCAGCTCCGTAAAACTTCCAAACTTTTATAAAGTTTGGAAGTCTTTGGTGACCTCAATAGCACCTCAGCTGAAAACTCTGATTTCTCCTTGCACATGTTGGAGTTAGAAAAACTATCCAAACATGAAATGAGAATTTGGTGGAATAATACCACTTTGCACAATTATCTAGCGAAAGATATGATTCCACGGGGTCTAAGAATAAAAAAAGTCTCTACAACAATTTATTCGGAAGACTTTCAGAAGGAATGGAACCAAATATTAATCAACTGTTCATTAAACCTGATGAAACTGTTAATAAAAAATGAGGAACTGAAATTGGGTGAAATACAAAAATACATTGAGAAAATCAATATCACCATTGACAAATTCAGGGATTCCTCACAGTTTGAATCATCTATAAAAGCAATGAAAGATAATATCAGTGCGCTAGAAATTGAAATAATGGATCGAAAAAAACAGAAATTTGAGAGAGATCTAAAAGACTATGCCTCAGATAAAGTTTATGAGTGGGGCCAGTGGGATAGAAGTTATAAATCCCCGAGATCCATCTTAAAGACCAGCTCAGCTCATAGAAGACCGATCAATAAATCGCAGGTGGGTTTTATTTCATCAGATGCTGAATCATCGGATACAAATTTAAGTACATCAGATATGTCTTTGGAAAACAATACGTGGGAGAACAGGAGGACATCTTACAAACCGCCAAAAACCGGAAAAGACGGGGCGGGAGAAAACATAAAAAACACGCCGAGAGTAACCACCAGATACAAGAGCAAACAGAAAAGGAAATAAGATGCAATGTTATCAATCTTTCAACATGTGAACTAACAAATGATCAATTGGATGTTTTGTCTCTGGGTCTGAACTTTGTGCCGGATATTGAATTCAATCTGTTTATGACCATTATGGATGTTAATAAATTCATTCGGAACCTCACCATAAAAAACATTTTGCTAACAGTGAAGAAGAGAGAGACTCAGAAACGAAAAGACAAGAAGAAAATGAATTTGCACATATGGACTTTAGTGAGCAATTGGCGCTTTTGTGCCTTCAAGATTTATCGGCACAGAGTAAAATGGAATCTACACAAAAAAAACAGTCCACATGTTTTGGCACTAAGAATCCATACTTCTACCCTATTCAATCTAGGGTGGAGTGTATGGATAGATTTCAGGAGAGAATAGAAAAGGATTTGAAGGATCTTAAGGATAATATCTCTAGAGCACCCCAAAAAAATAAATCTAACAATCTCACATATAGACAAAAGAAAGCCCTTAATGAATTAAAAGAAAAGAAAGAAATTATTATTAAAAAAAGTGACAAGGGGGGCATGATAGTCATTATGAACGTAAAAGATTATAGAGATAAAATGTTGGAATTGTTAACGGATAATGTAACATATGGTAGAATGAGGGGAAATCCATCAAAGAAATACAATGAGGAAATTAACATCATTATAAATGAAGGTTTAAGCTTGGGCGTCCTCAGCAAAAAACAGGCAGATTACCTATATGTTCCCCATCCGAAAATGCCCATACTGTATGGTTTGCCTAAGGTACACAAAGGGGTGGGTCTACCAGCAATGAGACCCATAGTATCAGGCATAGGCTCAATGAACGAACATCTTTGTGAGTGGGTTGATTCCATCTTACAACCGCTCGTAGTTAAATTACCTGGTTACATTAATGACTCTAGGGAGGTCCTTTGGACCTTTTCTAAGAAAGTATGGCATAACAATTACTCATGGCTATGCTGTGATGTAATATCACTGTACACCTGCATACCGCATACATTGGCCATGGAAGCGTTGCGTTATCATTTGGAGAATTTCAGTATATATACGCAGGACCTTATTAATTATGTTTTGGATGTTACTCTCTTTCTTCTCAAACACAATATCTTTTCCTTTGAGAATGTGGTATATGAGCAAAGAACAGGTGTTCCGATGGGGGCTAAGTATTCACCTTCATTGGCCAATTTGACCATGTCGTATTGGGAACGCAAATATATTTATTGTGTGGACAATCCCTTTGCTGACTTTCTTGTCTGGTACGGCAGATACATCGATGACACCCTTATCATTTGGGGTGGCGATGTGTCTGCCGTACCGGACTTTATGGGGTACATTAATGGAAATGACTATGGCATCAAATTCACCCACAGATGGAACCAGAGTGAAATTTCATTTCTGGACCTTGATCTGATGGGTGTGAACAACGAGATTATTGATAGTAAAACGCATGTTAAACCCATAAGTGGGAACACTGTGCTGCATGCAAAAAGTAGCCATCCCAGACACACCGTCAAATCGATTCCTGTTGGGGAATACACGCGGCTAAAGAGGAACTGTAGCAGAGACACATCAAGTAAAGAGGAGTTTTGTCGTTTAAAAACACAATTAAAAGAAAGAGAGTATCCTGATTGGACCCTGAATAGGGCGCAAAAAATAGTTGAGAGTAAGCCAAGAGACAGTCTTTTGATATCGGACAGAGAAAATAAGAGAGGAAAAGAAATAAGAAAGAAAAAACCTTATGTGTGCTTTCAATATAGCACTCAATTTCAGGAAATTAAGAATATAATTTTAAAAAGGTTACCCTTATTGAAAGAAGATGATTCACTTTCTGAAATTCTTAAAGACGGTCTCAATGTTGTGGCGAGAAGAGCGCCGACTATTGGCAACTCTTTGTCGCCGAGTTGTTTTTTATCGCAGCCGGTTTCAAAGACATGGCTTGAATGTAAGGGCTTCTATAAGTGTGGTGTCACTGCTTGCAGTACTTGTCGGAATGCATCGGCAAAAAACACGTTTCAGGATAGGGATAAAACTCAAACCTATCACATAAAAAGTTTCATTAACTGTCATACTAGGAACGTAGTTTACAAAATCGATTGCACCGAATGCAATGTAGCATACATAGGTTGTACAACTAGAAAGTTGAAAACTAGAATATCTGAGCATTTGAGGCACCTAGGGAGTAGTGACACTCTTAGTAGAAATATATCAGCCATTGCAAAACATTTTAGTGCGCACCATGCAGGAGATATATCTATGATGATGATTCAGGGTATAGAGCATGTCAATTTATCACAGCGGGGTGGAGATGTTAAAAGACAGCTTCTAACCAGGGAAGCTTTTTGGATCTACAACCTGGAACTAGATACCCACTCGGTTTAAATCGTAAAAATGAGATTATGTACTATTACTGCTAGCTTCTCATTGCAATACTGATTGTATTATTTAGCTATATATATATATCATATTTTATTTAGTATTTTCTATTAGGTATTGTTACTTTACCTTGGTTCAATCGTTGTAAATCTTTTGCAGCAGCGGTGAAGTCTGCACGCACAGGACCTGTAGTAATAGTCACGTGACTTGTATCACTAATGGGATTGGTCCATAAGCGTTTAACTATCACCGCAATCTCCAAAAATCCATGCATTGAGTAAGATCGGTTAGATCGAAACACGTCGCATGTACTCTGCATTCATACATTCGCACCAAGGCAAGGATTTGCTGTATACATTTTTAATGAAGAAATAAAGTTTGGAAGTTTTACGGAGCTGGAACGCCTTTTTCTATTTTCTCCGCTATGTTCTGGTGATACCTGGTCAGATGAACTCCTTTAGTGCCATGAGACGTACCATCACTCCCCTTAGTGGCAGAGCGACATTACTGCAACGACCAGGTCTCTGGGGCGCTGCACTCCCCCCCGGTTAAATCCAGTACTCCTGGACTGGGAAGAAGAACAACAACATATGTTAGTGAAAGACATGCAAATTTTTGAAATAATTGAAACAAGTAAATATAACAATGCTTCCCTTTATGGGAGGTGAGGACACTTGAACGTTACAACAAAACAATTTTAAATATTTTAGATAACATTCTATTCTTACAGACTATAAACAATTCCTATTACCCAGCCGGGTATTCTACTAAGTGCAAATACTTGAACAATAATTTAACTTCTCCTTTAAGGGCGTATAGGCTGAACCCACTAAAGGCTTACTATAAAATACTATAAGGCAACTTAACTTTTTCTTTACTTTTTCTAACTCTACAAATGCAGGGCCACTCAGCTCCTTGTCTGGGCCTACTGTCATCTGTTCTTCCATTAACGTAACTTTCTATGGTTCTCAGGAGGACTCTCTAACCCCTACGGGTTCACTGTGTTGAAATTCGGCTTCCAGCTTTTCCTGTCCTCAATCTTTAGCAACATTATTAACTTTTCCTAAATCTCAACATTATTACAATTTTAACTTTCCTAAGGCAACATTATACTTAAGTGCAACGTGTGAACATTCCCTTTAAGAGGAAACCAAGTCTCATTGAGGTAGTGCAGATTCTCTCTGTCTGCAAGTCCATTAGAAAGCAAGACCTTCTGTGCTGTATTCAAAACAGTCTCTTCACAAAGTCTTCCTTCTTTTGTAAAACCAGTAGAGGGCACCTTTAAGAAGGTGCGAAACTATTTACAAAACAGTTTTTGAACCATTCACCGTCCATGATTCGGCAGTCTTTTAAAACAGTGATGAACTTGTAGAAAACAGGGAAAACATAGAACAATAGGGATCCCGGGTCAACAAAGGGATCCCTTTAAGAAATAACACTCGACGGGTTTAGCAGCAAAAGAACAGGAAACAGTTAACTATTTACAGTCATCGGGGTTTCGAGGTTTGTTACTGTAATAGGTGACGCGACATCAGTCGGGAGTGAACACCCCCTGGCCGGGGAAGATCTGTATCCGGACTCTCATCTGATGCCGCATCACCGTCGCTGATCTGTCTCTCCGGTGTGGCCAAGCCGCCAGTGGGTCCGATACGGATATCAACTTTTGTGGCAGATTCAGCAGAAAGAACGACACTCACAGTGATAGTAGCGCTAGGACCCACTAGTTCCAAGACAAGGGGGTTAATGTTGTTAATCTTAGTCGCGGCAGTAGATGGCGCCACAGTAGGCTCATATCATTGAACATTCCTGGCATACCATCCTTGCTCACCCCGGTGGCGGGTGTAAGTCATGTGATCCCCCCTGCACAAGCTCCAATTAGGGGACCCGCCACAGGACTGAGCTTCCACATTATAGTTAGCAACGAAGACTTCAGTCGGCAGTCCCGGCTCCAGTATGAAGCCCCAACCCCTTCTCGGGTGAAAGGCTAACACCATCCCTCGTCTCACCGGGTCCTTCTAGCCCCGTTTAGTCTTAGACTTCGGTACTTTTTAGGCAGTCTGTTTTGGTTGTTCTCGGCTCTCCCATTGTGAAACTAAGCATTGTCTGTACTGCTCCCAGGTGAGCCCGATGACGTAGGAACCCTCCTGTCTGGACCCGTCTAGTTGGATCCTGGGAGCATCCCATTCAAAGATCATCCCCTCGGGACTCACGTCTAACGGTTCACCCATAGATATCGGTAGCGGGGGCAATATCCCCTTCATGGCGTAAAGGACTGCCACTTCAATCTCGGCAGTGGGAGACCGGTCATGGATGGGATGGGGAGCGGTCGCTGGAGCTGGATCGGTCGGTGCGGCAGGATCGCTTTTGGCACCTGCTTCTGATGTGGTTCCACCGATGTCGATCGGCTCTGCTGACAAGGACACTGGAATCTGTTGCGGCTCTGACCATGGCTCTCCCCGTGCGACCTTCTGGCACAGCTCCGACTTCCATTTCTTCGCCGTCACCGACCCCACGCCTGGAGTCGGGGGGTTTGATGCCTCCTCCGGCAGCTCCAAGAAGTCCGGATCCTGCTGTGGTGGCAAGCCCTCATTCAGCTCTGCTGGGTTGCAGTAATCCTGGGTCACTTCGTCGTCGTTCAGGTACCTGCTGGTCGTCAGTTCCGCTCCTTGATCTGCGGTGGTACACACACGAGGCTCCGCCAATTTCTGGGGTGTCAGCTCCTGCATTCCTGAGCTCGTCATCCTGTAACTGTAGTCGGAGAGGGCGGTCGTCTCTTTTGGCGCCTCTTTGGCAGTCTCCTCCCATGTCACGCCCTCCTTCTTCTTCTCCTGCGCTCCTCGTGGCGCGGCAATGGCGGCGGTTTTGCCGGGAATCTCGGCGGCAAATAGCAATACACAGTATTTGCAATAAATCACAGTTCAAACACGTTTCAATCACAGTTCCAAGGCACACATGACCCAATTCTTCAGGCTTAAGTACGATCCTGTTCGTGACGTCAAGTTAGAGCGCCCCCAGACGCAGGGCCGCGGGTTACTCGGCACCAGTCCTCTCTGGCTCAGTTCTGGGGTTGTCACGGTGGCTGGACCCGGTCCGTGACCCTGCTAAGGGGCGTCCAATAAAAGGTGATACAAGTCTGTCAAGGTTTCGTGACACCACCTGTGGTATTCGGTCAGGGTGACCGACGCTGCTCGGGGTCCACTGGGGTGATGTGATGGCAGCTAGATGGTATACCTTCCCACAGGTGAAGTATGTCCCCAGGGCTTCCCAGTGGTGTAGGTGGCGATGGTGTGAGGTGCAGTCAATAACGAGGAGACAGGGTTGCAGTCTCTTTACCTCTTTACTGGTGACTTCAGGATCCTCAATCCAGAGCACTGTTAACAGGGCTGTCTGAGACCGGCCGGTCCGAAGGCACATCCAGAGTTCCCTTTGCAGTTGGAAATCGTTGCCTACCACTAGCGCCTGTGTGTTGTAGTGCTTCCCTGCTGAGCATTTGGGATAGTCCTCACAACTTCTGTTCTCGTTCTTTCTAGTTCTTCCTCGTTCTTTCTATTCTCCGTCCCCCAGGTTTGTTATGGCTAGGACGCACCCGTTTGACGGGAAGGCTCAGAGCTCTTCCGGGACCCTAGAGACGCCCCTCTCCACACGTTGCCCCCTATGTCTGCTTAGGTGATGTAAGGTAGACAGCCAACCTATAATTAACTGTCCTGCGGTATTTGAAGTAAGGCATAAAGTCAGTTACTTCCTTGGTGTTCCGGGCACCGGCTACAAGCCTGAGTAGGATGTTGCCTTTCTCTGGGCACGACTCCTACTGGCTCTCCTTTGTGCTTTGATCTCGTTTCTCACTGTCCACAATATCCTTCGCTTCGTGTCCTTTCTTTGGATGCCGCCGCAGATAGTGCAGGCGCGGCTCCGTAACGTTCTATCCTTGTCGCTAGGTGCCTGCCAGGTTCCCACGCCTGACAGGGATCCCCCTGAATCTTCCCCCCACAACACCCCCTGCCACGGGATGTTGCCTGAACAAAACCCAGTCAGCTTCTGACTAACTTCCTATCCAACCCCTAGTTTTTACCAGTGTGAGGAGTGGCCCAATAAATAAAACCTTTTGCTCCCCCTAGTGGCCGGAGTGTGAAGTGTAATGTGTGCTGGTGATACCTGGTCAGATGAACTCCTTTAGTGCCATCAGACGTACCGTCACTCCCCTTAGTGGCAGAGCGACGTTACTGCAACGACCAGGTCTCTGGGGCGCTGCAGATGCATGTGCTCTAAGAACATGGCTAGAGGCCCAGTTGGAAGCTCTGCTGGAAGCATGCGGAGCACGAAAAAGGGAAGAACCGACCGCAGAGCGGGTGAATGAAGTGACAGGCCGGAGGTCCTGCCTGTCAGAGCAGGGATCCGGCGTGGTGCTAACAGTACCCCCCTTTAAGCCCCCTCTTCTTCAAGCCATCAAGAAAGTTCCGCAGGAGAATCGGAGCATGAATATTTTCCTTAGGCTCCTAGGATCTCTCCTCAGGACCAAACCCCTTCCAGTCAACAAGGAAGAAGGTCTTGACTCTCACCATCTTCATGGCTAAGATGTTCTGCACCTCAAGAACGTCATCCAAGGCAGATGGCACGGGTGTGGTACTGGGATCTTTGAAGAAAGGGTTCAGGATGACCGGCTTCAGCAGAGAGACATGAAACGAATTCGGAATCCGAAGGCAGCTTCATTCTATAGGAGGCCTCGTTGATCCGCTTCAGCACCTCGAAAGGTCCGATAAAACAAGGACCCAACTTGTAAGAGAGAGCCTTCAGTCAGACGTACCTGGACGAGAACCTTTTGTCTGCATGTCTCTTCAAATGGGTGGAGTATGCTTCTAAAGTTGGTTTGGTATCCTCCCACAACTTTACAAAATCCTTGGAGAGGACATCTGCCGCAGGAACATCAGAAGGAACTGTCACTGGAAGAGGAACCTCGGTTTTTCCGACCGAACACAACTTAGAAAGGAGATTCTCCCTAGGCTTCACCAACATGATAGTTGTATGAGAACTCAGCCCAAGGAAGAAATTTCACCCAGTTGTTGTGGTGGGCATTGATGAAGTGTTGCAGGTAGTTGCCCAGGACCTTGTTGACATGTTCCACATTGGACTGAGGGTGATAGAACGAGAAGTCCAAGATGATATCCAAATGTTTACAGAGAGCTCGCCGGAATCTGGAAGTGAACTGCGAACCTCGAATGGACACAATGTGATGAGGAAATTCGTGCAGGCGGAAAATATGTTTGATGAAGCTGTCAGCCAGTTCAGGAGCAGACGGAAGAGCAGACAACTGGGTAAAATGCGCCATTTTGGAGAAGCGGTCCATGACTACCCAGATGATGGTGCAATGCTTGGTTACTGGCAAATCTGTAATGAAGTCCATTGCTATGTGCTGCCATTGACCAGATGGCATGGGTAATGACAGGAGAGAAACAGTAGGAAGTCGTCTGGGGACCTTATTACGGGCACAAATCGGACAAGCAGCCACGTAAGCATAGATCTCCTTCCTCATGGATGGCCACCAGTAGTGGTGAGAAATCAGTTGTAATGCCTTCCTTTGTCCTGCGTGACCAGCCACCTGGGACGAGTGGCCTCATGACAAAACTCGCCCCCGGACGATGCAGAACGGGAGCGGTGGAAAAGTACTGTTTAAGAGAGCGGAAGGCCTCCTCAGCCTCGAAGGACCAGTTCTTTGGGTCGGCTCCTTTTCGGGTCACAGCAGAGATAGGAGTGGTCAGAATGGAAAGGTGAGGAATGAATTGTCGATAATAGTTAGCAAAGCCAAGGAATTTCTGGATTGCTTTGACTCCGAGCAGCGGCCATTTAAGGATGGAATAGAATTTCTCAGGATCCATCCTGAATCCAGTATCTGAGATAATGTAACCCAAGAAGGAAGGGGAGGAATATTAAAAAATGCATTTCTCATGCTTGGCGTAGAGTTGATTCTCCCTAAGACGCTGAAGAACTTTCTGAACTGCTCATCTGTGGGAGGCCAGATCTGGGGAAAATACCATAATATTGTCCAGATACACAACAACGCTGGAATAAAGCAGGTCCCAGAAGATATCATTGATGAACTCTTAAAAAGCTGTTGATGTATTACTGAGACTGAAGGGCATCACTTGGTATTCATAATGTCCGTCCCTGAAAGCCGTCTTCCATTTGTCTTCCCGGCGAATGCAGATTAGATTGTAGGTACTGCTTAAATCTAATTTTGTGAAGATTCTGGCACCTCTTAATCAGTCAAACAACTCAGGGATCAATGGGATAAGGTATTTATTTTTCACCGTGATCTGGTTGAGGCCCTGATAGTCTACACAGGGTCGGAGTGATCCGTCTTCCTTTTTAACTAAGAAAAACCCAGCCCCAGCAGGAGACGAGAACTTTTGAATGAACGCCCTGGCAAATTCTCTCAAATGTAGTCCGACATAGCTTGAGTCTCGGCTGGGGACAGAGGGTAAAATTGACCTGTAGGGGGTGTACACTGTGTTCCAAATTATTATGCAAATTGAATTTAACTGGCAGAAAGATTTAATTGTTTTGTGTTTCAAATAAACTTGTGGATGGTATTGTGTCTCAGGGCTCAATGGATCACTGAAATCAATCTTAAACACATGTGATAATTACTTTTCCAGGTGATTCTAATTAAAGGAAAACTACTTAAAGGGAAGGTACTGCGTTTGTAGATCATTAATTAATCAATGTAATGTAGCATAACATGCTGTTATAACCAAGATTTGAATGCATGTAAAACAGATTTCGTGTGTTATATGAGTAGAAAGAAGGAACTGGGGGCTGACATCTTGTGTTCACAGCAGTAGCACGACACTAACAGTGTCATATTACGGCACCCCATGGACATAGGAGATAATAGACTGGCGCTGACCCTATCTGTAACATTGCAGCAGCATTAGCAGTGAGCTGGGCACGCCTCTGTGGGCTGCACAACTCACTGCTGTAGGTGTGACATTTTATAATAGCCCAGTGCTATCTGCTGAGCTCCACTTGCTCTCTATCGCAGGACAGAAGCGCTGACTGGAGCGTGGGGAGTGCGGGTGATTTACCTCCGTGCTCCTCTGTACTCCAGGCACTGCAGGTTCTGGGCAGACATCCTTTGCTCCTCATACGCTGCCCTGTGTGCTTCTCCTGCTCTGTCTCCGCCTCCCCACTTGCACACAATCCCAGTGATCTCCGGTAAGCTGCACCCTCCCCCTGTGTCTCTCTCCCTCTCTGTGCGGCGTGGGGGGGTCTCTGTGTGGCGTGGGGGGTCTCTGTGCGGCGTGGGGGGTCTCTGTGCGCCATGGGGGGGTCTCTGTGCGGCGTGGGGGGGTCTCTGTGCGGCGTGGGGGGTCTCTGTACGCAGTGGGGGGGTCTCTGTGCGGCGTGGGGGGTCTCTGTACGGCGTGGGGGGTCTCTGTGTGGCGTGGGGGGTCTCTGTGCGCCGTGGGGGGTCTCTGTGCGGCGTGGGGGGTCTCTGTGTGGTGTGGGGGGTCTCTGTGCGGCGTGGGCGGGTCTCTGTGCGGCGTTGGGGGGTCTCTATGCGTGTGTGAAAGTATCGTCCGATGGGACTACAAGTCCCATCGGACTATGCCTGCTACAATGACAGTGATTGACACATTAGCCAATTATGGGACAGTAATAGTCCCATCATCCGGCTAATGTGTTGAATGAAAAAAAAAATACTCCATACATACATGCTACATACATGCTACATACATGCTACATACATGCTACATACATGCTACATACATGCTACATACATACTACATGCTACATATATACATCCATACATGCTACATACATGCTACATACATACATCCATACATGCTACATACATGCTACATACATGCTACATACATGCTACATACATGCTACATACATACATACTGCATACATACTACATACATACATACTGCATACATACTCCATACATACTACATACATACATACATACTGCATACATACTCCATACATACTCCATACATGCTACATACATGCTACATACATACATTACAAACGACATACATACATACTACATACAATACATTCATACATTACATACAATACATACATATTGACATACAGTACATTAAACATAGATTTCATACTCACCATTACTTGTCATTTTGTTCCCTGAAGCCAGTGTCATCTGTAAAAAATATGAAAAAACAAACAACCAATATACTCCCTGTCCGCAGAAATCCACGAGTGTCCCACGACGATCTCCCGTGGAGAGCAGCAGCATCAGATAATGCGACTGCTCTCCAAGGGCGCCAGGAACACAATGATGGCAGGAAGGTATCCTTCCACCACTGTATTCCTCCGCCGCTGTAAAAAAAAAAGTCCCTAGTCTCACTTTATGCCATTGCTGTATGAGAAATTTTCCCAGGCAGCAATTGCCATAAAGTGAGACTTTGTCCTAAGGTAACCTCTCAGTGATGCACTGCAGGAGCCATTGTCTCCTGTCAGTGTGTCACTGAGGGTCCTATAGAGCAGTGACATCACCCGATGTCACTGTTCTATAGGGGAGATCGTCGTGGGACACTCGATATTAATTGGACTACGGCGGACAGGTAGTATACGGTTTATTATTTTACGTTTTTTGCAGGCGCTGAAGTATGGTAAGTATGGTGAAATGAAGAATATTAAAATACTTTTTCCTAATGTGTGCTTGTTTTTTTTAACCCTTTCTTACTATTGGATCAACAATGGATAGGCGTCTTATTGACGCCTCTCCATTATTAACCCGGCTTAATGTCACCTTACAATAGCAAGGTGACATTAACCCTTCATTACCCCATATCCCACTGCTACACGGGAGTGGGAAGAGAGGGGCAAAGTGCCGGAGTTGGCGCATCTTACAGATGCGCCATTTCTGGGGCGGCTGCGGACTGGTATTTGTAGCCCGGGGGGGGGGGGGGGTCAATATCCATTGCCCCTCTCTAGGCTATGAATATCAGCCCGCAGCTGTCTGCGTAGCCTTTCTGGTTATAAAATATAGGGGGACCCCACGCAATTTTTTTTTTGGGGTCCCCGTATTTTAAATAGCCAGTAAAGGCTATGCAGACAGCTGAGGGCTGATATTCATAGCAGGCTACAGATATTGGCCCCCAGCCGTCGACTTTCCCCCTCTGGCGCAGAAAATTGCACGGGAGCCCATGCTGTTTTTTTTTTAATTCAACCCTCATAAAGGTCTCTTTCACACTTGCGTCGGTACGAGTCCGTCGCTATGCGTCGGGCCGACGTACCGACGTACCGACGCACGTTGTGAAATTTGTGCCCGACGTCGGCAGCAGATGCAGTTTTTCAACACATCCGCTGCCCATTATGAAGTCTGGAAGGAGGGGGCGGAGTTTTGGCATCGCATGCGCGGTAGAAAATGGCGGTCGCGCTGGACAAAAAAAATAGTTAATTGAATGTTTTTTCGTGCCGACGGTCCGCCAAAACACGATGGATCCGTTGCACGACGGACGCGACCACGCGACATGTGGCCATCCATCACGATCCGTCGCTAATACAAGTCTATGGGAAAAAAACGCATCCTGCGAGCACATTTGCAGGATCCATTTTTTCCGCCAGATCCATTTTTTCCACCGGATCCTTTTTTTCCCGCTGGATCTGTTTTTTCCCGCCGGATCCGTTTTTTTCCACAAGTTCCTTTTTTTTCTGCCAGATCAGTTTTTTTCCGCCGGATCCGTTTTTTTCCGCCGGATCCTTTTTTCCCCCACCGGATCCGATTTTTTCCCGTCGGATCCGTTTTTTCCACCGGATCCGTTTTTTCCCACCGGATCCGTTTTTTTCCGCCAGATCCTTTTTTTCCCACCGATCCGATTTTTTTCCGCTGGATCCGTTTTTTCCATCGAATCCGTTTTTCCCGCTGGATCCATTTTTTCCTGCCAGATCCGGTTTTTCCTACCGGATCCGTTTTTTTTCCACAAGTTCCTTTTTTTTCTGCCAGATCAGTTTTTTTCCCGCCGGATCCGTTTTTTCCCGCCGGATCCGTTTTTTCCCGCCGGATCTGTTTTTTTCCACAAGTTCCTTTTTTTTCTGCCAGATCAGTATTTTTCCGCTGGATCCGTTTTTTCCCGCCGGATCTGGTTTTTTCCACAAGCTCCTTTCTTTTCTGCCAGATCAGTTTTTTTCCGCCGGATCTGTTTTTTCCCGCCGGATCCATTATTTTCTCATTGAGTTGTATTAGCGCCGGATGGCCACACGTTTCATCCGTTTTTTGCAGGATCCGTCAAAACAGCTGTTTCCGCCGGACGGAAAACACATACAGAGGAACGGTTGAATCGCGATTTCACCCGCCGCTATTGCGCGCACATGTCAGCTGTACAAAACAGCGCCGGAGCCCACTTCAAAGGGGGAGACACGACATGCGCAGAACATGTTGCGTTTTTTACTGCGATGCGTTTTTTCCCCAGAAAAAAACGCAACATATACACAAAAATTGCAGAATGCATTATAAATGATGGGATGCATATGTATGGATTTTTAAATTGTTTTTTATCGCATTTCTATAGCTAACAAACGCAAAAAAAATGCGAAAAATCCTGAACGTGTGCACAGAGCCTCAATATGTAGGAAAGTTCCCACGATCTAGGAACAGCCAGCAGAGGGCGCCTCACTGCAAATGAAGCTAAATATAGATCATTGACCTATATTTAGCTTAATTCGCCGGGGTTTTGCAGAAATGAGCATCCTGCATTAGCGGAGCTCGTGTCTGCAAAATATTTTAACCCCTTCAGATGGATCTACGTCGTTGGACGTGCCAGATCCTCGGAAGGCATGTATATTGTTGGTTTATTATTTTTTTTTAATTTACAGATCGAGGGTCTTCAGTGAGTGGATTGAGAGTAGAATAAATTAACACAACAGCCTTTGTGATTTTTTCAATAAATTAATTTTTAATAATGTGTGTGTGTTTTTTTTTAACCCTTTACTAGTATTGGATTAATAATGGATAGGTGTCATAATTGACGCCTCTCCATTATTAATTAGGCTTAATGTCACCTTATAATAGCAAGGTGGCATTAACCCTTCATTACCCCATATCCCACCGCTACACGGGAATGGGAAGAGAGTGGCCAAGTGCCAGAATAAGCGCATCTTCCAGATGTGCCTTTTCTGGGGTGGCTGGGGGCAGGTGTTTTTAGCCAGGGGGGGCCAATAACCATGGACCCTCTCCAGGCTATTAATATCTGCCCTCAGTCACTGGCTTTACTACTCTGGCGGAGAAAATTGTGCGGGAGCCCACGCCAATTTTTTCCGCCATTTAACCCCTTATTTTACTAGCTAGAACGGCCAAATTTTGCATATACACACTACTAACATTAGTAGTGTGGAATATGCAAAAAAATGGTGATATGAGATGGTTTACTGCATGTAAACCAGGTCTCATATCATGTCACGGTGGCGTAGTGGTTAGCACAGCAGCCTTGCAGCGCTGGAGTCCTGGGTTCAAACCCCACCAAGGACAACATCTGCAAAGAGTTTGTATGTTCTCTCTGTGTTTGCGTGGGTTTCCTCCGGGCACTCCAGTTTCCTCCCACATTCCAAAGAGATACTGATAGGGAATTTAGATTGTGAGCCCCAACTGGGACAGTGATGATAATGTGTGCAATGTTAGCGCTATATAAAGATTATTATTATTATGTCGGGTTTAGGAAGGAGAAAGCAAAAGCCGGTAATTGAATTACCGGCTTTCTGCTATCTCGCGCTGTATGAAGTAATAATATATATACATATATGTGTCTCCCTGACATATATATATATATATAGAGAGAGAGAGACAGTATATATGTTTTTTTTTTTAACACATGGATCCCTTGTATAGCCGTATGTCGGTTTTGCAAGCCTGCGATAAAAACACGCATTACGGCTGCCATACGGATTACATACGGAGGATGCCATGCGCAAAAAACGGTGACACACCCTGCCTATGGAGGAGCTACGGACCACTATTTTTGGGACTTTTCAGCGTATTACGGCCGTAATATACGGACCGTATTTTCATACGCTGTGTGTGACGCCGGCCTTAGCCATACAATGTATCTCTCCCCTCCCTCCATAATGCCTGGCTATTCACTGCAGACCTGGAGCTCCTTCTTATCTTCTTGAGGGATGAGTCCCAGACAGCTCCTAATGCTGCTCCATGCACACCAGATGTCTTCACTCTTCTTGGGTCCAGATGCTGCTGAGTCCACTGTGTTCTGTTCCTCTGCAAACAAGCTGTGACTCTGATGCAGTAACTGCTGGTGATAGCAGATCACAGGGCAATCACACACAAAATGGTGCTGCCCTGTGATGCTGCTCTTCATTCTGCCCCAGGGATATTAGACCACCCAAAAGGGGAGGGAAATGGTGATGTCAGCAGTTACTGCCCCAATTTTGATGCTAACAGTAAAGCTTGTAAGTCTTACTATAGCTGCTTGAAGTCTAAAACGGAAAATGCTCCCCCTAGTGGTAAATATATATATATTTTAAAAAATATATAATATTTTTCATATAGAAATGTTTGCAAACAGTGCAAACATTGCATTAATACATTTTAATTACCGTATATACTCGAGTATAAGCCGACCCGAGTATAAGCCGACCCCCCTAATTTTGCCACAAAAAACTTGGAAAACTTATTGACTCAAGTATAAGCCTAGGGTGGAAATGCAGCATTTACCGGTGAATTTCAAAAATAAAAATAGATCATTATTTCCCCATAGCTGTGCCATATAGTGCTCTGCACCGTTTATATTGCCCCATATCTGTGCCCCATATATGCTCTGCACCGTTCAATTTTGCCCAATATCTGTGCCCTATACAGTGCTCTGCACCATTCATATTGCCCCATAGATGCTGCACAGATGCCCCATACAGTGCTCTGCACCGTTCATATTGCCCCATAGATGCTGCAGATGCCCCATACAGTGCTCTGCACCGTTCATATTGCCCCATAGATGCTGCACAGATGCCCCATACAGTGCTCTGCACCGTTCAAATTGCCCCATAGATGCTGCACAGATGCCCCATACAGTGCTCTGCACCGTTCATATTGCCCCATAGATGCTGCACAGATGCCCCATATATTGCTCTGCACCGTTCATACTGCACCATAGATGCTCCACATAAATACAGTGGGGCAAAAAAGTATTTAGTCAGTCAGCAATAGTGCAAGTTCCACCACTTAAAAAGATGAGAGGCGTCTGTAATTTACATCATAGGTAGACCTCAACTATGGGAGACAAACTGAGAAAAAAAATCCAGCAAATCACATTGTCTGTTTTTTTAACATTTTTTTTGCATATTATGGTGGAAAATAAGTATTTGGTCAGAAACAAACAATCAAGATTTCTGGCTCTCACAGACCTGTAACTTCTTCTTTAAGAGTCTCCTCTTTCCTCCACTCATTACCTGTAGTAATGGCACCTGTTTAAACTTGTTATCAGTATAAAAAGACACCTGTGCACACCCTCAAACAGTCTGACTCCAAACTCCACTATGGTGAAGACCAAAGAGCTGTCAAAGGACACCAGAAACAAAATTGTAGCCCTGCACCAGGCTGGGAAGACTGAATCTGCAATAGCCAACCAGCTTGGAGTGAAGAAATCAACAGTGGGAGCAATAATTAGAAAATGGAAGACATACAAGACCACTGATAATCTCCCTCAATCTGGGGCTCCACGCAAAATCCCACCCCGTGGGGTCAGAATGATCACAAGAACGGTGAACAAAAATCCCAGAACCACGCGGGGGGACCTAGTGAATGAACTGCAGAGAGCTGGGACCAATGTAACAAGGCCTACCATAAGTAACACACTACGCCACCATGGACTCAGATCCTGCAGTGCCAGACGTGTCCCACTGCTTAAGCCAGTACATGTCCGGGCCCGTCTGAAGTTTGCTAGAGAGCATTTGGATGATCCAGAGGAGTTTTGGGAGAATGTCCTATGGTCTGATGAAACCAAACTGGAACTGTTTGGTAGAAACACAACTTGTCGTGTTTGGAGGAAAAAGAATACTGAGTTGCATCCATCAAACACCATACCTACTGTAAAGCATGGTGGCGGAAACATCATGCTTTGGGGCTGTTTCTCTGCAAAGGGGCCAGGACGACTGATCCGGGTACATGAAAGAATGAATGGGGCCATGTATCGTGAGATTTTGAGTGCAACCCTCCTTCCATCAGCCAGGGCATTGAAGATGAAACGTGGCTGGGTCTTTCAACATGACAATGATCCAAAGCACACCGCCAGGGTAACGAAGGAGTGGCTTCGTAAGAAGCATTTCAAGGTCCTGGAGTGGCCTAGCCAGTCTCCAGATCTCAACCCTATAGAAAACCTTTGGAGGGAGTTGAAAGTCTGTGCTGCCAAGCGAAAAGCCAAAAACATCACTGCTCTAGAGGAGATCTGCATGGAGGAATGGGCCAACATACCAACAACAGTGTGTGGCAACCTTGTGAAGACTTACAGAAAACGTTTGACCTCTGTCATTGCCAACAAAGGATATATTACAAAGTATTGAGATGAAATTTTGTTTCTGACCAAATACTTATTTTCCACCATAATATGCAAATAAAATGTTAAAAAAACAGACAATGTGATTTTCTGGATTTTTTTTTCTCAGTTTGTCTCCCATAGTTGAGGTCTACCTATGATGTAAATTACAGACGCCTCTCATCTTTTTAAGTGGTGGAACTTGCACTATTGCTGACTGACTAAATACTTTTTTGCCCCACTGTATGTGCCGTTGCTGCTACAATAAAAAAACAAAAAACACATACTCACCTTTCTTGATTGCAGCTCCCGGCGTCCGGTCCCGGCGCCTCCATCTTCCCGGCGTCTCTGCTCTGACTGATCAGGCAGAGGGCGCCGCGCACACTATATGCGTCATCGCGCCCTCTGCCTGAACAGTCAGAGCGCAGACGCCGGGAAGATGGAGGCGCCGGGAAGATGGAGCGGCGCCCGGCAGCTGGAACGTGGACAGGTAAATATGCCATACTTACCTAGTCCTAGCGATCCTGGCGCTCCCCGCCTTCCTCCCCATCTTCTGTGCTGCTGCCTCTTCCTGTCAGCGGTCACCGGCACCGCTGATTAGAGAAATGAATAGGCGGCTCCACCCCTATGGGAGGTGGAGCCGCCTATTCATTTCTGTAATGAGCGGTCCCACGTGACCGCTGAAGAGGGGAAGAAGCTGCAGCACAGAAGACCGTGGGACGGCAGGGACAGCGCGAGGATCGCTGGGACTAGGTAAGTATGCCTCAGCGCCCTCACCCCCTCACCCGCCGACCCCACCGCTACCGTGACTCGAGTATAAGCCGAGAGTGGCACTTTCAGCCCAAAAATTTGGGCTGAAAATCTCGGCTTATACTCGAGTATATACGGTACTATTTTAAGCTTAATTTCACAAAAAAAACAAAATACAAGAAAACTGGTGGCACCTTCCCATTAAAAATTATGTTCCACATTATTAAGCAGGCCACAGGTTTCAAGCAACATGGGAAATAGAAAGGATCTCTCTGCTGCTGAAAAGCATCAAATAGTGCAATGCCTTGGACAAGGTATGAAAACATTAGATATTTCACGAAAACGTAAGAGTGATCATCATACTGTGAAGAAATTTGTGACTGAAACAGAGCACAGACAGAGTTCATGCAGATAAAGGCATAATGAGAATGGTTTTTGCCAGTAAAATTCATTGGATTAAGAGGGCAGCTGCCAAATACCATTACAAAGCAGCAAACAGTTATTTGAAGCTGCTGGTGCCTCTGGAGTCACTCGAACCTCAAGGTGTAAGATCCTTCAAAGGCATGCTGTGGTTCATAAACTACTACTATTCGGCCACCACAACAGTGTTCACAAGCAGAAACGATTGCAGTGGGCCCAGACATACATGAAGACTAATTTTCAAACAGTCTTGTTTACTGATGAGTGTCGAGCAACCCTGGATGGTCCAGATGGATGGAGTAGTGGATGGTTGGTGGATGGCCACCATGTCCCAACAAGGCTACGATGTCAGCAAGGAGGTGGAGGAGTCTTGTTTTGGGCCGGAATCATGGGGAAACAGCTGGTAGGGCCCTTTCAGGTTTCTGAAGGTGTGAAAATGACCTCTGCAAAGTATATTATTATTATTTATTGTTATAGCGCCATTTATTCCATGGCGCTTTACATGTGAGGAGGGGTATACATAATAAAAACAAGTACAATAATCTTAAACAATACGAGTCATAACTGGTACAGGAGGAGTGAGGACCCTGCCCGCGAAGGCTCACAATCTACAAGGGATGGGTGAGAATACAGTAGGTGAATGACATTTTTCTCGGATTTTCCTAAATGGCCGATGCAAATGACAGTCAGTCTAATAAAAGTCATCACCCATTTTTTATAGAGTGTCTGACTGACAACTTTCTTCCATAGCATAAAAAGCAGAAACGTGCCTTCAGGAGCAAAATCATCTTCATGCATGACAATGCACCATCTTATGCTGCAAAGAATACCTCTAAGACATTGGCTGCTATGGGCATAAAAGGAGATAAATTCATGGTGTGGCCACCATCTTCCCCTGACCTCAACCCTACAGAGAATCTTTGGAGTATCATCAAGCAAAAGAACTATGAGGGTGGGAGGCTGTTCACATCAAAACAGCAGCTCTGGGAGGTTATTCTGACTTCATGCAAAGAAATACAAACAGAAACTCTCCAAAAACTCACCAGTTCAATGGATGCAAGAATTGTGAAGGTGATATCAAAGAAGGGGTCCTATGTTAACATGTAACTTGGCCCGTTAGGATGTTTTGGAGTTAAATAGTTTTTTTGTTCAGTGAATGTGACCTTCTAATGCTGCAAATTCCACAAATGAGCATTTCCAGTTCTTTAAAACACATCAAATGTTTAGAAATTCTACTGTGCCTAATAATTTGGAACAGTGCATTTTGAGTTTTCAGTCATTTTGGAGATTGTATTGTTATCACTGGGAGGTTTCTTCAATAAAATTCGATGTATACTCTAATGGGTGATGACTTTTATTAGACTGACTGTCATTTGCATCAGCCATTTAGGAAAATCCGAGAAAAATGTCATTTGTATAATAATTTGGAACATGGTGTAGATCCGGGAATTAAGTCGATAGGACAGTCATACAACCTGTGGGGTGGCAAAGTCTCTGCTTCCTTTTTGTCAAATACATCAGCAAAGGATCAATATGCCAATGGCAAACTGGGCAGCGATGCTGGAGAAGGCAGGACCTAAGCCGGACGTACTAGAACCAGACACTTCTCATGACAGGAATGTCCCCAGCGAAGCACTTCTGTTGTCCAGTCCAACACAGGTTCGTGTTATTGTTGCCATGGTAGACCTAAGAGAAAGGCATGAGACATGTGAGGAAGAACATAGAAGACTATCCTCTCTGTATGAAGCATCCCGATAAGGACCACAAGCATCTCAGTAGCCAGATGAACCCTCTCCCAAAGAGTTCTGCCATTAACAGATGTTGTAGCAAGAGGGTTTTGGAGTGGACAAACTGGGATTTGGAAGCGATCCACTACAGCCTGGAGGGAAAATATCCTGCCGCCCCAGAATCCACATACTCTGTCTCAATAAACTGGGATTCGCCGGTTGTCATGGCCACAGTACGAGTCAGGGGTTGAGAGGTGTCTTATCCATCTAGGGAGGTCTCTCCTACCGACCGTAGATGCTGGAGTTTTCCAACTTCACCGGACAGACGCGATTGAAGTGGCCTATGTCTCCACAATACAGGCACTGGCCTTTAGCATGGCGATCCCTCTGTTGCTGACTGGCAAGGGCAAAGCTGTCAATCTGCATGGGTTCCGGTGAGGCCTCGACAAGGGAGGGTGGAGTAACAAGCGGTCTTTGAAAGGACGGAAACAGACACCGCGATCCTCTTTCACGTGCCACCTCATGGGCATGCTCTTGGAAACGAAGGTCTATACGGATGGCAAGGGAGACCAGGTCGTCGAAGGTAGTTGGTAGGTCAAAATACATACCTGAGATACGGCCTTCCCAAAACCCTGTCTGATGACAAATGCACACTAAGCAGGATGCAGCAGGCCTCCACTGATAGAGGCTAGGGGCGGCACAGGTGCAAACTACTTGATAAAAACAACCACCCCAACCAAACATTGCAGGGGTTGGCTGCCTAGCAGAAAAAATGCACATTGATATGACTCACATAGGACGCCAGTCACACTGATAAGTGTGGTGCACAGTGTCTGTATGCAACCTATTGATGACGCCCCTTGTATTAACAGGCGGGCTGCCCAGCACTAAAAAAAATGCAGCACACAGTGACAGACGCCCCAGAAAAACCTAGCCAACATAAAGAGGCCTGGCCACATCCTGCAAAAAAGGATATGATAAAGTGCAAAAAAATGCATGCATATGATAAATGCATACACTATATGGGGTATTGGTTTAATATTTTGGCCAAAATAAAGTAAGCCCGCAACCCAACGCCAAGGGTCCCCATAATATTGCGGGTCCTACCACTAATATCAAAAACAGCTAACATAGAAAAAACTCAGAAAAAATACATACCATGAGATACGGCCTTCCCAAAACCCTGTCTGATGACAAATGCACACTAAGCAGGATGCAGCAGGCCTCCACTGATAGAGGCTAGGGGCGGCACAGGTGCAAACTACTTGATAAAAACAACCACCCCAACCAAACATTGCAGGGGTTGGCTGCCTAGCAGAAAAAATGCACATTGATATGACTCACATAGGACGCCAGTCACACTGATAAGTGTGGTGCACAGTGTCTGTATGCAACCTATTGATGACGCCCCTTGTATTAACAGGCGGGCTGCCCAGCACTAAAAAAAATGCAGCACACAGTGACAGACGCCCCAGAAAAACCTAGCCAACATAAAGAGGCCTGGCCACATCCTGCAAAAAAGGATATGATAAAGTGCAAAAAAATGCATGCATATGATAAATGCATACACTATATGGGGTATTGGTTTAATATTTTGGCCAAAATAAAGTAAGCCCGCAACCCAACGCCAAGGGTCCCCATAATATTGCGGGTCCTACCACTAATATCAAAAACAGCTAACATAGAAAAAACTCAGAAAAAATACATACCATGAGATACGGCCTTCCCAAAACCCTGTCTGATGACAAATGCACACTAAGCAGGATGCAGCAGGCCTCCACTGATAGAGGCTAGGGGCGGCACAGGTGCAAACTACTTGATAAAAACAACCACCCCAACCAAACATTGCAGGGGTTGGCTGCCTAGCAGAAAAAATGCACATTGATATGACTCACATAGGACGCCAGTCACACTGATAAGTGTGGTGCACAGTGTCTGTATGCAACCTATTGATGACGCCCCTTGTATTAACAGGCGGGCTGCCCAGCACTAAAAAAAATGCAGCACACAGTGACAGACGCCCCAGAAAAACCTAGCCAACATAAAGAGGCCTGGCCACATCCTGCAAAAAAGGATATGATAAAGTGCAAAAAAATGCATGCATATGATAAATGCATACACTATATGGGGTATTGGTTTAATATTTTGGCCAAAATAAAGTAAGCCCGCAACCCAACGCCAAGGGTCCCCATAATATTGCGGGTCCTACCACTAATATCAAAAACAGCTAACATAGGAAAAACTCAGAAAAAATACATACCATGAGATACGGCCTTCCCAAAACCCTGTCTGATGACAAATGCACACTAAGCAGGATGCAGCAGGCCTCCACTGATAGAGGCTAGGGGCGGCACAGGTGCAAACTACTTGATAAAAACAACCACCCCAACCAAACATTGCAGGGGTTGGCTGCCTAGCAGAAAAAATGCACATTGATATGACTCACATAGGACGCCAGTCACACTGATAAGTGTGGTGCACAGTGTCTGTATGCAACCTATTGATGACGCCCCTTGTATTAACAGGCGGGCTGCCCAGCACTAAAAAAAATGCAGCACACAGTGACAGACGCCCCAGAAAAACCTAGCCAACATAAAGAGGCCTGGCCACATCCTGCAAAAAAGGATATGATAAAGTGCAAAAAAATGCATGCATATGATAAATGCATACACTATATGGGGTATTGGTTTAATATTTTGGCCAAAATAAAGTAAGCCCGCAACCCAACGCCAAGGGTCCCCATAATATTGCGGGTCCTACCACTAATATCAAAAACAGCTAACATAGAAAAAACTCAGAAAAAATACATACCATGAGATACGGCCTTCCCAAAACCCTGTCTGATGACAAATGCACACTAAGCAGGATGCAGCAGGCCTCCACTGATAGAGGCTAGGGGCGGCACAGGTGCAAACTACTTGATAAAAACAAGGGCGTCTGTCACTGTGTGCTGCATTTTTTTTAGTGCTGGGCAGCCCGCCTGTTAATACAAGGGGCGTCATCAATAGGTTGCATACAGACACTGTGCACCACACTTATCAGTGTGACTGGCGTCCTATGTGAGTCATATCAATGTGCATTTTTTCTGCTAGGCAGCCAACCCCTGCAATGTTTGGTTGGGGTGGTTGTTTTTATCAAGTAGTTTGCACCTGTGCCGCCCCTAGCCTCTATCAGTGGAGGCCTGCTGCATCCTGCTTAGTGTGCATTTGTCATCAGACAGGGTTTCGGGAAGGCCGTATCTCATGGTATGTATTTTTTCTGAGTTTTTTCTATGTTAGCTGTTTTTGATATTAGTGGTAGGACCCGCAATATTATGGGGACCCTTGGCGTTGGGTTGCAGGCTTACTTTATTTTGGCCAAAATATTAAACCAATACCCCATATAGTGTATGCATTTATCATATGCATGCATTTTTTTGCACTTTATCATATCCTTTTTTGCAGGATGTGGCCAGGCCTCTTTATGTTGGCTAGGTTTTTCTGGGGCGTCTGTCACTGTGTGCTGCATTTTTTTTTAGTGCTGGGCAGCCCGCCTGTTAATACAAGGGGCGTCATCAATAGGTTGCATACAGACACTGTGCACCACACTTATCAGTGTGACTGGCGTCCTATGTGAGTCATATCAATGTGCATTTTTTCTGCTAGGCAGCCAACCCCTGCAATGTTTGGTTGGGGTGGTTGTTTTTATCAAGTAGTTTGCACCTGTGCCGCCCCTAGCCTCTATCAGTGGAGGCCTGCTGCATCCTGCTTAGTGTGCATTTGTCATCAGACAGGGTTTTGGGAAGGCCGTATCTCATGGTATGTATTTTTTCTGAGTTTTTTCTATGTTAGCTGTTTTTGATATTAGTGGTAGGACCCGCAATATTATGGGGACCCTTGGCGTTGGGTTGCGGGCTTACTTTATTTTGGCCAAAATATTAAACCAATACCCCATATAGTGTATGCATTTATCATATGCATGCATTTTTTTGCACTTTATCATATCCTTTTTTGCAGGATGTGGCCAGGCCTCTTTATGTTGGCTAGGTTTTTCTGGGGCGTCTGTCACTGTGTGCTGCATTTTTTTTAGTGCTGGGCAGCCCGCCTGTTAATACAAGGGGCGTCATCAATAGGTTGCATACAGACACTGTGCACCACACTTATCAGTGTGACTGGCGTCCTATGTGAGTCATATCAATGTGCATTTTTTCTGCTAGGCAGCCAACCCCTGCAATGTTTGGTTGGGGTGGTTGTTTTTATCAAGTAGTTTGCACCTGTGCCGCCCCTAGCCTCTATCAGTGGAGGCCTGCTGCATCCTGCTTAGTGTGCATTTGTCATCAGACAGGGTTTTGGGAAGGCCGTATCTCATGGTATGTATTTTTTCTGAGTTTTTTCTATGGTAGTTGGTAGGTCACAACAAGCTAGCTCATCCTTAATGTTTCCAGAGAGCCTCTCCCAGAATGTTGCCACCAATTCTTCGCTATTCAAACTGAGTTTGGTCACCAGAGTACGGAAGCTTACAGCATATTGTCCCACAGATCAGTTGGACTGGCGTAAGCGAAGAAGAGCGGAAGCTGATGAGGTAGTTCACCCCGGTTCATCGAATACTTTGCGAAAGGCTTCCACGAATACGGACAAATTGGAGATGATAGGGTCCTCTCTCTCCCACAATGGATTCAACCACGCCAGGGCCTCACCTCCAAGATGCAACATAAGAAATGCTACCTTTGTTCGGTCTGAAGGGAAGTGATGAGGAAGAAGTTCAAAATGTAGCCGTCACTGATTGATGAACCCACAGAAGAGCTTAGGATTGCCATCAAAGCGTGGCGGAGCTGCGAGTCGGGCACCTGAAACTCGAACTAAGCAGGCTGACTGAGAAGTCTCCGAAGAAGACACGGCTGCATGAATGTGGGGAAACTCTGGAGAGATGTTTAAGGCCTCCAACTTGGTAGTCAGGGGTTGCAACTGCATACACAGTTTCTCCTGTATGCTTTTCTGTCAGCAGATCTCTTGGTACATGGTCTGATGAGATGGGATCTGGGATCCAGCAGGGTCCCTGGCCTGAGCAAACTGTGCTCGGACCGCAGCGAGCCTGGAGGGGGGTGACTAAGCGAGCACCGGACTGTTCACTATAGCCTCTAATGGTGAGGTTAGGCTTGGCTCCCGATGCACATGAGGTGCCACTCCAAGACAGACCAATGGAAGCTTGGCAGCTGGACCCGGAAGGACAGACTGGATGGTGCAGCGGGCAGAGTTCGTATCAGAGTGCTGTAGGCAGGATCTGCACCAGAGTGTAGCAGGCATGATCTGCACCATAGTGCAGCAGGCAGGATCTGCACCAGAGTGCAGCAGGCAGGATCTACACCAGAGTGCAGCAGACAGGATCTGCACCAGAGTGCTGTAAGGACTGGTATGCAACTTTACGCAACTTAGACTTGAGAACAGGAAGGTTGCTCAGGCACCTCCCCACTGGGGAGGAAGCAATATATATATACTGACCCACAGCCATTGGCTGGGGGGAAAATAGCAAGTGCACGCACTGGCCCTTAAAGAAGGCGAGAGTGCGCGCATACTCTAAGGACATGGCTAGAGGCCTGGCTGGAAGCTCTGCTGAAAGCATGCAGAGCACAAAAAAGGGGAGAACAGACTGCAGCGCAGGTGAGTGAAGTGACATGCCAGAGGCCCTGCCTGTCAAAGCAGGGATCTGGCGTGGTGCTAACAGCCGTCAGTACAGAAAAATGGTGATGCTTGCAGGGCATGTTTAGCTGGGATACTGTAAATTGCAGGCAGCCAGGAGATGTCAACAAAACCATGGATGGGCAGTTGGGATGCTTGAAACCCCATAAGGCAGGAGAAATCCAGGAGAACATGGAAAGACAGCTGGTATGCTGGAATCCAAAGGCATGTCGGAGACATCCAGGAGACCTCGGACAAGTGGCGGGTGTGCTAGAATTCGCAGGCAGGTGGGAGACATCCAGGAGACCATTGACAGGCAGCTGGGATGCTGGAGACCACAGGCAGAAAACATCCTGGAGACAGCAGATCAGGTCAAGGTGCACTGAAGTATTCATACTGAGAAACAGGTGTGTCTTGGTGAGCATTAATAAGCCCGACATGGAGTACAACAGAGTCTAGAGGATTGGGGTGAGGGAAGCAAAGCACGGATCAGGGACAGGTGCATAACAGTACCCCCAGAAGAATCTATAAAGGAAGAAAGCTGATGATTGGCATGAAACTTCCTGAGTAACACCGTGTTAGGGCTAGTGGAACGCACCGAGTAAATATAGAGGTTTTATTATAACAGATGCGCTCGCAGCCCGGGGTCCACCGTACAGGAGAACCTGCTGCTAGTAAACGGCGGAACTATATGGCGGTATGAGCTAACTCTGTTACTTCACAGAGTAGCCGTGAACTCAAAGCACTACACCCTGTTTGACTTCACAGTGGCACAGGCTAACTACCCAACTGAGAGCAGTCAGTGGTCATGCATGCACACAAAAACTCCTCGCTGGAGGTGCCAGCATTCTAGGAGCTTATTTCAGCCAGGTCCCTGAATACATTCACACAAAATCTCCTCATTGGAGGTGCCAGCATTCTAGGGGCTTATTTCAGCCGGGTCCCTGAACACAAACTCACATGACCACACTGGCGCAAAGCACATAACATAGAATGATACTAGCGCATGGCCGTGAAGCCATGTGAGCCTTAAATAGTTGCAGCACGTACAGGACCTTCCTGAAGGACCAATGGCTTTAGCTGCAGTATCTGATCATGTGACCCTCGATCTCCACTGAGAGATCTTACTCTGGGCATGCTCAGAATGAGAAAAGCAGGACTTAGTCCCAGAAGCGTCTGCTCGCCGCTGCCCAGCACTGACTTCAATGGCAGAAGCAGGAAAAGCAGCAGTAACTCTTTGTACAGAGTCAGACTGAGCGAGATGCTGGGACTGATGTCTCCGTTGAGCAGGCTCCACTGCGGCAGGACAAGAATGGGAGACCGCAGCAGAGATGGCCCGAGATTCCCCCTGTGCAGAGGCGGGAACTCGACCCCTTACACACCGTGTCTGCGAATTGAGATACTGATTTGGCTTTTATCCTAAGTCACGACTCATTGATTGGTACTTGTAGGATCACTACTTCCAACAGGTGGCGCTATAGAGTTTAAGTCCTCTTTTTCTCTGAAGAGGCAATTTGCATATTATATTTCCCAGAGGAGCATTGCACGGCGAATAAGCCTCCTTACCTTGACTAGCCAGAGCTGGTATGTCATTCTCCATAAGGAGAAACGTTGCCCCTTAGACCCCAGTCCAGAGCCTCTCATCTAGCCAAATTAGTTCTCATGCTTCGCACTGACGAGGGCCAACAGCCCGAAACACCGTGTCTGTGAATTGAGATACTGATTTGGCTGTTATCCTAAGTCATATTGCATGACTCGTTAAAGGGTTGATTGCGACTTGTAGGATCGCTTCTTCCAACAGGTGGCGCTATAGAGTTTAAGTCCTCTTTTTCTCTGAAGAGGCAATTTGCATATGAGTAACATTGGAGCATTTAAGTCCTATTTGGCACCCCACATCTCTCTTCAGGGCTACTTCCCTTCCAGTCAATCAATTAGAGGAGATTACCGCAAACCATCTTACAGTCCAAGATCTGGTTGCTCTCATGTTCCATGTTGGAATCAGAAGCGGGCGCATGGACTGCCTTGATTGTTTGATAGAGAGAACCTATTGAGGACCAGAGGACATGAAAGAGAAACATGAAAGACATTAGGGATTCTCAGAGTGGGAAGTAGTTTAAGACGGAAGGAAACGAGGTTTACTTGCTCAGTAGTTTGAAATGGACCAATGAACTTAAGTGCCAGATTTTTGCAATGAGTCTTCAAATTGATATTTTTCCATGGAAATCCATGTCTTATCTAAGGGAGTGATGTTGGGAACAGGTCGGTGGTGTACCAGCACTCTTCTCAGCTTTTGCTGCAGCTAACTCAGCTTGTACCCAAGTCCAAATGTTGTGGAAGTCCTGATGGATGTGACGCGCCCACAGGGCAGTGGGGTCCGGCATCAGAGGGGGATATCATGGTGGCTGTGACCTGGTTTATGGCCCTGGGCATCAACGTTAAAAGGGAAAGGTCTTTAAAGGGAATAAAGTTTATGTTCGTGATGCCACCTGTGGTATTCGGTCAGTGGGGACCGATGCTGCTTTTGGGGTCCTCTGGGGTGATGTTATGGCAGCTAGATGGTATAACTTCCAACAGGTGAAATATATCCCCAGGGCTCCTGGTGGGTAGATGGAAAATGGTGAATGGCGCAGTAAAGGAACGAGGACACAGGTTTGCAGTCTCTTTACCTTGTTTACTGAAGACTTCAGGCAGCCACAGTCCAGAGCACCAGATCACAGGGCAAGCAGGGTCCGGCCAGCTTGGAGGCAAGTTAGGAGTCCCCTTTTCCAGGTGGAAACCAAAGCTTTCTTCTAGCGCCTTGGTGTTGTAGTCCCTTACTGCCTATGGCTTCAGATAAGGTCCTCACACATGTTCACAGATGTTCTCTCTCTCTGTCCCCCGTATAGGATAGGACATAACCCGTATGACTGGTGACTTGAGTCTGTTTATAGGGACTCTAGCACGCCCCGGGCTCTTAAGGTTTCACAGTGTCTCCTGGGTATTAAGGCGGACAGGTAACGTGAAGTTCAGCTGTCCTGCCAGTCTCTGATGTAAGTCATAGGGGGCCTTACAACCTCGGTGTTCTGGTTACCGGTCTCTACACCTCAGAAGGAGGCAGCCTGCTCGTGGCTGGTCTCTCGCTGGTATCCTCTCCTGTGCTTCGCTCTCCTACACGCTCACTGCAATGTATTCGGCTTTCTGTATGTCTCTTTCCAGGAGCTACAGCACTGTGGCTACACAGCTCCGTAAACTCTCTTCTGCCTCAGACTGATCCAGTCTGTTTCCTGGCAAGAACTGTTCTACTCTTTCCCTCCCAAACTACCATATATATGGGGAGTCACCTAGTAAATAGGATCAAACGCTCTCCCTGGTGGCCTGGAGTGTGAATGTGTTGCATGCTTGTGTTTACCTGATGACAGTTATCCCTTCTTGCCTCCAAACATAACAGCACCTCCCTGTGAGGAAACCAATGCTACTGTGACGACCAGGACCCTGGGGCGCCACAGATGTTGTTCACAGCAGGAAGTAGGCTTTTAGCTGGAATAGATAGAAGGAGATCAGGATCTCAGCTGAACACTGTAACAAATGGAAATCACCCGGAAGACTCAAATAGAATTGTTATGGGCGAGTTCAACCCAAGGAAGAACATCAGGACAATTATCTTGGTTTGAATTGGAGAATATCTGTAAATACTGTTTCATGGACTGATTAATTCTTTCAATCTGCACATTACTTTGGGGATGATAGGCTGAGTAGAAGTCCAGGAAAATTTCTAAATTCTTGCAGAGTGCCCTCTAAGCTGCACACACACTGTACTAATTGTATTTGTCACTGACATCTATATATCTACCTATTTTATTTATATTTGCTGTATGTAATCCATCTCTTCTATCCTGTTGGCTCCTGCAGTAATTTTACATAACACGGCAGATGAATTCCCGGCTATTCTTCTATGCATCTATGTAATATAAACACATATATATGTGTGTGCCCCTGACATCTATATATCTATGTATTCTATGTGTATATATCTATTCTCTCTATTCTGTTGTAGCCTATCTATCTATCTAAATAGAAAAAAAATCAGGCAGCACTCCAGTTCAAGAAAAATTGTGGACTTTAATCCAGCACCAAGTGGTGCAACGTTTAGACCTCACACCTGCTTGACAGGTGATTTTTTTCTATTCATATTTTGCGTTGACAACTGCATTATTCAGGAAGTATTGCACCCTAAATCTGCTCAATTTTGTGCTGCTATTTGTCTTATCTATCTATCTATCTATCTATCTATCTATCTATCTATCTATCTATCTATCTATCTATCTATCTATCTATCTATCTATCTATCTATCTATTTGCCAAATCAGACAAGGTGATTTTCTGGATTTATTTTCTCATTTTGACTTTCATAGTTGTGGTCTACCTGTGATGTCAATTACAGACCTCTATTATCTTTTTAAATGGGAGAACTTGCACAATTGGTGGCTGATTAAATACTTTTTTCCCCATATACAGGTCCTTCTCAAAAAATTAGCATATAGTGTTAAGTTTCATTATTTACCATAATGTAATGATTACAATTAAACTTTCATATATTATAGATTCATTATCCACCAACTGAAATTTGTCAGGTATTTTATTGTTTCAATACTGATGATTTTGGCATACAACTCCTGATAAGCCAAAAAACCTGTCTCAATAAATTAGCATATTTCACCCATCCAATCAAATAAAAGTGTTTTTTAATAACAAACAAAAAAACCAACAAATAATAATGTTCAGTTATGCACTCAATACTTGGTCGGGAATCCTTTGGCAGAAATGACTGCTTCAATGCGGCGTGGCATGGAGGCAATCAGCCTGTGACACTGCTGAGATGTTATGGAGGCCCAGGATGCTTCAATAGCGGCCTTAAGCTCATCCAGAGTGTTGGGTCTTGCGTCTCTCAACTTTCTCTTCACAATATCCCACAGATTCTCTATGGGGTTCAGGTCAGGAGAGTTGGCAGGCCAATTGAGCACAGTAATACCATGGTCACTAAACCATTTACCAGTGGTGTTGGCACTGTGAGCAGGTGCCAGGTCGTGCTGAAAAATGAAATCTTCATCTCCATAAAGCATTTCAGCCGATGGAAGCATGAAGTGCTCCAAAATCTCCTGATAGCTAGCTGCATTGACCCTGCCCTTGATGAAACACAGTGGACCAACACCAGCAGCTGACATGGCACCCCACACCATCACTGACTGTGGGTACTTGACACTGGACTTCAGGCATTTTGGCATTTCCTTCTCCCCAGTCTTCCTCCAGACTCTGGCACCTTGATTTCCGAATGACATGCAAAATTTGCTTTCATCAGAAAAAAGTACTTGGGACCACTTAGCAACAGTCCAGTGCTGCTTCTCTGTAGCTCAAAAGTGGCTTTACCTGGGGAATGCGGCACCTGTAGCCCATTTCCTGCACACGCCTGTGCACGGTGGCTCTGGATGTTTCCACACCAGACTCAGTCCACTGCTTCCTCAGGTTCCCCAAGGTCTGGAATCGGTCCTTCTCCACAATCTTCCTCAGGGTCCGGTCTCCTCTTCTCGTTGTACAGCGTTTTCTGCCACATTGTTTCCTTCCAACAGACTTACCATTGAGGTGCCTTGATACAGCACTCTGGGAACAGCCTATTTGTTGAGAAATTTCTTTCTGGGTCTTACCCTCTTGCTTGAGGGTGTCAATGATGGCCTTCTTGACATCTGTCAGGTCGCTAGTCTTAAGGTACCGTCACACTAAGCGACGCTGCAGCGATACCGACAACGATCCGGATCGCTGCAGCGTCGCTGTTTGGTCGCTGGAGAGCTGTCACACAGACCGCTCTCCAGCGACCAACGATCCCGAGGTCCCCGGTAACCAGGGTAAACATCGAGTAACTAAGCGCAGGGCCGCGCTTAGTAACCCGATGTTTACCCTGGTTACCATCGTAAAAAAACAAACAGTACATACTTACATTCAGCTGTCTGTCCGTTGCCGTCTGTTTGCTGCACTGACTGCTGGCCGTAAAGTGAAAGCAGAGCACAGCCACAGCGGTGAGTCACCGCTGTGTGACTCACCGCTGTGCTGTGCTTTCACTTTCACTTTGCGGCCAGCAGTCAGTGCAGCAAACAGACGGCAAGGGACAGACAGCTGAATGTAAGTATGTACTGTTTGTTTTTTTACGCTGGTAACCAGGGTAAACATCGGGTTACTAAGCGCGGCCCTGCGCTTAGTTACCCAATGTTTACCCTGGTTACCAGTGAAGACATCGCTGAATCGGTGTCACACACACCGATTCAGCGATGTCTGCGGGGAGTCCAGCGACGAAATAAAGTTCTGGACTTTCTTCCCCGACCAGCGATCTCCCAGCAGGGGCCTGATCGCTGCTGCCTGTCACACTGGACGATATCGCTAGCGAGGACGCTGCAACGTCACGGATCGCTAGCGATATCGTCTAGTGTGACAGTACCTTAACCCATGATCGGGGTTTTGAGTAATGAACCAGGCAGGGAGTTTATAAAAGCCTCAGGTATCTTTTGCATGTGTTTAGAGTTAATTAGTTGATTCAGAAGATTAGGGTAATAGGTCGTTTAGAGAACCTTTTCTTGATATGCTAATTTATTGAGACAGGTTTTTTGGGTTATCAGGAGTTGTATGCCAAAATCATCAGTATTAAAACAATAAAAGACCTGACAAATTTCAGTTGGTGGATAATGAATCTATAATATATGAAAGTTTAATTGTAATCATTACATTATGGTAAATAATGAAATTTAACACTATATGCTAATTTTTTGAGAAGGACCTGTATATATATCTACAGCTCTGGCAAAAATTCAGACACCACTGCACAGTTTTATAAAAATCAGCTTGTCTACATGTCTGACAGCCATTTCATTCCATTGTCAGCTGAATTCCATCCAGAGTACACCTGTCATGACTCTGGGCATGATGGTTAGACCTCCATCCTGGTCAGATCACGGTTAATTTTAGTTCGCCTCTCTTTGATTCTTGGGTGGTTATTTAATGTTAGCAGTTTCTGGATTTGGTGTTGGTGATACTTCCATATATTTGGCTTGTGATCGCTGACCCAGGTTACTCATCCGTAAACGTTATGCCTTTGTGCTTGTTTGCTCATATAAACACACGGAGCACTGCAATTAGGTGTCAAATGTTATGAACTTTATTTAAATTCACATGACACCAAAAATGGCACAATCCCCGACTCATGAAGAGTCACCCCCCAGCACTCAGGAGAGGAAAAAACCCCTGTGGAGGAAACATCTAGGGAACCATGGCTGGAGGATCACCCTTACCTTGAGCTTAGAAAGTTAGTGCCGATATAACAGATGGAATGGCAGAATTTTACAATTTGTACATTTTACCAAATTTACAGAGAATGACATAACAAATACAGACTATATATCTGATAAACCAGATGTGGGAAAGATTTGGCTGCGATATTTGTCACCACATTGGCTGCTACAATGAATCTGACTGATTTGATTCCAGGTGGATGTTCAGGATCAGTTCTACTTTATAGATCCAGGTCCAAGTCTCAAGAAGTTGGACACTTGGATAAAAGGATTGTTTGTTATTAGTGATAAGCGAGTATACTCGTTGCCTGAGATTTCCCTAGCATGCTTGGGTGTCCTCCGAGTATTTTTTAGTGCTTGGAAATTTAGTTTTCTTCACTGCAGCTGAATAATTTACATCTGTTAGCCAGCATAAGTACATGTGGGGGTTTCCTGGTTGCTAGGGAATCCCCACATGTACTTATGCTGGCTAACAGATTTAAATCATTCAGCTGCAGCGAAGAAAACTAAATCTCGGAGTACTAAAAAATACTCGGAGGACACCCGAGCGTGCTCGGGAAATCTCGAGCAATGAGTATACTCGCTCATCACTATTCGTTATGGATGACCCATAATAAGATAAATGTCCCCTCCCAATTTAGTACCTATTAAAGTCATTGATCCCTCCATGAACTCTCATAGGAGAGCAGCTCTTTGTAGGGGGTAACAGAAGGTAATCCTGTGCTGGGGACCCCGCTCTGTCACCTTCCCATGCTCTGGGGGTGTCTAAAGCAGACAACCCCTTAACCTGTTAGAACCTCCAAATTATATAGTCAGAAAGTCGATCTGCACGTGATTACGTGAGGTGGTCAAGCTCAATGTCCTCAGGCGCATCAGTAATGGCGCTGATCTTGGCAGCGCACCCTTCTGTTATGGAATCTTCTTTATAATTCTTGTTAATGACCTCATAACAGTTGTTATGGTTACTACTGGGGCTACTACTGATGAAGGGCCCAAGTATTAACTTTTTTATCATTGGTAATTCGCTTTCATTATGGCGAGAAATAACTGCACTTGTTATTAGCAGGCACCTATCATTATGGCTTCCCTTAAGCACAATAATAAATACACATTACAGATTAAACGTGCTAGTGTTTTACGAGTGTGTTGCACTTTTTATATGTATAGATTGGGTTAATAACTAGAACTTTACAAAGAAAAAAATTAAGAGGAAATAACTTGTAAAATAATATTATAGGGAATTGTATTTCAAGCATTTACCTAATGTAGATTCTGCATAGTTATATAGGTTGAAAAAAGACCCAGGACCATAAAGATCAAATTATCTTTAATGTTATACATGTCCTAGTGCTAGATTATTTATAACTCGCAATGTCATGTTTTTTTAAAAAAGCATTTAACCCTTTTTTATAGTGTCTGCCATTACAACCTTTTGTATTCCACAGTCTGACTGCTCTAACTGTAAAGAACCCTTTCCTATTTAGCTGCCAGAAATGACTTTCCTCCATCTGTGACAAGTTTTCCATTACTCTTTGTAAGGTCCTGTTTTATACAGTTCATCTACCTTTTCCCATAGATCTGTTGACAATTCATTTGCTTTCCCCATGTCTCACAATCCAGAAATGTCAGTGGCTGGATGAAAGATGCAAGAGTCTGTCTGGATCCCAGAAACTCACTCAGCTTTTATGCACATACACTGATTACAAGCAAACAGGTCACAGGAGAGGATGTTGCCCTTACTAGCCATTCACACCCATTTGTGTCAACTTCTGCGCATGTTATCAGGCCAAAATCATCAGGGCATGTGAACTTTTGAATCAGGGTCATTTGGATGTTTTGGGTTGTCATTACCACCTCTCAAGTCTCCCCTTTTTCTTCATAGCTTGTAAGCTTGCGAGCAGGGCCCTCACTCCTCTTGGTATCTATTTTGAACTGTGTTTTTTGTTATGCTGTAATGTCTATTGTCTGTACAAATCCCCTCTATGATTTGTAAAGCACTGCAGAATATGTTGGCGCTATATAAATAAAATTATTATTATGATTTAAAAAGAGAAAACACAGTAGTTTGACAATAAATGGCTTCACCCAACCACTAACCATGAGTGGAGATAAAGTTTTGGTGTTATCATTCATATTCTCTGATAAAAAGCCAAGAAAACAAAAATTCTACCAGGGTATGTAAAGTTTTGAGCACAGCTGTAGCTATGGACAGTGAGGTACCTATCACAGAAAGGGGGAAAGTCGGGACCAGGGCTCACAAGACCAGTTAGTCATAGCAAAGTTAATCACAAGGTGATTAAAGCTTCAGTCTAAGGGTACCGTCACACAGTGGCATTTTGATCGCTACGACGGCACGATTCGTGACGTTCCAGCGATATACTTACGATCTCGCTGTGTCTGACACGCTACTGCGATCAGGGACCCCGCTGAGAATCGTACGTCGTAGCAGATCGTTTGAAACTTTCTTTCGTCGTCAAGTGTCCCGCTGTGGCGGCATGATCGCATGGTGTAACAAAGGTGTGCACGATATTGTATACGATGTGCGCATAGTAACCAACAGCTTCTACATCGCAAACACGTCATGAAATTATCGCTCCAGCGTCGTGCATTGCGAAGTGTGTCCGCAGTCTACGACGCTGGAGCGATAATGGTGCGATGCTGGAGCGTCACGGATCGTGCCGTCGTAGCGACCAAAGTGCCACTGTGAGACGGTACCTTAAGTAAAGAATACCACACAGTCGGATATGTGACACATAGTTGAGTTCAGTGTTTTAACCTCTACCTTACTGTGTCCTCAGATTACATAGCAAAAGCCTACTGACAGATTATTATTATTATTTATTATTATAGCGCCATTTATTCCTTGGCGCTTTACATGTGAGGAGGGGTATACGTAATAAAAACAAGTACAATAATCTTAAACAATACAAGTCACGACTGGTACAGGAGGACAGAGGACCCTGCTACAAGGGATGGGTGAGGATATAGTAGGTGAGGGGAGAGCTGGTCGTGCAGTGGTTTGGTGGATCGGTGGTTAGTGCAGGTTGTAGGCTTGTCGGAAGAGGTGGGTCTTCAGGTTCTTTTTGAAGGTTTCCACTGTAGGTGAGAGTCTGATATGTTGTGGTAGAGAGATTCTCTTTAATGCTTATATCCCTGCCACTTACTGCAGCCCCCACTGCTAAAATGAGCTCAGCTAGTCCAAACAGGGAGGAGATAAGACCATTCATGGCCCAAAGACAGAAAAAGCACAACTCTCTAAAATAAGTATTGAGTGCATTATTGAAGTCAATATCTAGTGAAGATAACAGCCCATAGTCTGCAATCTCTACTGGTAATGATACCACAGGGGCATGTGCACACGATAAGTATGGGATGCAGACATTACTGCACTAAAAAGGTGTTTTTTTGGCAGAAAAAAACGTTTGGCAGGAAAACTGAGTTGATATTGTTGCATTTTATGAGATTTTTTCCCTTTATTTAGAATGACATGACAATGACATTTAGACATGAAACTGCTTCAAATCTGCAAGGAAAAATAAACTGCTTTTCCATGAGATTTCAGACATTTCAGTCACTTTATAGCGCTTTTAGGATCACGGAGCTCTTTATTACAAATATGTCTGTCCCTCCAGTTGAAAGAAATTAACCTTTTCCTGGAGGGAAATTTGTATTCTACATTATATCAATTCAGTTTTGTCTGTCGTTGATAAAGTGCAGTTTACAGTCATTTTTATTTATGGGTGGGTTTGTGTGCTCTCAAATGACAGGGCTGAGTTCCAGTTCTAGTCCGGCCCTGTCCCTGTCCATATACAAGAAATGGACATCTTGTTTTGCTGCCGCCATTTTCTGAGTGTCACAGCGCAGAGAGGCCATTCCTCCTAGTGCTGCTGCTGAAAGTGAACTTGTCAGGTAGCTAGATAGGATCCTGTCCTGTGTGAAATCGATCTTCCAGCATCTAACTAGATTGTTCTAAACTGTATTACAGTCTCAGGAGGCCCAATTTGGTAAGTCAAACAGTTTGGAATAAAACTGTGTTCCACTGAGAAGTCAGAAGGTCACATTTCATCTTAAAAATACTGATTATTAATTTAGTCGCAGGTGACTGACAGGTCTGGATCTAGGGTTGTGAAACAGATGTTTGCAAAAGGGGAAGGCTGAATAGAGCATGAGTGGGAAAAAGCAAGGTCGCGGTGGAAGGAGGAATAGGCTTGGTATTTGATGCTTACGTTTGTTAGATGCAAATTTTAATGAAAGCTCAACTGAATAAACACTGTCTCGTCCTATCCAAAGACCACAGACAAGATCTGTTACTGGACGGGCTACTCCACTCCCTTTCTTTGGCAGCTGCACTGTGGTACGCCTTATAGATGAGGTTTAGACAGAGCATATGCTCCAGTGGATGGCAAGCGCTGCATCAAATGGCCTCTCCTCTTCTCCCACCACCTTCATACACAGTACAATCCTTAGAGGTAGCACCCCAATCTCCCTTGTTTCCCCTTGTCTCACAAATTTGCCAGTGCCCAACTGACTTTGGGGAACCACAAATGGGCCATTCTGCAGAGCTGTTCACATATTCTATTCCTTGGGTATCAGAGGTCTGCTCCAAAGATTCACAGAATCCAGAGGAGGAAAGCATCTGCACCGATGCCCAAATTTTTCTCATGTTGGATCCTGGGCCAAACTAAGTAGGGTCCAAGCAGAATCCAGAACCTCATCACCAGACATTAACTACCAGAGGTGGAGATGATCCTAATGAAAACTGTAATGTGGTGTCACTGCAGGATGAGGATAAGGGTGACTTCCAGGGTGAGGAGTTTGAGAACAGAGAGGATGACTGAGGTTGTAGAGCCCACGTGGTGTGAACCCAGAGGTACGCAGCTGAGTAGCTCAGTAGAGGAAGTAGAGAAGGAGGAATACAAGGAGGTTACATTGTGGCAGACCATTCCATCAAAATCTGAGTTTCAAAATATCACCCATTTTTTCAGAGCCCTGCCGTAAGCACCAACAGTAGTTTAAACCCACATATGGGGTATCTACATACTCAGGAGAAACTGGCCAACAAATGCTATGGTGCAATTTCTCCTGTTACCCTTGTGAAAATGCAAAATTTTGGGGTAAAAAAACATTTTTGAGGGGAAATTGTTTTTTTTTATTTTTATGACTCAATGTTACAAACTTTTAAGAACTTGGGGGTTCAAAGTGCTCAATACACATCTAGATCAGTTCCCTGAGGGGTCTAGTTTTCAAAATGGTGTCACTTTTGGGAATTTCCACAGTTTGGGCACATCAGAGGCTCTCCAAACGTGACAGGGCATCTGCTAATTATTCCACCAAATTTTGCGATCAAATAGTCGAATGGCGCTCCTTCCCTTCCAAGCCCTGTTGTGGGCCCAAACCGTGGTTTTCCCCCACATATGGGGTGTTGTTATGCCCAGTATAAATTGCACAACAAATTTTAGGGTCCATTTTTCCTGGTAACCTAAAATAAAAAACATTGGGTCTAAATAAAAATTTCTAAATAAAATTTCTGTGAAAAAAGTTAAATGTTAAACATCATTTTCCATCCACATTACAAAAATTCCTGTGAAGCAAATGAAGGATTAATACACTTCTTGAATGTGGTTTTGAGTACCTTAAGGGGTGCAGTTTTTAGAATGGTGTAACTTTGGGGCATTTTCTGTTATACAAGTCCCTCAAAGTCACTTCAAAACCACTGCTTTCCTCTTCTGTCACCCTCTGCTCTGGCCTGACACACCTGAGGTACCCAAAGTAATAAGAGGACAGAGGAGGAAGCAGGCAAAACATTGTAAGTGATACTGTGCATCCTCCACTTTTGTCCCTTGCTTGCTGGGCTGCCAAGCTTGCTAACTTACTTTACTGATAGGCAGCACGGTGGCTCAGTGGTTAGCATTGCAGCGCTGGAGTCCTGGGTTCAAATCCCACCAAGGACAACATCTGCAAGGAGTTTGTATGTTTTCCCCATGTTTGCATGGGTTAGCTCTGGGTACTCTGGTTTCCTCCCACAATCCTAAGACATACTGATAGGTAAGTTAGATTGTGAGCCCCACTGGTCACAGCAATGATAATTTATGTAAAGCGCTGTGAAATTTGATAGTCCTATATAAGCAAACCATAATAAATAAAATAAAGAAACACTCACTGTGGTGTGCCATGCAGGAGAACAGAGACAGCAGCCAGTGAGCGCTCTCATCTGTCTGATGGGGAAGCATTCATAGGCTACATCTTCCTGCATTACACACCCCTTTTACAATGTTTGCACCTGGCTAGCACCAGTAAAACATAGTAAATTCAAAGTAGTTTACAATACAGTGCTAGTTTATTGAGGAACATTGCACCTCTCTAAGATGGAGAACTAGGCAGTTGCCTACCCTGCCTTATCCCAGCCCTGGGAGCGCTGATAACTTGCTGCAGACACATCACAAATCTGAGAAAGCCTGACCTGTCATCCCACATTCAGTATCTGATAAGCCTATAGTACAGTAGTACATTTACATTCTTCCAAATTCTTGTGGGGCAATGGCAATTGAGGATTTATTCTGCATTTAGGCTAGTTTCACATTTGCGTTTAAATTCGCAGCGTTTATTACGCATCCGCAAGGGGTGGAAAAAACGCATATAAGCGCGTACAAACGCAACATTTTTTAGACGCATGCGGTAAAAAAAACGCCGCGTTTGTACGCGTTTATATGCGGTTTTTCCTGCGTTTGCGTTTTTTGTGCACATGATGATAATACATCTATTATTTTTTGGCCTACCTCATATCTTTATACTAAAGACACACTAAGCTGCAGTCTTTTTTTATAACTACTGGAGATATGATGTGGCCCAAAAATTAAGTGTGTGGCGAAGTTTCTTATTTGGCGCACGGTGTGTGTTGCCGGCGGCGATAGACACAATAAACCAAACATAATTGTGGCAAATCAAATTGTATTTATTTTTTTAACAACCAAAAAAATGTATTTAACTGCGCCGGCTTGGGGTTGAGTGATGTAAACGGGGGGTGTGAAGCACTGAGGCCTGGCTAACCGTGGATGACGCAGAGGTGACAGGAGAAGAGGCAATGAAACTTGTGGGGTCTGGTAGTTCGGGGATGGGGCTTGACACATAAGAGGCTTGAGACGCACTGGAAGGGTGAGACAAACCTAACATTACAGACACATTGGGAGGTAAAGGGGTAGGAATGCTAAGAGTTCTCTGTTTTTTTTTTTTAGTTTGACGGGTTCTGGGAGGTATTGGTGGGCTCATATGGCATGGCGTGGTGGTGGGTGACCTGTCAGGGTCCGGCTGCACCATGTCAGAGTCCATAGTGCTCATAGAGCGTGCAGCCATGCCAGAGTCCATAGTGCTCATAGAGTGTGCAGCCATGCCAGAGTCTATAGCGCTTGTAGAGCGTGCAGCCATGCCAGAGTCCATAGCGCTTGTAGAGCGTGCAGCCATGCCAGAGTCCATAGTGCTCGTAGAGTGTGCAGCCATGCTAGAGTCCATAGTGCTTGTAGAGCGGAAGGCCATGCCAGGGTCCATTGTGCTCATAGAGCGGGCAGCCATATCACAGTCCATAGTGCTCGTAGAACGGAAGGCCATGCCAGGGTCCATTGTGCTCGTTGAGTGGGCAGCCATGCCAGAGTCCATAGCGCTCGTAGAAAGGAAGGCTATGCCAGGGTCCTGCTGCACCGTGGTGGTGGTGGTACGGAAGGCCATGCCAGGGCGTTGCTCCTCATTAGAAGAAGAAGAAGACATTCTGATGCATGCAGATAGAAAGAAATGCAAGAAATTAGGACATGTAGAGACAGAAAATAGAAAATAAAGGCATTGGCTAGGATATACTCACATTGTTCAGTGTCTTGTTTTCCTTCGTCTGCTTCAGTGTCTGCTGAGGCCGGCGTCACACTTGCGAGTTTTACGGACGTATGAGTGCAGAAATTACGTCCGTAAAACTCGCAAAACAAACGGCACAATTATTCTCTATGCTCCTGCTTCTATCTGCCGTATTTTACTGATCCGTATAATACGGCTTTCTACGGCCGTACAAAATCGCAGCATGCTGCGTTTGTCACCGTACTGCACAAGAAATACGCCAATGAAAGTCTATGGAAGCGTGAAAAATACGGATTACACACGGACAAGCAGTGTGACTTGCGAGAAATACGCAGCGGTGTTAGAGAGAAAAGCCGGTAATTCATTGCGGTGTACAGTAAAATCACACTGACAGCTTCCAGTCCAATAGGTAGAATTAATGTGTACACATAGAATAGGTATATGTATATATATATATATATATATATATATATATATACAGTTAGGGCCAGAAATATTTGGACAGTGACACAATTTTCGCGAGTTGGGCTCTGCATGCCACCACATTGGATTTGAAATGAAACCTCTACAACAGAATTCAAGTGCAGATTGTAACGTTTAATTTGAAGGGTTGAACAAAAATATCTGATAGAAAATGTAGCAATTGTACATATTTCTTTACAAACACTCCACATTTTAGGAGGTCAAAAGTAATTGGACAAATAAACATAACCCAAACAAAATATTTTTATTTTCAATATTTTGTTGCAAATCCTTTGGAGGCAATCACTGCCTTAAGTCTGGAACCCATGGACATCACCAAATGCTGGGTTTCCTCCTTCCTAATGCTTTGCCAGGCCTTTACAGCCGCAGCCTTCAGGTCTTGCTTGTTTGTGGGTCTTTCCGTCTTAAGTCTGGATTTGAGCAAGTGAAATGCATGCTCAATTGGGTTTAGATCTGGAGATTGACTTGGCCATTGCAGAATGTTCCACTTTTTGGCACTCATGAACTCCTGGGTAGCTTTGGATGTATGCTTGGGGTCATTGTCCATCTGTACTATGAAGCGCCGTCCAATCAACTTTGCAGCATTTGGCTGAATCTGGGCTGAAAGTATATCCCGGTACACTTCAGAATTCATCCGGCTACTCTTGTCTGCTCTTATGTCATCAATAAACACAAGTGACCCAGTGCCATTGAAAGCCATGCATGCCCATGCCATCACGTTGCCTCCACCATGTTTTACAGAGGCTGTGGTGTGCCTTGGATCATGTGCCGTTCCCTTTCTTCTCCAAACTTTTTTCTTCCCATCATTCTGGTACAGGTTGATCTTTGTCTCATCTGTCCATAGAATACTTTTCCAGAACTGAGCTGGCTTCTTGAGGTGTTTTTCTGCAAATTTAACTCTAGCCTGTCTAATTTTGGTATTGATGAATGGTTTGCATCTAGATGTGAACCCTTTGTATTTACTGTCATGGAGTCTTCTCTTTACTGTTGACTTAGAGACAGATACACCTACTTCACTGAGAGTGTTCTGGACTTCAGTTGATGTTGTGAACGGGTTCTTCTTCACCAAATTAAGTATGCGGCGATCATCCACCACTGTTGTCATCCGTGGACGCCCAGGCCTTTTTGAGTTCCCAAGCTCACCAGTCAATTCCTTTTTTCTCAGAATGTACCCAACTGTTGATTTTGCTACTCCAAGCATGTCTGCTATCTCTCTGATGGATTTTTTCTTTTTTTTCAGCCTCAGGATGTTCTGCTTCACCTCAGTTGAGAGTTCCTTTGACCGCATGTTGTCTGCTCACAGCAACAGCTTCCAAATGCAAAACCACACACCTGGAATCCACCCCTGACCTTTTAACTACTTCATTGATTACAGGTTAACGAGGGAGACGCCTTCAGAGTTAATTGCAGCCCTTAGAGTCCATTGTCCAATTACTTTTGGTCCCTTGAAAAAGAGGACGCTATGCATTACAGAGCTATGATTCCTAAACCCTTTCTCCGATTTGGATGTGGAAACTATCATATTGCAGCTGGGAGTGTGCACTTTCAGCCCATATTATATATATAATTGTACTTCTGAACATGTTTTTGTAAACAGCTAAAATAACAAAACTTGTGTCACTGTCCAAATATTTCTGGCCCTAACTGTATGTCAGTGAGACACATATATGTATATATATTAATATTTATTCCAGCGCTAGACAGCTTTAAAGCCGGTAATTCAATTGCCGGCTTTTGCTATCTCCTTCCTAAACCCGACATGATTTGAGACATGGTTTACATACAGTAAACCATGTCTTCTCCCCATTTTTTTTGCAGATTCCACACTACTAATGTTAGTAGTGTGTATCTGCAAAATTTGGCCGTTCTATCTACTAAATTAAAGGGTTAAATGGCGGAAAAAATTGGCGTGGGCTCCCGCGCAATTTTCTCCGCCAGAGTAGTAAAGCCAGTGACTGAGGGCAGATATTAATAGCCTGGAGAGGGTCCACGGTTATTGGCCCCCCCTGGCTAAAAACACCTGCCCCCAGCCACCCCAGAAAAGGCACATCTGGAAGATGCGCCTATTCTGGCACTTGGCCACTCTCTTCCCATTCCCGTGTAGCGGTGGGATATGGGGTAATGAAGGGTTAATGCCACCTTGCTATTGTAAGGTGACATTAAGCCAAATTAATAATGAAGAGGCGTCAATTATGACACCTATCCATTATTAATCCAATTGTAGTAAAGGGTTAAAAAATACACAAACACATTATTAAAAATTATTTTAATGAAATAAAAACAAAGGTTATTGTAATAATTTATTCTATGCCCAATCCAGTCACAGAAGACCCTCGTTCTGTAATAAAAACAAAATAATAAACCAACAATATTCATACGTTCTGCAGATCTGTAACGTCCAACGATGTAAATCCATCTGAAGGGGTTAAAATATTTTGCACCCACAAGCTTTGCTAAAGCAACGTTGCTCGTGGCTGCAAAACCCCGGGGAATGAAGGTAAAGTAGGTCAATGACCTATATTTACCTTCATTTGCGGTGAGGAGCCCTCTGCTGGTTGTTCCTAGATCGTGGGAACTTTCCCAGAAAGCTCCCAGGCTCGAGTTCATAAGAGGCGCCCTCTGCTGGTTGTCCTCATACGGAGGATGCCATGCGCAAAAAACGCTGACACACCCTGCCTACGGAGGAGCTACGGACCACTATTTTGGGGACTTTTCAGCGTATTACGGCCGTAATGTACGGACCATATTGTTTTACGCTGTGTGTGACGCCGGCCTGAGTAGTGACCTGCAAATGTCCACTACCTCCCTTTATCACCTATTATGTGGGGAGTGGCTTATCAGTGTCCAGACATGTTTTTTTCAATTGAAACGCATGCGTTAACGAACACAACCAAACACATGTGCTTCTGAACGCATGCATTTATATTGACAGCAATGCATTTTTTTGGCGCAAACCTTGCACAATCGACCGCATGCGTTTCCAGGTGGCAAATTGACGTCTCTAAAAATTACTACATGTTGCATTTCCGCGCCAAGCCACAAACGCCGAAACGACGCATGCGTCGTCAAACGCGGCAAAAGCGAACAATCACAAACGCATGCGTACCTAATGTTAAATATAGGAATACACAACGCATGCGGATATATGCGGTAGAAACGCTGCGGACACAAACGCAAATGTGAAACCGGCCTTATAGTGTAATGCGCAGCGTTGAATGCTATGTTGCTTGTAGGTAGACATTTAATAACCTGTTTACCCAGAGAAAGCCAAAGATCGTTTCAGCTGATGAAAGAGTGTTTAAGGCCTATTTAGATTGCATGATTATCGTGAAACAAGTGTTCCTAGGATAATTGTGCTTTGTAAATGCACCTTTAGTGTAACACTGGTGGGTGTAGACACATTGCGCCCCGAGCTGGGCTTATCCTGGAGGGGCGTGACTAAGTGTCTTCTTGTTCTTCAGAGGAAACTCTAATGGTGAAGATAGGCTGGGCTGCCGGTTGACACCAGGTAGCATTCCAGGGCAGTTCTCGGGACTGTAGCAGCTGGCCGGAGTGTCAGAGGCACAGGTACAAGGTGAAAGAGGTCAAGACAGAAATGCAGTCTGAGCTTGGGACAGGCAGCTCAGGTTCACAATACAAAGTCGGAGATGGAGAAGTCAAACAGAGCAGGTAAACAAGCTGGGTCGATAATGAGAGACAAAATATGGAGATATGCATAAACAAGGTGACAGCAGGCTAGGAACCAACGTTCGAACAAGAGTAGTGGTATTAGCTGCTAGCACAAGATAGTAACATACAGTTATATGAAAAAGTTTGGGCACCCCTATTAATCTTAAGCTTAATGTTTTATAAAAATTGTTTTTTTGCAACAGCTGTTTCAGTTTCATATATCTAATAACTGTTGGACACAGTAATGTTTCTGCCTTGAAATGAGGTTTATTGTACTAACAGAAAATGTGCAATTTGCATTCAAACAAAATTTGACAGGTGCATAAGTATGGGCACCCCACCAGATAAGTGACATTATATATAGATATAGTCGCTTCCTGTAGCTTTTAATGAGTTCCTGGATCCTGGATGAAGGTATTTTTGACCATTCCTCTTTACAAAACAATTTCAATCCAGTTAAATTTGATGGTTGCATGGACAGCCCTCTTCAAATGATCCCACAGATGTTCAATGATATTCAGGTCTGGGGACTGGGATGGCCATTCCAGAACAGTGTAATTGTTCCTCTGCATGAATGCCTGAGTAGATTTGGAGCGGTGTTTTGGATCATTGTCTTGCTGAAAGATCCATCCCCTGCGTAACTTCAACTTTGTCACTGATTCATGAACATTATTGTCAAGAATCTGCTGATACTGAGAGGAATCCATGCGTCCCTCAACTTTAACAAGATTCCCGGTGCTGGCATTAGCCACACAGCCCCAAAGCATGATGGAACCTCCACCAAATTTTACTGTGGGTAGCAAGTGTTTTTCTTGGAATGCTGTGTTTTTTGGCATGCATAACGCCTTTTTGTATGACCAAACAACTCAATCTTGGTTTCATCAGTCCACAGGACCTTCTTCCAAAAAGAAATTGGCTTCTCCAAATGTGCTTTTGCATACCTCAGCCGACTCTGTTTGTGGCGTGCTTGCAGAAACGGCTTCTTTCGCATCACTCTCCCATACAGCTTCTCCTTGTGCAAAGTGCGTTGTATAGTTGACCGAAGCACAGTGACACCATCTGCAGCAAGTGACACTATTTTGAAAAGTAGACCCCCTAAGGAATTTATCTAGATGTGTGGTGAGCACTTTGACCCAAAAAATGCTTCACAGACGTTTATAATGTAGAGCCGTAAAAATAAAAAATAATAGAATCTTATCTAGATGTGTTGTGAGAGCTTTGAACCCCCACGTGTTTCACTACAGTTTATGATGCAGAGCCGTGAAAATAAAAAAAATTATTTCCACAAAAATTAAATTTTAGCCCCCAGTTTTGTATTTTCCCAAGGGCAACAGGAGAGATTGGACCCCAAAAGTTATTGTCCAATTTGTCTTGAGTACGCTGATACCCCATATGTGGGGGGAACCACCATTTGGGTGCATGGCAGAGCTCGGAAGGGAAGGAGCGCAATTTGGAATGCAGACTTAGATGGATTGGTCTGCAGGCGTCATGTTGCATTTGCAGAGCCCCTGATGTACCTAAACAGTAGAAACCCCCCATAAGTGACCCCATATTGGAACCTAGACTCCAAGCAACTTATCTAGATTATAACGCAGAGCCATGAAAATAAAAAATCATTTTTTTCCTACAAAAATGTTTTTTTGGCCCCCCATATTTTTATTTTCCCAAGGGTAACAAGAGAAACTGGACCCCAAAAGTTGTTGTCCAATTTGTCCTGAGTATGCTGATACCCCATATGTGGGGGGGGGGGGGATCACCGTTTGGGCACATGGCAGAGCTCGGAAGGGAAGGAGCGCCATTTGGAATGCAGACTTAGATGGATTGGTCTGCAGGCGTCACATTGCATTTGCAGAGCCCCTGATGTACCTAACCAGTAGAAACTCCCCACAAGTGACCCCATATTAGAACCTAGACCCTCCAAGCAACTTATCTAGATATGTTGTGAGAACTTTGAACCCCCAAGTATTCCACTACAGTTTATAATGCAGAGCCATGAAAATAAAAAATCATTTTTTTCTTACAAAAATGTTTTTTTAGCCCCCAAATTTTTATTTTCCCAAGGGTAATAAGAGAAATTGGACCCCAAACATTGTTGTCCAATTTGTCCTGAGTACGCTGATACCCCATATGTGGGGGGCGGGGGGGGAAACACCGTTTCGGCGCATGGCAGAGCTCGGAAGGGATGGAGCGCCATTTGGAATGCAGACTTGGATTGGTCTGCAGGCATCACGTTGAATTTGCAGAGCCCCTGATGTACCTAAACAGCAGAAACCCCCCACAAGTGATCCCATATTGGAACTTAGACCCCCAAGGAACTTATCTAGATGTGTTGTGAGAACTTTGAACCCCCAAGTATTTCACTACAGTTTATAACGCAGAGCTGTGAAAATAAAAATCTTTTTTTCTACAAAAATGTTTTTTAGCCCCCAAATTTTTATTTTCCCAAGGTTAACAAGAGAAATTAGACCACAGAAGTTGTTGTCCAATTTGTCCTGAGTACGCTGATACCTCATATGTTGGGGTAAACCCCTGTTTGGGCGCACGGGAGAGCTCGGAAGGGAAGGAGCACTGTTTTACTTTTCAGCACTGAATTGGCTGGAATTGAGATCGGATGCCATGTCGCGTTTGGAGAGCCCTGATGTGCCTAAACAGTGGAAACCCCCAATTCTAACTGAAACCCTAACCCAAACACACCCCTAACCCCATCTCCAACACACCCCTAACCCTAATCCCAACCATAACCCTAACCACACCCCTAACCCTGACACACCCCTAACCCTAATCCCAACTGTAAATGTAATCCAAACCCTAGCCCTAACCCTAGCCCTAACCCTAGCCCTAACACTAACCCTAACCCTAGCTCTAGCCCTAACCCTAACCCTAGCCCTAACCCTAGCCCTAACCCTAACCCTAACCTTAATGGAAAAATGAAAATAAATACATTTTTTAAATTTTTTTATTTTTCCCCAAATAAGGGGGTGATGAAGGGGGGTTTGATTTACTTTTATAGCGGGTTTTTTAGCAGATTTTTCTGATTGGCAGCCGTCACACATTAAAAGACGCTTTTTATTGCAAAAAATATTTTTTGGCGTTACCATATTTTGAGAGCTATAATTTTTCCATATTTTGGTCCACAGAGTCATGCAAGGTCTTGTTTTTAGCGGGATGAGTTGATGCTTTTATTGGTAACATTTTCGGGCACGTGACATTTTTTGATCGCTTTTTATTCTGATTTTTGTGAGGCAGAATGACCAAAAACCAGCTATTCATGAATTTCTTTTTTTTTTTTTTTTTGGGGGGGGGGGGGGGGAAGCGTTTATACCATTCTGCGTTTTGTAAAATGGATAAAGCAGTTTTATTCTTCGGGTCAGTACGATTACAGTGATTCCTCATTTATATCTTTTTTTATGTTTTGGCGCTTTTATACGATAAAAACTATTTTATAGAAAAAATAATTATTTTTGCATCGCTTTATTCTGAGGACTATAACTTTTTTATTTTTTCGCTGATGATGCTGTATCGCAGCTCGTTTTTTTGTGGGACAAGATGATGTTTTCAGCGGTACCATGGTTATTTATATCCGTCTTTTTGATCGCGTACTATTCCACTTTTTGTTCGGAGGTATGATAATAAAGCGTTGTTTTTGCCTCGTTTTTTTATGGTGTTCACTGAAGGGTTAAACTAGTGGGACAGTTTTATAGGTCGGATCGTTACGGACGCGACGATACTAAATATGTGTACTTTTATTGTTTTTTTAAAATTTAGATAAAGGAATGTATTTATTGGAACAATATTTTTTTTAATTATTATTTATTTAGGATTTTTTTTTTTTACACATTTAAATCATTTTTTTTAAACTTTTTTACTTTGCCCCAGGGGGGGACATCACAGTAAAGTGACAGATCGCTGATCTGACACTTTGCTGTTCACTGTGTCAGATCAGCGATCTGACATGCACAGCAGGGAGGCTTCCCCGGCGCCTGCTCTGAGCAGGCGCTGGTAAGTCACCTCCCTGCAAGACCCGGATGCAGCCCGGTGGCCATTTTCGATTTGGGGCCTGCAGGGAGAAGAAGGTAGGAGACCCTCGGAGCAACGTGATCGCTCCGAGGGTCTCAGGGAAGCCCGCAGGGAGCCCCCTCCCTGCACGATGGTTCCATATACCGCTGGAACACTGTGATCATGTTTGATTGCAGTGTGTCGGGGGTTAATGTGCCGGGGGCGGTCTTTGACAGCTCTTGGCACATAGTGCCGGATGTCAGCTGCGATAGTCAGCTGACACCCGTCCGCGATCGGCCGCGCTCCCCGCGTGAGCGCAGCTGATCGCGCTGGATGTACTCTCCTGTCACTGGGAATTAAGTCCCAGGTCACCTTGACGGGATAGTACGTCCAATGGGATTAAGGGGTTATGTAATGAATCACTCATTGCAACATCATACAACATCATATGGCAGAGAGTTCCATAGTCTCACTGCTCTTACAGTAAAGAATCCATGTCTGTTATTATGCTTACCTTCTTTCCTCCAGACGTAGAGGATGCCCTTGTCCCTGTCTCAGGTCTATGATTAAAAAGATCATCAGAAAGGTCTTTGTACTGTCCCCTCATATATTTATACATTAACATAAGCTCACCCCTTAGTCTTCGTTTTTCCAAACTAAATAGCCCCAAGTGTAATAACCTATCTTGGTATTGCAGACCCCCCAGTCCTCTAATATCCTTGGTCGCTCTTCTCTGCACCTGCTCTAGTTCAGATATGTCTTTCTTATACACCGGAAACCAGAACTGTGCACAGTATTCTAAGTGTGGTCGAACTAGTGACTTGTATAGAGGTAAAATTATGTTCTCCTCATGAGCATCTATGCCTCTTTTAATGCATCCCATTATTTTATTTGCCTTTGTAGCAGCTGCTTGACGCTGGCCACTAAATGTGAGTTTGGCATCCACCCATACTCCCAGGTCTTTTTCATTGACAGTTTTGCCCAGAGTTTTAGAATTAACCACATAGTTATACATCTTATTACTTCGACCCAAGTGCATGACTTTACATTTATCCCCATTAAAGCTCATTTGCTATTTATCAGCCCAAGCTTCTAGTTTACGTAAATCATCCTGTAATATAAAATTGTCCTCCTCTGTATTGATTACCCTGCAGAGTTTAGTGTCATCTGCAAATATTGAAATTCCATTCTGTATGCCCCCTACAAGATCATTAATAAATATGTTAAAAAGAAGAGGGCCCAATACTCACCCCATTTGGTACCCCACTGCTAACCGTGACACAATCCGAGTGTGCTCCATTAATAACCACCCTTTGTTTCCTATCCCTGAGCCAGCTCTTAACCCACTTACATACTGTATATTTTCCTCTATCCCCATTATTCTCATTTCATGTATCAACCTTTTGTGTGGCACCGTATCAAAAGCTTTTGAAAAGTCCATATACACTACGTCCACTGCGTTCCCTTGGTCCAGTCCGGAACTTACCTCCTCATAGAAATTGATCAGATTAATCTTACAGGAACGGTCCCTAGTAAACCCATGTTGGTATTGGGTCATGAGGTTATTCCTCTTCAGATACTCCAGCATAGCATCCCTTAGAATGCCCTCCATGATTTTACCCACAGTAGCGGAAACCTAATCTTTGAAGGACACAGCAGGATTAAATTCCTGCAAAGATCTGCCACGCTCCTCCCTCACACAGTGCAATTTTGATCGCTACGACTGTACGATTCGTGACGTAACATCGTCGCACAATTATCGCTCCAACATCGTAGACTGCGGTCACACTTCGCGATGCACGGCGCTGGAGCGACAATTTCATGACGTATTTGCGATGTAGAAGTCGTATGGGACAGTCGTACCGGTCATGTCACACAAGACGATTCAGAGCAAATTTTGCATAATCTGTGCGTGACGTTGTTCACTAGGGGTGTGTCGAGCTGCTAGCTAATGTGCTGATAGGCCACAGGTTCTGTGCACACAATTGGTTGGAAAATTTGTCACCTGAGGGCTATTGTTCCCAAAGCCACCTCACAGGTTTCCGGTTTCAAAATTTCCTTTCTTCACTTTGTACTTGGACACTTGGTGGACCTGGACTTCGGATTTAGTATTTCCCAGAATATTCCACGCTTTGCACTGCAGCTTCGAGGTATGTTGAACCGCTTGGGCATAGTGGATGGAACGCTGTTTGGTCGGCATGAGCGCTTCGTTCCGCCGCTGAAGCGATGCGGATGGTACTCTGTTGTGACTGGTGGGCGAGAGCGTGGCAGATGGAACGCTGTATGGTCGGCAAGAGCGCTTCGTTCCGTCGCTGAAGCGAAGCCAATGGTACGCTATTGTGACTGGTTGTGACTGTCGGCTACAGCATGGCAGATGGTACAATGTATGGTCGGCATGAGCGTTTAGTGCGGCTGCTGTAGTGAAGCTGGCAGTACACTGTTTTGGGTTATGGTGGCCTAGGGCGTGGCAGATGGAACAATGTATGGCCGGTATGAGGGCTTTGTGCGGCTGCTGTAGTGAAGCGGGTGGTACACTGTTTTGGGTTATGGTGTCCTAGGGCGTGGCAGATGGAACAATGTATGGTCGGCATGAGCGCTTTGTGTGGCTGCTGTTGTGAAGCGGTTGGTACACTGGTAAAAGTAGTGTTTAAAGGACTCTTTGTCAAACGCGTAACTTTTTTTTATAATTATTTTTCAGATGTCAAATCGTGTGGAATTTATCAGGGATTTCATAGAAATCTACCAGTCTTTTCCCTGCCTCTGGAAGATCAAATCTCCAGAGTATTGTAACAGGGAAAAGAGGAAGGAGGGTTATTCAAAGCTCATTGAGTTTTACAATCGCCATGCACCAGAAGAGCCAGCAAAAGAAGAAAATTCAGGCGCTACGCACGGTGTGGAGGAAGGAGCTTAACAAGGTTCTTCACACTACAAAGTCCGGAGCTTCCACCGAAGATGTTTACGTGCCTAAGCTTTGGTATTTCGAACATATGAATTTTCTGAGGGACCAAGAGGTGCCACGGACATCCACGTGTTTTCGCTTGTTGGCACCTGTGGAACAAACTGTATCGGAGAACCACGCCGAGCAGGACTCACAAGGGCAACAAGTAAGTACCTCTTTGCACGACAGTTCACCAATGTGTCCTATAATTACATATAATTTATCTGCATTTTATGTTCTATACTTCTGATTATCCCATCAATTAGAAGTTATTACAAAATCATGTACACATAAGTAACCCTGTCGCAGTAAAGTATTATATGGTGAACTTCATAAGTATGAAATGGCGACCTTTCTAAACCATACCATCTAAGCAATATAGAAAATAGTATCACTTCCAGCTGCAGATATGTTTTCTTGTTGAGACTATTTCGACAATAAAATATTCATCAGGTTCCCCTAGCAGTCAGAACAGTGTAGTTCAAAGTAATAAATAAATGGGAATGTTAAATAATATTACTAAGCTAAAAATCGATTACAACCTTTTTTTCCTAATACGAATATATAGTTTGGATGCGGTTATGGTGTTAAGACTTTTGGTTGCCGGGTTAATAACTTAATTTTTTTTTCTCCTGCTCGACGACTGAATTTGTGGAGGCTGCACCTGCCAGGACTCAATGGAGGCAAGGTCCAAGGAAACGGAAAGCCACCTCAGATGTCTCACTTGAACTGTTGAGCCTGGCAAAAAAGGTGTTAACAAACAATGTTAGCCCTGCGTTGCAGGGTTTTGGACACTATGTAGTTGACAAACTGGCCAAAATGGACGACAGGCAAAGAACACTAACGGAGCGTCTAATTATGGATGCTGTGAACAAGGGTACAGATGGCAATTTGGACGAGCACACTCGTTTGGTCTCTTCCCGGCCAATGCAGCGGACAGAGCCCTCATATTATAATGGTTGGTCACAGTCTCAGACACCAATGCGACACAATGTTGCCGTTTCCCACTTCGGCCAGCCACCCCCTAACTCCTACACGCCAATACCTTCTCATATTTCTTCGCCCATCAGGCACCCAAGTTATCAAACTGAAGAATCGGCGTATCACGATTTGTGATTTCATAACTTATTTTACATTATTTTTTTTTTTATTGTCTTGTTAACATAATGTGTTTAATAAAACCTTTTCTTTGAAATTCAATCACGACTGTTTGATTGGTGTGTCTCGATCACAGCACTGTATGAGGGCAGAAATTAACGTAACAAAGTAATGTACATTTAACTAAAACAAAAAAAAAATTGAATCATAGTTTAACTATATTTTTTTAATTTAACAACATAACATTTTTTAAGCAGGGAATACTCTTTATTATTGTCCCGCCTCCAACTGTTGGCACATGTCCTTAATCTTCTGCAACTCTCCGATTGCCAGATTCTGCTGCTCCTGAATCTGCGCCAGAGTCTCGCACAGCCTTTCAATCCTGGCTTTTACATCGAGGATGGTCACACTGCCGGCTGCTGTTGGTGAGAAAGCATAAAAACCTAACATTAATACCACAGTATTATCCAGATAGTGGGCTGTGATCACATCCCCATAATAGCGTTTAGGATGAATAAAACATCTGAGGCGGCGGAAGGCTATGAAACGGCCCTTGCTGTACAGGGTTACATAGAGAGAGGCAGTGAGTGACAATCTTAAGCGAGTTGGAAAAACTTACATGGCAAGACCTCGTCTGGGGACATATTCTCCGAAGGAGAGAAGCCCGGAAGAGCATCAGGGGGCCAGTACTGCGGTGACTGGGATGCCTCGGGGTGGCGGCGCTGTTTCTTTGCCTCTTTGAATGGAAAAAAAGGTGCTGTCAGCATTCATTAATAAATAATCTTTATTTTTATATAGCGCTAACATATTCCGCAGCGCTTCCGCAGCGCTTTACAGTTTTGCACACATTATCATCGCTGTCCCCGATGGGGCTCACAATCTTGAATCCCTATCAATATGTCTTTTAAATGTGGGAGCAAACCGGAGTGCCCAGAGGAAACCAACGCTAAAACGGAGAGAACATAAAAACTCTTTGCAGATGTTGTTCGGGGTGGGATTATTAGCTGTGCTAACCACTGTGCCACCGTGCTGCCCATGGCAACACTGGCTGCGGGGGGGGGGGGTTGTGGAAGAGGGGACCTGCAACCAAATCCAAATCACATTATTGTCGGATCCTACTAGGATCTGGAGGTGTTGACCCGGAGGGCACTGGTACTGTTGACCCGGAGGGCACTTGGACAGCAGAGGTGGTGTGGGATGCCTCGTGGCGGCGGCGCTGTGTCTTTGCCTCTGTGAAGGACAAAAAAAAGGTCTGTCAGCAAATATGGCAACACTGGCTGCGGGGGGGGGGGGGAGGGTTGTGGAAGAGGGGACCTGCAACCAAATCCAAATCACATTATTGTCGGAACCTACTAGGATCTGGAGGTGTTGACCCGGAGGGCACTGGTACTGTTGACCCGGAGGGCACTTGGACAGCAGAGGCGGTGTGGGATGCCTCGTGGCGGCGGCGCTGTGTCTTTGCCTCTGTGAAGGACAAAAAAAAGGTCTGTCAGCAAATATGGCAACACTGGCTGCGGGGGGGGGGGGGGTTGTGGAAGAGGGGACCTGCAACCAAATCCAAATCACATTATTGTCGGAACCTACTAGGATCTGGAGGTGTTGACCCGGAGGGCACTGGTACTGTTGACCCGGAGGGCACTTGGACAGCAGAGGCGGTGTGGGATGCCTCGTGGCGGCGGCAATGTCTCTTTGCCTCTGTGAAGGAAAAAAAAAGGTCGGTCAGCAGATAGCTGTCCAACTTAGTGGCTCTGCAACATTCAAACTGCCACATAGCTGTGCCACATAGTGGCTCTGCAACGTTCCAACTGCCCCATAGCTGTGCCACATAGTGGCTCTGCAACGTTCAAACTGCCCCATAGCTGTGCCACATAGTGGCTCTGCAACGTTCAAACTGCCCCATAGCTGTGCCACATAGTGGCTCTGCAACGTTCAAACTGCCCCATAGCTGTGCCACATAGTGGCTCTGCAACGTTCAAACTGCCACATAGCTGTGCCACATAGTGGCTCTGCAACGTTCCAACTGCCCCATAGCTGTGCCACATAGTGGCTCTGCAACGTTCAAACTGCCCCATAGCTGTGCCACATAGTGGCTCTGCAACGTTCCAACTGCCACATAGCTGTGCCACATAGTGGCTCTGCAACGTTCAAACTGCCCCATAGCTGTGCCACATAGTGGCTCTGCAACGTTCAAACTGCCCCATAGCTGTGCCACATAGTGGCTCTGCAACGTTCAAACTGCCACATAGCTGTGCCACATAGTGGCTCTGCAACGTTCAAACTGCCACATAGCTGTGCCACATAGTGGCTCTGCAACGTTCAAACTGCCCCATAGCTGTGCCACATAGTGGCTCTGCAACGTTCAAACTGCCACATAGCTGTGCCACATAGTGGCTCTGCAACGTTCAAACTGCCCCATAGCTGTGCCACATAGTGGCTCTGCAACGTTCAAACTGCCCCATAGCTGTGCCACTTAGTGCCTCTGCAACGTTCAAACTGCCACATAGCTGTGCCACATACACACCACATACACACCTAATTAACCCTTCGGCGTGCAATACTTTAGGGTACCTGGGTACTCACCTCTGCGTATCTCGCGGCGAAGCTCCTGCAGGCGCGCTGGGCTTTTGGACTTCAGATCGCCCCATTTCTTAACAATCTGGGCCTTACTGCGAGTTATCCCAAACTGCTTCCTGAGGCCCTCAGACACCACACGCACGACTTCATCCTTGTGCTGGTTGCGGTGCAGCACCAGCCCTGTGGTTTCGTACTGCATCCGATCCATAGTGCTAATCAGGAACTTTAGCTCTGGGATGCCCATAGGAGATTCACATCGCCTGGCAGCCATTTTAAGGATGTCAGGGTAGCAAAGCAAGGTAGCGCAGGCACGCAGGAACGCTGTAACGTCATCACGCCGTCATATACCACGAGCGCACATTACGTGCCGCTCCAGCGTTATAACTACTTCCTTCGAACGCCATTTACTATGTGCGTTCCTTCCGTACCGCTCAGCCGTCACAAATGTGACGCTGTCCATAAACGGCAATGCTATAGCGATGCGAATCGCGCGGGAGAACTGCATAGTTAAGGACCTCCTCTGGGCGTGGTTAGGTGGTGCTTTATAGCGTCTTTTCACCAAAAATGGCTGGAAGACAACGATCTTCACCTCTGGGGCAGACTGAGCTCAGGTTTTTTGTCCATCACATGGATGCCCTGGGTTATGAGTGCCAGGAGACTCGCCCAGCCCACCCGAACCTACACAAGCAGGACGTGCTGCGTCGCATTGTGGAAATGCTGGATAGGAGGTTTGGCGTCCGCCGCAGTGCGCAGCAGCTGCGGAAGAAATGGGCCGACCCACAGCTTCTGGCTGAGTTGCGTGCGGAGACAAGGCGAGGCAAGTACCAGTATGGGGGAATTGGGCGATGCACGCTTTTAGGAGGAGGTTGGCAACCCTGCGCGCAATTTTTTTATTTTTTGGGCTCTGGAATCCCTGTTCTTTGTTTTAAAAACATTGTGTTTCTTTCATTTATGTGTAGGGAGAAGCCGCCGGCAACACACACCTGCCATTGCCGCCAGATCTCCTTTGTCCACCAACAGCAGCAGCCCACAGCCCGGGACCTCACGTAAGTGTACCATCACTCATATTAATCTAATTACAGCATAGGTGGCATAACAGTGTAGCGTAAATATTGTATACATTATCCTGCGCGCACTGGCTGGAGGGGAAATAATGGCTGGTAATCAGTAGCCACGCGCAGCCGTGATGCGCTTCGAGTACTATGGCATACACACCGTGCCGCGCACAATACGGAGCACACACAGCGCCGCACACACTACGAGGTACACACCGTGCCGCACACAGTACGACGTACACATCGTACGGAGCACACAATATGGAGCACAAAATGTACTACATATATAAAAGACAAGCTTCTCTGTAACAAATTGTCCAAATGCTGCTGCAAAACCCAATCAGAACACAGCGTTCATTCCCTTAAAATTTTTGGACAAATTAAAGCAGGAACCGAATTGTTTGCTATGACTCCCTTTGCTCTGCACTTGGTTTTGAACATACAGTATAGGAATGTCTAACCATTGGGTTTTTTTCATTTATGTGTAGAGAGAAGGCATCGGCAACAGGCACCTGCCATTGAGACTAGCTCTCCTTCGTCCGCCACCAGCGGCAGCCCACAGCCCGGGACCTCACGTAAGTGTACCATCATTCATTGCAATTTTATTACTGGATAGGTGACATAAGACAGTAGCGGAAATATTGTATACATTATAGGCGCATTAAGCAGCAGGCGCCCTACCACGCCTCCAACATCTTTGGAGACCAGGCAGCCTCGCACCCCAACACCACCCTCAACACCTCCCTTCCGCCACTCATCTTCCTCCCCCGGGTCGGCGGCCTTCTCCCCAGAAGCTACCATACGTAAGTGACCAAAACAGCGAGCGCTTCCCAACGGCGTGTTCCATAGTTAACCAGATCTGTTATTATTTCCTTTTAGCTGCGGCAGCAGTGGCCAGATCTCAGGGATGGCAAATAAGCAGCTCTGGTTCTGGCCAAGAAGAACCGGCGTCCCTTCTCCGTAAGTATTAAGATAATACGAGTGGTTATCTGCGGGATGTCACAATTGACAACTAAAACTGTAAAAATTAATAAAAAAAAAAATCGCCCTGCGGGACCGGACCAAATTGAAAATTAAAACACACTCAATTTGGTCCTGCCCCAGAGGTCGAGATGTATTTTCAGCGGAATCACCTTCTGTTCTCCAACCTCTTCTATCCACAGAACAGCCCAGCGTGAGAGAGCTCCTGGCAAGGCAACTGCGCCTGGAGCGGACAGCAGCGCTCCTGCAGCAGACAGCAGCGCTCCTCCAGGCTCAAGTAGAGCAGCAGGGCGTGACGCTGCGACACCTGTTGGGCCGTGGACGGAGATAAATTGTTTGTGGGTTGTTTTTTGTTATGTAACAATGTTATGTTAATTGTTAAATACAAAGAAATTGTTCCAAAAAAAATAAAAATATTTGCATTCTTTTATGTTTATGGAGGTATAAGGGTTTACAACACCATTTTTTTGGCCTCTCATCTCATTTAAAGTCATTTAGAGAGGTTCATATGATTGAAAATACGATTCTGTGTGGGTACACCATTGTACACCAACCAAGAATAACGGGAGTAAAAAATACAATAAAATTTTATTACACAAAACCCACTTTATCTAAAACGAACAACCAAGAATAACGGGAGTAAAAAATACAATTTAATTTTATTACACAAAAGACAGTGACCTAGTCGCAAAATTACATTGTGGACACAAAAGCATTACATACATATTGTGTAGTAAATGGCAAACCAAAAAGAAAAATTTTTGTTATACGGCGTGATCCTGCCAGGGTACAGCTCCAGAACCATTAAAGTACTGACAGTATTTATCTCGACAGTCCCTTGCATCGTCTGCCTGTCTGCCAGATCCCAGTGCTTGAAGAGCTGTTAAGTTTTCAGGTTGTGTACGCCATTCCCCGGGCACAATATCTCCGGTTCTTGGATCCACCGCATCAATGAATGAAGGAGGAGAATAGGAGCTGGTATCATGACGTCTCAGGAAATTATGGAGCACACAGCATGCCAAAACCACATAGTCTATAGACGGCAGCTTCAAGTTGATAGCTGTGTGGAACACTCTAAACCGATTCGCCATAATCCCAAAGGCATTTTCAACCACACGACGGGCCCTAGACAACCAGTAATTATATATTCTGCGCTCCGGTGTGAGTGTTCGCTGCGCAAATGGCTTCAGCAGATGTGGATGAAGAGGGAAAGCTTCGTCTGCGATGAAAACAAAATTGAGGTTTGCTTTTGTGTCTTCATTTAGTGGCAACTGCAGTTGATTGTTCCTCAAGCTTTTCCCAAATGAAGTGTGTTCAAAAACTCCACCATCGGAGACTCGACCATTCATGCCAACATCCACATCGACGAACTCATAGTTCGCATTGACAAGGGCCATGAGGATCACACTGAAATATCCTTTGTAGTTGAAAAAAAAGGATCCAGAGTTGGCTGGTTGCGTGATGCGCACATGCTTTCCATCTAATGCACCACCGCAGTTTGGAAACTGCCACAGCTGTTCAAAATCGGAAGCAATCCTCTTCCAGTCATCCGCCGTCTTGGGAAACTGCAAGATGAGAAAGAAACATGTACAAATTAGGTAAAATATATTGTTGTGCACATACACTCTCATGTCGACATCCTAGAGTGATTGACGCGCAGTATGGATTAGTATAACAAAGTCAACAACCCTGAGTATGCAGGCAGCCATTTTATCAGATGGCTTCACTGACTGAGAGGGGGTGCTAAACAATATATAGAAATGATATAATCAATAAAATAAAGTTGGGAGCAGCAAATAAAAGAATGGTGGCGCAGGGTTGGAGCAGCATATCAGAATGGAGCCGCAAAATGGTAGCAGCACATGTCAGAATGGAGGCGCAGGATCGCAGCAGCACATGTCAGAATGGGGGCGCAGGATGGGAGCAGCACAGGATAGGATGGAGAACATATACCAATAGAAATGCGCGCCACCAGGGCGTAGAACAGGTCAAATAGCTAGTATAATATATCGACATAACACAACAGCCAAAAAAAAATAGTAGTACCTCCATATAATGCCTTAAGCTCTGCACAATGGCCTCGCATGTCTCCGGAATCACAACGCTCAGGAAAGGTCTGGAAACAGCTGCGGAAAACTGCAAATCCTGAAGAGACCTTCCTGTAGCCAGGAACCGCAGTGTCACCGCCAACCTTTCATCCACGGGCACGGCTGCACGCATCGGCGTATCCCGCCTTTGTATGAGTGGCGTAAAAGCAGACAGTATTATCTTGAAGGATTCCTCTGACATCCTAAGGTAGTTTCGGAAATCATGAGGGTTATTATCACGTAACTCTCTTATGAGACCCATGTGTGACAATGTGGATCTTTTCTGCAGCCAGCTCCGGGTCCACATGCGACATTTTCGTTTAGGACGTCTCTCCTCTTGGAGACGTGCTGCCTTAAACACCAGGGCAGCAGCAACAACAGAACTCTCATCGGAAGTGAGCATACTTCCTAAAAAGAAAACAAAAGTACAATAAATACACGTGCTTACAAAACAATGTTTTGACCATTGATCTAATAACTATATATGTTACTACTGGCATAAACGGGGCAGTCAACCATCTCGATCTGTAAAATGATTAATTAATTGGGCCACGCTACAGCTGTGCACCTGAGGCTCTCTGGCCTACCGTACTCTCCATAAAGGAACAATCAACCACACTCCAGTGTTTATCCCCGTTGAAGCGCAACATCTGCTACGCTGTAGCGTTATACATACCTCTTGCGGTAAAAGTCTGTAGTTATAGTAGTTATAAAAGTCCAGGGAATCCAGCGAATTTAGGAGTTCTGTTTCCAGCACGTGCTCCAGAGAGAAATGAATAGAGCGCTCGACAGCTCCGGTTTTATCCGCTGGGAACAATAGTCCTTTGTCTGTCGAATGAACGCACAGTATTGTACCGCCCAATCAGCACACAGGAGGTGGAGAATTTGGCGCTCCTACGTAGCCATCTCCCCCACCCATTACATCGTATACAATATCGTGCACACCTTTGTTACACCATGCGATCATGCCGCCAAAGCGGGACACTAGACGACGAAAGAAAGTTTCAAACGATCTGCTACGACGTACGATTCTCAGCGGGGTCCCTGATCGCAGGAGCGTGTTACACACTGCGATATCGTAACTATATCGCTCGAACGTCACGAATCGTGCCGTCGTAGCGATCAAAATTGCACTGTGTGACGGTACCCTAAGGTCAAATGGAAACAATATGCAGATGCAGCAGTGCTGAGGCATTGTGCAAGCAGCAAACTCAGATGACTTGACACAAGGAGAAGCCATGCAGTGACTATGGTAAGTAGGGTGACGCTGAGGAAACATGCGAGTTACCACTATGACATTTAGTATACAAACGACACCGAAACAGTATCAACCTTGAATTATATCAACTGGTCTACTCTATTGCTTGTGAGGGTAAGGAAAAAATTATGAAAGGGGAAGAGGTCCTAATATTGGTAGAGCAACAGAAAGCCAGACCTCTGCCACTATTAGGTCTGGCATAAAGAACTTCCAGCATAATTAGTGTCAGGAGGCAGGCATCTAACAGCAGCTCCCTTTTTAAGAGAAAAAAATATACCTGGCTGCAATCTTTGGTTCATGCTGTGCACTGTTTGGGCAGAATGGATCAGGTAACAGGTTCCCTTTAAATGCGTGAGCATACGTGGACTTATTGCCTAGTTTAGCAATAGTTATAAATATGGCCATGTTTGCAAGTACCCTTAGCGTAGGAGTCCAGGAGTTCCCAATTTGCAAAAGCACTCTATATTAAAGATAAAGCTGCAATAAAGTAGAAATGGTCTCCACCCTATTACAGTTCCTCATTCAGACCACAACTGACTTCATTTTTCCTTGAAATGCACTAGCCTTAAAGGAAGGATGTGGTTTAGGGTTAGCACAAGTTGTCGGAATGCATGTTTTAAACAAGGTATTATTAAAAATGACTGCTGTGAGAAAAGTTATAACTACTATCCTACTTTACTTATTGACTTCTCAAGAAAAGGGTAAGTTCCATGGAAAAACAGCTTTATCGGGAATACAGTCTTATGTTAAGGCTTTAGTTCAGACTCTCTGCGCTGATGTATAAGCTCCGGCTGGTGCCGTATCTACAAGGATATTCTCCCCTAGAAACATTGTGTTGTAATACCTCTGCATATACGCTATGTAATAGAAGATGCCTTCAGTTTTTTTCTTTTGTATTTGCATTAATTCTGTATAAAATTCCAGGCATGTGTAAGTACTGCAAAGGGCTTATGCACCTCTGTGATAACTTATATAAGGCCACGTGCACACGTTGAATATTTTGTGAGTTTTTTTACCTTGGTATTTGTAAGCCAAAACCAGGATTAGGTAAAAAATGCAGAAGTGGTGACATGTTTCTATTGTACTTTCTTCGATCGTTCCACTCCTGATTTTGACTTACAAATATGGAGGAAATGAAACAAAATGTCCCTAAAGTGTCCAATATTATAAACAAAATTTCACTCCATAAAACTTCTTAATATTCCCATGCCTTACCAATTAATACTCTTGAAATTTTTTTTTTTTTTAAAGGGAATTATAGGACAATTCCTATTTATAGTCTGATTCGTTATAATTATATTCTATATGAAATGGAGCCATTAATATTAAGTTAAATAGTCTTAGGAAAGTAAATAATTTCTGTTTGTTATTATTGGTTATTTTTGCTATATATACATAAACCTGTGTTTGCTAATTAAAGTGTATTACGCATTTTATTGTAACATGTAAGGAAGAGCTACACGTTTAAGGTCTCCCTTTCCTTCATTATCCGTTCCTTTGCTACTATTCCAATTGCTCCCTATTAAAGAATTATTTAAATCTATCTTTCCTCCCTCTCTTTTTCCATTCCTATTATATTTCTGTTAATATAGTAAAATGTTATAAAAATTATTGAAACACAAATACCGAGGTATAATACTTATCAATCACTCAATGTGTGCATTACGACTCTGTGGAGAGTTCTAATAAGACTGTAAATGTTAAATTATCATGTTGATTTATACACAATTACATTATCTCCTTTGTTATATGGCTTTCTGAATTCTAAGATATGTTACTGTAAGCATATAGAAATATTGATTAGTTACTGAGATGAAGAATTCAGACACTTTGTCCTCATTTGACTATATGCCTCCATTAATTTGTAAGCTTCATGAGAGTGAGCTATAAGCTGTATTTTGTATTTTTTTGATTGACAACCCTAAAATATGTATCAAGTATGGACTTGTATAACAGTATTTTTGCTAGAAATATGAAGCTGTCTTATGAAGCTCCAAAAACCGGAATCTTTCCAAAACTAAACTTTTCGGGTTTCCTCCCTCTACTAGACTACCTGTAATTAACCTTGCAATTGCCTCAGGTGGTTCAATCATAACTCCCAGGCGGCACGCTCGCTGTCTTAAGGTCATATTTGACACAGAACTTTCCTTTTTTCGCTGTATCCGAACACTCACTATCTCATGTTAATTGCATCTTAACAACATCTGCAGAATCCGACCTTTTCTCACCTTTCAAACTGCAAAACTTACTGTCGCTCTTATTTTCGTCCTTACTTCAACAATTTACTGATCTGTCTTCCTCTAACCAATCTCTCTCCTCTTCAGTCCGTCATGAATGAGACAGCCAGGTCGTATTTCTGTCCAGTCGCTTGACCAATGCCTCCACGTTGTGCCAGTCATTGCACTGGATGCCCATTCTCTGCAGAATACAATAAATGCAAACTTATCTTTATAACCCACAAAGCTCTCCACAGTAGGGTTGAGCGAAACGGATCGGGAAAATTAAAAAATCGCCGACTTTCGGCAAAGTCGGGTTTCGTGAAACCCGACCCGATCCCAGTGAGGGATCGGCCATGAGGTCGGCGATCTTCGCGCCAAAGTCGTGTTTAGTATGATGTTTTCAGCGCCTTTTCTCAGCCAATGAAGGAGGACGTAGAGTGTGGGCAACGTGATGACATAGGTCTCGTCCCCACCATGTTAGAAAAGGGCATGACAGTGATTGGCTTGCTTTCTGCGACGTCACAGGAGCTATAAAGGGGCGTTCAGCCACGTTCTGCCACTTACATTGTGTAGTGTAATACACAGGGCCTGAGTTTTGCTGCAGTCTCCCCCCCCCAAAAAGGGAGATTTAAATAGCCACTAAGTGAATCTACGTCAGTTCTGTTTGTTGTATATCTGCCAGCCACGTTCTGCCACTTACATTGTGTAGGGTAATACACAGGGCTTGTTTTTTGCTGCAGTCTCCCCCCCAAAAAAGGGAGATTTAAATTGCCACTAAGTGGATCTACGTCAGTTCTGTTTGTCGTATATCTGCCAGCCACGTTCTGCCACTTACATTGTGTAGTGTAATACACAGGGCCTGTTATTTGCTGCAGTCTCACCCCAAAAAAAGGGAGATTTAAATTGCCACTAAGTGGATCTATCTTTCGCTTCATCTCATTTGATCTTTGATGAAGTAATATACAAACACTCATTTTCTAAGTATCGCTACATCTAGTTGTCCTCCTGGAGACATATATGTGTTTTGTGCTCATTATATTCTGGGTATGCAGGCTCCCCTCCGGCTGCGAACATTTGCCCTTGTATTCCCTGTATTGCATCCGCGCATGCGCGATCTCCCCCTTTCAGTGCTGCCGTCCAGCATGTGCAACTGCACTATGACAACGGCAGCACTTTTCGGCTATAGCCACTTCCGGGACGCATTTTGCGGTGATTCCCTCTGGCGCGGCGCTCCCTGACTGCACACCGGTCTGTATTTAATTTACTTACATTCATGTATATAATGCCTCAGGGTGGACGTGTGAGTTCACTTCCCCTGACGAAGCTGCGCTTGCAGCGATACGCGTGGGGCTCGCTGCCTCACCCCTGCTCTTGTCTCTTGTCCTTCTCGGGCATTGCCTTCCATGATATATTTCTGCTTACCACTGACCACATAGGTATACCGCTGGGACATGATCTTTACTACTTTTTTTGTGGTCCCATTGTGTGTTCACATCTAAACCCTAGGGATTGTATTTCCTATCTGTCTCTCCTGCACTATTGTGTTCATGGTCTCACTAGTCTCATGCATGAGCATAATTTATCTTTTGACATCATATTATTATGTGTGTGTGGGGGGGGGATTTATTGTTATGATTGTTGGTCATTTGGTATGCTTGAGTTGGTTCATCCCTTCTAAATTGAGTATATGTTACATTATATACTTCTCTGTGATCTGAGGGAATATCTTGTGGACAAGAGACGTTGCATATATATGTATACTCTATATGTATGTATTTATACTTCTTTATGTGTTAGGCTTATTTATGCCATATATGTCTAGGGGTGATGGTATGTGGTCTTGTATCTAGACCTTTTTAATTGGTTTTATCTATACATGTCTTGTTCTGAGGTGTAAATAAAATTGTTTCATATGTTTATAGCATTCGTGGGTGTGCATACCATTTTTGGCCTAGTCTGCTCTTTCTTTTGTTTCTATCATTTGTTTACTGGCCAGGTTTTGCACCCTGCTTTCTCTTGATTTATGCAGGGGTGCACCACTTACATATATTACTATAGATTCTTTCTTGCCCTGTTCTGGGGCATTTTTTCTCTAGTGGTAGCACATGCATATTTTTGCATATCCTGCTGTCTTACTATAGCAAGTGGTACTGATTTATTTTTTGGTACATATTTGGGTAAGAATTGTTTTCTGGTGTGCAGTTATGGACTGGGATGCCAGAGAGGCCGCATGGTTGGCACAGCCCTCTAGCCTGTTTCAAACAACAGAGGTATCCACTCCTGTCTCAGACTTCTCAGCACTCTGTTCAGATCTTACCAAGGCTCATAGATCCGGTATTAAGTTATGGTGGAATATGAGAAGCCTTGAGGAATATTGTAAAGCAGGGTTTGTGCCTAGGGGTCTTCGTATTTCCATCTTTCCAGCTTGGGAGCCCTCTCCTTCCTTTCAACACACTTGGGAGGAGGGCCTCAAACGCTGTTCCAACATACTCATTTCTTTGCTTATCGAACATGATAGGGAGTTATTTTCAGCTGCTAAAATACAGATTAAGGAATTGGAGGGCAAATTAAGTAAATTTGAAGAGGCACAGGTGGTGGCCTTTAGAATTAAATTGAAGGAGACATTGGACAAATATGAGGCAGACATCATTGCGGGCAAGCGTAAGAAGTTCCTGAGAGACAAAACGGATTATGAGCAACATAATGTCTATAGATGGAAACACAGGGGCAATACTAGAACTGGTGCCTCCTATAGCAACAGGAACACTACTCTCCCTGCAAACACTGAGCCCTCATTGAGGGGGGCTAGTTCCAGTGATTTTTTATCTTCAACGGGGAGCGAGCCCGACCACGGACCAGACGTGGGAGACGAAAGAAGAATTCCAGCAAGAAAGCGTCAACCACATTATCGGGGAAGGACGTCACCATATCGACACCAGTATTCCACCAGACGCAAGTAGAACATATGGATACTGACGATGCCCCAACATCTGACCTGGAGGTACCAAATAACACTCTACAAGTTATTAATCTGTCTAATCACTCTTTATCACAGGTGGAACTATCGGTTCTCCAACGGGGCTTGACGTTTGTTCCCACGCATAAGGTAGACAAGTTCACACTTGTTAAGGATCTATATCTCTTTTGCAGGAACATCACTTTTCAAGTCATGTATAAGAAACCTGATATTTTACGGAGTATCCCCCAAGATGAGCGCCAGGTCTTTCAGGACCTACTGGACCTACTGGAAGAAAATCAATCAGCAACCTCCAGTAGCAGATTTCCATATAGGAATAAATCCTCTAGGGCACCGTCTTTCACACTGGTCCCCGCGGTCAAGATCTTCTATGAACTGGTGAAGAGGGACATCATGGCTATGGTTCCCAAGGTCAGTACATCCCCTAACTTGTCTGCTGTTGAAAATCGTGCTATCCATGATTTAAGAAATAATGGGACCTTCATTATTAAGGAAGCGGACAAGGGGGGCAATGTCGTCCTTTGGCCCACCCACATGTATCGGGAGGAGGCCATGAGACAATTGGACAACAGGCGTTTTTACAACAAATTACCATCGGACCCCACAAGAGTCTTTATGTCCAAGCTGCAGACCTTATTATGTAGGGCCAACCAGTTGGGCATTATTACTCCTAATGAAAAACGTTACATGTGGGTGGAGGATCCCATCGTTGCAACATTCTATATGTTGCCAAAAATTCACAAGGACGACAAACGACCCCCGGGTCGACCGATAGTTTCAAGTATTGGGAGCCTGTGTGAAAGAGCTTGTCATTACATTGACTTCTTTCTGCAGCCCATCGCGGCTATGTTACCCTCGTATGTTAGAGACTCGGCCCACTTTATCGAGATTATTCGGGACATTAATTTACCAACTGAATTCCATCTAGTCACGTGCGATGTGGAATCATTGTATTCCAATATTAGCCATTTGGATGGCATTAATGCGTTGTCATTTTTTCTCAATCTGAAACAACATGAGGACCCAGGACACCATATGTTTCTCTTGGAACTTCTTAAATTTGTTTTACATCATAATTTTTTTCTCTTTGATAGGAGCTTCTACCTCCAGGTGTCCGGTGTGGCCATGGGGGCTAAATGTGCGCCAGCCTACGCCAACATCTTTTTGGGCTGGTGGGAAGAGACTGTAGTTTACCCCTCCGTGACCTTCCAGGAGAAAGTGCGTCACTGGCATCGATATATCGATGACGTGTTCTTTCTATGGCTCGGTACCGAATTGGAATGTGCTCAGTTCCTGCAGGATCTTAATACCAATTCCTACAACATTTTTCTCACACATTCTATATCAACGATCTCGGTTACTTACCTGGACTTAAAGGTTGCTGTAGAGGGTCATCATTTGATAACAGATCTGTTCCGCAAGCCTACAGCCACCAATGCCCTACTTGAATACAGTAGTTTTCATCCGGCACATACTAAGGTGGGTGTCCCAATTGGTCAATTTCTGCGAGTGAGACGGAATTGTACACATGACACTGATTTCTTGTCACAAGCGCGTGAGCTTACAAGTCGTTTCAAACAAAGGGGCTACCCGAAACGCGTAATTTCATCTGCCTTTCAGAGAGCACGACGTGAGGATCAAGCGTCATTACTTACTTCAAGACCCCGCAACCAGGACAAAGTTACCCGATTTGTGACGGATTACAACAGCAGCTGGGACCAGGTAAAGACCATCATTACCCGACATTGGTCCATTCTCAGGACTGATTCTCAGACGGCGGAGGTAACAAGCGAGAGACCGTTACTCGCGTCAAGACGGGCACCCAATTTGCGAGATTTGTTAACCAATAGCCATTTCTCGAGACCTACTATCAGGCTCAATAGGGGGCTTTATCTTAAGGGGTCATTCCCCTGTGGGGACTGTAGTGTATGTCCCTTCATGACACCCACAAGGAATGTTTTTTCTAACCCATTAGACTCATCCACCCACCGTCTGAAACATTACATCAACTGCAAGACGAGGGACGTCATCTACGTTATCATCTGCCCATGTGGCAAATCGTATGTTGGCCAAACCTCCCAGGAGCTCAGAAAGAGGATCCAGAAACACATGTCCACTATTCATTTGGCAGCTGCTGACCAACGCAAGGGTAAGCCCCTCACTCCGGTGGCAGCACATTTCTTGTCCACTCATGGGGGGTCTACCTCCAATATTAGGGTTGTGGGGTTGCAGAAGATACCATATAAGGGTCGGGGCGGTAGCTCACACAACCAGCTCCTTCGGATGGAATCCAGATGGATTTTCAACCTTCGGTCAACTACACCACTAGGACTGAATGAAGAACTTTTATTCACTGGGTTTTTGGGGTGAGAAGGGTTGGTTAGGTAGGTTCGTGTAAGGGGGCTCCCTTACATAGTTTTTTCATCTTGCTGCCTCTCCTCCATCTCCCCCGTCTTGATATTTGTACTGTCTGCATAGTTTTCTCATATGCCTGCTCTTTGTCTCCACTCTCTAGAGTTCTATGCTGTTCAAGAGATTCCTTGTCCCTTATGGGGCATATGGTTTGGGGATCCAATTGGACATTGGAGTCAATAACACTTAGGAGCCTATACTCACCGGGGGCTGCTTGGGGGGCATCATGATGGAGGATGGTGTGGTCATGAAGACAAGATGTAATGTCTATTGGGACCCAGGATTTCGGTGGTATCGGCTTACAAGACATATCCTTTCTGATGACGTTTTGAGGCATTGAGGACGTCCCGGATAAGTTTTGAGACTTTTTCTTATTTAAGAAAACTATATATATGCTGGGCCATTAACCCTCAGAGCATCTACATCGCTGGAAGAGGCCTGGGATCGGGTCACAAGGAAGATGCACCGATATATGGGTTTTCATCCATCCATATGAACTTATGTCTATTGTGCATGCTACCATCAAGTGCCTTTGGTGATGCATATCATGAGTATTGTTTTCCTCAGCTGAAGTTTAGTCCATTGCTAAATAGATTATTGTACTTTATTATTTTTTAGTATTCTTTCATAATTGACACTATTTTTCTTTTTCTCTCTTGGATAATATGGCCATTTGTATATCTGTAGGCCAATAAGTGGATTTTTGACTCTTGGCATTTATTTTTATCTGTTTGCCATTTAAATCTTGTTATATAAGCGAGTGGTGTTACCAGATTTTTTTTTTTTTTTATTATCTTTCGCTTCATCTCATTTGATCTTTGATGAAGTAATATACAAACACTCATTTTCTAAGTATCGCTACATCTAGTTGTCCTCCTGGAGACATATATGTGTTTTGTGCTCATTATATTCTGGGTATGCAGGCTCCCCTCCGGCTGCGAACATTTGCCCTTGTATTCCCTGTATTGCATCCGCGCATGCGCGATCTCCCCCTTTCAGTGCTGCCGTCCAGCATGTGCAACTGCACTATGACAACGGCAGCACTTTTCGGCTATAGCCACTTCCGGGACGCATTTTGCTGTGATTCCCTCTGGCGCGGCGCTCCCTGACTGCACACCGGTCTGTATTTAATTTACTTACATTCATGTATATAATGCCTCAGGGTGGACGTGTGAGTTCACTTCCCCTGACGAAGCTGCGCTTGCAGCGATACGCGTGGGGCTCGCTGCCTCACCCCTGCTCTTGTCTCTTGTCCTTCTCGGCATTGCCTTCCATGATATATTTCTGCTTACCACTGACCACATAGGTATACCGCTGGGACATGATCTTTACTACTTTTTTTGTGGTCCCATTGTATGTTCACATCTAAACCCTAGGGATTGTATTTCCTATCTGTCTCTCCTGCACTATTGTGTTCATGGTCTCACTAGTCTCATGCATGAGCATAATTTATCTTTTGACATCATATTATTATGTGTGTGGGGGGGGGGGATTTATTGTTATGATTATTGGTCATTTGGTATGCTTGAGTTGGTTCATCCCTTCTAAATTGAGTATATGTTACATTATATACTTCTCTGTGATCTGAGGGAATATCTTGTGGACAAGAGACGTTGCATATATATGTATACTCTATATGTATGTATTTATACTTCTTTATGTGTTAGGCTTATTTATGCCATATATGTCTAGGGGTGATGGTATGTGGTCTTGTATCTAGACCTTTTTAATTGGTTTTATCTATACATGTCTTGTTCTGAGGTGTAAATAAAATTGTTTCATATGTTTATAGCATTCGTGGGTGTGCATACCATTTTTGGCCTAGTCTGCTCTTTCTTTTGTTACTAAGTGGATCTATGTCAGTTCTGTTTGTCGTATATCTGCCAGCCACGTTCTGCCACTTACATTGTGTAGTGTAATACACAGGGCCTGTTTTTTGCTGCAGTCACCCCCCCAAAAAAAGGGATATTTAAATTGCCACTGAGTGGATCTACATCAGTTCTGTTTGTCGTATATCTGCCAGCTACGTTCTGCCACTTACATTGTGTAGTGTAATACACAGGGCCTGAGTTTTGCTGCAGTCTCCCCCCCAAAAAAGGGAGATTTAAATTGCCAAGCGGATCTACATCAGTTCTGTTTGTTGTATATCTGCCAGCCACATTCTGCCACTTACATTGTGTAGTGTAATACACAGGGCCTGATGTTTGGGTGCAGTCTACCCCCCAAAAAAGGGAGATTTAAATTCTCAACAAGTTTAGATACAACTTCTACCTTGTTTTACAGTACCATATAATGGTTGTTATTTTGGTTACATTTTACCAAAAATGAGGAAGTCTGGTGGAAGAGGCCGTGGGCGGTCGTTGCCAGCTGGTAATGATGGTGGTGGTGGTGTAGCATCTGGTGGTAGTGGGAAAAGCAAAATAGCACCTAAGGCTCGAGGTGTTGAGCCAGCATCATCGTCTGGCTACACAAGGCCTCGAAGGCTCCCTTATCTGGGAGTAGGAAAACCACTTTTAAAGCCGGTGCAGCAGGAAAAAGTTTTGGCTTTCCTTGCTAACTCAGCCTCTAGCTCTTTCGTATCCTCTTCGGAAAGTTCGAAATATAAAAGCAGCGAGTCGTCAGTGGATGCTCCCGGACAGGAACAAGTCACTTCCTTGTGTCCTTCACCCAAAGCAAAAGTGAAGGATGCGGCAGGCGACACTACAGTTTACTCCATGGAGCTCTTTACACATACCGTGCCTGGGTTAGAAAGGGAAATTGTTAACAGCCCATTACAAGATGAATCGGACATGGAGTGCACAGATGCACAGCCACAGCTAGATTATTATGCTGTTCCATTGACTCAGATCACTACATTGCCCTCGCAGTGTACTGAGCCAGAATCTGACCCTGATGAGACTATGGTGCCCCGTCACGAACGCTATAGCACCTGACACGGTGACACAGAGGAAGGTGCACATGACATTGAAGAGGAGGTGATAGATGACCCAGTTGTTGACCCAGATTGGCAGCCATTGGGGGAAGAGGGTGCTGCTGCCAGTAGCTCAGAAGCGGAGGAGGATGATCCACAGCAGCCATGTACATCGCAACAGCTTTCATCTGGCAGGCCCGTATCTGGCCAAAAACGTTTGTCAAAAGCAAAAACACTTTTAGGACAGCGTGGCCATCCGGTGAAAGTAGCACAGCATGCAATGCCTGAAAAGGTATTCCATAGTAGGAAGAGTGCAGTGTGGGAAGTGTTAGCCAAGATCCGAATGATCAGTGCAAAGTTATCTGTAAGAAATGCTCAAAGACCTTTAGCAGAGGGAAGAATCTCCCAAATTTAAATACAACGTGCATGCGTAGACATTTAATCAGCATGCATTTACAAGCCTGGACTAACTACCAAACGTCCCGTACCGTTGGTGCACCCGCTCAGAATGAAGGTAGTCAGCAACGCTACATTGCTTCCCTCATTGTAAGCCCAACGGTTAGGACACCACCAGCAGCAAATGTGAAGGTATCGTCGCAAGGCAAAAGCAGTCAGGGAATCACAGGGTTCTTGGTAGAAAACACTGTTTGTAGGCCAACATCAAGAATACCATCACTAACCCTCTCTCAATCTGCCATGTCCACCACCACCCCCGCTAGTTCCACCATATGCAGCTCTCCAGTCCAGCTCACCCTACAAGAGACTCTCGTTAGGAAAAGAAAGTACTCATCCTCTCATCCGCGTACACAGGGTTTGAACGCCCACATTGCTAGACTAATCTCGTTAGAGATGATGCCCTACCGGTTGGTTGAAAGCGAAGCTTTCAAAGCTCTGATGGCCTACGCAGTTCCATGCTATGACCTACCCAGTCGACACTTCTTTGGGAGAAAAGCCATCCTAGCCCTCCACCAGCATGTCAAAGACTGCATTGTCCATGCACTGAGGCAATCAAGTCAGTGGAAAGGTGCACCTCACAACAGATGCATGGACCAGTAGGCATGGCCAGGGACATGGCCAGCCCATGCTCTAGGAAACAGTTGGCTGTAGGCGTTCGCCACCCCTCCTCCTCCTCCTCCAGAAGCAAAAGCTCGTCCACAGAGCAAAGTCGCATGACCACTTCATCCGCAGCTGCCAGTGTTGCACACGAGGTGTCCCATTATGGAACAGCTAGTGGTAAGCGTCAGCAGGCTGTGTTGGAAATGAAGTGTTTGGGCGACAACAGACACACCGCGGAAGTACTGGCCGAGTACTTGCAGCAAGAAACTCAGTCATGGCTTGGCAGTGTACATCTTGAGGCAGGCAAGGTAGTCAGTGATAACGAAAGGAATTTTATGGCTGCCATAGCCCTTTCAAAACTGAAACACATACCTTGCCTGGCTCACACTTTGAACCTGGTGGTGCAGTGCTTCCTGAAAAATTATCCAGGGTCACCAGGCCTGCTCCTGAAGGTGTGAAGACTTTGCTCGCACATACGCCAGTCGCCTGTACACTCCAGCCGTATGCTGAACCATCAGCGATCGCTGAAGCTTCCCCAGCACCGCCTAATAATCGACGTTGCAACAAAGTGGAACTCCACACTGCACATGCTTCAGAGGCTGTGCGAACAGAGGCATGCTGTAATGTATTTGTGGGAGGATACACATACACGGGCAGGCAGTTGGATGGAAGACATGGAGCTGTCTGGTGTGCAGTGGTCGAAGCTACAAGACCTCTGTCAAGTCCTTCAGTGTTTTGAGGAATGCACACGGCTGGTAAGTGCAGACGACGCCATCATAAGCATGAGCATCCCACTAATGCACCTGCTGATGCAAAGTTTGATGCACATTAGGGAGCAGGTGTCTGCGGCCGAGGAGGAGGGAAGCCTTGATGACAGTCAGCCATTGTCTGCTCAGGGAACTCTCCTGGACGAGGTGGCGGATGAAGAGGAGGAGGAGGAGGATGATGATGGGGATGAATATTTATGGGAGGAGGATGCATCTCAGTGGGCAATAGAAACTGGTGGCGTTGCAAGGTCAGGTACAGGGTTTTTGCGGGAGACAAGTGATGTTGATTTGAAAGAAAGTGCTCCTCAACCAAGCACAAACAGTGAATTGACACCTGGAACATTGGCCCACATGGCTGATTATGCCTTGCGCATCCTAAAAAGGGACCCCCGCATTATCAAAATGATGACCGATGACGATTACTGGTTGGCCTGCCTCCTGGATCCACGATATAAAGGGAAATTACAAAATATCATGCCACATGAGAACCTTGAGCAAATATTGGCTACCAAACAAGCAACTCTTGTAGACCGTTTGGTTCAGGCATTCCCAGCACACAGCGGCGGTGATGGTTCTCACACAAGCTGTAGGGGGCAACATGGCAGAGGTGTTAGAGGTGCACAAATCCAAAGTGGCATTGGACAGAGGGGTTTTATGACCAGGTTGTAGAGTGATTTCGCAATGACCGCTGACACGACAGGTACTGCTGCATCGATTCAAAGTGACAGGAGACTGCATTTGTCCAGTATGGTTACGAATTATTTTTCCTCTCTTATCGATGTTCTCCCTCACAGGTCATTCCCCTTTGATTACTGGGCATCTAAAATAGACACCTGGCCTGAATTGGCAGAATATGCATTACAGGAGGTCGCTTGCCCGGCTGCTAGTGTGCTATCAGAAAGAGTCTTCAGTGCTGCTGGTTCAATACTGACCGAAAAAGGACTCGTCTGGCTACCCGAAATGTTGATGATCTATCCTTCATTAAAATGAACCAATCATGGATTTCAAATTATTTTGCCCCACCTTCCCCTCCTGACACGTAGCTTGCCTGAAAAATGTCTTGCTTTTGGCCTCCTCTTACTGACTGCTCCAATTCCTCCATTTGCAGCTGCTGAATGTCCACCATAGGCCATTTTTAAACCTCCCTAAATGGGCTGACTCCCCCCACAGGGCCGTGGTCACCACTTGGCGCAAGCACCTGTGCGAGTGCCGTTTGCCTGGACACTCTTGGGCGACGGCACTGGCACAGGGTCCCTCATAGTACAATGAAGTGTCTCTGACGGTGGTGGTGCACACCCAGCATCAGACACACCGTCGTAATATGAGGGGCCCTGTGCCAGCACCGCCGCCCACGAGAGAGTGTTCCCCCCCAGCTCGACCAGTGCTCTACCACTTGCAAAACTTACCTCTCACTGCTCCACCACTGTTTAGTCTGTGCTGTTATTTCCTTCAATGGCACTGCCAATACCAATTTGTTGAAGTGATAGATGATAGTTAAAATATACAGGGGCCTTGCCCTCCATTTAGACCAGTTAATACTTTGCTCGAACTACCACTGTCTGCTCCTCAGCAGAGGAGCCCACCCCTGTACCTAGCTATGCCACCTGTTTATTTATGAACATTGTTTTGGCAGACATTTAACACATTTACTAATTTCCAGTTGTCCTCCACTGAACTAAGCTATGCCGCCTGTGTACTCCTGTTACCAATTTGGAACTGCATTTAGCCAACTTTTTTATTTTAGGCCTACTAAGTCTGTCTGTGCCACTCATTACAGCTGTCCTCCATTGAACAAAGCTATGTCGCCTGTTTACTCCTGTTACCATTTTTGAACTGCATGGAGCCTACTTTTTTAAATGTGGGCCTACAAACTGTGTCTGCGCCACTCAATACAGCTGTCCTCCACTGAACAAAGCTATGCCGCCTGTGTACCCCTGTTTCCAATTTGGAACTGCTTTGAGCCTACTTTTTTATTTTAGGCCTACTAAGTCTGTCTGCGCCACTCAATACAGCTGTCCTCCATTGAACAAAGCTATGCCGCCTGTTTACTTCTGTTACCATTTGTTGAACTGCTTTGAGCCTACTTTTTAATGTGGGCCTACAAACTGTGTCTGCGCCACTCAATACAGCTGTCCTCCATTGAACAAAGCTATGCCGTCTGTGGACTCCAGTTACCAATTTTGAACTGCATCTAGCCTACTTTTTTTATTTTAGGCCTACTACCTGTGTCTGCGCCACTCATTACAGCTGTCCTCCATTGAACAAAGCTATGCCGCCTGTGGACTCCAGTTACCAATTTGAACTGCATTTAGCCTACTTTTTTATTTTAGGCCTACTACCTGTGTCTGTCTGCGCCACTCATTACAGCTGTCCTCCATTGAAAAAAGCTATGCCGCCTGTGGACTCCAGTTACCAATTTTGAACTGCATTTAGCCTGCTACTTTTTTGGGCCTACTATCTGTGTCTGCCCCTCATTACAGCTGTCCTCCACTTAAAGCTGAGCCTCAATGTTAACTCCTGTTTCGAATATTAAACTGCATTTGGCCTACTTGTTTGGTTGGGCCTACAAACGGTGTCTGCGCTCCTTGCTTTTCTCCTCCACTGAACAAAGCTGATCCTCAATGTTAACTCCTGTTTTGAATATTAAACTGCATTTGGCCTACTTGTTTGGTTGGGCCTACTAAGGGTGTCTGCTGCTGCTTGTTGTTCTCCTGCACTGAACAAAGCAGTGCCACCTGTTTACTCCTGTTACCAATTTTGAACTGCATTTGGTCCACTTTATTACTTGGGCCTACTAACTGTGTCTGCTACTCATTACAGCTGTCCTCCATTGAACAAAGCTATGCCGCCTGTGGACTCCTGTTACCAATTTTGAACTGCATTTGGCCAACTTTTTTATTTTAGGCCTACTAAGTCTGTCTGTGCCACTCAATACAGCTGTCCTCCACTGAACAAAGCAATGCCGCCTGTGTACTCCTGCTACCAATTTTGAACTGCATTTAGCCTACTTTTTTATTTTAGGCCTACTAAGTCTGTCTGCGCCACTCAATACAGCTGTCCTCCGCTGAACAAAGCAATGCCGCCAGTTTAGTCCATCATTTAATGGATCCAGCACCCATAGGCTTCCATTCGAGCAAACAACGAATCCATTGATGTCCGATTTTGCAACGTGCGCAAAAAACCTTACTTTGTCCGTTGTCTCCGGCCGCCGGACAAAAATTTTCGATGGATCCAACAAACGACATATGAATGTAAGGCCATCCGTCGCTAATACAAGTCTATGAGAAAAAAACGGATCCGGCGGCATCAGTCACCAGATTCATTTTTTTTCAAAATTCAACCAGTTGCGACTGATAGCAAAAAACTGATGTGCGAAAGGAGCCTTAGGGGCACATATCACCTGTTCAAAACAGCTGACGTGTCGGGAAAGATGTGGGCTCAGCGCTGGAGCCCACATCAAAGGGAGAGACATGACGTGCGCCGTACATGTACGGTGCATATCGTGAAGGGGTTAAATATAAAGAAAAATGTTTTACATATTGACTAAATATTTTTTAAATTAATGTGTAAAGACAAAATAAATAATAAAATCAATTGATAATAAAGGATCCTCAAATGTCTGATTTTACATAACTGCTAATGTTTCTGTACCTTACTAGGAGATTTATCAAAATTTCTGTCATGTATGCCAGTCTTAGGCCGGTGTACCACTTGCAACTGCAATGCGAGAAACTCGCGCGAGTCTCTCGCCTCAATACCCGGCACTGCCGTCGAGACTGGAGTGTGCGGCTGCATGTGTTTCTATGCAGCTGATTTCTGAACCGCTGGTGGAAGTACCAGGTATTGAGTTTCTTGCATTGCAGTTGCAAGTGGGACACCGACCTTAAACCAATGTTTGCTAGACTATGATACTCCAAATTCATTAAGAGGCATTTGCCTCTTAATAAACTTAAAACATGTTTTGGCTACCAGTGTGCCAGTGTAGGAAAACCACGGACTAGAAGACATTTCTGCTATAATTTACACCAAAATTATAGTAAAGTTATGAGGCTATGTTAGCTAACTCTCCCCACACTTGGCACAGCTTTGGCAAAAACTGTGTTGTACTAAATTTTTCTGCTTTTTAATGATAGCAATTGTTATAAAAATGGATTAAAGGTACCTTCACACATAACGATATTGTTAACGATATCGTTGCTATTTGTGACGTAGCAACGATATCGTTAATGAAATCGTTCTGTGTGACAGCGACCAACGATCAGGCCCCTGCTGGGAGATCGTTGGTCGCTGAGGAAAGTTCAGAACTTTATTTCGTCGCTGGACTCCCTGGAGACATCGCTGGATCGGCGTGTGTGACACCGATCCAGCGATGTCTTCACTGGTAACCAGGGTAAACATCGGGTAACTAAGCGCAGGGCCGCGCTTAGTAACCCGATGTTTACCCTGGTTACCATGCTAAAAGTAAAAAAAAACAAACACTAGATACTTACCTACCGCTGTCTGTCCTCCAGCGCTGTGCTCTGCTCTCCTCCTGTACTGTCTGTGAGCCGGAAAGCAGAGCGGTGACATCACCACTCTGCTTTCCGGCTCACAGCCAGTACAGGAGGAGTGCAGAGAAGCAGAGCGCAGCGCTGGAGGACACACGGCTGTAGGTAAGTATCTAGTGTTTGTTTTTTTTTACTTTTAGGATGGTAACCAGGGTAAACATCAGGTTACTAAGCGCGGCCCTGCGCTTAGTTACCCGATGTTTACCCTGGTTACCGGCATCGTTGGTCGCTGGAGAGCGGTCTGTGTGACAGCTCTCCAGCGACCAAACAGCGACGCTGCAGCGATCCGGATCGTTGTCGGTATCGCTGCAGCGTCGCTTAATGTGAAGGGGCCTTTACGCTTGAATTGACCCATTAGTTCTGAAACTACAAATTAGTTCTGATAATTCCAAGCCATAACTAGTCAGATGAGTACGGGTAACATAAATTCAACATTTGATAGCATTATATTGTCATCTCTGGTATTATTAGAAATTCAAGGAGTCATACATTTCAAAAAGTAAATTGATAAATACCTGAGAATAATAGCTCTAATCTTTTAAGATGAAATTTAATCTGGTAAATAAAGGTAAATATAATTGAGAGACGGTGGAAGAGTGAAATGAGCGGCACTTCCACAGGTGAGATAAAAGCACTATTTTATTTTCTTTAAACTGTAAAACTCGAAATACAATGATAACTGACGCATTTCTGGCGTCCCAGACGCCCTAAGGCTATGTGTACACGATGCGTTTTTGGAGCATTTTTGCAGCATTTTTTTCTGAGCAGAAATGGTCCAAAAACGCTATGGAATCCTTATGCAAGCTAATTCAATGACAATCCTGAAGTGTTGCACACATGATCAGTAAATTTCCTTGAGTATTTGCAGTGCGTTTTTTTCTACAGCATGTCCATTCTTTTTGCATTTCTGCAGCATTTCTGCACCCATTGATTTCAAATGAGTCGGTCAAATCCGAAGCAAAAATACAAAAAAAGTTTGAGAATTTCCTGAGTTTTTGCTTTGCGTTTTACCGGCTTCCTATGGTGTTTCTCACGCTGTCATCTGTGTGACAACGTGGGAAACACCAACGCAGTAAGACCGTTGGTCAGAGCGCCGTGGGGTAACGCTGTCAACGTGACCCCGCAGCTGTTACTGTCACCCGCTGTAATGTTACCACTGGTACTGTCAGTCAGAGCGCTGCAGGGTCATGCAGTCAGATATCAGCATGACCCCACAGCTATGACTGTGACCCGCAGGCGTGGGCTGATGAGACTACTGCTCCCATTAGGCTATGTATGCTGTCACTGATAACAGTGACAGCAGGTGTCCCTGATGAGAGATGTAGTCTCATCTGCTGGCGCCTGTACTCACAGTAAAAAAAAAAAAAAGAGTTAAATAACAAACATATTCAAATAAAAATTAAAACCCATTATACTCACCTAACACCAAATCCCCGATGTCCTCATCTCCTAGAAATAATGTAAAATAATAAACCACCATATGCTCACCTGCCCCCAGTAGTCCAGGTAATCCAGAGGGTCCCACAGCAATCTCACGTGTAGAACAGTTACATCGGGAGATGTGACCGCTCTACCAAGCCGCCGGCAATATACTGCGGGAGCGATTACCTCCTTTCAGTGTATCACTGAGCTGCCGTGAGAGAGTTCACCAGAGTTCATCAGCTCCAGAGCTCTCACGACGGCAACACTACGTGAGAACTTGCTCACAGCAGCTCAGTGCTATACACTGCTTGAGCGATTACCTCCTGTCAGTGTATCGCTGGCTGTCTTTGAGAGCTGTCACATCAGTGACTGCTCTCAAAGTGATCAGGATCGTTGTGAGACATTATGGATTATCTTCTAAGTGGACAGGTGAGGAATATTGTGGTTTGAAAAACAAAACAAACACACTGGCGCTCCACCAACTTGGAGTGAAAAAGTGGGGAGAAGGGGGAAAAGAGGAGAGCTGCTGGTGATATGACAGGATCTGTGTACCACCCTGTCCAAGGATATGGCAATAGATTGCATAAGAAGTTATCACTTAGATAAATGAAGGGCTGGATATTTAGGCACTGTATTTGCTGTTATTGTGCCTAAACCAATGCATCAACATGACCATACAAGCATATAAGGTATATATATCCTTAAAAGCCAACCCTCGATCCAACAGCTACGTCCAGCTATTGCCCAATATAAATGCTCCCATTCACTTCTAAACTCCTGGAGCAGCACGTCCACGCTGATCTTTCCTCCCACCTCTCATCTAACTTGCTCTTTGACAATCTACAATCTGGTTTCCGCACCATCGCTCAACTGAGACTGCCCTGACCAGAATCACTAATGACCTACTTACAGCTGAAGCTAACGGACAATACTCTGTACTCCTCCTAGACCTGTCCTTTGCTTTTGACACAGTTGACCACTGCCTCCTACTACAGATCCTCTCCTCCTTTGGCACCAAAGACTTCGCCCTATCCTGGATCTCCTCATACCTTTCCAACCGCACATTCAGCGTCTCCCACTCCCACCCTACCTCCTCATCCCACCCTCTCTCTGTTGGAGTCTCCCAAGGCTCTGTTCTAGGACCCGTACTCTTCTCAATCTATACACTTGGCCTGCGATAACTCATAAAGTCTCATGGATTCCAGTACCATCTTTATCCTGGTGACGCTCAGATATACCTTTCTGGCCCAGACGTCACCTCCCTGCTGTCCAGAATCCCGCAGTGTCTATCAGCCATATCCTCCTTCTTCTCTTCTCGCTTCCTCAAACTCAATGTGGACAAATCTGAACTCATCATCTTTCCTCCATCTCTTAGATCTTCATACCTGACCTATCACAGTAAAGGACATCACGCTTTCCCCCATACTGGAAGTCTGCTGCCTCGGAGTAACCCTTGACTCTGCCCAAATCTCTTCACAGGATCTCATTTCCTCAGTGTATCCAGTTCAGATTACTAATACTGACCTACAAAGCCATCCATAACCTGTCTCCTCCTTATATCTCTGAACTAATCTTCTGATATCTTCCCTCACGTAATCTCCGGTCCTCCCAAGAACTCCTTCTCTCCTCCACACTTATTCTCTCCTCACCCAACTGCCTCCAAGATTTCTCCCGAATATCCCCCATCCTCTGGAATTCTTTGCCCCAACACGTCCGACTATCAACCACATTCAGATCCTTCAGACGGAACCTGAAAACCCACCTCTTCAGGAAAGCCTACAGCCTATACTGACCCTGCTGCCTCCTCACCACTACCGAAGCTACCGCTTCACAAACACCGGAGCTCCTCCAACCCTCAACCTATTGTCTCCATCCCCACCATCCGGTAGAATGTAAGCCCGCAAGGGCAGGGTCCTCGCCCCTCTGTATCAGTCTGTAATTGTTAGTTTGCTTGCTGTAAGTGATATCTGTAATTTGTATGTAACCCCTTCTCATGTACCGCACCATGGAATCAATGGTGCTATATAAATAAATTATAATAATAGTGTACCACAACCTCAAAACCTGCAGCTGGGCAGAGGTTGTACTATAAGATCCTTAACTTCTTTGTAGATAGAGTGAAAAGGATAAAGCTACGACCACCAATCCATGACACGCCGCTTTTTCCCCCTACTTGAATAATGGGTTTCTACAGGATATTATAGATGGATACCCTCTTCTATTCTTTATCACAACTTCCCCTGATGAGTATTTAAAATGAAACACATTGGGAAGAAGAAATTTTGGGGTGACGGTATGGATCTAGACTGGTGACTCAGTTTGGGGTAATGTAAGGTTACAATAAGAGGTACATCCCCCATAATATATGACATCAGTTACAAGGATCCCCGTTTCTTTTATTTGAAGAACAAAAGAATATGAGGTGAGATCGTTCCTTTTACTCATAACATGGTGTGTTACTTTTTGTCTGCAAGTGGTCAGTCAAGTGTTATTGCTTCTATACATTAGTATCATTGGAAACATGTGCCTCTTTGAAAACTATACTCTTGGTACTCTCTGTATCACATTTATTGTGGATTAATCTACTTAGTTGCGCTACTACACAAGTTTTATGTAACTTCTCTAACAACATCGTAGATTTACCCTATTAGTAGTGTTAGCATGTAGTTTAATGTTAATTAGTGTTTTCAAATTTTGGTTTATCAGGTGTTTTTCAACACCATTTTTAAACATTATTATTAAAAGTTAAATTTTAACTATTGGTCCCACCCTGCTTGTCATGCATAGAGTGAAAGGGGAGGAAAGATGTCACTGTTAATAAACTCACTTGTCTAGTCGGTGGTGATATAGCGTATTCTAGTGGCAGAAGCAATGCCTGTCTCAAGAGGTGTCAGCACTGCTCAGGTCTGTAATGTGTAGCAGAACCTCCAGTACAGGATGATGCAGGATGCGGTTGGGGCCAGAAGGTGATGTGGGAGTGTCCTCCCCTCAAGATGATTCTCCTGGATGGCCACAGAGAACCGCCGGCTTCTGGCATGCCCCAGCCGGAAGCAACGCCGAGGCTGTGGCAGGGTGCGAGGGGGGCGTGGCAAAATCGTGACATCACTGGGATGATGGACAAGTGCGTGAGGGGGCCAAAACTGCCCAACGCATTTCGAAGAAGGAACGCATCCTTCCCCCAGCATTGTTTTTTCCACCGCCATCATCTTTGTCTTCTCCCCCACCATCCCCATCATTACCCATTCCATTACCTCCATCATTTCCTCCTCCCACGCCATCCCTATCATTGCCCTTTCCACCACCACCATCATTGTCTTTTCCTCACCACCCCATCATTAGCCATTCCACCACCTCCATCATTGCCTCCTCCTCACCACCCCATCATTGTCCTTTCCAGTGCCATCATCACTGTCTTCTCCCCACCACCCACATCATTACCCATTCCATGACCTCCATCATTTCCTCCTCCCCCACCAACCCCATCATTGCCCTTTCCACCACCACCATCATTGTCTTTTCCCCCACCACCCCATCATTGCCCATTCAACCGCCTTCATCATGTCCTCCTCCCCACCACTCCCATTATTGTCCATTCACCACCTCCATCATTTCCTCCTCCCACACCACCCCCATCATTGCTTTCTCCCCCATCACCCCTATCATTGCCCCCTCCATCAACCCAATCATTGCCTTCTGCCCCATTACCCCATCATTGCCCTCTCCTCCACCTACACACACACAGACACACACAGCACCATTCACCTCTCTGCATACACACACAAACATACACACCTCACCTCTGCATATCCTGAAGTCGCACCATCACTGGCAGCTTCCTGTCTTGCACAGCCGCTGCGCTGAATGATGATGTAATTCAGCCACTGCTGTGTAAGACAGCAAGCATGGGCAGGAAGTCGGATGGATCCATTCCCTGCTCCCTGCCCGCCGCACATGAGGGCAATCTGGCCAGGGGCCCCCTGGATAAGTTGGCCAGATTGCCCTTATTATTAGCCGTCCTGCAGGGGCCCCCCGGAGCCTCCAGGCAGTACGTCCGCCCATGCACCTCGTCATTGGGACTGCTCCCCCCACCATATGCAGCGACCGCAGATTGGTCCACACCTATAAGACGACACCCAGAGTATAAGGCAACCCCCGACTTTTGAGAGGATTTTATATTTTAAGTGGAAAAGTTGGGGGTCATCTTATACGTCATCATATATGTTGGAAAATATGGTATATATCATGAAAAAAAAATCCCCTTCTGCAGGCAGGCGCCAGCTGTGGCGCCTGCGCTGAAGCATGATCGCATATATAATGTGTATGTAACTCATTTCTTTTATGTTATCCTTAAATTCCTAAAAAAAAGGAATAAATCAGTTTGAAAATGGCACCGGCCGAGCCTGCGCAGTAACAGCTATCAGCGATCGCTGATAGATGTTACTGCGCAGGCGCTGGTGGCGCTATCTTGGAGGAGGAATTTTTTTTACTTTAGGAAGATGGCGCCGCCTGCACAGTAACAGCTATCGGTGATCACCAATAGCTTCTATTGTGCAGGCACTGGCGACTCTTTCTTATTACAGAAAGAAATTCCTCCTCCAAGATGGTGCTGCCGGCGCCTGTGCATTATTCCTGAGGAATAATGCACAGCTGCCTAATAATTCTGCACACCTTGATAAAGGGCATTGCCATCCTTAGTCCTCACCCTCATCATTGCACATATACACATCACCTGATCTGGTTTATCCAATAAGCATTCAAGTTTACACCTTGAAGTTGGAAAATCTGCATAAAAACTAACAGCCAGCTTTGTATATTTTGCAGCATATTCAGATGTTCTACTTAAAGAGAACAGTGAGGATCTCACCTGCAATGAGTCAGGAGAAGAAATGTACAAATATAATGGATATTTCTTTGAACCTACTGACAAAGGGCATGAGGATGAGGTCACATCTGATGGTGGAATATTTACGTGTGAGGAACATAAAACTAATCCTACAACGCCAGGAAATGTGAGTTGTAAATCCCACACAATGTCAATTTTCCTGCCAATTTTAGGTAAGTGACATATTTTATATGAACATAGAAGATGATAAACATAAAAGGCATTCTTTATTTGTTAAGATATTTTGATGAAGGGCTAAGTTTTAATTCTTTTTTGTTCTTGCAGAAAATGTAACGCCGACAGTCATGAAAAGAAAGGTTGGGAAAAATGTCAGCTTCCCAAATCAGTTTACTGATACTGGATCATTCACTTTATTGTGGATATTTAAGCGCGAAAATCTCTCAAAGTGCATATTTTCAGCTGCGGTAATAAAAACAGTTGAGTACTTTGGCTCTGAAGTGAATAAACTGTGCTGTTCTACTGATGACATAAAAGATAACGAAAAAGTTTTGTTTCGAAATCAAACATCTTTGAGTGAGTCCAATCAGAATTTTCATCTAGAACTTGTTAATGTTACAATCTCGGACAGTGGAGAATATACATGTATCAAGAATTTCCATGATAAAAATAAACAGAAGTGGGAAATTCTAAATAAATATTCACTTGAAGTAACAGGAGATGAAGATCCATTAACTACACCAGGTATGTTCAGCTCCGCAACGTTACTAGCCCATCCTTTAGCTATTGGTTTATTATAGCTTAGTGCAGTACTGTCTGTCACCATGTTATGATATTGATCTATCGTATCTTCTTCCGCATGAGATTATAATTGATATGTACAAATATGACATTTTAGTAGCTATTTTCAATTTCCTGTCTTTTGAAGCTTGCACGTTTGCATTTTTTAAGGGGGATATTGGAAAATAATCTAATTGTACATACACATTCACCTATGACTAGGCATACACAGTCATTATTTACCACTAAACTTGCAGCATACAATTCATTAAAATCTATACAGTATGCTTCATATGGCCTTAAAGAGCAAATGGATGCATTGGGGTTAGGGGCGTTGTTTTTGGCACAGGTCTTCCTTGTCTACTAAACTTTACAATTTGGTTTAATTAAAATTATTCTGTGGCCTAAATGTACCCCGCAGCAATGTAAAGATGATTCAGATAAGCAGATATGGCAAATACATTTCCCCTATTGTAATGCACTACAGTTCTCTGCATTAGAAGTGTGTAACAATGCTTTAGTTCTTTACTATGTTTCTTTACAAAGTAGTTCAGTAATTATTGTAGACTAGATGGCAGCCCGATTCTAAAGAATCGGGAGTCTAGAATCCATATATACTTTATTTATTCAAATGTAAGAATAATACAATTAATAAATAATAGTAAGAAAGAACAAAAATAATAGGCAGTATATGGAGAAAACACCAAACAAAAGTTCAAAATTGGTGTGAAAATGTCACTGAACCACTTCACAACTAAATATATATAGTTTTGGTAAATGGTATTATCATTTTTTTGACGAAATTCGGCAGGAGCTTGAAGAGCAACGTCACTGGGCCCGCCTCCACGCAGTAGAAACTTGCTGCGAGGTAAAAATTCAAAAATCACACCAAAATGGCGGGCGGAGTGTGTCACAGTACGATTGATTGGTCACTCGCAGCAGGCGGCAACCAATCAGACACTGGACACTGTTGACGTCACTTATCTCCGGACATTAGCTCCGGACATTAGCTCCGGACATTAGCTCCGGACAAAGCCACGGAAGTTGGCACAAATTGCAGGAAGTAGTATTCTAGGCAATTATATATTAGATGTAATGCCCCTCTATGCTATGGCATCGATGTGGTACCCATCCATAGTTTCCCGCATAGTTTCTGACTTAAGACTTTTCCATGCACATTATCCAGCCCGAAGAAAAATTACATTTTTTTGCTGCTGCTTTTCATATTCAGCAGCCACATTAATTGCCTTCAGATTGGTGGTTGTCCGGATACTGAGATCTCCACCAATCACTCAGTAGACCCCAAAACAGCATGCAGCTAAGCAGACAAGAGCACACCGCTCCTCTCTGATCGCTCATACAGCGCTAAGAACCCTGTACTTTCTATTAAATCTGTACTCCCCTCTGTGTGAGCTCAGACAAGAGCTGTGCCCATAGATCGTAGCAGCCATTTGCCATTTATACAGCTCTGGCAAAAATTTAAGAGACCACTGCAAAATTTTCATTTTGTGAGCACAACGCCCAAACCCATAACCCCAAAGGGGAGTGGGCAACACTTCATATAACTATTAGACCATATCAGGAACACAGATACTTAAACTGTGATCCAAGAAGTGCCACTAAGATATATTTAAAACAAACTGCTTTTATTTATAAATCACTTGAAATACAAACATACATATATAAACATGAAGGCGCCTCATTAACCCCTTTACCCCCAAGGGTGGTTTGCACGTTAATGACCAGGCCAATTTTTACAATTCTGACCACTGTCCCTTTATGAGGTTATAACTCCGAAACGCTTCAACGGATCTTAGCGATTCTGAGATTGTTTTCTTGTAACATATTGTACTTCATGATAGTGCTAAAATTTCTTCGATATAACTTGCGTTTATTTGTGAAAAAAACGGAAATTTGGCGAAAATTTTGAAAATTTCACAATTTTCCAACTTTGAATTTTTATTCTGTTAAACCAGAGAGTTATGTGACACAATATAGTTAATAAATAACATTTCCCACATGTCTACTTTACATCAGCACAATTTTTGAAACAAACTTTTTTTTTTCAAGGAAGTTATAAGGGTTAAAATTTGACCAGCAATTTCTCATTTTTACAACCAAATTTACAAAACCATTTTTTTTAGGGACCACCTCACATTTGAAGTCATTTTGAAGGGTCTATATGGCAGAAAATACCCAAAAGCGACACCATTCTAAAAACTGCACCCCTCAAGGTGCTCAAAACCACATTCAAGAAGTTTATTAACCCTTCAGGTGATTCACAGCAGCAGAAGCAACATGGAAGGAAAAAATTAACATTTTACTTTTTAGTCACAAAAATGATCTTTCAGCAATAATCTTTTTAATTTCCCAAGGGTAAAAAGAGAAAATGGACCTCAAAAGTTGTTGTCCAATTTATCCTGAGTACGCTGATACCCCACATGTGAGGGGAAACCACTTTTTGGGCGCATGGCAGGGCTCAGAAGGAAAGGAGCGCCGTTTGACTTTTTCAAGCTAAATTTGGCTGGAATTGAGATCGGACGCCATGTCGCGTTTGGCGACCCCCTGATGTGCCTAAACAGTGGAAACCCCCCACAAGTGACCCTATTTTGGAAACTAGACCCCCTAAGGAACTTATCTAGATGTGTCATGATCACTTTTATCCCCCAAGTGCTTCACGAAAGTTTATAACGCCCGGGCGTGAAAAAAAAAAATCCTATTTTTTCCACAAACATGATCGTTTAGTCCCCAATTTTTTATTTTCTCAAGGGTAAAAGGAGAAATTGGACCCCAAAAGTTGTTGTCCAATTTGTCCTGAGTACGCTGATACCCCATATGTGGGGGGGACCACTGTTTGGGCGCATGGCAGGGCTCAGAAGGAAAGGAGCGCCGTTTGACTTTTTCAAGCTAAATTTGGCTGGAATTGAGATCGGACGCCATGTCGCGTTTGGCGACCCCCTGATGTGCCTAAGCAGTGGAAACCTCCCACAAATGACCCCATTTTGGAAACTAGACCCCCTAAGGAACTTATCTAGATGTGTCATGAGCACTTTTATCCCCCAAGTGCTTCACGAAAGTTTATAACGCCCGGGCGTGAAAAAAAAAAATCCTATTTTTTCCACAAACATGATCGTTTAGTCCCCAATTTTTTATTTTCTCAAGGGTAAAAGGAGAAATTGGACCCCAAAAGTTGTTGTCCAATTTGTCCTGAGTACGCTGATACCCCATATGTGGGGGGGACCACTGTTTGGGCGCATGGCAGGGCTCAGAAGGAAAGGAGCGCCGTTTGACTTTTTCAAGCTAAATTTGGCTGGAATTGAGATCGGACGCCATGTCGCGTTTGGCGACCCCCTGATGTGCCTAAACAGTGGAAACCCCCCACAAATGACCCCATTTTGGAAACTAGACCCCCTAAGGAACTTATCTAGATGTGTCATGAGCACTTTTATCCCCCAAGTTATTCACGAAAGTTTATAACGCCCGGGCGTGAAAAAAAAAATTCCTATTTTTTCCACAAACATGATCGTTTAGTCCCCAATTTTTTATTTTCTCAAGGGTAAAAGGAGAAATTGGACCCCAAAAGCTGTTGTCCAATTTGTCCTGAGTACGCTGATACCCCATATGTGGGGGGGGACCACTGTTTGGGCGCATGGCAGGGCTCAGAAGGAAAGGAGCGCCGTTTGACTTTTTCAAGCTAAATTTGGCTGGAATTGAGATCGGACGCCATGTCGCGTTTGGCGACCCCCTGATGTGCCTAAGCAGTGGAAACCTCCCACAAATGACCCCATTTTGGAAACTAGACCCCCTAAGGAACTTATCTAGATGTGTCATGAGCACTTTTATCCCCCAAGTGCTTCACGAAAGTTTATAACGCCCGGGCGTGAAAAAAAAAAATCCTATTTTTTCCACAAACATGATCGTTTAGTCCCCAATTTTTTATTTTCTCAAGGGTAAAAGGAGAAATTGGACCCCAAAAGTTGTTGTCCAATTTGTCCTGAGTACGCTGATACCCCATATGTGGGGGGGACCACTGTTTGGGCGCATGGCAGGGCTCAGAAGGAAAGGAGCGCCGTTTGACTTTTTCAAGCTAAATTTGGCTGGAATTGAGATCGGACGCCATGTCGCGTTTGGCGACCCCCTGATGTGCCTAAACAGTGGAAACCCCCCACAAATGACCCCATTTTGGAAACTAGACCCCCTAAGGAACTTATCTAGATGTGTCATGAGCACTTTTATCCCCCAAGTTATTCACGAAAGTTTATAACGCCCGGGCGTGAAAAAAAAAATTCCTATTTTTTCCACAAACATGATCGTTTAGTCCCCAATTTTTTATTTTCTCAAGGGTAAAAGGAGAAATTGGACCCCAAAAGCTGTTGTCCAATTTGTCCTGAGTACGCTGATACCCCATATGTGGGGGGGGACCACTGTTTGGGCGCATGGCAGGGCTCAGAAGGAAAGGAGCGCCGTTTGACTTTTTCAAGCTAAATTTGGCTGGAATTGAGATCGGACGCCATGTCGCGTTTGGCGACCCCCTGATGTGCCTAAACAGTGGAAACCCCCCACAAATGACCCCATTTTGGAAACTAGACCCCCTAAGGAACTTATCTAGATGTGTCATGAGCACTTTTATCCCCCAAGTGCTTCACGAAAGTTTATAACGCCCGGGCGTGAAAAAAAAAAATCCTATTTTTTCCACAAACATGATCGTTTAGTCCCCAATTTTTTATTTTCTCAAGAGTAAAAGGAGAAATTGGACCCCAAAAGTTGTTGTCCAATTTGTCCTGAGTACGCTGATACCCCATATGTGGGGGGGGACCACTGTTTGGGTGCATGGCAGGGCTCAGAAGGAAAGGAGCGCCGTTTGACTTTTTCAAGCTAAATTTGGCTGGAATTGAGATCGGACGCCATGTCGCGTTTGGCGACCCCCTGATGTGCCTAAACAGTGGAAACCCCCCACAAATGACCCCATTTTGGAAACTAGACCCCCTAAGGAACTTATCTAGATGTGTCATGAGCACTTTTATCCCCCAAGTGCTTCACGAAAGTTTATAACGCCCGGGCGTGAAAAAAAAAATTCCTATTTTTTCCACAAACATGATCGTTTAGTCCCCAATTTTTTATTTTCTCAAGGGTAAAAGGAGAAATTGGACCCCAAAAGTTGTTGTCCAATTTGTCCTGAGTACGCTGATACCCCATATGTGGGGGGGGACCACTGTTTGGGCGCATGGCAGGGCTCAGAAGGAAAGGAGCGCCGTTTGACTTTTTCAAGCTAACTTTGGCTGGAATTGAGATCGGACGCCATGTCGCGTTTGGCGACCCCCTGATGTGCCTAAACAGTGGAAACCCCCCACAAGTGACCCCATTTTGGAAACTAGACCCCCTAAGGAACTTATCTAGATGTGTCATGAGCACTTTTATCCCCCAAGTGCTTCACGAAAGTTTATAACGCCCTGGCGTGAAAAAAAAAATTCCTATTTTTTTCCACAAACATGATCGTTTAGTCCCCAATTTTTTATTTTCTCAAGGGTAAAAGGAGAAATTGGACCCCAAAAGTTGTTGTCCAATTTGTCCTGAGTACGCTGATACCCCATATTTGGGGGGAACCACTGTTTGGGCGCATGGCAGGGCTCAGAAGGAAAGGAGCGCCGTTTGACTTTTTCAAGCTAACTTTGGCTGGAATTGAGATCGGACGCCATGTCGCGTTTGGAGAGCCCATGATGTGCCTAAACAGTGGAAACCCCCCACAAGTGACCCCATTTTGGAAACTAGACCCTCTAAGGAACTTATCTAGTTGTGTGGTGAGAATTTTGAACCCCCACGTGCTTCACTAAAGTATATAATGCCCAGGCGTGAAAATAAAAAATCCTATTTTTTCCTACAAAAATGATATTTTAGTCCCCAATTTTTAATTTTCCCAAGGGTACCAGGAGAAATTGGACCCCAAAAGTTGTTGTCCAATTTGTCCTGAGTACGCTGATACCCCATATGTGGGGAGGAACTACTGTTTGGGCACACGTTGGGGCTCGAAAGGGAAGTAGTGACGTTTTGGAATGCAGACTTTGATGGAATGTTCTGCTGGCATCATGTTCCATTTGCAGAGCCCCTGATGTGACTAAACAGTAGAAACCCCCCACAAGTGACCCCATTTTGGAAACTGTACCCCCTAAGGAACTTATCTAGTTGTGTGGTGAGAATTTTGAACCCCCACGTGCTTCACTAAAGTTTATAATGCCCAGGTGTGAAAATAAAAAATCCTATTTTTTCCCACAAAAATGATATTTTAGTCCCCAATTTTTAATTTTCCCAAGGGTACCAGGAGAAATTGGACCCCAAAAGTTGTTGTCCAATTTGTCCTGAGTACGCTGATACCCCATATGTGGGGAGGAACTACTGTTTGGGCACACGTTGGGGCTCGAAAGGGAAGTAGTGACGTTTTGGAATGCAGACTTTGATGGAATGTTCTGCTGGCATCATGTTCCATTTGCAGAGCCCCTGATGTGACTAAACAGTAGAAACCCCCCACAAGTGACCCCATTTTGGAAACTGTACCCCCTAAGGAACTTATCTAGGTGTTTGGTGAGAAATTTGAACCCCCACGTGCTTCACTAAAGTTTATAATGCCCAGGCGTGAAAATAAAAAATCCTATTTTTTCCCACAAAAATGATATTTTAGTCCCCAATTTTTAATTTTCCCAAAGGTAACAGGAGAAATTGGACATCAAAAGTTGTTGTCCAAATTGTCCTGATTACGCTGGTACGCCATATGTGGGAAAAAACTGTTTAGGCACACGTTGGGGCTCGAAAGGGAAGTTGTGACGTTTTGGAATGCAGAAATTGTCTGCGGTCGTCATGTTCCGTTTGCAGAGCCCCTGATGTGCCTAAACAGTAAAAAAAACCCACAAGTGACATCATTTTGGAACCTAGACCCCCCCCCAAGGAACTTATCTAGATGTGCCCCCTTTTTGGAACTAATGTACGCTTTCTTGTAAAGTAAATTAGTAGTGCATGGAGGTGTGGTACAATCTGAAGCAATCCTTCATACACAGGCCAGGTTTTTCGGGGCAGGTGTCGCATTGATAAATGGTGTCCTTGCGTATTCCCCTTTTGTAACACACTCGGCACCTTTTTTGCGGCTTACCTTTTCTGCCGGTTGGCGGGACCACCCCCGGAAAATGCTGGCCTGGTACGATACGAGCACCTTCAGTTCCGGAAGTACTGGGGCCCTCTCCTTCCGGAGTACCAAATATCAGGGCCTTAACCACTACCTCCTGGAACTGAAGGTACGACGTATCGGTGTGGCGTGCACATCGTAACAGCAGGAAAGCGTTGAGCATTGCCATTTGTACGATGTGGACGGCCAACTTTTTGTACCACACCTTGGCCTTTCTCAAAGCACTGTATGGTTGGAGGAGTTGATCAGAGAGATCAACCCCCCCATGCTTTTGTTGTAGCCCAGTACACAGTCCGGTTTGCAGACCTGTGTAGAGGTACCCCGTACAGTGCTGAGGGCTCTGCCATCACCATGTATGGTGGTCAAGAGAAGGACATCCCTCTTGTCCTTGTACTTGACCACCAGCAGGTGGTCGCTACATTGGGCCTTGCTCTCACCTTTTCTGAGCATCTGCCGAAGTAGCGTCTTTGGGAGGCCTCTCTGATTTTTGCGCACAGTACCGCAGGCTGCGGTACCTCGCGCAGAGAGGGATTTGTAGAGTGGGATGCTGGTATAAAAGTTATCAGTATAGAGGTGATAACCTTTATCCAGCAGTGGGTGCACCAAATCCCACACGATCTTCCCACTCACTCCCAGGACAGGAGGACACTCAGGGGGTTCAATCCTGCTGTCCTTCCCTTCATACACTCTAAACCTGTGGATGTACCCTGAGGCACTCTCACACAGCTTGTAGAGTTTGATTCCGTACCTGGCCCTTTTGTTGGGCAGGTATTGACGGAATCCGAGCCGCCCCTTAAAATGGACCAAGGACTCATCCACGCAGATGTCCCTTTTGGGCACGTACACTTCAGAAAACTTTTTGTTGAAGTGTTCGATGACCGGCCGAACTTTGAACAGACGGTCAAAGTTGGGGTCATCTCGTGCGGGACACTGTGCATTATCGGAATAATGCAGGAATTTATGGATGGCCTCAAAACGTCTCCGAACCATGGCCATTCGGAATACTGGAGTGTTATATAAAACATCTACACTCCAATATTGCCGCATTTCTGGCTTCTTCACGATCCCCATGTGGAGGACCAGGCCCCAAAACTGCATCATTTCAACTGCGTCTACAGGAGACCAGTTGGAAAATGATGTACCGGGGTTTTGCTCCAAAAATTGACGAGCATACAAATTAGTTTGCTCCACCATGAGGTTAATAAAATCCTCAGAGAAAAAGACTTTGAAAAAGTCTGTTTCTGTGAGGCCCGTGGTGTCAAACTTGATTCCTGATTCTGCCACAAAATCAGGAATCAGTGGCTCGTAATTTTCGGGGGGCGAGGTCCATGTGGGTTCCGCAGTGGGGAGCGCTGGTTCAGGAGTGGTGGGGGCTGCCTCATCTTCTGTCCTGGGGCGTCTGCGTGGTGGTTCCGCAGGACCCGAGGAGGAAGAGGAGGAGGAGGAGGAAGAGGAGGAGGAGGAGGAAGAGGATGAAGAATCAGAAAAGTGAAGGAAAGTGGGATCCTCTCCCTCGCTATCAGTGTCGGAGGCAAGGAAAGCATATGCCTCCTCCAATGAATAGCGCTGTTGGGACGAACGGGACGAGCGGGACATTTTTGTGTGAATATGGTGATTGGGTGCACTTTATTGATAACTGTATGTGTATGTGTGGGGGGAGAGTGATTTGTGCAAACTTATCTGAAAAGAAAATGCTAAAAGGAGAAGAAAAACCTGTAAAAAAAAAAAAAAAGGCAGGCACAAACTCTGATAAGAGAACTGCGTCACTTATCAAAGTTTGGCGGCTGCGGGATGTGTGTACGGAGGTTGCGCAAAAAAGCTGAAGGGAAAAAAGCGAGCGCGAGAGTTGATCGGTGAACTGCGTCACCAATCAACGCTCGGCGGCTGTTAAATGGGCGCACGGAAGGAGGTGCAAAGGGGGGTAAAAAGAGGGGGAAGGGAGATGGGGGTGGAAGTGGGGATTGGGCAGGGATCAGTGATCAAAACGTACGGTTGTAGTCAGGTGGCGCAAAAGGGGGGTGAAAAAAAAAAAAAGGAAAACGGCAGGCACAAACTCTGATAAGTGAACTGCGTCACTTATCAAACTTTGGCGGCTGCGGAATGTGTGTACGGAGTTGGCGCAACGGGGGTGAGGGAAAAAAAGCGAGCGCGAGCGTTGATCGGTGAACTGCGTCACCAATCAACGTTCGGCGGCTGTTAAATGGGCGCACGGAAGGAGGTGCAAAGGGGGGTAAAAAGAGGGGGAAGGGAGATGGGGGTGGAAGTGGGGATTGGGCAGGGATCAGTGATCAAAACGTACGGTTGTAGTCAGGTGGCGCAAAAGGGGGGTGAAAAAAAAAAAAGGAAAACGGCAGGCACAAACTCTGATAAGTGAACTGCGTCACTTATCAAACTTTGGCGGCTGCGGAATGTGTGTACGGAGTTGGCGCAACGGGGGTGAGGGAAAAAAGCGAGCGCGAGCGTTGATCGGTGAACTACGTCACCAATCAACGTTCGGCGGCTGTTAAATGGGCGCACGGAAGGAGGTGCAAAGGGGGGTAAAAAGAGGGGGAAGGGAGATGGGGGTGGAAGTGGGGATTGGGCAGGGATCAGTGATCAAAACGTACGGTTGTAGTCAGGTGGCGCAAAAGGGGGGTGAAAAAAAAAAAAGGAAAACGGCAGGCACAAACTCTGATAAGTGAACTGCGTCACTTATCAAACTTTGGCGGCTGCGGAATGTGTGTACGGAGTTGGCGCAACGGGGGCGAGGGAAAAAAAGCGAGCGCGAGCGTTGATCGGTGAACTGCGTCACCAATCAACGCTCGGCGGCTACTAAATGTGCGCACGGAGGCGGCACAAATGGGGGTGGAGGGGGTAAAAAGAGGGGGAAGGGGGGATTGGGGTGGATGAACGGGGATTGGGGTGGATGAACGGGGATTGGGCAGGGATCAGGGATAAAACTTACGTTTAGTTGTCTTCTTTCTTTAGCAGGGATTGTGGTGCTACAGGCTGCTGTGGCACCACAATACCCAGCACGGCAGGGAGATCCAGGCACAAAATCCAGCAGGGAGATCCAGCAGTATGACCGCTCTGTAGGAATCCTCAGCTAGAATGAGGACCCTGCAGAGCGGTCATACACAGGTCAGGCAGGTGACACAGACAGGTCACAGAGCGGTCATGCTGCTGCTGTGACCTGTCATTGGTGGGATCGACCATAACATCGATCCCACCAATCAGAGCTTTCCTGGTGACCTGGCTGTGACCTGCCTAGGATCGGATCTGTTCGCGCCATCCTAGGCAGGTCACAGCCAGGTCACCTGCAGGGCACAGAGCGGTCACAGAGTGATCGCCGCTGCGCCCTGTGATTGGCGCGATCGACGATGACATCGATCGCGCCAATCGGCTCCTGCAGGCCCTGCTGGGCCTGCACTGTGTCCTATCCTAGGATCGGTGCTATTAGAGCACCGATCCACGCAGGTTCCGGCAGGGCACAGCGCGGTAATACCGCGCGGTGCCCTGCGATTGGCGCGATCGATGCGATCGGCGATCGCGCCAATCCGGGGTGTTCTTGCCGGTGCCTGGCGTTGCCAGGCACCGGACCTAGGATCGAGTACATCGGTACTCGATCCTAGCCTGTGACCTCATTGTTTCAGCCGCTCCGATTGGCTGAAACAATGAGAATGGCTGTGATTGGCTGTTCAGAATTGAACAGCCAATCACAGCGATCGAGAGGGCGGGTGGGCGGCGACAATGCCCTGGATGCCGAGGCCATCTCCCCCCAGGTGAGATGGCGTCGGAATTTTAATGCGATCACCGCGACTTAAGTCGCGGTATCGCATTAAAGGGCAGGACGTACTATCCCGTCAAGGGTCAGATAGGCCCAGGGCACCTCGACGGGATAGTACGTCCAAGGTCACAGAGGGGTTAAACAACCAAAATTGCGGTCAGCATGAGCAGGACACTATTTTAATGGAGCAAAAAGAGCAAACTGGGAGTGTGGCAGATTCCACATATATCAAGTCATGCATATGATCTCCTAAATGCAGCCACTGCATAATATTGCATAAATTCCTAATTGAATTACACCAATGTGGGGCATTCTGACTTGTCAGCAATCGTGACACACGACTACAGGTGCTACTAAGGGTTTGGCTGCAATCACCGCCGCATAACATATACTTATAATCTGCGCAACATACTATGGCATTGTAAGCGGTGTGCCTCGTCCCCCACACATATTACCTGCTCTGTGCCTTCTCCTAACGTGCTCAGCCTGGTGGCATGCTGTGTCCGCAAACCCCGACGCGCGTTTCGCGTGATGTTTCTTCCTGGGGGGCACGTCGGGGTTTGCGGACACATCACGCCACCAGGCCACGCCAAAATTAACCTGCCCAATTCCAGCCTTGCTGTAGCATCCCCAGATCAACATCTGGTCGTCTTATGGTTAGATGGAGACCTGGAGAGTCATACAAGCCACAGTGTCTTGCATTCACTGTGAAATTTGATGGAGGATCGGTGATGATCTGGGTAAGCTTTAGCAAGGCTGGAATTGGGCAGGTTAATTTTTGCGAAGGGCGTATGAATCAAGCCGCATACAAGGTTATCCTGGAAAAACAGTTGATTCCTTCTGCTCAGGCAATGTTCCCCAACTCTGAGGACTCGTTTTTCCAGCAGGACAATGCGCCATGCCACACAGCTAGGTCAATCAAGGTGTGGATGAAGGACCACCACATCAAATCCCTGTCATGGCCAGCCCAATCTCCAGACCTGAACCATTATTGAAAACCTCTGCAATGTAATCAAGAGGAAGATGGATAGTCACAAGCCCTCAAACAAAGAAGAACTGCTTACATTTTTTTACCAGGAGTGGCATAAGGTCACCCAAAAGCAGTGTGAAAGACTGGTGGAAAGCGTGCCAAGACACATGAAAGCTGTGATTAAAAATCATGGTTATTCCACAGAATATTGATTTCTGAACTCATCCTGAGTTAAAACATTAGTATTGTTGTTTCTAAATGATTATTAACTTTTTTGCATTATTTGAGGTCTGCAAGCAATGCATTTTTTTGTTATTTTGACCATTTCTCATTTTCAGAAAATAAACACAAAATGTATTGCTTGTAACTTCGGAGACATGTTGTCAGTAGTTTACAGAATAAAACAACAATTTGCATTTTACTCAAAAATATATCTATAAAGAGAAAAATCAGACAAAATGAAAATTTTGCCATGGTCTCAAAATTTTTGGCAGAGCTGTATAATAAGAAAAATGTGAATTTCTCTGGAATAACACATCGAATCGCAGATATTAAAGGGTTTGTCCAATTTTTTTTATTACTTGCATGCAATTGTTGTTCACGCCATATTCACACGTTCAGTATGTGGTAAGAATTTTACTTCAGTGTCTGTAAGCCCAAACCAGGATTTTGTGGCACTTACTATTATGTAAATATGACAGGGTCTGTTCCTGACAAGATAGAGGATTTTGTGGATGTTGTCCGCTCTGCCGATCATCGGTAACGTGGAATACATCCACAAAATCCTCTATCTTGTCATATCTGATACGGTCTCTTGCGGACCCGTGAATCTGCTGCATCTGGAATCCTCATTGAGATCTATATGCCTTACCAATAGATCTATCATGTTAGTGTGATTTGAATTGAATAGAATGTGTCCATCGGATAAGATCCTATTGCGCTGATCTCTCCTACAGATTATTTCAGGTTCCCTTCCTGCTCTTGTTAGTGCTGAATTCCTCACACTCTGACCAGTTCTGCTGTCCAAACAATGGCTGATGGTGGAAGAGCACGTGACCAAATTTATCCATATGTCTAGTCCAAATGTAAAGCTCCCAGTAGAAAGCTTCTTTTCTATTGGAGGAGCTGATGGACAGTTCTGGTCATATGTTTCTCCACCAGCGGCCATTGTATGGACAGGAGAGCTGTGCAGTCTGTGAGGAAACGGCACTAACAAGAGCAGGAGCAGGACCGATCATATCTACATAATAGTAAGTGCCATAAAGTCATGTCCTTAACACATCTGGTGAAATAAAGATAATGTAGCCAACCCAGGTCACTCATTCTGCAGCCAGCAATAGACCATGTTATACAGAAGGCTACACCAGGCAAATGGTGCAATCTTTTTATTGAAACCAACTGCAAAAAATGATTTTTGGCCTCAATTGCATGCATTTAAATAAGAAAGCAAATTGTCCTCTAAGGTGGACAATGCCTTTAAGGTATTAGTTTATTCAGCTCCCTATAACCTGCATGCCCATATACAATAGACGGCTTGGGAGGGCTTATCCTACTGACAGATTCCCTTTAACCCCCTTAGTGACCAAGACAATTTTTATGATTCTCACCACTGTCACTTTATAAGGTTATAGCTCTGGAACGCTTCAACGGATTCCAATGATTCCAAGATGGTTCTTTTTCATGAATTGTTGTACTTCATGTTAGTGGTAAAATTTCATCGATATGACTTGTGTTTATTTACAAAAAAAAGCATTTGGAAAAAAATTGGAACATTTTGCAAGCAATTTTCAAACTTTTAATTTTTGTGCCGTTTAAATCAGTGAGTTGTGTCACATAAAATAGTTAAACAACATTTCCCACATGTCAACTATATATTAGCGCAATTTTGGAAACAATTTTTTTTTGTTAGGATGTTATAAGGGTTAAAAGTTGACCAGCGATTTCTAATTTTTCCAACAAAATTTGCAAAATCATTTTTTTAGGGACCACATCACATTTGAAGTGAATTTTAGGGGTCAATATGCCAGAAAATAGCCAAAAGTGACACCATTCTAAAAACTGCACCCCTCAAGGTGCGCAAAACCACATTCAAGAAGTTTATTAACCCTTCAGGTGCTTCACGAGAACTAAAGCAATGTGGAAGGAAATAAAATAACATTTAACTTTTTCACAAAAAAATTTACTTTAGAACCAAACTTTTTATTTTCAAAAGGGTATCAGGAGAAAATGGATCACAAAATTTGTTGTGCTATTTCTCCTGAGTATACCGATACCCTGTATGTGCGGGAAAGCCACTGTTTGGGCACATGGTAAGGGTCAGAAGGGAGGGAGCACCATTTGATTTGTCTGGAATCAATGGCTGGCACCATGTCGCGGTTAGAGAGCCCCTGATGTTCCTAAACAGTAGAAACCCCCAATTCTAAATCCAACCCTAACACAGCCCTAACCCTACCCCTAACCCTAATTTCAACTCTAACCATAACCACAACCCTAACCCCAACACCACACTAACCCCAACCCTAACCCCAACCATAACCTTAACACAACCCTAGCCATAGCTCTAACCCCAACCCAAACCTAACCCTAACTCTAAACCTAGCCCAAACCGAATCCTTACCCTAACTGCAAATAATAGAAAAAATTTCAATCTTTTAATTTTATTATTTTTATCTAACTAAGGGGGTGACAAAGGGGGCTTTGATTTACTATTTTTTTTTATTTTGATCACTGTGATAGAGTTTATCACAGTGCTTAAATTGAACCAATAGGAAAAATCTCCTATTGTTGCCAGGTACCGCCCATCATTTTTCTTCCGTGAAGATGATGCGGAGGGCCGTGGGACAGAGCAGGAGGGCCCGGGGATGGATGAGGTTCTGGGGTGGTTCGAAAATTGGTGAATAATGGCGATTACTTGACTGGGGATGGTAAAAACCGACCCGAATCACATTCTCCTGGGTCTCAGCTACCCCCGGAAGCCGAGACCCTGGAAATTTTCCAACGCTGGGGGGTGCTATACATTTATTTCTCAGCGCTGTTAAAATGCAGTGCTGCGGAATAAAGCCCCGAACCTGCTGCCATTAAAAGGCGTATCGGCGTTTGCTAAGGTTAAAGTGAAATTAAAAACAAGTGCAAAGTTTAGTTACTGTGTAAAAAGAATCCATGCTATGTTTGAGAAATCGAGAATTTTTACGATTTGCATCTGTTTAAAATGGCACACTTTCAAAGTTAATGAAATCATTTGTCTAATGTTATAATAATGGTGTAAATATTATAATTTATACACATGGCAGCATTCATTCACAATGAAGCAACCACTAACCTTTGCTGTGGCGTTCCAACCGAAAGAAATGACAAGGAATAAAGGCAGACAGGTAACGGAGTGTGAATATCTGTGGCTTGTGAACTGTATGCTGGAGGAATGGTGAGGTTCTCTGATCCGCTCTGGTGCATATGTGAAGCATGATGCAGTTTACAGTTGTGGATGTGATAATTAGGAGTTGTTGGTTATGGACCCTTAGGAGGACAGGGAAGATAAAGTACGAATGAAATAAACAATTTTCTTTTGATACCGGAGATCATTTTAGCACTAAGGAGTAAGGACCTCAGAAATGTTGTAGTTTTTGCAAAGCTGCATTAAGAGAGCCCCACATTTTTTGAAGTTATAGATTTCAGGTACAGATTCTGAGATAGACGTAACTTATTGATTAACTTTTATTTAATTCTAATTCTGTTTTTCTTTTTTGAGGGAAGAGAAGGAAAAATAGACCCAACAGCAAATTCATTGTATCATTATATTTTTTTTTCAGTTGTCAGTTTACGCCTTTCACTGTGATAAAATTAGCAAGTCACCTTAGTTCTTTCTGTCATTATCAATATGGAGATGCAATATAGGTGTACTTTTTTCATGTATTACTACTTTTGCGCATTAATGGGAACCTGTCATGAGGATTTTTCACCTAGAGCTAATAGCATATATGTACAAGTGCTTTGTTTCTAATTAAATCTATATCCTGAAAGTAAAAAACAGTCTTGTAGCTTCTGAGAAATCCAATATTGAAATAATATGCAAATGAGCTGCATGTGCTTCCAGTTGAGACATTGAACATGCAACTTTCCTGCCATCTCTTCCTATCCCCATTCTGCCTTCTGTGTCTGATTGATAGGTCGAGGAAGGCAGGTAATTGAACCAGAAGTGACCTGTTACCCAGACACAGGTAGGAGGCAGCAGGTGGGAAATAGGGAGTAATGGTAGGAGAGCTGCAAGTGCAATGTCCCATTCAGATTCACTTGCCTCCTAATTTGCATATGATTTCTGTACTGAAATTCTCAGAAATTGCAAAACTGATTTCTAAAATCAAGGTATTGATTTAATCAGCATGAAAGTGCCTATACAGACTGTACATGCTATTAGCTTAAGATGTAAAATCCTTGTGACAGGCTGTCTTTAAGCCATAGTTCAGATGGCTGTATTTTTAGTTAGTGGGTTATCTACAGTATGTGCACAACATAACTCATGGAGCACACTGTCCAATAAAATTCTATGTACCCTATTCATTAAAATTGACATTTTGCATGCAAGTCTAAATAAAATTTGATGTGCCTAATTCATTAACAGAGATAAGTGAATTTGTTCTTAAAACGTTCGCCAATCTCATATTCGGCACAAATGTAGCTCATTTGGATTCGTGTTCAGATTCCCGAGCATTTTTCCTCAAAGTCGGCAAAATTCAGGCACAGTTCGATAAATGATCACATTTCCACTAACGCTTTGTTAGGACTTTGGTTAGGATAGTGGTGCTGTATGATGAGCAGGGAGACTTGTTTTTTTGAGGGGAGGGGGTGTGAATAAGTCAGACGAGTGATGGACTGTATTTTAAAAAAAAATTTAAACTTGGCTTAATGCATGTACATTCTGGCAGCCAATCAGGGCACTGAAACCATCCACAATGTCAAGACACAAGGGCTTCTTGATTTTGACTGCAACATTAGCTAATCAAAATTGTTTGGGATAATATTGGGTTGCAGGCAAGAGGCCCCTTTCCTAATCAAAATTGTTAAGGCTAATATTGGTGTGCAGGCACCAGGCACCATTTTCTAATCAAAATCGCTAGGGCCAATGTTGGGGTGCAGGCAGGAGGCCCCATTTCCTAATAAAAATCATTAAAGCTAATTTTGGGGTGCAGGCAGGAGACCCCATTTCCTAATCAAAATCATTTGGCCTAATATTGTTATACAGGCACACTATCTCAGAAAATAAATACTGACAGGGTGACGATCAGGTTGTAGATCCCGTTTGGTGTGAACCCAGAGGCATGCAGCTGAGTAGCTCAGTAGAGGAGGTGGAGGATGAAGATGAGGAGGTTACATTGTGGCTTGCCGAACAGACACGGAGTGATGCAACCACGACAAGCACTACATCCTTAGCCACAACAATGACTGTGGCCAGCAGCTGTCGTGAGTCTCCAGTTCCTTTCTGACACCACAAAGGATGACCCAACTTACTCTATCTCCCAGCTTTGCAAAAAAGTAGAGGCAAAAATTCCAATAATTTGACTACTACATGTATGAAATGACACATGTGAGATCAACCGGCCTTAGCCTGGGAATCTCACTGTGCTAAAATGCGGACTAGCGGGCCTTGCCAATCACCGGACATCCCATCAACCACATCTGCTGCTACTTCCTTCTCCATCACCGTGGCAAATGTTCTCACACAGGTCTCTGGCTGCAGTACCACCACTTGTTTACGCCATACAATCTGTTTGAGTGAGAGCCTGTCAGCTGTTATGGAAGTGGAGATGTCTGCTGTTTTTATTTCACTGAGCACACCACATCTTTCTCATTCCACCATAACATCTCTACCTGAACCTCACAGTCCAGCAGTTTGTCATGTTTACACTACTACATACTCTTTCAGCAAAGCAGCCAGCCCTTCGGTCTCGCAGTTGTGGTCATGTAAAAGAATGTTTCCTCCTACACATGCCAAAGCTAAGAGCTTGAACTCCACCATCTCCAATCTGTTGACCACGGAAATGCTACCTTACCTCCTGGTGGATACAGACTGATTACAAAAGCCGATGGCTCTCGCAGTCCCCCAGTGTCAGTTGCGAGATGCCATTACTTCTTTAAGAAAGCCGTGCCTGAACTACACCAGCATGTCGCAGACAACATCATCCTTTCCCTGAAAAAATTTATGTCTGCCAGGGTGCATTTCACCACTGACACCTGGACGAGCAAACATGGGCAGGGCCTTTCTATCTCGGTGACTGGGCACTGTGTGACTCTGATGGCTGTGGGGGAAGGCGTGAAAGCAGCTGCTCCACAAGTACTGGAATCCCCAAAGGTTTTTTTCAGAAAAACCTCTGTATCTAACACTTCCTCCACTGCTTCTGGCTCCTTCACCTCCTCTAGGAGCTTCACCAGCACCCTCAATCCCTCACTTAATGAGACACACGTTCCAACAGTGCAGATATAATCCCCCCACCTCTGTACTGGGTAGTCAGGCAGTGTTTAAATTAATATGCCTTGGAGACTGCAGTCACACAGTTGAAGAGTTGTGGACAGCTATACAGGCCAAGTTTGAGCAATGTCTGTCTCCATGGCTCACGTCCTTAACCTGGTGGTACAGCAATTTCTCCACCACTATTCTAGCCTGGATGCGCTGCTGCGGAAAGCACAGTTGCATCAGTGCAGTGTACATCGCAGTTATAGACTTTCAACTCCGGTAATGTTGATTTGTCAATGCATGAACATTAACAGCAGCAGTGTAAGTGGCATAAGCAATTTCTGTGAGGCGTTTCACACATTTTTTAGACCAGCCTGTGCACCAGCAAAACAGAGTACAAGTCTGACACGTTGTGAACAACTGGGGAGAATGGTGCAGGAGAATCTCAAGCTCAATATCAATACCGTCAGGGAGAATTTGGAGCCTTTTGTATTTGGTCTTCAAAAATGGATGAGTGACCTGAGCTCGCCAGTCCCGCCTTGAAGGTTTTGTCATGCTCGGCAGCCAGCGTTCTCTCAGAACGTGTCTTCAGCGCTGCTGCTGGTGGTGTCCTGATAGATTATTGCATCCGGCTGTCCCCTGAAAGTGTAGGCCACCTAAAATTCATCAAGATGAACAAGTCATGGATCTCCAATGACTTTTGCAGACTAGGCGATTGTGTCGTTTTTAGTGTGATGCATTGATCTTGCGTTATTTCAGTCTGTGACATCTTTGTTATGGTTTCTGTGCCTGCTGTTGCTACTGCTGCTGGTGTTACAATTTTTTGAAATGTGGAGACTCCAAGTTGGGTCTCAATCTGGTGTATTGCCTGTAAACTACAGAATCTGCCTGTGGGAGGGTGCTGCCTTATACTACAGAGTCTGCCTGTGGGGGTGCTGCCTTATACTACAGAGTCTGTCTGTGGGGGGGGGGGGGGGGTGCTGCCTTATACTAGAGTCTGCCTGTGGGGGGGGTGCTGCCTTATCCTACAGAGTATGCCTGTGTGTGAGAGTGCTGCCTTATATTGCAGAGTCTGCTTGTGGGGGTGCTGCCTTATGCTACAGGGTCTGCCTATAGGGTGCTGCCTGTTGTGAATTCTGTGGCAGAGCTCCCTCCTGTGGTCACAAGTGGTACTTCGGCTGATTCTCTCTGTGAGCTTCCGTTGGTGGAGGAGAGTGGTACTGCGGCTTCTGAGTTTCCTTCCTCAGGTGATGTGGTGAAGTCGTTAGGTGCTGCTCTATTTAACTCCACCTAGTGCTTTGATCCTGGCCTCCAGTCAATGTTCTAGTATTGGACCTGTTTCCTCCTGGATCGTTCCTGTGGCCTGCTGCTCTGCATAGCTAAGTTCTGCTTTTGCTATTTTTGCAGTTTTTTTCTGTCCAGCTTGCTTATTTGTTTTTTTCTTGCTTGCTGGAAGCTCTGGGACGCAGAGGGTGTACCTCCGTGCCGTTAGTTCGGTACGGAGGGTCTTTTTGCCCCCTTTGCGTGGTTTTTTGTAGGGTTTTGTGTTGACCGCAAAGTTACCTTTCCTATCCTCGCTCTGTTCAGAAAGTCGGGCCTCACTTTGCTAAATCTATTTCATCTCTACGTTTGTCTTTTCATCTTAACTCACAGTCATTATATGTGGGGGCTGCCTTTTCCTTTGGGGTATTTCTCTGAGGCAAGGTAGGCTTATTTTCTATCTTCAGGCTAGCTAGTTTCTCAGGCTGTGCCGAGTTGCATAGGGAGCGTTAGGCGCAATCCACGGCTGCCTCTAGTGTGGTTGGAGAGGATTAGGGATTGCGGTCAGCAGAGTTCCCACGTCTCAGAGCTCGTTCTATGTTTTTGGGTTATTGTCAGGTCACTGTATGTGCTCTGACTTCTATGTCCATTGTGGTACTGAATTACCTTATCACAACAGTACTGGAGGCCCAAAGTACTAATGATTCTCAATAGAGGGAAAAAAGAAGTTCTGAGACCATTTTTTTTTCTCTGCACTGTGTTTTGCCTTTTTTTTCCCCTAGACATTTGGGTGGTTCAGGACCCAGGTGTAGCAATGGACATTAAAGGTCTGTCTTCATGTGTGGATCAGCTCACGGCAAGAGTACAAAATATTCAAGACTTTGTGGTTCAGAATTCTATGTTAGAACCAAGAATTCCTATTCCTGATTTGTTTTTTGGAGATAGAACTAAATTTCTGAGTTTCAAAAATAATTGTAAACTATTTCTGGCTTTGAAACCTCGCTCCTCTGGTGACCCAGTAAAACAAGTTAGGATCATTATTTCTTTTTTACGTGGCGACCCTCAGGACTGGGCATTTTCTCTTGCGTCAGGAGATCCTGCATTAAGTAATATCGATGCGTTTTTCCTGGCACTCGGATTGCTGTACGATGAACCTAATTCAGTGGATCAGGCAGAGAAAAATTTGCTGGCTCTGTGTCAGGGTCAGGATGAGATAGAGGTATATTGTCAGAAATTTAGAAAGTGGTCCGTACTCACTCAATGGAATGAAGGTGCGCTTGCAGCTATTTTCAGAAAGGGCCTCTCTGAAGCCCTTAAGGATGTCATGGTGGGATTTCCTATGCCTGCTGGTCTGAATGAGTCTATGTCTTTGGCCATTCAGATCGGTCGACGCTTGCGTGAGCGTAAATCTGTGCACCATTTGGCGGTATTATCTGAGCATAAACCTGAGCCTATGCAGTGCGATAGGACTTTGACCAGAGTTGAACGGCAAGAACACAGACGTCTGAATGGGCTGTGTTTCTACTGTGGTGATTCCACTCATGCTATCTCTGATTGTCCTAAGCGCACTAGGCGGTTCGCTAGGTCTGCCACCATTGGTATGGTACAGTCAAAATTTATTTTGTCCGTTACCTTGATCTGCTCTTTGTCATCTTATTCTGTCATGGCATTTGTGGATTCAGGCGCTGCCCTGAATTTGATGGACTTGGAGTATGCTAGGCGTTGTGGGTTTTTCTTAAAGCCCTTGCAGTGTCCTATTCCATTGAGAGGAATTGATGCTACGCCTTTGGCCAAGAATAAGCCTCAGTACTGGACCCAGCTGACCATGTGCATGGCTCCTGCACATCAGGAGGTTATTCGCTTTCTGGTGTTGCATAATCTGCATGATGTGGTCGTGTTGGGGTTGTCATGGCTGCAAGTCCATAATCCAGTATTGGATTGAAAATCCATGTCTGTGTCCAGCTGGGGTTGTCAGGGGGTACATGGTGATGTCCCATTTCTGTCTATTTCGTCATCCACCCCTTCTGAGGTTCCAGAGTTCTTGTCTGATTACCGGGATGTATTTGATGAGCCCAAGTCCGATACCCTACCTCCGCATAGGGATTGTGATTGTGCTATTGATTTGATTCCTGGTAGTAAATTCCCAAAAGGTCGACTGTTTAATTTATCTGTGCCTGAGCACGCCGCTATGCGGAGTTATGTGAAGGAGTCCTTGGAGAAGGGGCATATTCGCCCGTCATCGTCGCCATTAGGAGCAGGGTTCTTTTTTGTGGCCAAGAAGGATGGTTCGCTGAGACCTTGTATAGATTACCGCCTTCTAAATAAGATCACGGTTAAATTTCAGTACCCCTTGCCGTTGTTATCTGATTTGTTTGCGCGGATTAAGGGGGCTAGTTGGTTCACCAAGATAGATCTTCGTGGTGCGTATAATCTTGTGCGTATTAAGCGAGGCGATGAATGGAAAACTGCATTTAATACGCCCGAGGGCCATTTTGAGAGTCTAGTAATGCCATTCGGACTTGCCAATGCTCCATCAGTGTTTCAGTCCTTTATGCATGACATCTTCCGAGAGTACCTGGATAAATTCCTGATTGTGTACTTGGATGACATTTAGATCTTCTCGGATGATTGGGAGTCTCATGTGAAGCAGGTCAGAACGGTGTTTCAGGTCCTGCGTGCTAATTCTTTGTTTGTGAAGGGATCAAAGTGTCTCTTTGGTGTTCAGAAGGTTTCATTTTTGGGGTTCATCTTTTCACCTTCTACTATCGAGATGGACCCTGTTAAGGTCCAAGCCATCCATGAATGGACTCAGCTGACATCTCTGAAAAGTCTGCAAAAGTTCCTGGGCTTTGCTAATTTTTATCGTCGCTTCATCTGCAATTTTTCTAGTATTGCTAAACCATTGACCGATTTGACCAAGAAGGGTGCTGATGTGGTCAATTGGTCTTCTGCTGCTGTGGAAGCTTTTCAAGAGTTGAAGCGTCGTTTTTCTTCTGCCCCTGTGTTGTGTCAACCAGATGTTTCGCTTCCATTCCAGGTCGAGGTTGATGCTTCTGAGATTGGAGCAGGGGCTGTTTTGTCGCAGAGAAGTTCTGATTGCTCGGTGATGAAACCATGCGCCTTCTTTTCCAGGAAGTTTTCGCCTGCTGAGCGAAATTATGATGTTGGCAATCGAGAGTTGCTGGCCATGAAGTGGGCATTCGAGGAGTGGCGTCATTGGCTTGAAGGAGCTAAGCATCGCGTGGTGGTCTTGACTGATCATAAGAACTTGACTTATCTTGAGTCTGCCAAGCGGTTGAATCCTAGACAGGCTCGTTGGTCGCTGTTTTTTGCCCGTTTTGACTTTGTGATTTCGTACCTTCCGGGCTCTAAAAATGTGAAGGCGAACGCTCTGTCTAGGAGTTTTGTGCCCGACTCTCCGAGTTTATCTGAGCCGGCGGGTATTCTCAAAGAGGGAGTAATTGTGTCTGCTATCTCCCCTGATTTGCGGCGGGTGCTGCAAAAATTTCAGGCTAATAAACCTGATCGTTGCCCAGCGGAGAAACTGTTTGTCCCTGATAGGTTGACGAATAAAGTTATCTCTGAGGTTCATTGTTCGGTGTTGGCTGGTCATCCTGGAATCTTTGGTACCAGAGAGTTAGTGGCTAGATCCTTTTGGTGGCCATCTCTGTCGCGGGATGTGCGTTCTTTTGTGCAGTCCTGTGGGATTTGTGCTCGGGCTAAGCCCTGCTGTTCTCGTGCCAGTGGGTTGCTTTTGCCCTTGCCGGTCCCGAAGAGGCCTTGGACACATATCTCTATGGATTTTATTTCAGATCTTCCCGTCTCTCAAAAGATGTCAGTCATTTGGGTGGTCTGTGATCGCTTCTCTAAGATGGTCCATTTGGTACCCTTGTCTAAATTACCTTCCTCCTCTGATTTGGTGCCATTGTTCTTCCAGCATGTGGTTCGCTTACATGGCATTCCAGAGAATATCGTTTCTGACAGAGGTTCCCAGTTTGTTTCGAGGTTTTGGCGAGCCTTTTGTGCTAGGATGGGCATTGACTTGTCTTTTTCCTCGGCTTTCCATCCTCAGACTAATGGCCAGACCGAACGAACCAATCAGACCTTGGAAACATATCTGAGATGCTTTGTTTCTGCTGATCAGGATGACTGGGTGTCCTTTTTGCCTTTGGCTGAGTTCGCCCTTAATAATCGGGCCAGCTCGGCTACCTTGGTTTCGCCGTTTTTCTGCAACTCTGGGTTCCATCCTCGTTTCTCTTCAGGGCAGGTTGAGTCTTCGGACTGTCCTGGTGTGGATACTGTGGTGGACAGGTTGCAGCAGATTTGGACTCATGTAGTGGACAATTTGACCTTGTCCCAGGAGAAGGCTCAACGTTTCGCTAATCGCAGACGCTGTGTGGGTCCCCGACTTCGTGTTGGGGATTTGGTTTGGTTATCTTCTCGTCATATTCCTATTAAGGTTTCCTCTCCTAAGTTTAAATCTTGTTTCATTGGTTCGTATAGGATTTCTGAGGTTCTTAATCCTGTGTCTTTTCGTCTGACCCTTCCAGATTCTTTTTACATACATAACGTATTCCATAGGTCATTGTTGCGGAGATACGTGGCACCTATGGTTCCATCTGTTGATCCTCCTGCCCCGGTTTTGGTGGAGGGGGAGTTGGAGTATATTGTGGAGAAGATTTTGGATTCTCGTGTTTCAAGACGGAAACTCCAGTATCTGGTTAAGTGGAAGGGTTATGCTCAGGAAGATAATTCCTGGGTCTTTGCCTCTGATGTCCATGCTCCCGATCTTGTTCGTGCCTTTGATATGGCTCATCCTGGTCGTCCTGGGGGCTCTGGTGAGGGTTCGGTGACCCCTCCTCAAGGGGGGGTACTGTTGTGAATTCTGTGGCAGAGCTCCCTCCTGTGGTCACAATTGGTACTTCGGCTGATTCTCTCTGTGAGCTTCCGTTGCTGGAGGAGAGTGGTACTGCGGCTTCTGAGTTTCCTTCCTCAGGTGATGTGGTGAAGTCGTTAGGTGCTGCTCTATTTAACTCCACCTAGTGCTTTGATCCTGGCCTCCAGTCAATGTTCTAGTATTGGACCTGTTTCCTCCTGGATCGTTCCTGTGGCCTGCTGCTCTGCATAGCTAAGTTCTGCTTTTGCTATTTTTGCTGTTTTTTCTGTCCAGCTTGCTTATTTGTTTTTTTCTTGCTTGCTGGAAGCTCTGGGACGCAGAGGGTGTACCTCCGTGCCGTTAGTTCGGTACGGAGGGTCTTTTTGCCCCCTTTGCGTGGTTTTTTGTAGGGTTTTGTGTTGACCGCAAAGTTACCTTTCCTATCCTCGCTCTGTTCAGAAAGTCGGGCCTCACTTTGCTAAATCTATTTCATCTCTACGTTTGTCTTTTCATCTTAACTCACAGTCATTATATGTGGGGGCTGCCTTTTCCTTTGGGGTATTTCTCTGAGGCAAGGTAGGCTTATTTTCTATCTTCAGGCTAGCTAGTTTCTCAGGCTGTGCCGAGTTGCATAGGGAGCGTTAGGTGCAATCCACGGCTGCCTCCAGTGTGGTTGGAGAGGATTAGGGATTGCGGTCAGCAGAGTTCCCACGTCTTAGAGCTCGTTCTATGTTTTTGGGTTATTGTCAGGTCACTGTATGTGCTCTGACTTCTATGTCCATTGTGGTACTGAATTACCTTATCACAACAGCTGCCTTATACTACAGGGTCTGCCTATGGGGTGCTGTCTTATACTACAGAGTCTGGCTATGGGGTGCTGTCTTATACTACAGGTTCTGCCTATGGGGTGCTGCCTTTTACTACAGGGTCTCTATAAATAAAATACATCAGCGCAGCAAGCCAGTAACTTTTTACTGCACATGACAGAATGAGGCGCAGGATGGGAGCAGCACTGCCTTATACTACAGAGTCTACCTGTGGTGGGTGCTGCCTTATACTACAGAGTCTGCCTGTGGGTGGGGGGTGCTGCCTTACACTACAGGGTCTGCTTGTGAGGGAGGTGCTGCCTTAAACTACAGAGTCTGCCTTTGGGGGGCTGCCTTATACTACAGAATCTGCCTGTGGGGGGCATGCTGCCTTATACTGCAGTGTCTGCCTGTGGGTGGTGCTGCCTTATACTACAGGGTCTGCCTGTGGGGGGGGGGTGTGCTGCCTTATACTACAGAATCTGCCTGTGGGTTGGGGGGGGCTGCATTATACTACAGGGTCTGCCATTGGGGGGCTGCCTTATACTACAGAATCTGCCTGTGGGGAGGTTGCTGCCTTATACTACAGTGTCTGCCTGTGGGGAGTGCTGCCTTATACTGCAGGGTCTGCCTGTGGGGGTGCTGCCTTATACTGCAGAGTCTGCCTGTGGGGGGGGTGCTGGTTTATACTACAGAGTCTGCCTGTGGGGGGGGGGGTGCTGCCTTATACTATAGTGTCTGCCTGTGGGGGTACTGCCTTATATGACAGAATCTACCTATGGGGGTGCTGCCTTATCATACAGTCTGCCTGTGGGGGGTGCTGCCTTATACTACAGTCTACCTGTAGGGGTGCTGCCTTATACTGCGAAGTCTGCCTGTGGGTGGGTGCTGCCTTATACTACAGGGTCTGCCTATGGTGTGCTGTCTTAGGGTAAGTTCACACAGGGCGTTTTTGCTGTTTTTGTTTCTGCAGCAAAACCTGATGTTCTTGGCAGGAATGAAGCTGCATCAAAAACACAGGTTTAGGTTCCAGATGTGCCTTTTCTGGGGTGGCTGGGGGCAGATGTTTTTAGCCAGGGGGGGCCAATAACCATAGACCCTCTCCAGGCTATTAATATCTGCCCTCAGTCACTGGCTTTACTACTCTGGCGGAGAAAATTGCGCGGGAGCCCACGCCAATTTTTTCCGCCATTTAACCCCTTAATTTACTAGCTAGAACGGCCAAATTTTGCATAGACACACTACTAACATTAGTAGTGTGGAATATGCAAAAAAATGGGGATATGAGATGGTTTACTGTATGTAAACCAGGTCTCATATCATGTCGGGTTTTAGGAAGGAGAAAGCAAAAGCCGGTAATTTAATTACCGGCTTTAAAGCTGTCTAGCGCTGGAAGAAATATTAATATATATATATGTGTCTCACTGACATATATATATATATATATATATATATATATATATATACCTATTCTATGTGTACACATTTATTCTACCTATTCTACTGGAAGCTGTCAGTGTGATTTTACTGTACACCGCACTGAATTGCCGGCTTTTCTCGCTAACACCGCTGTGTAGTTCTCGCAAGTCACACTGCTGGTCCGTGTGTGATCCGTATTTTTGGGGCTTCCATAGACTTTCATTGACGTTTTATTTGCGCAATACGGTGACAAACGCAGCATGCTGCGATTTTCTACGGCCGTAGAAAGCCGTATAATACTGATCAGTTTAATACGGCAGATAGGAGCAGGGGCATAGAGAATAATTGTGCTGTATGTTTTGCGAGTTTTACCGACGTAGTTTCTGCGCTCTTACGTCCGTAAAACTCGCAAGTGTGAAGCTGGCCGTATACTACAGGGTCTGCCTATGGGGTGCTGTCTTAGGGTAAGTTCACACAGGGCGTTTTTGCTGTTTTTGTCTCTGCAGCAAAACCTGATGTTCTTGGCAGGAAAGAAGCTGCGTCAAAAACACAGGTTTAGGTGCATTTTGGGTCTGTTTTTTGTTGCGTATTTGTTGCATTTTTTTCTCTCTCTTTGTCCATGCTAATATCCTTGAATTTTCAGCAGCAAAAAAGCAACGAATAGTGATTCCTCCTTTTTTGCTGTGTTTTTTCAAGACCCATTCAAGTCAATGGGCGAAAAAAAAACCACAGCAAAAACGCTAATAGAAGTGACATGCGCTATGTCAAAAAAACACAGCAAAGCACAAAATACTGATCACACAAAAAAACAATGTGTGTGCATGAGATTTTTGAAATCTCATAGGCTTTGCAGGTACTGTAGAAAGCAGCTGAAAATCAGCATATAAAAATGCAGCAAAAACGCTCTGTGTGAACTTGACCTTAAACTACAGCGCCTGCCTATGGGGTGCAGTCTTATTCTACAGGGTCTGCATATATAAAATACATTAGCTGAGCAATCCAGACACTTTCTACTGAATATATATAGAAAATACATCAGCGCAGCAAGCCAGTGACTTTTTACTGCACATGACAGAATAGGGGTGCAGGATGGGAGCAGCACATGACAGAATGGAGGCGCAGAATGGTTGCAGCACATGACAGAATGGGGGCGCAGGATGGGAGCAGCACATTACAGAATGGGGCGCAGGATGGGAGCAGCACATGACAGAATGGGGGTGCAGGATGGGAGCAGCACATGACAGAATGGGGGTGAAGGATGGGAGCAGCACGTGTCAAGATGGGGTTGCAGGATGGAAGCAGCATATTATTATTATTATTATTATTTATTTATATAGCACCATTAATTCCATGGTGCTGTACATGTGAAAGGGGTTACATACAGGGTTATAGATATCATTTACAGTACACAAATTTACGATGACAGACTGCTACAGAGGGGAGACCCTGTCCTTGTGGAATTACATTCTGTGGGACATAACAGGATGTGAGCACCACATGACAGGATTGGGACGCAGTATGAGATCACCACATGACAGCATGGGGGTGCAGGATGGGAGCAGCACATGACAGAATGGGGTTGCAGGATGGGAGCAGCACATGACAAGATGAGATGTAGGATGAGAGCACCACATAACAGGATGGGGATGCAGGGTGAGAGCTCTACATGACAGGATGGGGGGGGCAGAATTGGAGTAGCACATACCAGGATGGGGACAGCACATACCAGAATGGGGGCGCAGGATGGGAGCAGCACATGACAGCATGGGAGTGCAGGATGGGAGCACAGGAAGAGAGTAGCAAATGACAAGATGGAGGCGCACAAAACAGGATGAGGGCGAAGGATGGGGGCTGCACATGACAGGAAGGCGGCACAGGATGGGAGCAGCATATGACAGGATGGGGTGCAAGATAGTAGCAGCACATGACAAGATTAGGGCGCAGGATGGAAGCAGCACATACCAGGATGGAGACCATATACCAATGTAAATGCTCGCCACCCGGGAGTAGAACGGGTTCAATAGCTAGTACATATATATGAATATAGGGCTAGTGGTACGGAGACTAGAAAGACAAATGGAAGAAGAAGGTAGAAAAAAAATGAGGAAGAAAGTGGGTAGATCAGAGAAGGAGGATAGAGAGAAAAATGAGTACTGTACATTGTAAACTGCTCCAAGTACACCTGACTAATGAGAAGGGTAGTGTGATGGGAACTATCTGTCAATAATGTAACCATGGGGAGCTTTCATAGCATAAGGGTATGATCAGTTTAAGAGGATTGTCAGGTGTTCCATTAAAACCAGGTGGAATTATACATGTACAGTAATTTTCCTCTGAAGTCTGAATAACCAGTTCCTTTATATATTGAGTTTGGCAATCTCATTGGACCAGTTGTTCAAGGTTGGACAGTTTATGAACTTCCGGTGCCATTCATTTTGGAAGCTTGAAGGAGATGTCATACTAAGGATACAGTTTTGGCCATGAAGAAAAGGACAGGTGAAAGATCTATAGGGAGTGAAACATCTGTCACTTTTAGGATAGTTTGAAAAGCGGCATGCCCGAAGCTTCATACAGATGGAAAGTTCCACCAGTTGTGACATTGTTTCACCCACTCCTCAGCAACGCCAAAAGTTATCCAAAACTGAAAGATACGACTTTTGTTTAAAAATAGACATCCGGTGCCATCTTGTTTGGATTTTAGTACTGGTTTCCTGTGCTATGGTTGCTTTAACCAGCCTATTGTATAGATAAACTCATTTAGACCACTGGTCTGATGTGAACCATTCATTCAGTTCAATTTCCTAAGCTCTACAGAAAGTAGGAAGTTGCTTCATGTGTGGGGAGAACAATAGTTTGTAAATAGCTGATATTGTATTTGTGAGGTTGGAGGATTAGAGTAGTAGAAAAGTTGAAAGTAAGCGTATTCACATGTGGAGAATATGTGTAAAACCCCCCATACACATTAGATTACTGTCAGCCGAACAATGGTTTGGCCAATTGTTCAGCAGGCAGCCATCTTAACTATCTCTCCCATATAAAGGGGCACTCCTGTACCCTCTATGAGCAAGCCACTGCCAGACATATTTGGCAGCAGCTTATCTCTGGGAGAACAGAAGGATCCACCGCATGAAATTGTACATGCCGGATCATTGACTCTCCAAATAATGAATTGATCAGGGACCCCAGACACATTAGACTGTCAGCCGAACCATCGTTATCTGCAAATTTGGCCAAGATTAATTAAATGTATATGGGGAGCTTAGGTCTTAGTAATACAAGAATATTGTAAAAACTATTGAATATGCAAGACAAAATGGCAGCTTGGGTGTGATATTTGCAACATTGTAGATGTCTAATTTCATAATCTAAATCAGGGGTTATTCATCGGTGATTTACAAAATCATATGTAAATGTTGCTTGAAGTCTCATGCAGATGGCTGTAATACGGTTCCCAATAATATGTGGCCTATGCATCTGGCTTTGCCATTTGTATACAGCCTCACAAACTTTGTTTCTATGATACAGCTAGCTTTATGATTTCCTCTATCATTTGTGAAAAATTTTATTTTGCTTATGTTGTTTAATTGATGTCTCGTTCATATAAAAATATAATGTACATTTGAAATCATCATCAAATGTTGATAATGTTTTGCAGATACTTCTTCCTATATTATTGCTGGATCTGTAGGAGGATTTTTTGTAGTTCTTGCCATTTTCTTGCTTGCTATATTTTGCATCAAAAATAAAGGTAAGATTATAAATTAAAAGGGTTGTTCAGTCTTAGAAGCAAAGTTTACAGTTACTTTATGTAACTGCAATCTGCCGAATCATGACAATGTGAAATGAACACAGTCATGATTTCTGTTGTGAATTCTGTGGCCAAGCTCCCTCCTGTGGTCGAGAGTGGTACTTCGGCTGGTTCTGTCTAGGGGCTTTCTTTGGTGGATGAGAGTGGTACTGCGGCTTCTGAGTTTCCTTCCTCAGGTGATGAGGTTAAGTCGTTAGGTGCTGCTCTATTTAACTCCACCTGGTGCTTTGATCCTGGCCTCCAGTCAATGTTCTAGTATTGGTCTTGCTTCCTCCTGGATCGTTCTTGTGGCCTGTCTATCCTGCATAAGCTAAGGTTTGCTTGTGTTATTTTTGCTTGCTATTTTTTCTGCTTGCTTTATTGGTTTTTCTTGCTTGCTGGAAGCTCTGAGACGCAGAGGGAGCACCTCCGTACCGTTAGTCGGTGCGGAGGGTCTTTTTGCCCCTCTGCGTGGTTGTTTGTAGGTTTTTGTGTTGACCGCAAAGCTATCTTTCCTATCCTCGGTCTATTCAGTAAGTCGGGCCTCACTTTGCTAAATCTATTTCATCTCTGTGTTTGTATTTCATCTTACTCACAGTCATTATATGTGGGGGGCTGCCTTTTCCTTTGGGGAATTTCTCTGAGGCAAGGTAGGCTTATTTTTCTATCTTCAGGGCTAGTTAGTTTCTCAGGCTGTGCCGAGTTGCATAGGGAGCGTTAGGCGCAATCCACGGCTACCTCTAGTGTGGTGTGTTAGGATTAGGGATTGCGGTCAGCAGAGTTTCCACGTCTCAGAGCTCGTCCTTTGTTTTTGGTAATTGTCAGGTCACTTTGTGTGCTCTGTACTTCAATGTCCATTGTGGTTCTGAATTACCTGTTCATAACAGTACTGGAGGCCCAAAGTACTAATGCTTCTCAATAGAGGGAAAAGAGAAGTTCTGAGACCATTTTTTTTCTTTGCACTGTGTTCTGTCTTTCTTTTCCCCTTTACATCAGGGTGGTTCAGAACACAGTTGTGGACATGGACATTCAAGGTCTGTTCTCTTTGATGGATAATCTCGCTATAAATGTACAGAATATTCAAGATTTAGTGGTCTGGGGTTGTCAGGGGGCACATGGTGATGTTCCATCTCTGTCTATCTCATCATCCACCCCTTCTGAGGTCCCAGAGTTCTTGTCTGATTACCGGGATGTATTCGATGAGCCCAAGTCCAATGCCCTACCTCCGCATAGGGATTGTGATTGTGCTATCGATTTGATTCCTGGTAGTAAGTTTCCTAAGGGTCGACTGTTTAATTTATCTGTACCTGAGCACGCCGCTATGCGGAGTTACGTGAAGGAGTCTTTGGAGAAGGGTCATATTCGCCCGTCATCGTCGCCATTGCGAGCAGGGTTCTTTTTTGTGGCCAAGAAGGATGGTTCGCTGAGACCTTGTATTGATTACCGCCTTCTAAATAAAATTATGGTCAAATTTCAGTACCCCTTGCCGCTGCTGTCTGATTTGTTTGCTCGGATTAAGGGGGCTAGTTGGTTCACCAAGATAGATCTTCGTGGTGCGTATAATCTTGTGCGTATTAAACGGGGCGATGAATGGAAAACAGCATTTAATATGCCCGAAGGCCATTTTGAGTACCTGGTTATGCCATTCGGGCTTTCTAATGCTCCATCAGTGTTTCAGTCCTTTATGCATGACATCTTCCGAGAGTACCTGGATAAATTCCTGATTGTATACTTGGATGATATTTTGGTCTTCTCGGATGATTGGGAGTCTCATGTGAAGCAGGTCAGAATGGTGTTCCAGGTCCTGCGTGCTAATTCTTTGTTTGTGAAGGGGTCAAAGTGTCTCTTTGGTGTTCAGAAGATTTCATTTTTGGGGTTCATTTTTTCTCCTTCTACTATCGAGATGGACCCTGTTAAAGTTCAGGCCATTTATGATTGGACTCAGCCAACATCTCTGAAGAGTCTGCAGAAGTACCTGGGCTTTGCTAATTTTTATCGTCGCTTCATCGCTAATTTTTCTAGCATTGCTAAACCGTTGACTGATTTAACCAAGAAGGGTGCTGATGTGGTCAATTGGTCTTCTGCTGCTGTGGAAGCTTTTCAGGAGTTGAAGCGTCGTTTTTCTTCTGCCCCTGTGTTGTGCCAACCAGATGTTTCGCTTCCGTTCCAGGTCGAGGTTGATGCTTCTGAGATTGGAGCAGGGGCTGTTTTGTCGCAGAGAAGTTCTGATTGCTCGGTGATGAAACCATGCGCCTTCTTTTCCAGGAAATTTTCGCCTGCTGAGCGAAATTATGATGTTGGCAATCGAGAGTTGCTAGCCATGAAGTGGGCATTCGAGGAGTGGCGTCATTGGCTTGAAGGAGCTAAGCATCGCGTGGTGGTCTTGACTGATCACAAAAACTTGACTTATCTCGAGTCTGCCAAACGGTTGAATCCTAGACAGGCTTGTTGGTCGCTGTTTTTCTCCCGTTTTGACTTTGTGGTTTTGTACCTTCCGGGCTCTAAAAATGTGAAGGCGGATGCCCTGTCTAGGAGTTTTGTGCCCGATTCTCCGGGTTTGTCTGAGCCGGCGGGTATTCTCAAAGAGGGGGTAATTTTGTCTGCCATCTCCCCTGATTTGCGGCGGGTGCTGCAAAAATTTCAGGCTAATAGACCTGACCGTTGTCCAGCGGAGAAACTGTTTGTCCCTGATAGGTGGACGAATAAAGTTATCTCTGAGGTTCATTGTTCGGTGTTGGCTGGTCATCCTGGAATCTTTGGTACTAGAGATTTGGTGGCTAGATCCTTTTGGTGGCTGTATCTGTCGTGGGATGTGCGTTCCTTTGTGCAGTCCTGTGGGATTTGTGCTCGGGCTAAGCCCTGCTGTTCTCGTGCCAGTGGGTTGCTTTTGCCCTTGCCGGTCCGAAGAGGCCTTGGACACATATCTCTATGGATTTTATTTCGGATCTCCCCGTCTCTCAAAGAATGTCGGTCATTTGGGTGGTTTGTGATCGCTTCTCTAAGATGGTACATTTGGTGCCCTTGTCTAAATTGCCTTCCTCCTCTGATTTGGTGCCGTTGTTTTTCCAGCATGTGGTTCGTTTACATGGCATTCCAGAGAACATCGTTTCTGACAGAGGTTCCCAGTTTGTTTCGAGATTTTGGCGAGCCTTTTGTGCTAGGATGGGCATTGATTTGTCTTTTTCCTCGGCTTTCCATCCTCAGACAAATGGCCAGACTGAACGAACCAATCAGACCTTGGAAACATATCTGAGATATTTTGTTTCTGCTGATCAGGATGATTGGGTGTCCTTTTTGCCTTTGGCTGAGTTCGCCCTTAATAATCGGGCCAGCTCGGCTACTTTGGTTTCGCCGTTTTTCTGCAATTCTGGGTTCCACCCTCGTTTCTCTTCAGGGCAGGTTGAGTCTTCGGACTGTCCTGGTGTGGATACTGTGGTGGATAGGTTGCAGCAGATTTGGACTCATGTAGTGGACAATCTGACTTTGTCCCAGGAGAAGGCTCAACGTTTCGCTAACCGCAGGCGCTGTGTGGGTCCCCGACTTCGTGTTGGGGATTTGGTTTGATTGTCATCTCGTTATATTCCTATGAAGGTTTCCTCTCCTAAATTTAAGCCTCGTTTCATTGGTCCATATAGGATTTCTGAGGTTCTTAATCCTGTGTCTTTTCATTTGACTCTTCCAGCTTCTTTTTCCATCCATAACGTGTTCCATAGGTCATTGTTGCGGAGATACGTGGCACCTGTGGTTCCATCTATTGATCCTCCTGCTCCGGTTTTGGTTGAAGGGGAATTGGAGTATATAGTGGAGAAGATTTTGGATTCTCGTGTTTCGAGACGGAAACTCCAGTATCTGGTTAAGTGGAAAGGTTATGGTCAGGAAGATAATTCCTGGGTCTTTGCCTCTGATGTCCATGCTGCCGATCTGGTTCGTGCCTTTCATGTGGCTCATCCTGGTCGGCCTGGGGGCTCTGGTGAGGGTTCGGTGACCCCTCCTCAAGGGGGGGTACTGTTGTGAATTCTGTGGCCAAGCTCCCTCCTGTGGTCGAGAGTGGTACTTCGGCTGGTTCTGTCTATGGGCTTTCTTTGGTGGATGAGAGTGGTACTGCGGCTTCTGAGTTTCCTTCCTCAGGTGTTGAGGTTAAGTCGTTAGGTGCTGCTCTATTTAACTCCACCTGGTGCTTTGATCCTGGCCTCCAGTCAATGTTCTAGTATTGGTCTTGCTTCCTTCTGGATCGTTCCTGTGGCCTGTCTATCCTGCATAAGCTAAGTTTTGCTTGTGTTATTTTTGCTTGCTATTTTTTCTGTCCAGCTTGCTTTATTGGTTTTTCTTGTTTACTGGAAGCTCTGAGACGCAGAGGGAGCACCTCCGTACCGTTAGTCAGTGCAGAGGGTCTTTTTGCCCCTCTGCATGGTTGTTTGTAGGTTTTTGTGTTGACCGCAAAGCTATCTTTCCTATCCTCGGTCTATTCAGTAAGTCGGGCCTCACTTTACTAAATCTATTTCATCTCTGTGTTTGTATTTTCATCTTACTCACAGTCATTATATGTGGGGGGCTGCCTTTTCCTTTGGGGAATTTCTCTGAGGCAAGGTAGGCTTATTTTTCTATCTTCAGGGCTAGTTAGTTTCTCAGGCTGTGCCGAGTTGCATAGGGAGCGTTAGGCGCAATCCACGGCTACCTCTAGTGTGGTGTGTTAGGATTAGGGATTGCGGTCAGCAGAGTTTCCACGTCTCAGAGCTCGTCCCTTGTTTTTGGTAATTGTCAGGTCACTTTGTGTGCTCTGTACTTCAATGTCCATTGTGGTTCTGAATTACCTGATCATAACAGATTTCCCTGTATTCTTCGTGTAGGTAGGTACTAAGATGACCACTGTGTGCACTTTGTAACTTTGTATTCTTGCGGTTATATGCCAACTAGACTTATGTGCTTGTCTGAATGTTCTCCTATTGAGAGAAGTCAGCAGGTGACCACCAGTATGCAAATTACATACATGAGTCAAATGACTGCCCACCCGCATTAATGTGAAAAGGGGAATCATGACTGTGTGCATATTGCACATTAGCATGAGTTGACAGTCATAGTGACTGAAGACGTTGCTTTTTATGCCAGACAACTACTTTAAGACGTTTGTTAGATATATAAGTATGTAGGCTGGATTATAGACCGAAAGAGAGATGGATAATTAATGAATGGATATACAGTATATTATGCTTTAGAAACAACACAAAAATATAAAATCTGAAAATTTAAGTACACATATGTGTAGCCATACATTGTCATGAATTTTAATAAAGGAAGTCAGTCAGTAGAAAATGACTGTTCAAACCAAGTACAGCAAATTGTCAGGAACATAACCATTATAAACATCATACCTTTAGTATCCAAATCTGTTGATGCATTTGTCAGAAGTTGTCATTTATTCAGATGTGCTACTGAGATTCTTGGTGCAACCAGAACATGGCCGAGCGGTTCAATGCACTTTCCCAGCCACTTGTTTTCCAGCATTACACAAGTACAATTTCTGTTAGGACTATGTTCATGATAAGTTGCTGTGCTTAGTTTGTACAGTTAAATAGTGTTGCCACTATATCAATAAGGACCCCATTTGTCAGTCATGAACTGTGCTGTTACTTACCTCTTTCCCGTTGACCTGATTGCAGGATTCCCTTTGATCCAGGTCACCTGCACAAATCAACTAACTGCACTGCACTGTATATATGGCTCTATTGCTCTGCGTGCAATTTAGCCTCACCTAATGTGCATACTCCTGGCCAGAACCTGATGAGACAGTTATGGCCTCGATTAATACACTTGCATTGAGTGCACCGGAAAAAGTATTTTCTGGTTCTGGCCGGGAGTATGCATATTGCATACTTGCGGTCACTTGAGTGCCATTCCTGGTGCTGACATCGGAGAAACCTCCCAGATTCATAAGTCTGCAGCCACATAGAGTGACTGCAGAGTTGCCATTTCAGACCAGGCAACTCCTTTAACTTGCAACATTTGTTACATACTACTCACTTTCTGTGGGCCAACTGCTACTTCTGCATCACTTATACCTATGACTCCTTTCACATTGTGTTCTTGCCCACATTCGTTGGTCCAGTCAGGACTTGCATCCAAACCCCCAGGCAAAATGGGAGTCTACTATGTTTGAGTGTCCACCTCCTGTAGACGTATACACCCAAAAATCATGCATGTCAGTGCAGTCGTTGACTCTGTCAGCACCATTACAGTCTATGGCCCCAACGGCGCATTCACCCAAGTCCTGTCTTGCGGGGGGTTCGGATGCAAGCCTCGATGGGACCAGTGAATATGGACAAGAACACAGTGTGGAAAGAGCCTATTCCACTTTAGGTAAAGCATAACATTCATTCTCACCTCTACCCAAAAAAGTGCACATTGACCTATATTCTTTTATCTTAAAATTCTAAAACTCCGCACATTGACCTATATTCTTTAATCTTAAAATTCTAAAACTCCAGGTGACATAAAACCTACTTATAGACAAATTGAAGAACTTGGGATGCTAATAACTTCTACTTTTTATCTGTAGGAAAACAGGCAAAGATGAATAGAAGGTGGTGTATTATTTCATTATATAACATCTAAACTAACACTAAAGACTAAGGTGCTAAATGTTTTTTTAGGTTTCCTTCACACTCCAGTGACTCCGGTATGTGTGGTGACAGTTTTCACATGTCATTGTGTTTCCATGGACTGTGTGTCCTTGGGCATAAAATGCTGACATGTCCGTTTTTTATTTGCAGCATAAGCTGCAAAATGTCCTGCACATGTGCACACTGATGACATACGGATGACATTTGTGTGTCATCAGTGTGACACGTACCGGCACCTGTGGAATAAGCGGTACAGTTCGCATTGTTTCCAAGAGCAAGGTGCTGAAGACAGCTTGGATCAATGTCACCTGGTCTCCCTGAGCTCAATGCGACCTGGCACCAATGATAGGCATTGCATTCAGCACCCCCTGTGTACATCGTGTGTAAAATAAATAAATTAAAAAAATGGTATGGGCTCCAGCATAATTTTTAAAACCAGCAGAAAGCTGGGCTGATGTGAATAATCTGCAAAAGGGATCAATATCCCCAAAAGTTTCCAGGCTGTTAATAACCACTCACAGCTGTTTGCTTAGCGTTTACTGGTTAGCTTACAGACACCCCAGAAAAAAATGACATTGAGTCCACCTATAAATTGTAACCAGAAAAATGCTAAACAGACAGCTATGGGCTGATATTAAAAGCTTGGGAAAGGGTGAAAAAGTCAGCTGTATAATTGGTATGGAAAGTATTCAGACCCCTTTAAATTTTTCACTCTTTTTTTCACTGCAGCCATTTGGTAAATTCAAAAAAGCTAATTTTTTCACATGAATGTACACTCTGCACCTCATCTTGACTGAAAAAAAAAACAGAAATGTAGAATTTTTTGCAAATTTAATAAAGAAAAACTGAAATATCACATGGTCATAATTATTCAGACCCTTTGCTCAGACACTCATATTTAAGTCACATGCTGTCCATTTCCTTGTGATCCTCCTTGAACTGGTTCTATTCCTTCACTGGAGTCAAGCTGTGTTTAATTAAACTGATTTGGAAAGGCACACACCTGTCTATATAAGACCTCACAGCTCACAGTGCATGTCAGACCAAATGAGAATCATGAGGTCAAAGGAACTGGCCAAGGAGCTCGGAGACAGAATTGTGGCAAGGCACAGATCTGGCCAAGGTTACAACAGAATTTCTGCAATACTCAAGGTTCCTAAGAGCACAGTGGCCTCCATAATCCTTAAATAGAAGAAGTTTGGGACCATCAGAAGTCTTCCAAAACCTAGCCAATTGAGAAACTGATTTGGCTTTTATTCTAAGTCATATTGCACGACTCGTTAAAGGGTTGATTGAGACGTGTAGGATCGCTACTTCCAACAGGTGGCGCTATAGAGTTTAAGTCCTCTTTTCCTCAGAAGAGGCAATTTGCACATAGACCTAGCCATCCATTCTCTGGTCTGATGAGACGAAGATAGACCTTTTTAGGTGATAATTCTAAGTGGTATGTGTGGAGAAAACAAGGCACTGCTCATCAACTGCCCAATACAATCCCAACAGTGAAACATGGTGGTGGCAGCATCATGCTATGGGGGTGTAATGACCGTTATGCCGGTCGCTGCTCGAGAACAGAATACGGCGCTGCAATGAATGACTCAGAGCACAATATGATATTAAACCAACTTTTCTTTATAACTTATGCAAAAAATGACAGAATTTTCTCTCCCAACACAATATGGGCCACAACAGCCACAACTCACAGAATACAAGTTATGCAGCCTGAGAGACCCCAAGTGCCAGCTTCACAGGCAGGAATCAGTCTACCCCACAACTATACCACTCCCTCCCTTATGTGTAATGGGCCTACACAGGGTTATAATGAGCCTGTGACACGTGGTCCTCTCAGGAATACAATCTTACACCCTGTTTTTCCCAACATATATATATATATATCACAGTATATACTCAATGTATACACAGTGCACCGTCTTATTGTTGAGCGTTCAGAGTGTACTCTTTTGCAATATATGCTTCAACGGTAAATAACTGAATTTGTTATACAGATGTCCAGCAGCAGATTAAATAGGTACCGTATTTCCCGGCGTATAAGATGACTTTTTGACCCCTAAAAATTGTCCCAAAAGTCGGGGGTCGTCTTATATGCCGGGTACGGCGTGTGCAGGGAGCGATCCTGCATTTCGGCGTGTGGTTCCCAGGCTCATGTGACCGCAACATCATCGAAGGTCCTTCACTCACCACATTCTAAGGAACAGAGGGAGACGCTTGCAGCGCTGTGATCCAGGGCCCGTCCGAGGGTGAGTATATCCATGTTTTTTATTTTTATTCTTTATTTTTACATGAATATGGATCCCAGGGCCTGACGGAGAGTCTCCTCTCCTCCAGACCCTGGGAACCACACGCCGTATAAGATGACTGGGCGTATAAGATGACCCCCGTCTTATACGGTGGGTATATCCCAAATTCCATATTTTATATGGAAAAGTTGGGGGTCGTTTTATACGCCCAGTCATCTTATACGCCAGAAAATACGGTATTTGAGCCACCAAATCTTCTGATGCAGATCCAGATAAAGTTCACAAATAATTCCAGGAATATCCCATAGTCAGAATCGTGAAGCGCAGGAATCCATGCAGTGTCTATTAGTTATCAGGCAATTCTTAATGCAAGACTGTCCTTAATTAGGCTGTGATTCCTATCTAGCTATCCCTAGCTAACTACACAGTCGGTGACCAGTCACACCTCTCTGTTTACTCCCAAGAATAGCTTTCTTGAAATCACACAGTCCCAAAACAGGAATGCCTCAAGATCTGGATTTCCCACTCTCCATCACTGCACTGCTTCTTCTCAAACGCCCAGAAACTCTCTCTGAGGTAACTGTCCTGTTTCCAGAATCTTCTTGTCTTTTACTCATGGGTGACCTTCGGTGGCTGAACAAAATTACTGCAACAACATTGTAATTATCCTGTCTATTACTCAAGGGTGACCTCCGGTGGCTGAACACAGTTACTGTATCAACACTGTTTATGATAGAAAAAAGACATCACCACTTTACAGGGGTGTTTTTCAGGACGATTGGTTGCCACTGAAAGAAACATGAATATGGCCAAGTACATAGATATCCTGGATGAAAACCTCTTCCAGAGTGCTCTGGACCTCAGACTTGGCAGAAAGTTCACCTTCCAACAAGACAATTACCCTAAGCACACAGCCAAAATAGCTAAGGAGTGGCTTCACAACAACTCTGTGACCATTCTTGACTGGCCCAGCCAGAGCCTTGACCTAAATCTAATTGAGCATCTCTGGAGAGACCTGAAAATGGCTGTCCACCAACGTTCACCATCCAACCTGACAGAACTGGAGAGGTTCTGCAAGGAAGAAAGGCAGAGAATCCCCAAATCCAGATATGAAAAAATTGTTGCATCATTCCCAAGAAGACTCATGGCTGTACTAGCTCAAAAGGTGCTTCTACTCAATACTGAGCAAAGAGTCTGAATACTTATGGCCATGTGATATTTCAGTTTTTCTTCTTTAATAAATTTGCAAAAATTATTACATTTCTGTTTTTTTTCAGTCAAGATGGGGTGCAGAATGTACATTAATGAGAAAAAATGAACTTTTTTGAATTTACCAAATGTCTGCAATGAAACTAAGAGTGAAAAATTTAAAAGGGTATGAATACTTTCCGTATCCACAGTAAGTCATTATCTATAACTGTACTGTAATCATTTGTATGTTTTGCAGGACTGGCAGTGTCTGACTGGGGTTCCTAGGGCCCACCAGTAGACCTGACTCAAGGGACCAACTCTAAAGTTCAATGCTCAGAATAGGTTTACTCTCGTGTAGTCGTAAGTTCGATCATACATGTATTTATTGGACAGGTGCAACGTTCTGCACATTTAAAGCTAGACACCCTAACAGAACCCAAAAAAGACCTGATTATATTCAATTGCTTCTGTCCATCACCACTTGGCTCTGTCATGTGACAGATGCATTTCTTTTAGGAGGTTAATTTTTCTATTCCTATAACAATTCAACAACAAAAAAATACCCTGAACGCCTAACTACAATATACTTGTTAATTTTTAGACTTTCAAGATGACATGTTTTGTTTTAAGTTTCCCACAGCCATATCTTGTTTATTTTTGAGTTTACATAAAGGACTGATTTTTTTCAATTCCATGAACTTAGGGTGCATATCATTTAACCTCTTCACTGCGGGTTTATTTTCTGCTTCTTTCATGTCACCCCCGCTCCTTCTTCCAAGAGCCACAACTTTTTTATTCTTCTGCTCATATAACCTTCAGAGGCTTATTTTTGTGGGATGAGTTGTACTTTTGAATGACAGCATTCATTGTATCATGTGATGCACCTTAAGGCAGGAAAAATTTCCAAGTACATTGAAGTTGCAAATTAAAGGGGTTGTCCACTACTTTCAGTTAACCCCCCAATGTATCCCCCTGGGGCCCCTAATGAATAGTTTAAATACCTTCCGTTGCCGTTTTCGCCTGTGAGCGGCGCTATGCCGGCGGCTGAGTTCGGGTCACGTGACCCCCAGGCTGCAGCCGCCGCTAATTTCCGCCGATGTCACGTCAATTTCCAGACTCTGGAAATTGACGTGACGTCACCAGCAGGCGTGACCCAGCCTCCACTGACAGCGGTCACTCATCAAGAGTGACTGGGCTGTGGGCGGGGCTGTGCTGGGGGTGGGCGGGACTAGGCAGGGAATGGATGTGCGGGCGCCGTCAGGGGTCTGCGTGCCGGTGCCGGGATGTGTGGGCGCCGGGGGTCTGTATGCCGGTATGTGCGGGCGCCGGTGGTCTGCGTGCCGGTATGTGCGGGTGCCGGTGGTCTGCGTGCCAGTGTCGGGGGTCTCCGTGCCAGCACCTGGATGCGCGGGCGCTGGTGGTCTGCGTGCCGGCGCCGGGATGTGCGGGCGCCGGTGGTCTGCGTGCCAGCGCTGGGTGCCTGTGTGCCGGCGCCGGGATGTGCGGGCGGTGCTGGGGTCGGCGGGTGTGTGCGGTGGGTCTGCTGGCTGTGCTGGGGTCTGCTGCAGGGGAGGGGGTGGTCATTGCTGTGTGTGTGTGTGCAGGCATCGTCCAATGGGACTGCAAGTCCCATCAGGCTCTGCCTGCTACAGTGACAGTGACACATTAGCCAATGATGGGACAGTAGTAGTCCCATCATCCAGCTAATGTGTTGAATGCAAAAAAAAAAACACATACACACATATACAGAACATACAGACATACAACATACACCATGCGACATGCAACATGTGACATCATGCGACATGCAGCACGTGACATTTGACAACATGCGATGACATGCAGCATGTGACATGCAGCATGCGATGACATAATGCAACGACATGCGCCATGCGACAACATGCGCCATGCAACATGCAGCATGCGACATGCAGCATGTGATATGCAACATTCAACAACATGAGACAACATGCACCATGTGACAACATGCGACATGAGATGGCATGCGACATGCAGCATGCAACATGTGATGACATGCAGCATGTGACATGCGGCATGCAGCATGTGACATGCGGCATGCAGCATGTGACATGCGGCATGCAGCATGCGGCGACATGCAGCATGCAATGACATGCAGCATGCGGCAACATGCGACATGCGGCGCCATGCGCCGTGCGACAACATGCGACATGCAGCCTGCAGCATGCGACATGCAGCATGCGGCATGCAGCATGTGAATGCAACATGCGATGACATGCACCATGCGACAACATGCGACATGCAATGGCATGCGACATGCTGCATGCGACATGTGATGACATGCAGCATGTGACATGCGGCATGCAGCATGCGATGACATGCAGCATGTCTCCCTCCAAGGTTAGGAGCATCGGCAGCAGTATTTGATTAAATCGCTCACAGGCGCCATTTTCCTTTGGGTGATAGTATTGTTCAGGACCTATGAATCCCATTTCACTCATAGAGCTTTTCCATGACTTTCCTTTAAAGCATGGTTTTTGGTCATAGTGAATCATCCTCATGTATCTGAATGAAGTGACTACATATGACCCTAGCCACTGTCTCTGCAGTTTGGTCTCAGGTCTGTACGGCCACCACAAACTTTGAAAAGTGATCCATCATAGCTAGACAGTAGTGTAGCCCTCCTGCTTCAGGCCTGGCCAGTAGTTTGTCAATCATCAAGATCTCCAGGGGTGCAGTTGACCGAGCGACTTGAGTCGGCACCCTCTGCTCCGATGTCTTCGCCAGCTCGCAAGCTCTGCATTGCTGGCAGACTTCTCTGATGATCTGCTCCAGTTGAGGACAGTAAACAAATTGTTGAATCCATTTGTAAGTTTTCTCTTGACCAAAATGGGCAGTTTTCTCATGGCCCTCCTGAGCCACACTTTGAGCTAGGCTGCTAGTAATCACGACTTCACATTTCTTTGCTCTCTCTTACGGCAAATTCACTGTCCGGTACATTACACCATCTTTCCCACTAATGCAGAATCTTCCAGCCATCTGAGAATAATTTGCCAGAGTCATCACTGAAGGCCATTCCCCTTCTAGTAGCCAGCCCTTGACCATCTAGATTACAGGTTTGTCATCTTGGGTCTGTGCCCATTTGGCCGGTGTCCTGCTGAGCAACTCCATCTGGCCTGCTGTTACTTCATTAGTCTTGGCTACGGAGGCCACGGATTTCACTCAACCTAAGTCTGGTATCTTCTTTTCTTCTTCCACCTCTCTAGAAGAAACGGTAAGGGTGACTCCAGACAAAGCATCAGCATTAGCATTCTCTTTGCCAGAACAGTACTTGAAAGAGTAATTAGACCCATCTCTGTTCCGAGCTCTCCAGCTTCACACTTTTTCAGATGAGTCAATGAATTATTGTCAATCTGGACCAAAAACTGTAGTCCATTGAGGTATTCGGCAAACTTCTTGGTCATGGCCCACGATGAGCGCAAATAACTCCAGCTTAGAGGAACTATAGTTATCTGGGTTTTGTTCCGTGGTTTCTCAAAAACCGACTGCCATGTGCTATTACTTGTTCCTGGACCCCTTGCAGACTTATTGATTTTGACTGGACAACCCCATTAAGGTCACATATAAGCAGATATTATTACTTCCACATTGAGATAATCTATATTTATATTTTTTGTATTTATAATATACATTGGGTTGTCCCTATATCTTAATCACTTTATATAGCAGTTGCATTTACTCAAATGTGAGGAGTCAGGGAGAGGTGAAGTAATACATTTTTTATGAATGCATACAGAAGGACTCATTAGCATGTGCCCGGTGAATAATGCTCAGCGTTATCAAGCAAATTATAAATTTTAGGCTGTTTTGTCATAATAATTCTGTGAATATATTAAAAGTTGATCATCTCAGAGACCATCAGATTTCTCTTTTGAAATACCTCTGCACTTTGTTCCTAGTTATAAAAAAAAGGAAAAAACATTTTTTGCATCATTAAAAAGGAAAAACTGAGTCATGTACTCATGCAGTAACTTGAAAGAGTTTTACTGTCATGAGACATTGATGATCTATTCTTAGCCCTTTAGTGACCAGGACATTTTTTTTGTTTTGTTCTTTTGTTTTTTCCTAACATTCCTCCAAGAATTACGGTATATAATTTTCCTTTTTTGTTGACATAGCCGTATTACGACTTGTTTATTTGTGGGAGAAGCTGTAGTTATGAATGACACCATTCATGTTGCCATACAATGTAATGAAAAATTAGAAAAAACTCCAAGTAAATGAAATGGTAAAAAATACAATTTCAGAAATGTTTTTTTTTCGGTATAGTTTTCATGATGCTCGCTATACAACAAAAATTACTGTTAAACATGATTGACCAGGTAAGTGCAATTATGGTGATAGACTTTTGTTTCTATTTACTGTATTTTCCGGCGTATAAGACGACCGGGCGTATAAGACGACCCCAAACTTTTCCAGTTAAAATAGAAAATCTTCTCAAAAGACGGGGGTTGTCTTATACGCCGGGTGTCGTCTTATAGGGTGGGTGCGGAGCAATCTGCGGTCGAAGTATATAGTGGGGGGGAGTGGTCCCGATGACGAGGTGAGGGAGCGCCTCACCAGGAAGGTGTAAGTGAAGCAAACTGTCAGCGTCTGGGATGCCAGGGTTATGCAAAAAAGAGAGAGAGAGCGGTGCTGTGCCTAGAAAAACACTCCTCTTTCACTCATCTGGCTCGCCGTTGTATCCTATTATCTCCTTCTCTGCCTCTGCTTCACTTACACCTTCCCGGTGAGGTGCCCCCTCACCTCGTCATTGGGGTCGCTCCCCACATAATACCCGCACCTGCCCTATAAGACGACACCTGGCGTATAAGACATAGTAACATAGTAACATAGTAACATAGTTACTATGTTAAGACGATACCCGACTTTTGAGAAGATTTTCAAGGGTTTAAAAGTAGTCTTATACGCCAGAAAATACAGTAAGTTATGTAATTTTTAAAAATTTTGTAACAGATTTTTATTTTTGCTTTGTTTTAGCATTTTTTTAGACCTCTAACATCTTTATTTTTCTGTTGATGGGTCTGAATGAGAGCTTGTTTTTTGCAAGATCATTTTTATTGATACATATGTGGGGCTCATGCAACCTTTTTATGCAAGTGAAGTGGAAAACACCTGTAGTTCTGGTGTTTTTTTTTCCGGTGTTTACCATATATGTTACTTTACTTTGAACCTGTGGTCATTTAATTGTTTGTACAAAATACTGAGGTAATAAAGTCTTACAGTATGGCTTCATGGTAACCCATCAGTATCTATCAATCGAACTGTGGGGGTGCAGATGGGAGCTGGTGCACGCATGTACTGACAACTCCAACCGTGACTATTAGACACATGCATGTGTAATATAGCCAGCATCTACCACATATAGAAGAAGCTCTGCTCCTCAACCTCCTCCTTACTTATTGACCACTGCCCAGGACATTTATTCATGTCATAATGAAGGAAGTAGTTAAGATAGGTCATCAATATCAGATTAGGGGGTGTCTGACACCAGGTACCCCCACCGATCAGGTGGCGGCCAGATGTAAACACATTGAACAGAGCTGCGATGCGCAGCTTCATTCATCATTAAGCTGTTCTGTAGTACCTGGCAACAGCCACTACACATTGAATGGGGTGCGCAGAGCACTACACGAATATAAAAAGTTTATTTCTATAATTTCATGCACTGGTCAGGTTCATGTGAATGTTCATAAATCATAACTTATCTGGCATCATAAAGTCTAATATGTATTTTTCTTTTCTTTGCCAGTTCTTTTGTTGGCCCTTCAGATGAATATGAATGTAAGTAATTTTATTTTAGAATTTATAAATATGAAGAATAAATCAAAAAACAATTTAAAAAATTGTAGTAGGGCAATAATAAAGTCTATTGTTATGCTTAAAGGAGTTGTCGATAGAAAACAAATAAAATTAAGACATGAATGCGCTTAAAATAAAAAAGCAGTCGTATGATCACCTTCTAGCACCTCAACCGAGGAAGCACAGGCTGATGACCTGCTCTTTTAGTCACTTGATCTCTGCAGCCAAGAACAGACTGCAGTTGTGCTCTGATTTCTGAATGGAGCAGGCATTACTGCCGGAGCCACTGTAGACCTCCAGGGTGGCCCATGTTGGATTTATTGGAGCTCTATCCATCGGAGGTGTATCCATAACCTATTTTTTTTTGAACATCGGAAAATCCCTTTAATCCAGTATTGGCTAGGCAAAATGTTTGATGTTGTAAGCGGGTGACAAAACTTGCAAGAGACAGCTGAGAGGAGCTGCCAGGAATGAAGAGGTAAGCAGGGGCTTGTTGCTAATAGTATGAGTTAGGCCATGTTCACATCCAGAGTTGCCTGAACTCGCTGTCATCAATTTAATACAACTCTCAACATTCTCCCTTGCTAGAGCTGATCGCAGCTTAAGCAGGGGAGAATGACGAGAGCTGTATCGCTGACTCCCAGGTGCTAATGAGTCGCCCCGCGAGCTAGGGGTACTCGTTACCGGGTCCTGCGGTTCACAGGGGATGTCACGGTGGCTGCGACCCTGTCTGTGACCCAGGGAGCCCATGTAAAAGGGAAAGGTCTTTAAAAGGATATAGTTTATGTTCTGTGGTATTCTGTCAGGGTGACCGACGCTGCTTTAAGGGGTCCACTGGGGTGATATTATGGCAGCTAGATGGTATACCTTCCCACAGGTGAAGTGTGTCCCCAGGGCTTCCCGGTGTATAGATGGTGAATGGTAAATGGCGCAGTGAAGAACGAGGACACAAGGTTGCAGTCTCTTTACCTTTACTAAAGACTTCAGCATCCACAGTCCAGAGCACCAGATCACAGGGCAGTGCAGAGTTCGGCTGGTTTGGAGGCAAGTCCTTAGTTCCCTTTGTCCAGGTGGAAATCAGTAGCCTTCCCTTACGATGCTTTGGTGTACTCCCTTACTACCTATGGGTTCACATAAGGGCCTCACACATGTGGTGTTTCGCTCTCTTTGTCCCCCGTATAGGATAGGACAAAACCCGTATGACTGGTGACTTGAGCCAGTTTATAGGGTCTCTTAGATAACCCGGCTCTGCGTGGTGTCACTGTGCCTCCTGCGTGTAGGTGCGGACAGGTAACCTGCAATTAGCGGTCCTGCCAGTCTCTGAAATAAGGCGTAGAGTTCTTTACTCCCTCGATGTTCTGGCTACCAGGATTCTGCGCCTCAGAAGGAGATAGCCTGTTCGGGGCTGGTCCCCTTCTGGTATCCTCTCCTTTGCTTTGACTTTCTTCACGCTCACTGCAATACAATTCTGCCTTTCAATGTCTCTCTCTGAGAGCTGCAGCTCTGAGGGCATGCACAGCTTCGTTGACCCTCTTGTCCTCCACAGACTACTGTCTGGAACTTTCTTCTAATGGAACTCCTGTCAGGAGCTCTGTCAGGAACTGAACTAACTTTGCCTACAGACTACCAGCTATATTTATATATGGGGAGTGACCAAATAAATAGGAGCAAAAACTCCCCCTGGTGGTCTGGAGTGTGAAATGTGTTGCTTGTTTGTGATACCTGGATGCAGTTATCCTTCTTTGCCTCCAAACATAGCATCACTCTCCCCGAGAGGAAAGCAATACCACTGTGACGACCAGGACCCTGGGGCGCCGCGCTAATACATGTCAAACTGATGACACACAGATGCTATCGATGTGCTTGTGTGCGTTTCGCTTAATCTCTACAAAACATTCATCCTCTCGGAATTAAAAACAGTTTCTCTATACAGGCAGATCACTGCACAACTTGAATAAGCTGATTCTGACCGCGTCCGGCCAAAACACATATAGCAACCTATGCAATATCAAGCCATATATAAAACAGATTTCACTGAATCTCAGATGTAAATTAAATGTACATTAAAAATATCCACAACTTATTCATCCTGGACAATCAACAACAGTAAGATAAGTAATGATACTTATGTGATCATTCATTCATACATGCTCATTCAGGGATTGTTTTTTCTTTCTCCTTTCACTTTTCAGTTGATTTTTACAAGAAGAAAATCCCGTATCTCAATCACTCCACCTAATTTAGCTCAAATTGAGTTAAATAATGTCTTCTGTCACATACAGAGGACCACACCTAATGGAACCCCTCATCAATCAGGCATTTATCTATTTATCCTTATACTCATTTATTCACCTCTCATCTCATTCAGAGGTTCTCATAGACATACATACAAGGTTCACACAGCCTGCCTATTTTGCACTTTGGAATTAACACAACTCTATATAAAAAAACTGCAGCAGTGTCTACTGACAATCTGAAAGCACTTTAAGGCCAAACAACAAAAAACACGGCCCTATACAATATACAGCTTCATATAATGTACTGCCAATCCAAAATGACCAAAGCAACAACACTGCACAGAGTCTTTCCCAGGTCTGTACTACACACTACACAAATACACAACCAATTAGGATATTGACAAATAATACAGATAACAATTATCACAATTATCATCTTATTACTCTATTATTCAACTCACATACGGACATAAACAGACAAAACACAAAACTCACTGGTGATGTGGATTCTTTGAACCGTGTTCGCAGCCTTTTACCCAGAGTTATGGAGAGATCCAGAAGAGAGATTGCAAGTGCAAAACAGATTGTAAGAATAAAATTTCTCACATTGCTGCAGCTGGTGTTTTGCATGTCCAATCTCCCAGGAAGCTCCCACATACGGATTCCGAATAGGCTGGTTACCACGGCCCCACGTTGGGCGCCAAAACTGTCGTAGCTGTTTGCGTTCTGACCCAATGTCAGACATGACAGATCACAAGTGAGGACAAATCAGGAGGTTACGCCCGTCATTTTACAAGCACGCTTGGAGACAAAGGACACCTCACACATATTCTGTGAGCAAGTCACTTTTATCTGATATATCAAGAAACAAGGCAAAGTTTTATACCATTTGCAACAAATGCATTTCAATGTAAGTCATGTAGCCCCCACCATCACCCTGGGTCATACTTTATTTACCATGCACCCAGAACATGTTGTGGCTAACTATTGAGAACATACATGATAAGAAGTGTAGTCTCCTTGAAGAGGAGACCATCAGACTAATGCATCAACAGAGTCTAGTAATTCTAGCAATTAAAGGCAAAAGGCACTTAAAGCCAAACTTTTAACCCTTCTATATCACCTGCTGCTGTTAACAAATACACTGTAAACACACTGATATGTGCACAGACCTATTCACTTGCATGGGTCTACTGTATGTGTGTAAGTGTCTCTGGTACATGTGAAAACTGTCACCACACTTACCAGACACACTGATGTGTGAAAAAGTCCTAAAGCTGTGTATATGTGTTTGTTGTGTAGTATCAGTGTGATAAAGGGAACCTGTCATGTTTAATAATGCTATCAGCCTGCAGATATAGGGTTAATCTGCAGGTTAATAGAGTTTCCATGCGTCTCCGGCACTGAGAGATTTTGGTGCACCAGCATTATTTATTTATTTATTTATTTATTTATTTTTTAGTGTAAAAACAAAGTTACCTTAAAGCCTGAAACAAAATATACAGTCTACAGGTGCAGGATTTTTGTTTGGGTTTTTTGTGGTTTACATTTAATAGATATGCAGTATGTTCTAGTATGTTATTATTATTATTTATTTATATAGCAACATTAATTCCATGGTGCTGTACATGAGAAGGGGTTACATCAAAATTCAAATATCACTTACAGCAAACTAAACTAACAATAACAGACTGATACAGAGGGAAGAGGACTCTGCCCTTGCGGGCTTACATTCCACAGGATTATAGGGAAAGAGACAGTAGGTTGAGGGTTGCAGTAGCTCTGATGGTGTTGTGGTGGCCGTGTGGTCATTACAGGTTGTAAGCTTCTTTGAAGAGGTGAGTTTTCAGGTTTCTGCCGAAGGATCCAAATGTGGTGGATAACCAGACATGTTGGGGGACAGAATTCCAGAGGATGGGGAATATTCGGGAGAAGTCTTGGAGGCGATTGGATGAGGAGCGAATAAGCGTGGAGGAGAGAAAGAGGTCTTGGGAGGACCGGAGATTACGTGAGGGAAGATATTGAGAGATTAGTTTGGAAATATATGGAGGAGAAAGGTTATGGATGGCTTTGGAGGTCAGTGTTAGTAGTTTAAACTGTATACGCTGGGAAATTGGGAGCCAGTGAAGGGATTTGCAAAGAGGGGTAGCAGGAGTGTAGCGAGGAGAGAGATTAATTAGTTGGAACGCAGAGTTAAGGATGGACTGGAGGGGTGCGAGAGTGTTAGAAGGTAGGCCACAGAGGAGGATGTTGCAGTAGTCGAGGCGGGAGATGATGAGGGCATGCACAAGCATTTTGGTAGAGTGAGGGTTGAGGAAAGGATGGATTCTGGAAATATTTTTCAGCTGGAGGCGACAGGAGGTGGCGAGAGCTTGGATGTGCGGTTTGAAGGACAGGGAAGAATCCAGGGTTACTCCAAGGCATTGGATTTTGGGGACGGGGAAAGTGTGATTTCATTTATTTTGATAGATATATCAGGTAGGGAAGATATGCGAGATGGAAGAAAGATAATTAGTTCAGATTTGTCCACATTGAGTTTGAGGAAGCGAGAGGAGAAGAAGGAGGATATGGCTGATAGACACTCTGGGATTCTGGAGAGCAGAGAGGTGACATATGGGCCAGAGAGGTAGATTTGAGTGTCATCAGCATATAGATGGTACTGGATGCCATAGGACCTTATGAGTTGTCCCAGGCTGAGTGTATAGATTGAGAATAGTAAGGGCCCAAGAACAGAGCCTTGAGGGACACCAATAGAGAGGGGGTGAGATGAAGAGTTAGTATGAGAGTAGGAAACGCTAAATGTGCGGTTATTAAGGTATGAGGAGACCCAAGATAGGGCGAGGTCTTTGACCCCAAAGGAAGAGAGGATCTGTAGTAGGAGGCAGTGGTCAACTGTGTCAATGGCAGAAGACAGGTCTAGAAGGAGGAGAATAGAGAATTGTCTATTAGCTTTGGCTGTAAGTAAGTCGGTAGTAATTTTGGTCAGGGCAGTCTCAGTGGAATGGTGGGGACAGAAGCCAGATTGTAGGTTGTTGAAGAGAGAGTTATATGCAAAGTGAGAGGAAAGTTCAGCATGGACATGCTGCTCAAGGAGTTTGGATGCAAATGGGAGCAAAGATATGGGGCAATAGCTGGACATAGCGCTTGGGTCAAGTGATGGCTTTTTGAGGATAGGTGTGATTGTGGCATGTTTGAAAGCAGTGGGGAAGGTACCAGAAGTTAGTGATAGGTTGAAGAGATGGGTTAGGGATAGCATTAGTGTGGTGATGAGGTTATGGAGGAGGTGGGATGGGATGGGGTCAAGTGCACAAGTGGTGAGGTGTGATTTGGAGAGAAGATGAGCAAGCTCCCCTTCAGTGATTTTGGAGAGTGAAGTTATAGGGTTTGGGCATTGGTCTGGTATACAAAGGGGTTGTGGTGGTTTGTCGACAAAGATTTGCCTTGTTTGCTCGATCTTATTTTTGAAGTGCGTGGCAAAGTCCTCGGCAATGATTAGGGAACTCGGAGGGGGCAGTGGAGGGTGGAGGAGGGTGTTAAAAGTGTTGAACAACTGTTTGTGGTTGTGGGATAAGGAAGATTCGAGGGTTGTGAAGTAGACCTGTTTAGCAGAGGTGAGAGCTGATTTGAATGCGAGTGTTGCTTGTTTGAGTGCAGTGAAATCATCTTGCGAATGTGTTTTCTTCCAATGCCGTTCTGCAATTCTGGATACTTGCCGAAGCTTTTTAGTGATGTTATTGTGCCAGGGTTGTCTATTGGTTCATCGCACTCTGCTATGCATGACAGGGGCGACCATGTCAATAGCTGATGCAAGAGTGGCATTATAGAAAGCAGTGGCAGTGTCTGTGTCGTGGAGTGAGGATATGGATGCTAGTGGTAGGATAGAGTCAGAGAGTGTGTGGGTGTCTAGGTGTGCGAGGTTCTTGCGTGGGTGCGCATGTTGCTGGACATGGGTGACAGGTGAGGAGGACAGGGATGAGAAAGTGAGTAGATGGTGGTCAGATAGAGGGAGAGGGGAGGTTCTGAAGTTAGATAGGGAGCAGAAGCGGGTGAAGACAAGGTCTAATGTGTGTCCGTCTGTGCGGGTGGCTGAGGAGGACCACTGAGTAAGTCCAAAGGATGACGGAAGGGACAGGAGTTTGGAGGCTGCAGACTGGTGGGTGTCAATGAGGATGTTGAAATCACCCATGATGATGGTAGGAATGTCAGCAGAGAGAAAGTGAAGGAGCCAGGTGGAGAATTGGTCAATGAAGGCAGTGGTCGGGCCCGGAGGTTGGTATATGACGGCCATTTGGAGGTTGTAGGGGGAGTAGATGCGAACAGTGTGGAATTCAAAAGGAGGGAGGATAAGGGAGGGTAGAGGTGGGATTGGGTTAAAGGTACAGTTGGAAGAAAGGAGAAGGCCCACTCCTCCACCATGTTTATTGCCAAGGCGAGGAGTGTGGGTGAAGTGGAGGCCATCGTAACATAGTGCAGCGGGGGAGGCTATGTCAGAGGATGTCAGTCATGTTTCGGTGATGCCCAGAAAGAAAAGATTATGAGAGGTAAAGAGGTCGTGAATCACATGAAGTTTATTTCAGATGAAGCATGCATTCCATAGTGATCCAGAGAGAGGGTGCAGGGGGGTGGGCATCATGGGCACGGATTTGAGGTGGGCAAGATTTGGGGTGTTTATATTGGGTTGGGAGTTGTAGGAAGGGGTAGTAGTGGGTGGCATGAGCTGTGGGGGTCCAGGATTGGGAGATATGTCTCCAGCAGTGAGGAGAAGCAAAGAGAGACAGAGCAGGCAGGTGGGAGAAGGAGAGTGGGTGGCTTGTTTTGTGTATTAACAGGAGAGATCTGAGGTTGAGGAGCAGGTCAGCAGAGGAGGTGAGGTGGGGAGGCAGGTGGGAAGGAGAGCTTATTACTTGATTAGAGGGTGCTGGGGTTTGGGGATAGCGAAGGAGGCTGAGGAGTAATGGAGCCAATACTGTTAGAGCGTATGTCAGCATGATGAGCAAGTGTGGAGGAAAGGGAAAAAAATCTAGTACATTTATTAATAGTGGTTAGTCTTACCTTCTGTTCACTTCTGGCTCATTTCTGGCATATTTCTGCTGTCATATTTTCTGTTATCCTTTTAGAGACAGACCACGGTCCAGACAGACCTGTGTCTCTGAATTTATAACAAGCTAAGTAGTGCACATGAAATAGGCCAGGTGTGATCAGGAGGGAGGAGCAGCAGGGAGACTGGTCACAGACACAGGTGGGGATTAATTAGAAGTTAGAAGGGAAAATGCAAGGGGAAATAGATCCAAATGGAAAGATAAAGCCAACTGTGTATTGGCATCAAGGAATTAAAATGAGAAAACATGCAGAGGAAAAAAAAAACAGTACAGTAGTAGCAGCCAGCAGACCTACCAGGAATAGTGGGGTGAGGAAGATCAGGAAAGTTGGGTGATGGTGATGGGATTGGGGGTGCAGCCAGTGGACATACCAGGAATAGCAGGGTGAGGAAGATCAGGAAAGTTGGGTGACGGTGATGGGATTGGGGGTGCAGCCAGTGGACATACCAGGAATAGCAGGGTGAGGAAGATCAGGAAAGTTGGGTGATGGTGATGGGATTGGGAGTGCAGCCAGCGGACATACCAGGAATAGCAGGGTGAGGAAGATCAGGAAAGTTGGGTGATGGGGATGGGATTCGGGGTGCAGCCAGCAGACATACCTGAGGATGAAGCAGATCGATTGTCAGATTGATAGCAATAACGAAGTATAGTAATAATAATAATAATAATAATAATGAAGCATCTATAGCAGGGGATTATTTTTCTGGCATATTTCTGCTGTCATATTTGCTGTTATCCTTTTAGAGACATCCTTCTAAAGACAGACCACGGTATGTTCTAGTTATCGTTCTTTTCTCTATCGATTTCCCTATGTGACTTCAAAACAGACAGGGAAAGGTTCTTTATAAAATTCAACAAAATTAAAAATGGTGCATAAAAACTACCAAATAAAATCAAATAAACACAAATTGGCCCTGATTCATCATTGCCATTGCACCTGCTTTTTATCTAGTTTTGTGTGTTTTGTGCCTTTTTTGTTTGAACCAAATTCATTATTCTATTTGTGCCTTTTTTAGGGTATGTGCACACGTTGCGGATTCTCTGCAGATCCGCAGCGTTTTTTGCAGTGGAGAAACGCTGCAGATCCGCAATTGATTTACAGTACAACAGGGGTGTCAAACTGCATTCCTCGAGGGCTGCAAACAGGTCATGTTTTCAGGATTTCCTTGCATTGCACAGGTGATAATTTAATCACCTGCAGAGAATGATTCCAGCACCTTGTGCAATGCTAAGGAAATCTTGAAAACACGCATGGTTTGAGGCCCTCGAGGAATGCAGTTTGACACCCCTGCAGTACAATGTAAATCAATGAGAAAAAAAAAATGCTGTGCACACTTTGCGGAAAATCCGCTGCGGAAACGCTGCCGTTTAATAGAAGTAGCATGTCACTTCTTTTTTGTGAATCTGCAGCGTTTTTGTACCCATTGCATTATAGAAAACAACAGGGGTAAAAAACGCAGCAAAACCGCAAGAAAAATGCAGCAAAAACGCTCAAAAAACGCTGTGGAACCGCACAAAAAACGCGACAAATCCGCAGGTGCGTTTTCTGCCAGAAGAGGCAGAATCTGCACCAGAAATTCCTAAAGGTACCGTCACACTAGACGATATCGCTAGCGATCCGTGACGTTGCAGCGTCCTGGCTAGCGATATCGTCCAGTGTGACACGCAGCAGCGATCAGGCCCCTGCTGTGATGTCGCTGGTCGGGGAAGAAAGGCCAGAACCTTATTTCGTCGCTGGCTCTCCCACTGACATCGCTGAATCGGCGTGTGTGACACCGAATCAGCGATGTCTTCGCTGGTAACCAGGGTAAACATCGGGTTACTAAGCGCAGGGCTGCGCTTAGTAACCCGATGTTTACCCTGGTTACCATCGTTAAAGTAAAAAAAACAACCACTACATACTTACCTACCGCTGTCTGTCCTTGGCGCTGTGCTTCTCTGCTCTGGCTGTGAGCGCCGGGCAGCCGGAAAGCACAGCGGTGACATCACCGCTCTGCTTTCCGGCCGCTGTGCTCACAGCCAGAGCAGAGAAGCACAGCGCCGGGGACAGACAGCGGTAGGTAAGTATGTAGTGGTTGTTTTTTTTACTTTAACGATGGTAACCAGGGTAAACATCGGGTTACTAAGCACGGCCCTGCGCTTAGTAACCCGATGTTTACCCTGGTTACCGGCATCGTTGGTCGCTGGAGAGCCGTCTGTGTGACAGCTCTCCAGCGACCAAACAGCGACGCTGCAGCGATCCGGATCGTTGTCGGTATCGCTGCAGCGTCGCTTAGTGTGACGGTACCTTAAGCCTAATCCGTAATGTGTGCGCATAGGCTTAAAGTCTGTCTTATGTTTTATTTTTGTTTTTTCCTTTGCGGGTGGAGTGTAGCAATTCCAGATGTTTTTCTCTGATTCATCAATTTTTCAAAATTGCAATTCAGCACTTTTTTGTCGTAAAAAGTTGCAAAAGTGGTTCAAGAAAAAGGCAGATTTTTTTACTTAGCACCAAATCCATGAATTGCGTGCATCATTTTGATGAATTTGGCTTTAAAACCGGAAACTAATACCACAAGACAAATAAGGAAAGTGACTTAAACCCCCCCACAGATGATGAATTGGGGCTACCGTATATACTAGTGTATAAGCCGATTTTTTCAACACATGTTTTTGTGCTGAAAACGCTCCCCTCGGCTTAGATACGAGTCATTGTTCCAGTAAGACGGTGGAGGGGGAAGCGGCAGAGCAGCGGGTCACAGAGGCTGTGGCTGTAACTATGCCCGCTGCTAAAGAGAAATGAATATTCACTGCGCTGACAGTGAATATTCATTTCTCTTACAGCGCATACAGTAGTTACATCCACAGCTGCTGGATTTCAGCACACATCCTACTTACCTTCCTTGCGTGCATCTCCTTCGGGTGCCAGTTTTCTGGCCAAGCGATCACGTGTCCCCCTTTCATTAAGGTAATGAATATTCACCCCTCTCCACTATTCATTACTTTAATGAGTGAGGACACGTGATCGCTCGGCCAGAAGACCTGCTGGCGCCGGAACAAGATGCAGCGAGGGCACGCAGGGAAGATAAGTAGGATGTGTTTTGTTTTTTAGGAACCATGGCTGAGAGTGGCAGTACACCCTGGCCCTCCATCACATAAAGACATTGTCCCTTCTGTAGTGCCTTTGGTAATTCACTTACTCACACATCAGAGTCCATTCCGGTCTGCTGGGGTCTTCTTCCTTTAAATACCTCGCAATGACAGTCAGAGTCCATATCCAGTTCCAACGAAAAAACTTTACTTGGTTCTTTACACAGCATGACCAGTTTAATCACAAACACAGCACAAGATTCTCCACAACAGAACAGAGTATAACTTTTCCTTTCCCTGTGCTGTCCCTCACTCCTCCAGTAATATCGCAGCACACAGCATTGTGACTGGCCAGACCAACCAGCTTCAGGAATCCCCTGTCCATTTTGCCCCAGACATTTGGGATTGTTCCCCCGAAGTTAGCTGCTACCATCTTGATGTGGCCCTGCATTTCGCCACTACAATGAGACCATCAGCCCATAGGCTCTGGACGGCTGGGCTCCTCGCTTAAATGTTACGGGACTCGACTGACTTGTCCAGGCACCCAGCCTCAACTAACTCAGGAAGCTCTCTCACTTACACTCAGTTGGCCCCTCCTAATAAGCTAAATCCTAATGGTCTATCCAATTCCTAACTTACTCTTTTCTATTGTGCCCTTTCGGGTGGGCTAATCCAAATCCTACACTCTCCCTACATTTATACAATACAAGCAATATATGTACAGTTATATGAAAAAGTTTGGGCACCCCTATTAATCTTAAGCTTAATGTTTTATAAAAAAAATTTTTTTGCAACAGCTATTTCATTTTCATATATCTAATAACTGTTGGACACAGTAATGTTTCTGCCTTGAAATGAGGTTTATTGTACTAACAGAAAATGTGCAATCTGCATTCAAACAAAATTTGACAGGTGCATAAGTATGGGCACCCTTATCATTTTCTTGTTTTAAATACTCCTACCTACTTTTTACTGACTTACTAAAGCACTTTTTTTGGTTTTCTAACCTCATTGAGCTTTGAACTTCATAGCCAGGTGCATGCAATCATGAGAAAAGCTACTTAAAGTGGTCACTTGCAAGTTGTTCTCCTGTTTGAATCTCCTCTGAAGAGTGGCATCATGGGCTCCTCAAAACAACTGTCTAATGATCTGAAAACAAAGATTATTCAACATAGTTGTTCAGGGGAAGGATACAAAAAGCTGTCTCAGAGATTTAACCTGTCAATTTCCACTGTGAGGAGCATAGTAAGGAAATGGAAGAACACAGGTACAGTTCTTGTTAAGGCCAGAAGTGGCAGGCCAAGAAAAACTTCAGAAAGGCAGAGAGGAAGAATGGTGAGATCAGTCAAGGACAATCCTCAGACCACCTCCAGAGAGCTGCAGCATCAACTTGCTGCAGATGGTGTCACTGTGCATCGGTCAACTATACAACGCACTTTGCACAAGGAGAAGCTGTATGGGAGAGAAATGCGAAAGAAGCCGTTTCTGCAAGCACGCCACAAACAGAGTCAGCTGAGGTATGCAAAAGCACATTTGGAGAAGCCAATTTCTTTTTGGAAAAAGGTCCTGTGGACTGATGAAACCAAGATTGAGTTGTTTGGTCATACAAAAAGGCGTTATGCCTGGCGGCCAAAATACACAGCAATCCCAGAAAAACACTTGCTACTCACAGTAAAATTTGGTGGAGGTTCCATCATGCTTTGGGGCTATGTGGCCAATGCCGGCACCGGAAATCTTGTTAAAGTTGAGGGACGCATGGATTCCTCTCAGTATCAGCAGGTTCTGGACAATAATGTTCATGAATCAGTGACAAAGTTGAAGTTACGCAGGGGATGGATCTTTCAGCAAGACAATGATCCAAAACACCGCTCCAAATCTACTCAGGCATTCATGCAGAGGAACAATTACACTCTTCTGGAATGGCCATCCCATCTGTGGGATCATTTGAAGAGGGCTGTCCATGCTCGGCGACCATCAAACTTAACTGAACTGGAATTGTTTTGTAAAGAGGAATGGTCAAAAATACCTTCATCCAGGATCCAGGAACTCATTAAAAGCTACAGGAAGCGACTAGAGGCTGTTATTTTTGCAAAAGGAGGATCTACTAAATATTAATGTCACTTTTCTGGTGGGGTGCCCATACTTATGCACCTGTCAAATTTTGTTTGAATGCAGATTGCACATTTTTTGTTAGTACAATAAACCTCATTTCAAGGCAGAAACATTACTGTGTCCAACAGTTATTAGATACCGTATATACTCGAGTATAAGCCGACCCGAGTATAAGCCGACCCTCCTAATTTTGCCACAAAAAACTGGGAAAACTTATTGACTCGAGTATAAGCCTAGGGTGGAAATGCAGCATTTACCGGTGAATTTCAAAAAATAAAAATAGATCATTCTTGCCCCATAGCTGTGCCATATAGTGCTCTGCATGTTCATTATTGCCCCATAGCTGTGCCCCACATAGTGCTCTGCACCATTCATGATTGTCCCTATAGCTGTGCCCCATACAGTGCTCTGCACCGTTCATTATTTCCCTATAGCTGTGCCCCATATAGTGCTCTGCACCTTTCATTGTTCCCTATAGCTGTGCCCCATATAGTGCTCTGCACCGTTCATTGTTCCCTATAGCTGTGCCCCATATACAGTGCCCTGCACCGTTCATTGTGCCCCATAGCTGTGCCTCATATACAGTGCTCTGCACCGTTCATTGTGCCCCATAGCTGTGCCCCATATACAGTGCTCTGCACCGTTCAGTGTGCCCCATAGCTGTGCCCCATATACAGTGCTCTGCACCGTTCATTGTGCCCCATAGCTGTGCCCCATATAGTGCTCTGCACCGTTCATTGTTCCCTATATAAAGCTGTGCCCCATATAGTGCTCTGCACCGTTCATAGTTCCCTATATAAAGCTGTGCCATTGCCGCTGCTGCTGCAGTAAAAAAAAAAAAAGCCATACTCACCTCCCTTGATTGCAGCTCCCGGCGTCTCATTCCGGCGCCTCCATCTTCCCGGCGTCTCTGCTCTGACTGATCAGGCAGAGGGCGCTGCGCACACTATATGCGTCATCGCGCCCTCTGACCTGAACAGTCAGAGCGCAGACGCCGGGAAGATGGAGGAGCCGGGAAGATGGAGCGGCGCCCGGCGGCTGAAACGCGGACAGGTGACTATTACATACTTACCTGGTCCCGGCGTCCTACTCCCCCTGCCTGTCACAGCTGTCTTCGGTGCCGCAGCTTCTTTCTCTATCAGCGGTCACCGGCAGCGCTGATTAGAGAAATTAATAGGCGGCTCCACCCCTATGGGAGGTGGAGCCGCCTATTCATTTCTGTAATGAGCGGTCCCACGTGACCGCTGAAGAGGGGAAGAAGCTGCAGCACAGAAGACCGTGGGACAGCAGGGACAGCGCGAGGATCGCTGGGACTAGGTAAGTATACCTCAGCGCCCGCTCCCCCTCACCCGCCGACCCTGCCACCCACCTTGACTCGAGTATAAGCCGAGAGGGGCACTTTCAGCCCAAAAATTTGGGCTGAAAATCTCGGCTTATACTCAAGTATATACGGTATATGAAACTGAAATAGCTGTTGCAAAAAAAACAACATTTTTTATAAAACATTAAGCTTAAGATTAATAGGGGTGCCCAAACTTTTTCATATAACTGTATATATTGGTAATACTTTACACAGAGTTATATTATAGTACACACAACAATACACAATTTAGCAGCATTATAGAAGATATCAACAATACCAGTTTCTCAGAGACGTAGAGACACAGGTATAGGGAAGTGGGGCGCAAACCAGTCCTTGTGCACTCCTTACACATGTGTGGCACCCCAGGAGTTCGGGTACCACAGTGGTGCTGCCTTCCTCTCGGGGAGGGTAATGCCATGCCTGGAGACAGAAGGGATCTCTTTGGCAGGTAATCTTACATTCAACACATTCTGACTTCAGGTCAAGGGGGAGCTCCAAACCTGATTTAAGGAGAGCTTCCCTGATATATGCATCCTGGTCTGGAGGAGGAGTTAGACAGTTGATAGCAGACAGTGAAGGAGCACAGAGGAACTTAGGAGCTAGAGGAGGGCTGCGACTGGGCCCCTCTAAGCAGAGCACAGAAACTGGGCACCGGGAGCCTGAGGTTGTGGGCAACTGCAAGTCCCACAGCAGAACCGGAGGGCAGGAAGCTAAAAGTGACTTGCCCACATTAAACCTGAGGTACAGCAGCATTCCAGCGCCCAGAGACATCGTGTAAAGAGGCCCCAGAGAAACCGCTCAAGTTGCCTAACGTACAGGTACTGTCCCAGGACCGGAGAACAAGAGAACCTTGTTAGGACACCACAGGCAGCAAAGGACTAGAAACCATCACATAGGGGAAGGCTCCCAAACTGACTTATCAAAGGGATTCCCACTTGTTTTTGGGCTGCCTGGACTCCATCTACACATGTCGCTGGTACCCTGGACTGTGGCCTGCTACTATCAGTAAACCAGGTAAAGACTGCATCCCTGTGTCCTCCATTTATTTGCCGGCATTCATCTCTGCCAAACACACCAGAAGCCCTGGGGACCCCGCTTCACCTGTGGGAAGCATCACCATCCTTGCTGCAGTAACATCTCCCCCAGAGGACCCCTTTAAGCAGCGTCAGTCCCCTCTGACAGAGAACCACAGGTGGTGTCACAAATACACACTTTATTAAACCCTTTAAAGACCTTTCCCTTTTACTTGAGTTCTCAGGGCCACGGACCGGGTTGCTGCCACCATGACCACCCCTTTAATTGCGACCAGACCCAATACCAAGTATCCCCACTGCCCTGGCAGGCGACTCACATGCATACAAGGAAAGGGTATAATGAGCCATGCATACAAGGGTGGGGATAAGGAGGTATTCATACAGGGACGGGGAGCCATGCATACAAGGACAGGGATGGGGAGCCATGCATATAATGATGGGGATGGGGAACCATGCATACGGGGACGGGGAGCCATGCATACAAGGACAGGGAGGGGAGCCATGCATACAATGATGGGGATGGGGAGCCATGCATACGGGGACGGGGAGCCATGCATATTAGGATGGGGATGGGGAGCCATGCATACAAGGACAGAGATGGGGAGCCATGCATACGGAACAGGAATGGGGAGCCATGCATACCGGGATAGGGATGAGGGGACAATACATAACCGGCTTATATTCGATTCAATAAGTTTCCCAGTTTTTCATGGCAAAATTAGGTGCTTCGGCTTATACTTGGGTAGTACAATGTGTTGAGAAACAGGTAGACCGCACCACCGCCTGTATGATATAGTGGAAACTGCTCACCTGCAGTGGAAGTCAGGTCTTTAGATCCCGGGTGCTGGGCCAGATTTATTGTAGACTTTTTCAATTGCGAAGAAGAAAGAGGCAGCACTCACCGATTGTCCGAGACAGGTAAATTTATTCACATGCGGTAAAAAATCTTCACGGCCGGGGGTGCTTTACAATGAGAGCGGCAAGCCTGACGACGGCCGTTTCGCGCCTAGTGGGCGCTTCTATGGTTATACTTGGGTAGACTTATACTCGAGTATATACGGTATGTTGTTTTTATTTTTTTGATCTTTAAAAGCAGAAAAAAAATGTAAGAAGCAAAATAAATTCAAATTCTCACCATTTTAGTGTTGATTTCCTTTACACAAATTTAATACAAAAAATTATATAATTTCCTTTACATGCTTGTGTTAAATTAAACTGCATTTTATTACAGGCACGCCATACGCAGTGAGTGAAAGAAAGGAAGATATGCTCACCAATATTTATTCACTGGCACAAGACCCAGGGACAACACAAGATTCTGAATATTCTCTAATTCAGCTCACAAATACGACTTCATCTGGGGATCATTGTTCTAAATCTGATGTAAAAGCAAATATTGCAGATGGAGAGTATGCTGAAGTCAAAAACGAAAAAAAGAAAAAGGATGAGGGAGATAATGCATGCACTGCCTACTCTGTCGTGTGCATAAATACTATTTAACTAGGACTACAAGTAACTTTCTGTTTTTTCTTCTAAAATGGAGAACTTTCACAATTAGATTAGATTCTGATAAAAAATATCATGTAACAATGTTGCAGCTATACCAAGACCACATATTACCACTATACATACATTTACACTGCTCAAAAAAATAAAGGGAACACTAAAATCCCACATGCTAGATATCACTGAATGAAATAGTTCAGTTGCAAATCTTTATTCATAACATAGTGGATTGTGTTGAGAACAATAAAACATAAAATGATCAATGTAAATCAAAATGAATATCCCATGGAGGTCTGGATTTGGAATGAAACTCAAAATCAAAGTGGAAAATCAAATTGCAGACTGATCCATCTTCAGTGGAAAAGCCCCAAGACAAGGAAATGATGTTCTGCTGTGTGTGTGTTGCCTCCACGAGCCTGTATGACCTCCCTACAACGCCTGGGCAAGCTCCTGATGAGGCGGCGGATGGTTTCCTGAGGGATCACCTCCCAGATCTGGACTAAAGAATCCCCCAACTCCTGGACAGTCTGTGGTGCAACGTGACGTTGGAGGATGGTGCGAGACATAATGTCCCAGATGTGTTCAATCGGATTCAGGTCTGGGTAATGGGCGGGACAGTCCATAGCTTCAATGCCTTCATCTTGCACGAACTGCTGACACACTCCAGCCACATGAGGTCTGGCATTGACTTGAATTAGGAGGAACCCAGTGCCAACCACACCAGCATATGGTCTCACAAGGGGTCTGAGGATCTCATCTCAATACCTAATGACATTCAGGCTATCTCTGGCGAGCACATGGAGGACTGTGCGGCCCTCCAAAGAAATACCACCCCACTCCATTATTGACCCACTGCCAAACCGGTCATGCTGAAGGATGTTGCGGGCAGCAGATCACTCTCCATGGCATCTCCAGACTCTGTCACGTCTGTCACATGTGCTCAGTGTGAACCTGCTGCTAGAATCTGTTTTGTTTTCTGACCATCCACCATCTTGTTGTGGTTTTCTGGCTGCTGGTCTTTTTCCTCTGGTGCTGGGTTGTCTTAGGTCAGATGATTGTATCACCCAGCACCTGCCTCCATTCCTTGCTGGACAACAGTGTTAATCCGCTTGAGTTCTGGCTAGGTGCTTTGATAGCTTTCTGTGTTTGATATTGTGCAGTTCTGGGATCTTTGGTTCTGCTATCTTTAGTTTCTGTTTTCAGTTGGTTTCTGCAGCCATCTCTGTGTTTCTATTAGGAGGTGACCTGTTTTTATACCCAGTATTTAGATCTTTCAGGGACCTCCTTCCCCTTATCTATAGGTCTTCGCCTAGATTAACCTAGGATCATCGGGGGGTCTATTCGCAAAGAATGGGTCGCCCACTCCATCGTAGGGTATCAGCCTAGTCTCAGTGCAGGGTCAGCTTTCCCCCTTCTATCCTTCCAGCCTCTGGACACTATGCTGACAGACACAGCAAACCTTCTTGCCACAGCTCGCATGCATGTGCCATCTTGGATGAGCTGCACTACCTGAGCCACTTGTGTGGGTTGTAGAGTCCGTCTCATGCTTCCACGAGTGTGAAAGCATAACCAAGATTCAAAAGTGACCAAAACATCAGTCAGAAAGCATTGGTACTGAGATGTAGTCTGTGGTCCCCACCTGCAGAACCACTCCTTTATTGAGTGTGTCTTGATATTTGCCAATAATTTCCATCTGTTGTCTATTCCATTTGCACAACAGCATGTGAAATTGATTGTCAAACAGTGTTGCTTCCTAAGTGGACAGTTTGATTTCACAGAAGTTTGATTTACTTGGAGTTATATTCTGTTGTTTAAAGGGAACCTGTCACCAGAATTTGGCGGGACTGGTTTTGGGTCATATGGGCGGAGTTTTCAGGTGTGTGATTCACCCTTTCCTTACCCGCTGGCTGCATGCTGGCTGCAATATTGGATTGAAGTTCATTCTCTGTCCTCTGTAGTACATGCCTGCACAAGGCAAGATTGCTTTGCGCAGGCGTGTACTATGGAGGACAGAGAATGAACTTCAATCCAATATTGCAGCCAGCATGCAGCCAGCGGGTAAGGAAAGGGTGAATCAAACACCCAAAAACTCCGCCCATATGACCCAAAACCAGTCCCGCCAAATTCAGGTGACAGAGTCCCTTTAAGTGTTCCCTTTATTTTTGTGAGCAGTGTATATTAACAATATTACCAACACAAGGCCCAAATAACACCACCACAGTTTGACCTCCACCGTTACCAGTACACAGTGAATTAATAATATTAACAAACTTTTGCTGAATTATACACACTATGCAAATACCATTTTTTTAATACCAATATACTATTTTACAGGCTGCCTGACTTCCTTATGCCACTAGTCCCATCAAGTCTTTGCATTTTTTACTACAAAACAGTCTTAAAGGGAACCTGTCACCCCCAAAATCGAGGGTGAGCTAAGCCCACCGGCATCAGGGGCTTATCTACAGCATTCTGTAATGCTGTAGATAAGCCACCGATGTATCCTAAAAGATGCGAAAAAGAGGTTAGATTATACTCATTTGGGCGGGCTGTCCGATCCGGTGGACTGTGGGCGCCGGGAAAGGTCAGAGAGGCCCGGCGCCTGCGCACTGCAGTACTTTGCTCTGCCCTCAACAAGGCAGACAAAGTACGCCTGCTCCGCAGGCGCAGCGTGAAAACCAGAAGAGGATGTCATCTGATGAAGATGGAAGGCGCCGGACCGGACCGCGACACCCATCGGACCGGACAGGGACATTCTCAACATGCTTGGTTGCCAGGGAATCCCCACATGTAATCAAGCTGTCTAGCAGCTGTAAATCATGCAGCTGCGGCAAAGGAAACTGAATCTCCGAGCACTAACAAATACTCGGAGACCACCCGAGCGTGCTCGGGAAAATTAAGAGTATACTCGCTCATCACTAGTTATTATTAGTTGTGTGGATACCTAATATGTATGGATTTTCATTTTGCAATGTTTATTCAATGATGACTTTTTTATATTTTTTATTATTGGGAAAGTGAACGTTTTGATTTTTTTATTGAAAAACATCTGTTAGGCATATTATATTCTTCCTTAAAGGGACGGTCCACTACTAGGACTTCTTGATCTAAATGCTTGGCCCTGATAAAATAAAAAAGCTTATCCTCACTTCCCTTGCCGGTGCCGTTCCTGAGGTGTCGGCACTTGCTCTCCCCAGGGTTCTCATGCGGTTGTTATGACATGTCAGCCTGGCACCCAATCAGCATGACGTCCCTGTCCTCGCCTGTGCACAGATTGAACATGAAGAGGAAATCAGAGATCAGCCAGTTGGATTGTCAGTAAAAAAAGGCTTTGTTTTAACAATTTGTCTGATTTCTTCATCATGGGGATAAAGGGGTTTGGTGCTGCGCAAAGCGTGGCAGAGCTGAACCTGAAGGTGTCCACAGCAACATAACCACGCACACACACCCAGGGACCATATTTTACTCTAGCGTGCCGGGATGTGCAAGACAAGTACCTTGCCCACGGCAACCGCCCAGTGGCACGTTAGACATTGCTGCAAACTCGGGATTCACACCGCCAGAAGACAGTGCATGGTCTTTAAGGGGTTCATTTTTTTCTCTCGTTCTGACTGCACTAAAAACTGCATTTAAACTTTGGTTGGATTCATACAGAAATTTTTGCAACTGTAAGTCACTTCCATGTATGCAGCAAGCACATGGATTTCTGAAAGTCCAATTCCGATAAATGGTGCAGTCACAGTTAATTTGCAAAAAAATGAATGCATGTGCTTACAACCCTCAGGGTACAGCCTGACAGTGTGGTGAAGGTGTAGTAACAGTGTGAGTGAAGCTTCACCCACCCACGTCAGGCTGTACCTTGAGAAGTAAAATCTCATGGCATGTTGTGGTTACGGTGTTATTTTTTTACATATTTTTTTTTTAAACCACATTCATTAAAAAATAAAACATAAACATTATTATTATTATCATTACAAATAAACACTGTGGTAAATTATTGCCTGTTCATAACAAAAGCCAGTGAGATAGGGAAGAGGAGGGGGATGTGGTTTACTTTTCTACTCTTCCTTTCTTCATTTCAGTCTTAAATGCATGTGCACTGAACTAATGTACATGCCTTCTAATAAATTTGATGCATCTTTGGCTGTCCGTGAGTCAGAAATGTAAACTACAAGTTGGAGCAATTGGTGGTTGAAAATCCCACTACCTAACCTCAGCTTTTCTTGACACTTTTGAAAGTGTGAAAGCAAAGTAACAGGTGGTAGATTTTAGTGCAAACATGTTATAAGCAAAAATGTGAGAATCCAGTGATTGACCGCAGTGGTCACATTCTGTTGTGGTGACACCATCACAGCGATGTGAAAAACTACCATGAGCAATATCAGGGAGGGAGCACAGGAGTGGCAGGATATAGCTAATGCTCATTTAATTATCTTTTTTTTAGAAGAGAAAGCCTATGGAATAAAATGAGAGTTGAAAACCCATTTAATAAAACCATCCTATTGTGTTTTTGAACTTACGCTGGAAGCAGGCCCAAAAGGCAAGGGAACCTGCTTCCAAATCTACAGCATGGACTGCAAAGGGCCCATATACTGTTCTTGCACAGGGGCCCTCTTCTGTCTGTGTGCACCCCTGCTATATTAGGTTTTATTTGCCTTTAATATTATTTGCATTAGTTTCAAATGTTACATAATAAATGATTTATGGTATTGTATATTGCAATAATGCATACAAATTATGCACAAGGCATGTCTATATACTGTAACTGTAGCAATCATAGACCTTTATTTTCTTACCACCTATTAAAGATGCAGCATTAAATTACATGCAAAATATAAGTATTGCTTTTACTTTCGGATTAATTTCTCATCCTTTTATACTATAAGTGAATGTGTATATAGCCATATGCAAAAAATGTTTCTTGCATACATTGTCATTTTTGGGTCAGAAAAAAAAGTTTAAGGTTATATGCAGTTTTGCAACCATTTATTGTTATTTCTGTAATGTATCTAAAATAAAAGATATTTTGCAAATAGAACATTTTTTATTATTAGCTCTGTGTAACTAAACTTTAAATGTTATTCTAAAGTTCCTTGGATGTACTGTAGTCATCTCAATGTCGGTTTTGTAATGCGGAACACATATAATACATAGAAGTTAAACCCCTATAGCCAAATACTCTGTCCTTCTATGAAGGAGAGAAGGGCACATATGACTTTTGAGCTTTTCGTCCCTTTAATTGGCCTACAGAGAAGCGACCTATCCACGTTACAGGACTGCACTGCCCATAGGGTGGGAGGGGGTTTATCTGAACAGGGACCTTATTTACACTGCATCTATGATAGGGCATTTATGGAAATTCATGAAACCATGAATTTATTTCTCCAGAATCAAAAATGGGATATGTGAAAACAACAATCTGTCATGTGCCATTGAATGCGATATTATTGAGGTATTCTCCAAACAGAAGCGACATGATACCACATGGAGGCACTAGGGAACGACACATTGGCCTTGACTCATCATTGTCTTTGCACTTGTTTTTGCCTAGTTTTTTGTATTTTGTGCCCAATTCATTATTCTATTTGTGCCATTTCTGAAATGCATTTTATGTGCTTGTCTTTTTTCTGATTTGTGGACAGAGTCTAACAATTCCATATGTTGTTACCTGATTCATCAAATGCGATTCTTTCAAAAAATTTAAAATTTGGTGCAATTTCATTCCAGTTTCCCCCTAGTTTATTTTTTAGTATGTGAAGATTTTGGCTCAATTTTTGTGACTATTGACACCAGCATGCATTTTTTGGTGCCAAACCTTTGAAAACCATTTCAAGACACAAAGAAATCCATTTTAATGAATTTGAAGTAAGGAAGGTGACTTTAAAAAAAAAATGGCATAGAATCTGCTTCTGTGAAGGTCTGTACTTGTTTCACCTTGTCTTTTGACACTGCTAGTTCTCACAGATATTGATTCATTCAGTGTACTTTGCTGTATACAAGATGGGCCATATATAAGGATACACCTAAATAAAATGGGAATGGTTGGTGATATCAACTTCCTGTTTGTGGCACATTAGTATATGGGAGGGGGAAAACTCCTCAAGATGGGTGGTGACCATGGCGGCCATTTTGAAGTCGGCCATTTTGGATCGAACTTTATTTTTTCCAATGGGAAGAGGGTCATGTGACACATCAAACTTTCACAAGAAAAACAATATTGTGCTTGGTTTTAACATAACTTTATTCTTTCATGAGTTATTTACAAGTTTATGACCACTTATAAAATGTGTTCAAAGTGCTGCCCATTGTGTTGGATTGTCAATGCAACCCTCTTCTCCCACTATTGACACACTGATAGCAACACCGCAGAAGAAATGCTAGTGTAACACCCCAGGTAACCGGTTGTTACAGTGGCATTGCTTTTCTCACGTGGAGAGTGATGTCATGCTTGGAAGCGAAGAAGGATCTCCTTTCACAGGTATTCAGCACATACAAGACCGTTCTGACTCCAGGCCAGAAGGGGGAGCTCTACACCCGACTTCAGGGGAACTGCTCTCTCTGGTCGAGAGGAGGAGTCATTTGCTAGGCAGTTGATGAGAGTTGACAGTTGGTGAGAGGAGAGTGAGGGGTGAGGAAGTAAAGCTGGGACCCGAGCAGACGAGTGATTCTGCAGCTCCTGGGAAGGAAAAAGAAAGCAGAGCAACTTGTAAAGAGACTGAAAGGAGGAAGGAGCAAAGGAGAGTGAAGAGCTGGAGAGAGAAGCTGCGAGAGAGCTTCCTCCACACTGAGCGCATATACCGTTAGCCAGAAGACCGAGGTTGTGGGGGTAACTTCATGCCCCACAACGGAGACCGGCGGACAGCTAGATTTCAATTTACCTGTCCACCATTAACACACAAGGACAAAGTAACAGATAGAGCCCAGGTCATAATAGAGATCCTGTAAAAAGGCTAGAGTTATGTGTCGTACGGGTTAGTGTTCTACTAACCTGGGGTACAGAGAGAACGTGAGGACCTTGTGTGAGGCCTAAGGCAGCAAGGGACTACAACAACACAGCGCTAGAAGGAAGGCTTCCAACCTCTCCTGGTTAGGGGGATTCCTGAGATGCTTCCAAGCCAGCCGGACCACCACCAGTACCTGTGATCTGGTACCCTTGACTGTGGCTGCCTGAATCATACAGTAAAGAGGTAAAGAGACTGCAACCCTGTGTTCTCCGTTTCTTACTAGACCACCTATAACCATCTTCATCTATTACACCGGGAGCCCTGGGGACCCAGCTTCACCTGTGGAAAGCCATACCATCCCTGCTGCCATAACATCACCCCAATGGACCCCTTTAAGCAGCGTCGGTCACCCCTGACCGAATACCACAGGTGGCGTCACAAACTTTTATTATTCACAAACCCCTTTAAAGACCTTCCCTTTAACATGGGCCTACAGGGCCACAGACCGGGTCGCTGCCGCCGTGACACATCCCTTTAAGTACCGGACCCGGTACCGAGTACGCCACGGCCCTGGTGGGTGTTTCACTAGCACAGGCTTCCAGTATCCGTTGTTTCAGATGCTGCACTTCTCATATCTTCACAGCATAGACAATTGCCTTCAGATGTCCCCAAAGATAAAAGTTCCTACATGAACAGTTTCCTGAAAAGTGGATTGGTTGTCGTAGCCCAGTTGAATGGCCACCAAGGTCTCCCGATCTGACTCCCTTAGACTTTTATCTTTGGGGTCATCTGAAGCCCTCGTCTCCTGTTATTAAACAAAAATAAAAAACATCCATATCCCTCACCTGTCCATTGTTTGGTCCCATGCTGTTTTCCATGTCTGGGGATAAACAGTTTTCAACCTGTTTCAAGATGCAATGTGAGAGAAAACGATAGTTTGCATCTACTCTATAAACATTTACTGATAAAACACCAAAAAGTACATTTTGTCAGAATGAAACCTAACATGAATTTACAAAGTAAGTAGACCAGGGTAATGTGATCTAATGATCTTTGTTTTGTGAAATCTGATGACAGACACACTTAAAACAGAATCTATCACCAGTTTTTTCGCTAGCCCATTTCAGAATAGCATTATGTGGACCTCATTCTTTGCTGTATAATTTACTGGGTTTCTTGAGCTCAGTTTTGTTAAAATCACTTTTTTTCTGTTAAAGATCTTCCAGTTCCCAGTGCTGATTAATAATTTTTGTATACACTACAGTATTTAAAAAGCAGAAAGCTTCCAATCAGTGGTGGGGGGCAGGATTATACAGAACTTGTGAATCCAGAGGACTAAATAGCAGCAGGTTTACTAGTCCTCTAGTGATAATCTCCTGCTGATAAAACAAAGATGTTATCAGAACTACAGGAAGCAGCCTACACACCACTGGAATCAGCGTCTCTGTCCCTACATTATGCTGCACTTGAGGTAGGAAAAAACTTGGTGACAGATTACCTTTAAAGGGAACCTGTCACCGCCCCCAGGCGTTTGTAACTAAAAGAGTCACCTTGTGCAGCACTAATGCTGCATTCTGACAAGGTGGCTCTTTTAGTTATTGATGCTGTAACTTCAGAAATAATCCATTTTATAATTTGTCCCTAATACCTTGAATCAGTCCTGGAGGCAGGTCTTTCCCCCGCTGCTGCAAACGCAGCACCGCCGTCACTCATGTCCTCTTTGTTTTCAAATGAGCCGGCACCTGCGCTCTTTTCTCATGCCTTGGGCATGCGCAGTGAGCGCTGCCCGTCCTCTGTCCTCATTTACAGTCTAGCTGACTGCGCCTGTGCGGCTGCCCTGCCTGAGATCCCACCCCGCAGTGTCTTCTGATTTATTCTCACTGCGGGGCTGGGATTCCTGGGCATGCGCAGTGCATATCTAAGCCTCTCACTCATCTCCCTCCGCCTTCTTCAGACTGTGCGGCGTCAGCTGATCCATAATCGCTTGCCACGACTTCTTGGAACTTATTCATACAGTCCGGTCTCGATTGAACAGGATAAAAAAACGGATTTTTGACTTTTAGATTGTTTGATTGATGTACCAAATTAAATTTTGTTCCTGATAACAACTTTAATTTATTTTCCACTATTTTGGACATCAACAAATTTGTTCGCAATCTTACCATCAGAAAACTCTTCTGGTCGGATGAAAGAGCTACTGAACGCAATTATAATACTAATCAAGTAAATGAATTCCATGCACTAGACTTCCACAAGCAGGTTTCTCTTTTGGCTTTACAGGAGCTGCAGGGTGTGAATGAAGCACCTGAGAATTTGGTACATCAATCAAACAATCTAAAAGTCAAAAATCAATTTTTTTTATCCTGTTCAATCGAGACCGGACTGTATGAATAAGTTCCAAGAAGTCATGGAACGGGAACGGGAACTTAAGAATTTAAAATATAATGACCATACAAATAATAGAATTGGCAATTTATCTAACAAACATAGAAAAACCATTCAAGACATCAAAAAAATGACTGACATCACTATTAAAATGAGTGATAAAGGTGGAATGATCGTCGTTATGAACTCTGGATTACAAAAATGGAATATCGAAGTTATTATCTGATTTGATCAAGTATAAAAAATTAACTGTGGATCCTACTATTGCATTTAAAAATGAAATGGACAAAATCATCAAGGATGGAGTTACTCTGGGTGTTGTTTCCAACAAACAGGCTGAATTTTTAGAGGTGTCGCATCCCATCATGCCTATATTGCATGGTTTACCCAAAATTCACAAAAAGGAAAGCTTTCCCCCTATGAGACCTATAGTTTCCAGTATAGGGTCTACTAATGAACATATGGGACAATGGCTCGATTCTTTGTTACTACCTTTAGTTCTCAGGATTCCGGGTCATATTAAGGACACCAAAGATGTGTTAAATATTTTGACATGTAAGAGATGGTCTTCTGATTACGGACCAATGAAACGAGGTTTAAACTTAGGAGAGGAAACCTTCATAGGAACATAACGAGACAACAACCAAACCAAATCCCCAACACGAAGTCGGGGACCCACACAGTGCCGGCGGTTAGCGAAACGTTGAGCCTTCTCCTGGGACAATGTCAAATTGTCCACCACATAAGTCCAAATCTGCTGCAACCTATCCACCACAGTATCTACACCAGGACATTCCGAAGACTCAACCTGCCCTGAAGAGAAACGAGGATGGAAACCAGAATTGCAGAAAAATGGCGAAACCAAAGTAGCCGAGCTGGTCCGATTATTAAGGGCGAACTCAGCCAAAGGCAAAAAGGACACCCAATCATCCTGATCAGCAGAAACAAAGCATCTCAGATATGTTTCCAAAGTCTGATTAGTTCGTTCGGTTTGGCCATTTGTCTGAGGATGGAAAGCCGAGGAAAAAGACAAATCAATGCCCATCCTAGCACAAAAGGCTCGTCAAAACCTCAAAACAAACTGGGAACCTCTGTCCGAAACGATGTTCTCCGGAATGCCATGTAAACGAACCACATGCTGGAAAAACAATGGCACCAAATCAGAGGAGGAAGGCAATTTAGACAAGGGTACCAAATGGACCATCTTAGAGAAGCGATCACAAACCACCCAAATGACCGACATCTTTTGAGAGACGGGGAGATCCGAAATAAAATCCATAGAGATATGCGTCCAGGGCCTCTTCGGGACCGGCAAGGGCAAAAGCAACCCACTGGCACGAGAACAGCAGGGCTTAGCCCGAGCACAAGTCCCACAGGACTGCACAAAAGAATGCACATCCCGCGACAAAGACGGCCACCAAAAGGATCTAGCCACCAAATCTCTGGTACCAAAGATGACCAGCCAACACCGAACAATGAACCTCAGAGATAACTCTACTAGTCCATTTATCAGGGACAAACAGTTTCTCTGCTGGGCAACGGTCAGGTCTATCAGCCTGAAACTTTTGCAGCATCCGCCGCAAATCAGGGGAGATGGCAGACAAAATTACCCCCTCTTTGAGAACACCCGCCGGCTCAGGAACACCCGGAGAGTCGGGCACAAAAACTCCTTGACAGGGCATCAGCTTTCACATTCTTAGAGCCTGGAAGGTACGAAACCACAAAATCAAAACGGGAGAAAAATAGCGACCAACGAGCCTGTCTAGGATTCAACCCTTTGGCAGACTCGAGATAAGTCAAATTCTTGGGATCCATCAAGACCACCACGCGATGCTGGGCTCCTTCAAGCCAATGACGCCACTCCTCGAATGCCCACTTCATGGCCAACAACTCTCGATTGCCAACATCATAATTGCGCTCAGCAGGCGAAAACTTTCTAGAAAAGAAGGCACATGGTTTCATCACCGAGCCATCAGAACTTCTTTGCGACAAAACAGCCCTTGCTCCAATCTCAGAAGCATCAACCTCGACCTGAAACGGAAGCGAAACATCTGGCTGGCACAACACAGGGGCAGAAGAAAAACGACGCATCAACTCCTGAAAAGCTTCCACAGCCGCAGAATACCAATTGACCACATCAGCACCCTTCTTGGTCAAATCAGTCAACGGTTTAGCAACACTAGAAAAATTACTGATGAAGCGACGATAAAAATTAGCAAAGCCCAGGAACATTTGCAGACTCTTCACAGATGTCGGCTGAGTCCAATCATAAATGGCCTGGACTTTAACAGGGTCCATCTCGATAGTAGAAGGGGAAAAAATGAAACCCAAGAATGAAACCTTCTGAACTCCAAAGAGACACTTTGACCCCTTCACAAACAAAGAATTCGCACGAAGGACTTGGAACACCATTCTGACCTGCTTCACGTGAGACTCCCAATCATCCGAGAAGACCAAAATATCATCCAAATATACAATCAGGAATTTATCCAGGTACTCTCGGAAGATGTCATGCATAAAGGACTGAAATACTGATGGAGCATTGGAAAGCCCGAATGGCATAACCAGGTACTCAAAATGGCCCTCGGGCGTATTAAATGCTGTTTTCCATTCATCGCCCTGTTTAATACGCACAAGATTATACACACCACGAAGATCTATCTTGGTGAACCAACTAGCCCCCTTAATCCGAGCAAATAAATCAGACAGCAGCGGCAAAGGGTACTGAAATTTGACTGTGATCTTATTAAGAAGGCGGTAATCAATACAAGGTCTCAAAGAACCATCCTTCTTGGCCACAAAAAAGAACCCTGCTCCCAATGGTGACGACGACGGGCGAATATGACCCTTCTCCAAGGATTCCTTTACATAACTCCGTATAGCGGCGTGCTCTGGCACAGATAAATTGAACAGTCAGCCCTTAGGAAACTTACTACCAGGAATCAAATCGATAGCACAATCGCAATCCCTATGAGGAGGTAGGGCACTGGATTTGGACTCATCAAATACATCCCGGTAATCCGAGAAAAACTCCGGAACTTCAGAAGGGGTGGATGACGAAATAGACAAAAATGGAACATCACTATGTACTCCCTGACAACCCCAGCTGGACACAGACATAGATTTCCAATCCAATACTGGATTATGGACCTGTAGCCATGGCAACCCCAAAACGACCACATCATGCAGATTATGCAACACCAAAAAGCGAATATCCTCCTGATGTGCAGGAGCCATGCACATGGTCAATTGGGTCCAGTACTGAGGCTTATTCTTGGCCAAAGGCGTAGCATCAATTCCTCTCAATGGAATAGGATACTGCAAGGGTTCCAAGAAAAAACCACTGCGCCTAGCAAACTCCAAGTCCATCAAATTCAGGGCAGCGCCTGAATCCACAAATGCAATAACAGAATAGGATGACAAAGAGCAGATCAGAGTAACAGACAAAAGAAATTTCGACTGTACCGTACCAATGGTGGCAGACCTAGCGAAACGCTTAGTGCGCTTAGAACAATCGGAGATAGCATGAGTGGAATCACCACAGTAAAAACACAGCCCATTCCGACGTCTGTGTTCTTGCCGTTCAGCTCTTGTCAAAGTCCTATCACATTGCATAGGCTCAGGTCTATGCTCAGATAATACCGCCAAATGGTGCACAGCTTTACGCTCACGTAAGCGTCGATCGATCTGAATGGCCAAAGACATAGACTCATTCAGACCAGCAGGCATGGGAAATCCCACCATGACATCCTTAAGGGCTTCAGAGAGACCCTTTCTGAAAATTGCTGCCAGGGCACATTCATTCCACTGAGTACAGACCACTTCCTAAACTTCTGACAATATATCTCTAACTCATCCTGACCCTGACACAGAGCCAGCAAGATTTTCTCTGCCTGATCCACTGAATTAGGTTCATCATAAAGCAATCCGAGCGCCAGAAAAAACGCATCAACATCACGCAATGCCGGATCTCCTGGCGCAAGGGAAAATGCCCAGTCTTGAGGGTCGCCACGTAACAAAGAAATAATGATTTTCACTTGTTGAACAGGGTCACCTGAGGAGCGAGGTTTCAAAGCAAGAAACAATTTACAATTATTTTTGAAATTCAGAAACTTAGATCTATCCCCAAAAAACAAATCAGGAATTGGAATCCTAGGCTCTAACATTGGATTCTGAACCACAAAATCTTGAATGTTTTGTACCCTTGCAGTGAGATTATCCATACAAGAGGACAGACCTTGAATGTCCATATCTACACCTGTATCCTGAACCACCCAGAGGTAAAGGGGAAAAGAGAGATAAAACACACTGCAAAGAAAAAAAAATGGTCTCAGAACTTCTCTTATCCCTCTATTGAGATGCATTAGTACTTTGGGCCACCTGTACTGTTATGACCTGGTGGTCAGGACAATAATGGACCTGGTGGTTAAGAGCACACGGAATGACCTGATAGTTACTAATAATATAGGACGAGCTCTGAGACGTGGGAACTCTGCTGACCACAATCCCTAATCCTATCACACACACTAGAAATAGCCGTGGAGCGCTCCTGACGCTCCCTAGGCGCCTCGTCACAGCCTAAGGAACTAGCTAGCCCTAAAGATAGAAAAATAAAGCCTATCTTGCCTCAGAGAAATTCCCCAAAGGAACAGGCAGCCCCCCACATATAATGACTGTGAGTAAAGATGAAAATTACAAACACAGAGATGAAATAGATTTAGCAAAGTGAGGCCCGACTTACTGAACAGACAGAGGATAGGAAAGGCAGCTTTGCGGTCAGCACAAACTACAAAAGACCACGCAGAGGGCGCAAAAAGACCCTCCGCACCGACTCACGGTGCGGAGGTGCTCCCTCTGCATTTCAGAGCTTCCAGCAAGCAAGACAACAAAATGAGAATGCTTGGTCTGGGGGAAAATGTGTGTAAATGGGTTAGTAACTGGCTTAGTGATAGAAAGCAGAGGGTGGTTATAAATGGTATAGTCTCTAACTGGGTCGCTGTGACCAGTGGGGTACCGCAGGGGTCAGTATTGGGACCTGTTCTCTTCAACATATTCATTAATGATCTGGTAGAAGGTTTACACAGTAAAATATCGATATTTGCAGATGATACAAAACTATGTAAAGCAGTTAATACAAGAGAAGATAGTATTCTGCTACAGATGGATCTGGATAAGTTGGAAACTTGGGCTGAAAGGTGGCAGATGAGGTTTAACAATGATAAATGTAAGGTTATACACATGGGAAGAAGGAATCAATGTCACTATTACACACTGAATGGGAAACCACTGGGTAAATCTGACAGGGAGAAGGACTTGGGGATCCTAGTTAATGATAAACTTACCTGGAGCAGCCAGTGCCAGGCAGCAGCTGCCAAGGCAAACAGGATCATGGGGTGCATTAAAAGAGGTCTGGATACACATGATGAGAGCATTATACTGCCTCTGTACAAATCCCTAGTTAGACCGCACATGGAGTACTGTGTCCAGTTTTGGGCACCGGTGCTCAGGAAGGATATAATGGAACTAGAGAGAGTACAAAGGAGGGCAACAAAATTAATAAAGGGGATGGGAGAACTACAATACCCAGATAGATTAGCGAAATTAGGATTATTTAGTCTAGAAAAAAGACGACTGAGGGGCGATCTAATAACCATGTATAAGTATATAAGGGGACAATACAAATATCTCGCTGAGGATCTGTTTATACCAAGGAAGGTGACGGGCACAAGGGGGCATTCTTTGCGTCTGGAGGAGAGAAGGTTTTTCCACCAACATAGAAGAGGATTCTTTACTGTTAGGGCAGTGAGAATCTGGAATTGCTTGCCTGAGGAGGTGGTGATGGCGAACTCAGTCGAGGGGTTCAAGAGAGGCCTGGATGTCTTCCTGGAGCAGAACAATATTGTATCATACAATTAGGTTCTGTAGAAGGACGTAGATCTGGGGATTTATTATGATGGAATATAGGCTGAACTGGATGGACAAATGTCTTTTTTCGGCCTTACTAACTATGTTACTATGTTACAATCAAAATAGCAAGCTGGACAGAAAAATAGCAAACCAGAGAAAAACAAACAGGAACTTATCTTCTGCTGGGAAGACAGGTCACAAGAACGATCCAGGAGTGAACTAGACCAATACTGGAACATTGACAGGTGGCATAGAGCAAAGATCTAAGTGGAGTTAAATAGAGCAGCCAGCTAACAAATTAACCTCGTCACCTGTGGAAGGAACCTCAGAAGCCGCAGCCCCACTCACCACCACCAGAGGAAGCCCATGGACAGAACCAGCCGAAGTACCATTCATGACCACAGGAGGGAGCTTGACAACAGAATTCACAACAGTATACCCCACAATATAGCCATACAAGCTCTACAATTTCATTTAAATCGATACAGTTCCTATTCTCAAGATCTAATCAATTATATATAACAGGTGACTTTTTTCTTTTGACTCATAATTTTTTTTCTTTTGATTGTGAATATTATTTACAACACACTGGAGTGGCAATGGGGGCTAAATTTTCACCTTCATTAGCTAATTCAGTTATGGCCATGTGGGAGTATTATTTTCTTTTTACACCAACAAATGAGTTTTCTTCATTTATTCTTTGGTATGGCAGATACATCGACGATACATTAATTATATGGAAGGGCGATCTATCTGCCATACAATCTTTTGTGAGTTATATCAATAGTAATGATTACAACATAAAATTTACATATATTGATGAAAGATCTACCATTTGTTTTTTGGATTTGGAATTAACTGGCATTCCAAATCATTTCATTTCTACAAGAACTTATTCAAAACCATTATCGGGGAATACAGTTTTACACGCTAACAGAAGCCACCCAAGACATAAAGTAAAGTCTATTCCCGTAGGAGAATTTATAAGGCTTAAATGTAATTGTAACAATAATAATGGCTTTAAAAATGATCTGGTGAAATCTTGCAATAAATTTCATGAAAGAGGATATCCTAATTAGATGTTGAAGTCTCCAATAAAGATCAACGCGTGATCTTGTTTCTTCTCGTACATGCCATAATTCATATAGGCAGAAAAATGAATTTTCTAACAAACCATTTGTATGTTTACAATACAGCCCTCAATTTCATGCCATCAAAACTATTATTAATTAATCTATTCCTATTCTATATGATGATCCCATTTTAGCCAATGTACTACATGTTAGCTGTAATATTGTGGCAAGGCGAGCACCAACGTTGGGTAATATATTATCTCTTAACATGTTTGTATCTACCAACAAAAAATCGGGAACCTGGTTGGACTGCAAAGGAAGTTACAAGTGTGGTACATTAAATTGCACTACCTGCAAACAAATGATTATAACGAAAACATTTAATAATCATGATAATACGAACACATTTAATATTCAGGAATTTATTAATTGCAATACCCGATATGTCTTTTATAAAATTGATTATATTTTATGTTGTAAATCATATTTAGGATGTATTATTAGAAAATTAAAAACTCGTATTACTGAGCATTTATGACATTTCCTATATAAGAAACAACAACTGCAACATTTCATCTGTAGCCAAACATTTTATTGAACATCATGCACGTAATATCAAGTCATTAAGAATCACAGGTATAGAGAAAATAAAAAAACCTTTTCGTGGCGGTGATACCGGTAGAATTTTACTCACTCGGGAGGCATACTGGATTTTTAACTTGGGGACAAGATTTCCCGACGGACTTAACAAGAGGAATGAAATTATGTTCCATTATTGAGCAAAATATGACATAAAGCTTTTTATTGTGTTATGTACTCATTTCGTGTATAATATATAATTGGTTTGTTGTTTTTGTATTTTAGGATTGAATTTATTGATCGTATTAAATGTTTTCATATGTAACAGGACCTTCAATCACGTGGCCAGTCCTTGGCAGATTGATCCTTCTTATTCTCATTGGTTCTAAGGTAGTTAAGCTTTGACAAAGACCGCAGCACGGTTGAAACGTGTTGCCTTACTCACTTGGGTTATGGTGTTGTCTGAGGAGCATCTTACAATCTGTTTTTAATATTTTCATTAAAGTTTTTCCATTTTATCAAGATCGAGCTGGAACATCGTGTTTTTTCTATCCTCTTCTAGGACCAATCTCTGATCGATCACTTTGTCTCTCAGTCACTTTTTCTCGTTTCTGCTCCGGATCATGATGTCTCTTTCTCCCAGACACCTCTCACAACTAGGGACACCCAAGATTGCGGCACTGCTCAAAGTGGAATTTAGATCCTTTCTCTATGCACTCCAGACCATTTCTGATGTCTCAACAGGAGACTGTCTCTTTCCCTTCAGCTTAGACCCTTCCACTCTAGACAAGTGTCAGACAATAACTCCTGCTATCTGGCAATTCATAACACTAACATCACTAATGCACATCACAGTTTACATTACACGACATAACATAATACTCGTTCTTCAAGGGGGAACGTGTACAACATATCCATCTCCTTACAGATACACAAGTTTTCACAAATTCTGAGTCTGCAACACCCAAAACCAAACAACATGGAGACCAAAGAGATCTCCAAACAGCTCAAAGGAAAAGAACCAGACTCATCAAGACTAGTATTATTCACGCTGCTCTTGATGTGGAAGTTTGCTGGAGTCAGACCGTTCTGTTTTATTAAGAGACCTTTTAATAAATCTGGCACATTTGAAAAGTGGCGTGCACCTTCATGTGCACCTCACCACAAATTTTACTCCAATCAGAGACTAGAGAAAGATTTGTGCCATAAGGAATGCTGCCGCTCTTCTTGGGGCTTCCCAAGCTCCCATCCCACTCCAGCTTCATCCACTTTTCAGGGCATGGGGAAAATGGCGCAAGAGAATCAAAGGGCACAAAGTTTTGTCACAGCTTTGAGTTTCACAACAATGTTGCTATTTTTCAAAATGTTTTACTCTAAAATTCTGGCATAAAAGCTTTGATGAATCTGGGCCAAAGTTGTGGAGACATAAGGATCATGATTGGATTATTGAAAACATCTAATTTTTGAAGACACGACAAAGCACCATTAAATTAGTTGTAACAAAATGCAAAGAATATTGCACAACTACAAACTTGAGAATGTTGTTCATCATTGCTAGCAGGCAAGACACGGAGGGCATTAATTTGAGCTTCAACAAAGGTAGAGTCATGTATTTTGTAAGTGGGGCCAGAAGATTTTTAACCGCCATTACTGTTTTTGCATAGCACTGGTGATTGTCCTGGAGGATAACCTAAGGAACCATTCAGTACTTCACTGACTCTTCCCTGTGGTTCACACCAATGGAGCCATCCAGGAGTCATGACGCCTTATTAACTGTTTTAAGTATGCTATTTGGGTCACCAGGAACAAGCTCATCTTGAAGAGGGAGAGCATGTCCATCCGGGACTGCATAAACTGATCTACAGCTTGCCCAGAGACTATTCCATCATGGAAGGTTCGGATGACGAGTACTAATCCCCTTTTATCCCCCTCTCTCCTCCATCTGTGCTGTCTTTCAATAAAGTTTAGGGCCCCCTATCCCCTCTATTCCCTCTTTCCCACTATTTTAAGGGGAGTATATATGGCATATGAAGATATACTTAAATCAAACCAATATGGACGCTTTGCTTAACATTAGACTCATGTAGCTTTAAGGTTTTCTGATTCACTGTCACAAGACTAAATTCTGTTGATTACTCTGTACCAGGATGTACCAAGATCCGTGTAAATCCCCTAGTCTTATCGAGAGTAAATGTATCTGCACGAAGGTGAATTGATCCCCAATAAACCAAAGATAAGTAGAATGCGTGCATAGACAGATGTCAGCTTGACCCAAAGGCGCCATTAGGGCGATAACGGTACAGAAATGGATTAAAAGTAATAATCATTAGAATTATGGTACTATAGTAATAAAGATAATAACATAGAACATGTAAGATCAAAAGAGTTTTCTGATAAGTGTTAAGTTGGAAAAACCCATGATGTAATGTGCTGAGACTGCCCAATTTTTCCATAAAAGAGCGGTCCGACGAATAAAGAACCAGAAGTCTTTGAGAGACAATTGCTTGCATTTGTGTCCTGATTTCTCCGGCCGTAATACCTCACATCCAATTTGGCAGCAGACAACTAAGATGAGAACACACGCATCCCGTGTGCCCTAACATTTGGCGCCCAACGTGGGGCGTGGTACTACCTCAGCCAGCCTGAAAAAGATAGGGAGAAGTACTGAGCAATTTCACTGTCACTCTGGTTCCGGTCCTGCTCTCAGCTTGACCGATGGTCGCAGAAGTCTGAACTGTGTCTCTCCCAGGGGACAAGTGGGAGTAGCGGCTTGATTACTCTGAGTGATTTTACAACCTCTAAGTGGTTGGTGACTTCTTGCGGATGCCCACCGGAGATCACCTGGCTATGGTGATGATGTTTTGGCTGCAGCGTAAGTTCATAGGTTTTATTCTATAAGGGTGGAAGGGTAATTACAATTACCGTATTGATGTGACTGAGTGATTGCTCTCTCCCTGTCTACCTAAAGTGTGTTCTGCCCAGGTATAGACTTTTTATCTCTACAGATCAGGCTGGCATATAGATTGATAAATTGTGAAGTGTTTTGTTGTCAGGGATTCACAGTATCTGACATCAGTGTTAGTTTAAGCTGTCTTTTGTCTGTTTGTATGGTATATGGTTTGCCGGCAGGAGGCGTACTAACATATGGTTAAAGTTTTGAATTCATACTGTATATATATGTGTTGTGAGATTAGAAAATTAGTTAACCAGTTTTGTTTTGCATACTTTAGAATTGTAAAGTTAGTTGTTAAATGTGTTCATGTAGTAAGAGAATTCCTTGAATGGTAATTGCTTTTACTTGTACAGATATCTCTGGTAGCGTGAGATCCAAAGTCCATTGTTACTCTTTAGTTAATGTTTGACTAATGTCACTGCATTTTTCTGTGAGATGGTTTTTGAAATGATTTTTGTTAAAGTGAAAGTGTTGTGGAAGCGGATATTCTAGCAATTTATCTGGCATTTATAGACTACGCATTTTCTGGGTATAGAAGAATTGTTAAATACCCTGGTGGTAATTGTTAGCCAACTTCCTATATCACTGTGTTCGAAATACTAGACATCGCAATATCACTGAAGACTCCTTTCCTTTGACATAAGGAGTACATACAGCTTTCACTGTCACATAGCCAACTGTTCAAAACCCCGTGGGAACTTGTCTCAAGAGATAGACACACATGTCCCTCAGACGCACTCAGAATTCAGATAATAGAATGGGTGGGAGTAGTCAGTCAACACACATAAGACAGACACGACCCATAGGGGAGCAAGGAAAGAAAACGCATGTTAAGAAGAACCCTCCGACCCCAAAGGGGGGAGGATTAGATAAGAAGGTATGGAAGAATGTGTTAATGAGTAGAGAGCAGGGTCTTAGGCTTAGATATTAGGAAATTCTACAGGCTCCTGAAGAATTTTATAAGATGGTAAAGAAAGTCAAAAGACAGGCACGGAGAGAGGAATATGACATGGATACTGAATTTTATGCCAAACAGGCGCCTACAGAAAAAGTGTCAGTTGCAACATCTGCATTACAGTCATTGATACCGCCCATATACATTCCCGACGACTGGACATGTACCAGCTGTCAAACGCAGAATGCAGAATATCGTGAGACTTGTTCTGACTGTCAGATGACAAACCCAAATAGCCCTACTTTCTATCCAACTATATATGTAGACGGAATACCTTATGCTACATCCTGTCCAGCATCCACTATAGCTCCATTAATTAATGCAGTCTATAAAAAGAATAATGAAGGAGAAGATGAACATGACATGGAGGTACATGATCAAGCAGAAGAGGGAAGACAGGAATCAACAGCTCAGGCTGATAATCCACAGTATCCACCACTATATGGTGGGAGTACATCATCATCATCTTCTAAACCTCAAAGCTTACACTCTCGCACACAACTTACTCCACACAAGGACCCCTGGAAATACCAGGAGACAGACACTTTAGTGAGCAGCTTGCCAGACCCAGTGCAACATCCCATGCCATTTTATAAAAGGATGCATTAAATACAAAAGGCACACTCTGCCTCATGGACATATTTAGAAAGGCTCACTCAAATTGCAGTAGGATGTTCCCTTTGGCCAAGGATGCGACTAGCCCTTGAGCCTGACAACCTCCATGTAGAATGGCTTGAGTCACCTATATCCGGAGAATATTTCCTCCGTAAGCTTTACGTCTGGGCTAAGTACCGCCTGCCAGCCCAGACCCCCACTCTCCAGGATGTCATGCAGGGGAAAGGAGAACCTGTGGATAGTTTCTTCCATCGATGTAATCAAAAGTTTCAGGATCTCAGATTTGAAATGCAAGTTAATCAATTAGAAGGAACTGTGATACCCACCACTACCAAGCTCCAGACCCTAATAGGGTATTGGCATACTGAATCCGCAATCTATGAAAGTACGTATACCCTTACAGTCCACAAAAATACCCGAGAGAAGCGTAATCAGGAACATTGACTTACCAGACCCAGACTTTCTCACGAATGCAGTAGTGCCTTTTGTGGGGGGGGTGGATGGTAACACACGGTACACTCCAAGAATCAGACCCCTACACAAAGGTCTACAACCTGCAGAGTATGCTGTCTCAATTGGTTGTCTCATCCACCTACCCTGTCAGTTTTACTAGGATCAGATCTACTACCAAAAATCCAAGCCAGCATTCTGTTTCATAAGGCCGAAACTGTCACTTTCACAGGAGCAGTCTGTAGAAGTGTACGGCCTCTTCTCTTTACAGGACACACCTGTAGATCATGTGGACATTGAACTGATGGCATTAATCCCAGACTCACTGCGGACACGAGGCCCGGAAGAAATTGGCAGGCTCAAAGTCCAGCCTAGGAAGATGGAACTGGAGTCAGGAGCCCTGCTGCCATGGAAACTGCAATGCCCACCTTCCATTTCGTAATCTGCCACCATTATACAACAACTGGAAATATACCTGGAGCCCTGGAAGATGACACATCCCACTAAAGACAGGAAAGCAGCTGTTCAGCGCATACCTCTGGCAGCCAAGCCAACACAGCTACAGTCCTTCATTGGACTAGTTTCCTGCCATCCCTGGAGCCTTGATGCCTCAAGGACACTCTTTTCAGTTCATCCAAGGAAGCTATCGATGGGCTTGACATGCTAATCTACACTCACATCCTCTCCTGCTCTAGGACTGCCAGACTATAACAAACTGTTCTGCCTGTTTTGTCATGGAGAAGCAAGCCCTGCATCTGGAGTCCTGACACAGCTTCACAGAAGAAGACAACACCCTCCTGGGTACTACTCTTAACCCAGTGGCCCGTGGAGTCCCAACCTGCATGAGAACTGCGTTGCAACCCACCTGTACTGGACAAGGCTTCTGACATCGTTATGGGTCACCAGTTGAAGATCCTGGCTCATAGCACCTGTCTGCCATAGCACCTGCTACGTCTGCAATGCCCTATTCTGCTCAACGTCACTGTCTCCAGATGTGCTGTTCATAACCCAGCTACTCTCCTACCTCTGCCAAGGGGGGAGAAGGTGAAGATCACATCTCTGACACATCAGTGGAAGAGGTAGTTGACTCTGAAATGGCTCAACGCGATTGTCTCGCTGTCATGAGACAAGAAGACCTCTGGAAGATCCTGACCTGATGCTCTTTGTGGTTTGACCAAGGTATGCAGACCAAGAAGGCCGTTCGCACACTGGTATAGCAGTGGTTACAGAAGATACCTGCTGCCAGCAAAACCGCTGCCTCCACCCAAAGGCAGAACTGCGGGCCTTGATAGAAGCATGCAACAGGTCCATTCAACACACAGCCATGACCAATCTGGAGGGAAAGAGACTTCATCATGGCTAATGGAACGCCGGTCAGAGACAGCCAAAGCCATACAAGAACGAATGGAGTCCTTGTTGATGCCAGGAAGAGTTGCGGTGGTAAAAGGTGAAGACACGCACACACACTGGAGACACCTCAAGGGAAGCAGTGGGCAGCAGACAAACTGAAGCAACAGCAAAAGAAGCAGCAATGATACTACTTGACACAAACATCTCATCTGTACTGTAATATGGATCCAGAAACGCAGGAAAAAGGGCTATCCCTGGAAAAAGATGTCCTAACATTCCAGAAGCAAGCATCCAAAGAAGAGAAGAAGAAAAGGGACGAAGATGGAGCCACACCGATGAAACACACCTAAGGATGAACAAGGGAAATTGAAGGCCTCGAACAAATGACCCTACATACTTAAATGCTAGACAGGAAACAGTGGAGCTATAGCATGAGGAATTTTAGTCTTTCCCTTAGGTCCCACATACGCATGTGCACACATACACACACTAGCAGGTCCTACAAACTCAGCACTATAGGACCCTACTAATATTCCCAGTTTAGGATTATACCTTTTCTAACTACAGTTGTCTATATGCAGACTTTAAGTTTATTGTTAAATAAGGCATGTGACTAAATTTGTTCTCAAGTTCCATCCATCCCAGATCCTGAGGACCTAGAAGGTGCCCACCAGATCCTGCCCGATGACTGACTCCTTACCACCAAGAGGTTCAAACCTAGAGATGACAGTCCGTTCCAAGTCCTGTCTACTACCACAGCAGTTCATGGGTCCACGCTTCCCACTGCAAGGAGATGCCTGATCCAGAATCCAGTGGCGGCTGCCACTCTTCATCCGTCTGACACTTATCCTTCACCTAGTCCAAGGGGTAGCCAGTCACCAAGGGGTAGTCACTCATGAGGAGGGTATAGTGACATTTTGGTATAATATCTCCACCCCAAGAGTAACATATCAATTTGACTATTGCCTCATAGTAGAATGCCCAGGCCCCATGTCACAGTTTGACATCTGGCTAAACACACAATGCACAAAAGGTAAATTTTGGCTAAGAAGCATAGATACCAGTGGGGGCACACAGGGGGTACCTCATAGATTCAAAGCCAGGAACAAGACAGCAGTTGGGCTTAAACCCACCATTCCCATAAATAAGAACGTACAGTGGATAAACTACCTATACTATAATCAACAACGGTTTATAAAATACACTAGGGATACCATAAAGGCACATATTGACCCATTAAGTTTGCAATAGCTATTCTATCTGTTTTAACTATATTAAGCCTGCATAGCTTCATGCCTTAAGAAAATGATGATGAGGACCATGGAAACCAAAGTGATGATGACCATACATGCTGATTTCAAAGATCCCCTAGATGAAAGAAGCTGCTGTGAAAACCATGAGAGGATCCACATCCCCCAGAATACGTCTGCCTGAAGCACACTGATGAGGGAGGGGCTAGGATCTGCTCCTCCTGTGCAAAGTCCGTTAGGAGGGGGTCCATCTACTAGAGATGGACCGTCTCGTTTATATGGTGAAGGTTAGTTAGTTAGATAGGCTCCAGATTAGGCGCAGAGGAGCAGATCGATAGGCTCGACGAGATCAGAATTTTGATTTTGCATATCTCCAAAGGGGGGACTGTTAAGGGGAGAATATATGGCATATGAAGATATACTTAAATCAAACCAATATGGACGCTTTGCTTAACATTAGACTCATGTAGCTTTAAGATTTTCTGATTCACTGTCACAAGACTAAATTCTGTTGATTACTCTGTACCAGGATGTACCAAGATCCGTGTAAATCCCCTAGTCTTATCGAGAGTAAATGTATCTGCACGAAGGTGAATTGATCCCCAATAAACCAAAGATAGGTAGAATGCGTGCATAGACAGATGTCAGCTTGACCCAAAGGCGCCATTAGGGCGATAACGGTACAGAAATGGATTAAAAGTAATAATCATTAGAATTATGGTACTATAGTAATAAAGATAATAACATAGAACATGTAAGATCAAAAGAGTTTTCTGATAAGTGTTAAGTTGGAAAAACCCATGATGTAATGTGCTGAGTAGGGTTGAGCGAAACGGGTCGTTCATTTTCAAAAGTCGCCGACTTTTGGCAAAGTCGGGTTTCATGAAACCCGATCCGACCCCTGTGCGGGGTCGGCCATGCGGTACGCGACTTTAGCGCCAAAGTCGCGTTTCAATGACGCAAAAAGCGCCATTTCTCAGCCAATGAAGGTAAACGCAGAGTGTGGGCAGCGTGATGACATAGGTCCTGGTCCCCACCATCTTAGAGAAGGGCATTGCAGTGATTGGCTTGCTGTCCGCGGCGTCACAGGGGCTATAAAGGGGCGTTCCCGCCGACCGTCATGTTACTGCTGCTGATCTGAGCTTAGGGAGAGGTTGCTGCCGCTTCGTCAGAAGCAGGGATAGCGTTAGGCAGGGTCCATTAACCACCAAACCGCTTGTGCTGTAGCGATTTCCACTGCCCAACACCACCTTCGGTGTGCAGGGATAGTGGAAGCTACATTTTTTTTTTCCTCAGCGCTGTAGCTCATTGGGCTGCCCTAGAAGGCTCCCTGATAGCCGCATTGCTGTGTGTACGCCGCTGTGCAAACCAACTGCTTTTTTCAAAGCACAAATCCTCTTGTTCCTTCCTTTCTGCACAGCTATCTTGTTTGTTTGTCCACACTTTTTATTTAATTTGTGCATCAGTCCACTCCTTATTGCTGCCTGCCATACCTGGCTGAGATTACTGCAGGGAGATAGTAATTGAAGGACAGTTCCTTTTTTTTTTTTTTTTTTTTTGTGGGAGATTAAGATTGGCATTTCTGCTAGAGTGCCATCCCTGTCTGTGTCATCTCTCACTCAGTGGGCCATAGAAAGCCTATTTATTTTTTTGCTTGATTTGGGTTCCAAAATCTACCTGAAAAAATCACAACATCAATCAGTGGGAGAAAAATATTGGCCTCAGGGCTTGTGTGCCACTCCTGACTCCTGTGTGTGCCATCTCTCACTCAGTGGGCCATAGAAAGCCTATTAATTTTTTTGCTTGATTTGGGTTCTAAATTCTACCTGAAAAAATCAATAAATCAATCAGTGGGAGATTAATATTGGCCTTTGGGCTTGTGTGCCAGTCCTAAGCGTGCCATCTCTCTCTCTCAGATAGTGGGCCATAGAAAGCCTATTTATTATTTTTTTTATTGGGTTTATAAATTTTCCCTGGAAAAAAAAAAAAAAAGTGGGAGATTAATATTGGCCTCTGGGCTTGTGTGCCAGTCCTAAGCCTGCCATCTCTCTCACAAATAGTGGGCCATAGAAAGCCTATTTATTTTTTGGGTTGATTTGGGTTCTAAATTGTACCTGAAAAAATCAATAAATCAATCAGTGGGAGATTAATATTGGCCTTTGGGCTTGTGTGCCAGTCCTAAGCGTGCCATCTCTCTCTCTCAGATAGTGGGCCATAGAAAGCCTATTTATTATTTTTTTTATTGGGTTTATAAATTTTCCCTGAAAAAAAAAAAAAAAGTGGGAAATTAATATTGGCCTCTGGGCTTGTGTGCCAGTCCTGAGCGTGCCATCTCTCTCACAAATAGTGGGCCATAGAAAGCCTATTTATTTTTTGGGTAGATTTGGGTTCTAACTTCTACCTGAAAAAATCAATAAATCAATCAGTGGGAGATAAATATTGGCCTCTGGGCTTGTGTGCCACTCCTGACTCCTGTGTGCGTCATCTCTCACTCAGTGGGCCCTAGAAAGCCTATTTTTTGTTTTATTTGTTTTCTAAATTCTCCCTGAAAAAATCATTTTATTTTATTTGGTTTCTAAATTATTCCTGAAAAAATCATTTTTTTTGTATTTTCTTTTTTCTAAAGTCTCCCTGAAAAAAAAAAAAAAAATCAAATCAGTGGGAGATTAATATTGCCCTTTCTGCTTGTGTGCCAGTCTTGACTCCTGGGTGTGCCATCTCTCTCTCTCTCTCTCTCTCCAATTGTGGGCCATAGAAAGCCTATTTATTTTTTTGCTTGATTTCGGTTCCAAAATCTACCTGAAAAAATCACTAAATCAATCAGTGGGAGATAAATATTGGCCTCTGGGCTTGTGTGCCACTCCTGACTCCTGTGTGCGTCATCTCTCACTCAGTGGGCCCTAGAAAGCCTATTTTTTGTTTTATTTGTTTTCTAAATTCTCCCTGAAAAAATCATTTTATTTTATTTGGTTTCTAAATTATTCCTGAAAAAATCATTTTTTTTGTATTTTTTTTTTCTAAAGTCTCCCTGAAACAAAAAAAAAAAAATCAAATCAGTGGGAGATTAATATTGCCCTTTCTGCTTGTGTGCCAGTCTTGACTCCTGGGTGTGCCATCTCTCTCTCTCCAATTGTGGGCCATAGAAAGCCTATTAATTTTTTTGCTTGATTTGGGTTCCAAAATCTACCTGAAAAAATCACTAAATCAATCAGTGGGAGATAAATATTGGCCTCTGGGCTTGTGTGCCACTCCTGACTCCTGTGTGCGTCCTCTCTCACTCAGTGGGCCCTACAAAGCCTATTTTTTTTTTTTGTTTTCTAAATTCTCCCTGAAACAATCATTTTATTTTATTTTGCTTCTAAATTCTTCCTGAAAAATTCATTTTTTTGTATTTTTTTTTTCTAAAGTCTCCCTGAAAAAAAAAAAAAAAATCAAATCAGTGGGAGATTAATATTGGCCTTTGGGCTTGTGTGCCAGTCCTAAGCGTGCCATCTCTCTCTCTCAGATAGTGGGCCATAGAAAGCCTATTTATTATTTTTTTTATTGGGTTTATAAATTTTCCCTGGAAAAAAAAAAAAAAGTGGGAAATTAATATTGGCCTCTGGGCTTGTGTGCCAGTCCTGAGCGTGCCATCTCTCTCACAAATAGTGGGCCATAGAAAGCCTATTTATTTTTTGGGTAGATTTGGGTTCTAAATTCTACCTGAAAAAATCAATAAATCAATCAGTGGGAGATAAATATTGGCCTCTGGGCTTGTGTGCCACTCCTGACTCCTGTGTGCGTCATCTCTCACTCAGTGGGCCCTAGAAGGCCTATTTTTTGTTTTATTTGTTTTCTAAATTCTCCCTGAAAAAATCATTTTATTTTATTTGGTTTCTAAATTATTCCTGAAAAAATCATTTTTTTTGTATTTTCTTTTTTCTAAAGTCTCCCTGAAAAAAAAAAAAAAAATCAAATCAGTGGGAGATTAATATTGCCCTTTCTGCTTGTGTGCCAGTCTTGACTCCTGGGTGTGCCATCTCTCTCTCTCTCTCTCTCTCTCTCTCCAATTGTGGGCCATAGAAAGCCTATTTATTTTTTTGCTTGATTTCGGTTCCAAAATCTACCTGAAAAAATCACTAAATCAATCAGTGGGAGATAAATATTGGCCTCTGGGCTTGTGTGCCACTCCTGACTCCTGTGTGCGTCATCTCTCACTCAGTGGGCCCTAGAAAGCCTATTTTTTGTTTTATTTGTTTTCTAAATTCTCCCTGAAAAAATCATTTTATTTTATTTGGTTTCTAAATTATTCCTGAAAAAATCATTTTTTTTGTATTTTTTTTTTCTAAAGTCTCCCTGAAAAAAAAAAAAAAATCAAATCAGTGGGAGATTAATATTGCCCTTTCTGCTTGTGTGCCAGTCTTGACTCCTGGGTGTGCCATCTCTCTCTCTCCAATTGTGGGCCATAGAAAGCCTATTAATTTTTTTGCTTGATTTCGGTTCCAAAATCTACCTGAAAAAATCACTAAATCAATCAGTGGGAGATAAATATTGGCCTCTGGGCTTGTGTGCCACTCCTGACTCCTGTGTGCGTCCTCTCTCACTCAGTGGGCCCTACAAAGCCTATTTTTTTTTTTTGTTTTCTAAATTCTCCCTGAAACAATCATTTTATTTTATTTTGTTTCTAAATTCTTCCTGAAAAATTCATTTTTTTGTATTTTTTTTTTCTAAAGTCTCCCTGAAAAAAAAAAAAAAATCAAATCAGTGGGAGATTAATATTGCCCTTTCTGCTTGTGTGCCAGTCTTGACTCCTGGGTGTGCCATCTCTCTCTCTCTCTCCAATTGTGGGCCATAGAAAGCCTATTTATTTTTTTGCTTGATTTGGGTTCCAAAATCTACCTGAAAAAATCACTAAATCAATCAGTGGGAGATAAATATTGGCCTCTGGGCTTGTGTGCCACTCCTGACTCCTGTGTGCGTCATCTCTCACTCAGTGGGCCCTAGAAAGCCTATTTTTTGTTTTATTTGTTTTCTAAATTCTCCCTGAAAAAAATCATTTTATTTTATTTGGTTTCTAAATTATTCCTGAAAAAATCATTTTTTTTGTATTTTTTTTTTTCTAAAGTCTCCCTGAAACAAAAAAAAAAAAAAATCAAATCAGTGGGAGATTAATATTGCCCTTTCTGCTTGTGTGCCAGTCTTGACTCCTGGGTGTGCCATCTCTCTCTCTCTCTCCAATTGTGGGCCATAGAAAGCCTATTAATTTTTTTGCTTGATTTGGGTTCCAAAATCTACCTGAAAAAATCACTAAATCAATCAGTGGGAGATAAATATTGGCCTCTGGGCTTGTGTGCCACTCCTGACTCCTGTGTGCGTCCTCTCTCACTCAGTGGGCCCTACAAAGCCTATTTTTTTTTTCTAAATTCTCCCTGAAAAAATCATTTTATTTTATTTGGTTTCTAAATTATTCCTGAAAAAATCATTTTTTTTGTATTTTTTTTTCTAAAGTCTCCCTGAAAAAAAAAAAAAAATCAAATCAGTGGGAGATTAATATTGCCCTTTCTGCTTGTGTGCCAGTCTTGACTCCTGGGTGTGCCATCTCTCTCTCTCCAATTGTGGGCCATAGAAAGCCTATTAATTTTTTTGCTTGATTTGGGTTCCAAAATCTACCTGAAAAAATCACTAAATCAATCAGTGGGAGATAAATATTGGCCTCTGGGCTTGTGTGCCACTCCTGACTCCTGTGTGCGTCCTCTCTCACTCAGTGGGCCCTACAAAGCCTATGTTTTTTTATTTGTTTTCTAAATTCTCCCTGAAACAATCATTTTATTTTATTTTGTTTCTAAATTCTTCCTGAAAAATTCATTTTTTTGTATTTTTTTTTTCTAAAGTCTCCCTGAAAAAAAAAAAAAATCAAATCAGTGGGAGATTAATATTGCCCTTTCTGCTTGTGTGCCAGTCTTGACTCCTGGGTGTGCCATCTCTCTCTCTCTCTCTCTCCAATTGTGGGCCATAGAAAGCCTATTTATTTTTTTGCTTGATTTGGGTTCCAAAATCTACCTGAAAAAATCACTAAATCAATCAGTGGGAGATAAATATTGGCCTCTGGGCTTGTGTGCCACTCCTGACTCCTGTGTGCGTCATCTCTCACTCAGTGGGCCCCAGAAAGCCTATTTTTTGTTTTATTTGTTTTCTAAATTCTCCCTGAAAAAATCATTTTATTTTATTTGGTTTCTAAATTATTCGTGAAAAAATCATTTTTTTTGTATTTTTTTTTTCTAAAGTCTCCCTGAAAAAAAAAAAAAAATCAAATCAGTGGGAGATTAATATTGCCCTTTCTGCTTGTGTGCCAGTCTTGACTCCTGGGTGTGCCATCTCTCTCTCTCTCTCTCCAATTGTGGGCCATAGAAAGCCTATTTATTTTTTTGCTTGATTTCGGTTCCAAAATCTACCTGAAAAAATCACTAAATCAATCAGTGGGAGATAAATATTGGCCTCTGGGCTTGTGTGCCACTCCTGACTCCTGTGTGCGTCATCTCTCACTCAGTGGGCCCTAGAAAGCCTATTTTTTGTTTTATTTGTTTTCTAAATTCTCCCTGAAAAAATCATTTTATTTTATTTGGTTTCTAAATTATTCCTGAAAAAATCATTTTTTTTGTATTTTTTTTTTCTAAAGTCTCCCTGAAACAAAAAAAAAAAAAAATCAAATCAGTGGGAGATTAATATTGCCCTTTCTGCTTGTGTGCCAGTCTTGACTCCTGGGTGTGCCATCTCTCTCTCTCCAATTGTGGGCCATAGAAAGCCTATTAATTTTTTTGCTTGATTTGGGTTCCAAAATCTACCTGAAAAAATCACTAAATCAATCAGTGGGAGATAAATATTGGCCTCTGGGCTTGTGTGCCACTCCTGACTCCTGTGTGCGTCCTCTCTCACTCAGTGGGCCCTATAAAGCCTATTTTTTTTTTTTGTTTTCTAAATTCTCCCTGAAACAATCATTTTATTTTATTTTGTTTCTAAATTCTTCCTGAAAAATTCATTTTTTTGTATTTTTTTTTTCTAAAGTCTCCCTGAAAAAAAAAAAAAAAATCAAATCAGTGGGAGATTAATATTGCCCTTTCTGCTTGTGTGCCAGTCTTGACTCCTGGGTGTGCCATCTCTCTCTCTCTCTCCAATTGTGGGCCATAGAAAGCCTATTTATTTTTTTGCTTGATTTGGGTTCCAAAATCTACCTGAAAAAATCACTAAATCAATCAGTGGGAGATAAATATTGGCCTCTGGGCTTGTGTGCCACTCCTGACTCCTGTGTGCGTCATCTCTCACTCAGTGGGCCCTAGAAAGCCTATTTTTTGTTTTATTTGTTTTCTAAATTCTCCCTGAAAAAATCATTTTATTTTATTTGGTTTCTAAATTATTCCTGAAAAAATCATTTTTTTTGTATTTTTTTTTTTTCTAAAGTCTCCCTGAAACAAAAAAAAAAAAAATCAAATCAGTGGGAGATTAATATTGCCCTTTCTGCTTGTGTGCCAGTCTTGACTCCTGGGTGTGCCATCTCTCTCTCTCCAATTGTGGGCCATAGAAAGCCTATTAATTTTTTTGCTTGATTTGGGTTCCAAAATCTACCTGAAAAAATCACTAAATCAATCAGTGGGAGATAAATATTGGCCTCTGGGCTTGTGTGCCACTCCTGACTCCTGTGTGCGTCCTCTCTCACTCAGTGGGCCCTACAAAGCCTATTTTTTTTTTCTAAATTCTCCCTGAAAAAATCATTTTATTTTATTTGGTTTCTAAATTATTCCTGAAAAAATCATTTTTTTTGTATTTTTTTTTCTAAAGTCTCCCTGAAAAAAAAAAAAAAATCAAATCAGTGGGAGATTAATATTGCCCTTTCTGCTTGTGTGCCAGTCTTGACTCCTGGGTGTGCCATCTCTCTCTCTCCAATTGTGGGCCATAGAAAGCCTATTAATTTTTTTGCTTGATTTGGGTTCCAAAATCTACCTGAAAAAATCACTAAATCAATCAGTGGGAGATAAATATTGGCCTCTGGGCTTGTGTGCCACTCCTGACTCCTGTGTGCGTCCTCTCTCACTCAGTGGGCCCTACAAAACCTATGTTTTTTTATTTGTTTTCTAAATTCTCCCTGAAACAATCATTTTATTTTATTTTGTTTCTAAATTCTTCCTGAAAAATTCATTTTTTTGTATTTTTTTTTTCTAAAGTCTCCCTGAAAAAAAAAAAAAATCAAATCAGTGGGAGATTAATATTGCCCTTTCTGCTTGTGTGCCAGTCTTGACTCCTGGGTGTGCCATCTCTCTCTCTCTCTCCAATTGTGGGCCATAGAAAGCCTATTTATTTTTTTGCTTGATTTGGGTTCCAAAATCTACCTGAAAAAATCACTAAATCAATCAGTGGGAGATAAATATTGGCCTCTGGGCTTGTGTGCCACTCCTGACTCCTGTGTGCGTCCTCTCTCACTCAGTGGGCCATAGAAAGCCTATTTTTTTTAATTTGTTTTCTAAATTCTCCCTGAAACAATCATTTCATTTTATTTGGTTTATAAATTCTTCCTTAAAAAATCATTTTTTTTAATTATTTTTTTTTTCCTAAAGTCTCCCTGTTAAAAAAAAAACAACAAATCAGTGGGAGATTAATATTTACATTTGCGCTTCAGTGACAGTCCTGCGTGTGTGGCATCTCTCTCATTTGTTGCCACCAACAACAGAGTGTGTAACATTGTGCCTGATTTTCGTTGTGGTCTCACCCACCTGTAAAGGGGTAGCTAAATCTTACTGATGTTATAGCTCACCGTGTAAGTTGTGTGACAGCAACAAATACCGTTAGTTTGGTAACGTTTTTAAAAAAATGAGGAAGTCTGGTGGAAGAGGTCGTGGCCGGGGGCGTTCATTGTCAGCTGGTAATGAGGGTAGTGGTAGTGGTGGAGCATCAGGTGGTCGTGGGAAAAAAATATTGCACCTAAGTCTGGAGCTGTGGAGCCAGGTTCGTCGTCTGGCTACACAAGGCCTCGAACGCTCCCTTTTCTGGGAGTAGGAAAACCGCTTTTAAAGCCGGAGCAGCAAGAGCAAGTTTTGGCTTATCTTGCTGACTCAGCCTCTAGCTCTTTTGCCTCCTCTCGTGAAACTGATAAAAGTAAAAGCTGCGCGTCGTTAGTGGATGTTCACGGTCAGGGACAAGTCGCTTCCTTGTCCTCTTCAGCAAAAACAACAACAGAGAAGAATGCAGCAGGCGACACGACGGGTTACTCCATGGAGCTCTTTACACATACCGTCCCTGGCTTAGAAAGTGAAGCAGTTAACAATCCATGCCCATTACAAGTTGAATCTGACATGGAGTGCACTGATGCACAGCTACAGCCAGACTACTATGCTGGTCCTTTGACTCAGACCACAACATTGCCCTCGCAGGGTGCTGATCAAGAATCAGACCCTGATGAGACTATGTTGCCCCATCACGAACGCTATACCACCGACCGACGAAGCCACGGTGGTACCACGGTGACACAGACGAAGTTGCACACGAGCTACAAGAAGAGGTAATAGATGACCCAGTTCTTGACCCCGATTGGCAGCCATTGGGGGAACAGGGTGCAGGCGGCAGCAGTTCTGAAGCGGAGGAGGAGGGGCCGCAGCAGGCATCAACATCGCAACAGGTTCCATCTGCCGGGCCCGTATCTTGCCCAAAACGCGTGGCAAAGTCAAAACCTGTTGGAGGACAGCGTGGCCATCCGGTTAAAGCTCAGTCTGCAATGCCTGAAAAGGTATCCGATGCTAGAAAGAGTGCAGTCTGGCATTTTTTTAAACAACATCCAATTGATCAGCGCAAAGTCATCTGTCAAAAATGTTCAACTACCTTAAGCAGAGGGCAGAATCTGAAAAGTCTCAATACAAGTTGCATGCATAGACATTTAACCACCATGCATTTGCAAGCTTGGACTAACTACCAAACGTCCCTTAAGGTTGTAGCACCCTCGGCCAATGAAGCTAGTCATCAACGCAACATCCCTTCCGGCAGTGTAGGGCCACCATTTTCTGCACCACCTGCAGTATCTGTGCAGGTTTCTTTGCCAGGCCAAAGCAGTCAGGGTCAGGGAATCACCAGTTTCGTAGTAGGAAACACTGCATCTAGGGCACCGGCGGCAACAATACCATCTCCCACCGTCTCTCAGTCTGCCATGTCCACCGGCACCCCCGCTAGTTCCACGATCTCCAGCTCTCCAGTTCAGCTCACCCTACATGAGACTATGGTTAGAAAAAGGAAGTACTTAGCCTCGCATCCGCGTACACAGGGTTTGAACGCCCACATAGCTAGACAAATCTCGTTAGAGATGATGCCCTACCGGTTAGTTGAAAGCGAAGCTTTCAAAGCCCTGATGGACTACACTGTACCACGCTACGAGCTACCCAGTCGACACTTTTTTTCCAGAAAAGCCATCCCAGCCCTCCACCAGCATGTTAAAGAGCGCATCGTCCATGCACTCAGGCAATCTGTGAGCACAAAGGTGCACCTGACAACAGATGCATGGACCAGTAGGCATGGCCAGGGACGTTACGTGTCCATCACGGCACACTGGGTAAATGTGGTGGATGCAGGGTCCACAGGGGACAGCAAGTTTGGGACAGTTCTGCCTAGCCCACGGTCTAGGAAACAGTTGGCTGTAGCCGTTCGCACCCCCTCCTCCTCCTCCTCGTCCTCCTGCAGAAGCGAGACCTCGTCCACAGACCGCAGTCGCACAACCACTCCATCCGCAGCTGCCACTGTTGCACACCAGGTCTCCCATTATGGGGCAGCTACTGGCAAACGTCAGCAGGCTGTATTGGCTATGAAGTGTTTGGGCGACAACAGACACACCTCTGAAGTTCTGTCCGAGTTCTTGCAGAAAGAAACACAGTCGTGGCTGGGCACTGTAGATCTTGAGGCAGGCAAGGTAGTGAGTGATAACGGAAGGAATTTCATGGCTGCCATCTCCCTTTCCCAACTGAAACACATTCCTTGCCTGGCTCACACCTTAAACCTGGTGGTGCAGTGCTTCCTGAAAAGTTATCCGGGGTTATCTGACCTGCTCCTCAAAGTGCGTGGACTTTGCTCACATATCCGCCGTTCGCCCGTACACTGCAGCCGTATGCAAACCTATCAGCGTTCTTTGAACCTTCCCCAGCATCGCCTAATCATAGACGTTGCAACAAGGTGGAACTCAACACTGCACATGCTTCAGAGACTGTGTGAACAGAGGCGGGCTGTTATGTTTTTGTGGGAGGATACACATACACGGGCAGGCAGTAGGATGGCAGACATGGAGTTGTCAGGTGTGCAGTGGTCGAAGATTCAAGACATGTGTCAAGTCCTTCAGTGTTTTGAGGAATGCACACGGCTGGTTAGTGCAGACAACGCCATAATAAGCATGAGCATCCCCCTAATGCGTCTGCTGATGCAAAGTTTGACGCACATAAAGGATCAGGCGTCTGCAGCTGAGGAAGAGGAAAGCCTTGATGACAGTCAGCCATTGTCTGGCCAGGGCAGTGTACAGGACGAGGTAGCGGGCGAACAGGAGGAGGAGGACGAGGAGGATGATGGGGATGATTATATTTTTAATGAGGAAGCTTTTCCGGGGCCAGTGGAAATTGTTGGCGCGGCAAGGCCGGGTTCTGGTTTTTGGAGGGACACAAGTGACGTGGATTTGCCTGAAACTGCCCCTCAACCAAGCACAAACACAGATTTGAGAACTGGAACTTTGGGCCACATGGCGGATTATGCCTTACGTATCCTCAAAAGGGACACACGCATAACAAAAATGATGAACGATGACGATTACTGGTTGGCCTGCCTCCTTGATCCTCGCTATAAAGGCAAATTGCAAAATATAATGCCACATGAGAACTTGGAACTAATATTAGCAACCAAACAATCAACTCTTATTGACCGTTTGCTTCTGGCATTCCCTGCACACAGCGCCCGTGATCGTTCTAACACGAGCTGCAGGGGCCAGCAGACCAGAGGTGTTAGAGGGGCAGAAATCAGAAGTGGCGTTGGCCAGAGGGGTTTTCTGACCAGGTTGTGGAGTGATTTTGCTATGACCGCAGACAGGACAGGTACTGCAGCATCAATTCAAAGTGACAGGAGACAACATTTGTCCAGTATGGTTACTAACTATTTTTCATCCCTTATCGACGTTCTCCCTCAACCGTCATTCCCATTTGATTACTGGGCATCAAAATTAGACACCTGGCCAGAATTGGCAGAATATGCATTGCAGGAGCTTGCTTGCCCGGCAGCTAGTGTCCTATCAGAAAGAGTATTCAGTGCTGCAGGTTCAATACTAACAGAAAAAAGGACTCGTCTGGCTACCCAAAATGTAGATGATCTAACCTTCATTAAAATGAACCACAACTGGATTTCGAAATCTTTTGCCCCACCTTGCCCGGCTGACACCTAGCTTTCCTATGTAAAGGTCTTGCCTGTGGACTATTCTGAACGACTTTTCCAATCTCGTAATTTGCAGCACCTGATTGTCCAGCATCCGACATGTTAACACCTCCCTAAATGGCCAAAGTCCCCACACGGGGCCGTGGTATCGCCACTTGGCGCCAGCACCCGTGAGAGTACTGTTTGTCTGAAGAGGTGGGTGTGCCCGCTTTTGGTCGACGGCACTGCCACTAGGTCCCTCATAGTACAATATAGTGTCTGGCGGTGGTGGTGCGCACCCAACGTCAGACACACCGTTGTAATATGAGGGGCCCTGGGCCTGTACCGCCGGCCACAAGACAGTCCCCCCCCAGGTCAAACAGTGCTCTACCACTTGCAAAATTTTCTCTCACAGCTCCACCAATGTTTAGTCTATGCGCTGACATCCTTCAATGCCTGGCACTGTCAATACCATTGTATTGACATTTTTCTTATGTTAGGCCTTCGAAGCCTGTCTGCGGTCACTCCTTCCACTAGGCCTCCACTGACCTGTCTACTGCTGCCCGTGTTCCCCTGGAACCAATTTTAAATTGCCTACAGCCAGCCCAATTTATTATGTTAGGGCTTCGAAGCCTGTCTGCGGTCCCTCCTTCCACTAGGCCTCCACTGACCTGTCTACTGCCGCCCGTGTTCCCCTGGAACCAATTTTAAATTGCATACAGCCCAATTTTTGTTATGTTAGGCCTTCGAAGCCTGTCTGCGGCCCGTTCTTTCCACTACTACTACACTGACCTGGCTACTGCCGCCCGTGTTCCCCTGGAACCAATTTTAAATTGCCTACAGCCAGCCCAATTTATTATGTTAGGGCTTCGAAGCCTGTCTGCGGTCCCTCCTTCCACTAGGCCTCCACTGACCTGTCTACTGCTGCCCGTGTTCCCCTGGAACCAATTTTAAATTGCCTACAGCCAGCCCAATTTATTATGTTAGGGCTTCGAAGCCTGTCTGCGGTCCCTCCTTCCACTAGGCCTCCACTGACCTGTCTACTGCCGCCCGTGTTCCCCTGGAACCAATTTTAAATTGCCTACAGCCAGCCCAATTTATTATGTTAGGGCTTCGAAGCCTGTCTGCGGTCCCTCCTTCCACTAGGCCTCCACTGACCTGTCTACTGCTGCCCGGGTTCCCCTGGAACCAATTTTAAATTGCCTACAGCCAGCCCAATTTATTATGTTAGGGCTTCGAAGCCTGTCTGCGGTCCCTCCTTCCACTAGGCCTCCACTGACCTGTCTACTGCCGCCCGTGTTCCCCTGGAACCAATTTTAAATTGCCTACAGCCCAATTTTTGTTATGTTAGGCCTTCGAAGCCTGTCTGCGGCCCGTTCTTTCCACTACTACTACACTGACCTGGCTACTGCCGCCCGTGTTCCCCTGGAACCAATTTTAAATTGCCTACAGCCAGCCCAATTTATTATGTTAGGGCTTCGAAGCCTGTCTGCGGTCCCTCCTTCCACTAGGCCTCCACTGACCTGTCTACTGCTGCCCGGGTTCCCCTGGAACCAATTTTAAATTGCCTACAGCCAGCCCAATTTATTATGTTAGGGCTTCGAAGCCTGTGTGCGGTCCCTCCTTCCACTAGGCCTCCACTGACCTGTCTACTGCCGCCCGTGTTCCCCTGGAACCAATTTTAAATTGCCTACAGCCCAATTTTTGTTATGTTAAGCCTTCGAAGCCTGTCTGCGGCCCGTTCTTTCCACTACTACTACACTGACCTGGCTACTGCCGCCCGTGTTCCCCTGGAACCAATTTTAAATTGCCTACAGCCAGGCCAATTTATTATGTTAGGGCTTCGAAGCCTGTCTGCGGTCCCTCCTTCCACTAGGCCTTCACTGACCTATCTACTGCTGCCCGGGTTCCCCTGGAACCAATTTTAAATTGCCTACAGCCAGCCCAATTTATTATGTTAGGGCTTCGAAGCCTGTCTGCGGTCCCTCCTTCCACTAGGCCTCCACTGACCTGTCTACTGCTGTCCGTGTTCCCCTGGAACCAATTTTAAATTGCCTACAGCCAGCCCAATTTATTATGTTAGGGCTTCGAAGCCTGTCTGCGGTCCCTCCTTCCACTAGGCCTCCACTGACCTGTCTACTGCCGCCCGTGTTCCCCTGGAACCAATTTTAAATTGCCTACAGCCAGCCCAATTTATTATGTTAGGGCTTCGAAGCCTGTCTGCGGTCCCTCCTTCCACTAGGCCTCCACTGACCTGTCTACTGCTGCCCGGGTTCCCCTGGAACCAATTTTAAATTGCCTACAGCCAGCCCAATTTATTATGTTAGGGCTTCGAAGCCTGTCTGCGATCCCTCCTTCCACCATGCCTCCACTGACCTGTCTACTGCTGCCCGTGTACCCCTTGAACCAACATCAGAAAATATTAAAATAAGTATTTTGCTTATAAAAAAGAAAATACTGGAGAGATATCAAATGCAGACATTTTAACATTAAAAACAAACACATACAACAAAAATCTGGTACAGTACTAAAAATGGCCACCAGCTACAATAACTTTCTCCTGCAAGTAGTTAACTGAAAGTTTTTTTTCAATTTAAAACACAGATATGGCATCCACCGAGTGTTGTCCTGTCGCGTCTTCTTTATATTATTGCCAAGAAGATGCAAAACAATGAAAATAATAAAATCATTATTTACCAAAAAAATAGAGTAAGTCAAAACCACATTGCAAATAAACATTCATTACAAATAAAGAAGCAGGGCGCGTCCGAGGGTGAGTATATACCTAATAAGAATATAATCACCCTCGGACGCGCCCTGCTTCTTTCCGACAGCCTTCCTTCCTAAGAATCAGCCCTTCCGTGGTGTAGAGAGAGGGTGTGTTACACTCCAAGGTGTTCCCCAGGTTGCCTTTCCTGACCTTCGATCTTCATGCTCTCGTTTAGTAGTTGTCGGAAAGTAGGCTGCATTAGGCCTACAAATTGGGTATGGGGTGGAGAGAGATGGTGTGTTACACTCCAAGGTGTTCCCCAGGTTTCCTTGCCATTGCTTCGGTCTTCCGACTCTCGTTTAGTAGTTCTAGAAAACTACACTGCATTAGGCCTACAAAATGGGTATCGGGTGGAGAGAGATGGTGTGTTACACTCCAAGGTGTTCCCCAGGTTTCCTTGCCATTGCTTTGGTCTTCCGACTCTCGTTTAGTAGTTGTAGAAAACTACACTGCACTAGGCCTACAAATTGGGTATCGGGTGGAGAGAGATGGTGTGTTACACTCCAAGGTGTTCCCCAGGTTTCCTTGCCATTGCTTCGGTCTTCCGACTCTCGTTTAGTAGTTGTAGAAAACTACACTGCATTAGGCCTACAAAATGGGTATAGGGTGGAGAGAGATGGTGTGTTACACTCCAAGGTGTTCCCCAGGTTTCCTTGCCATTGCTTCGGTCTTCCGACTCTCGTTTAGTAGTTGTAGAAAACTACACTGCATTAGGCCTACAAATTGGGTATCGGGTGGAGAGAGATGGTGTGTTACACTCCATGGTGTTCCCCAGGTTTCCTTGCCATTGCTTCGGTCTTCCGACTCTCGTTTAGTAGTTGTAGAAAACTACACTGCATTAGGCCTACAAAATGGGTATCGGGTGGAGAGAGATGGTGTGTTACACTCCAAGGTGTTCCCCAGGTTTCCTTGCCATTGCTTCGGTCTTCCGACTCTCGTTTAGTAGTTGTAGAAAACTACACTGCATTAGGCCTACAAATTGGGTATCGGGTGGAGAGAGATGGTGTGTTACACTCCAAGGTGTTCCCCAGGTTTCCTTGCCATTGCTTCGGTCTTCCGACTCTCGTTTAGTAGTTGTAGAAAACTACACTGCATTAGGCCTACAAAATGGGTATCGGGTGGAGAGAGATGGTGTGTTACACTCCAAGGTGTTCCCCAGGTTTCCTTGCCATTGCTTCGGTCTTCCGACTCTCGTTTAGTAGTTGTAGAAAACTACACTGCATTAGGCCTACAAAATGGGTATCGGGTGGAGAGAGATGGTGTGTTACACTCCAAGGTGTTCCCCAGGTTTCCTTGCCATTGCTTCGGTCTTCCGACTCTCGTTTAGTAGTTGTAGAAAACTACACTGCATTAGGCCTACAAATTGGGTGTCGGGTGGAGAGAGATGGTGTGTTACACTCCAAGGTGTTCCCCAGGTTTCCTTGCCATTGCTTCGGTCTTCCGACTCTCGTTTAGTAGTTGTAGAAAACTACACTGCATTAGGCCTACAAAATGGGTATAGGGTGGAGAGAGATGGTGTGTTACACTCCAAGGTGTTCCCCAGGTTTCCTTGCCATTGCTTCGGTCTTCCGACTCTCGTTTAGTAGTTGTAGAAAACTACACTGCATTAGGCCTACAAATTGGGTATCGGGTGGAGAGAGATGGTGTGTTACACTCCAAGGTGTTCCCCAGGTTTCCTTGCCATTGCTTCGGTCTTCCGACTCTCGTTTAGTAGTTGTAGAAAACTACACTGCATTAGGCCTACAAAATGGGTATCGGGTGGAGAGAGATGGTGTGTTACACTCCAAGGTGTTCCCCAGGTTTCCTTGCCATTGCTTCGGTCTTCCGACTCTCGTTTAGTAGTTGTAGAAAACTACACTGCATTAGGCCTACAAATTGGGTATCGGGTGGAGAGAGATGGTGTGTTACACTCCAAGGTGTTCCCCAGGTTTCCTTGCCATTGCTTCGGTCTTCCGACTCTCGTTTAGTAGTTGTAGAAAACTACACTGCATTAGGCCTACAAAATGGGTATCGGGTGGAGAGAGATGGTGTGTTACACTCCAAGGTGTTCCCCAGGTTTCCTTGCCATTGCTTCGGTCTTCCGACTCTCGTTTAGTAGTTGTAGAAAACTACACTGCATTAGGCCTACAAATTGGGTATCGGGTGGAGAGAGATGGTGTGTTACACTCCAAGGTGTTCCCCAGGTTTCCTTGCCATTGCTTCGGTCTTCCGACTCTCGTTTAGTAGTTGTAGAAAACTACACTGCATTAGGCCTACAAAATGGGTATCGGGTGGAGAGAGATGGTGTGTTACACTCCAAGGTGTTCCCCAGGTTTCCTTGCCATTGCTTCGGTCTTCCGACTCTCGTTTAGTAGTTGTAGAAAACTACACTGCATTAGGCCTACAAATTGGGTATCGGGTGGAGAGAGATGGTGTGTTACACTCCAAGGTGTTCCCCAGGTTTCCTTGCCATTGCTTCGGTCTTCCGACTCTCGTTTAGTAGTTGTAGAAAACTACACTGCATTAGGCCTACAAAATGGGTATCGGGTGGAGAGAGATGGTGTGTTACACTCCAAGGTGTTCCCCAGGTTTCCTTGCCATTGCTTCGGTCTTCCGACTCTCGTTTAGTAGTTGTAGAAAACTACACTGCATTAGGCCTACAAAATGGGTATCGGGTGGAGAGAGATGGTGTGTTACACTCCAAGGTGTTCCCCAGGTTTCCTTGCCATTACTTCGGTCTTCCGACTCTCGTTTAGTAGTTGTAGAAAACTACACTGCATTAGGCCTACAAAATGGGTATGGGGTGGAGAGAGATGGTGTGTTCCACTCCAAGGTGTTCTCCAGGTTGCCTTTGCTGAGCTTCTATCTTCAGGCTCTCGTTAAATTGTGGTTAAATGGAACAACTGCATTTGGCGTACTAGTTGGTTTGGGGACTACTAACAGTGTCTGCCGCTCCTTGCTGTTCTCCTGGTTTCCTGTCCTGAAATTCCGTTTTCAGGCGCTCGTTAAGTAGTTGTTAATGTTAGACTGCATTTGGCCTACTAGTTGGGTTGGGGCCTACTATCGGTGTCTGCCTCTCATTCCAGTTGTCCTCCACTGCAATGCCCCCTGGTTATTCCTGTGTTACCAATTTTGAACTGCATTTAGCCAACTTTATTCTTTGGGCCTATATCTGTGTTTCCTCCTCATCCTGCCCATTGCCCAGCCAGTGATAGATGAGTCTGCTGGTACATTGACCCTAACGCAACATTCCCCGTGCACGCTACACAACAACATTGTGACCCTGCTGAAAGTCAGGTTGCTCTTCCCGCATACCATACCACCTTACACGGGGACAAAGAGGAAGGTGCAGATGAAAGTGCAGGTTCCTTCATCAGGTGGGGGGAGGAATACTAGTTGGCGACGTCACTGGCACAGGGCCTCTCATAGTACGCAAAAGTGTTGCTGCCGGTGGGAGGCGCCCCCGCCGTGCAAACACACCGCTGTACTTTGAGGGGCCCTGTGCCAGTGCCAATGCCAACGAGTGGGCCCCCCCCTGCTTGCTCAGGTTCACAGCACTTGCAAAGTTGAAATACTTACCTCTCCCTGCTCCTCTGCCGTGACGTGGTCCAGATTTCCTGGGCCCACTAATTACTTGAACCAGCCCTACCCACCACAACTTTAGCCAAATGACCCCCAATTTCAAATGCCTTCCAATTATTATAAGGTAAATTACGCTTGACAAGCTTCATTAAGAAGAATGGATGGTTTTGACATTAAAATGGGCACTCTAGGTGTTTTCCTGGCCCCCACTCACTGCCGACTATGCTGCCCCATTGACTTGCATTGGGTTTCGTGTTTCGGTCGATCCCGACTTTACGTCATAATCGGCCGATTTCACTCGACCCGACTTTTGAGATAGTCGGGTTTCGCGAAACCCGGCTCGACTCTAAAAAGGTCAAGGTCGCTCAACTCTAGTGCTGAGACTGCCCAATTTTTCCATAAAAGAGCGGTCCGACGAATAAAGAACCAGAAGTCTTTGAGAGACAATTGCTTGCATTTGTGTCCTGATTTCTCCGGCCGTAATACCTCACATCCAATTTGGCAGCAGGCAACTAAGATGAGAACACACGCATCCCGTGTGCCCTAACAACTATACTTCCCCTATTGCGATTTTGTTATAGTGTGTCGTCTGACTTGCTTTTCTTTCAGCTTCCATGTTTGTATGGCATAGGTGTTTGATGTATTGTATAGTTCCTCGTAGTTTTATGCTATGTAAGAATGATAAAGAATTATGTGTGTTCTGAGCTGCAGCACAGTACACTGTTTGTTATCCCCTTTGTCAAATGCCTAATAAGAAATATAATATTTAATTGTTAAGTCCTTCTCAGTCCCTGGCTTACTAGAGGTAGGGATCCAGAGTAAATGACACGCAAACAAGGTATTGTGTGATCATGTACAGGGGAAGCCCAGGAGCACATCTCTCTCTCTGGGCTTTGCCCTCCCTTTATATAGAAAAGAATTATACTTTTACAGACATGCGCACAAGCGCTCATATTTCACTATCTCTTACATAAACAATCTATACCAGTCTTTATCAGTAGAAAGTTACATCATCTGGAAGGTGAATAAAGGCTGCTATTGAAAGAAGGAATGCACACATGATTACTTCCATAAAAGGAAATGTCAAGTCAGCAGAAATGTATCTTGTTGTAAGCCAGATTTCTCAGGAAGAAGACAAGATGGATTGTTTTAGTTCAGTCTGATCTCCACAATTCCCCCCTTTGACATTTTCTTTTATTTATTTTATTACCACAGGGCCAAAGACAAAGCCTTTATTTGGTATTACACATGTACATGCTTGTATTCAATAAGAGAATCAAATCTAGTATTAATTCTTCCGTTTAACTCTCGCAACCTTTTCTTTGTTTTGCAATAAGTACAGATATTACAAAGGGATAGCAAAATAAGCGCAATAATCAGTATTAGCAAAGGATAACATAAGAGAAGAAGGAAAAAAAACTTTATACTCTTGCATCTATTACACAAAGTTTATCTGTGCATACTGAGATACTCTTGAGCACAATCTGGAATAGTACGTATATGACTACAATAATCATAACTATATGTATTATGCTCTGCATAATCCCAGCAACCCACCCACCGATTCCTCTGAACCAGTTGGCTGGGTTAAGAAAAGAAAAGGTATCTGACCACCAGCTATCCTTATTCTGGTCATTGTCTTTGTCATACTGATCTCTGAGTCGTTGTACGTCCTTTAATTTAAATGTCATACTCATAGTACTATTCGGGTCTATATAATGACAGCAGGTGGGTCCGATGATTTGACACATACCCCCTTGTGAGGCAGTTAGGTAATCCAATACCAGGGTATGTTGGTTAGTGACTATTATAAGCTGATTCTGTACAGCTATACTAGTGTTTAGTATATCCAATATATCCCAGATCTGATCATCTAGATAATCCGTGGCTCTAACTAATTTATCCCACATCTGTGTTAACATAGGATAAATAAAAATGGTACTAGCAATTTTGTTAGGAATTCCCATTTGTACTATATGTGGCCTCCCCGAGGGACGTGGTGAGTTATCTGCAGCTCTTTTATACAGTGTGTGCTTGGGCACGGCTTGCATATTCACTTGTTTATTTGAAATTATGAATGTAGCCGGGGTTAGGCGTCCTAATGTACAAGTACCCTTTATACCTACGGGAAGCCATTTATATGCTCCTTCTCCGCATATCCAAAATGTACCTTCAGGCAGATCCCATAGAGCTGAGTGCTGCAATACCAATCTGTGAGCCAAGTCCACAAATCTAGATACATTCTGAAGCATACACCAAGAGGGTTTTTGTCCCAAGGGGCTACAGTACCCGGCTGCGGGATTCCCACATACAGGCATTCCTTTGATATACTCATCGGATTTATTACAAACCAGGTTCCCCAGCTTACTTGTACAACTGTTTGCATCACCTTGGGGGAACAATTTAGAATGTTTCCATTTTCTATTATGTATGTATCTTTCCAATACTACAGGTTTGAAAGCATCAGAGGGGGGGACGGTTGTACTGAAACTAAGCTGTAGATTTTCTGTGGGGACCTGTCCTAAATTAGTTAATCCAGTCTTATTTCTAGGTACCCATTTTCCTCCCCTAAATGCTAAATATTGTAGATGTGTGTTACTCCCTGAGAGATTACCCTGCCACCAAGGAAATTCTACCCATCCCACAATTGGTATGGCGATTGTAGTATTCCATAGCCTAGTATTACCAATTTGGTTGTTGGCCAGGTTGTCTGAACAATTAGGCCAAGCGAATATTTCTTCTGCTAATATGGGAACTGCTAGAAAAGGTATACTTGTGGCTGATACCGGCGAATGGGTACAGATCCAACAATCTGTCAGGGTTTGTGTATTGTTTAACAAGTCATGCACTAATTTTCTATGATGTTGTACGAATCTATTGTTCAAAGGGGCTAGAGAATTCAGTCTATCCCACGCCTCCGTTGAGGTTATCATTATTAACATCAATATCATGAGTTTATACTGCTTTTCTTGCAATGGCTTGCATGTATCCATGATGCCTTTCCTTCAAGCTTGACTGATGTAGGTGTTGTCAACAGGACTTGGAAGGGTCCGTCAAACCTTGGTTCTAGAGCCTTTCTGGTGTGTCTTTTTACATAGACTTGATCACCTGGTTCCAACTTGTGACTTCCTTCTGTGTTGTCAGGATCTGGAAGGGAAGCAAAAACTTGTGCATGCACCTTAGTTAATTGTTTCTGAAGATTTTGCACATAAGAAGTCAATGACTCAATATTTAACACAAGTTGCTGTGGAAAATAACATCCTAAATTGGCAGTCCTGCCAAACAAAATTTCATATGGAGACAGTTTAGTCTTACCCCTTGGGGTATTGCGTATTGAGTAAAGGGCCAGTGGAAGGCATTCTGTCCAAGGCTTTCCTGTTTCAGCCATGGCTTTCTGTATTTTTAATTTTAAAGTTCCATTCATGCGTTCTACCTTACCAGAACTTTGAGGATGATACGGAGTGTGTAACTGACTTTCAACACCCAACATTTTCAGTACATTTTGAAATATTTCTCCAGTAAAATGAGTACCCCTATCTGACTCGATCACTTCAGGGAGACCGTAACGGGGTATCAGTTCGGCAACTAGCTTTACAGCAGTGTTTTTAGCTGAAGCCTTCCGAACTGGATAGGCCTCTGGCCACCCCGAAAACATGTCCACACATACCAACACATACTCATACCCATTACTTTTTGGCAGCTGGATAAAGTCTATTTGTAATCGCTGAAACGGGTAGAGAGGTCGGACGTGGTGCTTCATAGGGGTCTTTGCTGTCTGTCCGGGATTATGTGCCAGGCATACAGCGCATGCAGCACAATAGTCTCTTGCATAGTTGCCAAAACCTGGAGCCAACCAGACTTGCTTTGCCAGTAGTGTCATTGCATTTGCAGACACATGAGTAGGGTGGTGCAGTCCACCAACTACAATCGGATACCAGGCTCTAGGTAGACATATTAGTCCATCTTTCTTCCAAATTCCCGCTTGTTCTTCTGCCCCTTCCTTTTTCCACCTGTCCCTCTCCTCTTCTCCTGCATCTTCCTGTGCTTGTCTCAGTCTATCTTCAGTATTTTCTGTGGGGTTTACAGTATGAACCTGTTGTAAGGGTTTGACAGCTGCTGCTTTGGCTGCTTTATCAGCCCTATCATTTCCCCTAGATTCCCTAGTGTCGAGTCTCACATGTGCAGCTACCTTGATTACTGCTACTTCTTTTGTTTCTTGTGCAGCCTCTAAGATCTGTTTGATCAGAGAAGCATGTTTTACAGGTTGTCCTGACGCTGTCATGTAACCTCTAGCTCTCCAGATTACTCCAAAATCAAACACAATACCATGTGCATACCTAGAATCAGTGTATATATTAGCTGTCTGGTTCTCAGCTATTTTAAGAGCTTCAATCAATGCTGTTAGTTCTGCTTCTTGTGCAGACTGTTTCGGTGGAAGTGGTTCTGCTTTGAGAGTTTCAGATTCTGACACAACTGCATACCCTGTATGGAAGTTACCTGTGTCATCTGCAAACCTACTACCATCTATAAACAGCTCTAAATCTGGATTTTGAAGTGGTGTTTCGGATACATTGGGTAAGCCTACCGTTTCTTGTAAAATGAGCTCTGTACAATCATGTGTGTCTGTAGGGAAAAAATTTGCGTGTGGATCAGTGTCCTTATTCCCCCCTTCAGACTCGAGAGGTAGCAGTGTAGCTATATTGAGAGTCTGAAGCCTAGCAAATGTGATAGTAGAGGGGAGCAACAAAGAACACTGCAGCCGCAAATGTCTGGCCATGGAAATGTGTTTTGGTTGGACCTGGTTTAATATCCCATAAACATCATGTGTAGTTTGAACTGTGAGTGGATGCTCTAGGACAATTTCTGATGCTTTGTCCAACAATAGTGAGACAGCAACAACTACACGTACACAGGTTGGCGCTGCTCTAGCTACGGGATCTAACCTTGCTGAAAGATATGCAATTGGTCTTTGTTTCCCTGCATGCTTCTGGGTAAGAACTCCTGTAGCATGGGAATCAACTTCTGCAGCCATAAGCTGAAACGGTTTGGTGTAGTCTGGTAGCCCTAACGCTGGAGCTGAAACAAGGGCATCTTTTAATTGTTGGAACGAAATCTGACCTTCTTTTGTCAACAAATAAGGTTCACTTTTTACACAGTCATACAGTGGTTGCATTAGTTGACTTGCATGTATAATCCATTGTCTACAATGAGACACTATTCCTAAAAATGCTCGTAGCTGTTTATGATTTCTAGGCTCATTCATCTGTCTTATTGCTTCAGTTCTTTGTGGTGTAAGATGCTTTTTACCTTGAGAAATGCAATGACCTAGAAAGACCACTTTGGTCTGACAAACTTGTAGCTTTTGTCTATTCACTTTACACCCTTCTTTTTCTAAAAAACATAGTAAACTCACAGTGGACCTTTCTGCAGTTTCTAGATCTGGGCAGCAAAGTAGTAGGTCATCCACATACTGCAAAATTACTACCTGTGGTTCGGTATCAAACCTCTGAAGGACTGTTTGTAGGGCATTTGAATAAAGAGTAGGGGAGTGTATCATTCCCTGTGGAAGGCGTGTCCACGCCAACTGTTTGCCCTTAAATGTAAATGCAAACAAATGCCAACTATCTTGGTGTAAAGGAACCGAGAAAAATGCATTTGAAAGATCTATTACAGTAAACACTTGAGAACTGGCTGGTATCTGTGATAGTAACGTATGAGGATTGGGTACAACTGGGGTGATTGGATCTAGAACTTTGTTTATTTCTCTTAAATCATGTACCATACGATATTTGGGCATAGAACTCTTATCAAGAGTTCTCTTTTTGACTGGATACAGAGGAGTGTTAGCAGGTGATTGTATCTCTACCAAAACTCCTTTCTCTTTATATCCCTCTATCTGTTTTGTAATCGCTAGTTCCTGCTGGGCACTCACAGGGTATTGTCTGAGCTGTGGGAGAACAGTTCCTGGTTGCACAGATAGTTTTACAGGAGAGATATGCAATAGTCCCACATCGGTGTCACCCTGTGCCCACAGTGTTTCTGGGACCATTGAGAGGTCTAGATCTGTGGTGTACTCTTTTTCTTCAGCATAATCCTCAAAAGCCTGAATTCTAACATATTGTTCTAATGTTTCTGCATCATCAGGGATAGTCAGTATAACTGTGCCATCTTCCCTAAAATTGATGTTAGCTTCTAATTTCTTTAGGACATCAGTTCCTAACAAACATGTTGGGGCACCTCTGGCATACAAAAATCTGGATGCAAAACATTTAGGTCCTAATGAGACCTCTAGGGGCACAGTATATGGCAGTGTTCGAATTACCCCATCATAACCCTCAGCAAAAGTTGTTTGTTCTGAAATATCTTCCGGATTCGGAAGAAAATCTTGATTCAAAATTGAGGAAGTTGCACCTGTATCTATCAAAAATGGAATCTCTCTCCCCCCCACATTCACCTGTATCATAGGTCTTCTAGCTGGTAGGGAAGTTTGTAACACATCGAGTCAATCTGAATCTGGTATGGGACCATCTATGATGGTAGATTTCTGCTGGTTGTCCGTTTGGGGAGGGTTATTTCTGGGAACAAATTTGCCTGACTTTATATCTGCCAACTTCTTCCTGCACTCTCTTTGGAAATGACCTGGCTTTTTACAGTAGTGGCAAGGAAAGTTGTGTCTCACTCTTCCTCCTGTATTAGCTTGTGCTATTCTAACAGGCTTACGATTCTCTCTCATATCCATGACTATTCCTAAACATCGTTGTTTCACAATATTTGGTTGTTCAATTGTTCTCCAATCTGGAGTAGAGGATTTAAATTTTTCTCTGATTTTCGGATCTAGCCCCTCTATTAATTGTTTTGTAAAAAGTCTCCTTACTGAAGCATCAGTCAAATCCAATCCTTCATCCCTAAAGCTATTTTCTAATTCTTGACTATATTCTTCAATACTTTGCCCAAATTTCTGCATAATCACACCCGTAGATCCCCTTTCCCTCTGTTTTTCTCTCATGAAAATTATTAATGCCTCTGTGAACTGGGTACCTGATGCTTCTGTCTGTAAGGCACCCCCTTCTGCCACTGGTCTATTGGGCTGTAGGTGTGTCAATAATTCCTGAAAAAGTCCGGGGGACATTTTCATTCTACATAATTCTTCCCCGTCCGCCCAGACCCCAGCATGAGTCTGCATGATTTGTTGTATGTATTGTGCAAATCGGATGGGATATTGAGTGGGATCAGGCGCATTATGCAGGAGGGACATACCTTCAGCAGGGGACCAAGGAAAATACTGTCGGGTCTGGTGATATCTAGTTCCCATTACCCCGTCAGCACCAGGTTCCCTAAAGGGTCTTGGTACTACCCTAACAGGGGCAAGTACAGCGCCATGTCTAGGTGTACCACAGACTAGGCAATCATTTCTCCAATCTGGATTTTGTTGTCCACAGTGTGAACATACCCATCCTCCTACCCCACCAAGATTGGGATACAAGGCTGGAAATTGTTTTCCTCCTTCTGCTCCTCCAGATGGTACAAATGATTGGGCTTTTGGATCTAGGTAAGGTGGTGGGATTATGTCACAACTTTTTCCCTTCCCCATAATCCATTTGGAAGTGTCTGGATCATACTTCCAATTCTCCTCTTTAGCTGTTTTTGAGACCTCTATCATACAGTGTATGATTTCTTCCCACCCATTGTCTTTGATAATTCCACCTCGTTCTTTACTCAGTCTTTCCCATTCAGTGCTAAACATAAGTGCTTCTGAAATTCCCAATTTTTCTCTTACCCTTCTAATCTGACTTCTGACTGTCTTCCCACATCTTTCCTGTATGATATCTGCTGCTTCCACTTGTCCTAAGACGGTTTTTGTCTGTTTATTTCCCATTTTTCTTTTTTTTTTTTTTCAATATTAGCTATTTCTACCCCAGGTGACGTTTGGACAATCACTTATCCTAGGTGATGTCTCGTTGCCTTCTCTCCTAGGGAGCTAAAATATTGAAGGGCTGATCTGCTCCATTCTTTCTAATGTGCAGAATGTACTTAAGTGCTATTATGCACGCAAACAGACCCAGCAACACCATACAGATCACAAAACTTTCTGTGTCAGTTAGCATACTTGTCCCAGGCTCATGGACCCGCGTCCTGGGCTCATTCTATCAAACCTTATCCAGAAATGAAGGAGGTTAAGCACTTAAATGAGAGTCAAGCATGGGCGGAGGTCTCCCCGAAAGGACGCAACCACATGACCCAGTTAGGCTGACTTCCGTGTATAAGGCTTATACCCCAACTATTTCGGCTTATTTTTCTACGCACTTTTGCTCTTCTTTCACAACATACCACAACCTTCACTCTGTTCACACACTGCCAGGGACAGGACTCATAAATCTATACAATATAGTAACCCGAGTTTTATAGGTATCTACTCACTACTAGACTAACCCAGCGTGACACGGCTCATAGAGATCTTTCGGATAATACAAGGCAGATAAAAGAGAACTAATAATGTCTCTTACCTGGCCAGGTTTTTCAGTTCATTTGCCGTCCATTATCCCAGATCTCCATTGTCCGTATCTGCAGGTGAATCTCGAGCAAATACTCTCATCTCGGGTCCCCGTTCGGTGCGCCAAAGAAATGTTAAGTCCTTCTCAGTCCCTGGCTTACTAGAGGTAGGGATCCAGAGTAAATGACACGCAAACAAGGTATTGTGTGATCATGTACAGGGGAAGCCCAGGAGCACATCTCTCTCTCTGGGCTTTGCCCTCCCTTTATATAGAAAAGAATTATACTTTTACAGACATGCGCACAAGCGCTCATATTTCACTATCTCTTACATAAACAATCTATACCAGTCTTTATCAGTAGAAAGTTACATCATCTGGAAGGTGAATAAAGGCTGCTATTGAAAGAAGGAATGCACACATGATTACTTCCATAAAAGGAAATGTCAAGTCAGCAGAAATGTATCTTGTTGTAAGCCAGATTTCTCAGGAAGAAGACAAGATGGATTGTTTTAGTTCAGTCTGATCTCCACATAATAAAAAAAAACATGCATGGTGGAAGCCAGTTGTACGGAGTAAGGCCATGGGGTGAGTTTGCCCCATACTCTGCAGGTAATGGCACTGTGTTGCCTCCAATTACAGTGGGTGGTGTTAAGCACTACCTGCAATTGTTAACCTGTTAATGACATTGTCAAACTCTAACATTAGCATTAAGAGTGCGCTAGTATGGGGACACATCATTCTATTTGCCCATTGGCATGCCAGTAATGTAATTGTGGGTTGCCATGACTGCCGGGGGTCTGTTGAAAACCTTCATGCTTGTTATTATAGAAATCCCTTGAAATCCAGCCAGTGGCTGATTTTTACTACACGTAGCAATATTATGGTATTGCAGCATATAGTACAAACTATTAGATGATCTCAGGTTCAAGTACCCTAAAGGAACTAAAAAGTACAGTGAAATGTATAAAAAATGCTTTAAAAAATATGAAAAAATAAGTTGAAATCACCACACGTTTCCCTCATTAAAAATAAAGATAATAATAATTTTTTAAATTGTAATATCAGACAGAAAAATAAGAAAGTTATGGCTCTGGGAAAAAGGGGAAAAAATGAAAACACAAAAACAGAAATTAGATACATCGTTAAGAGGTTAAAAAGAAAACATGCTTGTACACTGACAATATTAAATCAAAGAAAAAAAAGTGGGCCTTAGAGCAATTCTTGAGAAATGTATATATAAATTTTATTTGAAATTCTGACAAGACAATATTTTAGTCATAAAAACAGATACATATAAAAACAGACAGGGTATAGTGACATCATAGTGCCACGTCCGCAACACAGTATTGTAAAATTGCAGTCGAGGGAATGGTAATATGGATATGCACGTATAGTTCCAAAGGAAAACCAGCGTGCTGATTATGCTGGAAAGACATATAATAATGCCCGTTGGGTATTCCTATTCACAAGTTGATAACAAAGACCTTGGGTATAAAGTATAATTGCATACTGCAGGTAAACACCAGGATCAGAGTAATAATACACAGGGAATAATAGTGGAAACCAACATACACGTATTAAAGATAAATATATAAAACATATGCCAAGAGGCCTATACTGAAGCAAAAGTCAATAAACGACATGCAATAAATAACATCAAAGATAATAAAGGGAAAGAAATGCCCATGGTAAACCAACCTGGATGCAGGACGTGGAAAAGCGGACCCCAACGCACGTTTCGCAATGTTGCTTCCTTGGGGGGCGTACACTGACAAACAGCATGTCTATAAGTCTTGAAAAATATGAAAGAAGGTTCTGTGTTCAGATGGAACCCAACTCTCCCCATCACCCCAAGAGTACCATTCCCACAGTGAAGCATGTAGTTGGCAGTATCATGCCGTGTGGTTGCTTTCATTTGGCGATATCAGTCTGCCAGGGATTTGAGACTGAATTTACCCTTCAGCAGAGCAATGACCCAAAGTATACTACTGAAGCCTCACTGGAGTGGATTATGGGAAACATCTAAATGTCTTGGGATGCCATAGTCAAGGCCCAGATGTTAATTAGTGATGAGGGAATATACTCGTTACTCTAGATTTCTTGAGCATGCTTGGGGGTCCTCCGAGTATTTTTTAGTGCTCAGAGATTTAGTTTTTCTTGCCGCAGCTGAATGATTTACATCTGTTATCCATCATAAGTACGTGTGGGGGTTGCCTGGTTGCTAGGGAATCCCCACATGTAATCAAGCTGGCTAACAGATGTAAATCATTCAGCTGCGGCAAGAAAAACTAAATCTCCGAGCACTACAAAAATACTCGGAGGACACCCGTGCATGCTCGAGAAATCTCGAGTAACGAGTATATTCGCTCATCACTAATGTTAATCTAATTGAGAATTTGTGGCATGATTTGAAGATACAAAAGCAACCTACTGAACTTAAGTTGGAGTGATTTTGCTTAGAACAAGGGTCATAAATTCTAGTTTCTAAATGTGCTTCAATAATGGAGACAAGCACCCACAAGATTTGGGTCTGTGATTGCAGAAAAATGTGGCTCTGCAGAGTATTGACTTTCAGGGAATGTAAAAACAATGCCAAAAATCCAATGCAAAGCATTTTATATATATAGAAGACAGAAGTTGTATCTAAATACCTTACTGTATAGTCGGAATGTGTGTTTGGAAGACTAAACAGTTCCTTGTTTCCTCCCCACATGCTTCAAGCACAACAACACTGACCCAGAAAGTTTTGTGCTGATAACTATATTTCATTGTATAATTTCAGCATACACTATGCATATCATTAAGACCCTGTTGCCACTGCTTTATGCAGTGTGTCCAGCATTTCCTTCAAAATAGCAGAAAAAACGAGATTAAAAAGGAACCTCCAACGGAGCCATAAACTGCAGTGGAGTTCAGTTGGACTGTTATTTTTCTGATGCTGCTTGACTTTTCTAATGTTGTCTAAAAAGACTGACATTGCAGCAAAAATGTGTATGGTTCCATCAGAGGCTGCATTTGGGGGATGTAGATGGAAGCATTGTGCAAATGCAGTGTGAACAGGACCTAAAGCAGCAATTCAAGCAATAGTGACAGGTGGTATCAATAAGCCATGGAGGAGTTAGGTATACATAAGGGACTGTTCAACACAGTCTCATCGAAGTCGAAAGAATGAAATTGTTTAAGATGTGGCCACTAATTAATATCTAACTTTAAAGGTGTTAAGAGACCAATTGTAGCGCCCTCTAGGGCTGTGGGGTACTCGGGCCAGGTCCGACGTTTCTTCGGGGGAATGTCACGGCAGCAGTGACCCGGTCCTTGGCCCTGGGCTTCCAATAGATGTGAATTAATGGGTGAATAAAGTTTATGGGGAATTAGTTTGTGATGCCACCCGTGGTGTTCAGCAATAAGGAAAATGGCTGATGCTGCGGTTCAGGTCCACTGGGGCAGTTGGTGACGCAGCAGAGGTGTTACAGCTCTCCACGGGTAGAACAAGGCCCCAGGGCAGTTAAAGTGTTAAAGTCAATGATGGTGAATGCTGTAGTGCAGGGCAGGTGGCGCAGTAATAATTCTGAGGACACAGCAGGGTGCAGTTTTCTCACTTTACTCACAGTTCTCAAGTACAATCACCAGCCGGGTGCTATGGCCTCCAGGTCTGTGGTCCAGCCAGCTCTCAGGTAATTTGGGTGCACTTTTCCAAGATTCCCCTTCTTATGTACCTTTTCTGGCTGTCTCTCTGCGCTGGCTTCACCCTCCTGCCCCGTGCCTCACACACATTGTCCCAAGCCAGCAGCCTCAGGTCCTGTCGGGCGACATCGTCTTGGTCCCCTTGACCCTATGTGGCTGCCTTTTCAGCGAATATGTGTGGATGTGGCTGTGGCACTTACAGATACCACAGCCTCCAGTTTGCTCGCTGAGTCTTGCAGCTCTCCACTAGTCTGGGAGCCGGTCCCCCACTGCGACCTGGTCCTTCCACCCAACCACGGTTGGCATGGATTCGGGTGCCATGGGTGGATTCCTCACTTCCCTGGCCCCTAGGACCCCTTCTCTCAGGAGCTCCTTCCTTCACGTCTCCTCTCATCCACTCTTCCACACCAAACTCCCTACTGACTTACTAACTCCTCCCTCTTATTTCCATGACCACTCCTCACAACTGTCACTCTCTCCACCCACACCCTCTACCTAGTTCCCCCTCCAGCCTGAGATGGGGCCCTCCCTCAATAGGGTCCACTCAGATCACATGGCCTGGAGTAGAGTGGTGTTGGATGCTAGTGTGGGTCTCGTGTAGTGCCCCCTCCTTACCCGAGAGCAGAATACCACACCTCTGGCTGAGGTGCAGTACCTCTGTGACGACTGGACCCTCAGGGGCACCACACAATCACACACTGTAAAACCTTGCTTGTAAATTTGATGTATTACCATGCAGGACTTTGGAAGCATTTTTTGTGTATTTTCCATATTATAGGTATGTCTACTTGTGTCAGATTTGTTGAAAAAATGTAACTGTTCCATTTAACTGATTAGAGTGTGCAAAAATGTATGCACATGATGCTTAAACAACCTTCTAGGCCAAATCCTGACCGATGGCAACCCATTTTTGCCGAATAAGAGTTTTCATTTACCTGCTGTTTGAGGAGTCACCACAGGTTCTCAATGGGATTGGAGCATTCCAGTCATGGACACAAAAATTAAAATGTTTTGTTCAAGGAGCCATGTACTTTTCAATTTTGCCTTGTGACATGGTGTGCCATCATTCTAAAAAGAGCATAGTCCATGACCATATTGCTCCTGAATCGTTAAGAGAAGTTACTCTTAGAGGATACTTACATTTCAATCCTTATTCATGGCAGTGTTCTTAGGCAAAATGGTGCCAGACTCAGGATGCCTTACTGTTGGCATGGTACATGACTCATGTAAGAGCTTAGATTTTATTTTAACTGCACACATACTCTGCCAGATATCACAGTCTTAGGCTGTGTGCACACGTAGCGTTTTTATCGCGGTTTTCCCGCGGTTTTTCGCTATAAAAACACTATAAAACCGCGAAAAAAACGCTAACATTAAGCATCCTATCAATTATAATGGAAACCGCAAATTATGTGCACATACTGAGTATTTTTCCGCAGCGGAAAAGATTTGCGGTAAAATACGCAGCATGTTCATTAATTTGCGGAATCGCGACGATTCCGTGCCCATAGACTTGTATTGTACCGCTTGAATTCCACAAATCTATAAAAAATTTGCGGAATTCAAGCAGATTTGCGGAGGTACACAGTGCGGCATACCGGAAGTCACATGGCCATCCCATCATGCCAGGAGCATCCCATAATCCTGGAAGACAATATCCGTCTTCCTGGATGATGGCTGCCAACATGGACTGGTATGACCGGATGCAGCTGGATGTGCCTTTCATGATTAGTGTGGTAAGTGTCTATGTGTGTGTTTTGTGTGTGTTCGTGTGTGTGGTGTATATGGTGTATGTGTGTTGTCAGACATAGGCCGATGAGACTACTACTACTCCCATCGGCCTATGTCTATTCCCTATAGTAGCAGCAGGCTCAGCTCGATGGGAGCAGTATTTCCCATCGAACTGTTCCTGCGTGCAAAAAAACACTTTTTTTTATATCCACGATGCCCCCCCCTCCCTAAAAAGTTTCATTGGTGGCCAGTGGTCCGTATTAACCCCCCCACCCACCCCTATAAAGTTTCATTGGTGGCCAGTGGCCCGTATTAACCCCCCCACACACCCCTATAAAGTTTCATTGGTGGCCAGTGGCCCGTATTAATCGAATCCCTCGTCAGAAAAAATATTAAAAAAAACAAACCACAACATATACCTACCCTCCGCAGCATCCAAATAAACGAGTGTCCCACGATGATCTACAGTTTAGAGCAGCCACATAACATGCGGCTGCTCTAAACCGCGGCCGCCGATACAATGAACGGGATCGTAAAGCGATCCCGTTCATTGTATACCGAGTTCTCCCGAAGGCAGCTCGCGCTGTTCGGGGGAACTCGTTCGGTAATCACTGCGGTTGCGCGGACTCACCGGCTGACCGGAGATGAACTTATCAGTCCATCTCCGGTCAGCCAGATTAGTTAACCCTTTGCAGTGCAATAAAAAAATGGTCAAAAACCAGGTGTCATCATTTAATTAAAATACTTTTTCCAGACTGTGTGTGTGTTTTTTTAACCCTTTACTAGTATTGGATTAATAATGGATAGGTGTCATAATTGACGCCTCTCCATTATTAATTTGGCTTAATGTCACCTTACAATAGCAAGGTGGCATTAACCCTTCATTACCCCATATCCCACCGCTACACGGGAATGGGAAGAGAGTGGCCAAGTGCCAGAATAGGCGCATCTTCCAGATGTGCCTTTTCTGGGGTGGCTGGGGGCAGATATTTTTAGCCAGGGGGGGGGCCAAAAACCATGGACCCTCTCCAGGCTATTAATATCTGCCCTCAGTCACTGGCTTTACTACTCTGGCGGAGAAAATTGCACGGGAGCCAACGCCATTTTTTTCTGCCATTTAACCCTTAATTTGCCTTTAACCCTTAAAATTTAATAGCTACAGGCAATTAAAGGGTTAAATTGCGGAAAAAATGGCGTGGGCTCCCGCGCAATTTTCAACGCCAGAGTAGTAAAGCCAGTGACTGAGGGTAGATATTAATAGCCTGGAGAGGGTCCACGGTTTTTGGCCCCCCCCTGGCTAAAAGCATCTGCCCCCAGCCACCCCAGAATAGGCACATCTGGAAGATGCGCCTATTCTGGCACTTGGCCACTCTCTTCCCATTCCCGTGTAGCGGTGGGATATGGGGTAATGAAGGGTTAATGTCACCTTGCTATTGTAAGGTCACATTAAGCCAGATTAATAATGGAGAGGCGTCAATAAGACGCCTATCCATTATTAATCCAATTTTAGTAAAGGGTTAAAAAAACACACACACACATTATTTAAAATTATTTTAATGAAATAAAAACGAAGGTTGTTGCAATAATTTATTCAACCCTCCATCCATCTGAAGACCCTCGCCCTGTGACAAAGAAAAAATAATAAACCAACAATATCCTTACCTTCCGAAGATCTTTAAGGTCCCACGATGTAAATCCATCAGAAGGGGTTAAAATATTAGAAGCCAGGAGCTCTGCTAATGCAGCGGTGCTCCCAGCTGCCAAACCCCGGGGAATGAAGGTAAAGTAGGTCAATGACCTATATTTACCTTCATTTGCGGTGAGGCGCCCTTTGCTGGCTGTTCCTAGATCGTGAGAACTTTCCTAGAAAGCTCCCAGGCTCGAGTTCATAAGAGGCGCCCTCTGCTGGTTGTCCTCATATGAACTCGAGCCTGGGAGCTTTCTAGGAAAGTTCCCACGATCTAGAAACAGCCAGCAGAGGGCGCCTCACCGCTAATGCAGGTAAATATAGGTCAGTGACCTACTTTACCTTCATTTTCCGGGGTTTTTGCAGCCATGAGCATCTGTTGTGAATTCTGTGGCAGAGCTCCCTCCTGTGGTCACAAGTGGTACTTCGGCTGATTCTCTCTGGGAGCTTCCGTTTGTGGAGGAAAGTGGTACTGCGGCTTCTGAGTTTCCTCCCTCAGGTGATCTGGTGAGGTCGTTAGGTGCTTCTCTACTTAACTCCACCTAATGCTTTGATCCATGCTTCTTGTCAATGTTCCAGTGTTGGACTTGTTTTTCCCTGGATCATTCCTGTGGCCTGCTGCTCTGCATAGCTAAGTTCTTCTTTGCTATTTGTTTGCTATTTTTTCTGTCCAGCTTGTCTAATTGTTTTGCTGGAAGCTCTGGGATGCAAAGGGTGTACCTCCGTGCCGTTAGTTCGGTACGGAGGGTCTTTTTGCCCCCTTTGCGTGGTTTTCTTTAGGGTTTTGTGTAGACCGCAAAGTTATCTTTCCTATCCTCGCTCTGTTAAGAAAGTCGGGCCTCACTTTGCTGAATCTATTTCATCCCTACGTTTGTCTTTTCATCTTAACTCACAGTCATTATATGTGGGGGGCTGCCTTTTCCTTTGGGGTATTTCTCTGAGGCAAGGTAGGCTTATTTTCTATCTTCAGGCTAGTTAGTTTCTCAGGCTGTGCCGAGTTGCATAGGTAGAGTTAGGCGCAATCCACGGCTGCCTCTAGTGTTGTTTGGAGAGGATTAGGGATTGCGGTCTGCAGAGTTCCCACGTCTCAGAGCTCGTTCTATTATTTTGGGTTATTTTCAGATCACTGTATGTGCTCTGACCTCCATGTCCATTGTGATACTGAATTGCCTTTCATAACAGTACAGGAAGCCAAAAGTACTAATGATTCTCAATAGAGGGAAAAAAGAAGTTCTGAGACCATTTTTTTTTCTTTGCACTGTGTTTTGCCTTTTTTTTCCCCTAGACATTTGGGTGGTTCAGTGCACAGGTGTAGCGATGGACATTAGAAGTCTGTCTTCATTTGTGGATCAGCTCTCGGCAAGAGTACAAAAGATTCAAGACACTATTGATCAGAAATCTATGTTAGAACCAAGAATTCCTATTCCTGATTTGTTTTTTTGGAGATAGAACTAAGTTTCTGAGTTTCAAAAATAATTGTAAGCTATTTCTGGCCTTGAAACCTCGTTCCTCTGGTGATCCAGTTCAACAGGTTTTGATTATTATTTCTTTTTTGCGCGGCGACCCTCAGGACTGGGCATTTTCTCTTGCGCCAGGAGATCCTGCATTAAGTAATATCGATGCGTTTTTCCTGGCGCTCGGATTGCTGTACGATGAGCCTAATTCAGTGGATCAGGCAGAAAAGAATTTGCTGGCTCTTTGTCAGGGTCAGGATGAGATAGAGGTATATTGTCAGAAATTTAGAAAGTGGTCAGTGCTCACTCAATGGAATGAATCTGCGCTGGCAGCTATGTTCAGAAAGGGTTTCTCTGAAGCCCTTAAGGATGTGATGGTGGGATTTCCTATGCCTGCTGGTTTGAATGAGTCTATGTCTTTGGCCATTCAGATCGGTCGACGCTTGCGTGAGCGTAAATCTGTGCACCATTTGGCGGTATTACCTGAGCTTAAACCTGAGCCTATGCAGTGCGATAGGACTCTGACCAGAGTTAAACGGCAAGAACACAGACGTCTGAATGGGCTGTGTATCTACTGTGGTGATTCCACTCATGCTATCTCTGATTGTCCTAAGTGCACTAAGTGGTTCGCTAGGTCTGCCACCATTGGTACGGTACAGTCAAAATTTCTTCTGTCCGTTACCTTGATCTGCTCTTTGTCATCGTATTCTGTCATGGCGTTTGTGGATTCAGGCGCTGCCCTGAATTTGATGGACTTGGAATATGCTAAGCCTTGTGGGTTTTTCTTGGAGCCCCTGCAGTGTCCTATTCCATTGAGAGGAATTGATGCTACGCCTTTGGCCAAGAATAAGCCTCAATACTGGACCCAGCTGACCATGTGCATGGCTCCTGCACATCAGGAGGTTATTCGCTTTCTGGTGTTGCATAATCTGCATGATGTGGTCGTGTTGGGGTTGCCATGGCTACAAGCCCATAATCCAGTATTGGATTGGAAATCCATGTCGGTGTCCAGCTGGGGTTGTCAGGGGGTACATGGTGATGTTCCATTTCTGTCAATTTCGTCATCCACCCCTTCTGAGGTTCCAGAGTTCTTGTCTGATTACCGGGATGTATTTGATGAGCCCAAGTCCGATGCCCTACCTCCGCATAGGGATTGTGATTGTGCTATCAATTTGATTCCTGGTAGTAAATTCCCAAAAGGTCGACTGTTTAATTTATCTGTGCCTGAGCACACCGCTATGCGCAGTTATGTGAAGGAATCCCTGGAGAAGGGGCATATTCGCCCGTCATTGTCGCCATTAGGAGCAGGGTTCTTTTTTGTAGCCAAGAAGGATGGTTCGCTGAGACCTTGTATAGATTACCGCCTTCTTAATAAGATCACTGTTAAATTTCAGTACCCCTTGCCATTGTTATCTGATTTGTTTGCTCGGATTAAGGGGGCTAGTTGGTTCACCAAGATAGATCTTCGTGGTGCGTATAATCTGGTGCGAATCAGGCGAGGCGATGAATGGAAAACTGCATTTAATATGCCCGAGGGTCATTTTGAGTATCTAGTGATGCCATTCGGACTTGCCAATGCTCCATCAGTGTTTCAGTCCTTTATGCATGACATCTTCCGAGAGTACCTGGATAAATTCCTGATTGTGTACTTGGATGACATTTTGATCTTCTCGGATGATTGGGAGTCTCATGTGAAGCAGGTCAGAACGGTTTTTCAGGTCCTGCGTGCTAATTCTTTGTTTGTGAAGGGATCAAAGTGTCTCTTTGGTGTGCAGAAGGTTTCATTTTTGGGGTTCATCTTTTCCCCTTCTACTATCGAGATGGATCCTGTTAAGGTCCAAGCCATCCATGATTGGACTCAGCCGACATCTCTGAAAAGTCTGCAAAAGTTCCTGGGCTTTGCTATTTTTTATCGTAGCTTCATCTGCAATTTTTCTAGTATTGCCAAACCATTGACCGATTTGACCAAGAAGGGTGCTGATTTGGTCAATTGGTCTTCTGCTGCTGTGGAAGCTTTTCAAGAGTTGAAGCGTCGTTTTTCTTCTGCCCCTGTGTTGTGTCAACCAGATGTTTCTCTTCCGTTCCAGGTCGAGGTTGATGCTTCTGAGATTGGAGCAGGGGCTGTTTTGTCGCAGAGAGATTCTGATTGCTCAGTGATGAAACCATGCGCTTTTTATTCCAGGAAGTTTTCGCCTGCTGAGCGAAATTATGATGTGGGCAACCGAGAGTTGCTGGCCATGAAGTGGGCATTCGAGGAGTGGCGTCATTGGCTTGAAGGAGCTAAGCATCGCGTGGTGGTATTGACTGATCATAAGAACTTGACTTATCTCGAGTCTGCTAAGCGTTTGAATCCTAGACAGGCTCGTTGGTCGCTGTTTTTCGCCCGTTTTGACTTTGTGATTTCGTACCTTCCGGGCTCTAAAAATGTGAAGGCGGATGCTCTGTCTAGGAGTTTTGTGCCCGACTCTCCGGGTTTATCTGAGCCGGCGGGTATCCTCAAGGAAGGAGTAATTGTGTCTGCCATCTCCCCTGATTTGCGGCGGGTGCTGCAAAAATTTCAGGCTAATAAACCTGATCGTTGTCCAGCGGAGAAACTGTTTGTCCCTGATAGGTGGGCGAATAAAGTTATCTCTGAGGTTCATTGTTCGGTGTTGGCTGGTCATCCTGGAATCTTTGGTACCAGAGAGTTAGTGGCTAGATCCTTTTGGTGGCCATCTCTGTCGCGGGATGTGCGTACTTTTGTGCAGTCCTGTGGGATTTGTGCTCGGGCTAAGCCCTGCTGTTCTCGTGCCAGTGGGTTGCTTTTGCCCTTGCCGGTCCCGAAGAGGCCTTGGACACATATCTCTATGGATTTTATTTCAGATCTTCCCGTTTCTCAAAAGATGTCAGTCATTTGGGTGGTCTGTGATCGCTTTTCTAAGATGGTCCATCTGGTACCCTTGTCTAAATTGCCTTCCTCCTCTGATTTGGTGCCATTGTTCTTCCAGCATGTGGTTCGTTTGCATGGCATTCCAGCGAATATCGTTTCTGACAGAGGTTCCCAGTTTGTTTCGAGGTTTTGGTGAGCCTTTTGTGGTAGGATGGGCATTGACTTGTCTTTTTCCTCGGCTTTTCATCCTCAGACTAATGGCCAGACCGAACGAACCAATCAGACCTTGGAAACCTATCTGAGATGCTTTGTTTCTGCCGATCAGGATGACTGGGTGTCCTTTTTGCCTTTGGCTGAGTTCGCCCTTAATAATCGGGCCAGCTCGGCTACCTTGGTTTCGCCATTTTTCTGCAATTCTGGGTTCCATCCTCGATTCTCTTCAGGACAGGTTGAGTCTTCGGACTGTCCTGGTGTGGATACTGTGGTGGACAGGTTGCAGCAGATTTGGACTCATGTACTGGACAATTTGACCTTGTCCCAGGAGAAGGCTCAACGTTTCGCTAATCGCAGACGCCGTGTGGGTCCCCGACTTCGTGTTGGGGATCTGGTTTGGTTATCTTCTCGTCATATTCCTATGAAGGTTTCCTCTCCTAAGTTTAAACCTCGTTTCATTGGTCCGTATAGGATTTCTGAGGTTCTTAATCCTGTGTCTTTTCGTCTGACCCTCCCAGATTCTTTTTCCATACATAACGTATTCCATAGGTCATTGTTGCGGAGATACGTGGCACCTATGGTTCCATCTGTTGACCCTCCTGCCCCGGTTTTGGTGGAGGGGGAATTGGAGTATATTGTGGAGAAGATTTTGGATTCTCGTGTTTCAAGACGGAAACTCCAGTATCTGGTTAAATGGAAGGGTTATGCTCAGGAAGATAATTCCTGGGTTTTTGCCTCTGATGTCCATGCTCCCGATCTTGTTCGTGCCTTTCATGTGGCTCACCCTGGTCGGCCTGGGGGCTCTGGTGAGGGTTCGGTGACCCCTCCTCAAGGGGGGGGTACTGTTGTGAATTCTGTGGCAGAGCTCCCTCCTGTGGTCACAAGTGGTACTTCGGCTGATTCTCTCTGGGAGCTTCCGTTTGTGGAGGAAAGTGGTACTGCGGCTTCTGAGTTTCCTCCCTCAGGTGATCTGGTGAGGTCGTTAGGTGCTTCTCTACTTAACTCCACCTAATGCTTTGATCCATGCTTCCTGTCAATGTTCCAGTGTTGGACTTGTTTTTCCCTGGATCATTCCTGTGGCCTGCTGCTCTGCATAGCTAAGTTCTTCTTTGCTATTTGTTTGCTATTTTTTCTGTCCAGCTTGTCTAATTGTTTTGCTGGAAGCTCTGGGACGCAAAGGGTGTACCTCCGTGCCGTTAGTTCAGTACGGAGGGTCTTTTTGCCCCCTTTGCGTGGTTTTCTTTAGGGTTCTCCGGGTCCGGATGGCATACACCCATGAGTACTAAGAGAACTAAGTAATGTAATAGATAAACCATTATTTCTTATTTTTAGGGACTCTATAGCGACAGGATCTGTTCCGCAGGACTGGCGCATAGCAAATGTGGTGCCAATATTCAAAAAGGGCTCTAAAAGTGAACCTGGAAATTATAGGCCAGTAAGTCTAACCTCTATTGTTGGTAAAATATTTGAAGGGTTTCTGAGGGATGTTATTCTGGATTATCTCAATGAGAATAACTGTTTAACTCCATATCAGCATGGGTTTATGAGAAATCGCTCCTGTCAAACCAATCTAATCAGTTTTTATGAAGAGGTAAGCTATAGGCTGGACCACGGTGAGTCATTGGACGTGGTATATCTCGATTTTTCCAAAGCGTTTGATACCGTGCCGCACAAGAGGTTGGTACACAAAATGAGAATGCTTGGTCTGGGGGAAAATGTGTGTAAATGGGTTAGTAACTGGCTTAGTGATAGAAAGCAGAGGGTGGTTATAAATGGTATAGTCTCTAACTGGGTCGCTGTGACCAGTGGGGTACCGCAGGGGTCGGTATTGGGACCTGTTCTCTTCAGCATATTCATTAATGATCTGGTAGAAGGTTTACACAGTAAAATATCGATATTTGCAGATGATACAAAACTATGTAAAGCAGTTAATACAAGAGAAGATAGTATTCTGCTACAGATGGATCTGGATAAGTTGGAAACTTGGGCTGAAAGGTGGCAGATGAGGTTTAACAATGATAAATGTAAGGTTATACACATGGGAAGAAGGAATCAATATCACCATTACACACTGAACGGGAAACCACTGGGTAAATCTGACAGGGAGAAGGACTTGGGGATCCTAGTTAATGATAAACTTACCTGGAGCAGCCAGTGCCAGGCAGCAGCTGCCAAGGCAAACAGGATCATGGGGTGCATTAAAAGAGGTCTGGATACACATGATGAGAGCATTATACTGCCTCTGTACAAATCCCTAGTTAGACCGCACATGGAGTACTGTGTCCAGTTTTGGGCACCGGTGCTCATGAAGGATATAATGGAACTAGAGAGAGTACAAAGGAGGGCAACAAAATTAATAAAGGGGATGGGAGAACTACAATACCCAGATAGATTAGCGAAATTAGGATTATTTAGTCTAGAAAAAAGACGACTGAGGGGCGATCTAATAACCATGTATAAGTATATAAGGGGACAATACAAATATCTCGCTGAGGATCTGTTTATACCAAGGAAGGTGATGGGCACAAGGGGGCATTCTTTGCGTCTGGAGGAGAGAAGGTTTTTCCACCAACATAGAAGAGGATTCTTTACTGTTAGGGCAGTGAGAATCTGGAATTGCTTGCCTGAGGAGGTGGTGATGGCGAACTCAGTCGAGGGGTTCAAGAGAGGCCTGGATGTCTTCCTGGAGCAGAACAATATTGTATCATACAATTATTAGGTTCTGTAGAAGGACGTAGATCTGGGGATTTATTATGATGGAATATAGGCTGAACTGGATGGACAAATGTCTTTTTTCGGCCTTACTAACTATGTTACTATGTTACTATGTTTTGTGTAGACCGCAAAGTTATCTTTCCTATCCTCGCTCTGTTAAGAAAGTCGGGCCTCAGTTTGCTTAATCTATTTCATCCCTACGTTTGTCTTTTCATCTTAACTCACAGTCATTATATGTGGGGGCTGCCTTTTCCTTTGGGGTATTTCTCTGAGGCAAGGTAGGCTTATTTTCTATCTTCAGGCTAGTTAGTTTCTCAGGCTGTGCCGAGTTGCATAGGTAGAGTTAGGCGCAATCCACGGCTGCCTCTAGTGTTGTTTGGAGAGGATTAGGGATTGCGGTCTGCAGAGTTCCCACGTCTCAGAGCTCGTTCTATTATTTTGAGTTATTGTCAGATCACGGTATGTGCTCTGACCTCCATGTCCATTGTGATACTGAATTGCCTTTTATAACAAGCATCATTGCATTAGCAAAGATCGTGGCTGCAAAATATTTTAACCCCTTCAGATGGATTTACATCGTTGGACGTTACAGATCTGCGGAGGGTAAGGATATTGTTGGTTTATTATGTTTTTTTTCTTACAGAACGAGGGTCTTCAGTGACTGGATTGGGCGTAGAATAAAATACTCCAACAACCATTGTTTTTATTTCATTAAAATAATTTTAAATAATGTGTTTGTGTTTTATTTAACCCTTTACTACAATTGGATTAATAATGGATAGGTGTCATAATTGACGCCTCTCCATTATTAATTTTGCTTAATGTCACCTTACAATAGCAAGGTGGCATTAACCCTTCATTACCCCATATCCCACCGCTACACGGGAATGGGAAGAGAGTGGCCAAGTGCCAGAATAGGCGCATCTTCCAGATGTGCCTTTTCTGGGGTGGCTGGGGGCAGGTGTTTTTAGCCAGGGGGGGCCAATAACCATGGACCCTCTCCAGGCTATTAATATCTGCCCTCAGTCACTGGCTTTACTACTCTGGCGGAGAAAATTGTGCGGGAGCCCACGCCAATTTTTTCCGCCATTTAACCCTTTAATTTAGTAGATAGACAGCCCAAATATTGCACATACACACTACTAACAATAGTAGTGTGGAATATGCCAAAAAATGGGGATATGAGATGGTTTACTGTATGTAACCATGTCACATATCATGTCGGGTTTAGGAAGGAGATAGCAAAAGCCGGCAATTGAATTACCGGCTTTTAAGCTATCTAGCGCTGTATGAAATATATATATATATATGTGTGTGTCTCACTAACATATATATATATATATATATATACTAGCTGAAGAGCACGGCGTTGCCTGGGCATAGTATATATCTGTGGTTAGTTATAGCACCTCACTTCTCTTATTTTCCCATCACGCCTCTCATTTTCCCAATCACATCTTTCATTTTCCCCCTCACATCTCTCATTTTCTCCCTCACACCTCTCATTTTCTCCCTCACTCCTCTCATTCCCCCCTAACACTTGTCATTTCAACCTCACATCTGTCATTTTCTGATCACTCCACTATTTTTCCTCACTTCTCTCATTTTGCACTCACACCTTTTCATTTTCACCTCACACCTCTCATTTTCACCTCATCACCTCAGTATATACATGTTTGTCATCTCCCTTATATATAGTATACATCTGTATGTCATCTCCTGTATATAGTATATACCTGTATGTCATCTCCCCTGTATATAGTATATACCTGCTGTGTGTCATCTCCCCTATATATAGTATATACCTGAATGTCATCTCCTTCTATATATAGTATATACCTGTATGTCATCTCCTGTATATAGTATATACCTGTGTGTCATCTCCCCTGTATATAGTATATATCTGAGTGTCATCTCCTCCTGCATATAGTATATACCTGCATGTCATCTTCTATATATAGCATATACCTGCATGTCATCTTCTATATATAGCATATACCTGTATGTCATCTCCTCCTGTATATAGTATATACCTGTGTGTCATCTCCCCTGTATACAGTATATATCTGAGTGTCATCTCCTCCTGCATATAGTATATACCTGCATGTCATCTTCTATATATAGCATATACCTGTATGTCATCTCCTCCTGTATATAGTATGTACCTGTATGTCATCTCCTCCTGTATATATATGTACCTATATGTCATCTCTTCTTCTATATAGTATATACCTGTGTGTCATCTCTCCTGTATATAGTATATATCTGTGTGTCATCTCCCCTGTATATAGTATATACCTGTGTGTCATCTCCTCCTGTATTAGACCTCGTTCACACGTTATTTGCTCAGTATTTTTACCTCAGTATTTGTACGCTAAATTGGCAGCCTGATAAATCCCCAGCCAACAGGAAGCCCTCCCCCTGGCAGTATATATTAGCTCACACATACACATAATAGACAGGTCATGTGACTGACAGCTGCCGTATTTCCTATATGGTGCAATTGTTGTAGTTTGTCTGCTTATTAATCAGATTTTTATTTTTGAAGGATAATACCAGACTTGTGTGTGTTTTAGGGCGAGTTTCGTTTGTCAAGTTGTGTGTGTTGAGTTGCGTGTGGCGACATGCATGTAGCGACTTTTGTGAGATGAGTTTTGTGTAGCAACATGCGTGTAGCAACTTTTTGTGTGTCGAGTTACATGTGACAGGTTAGTGTAGCAAGTTGTGTGCAGCAAGTTTTGCGCATGGCGAGTTTTGCACGTTGCGAGTATTATGTGTGGTGCCTTTTGAGTATGTGCAAGTTTTGTGTGAGGCAACTTTTGCATGTGTTGCAACTTTTGTGCATGTGGCAATTTTTCCACGTGTGCAAGTTTTGCGTGTGGCGAGTTTTTCATGAGGAGAATTTTGCACTTGTGGCGAGTTTTGCAAGAGCCTAATTTTTGCATGTGGCGAGTTCTGCGCGTGGCGAGTTTTGAGTGGCGACTTTTGTGTTTTGACTTTTATGTGGCGAGGTTGGTGTATTTGTGGTGAAATGTGTGCTGAGGGTAATATGTGTTCAAGCACGTGGTAGTGTGTGGCGCATTTTGTGTGTGTTCATATCCCCGTGTGTGGTGAGTATCCCATGTCGAGGCCCCACCTTAGCAACTGTACGGTATATACTCTTTGGCGCCATCGCTCTCATTCTTTAAGTCCCCCTTGTTCACATCTGGCAGCTGTCAATTTGCCTCCTACACTTTTCCTTTCATTTTTTCCCATTATGTAGATAGGGGCAAAATTGTTTGGTGAATTGGAAAGCGCGGGGTTAAAATTTCACCTCACAACATAGCCTATGACGCTCTCGGGGTCCAGACGTGTGACTGTGCAAAATTTTGTTGCTGTAGCTGCGACGCTTCCAACACTTTCCTTTCACTTTTTCCCCATTATGTAGATAGGGGCAAAATTGTTTGGTGAATTGGAACGCGCGGGGTTAAAATTTCACCTCACAACGAAGCCTATGACGCTCTCAGGGTCCCGACGTGTGACTGTGCAAAATTTTGTTTCTGTAGCTGCGACGCTTCCAACACTTTTCCTTTCACTTTTTTCCCCATTATGTAGATAGGGGCAAAATTGTTTGGTGAATTGGAAAGCGCGGGGTTAATATTTCACCTCACAACATAGCCTATGACGCTCTCGGGGTCCAGACGTGTGACTGTGCAAAATTTTGTGGCTGTAGCTGCGACGCCTCCAACACTTTTCCTTTCACTTTTTTCTCCATTATGTAGATAGGGGCAAAATTGTTTGGTGAATTGGAAAGAGCGGGGTTAATATTTCACCTCACAATATAGCCTATGACGTTCTCGGGGTCCAGACGTGTGACTGTGCAAAATTTTGTGGCTGTAGCTGCGACTCCTCCAACACTTTTCCTTTCACTTTTTCCCCATTATGTAGATAGGGGCAAAATTGTTTGGTGAATTGGAACGCGCGGGGTTAAAATTTCACCTCACAACGTAGCCTATGACGCTCTCAGGGTCCAGACGTGTGACTGTGCAAAATTTTATTTCTGTAGCTGCGACGCCTCCAACACTTTTCCTTTCACTTTTTTCCCCATTATGTAGATAGGGGCAAAATTGTTTGGTGAATTGGAAAGCGCGGGGTTAATATTTCACCTCACAACGTAGCCTATGACGCTCTCAGGGTCCAGACGTGTGACTGTGCAAAATTTTGTTGCTGTAGCTGCGACGCTTCCAACACTTTTCCTTTCACTTTTTTCCCCATTATGTAGATAGGGGCAAAATTGTTTGGTGAATTGAAACGCGCGGGGTTAAAATTTCGCCTCACAATATAGCCTATGACGCTCTCGGGGTCCAGACGTGTGACTGTGCAAAATTTTGTGGCTGTAGCTGCGACGGTGCAGATGCCAATCCCGGACATACACACATACACACACACACACACACACACACACACACACACACACACACACACACACACACACACACACACACACACACATTCAGCTTTATATAGTAGATGTATATATATATATAGAGAGAGAGTGTATATTTTTTTATTATTTTTGGAGCACATGGATCCATTGTATGTCCGTATGTCGGTTTTGCAAGCCTGCGAGAAAATCTCGCAGTACGGATGCCCTACGGATTACATACGAAGGATGCCATGCGCAAAATGCGCTGACACACCCTGCCTACGGAGGAGATATGGACCAATATTTTGGGGAATTTTCACCGATTTACGGCCGTAAAATACGGACCGTATTGTCTTATGCCGAGTGTGACGCCGGCCATATACTGCATGTACACTGTTATGTACTGCGTGGCCTGTATTCACACATCGGGTATTCTACAAAATGTCGTGGCCTGTGCTACATAGTATGTGGCTGCTATATACAGAAATACATATGTATAATAACTGCTGCGTTAGAATCGTGGCACCATTTAGTGTACAGATATTTTTATATTTCTTATCCAAATAATAATTTTATCAAATGTAGTGACTGGTTCTCTATCAAAATTGTAGATAGAAAAACACCCGGAGGTCTGGGACCGTGCCAGTGAGGAGTACAAAGCCTCCGCTTCTAAACGTGATGCCTGGCCAGCCATTGTAACAGAAATTTATCCGCAGTGGCCTCAGCTACCAAAAGCGGGCCAAAAACGTATTTGTAAGTATGTTAAATTTGTGTTATTTTTATTAAGTATGTACTATATAATTGTCTATTTTGTGTCACTTCCCTCTTTCTGTCTGTCCTTCTGTCTGTCACGGATATTCATTGTTTGCGGATTTTGTCTTTCATGGAATCCAAGTGGCTGGTTTGTTGTGGCAAAAAGCCCACAAACATTGCCACGACCAATGTGCGACGGGCTCAGACTGGCGTCAATATGGCCGCTCTTTCATCACCGCAGTTAGTGCCCGCTCCATACTCCCCTCTAGTCAGGCCTCACACAGGGTTAATGCCATCGTTAACCAAGCGAGGTGTTACGCACTCTGGTTATGCACCTAACCCTGTTTGACAATGTTTTTACTATAGATTCTGCTTATGCAGCATCACTAGTACAAAGATCGAAAGTAAAAAATAATAAAAATAACGTTATTCTCACCCTCCGACCTTCCGCCCTGTCCTTGACAGTGCAAGCGGCAAGTTCGATGCAGCAGTACCTGTCGTGTCAGCGGTCTCTGCGAAATCACTCCACAACCTGATCATAAATCCCCTCTGTCCAGTGCCACTTTGGATTGGTGAAACTTGTGGACATACGTGGCTGGGCAATATAGTACTTGTCCTGTGCAATATACTACGTGGACAGGCATATTCTGTAGTAGCCGATGCGTTAGAATTGGGCCACCATCTATTTCCTTTATAATTTTTTTAAATTGTTCCATTTCAGTGGAAGATGTGAAAAAACGTTGGAGATCTGTGACCGACAGACTGATGAAGGCACAGAAGGCAGAAAGTGGCAGCTCGCCCTCAAAAAAGAGGCTGCCGTTTGCAGACCAGCTGCAATTAATTTTAACAAGCAGAAATTTGCGGCGGTAAGTTATATATATGTATATATTTTGTTGTATTTTCCACGTTTCACAGTACTCTTTTATTGACGAAGTCTTTTTTTATTCCTTGTACAGAAATGAAGGCAATGTAAGGGCCGAAACCCCACCGGTCCAGGAAGACAACAGCCTGGAGCATGGTGATGGAGAGGAGGTGGAGGACTATCCTATGTGCTCCTCACCAAATCCACCCTTGCCTAGGCAGTCATCCTCCATGCATGCTGCAGTTATGCCACCCACCTGTACTGTGGCAAGTTCGTCCTCTGCGGTGGATGCGGCGGTGTTGTCTTCCGCTGTTGTTGCTGCCTCTTTCGCTGCGTCCAGCTCCTTTGTTGGGGGTTCAAGGCCCACTGGGTTGGGGTCTGGTTCTGCCCGTCCTGTGCCAATGGTTAGGGCAGCACCCAAGAAGGGGAAAAAAAGGAGGGTTCGACTAGTGCCATTGAAGCACTCACAAGTCGAACCCTCAATATTATAGACCATTCATCTCCACAAGATGAAATGGATAAATATGGATCTGTGATAGCTAGCCGCCTAAGGTCCATGACATGGGACAGGCAGAGCCTGTGCATGACAGCAGTTAATGCAGTTCTAATGTCTGCTGCTGTCCCATCACCAATCCCCCCACCACAAGACATAGTTGTAGCAATTATGAAAGCATTTACTATCCCAAGTGGGCCGCCACCACCACCACCAGCAGCTGCTTCGCAACGTTTTTTCCATGCAGCACACAGGCCCGACGCTGCAGAAGCCTATAATTCAAGCCACTGTACAACTCGTCAAAGTTCTGGGCATAATGTCTCCCAAAACACGAGTATTTCGTCGCAAGAAATGTTTCCGGGGTATGGGTACGAGCCAGAGTACCAGCAGTTTTTTGAGGATTTAGTTCCTAAACCCCCCTGTCCTGTTGACAGGTTGTTCACAAATCCATTGTTGATGCACTTTTGTCCTGTTGACAGGTAGCGTCCATTCTTGATGGACTGTTTTGGACAATGTTTGTCCTTGTTTTCTACAAGCTACGTCTGTTACCGACGTTACATTTTTATGTGTAGTACACATATTTTTTTTGGAAAAAAACTGTTCTGTTGACAGGTTGTTCACAAATCCATTGTTGATGCACTATTTTGTCCTGTTGACAGGTTATGATAACGTCCATTGTTGATGGACTGTTCTGGACAATGTTTGTCCTTGTGTTATAATACCTACGTCATTTAAAGACGTTTTGTTTTTATGTGTAGTACACAGTGTTATCTACTATATAAAGCTGAATGTGTGTGTGTGTGTGTGTGTATGTGTGTGTGTGTGTGTATGTCCGGGATTGGCATCTGCACCGTCGCAGCTACAGCCACAAAATTTTGCACAGTCACACGTCTGGACCCCGAGAGCGTCATAGGCTATATTGTGAGGCGAAATTTTAACCCCGCGCGTTCCAATTCACCAAACAATTTTGCCCCTATCTACATAATGGGGAAAAAAGTGAAAGGAAAAGTGTTGGAAGCGTCGCAGCTACAGCAACAAAATTTTGCACAGTCACACGTCTGGACCCCGAGAGCGTCATAGGCTATGTTGTGAGGTGAAATTTTAACTCTGCGCTTTCCAATTCACCAAACTATTTTTCCCCTATCTACATAATGGGGAAAAGTGAAAGGAAAAGTGTTGGAGGCAAATTGACAGCTGCCAGATGTGAACAAGGGGGACTTAAAGAGTGAGAGCGATGGCGCCAAAGAGTATATACCGTACAGTTGCTAAGGTGGGACCCCGACATGGGATACTCACCACACACGGGGATATGAACACGCACACAAAATGCGCCACACACTACCACGTGCTTGAACACATATACCACCCTCAGCACACATTTCACCACACATACACCAACCTCGCCACATAAAAGTCGAAACACAAAAGTCGCCGCTCAAAACTCACCACGCGCAAAACTCGCCACATGCAAAAAATAGGCTCACGCAAAACTCGCCACAAGTGCAAAACTCACCTCATGGAAAACTCGCCACACGCAAAACTTGCACATGCGGAAAAATTGCCACATGCACAAAATTTGCAACACATGCAAAAGTTGCCTCACACAAAATTTGCACATACTCAAAAGGCACCAGACATAAAACTCACCACGCGCAAAACTCGCCATACGCAAAACTTGCTGCACACAACTTGCTACACTAACCTGTCACATGCAACTCGACACACAAAAAGTTGCTACACGCATGTTGCCACACAAAACTCATCTCACAAAAGTCGCTACATGCAAGTCGCCACACACAACTCAACACACACAACTTGACAAATGAAACTCGCCCTAAAACACACACAAGTCTGGTATTAGCCTTCAAAAATAAAATTCTGATTAATAAGCAGACAAACTACAAGAGCAACAAATGTACCATATAGGAAATACGGCAGCTGTCAGTCACATAACCTGTCTATTATGTGTATGTGTGAGCTAATATATACTGCCAGGGGGAGGGCTTCCTGTTGGCTGGGGATTTATCAGGCTGCCAATTTATCTTACAAATACTGAGGTAAAAATACTGAGCAAATAACGTGTTAACGAGGTCTAATACAGGAGATCACACAGGTATATACTATATACAGGGGAGATGACACACAGATATATACTATATACAGGAGAGATGACACACAGGTATATACTATATAAAGGAGATGACATACAGGTACATACTATATACAGGAGGAGATGACATACAGGTATATACTATATACAGGAGGAGATGACACACAGGTATATACTATATACAGGAGCAGATTACCTACAGGTATATACTATATACAGGAGGAGATGACATACAGGTATATGCTATATATAGAAGATGACATACAGGTATATACTATATACAGGAGTAGATGACACACAGATATATACTATATACAGGGGAGATGACACACAGGTAAATACTATATACAGGAGGAGATGACATACAGGTATATACTATATATAGAAGGAGATGACATACAGGTATATACTATATATAGGAGGAGATGACATACAGGTATATACTATATATAGGAGGAGATGACATACAGGTAAATACTATATATAGGAGGAGATGACATACAGGTATATACTATATACAGGGGAGATGACACACAGCAGGTATATACTATATACAGGGGAGATGACATACAGGTATATACTATATACTGGAGATGACATACAGGTATATACTATATATAAGGGAGATGACAAACATGTATATACTGAGGTGAAAATGAGAGGTGTGAGGTGAAAATGAAAAGGTGTGAGTGCAAAATGAGAGGAGTGAGGGAAAATAGTGGAGTGATCGGAAAATGACAGATGTGAGGTCGAAATGACAAGTGTTAGGCGGGAATGAGAGGAGTGAGGGAGAAAATGAGAGGTGTGAGGGAGAAAATGAGAGATGTGAGGGGGAAAATTAAAGATGTGATTGGGAAAATGAGAGGCGTGATGGGAAAATAAGAGAAGTGACGTGCTATAACTAACCACAGATATTTACTATGCCCAGGCAACGCCGGGCTCTTCAGCTAGTTTATGAATAAAAACTAAATTTGTATTTGCAAAAATGTCTGGTAATTTTTTATTTTAAAAAAAGGTTATTTCAATTTGCAGAACATGAACTGTGAGTAATGGGATAATAACTGTCAGTGAGTAAAGAGTAAGTTGCGGACACAAGGTTTGATTTTTCAAAAAAAATTCTTATTTATTAATTCCTTTTTTTTTTTTAAATGATAAAGAACAAAAGGACATTGAATGCATGGGGTTAGCCATCCAATCTGCTCAGCTGTACTGATGAAGAACACAAGGGCTTTGATTGCTTTGGGGTTAGCCATCCGATCTGCTCTTCTGAACAGGCTGACATCTTGATGGGGATTAGGTGTTCGATCTTCTCTGCTGTTCAGGCTGCTCAACACCGGCACAGGAGTATTGCCAGTGCACGGCACCTTCAGGACTCATGAAGTAGTCAGTGAAGGTTTCTCGCACACGCAACCCCGAGATGGATTGCCTGCCTTGACCCAAGTTGTCCACTGCAATTAATTCAGACAGCTGTGACTCCTCAACTACCTCTGTACTGTAGTCCCGAACGTAGTTGTGGAGAACACAGCATGCCTTGATCACAGTGTCAACGGTCTCCGTATCTAGCTGGATGGCAGTGTGAAAGATCCTCCACTGACTACACATGATCCCAAAGGTGCATTCCACATATTTTCGTGCACGGCTCAGCCGATAGTTGAAAATCCTCCGCCGTTCATCCAGTGCCCTTCGTGGGTATGGGCGCAGCAGGTTAGTTTTTAAGGGAAATGCCTCATCCGATACCATCACACAGGGTACAGGATGTGTGGAACCAGGCAAAGGTCTTGGGGCTGGGAGCGTTCCGCCATCTCGAAGAATTTGAAGTCCAATCTGTGATGATTGCAGCACCCGAGAGTCCCCAGAACTGCCATAAGCACCAACGTCGATGGCAACAAACTTGTAATGGGCATCAGCCACCGCCATCAGGACCACAGAAAAATACTTCTTATAATTAAAGAAGCGTGATCCTGATCTTGGTGGCTTCAGCACTCTCACATGTTTGCCATCGACAGCACCTACGCAGTTGGGGAAATTGGCCACAGACTGAAAGCCTGCTGCAACCTGCAGCCAAGTCTCCTCGGTTGGGCAAGGCATCACGATGGGCTGCAACTTCTGCCAGATGACGGCACATGTGCACCTCACAATTTGAGAGATGGTGGATTTGCCAACCCTAAATTGGAGGTGCAGGGATGTGTAGCTCTCTCCTGTGGCCAAAAACCTGGAAAATTTTTTTTAAAAATTAGAATATTTTTAATAACGATGAAAATATGCATGACAACATAACTAGTACGATTCAGGGGCACTAGATCTGTAAACATTGTGGCGCAGTGGCAGCAATATGGGGGCTGTGGAAGCATTGTGGCGCAGTGGCAGCATTCTGGGGGGCACTGGCAGCATTGTGGCGCACTGGCAGCATTATGGCGGCACTGTGGCAGCATTATAGGGGCACTAACAGCATTGTGGCGCAGTGGCAGCATTATGGGGGCACTGGCAGCATTGTGGCGCAGTGGCAGCATTATGGGGGCTGTGGAAGCATTGTGGCGCAGTGGCAGCATTCTGGGGTGCATTGGCAGCATTGTGGCGCACTGGCAGCATTATGGCGGCACTGTGGCAGCATTATTATAGGGGCACTAACAGCATTGTGGCGCAGTGGCAGCATTATGGAGGCACTGGCAGCATTGGGAGGTAATAGCAGCATTATGGGGGCACTGGCAGCATTGTGGCGCAGTGGCAGCATTATGGGGCTGTGGCTTCATTGTGGCGCAGTGGCAGCATTCTGGGGTGCATTGGCAGCATTGTGGCGCAGTGGCAGCATTATGGCGGCACTGTTGCAGCATTAACTATGGGGCCAATGTGTGGAGTTTGTGTTTTTTTTTTTTTAAAAAGGGCCTTACCGCAAGGTGATGAGCAGCCTTTCCTCAGCAGAGATTGATCTTCGCATGCGTCTTCGTAGCTGAGTTGTGGAGCCAGAATTATCAGAAGGCGATCAAATGCCTGAATCGTAAGCCGGCAAAACTGGATAAATTTTTCAGGAAAACTGAATGTAAAAAAAAAAGAAAAAATTCAAAAACCACAGATATATAACACAACAGTTTATAACATCAAAAAAAAAAAGGTGAACACAGATGACAATATATCATTTCTACCTATATCTTACCTCCTTAAATCTTGGTAAAGGACATGGAAGTGTCCCTTTTCCTCCCGTTCATTAATAATGGGATGAACCCACATCCGTTTTGGACGTCTTCTAATCTTTTTCCGAGATTGCTCCTATGGGAGAATATAGTCTTTATTATTTACACTGAATTGTGGCCCGATTCTCACGCATCGGGTATTCTAGAATATGCATGTCCCCGTAGTATATGGACAATGATGATTCAAGAATTCGCGGCAGACTGTGTCCGTCGCTGATTGATCGAGGCAACCTTTATGACATCATCGTCGCCATGGCAACCATTATGACATCATCGTCGCTGTGCCCGTTGCTGATTGGCCTGGCAGCCTCGACCAATCAGAGACGCGGGATTTCAACGTCGGTACTGTGCCCGTCGCTGATTGGTCGAGGCCTGCCTGGCGGCATCGACCAATCAGGGACGCGGGATTTCCAGGACAGACAGAAAGACAGACAGACAGACAGACGGAAAAATAGACAATTATATATATAGATGGTACTGTACAACGCATATACAATCGCTGCTAAGGCTACTTTCACTTCCATCAGTACTGTTCCGTCGCAATACACTGGCGCCAACATACCCATGGACGTTGTGAAATAACTGCATGACGTGGGCAGCAGATGCATTTTTTCTACACATCCACTGCCCATTCTGCAGTCTGGGGAGGAGGGGGTGTATTTTCTGCCGCACATGAGCAGTCAAAAATGGCGGATGCGATGCACCAAGAAAAACATGTAGGTAAGGATTTTACGTGTCGACGGTCTGCCAAAAAAAGACACATACATCGCACAATGGATGCAACGTGCGGCAAAACGTCGCAAACCATTGCAAATACAAGTGTATGGGAAAATAAAATCCTGCAAGCACATATGCAGGATCCGTTTTATCCCAAAACGACAGATTGCGAGGGAGCGTTACGGAAGTGGGAAGTAGCCTATCCGCAGCAACAGAAACACTACAAATCCACAGCATAGTCCGCATAGTGTGCACATCTAATGACATTATATTACCTGCTCACTGTGGTGGTGCAGCAAAAGCAGTGCCGTCAGCAACAAAAGATGGTTTTGTTGTGGCGAAAGACGCCAATGGGGCTGAACGTGCGGCATGTTGAATGCAGCAAAAAGGCAAAATGGAGAAGAGGGGATGGAACAGGAAATGACCTATTGAGAGTCTCTTTTTTTCCTTTTTTTTAACCAACTTTATTTGTTCTTAAAAACGCTTCAAAAACGCTAGAAAAAAACGCACCAAAAACGCACCAAAAACGCACCAAAAACGCATGCGGATTTCTGGAAGAAAATATCAGGTTTTCATCAGGAAAATTGCATGAAAAATCTGCACACATTCCTGAACGTGTGCACATAGCTGAAGGTTAAACTTCAGAGGACTAGGGTAAAGTTATTTTTTCTGACCTTTGACTATGACATCTGGAAAGATGACTGCCCCCTCCCCCCAAAAATGGTGCGATCTTCCATGAATCCTGTATCATGCCAACAGTAAAGCATCCTGAGACTGTTCATGTGTGGGGTTGCTTTTTAGCCAATGAAGTGTGCTCACCCACAATTTTGAGAACACTGAACAATGCCATGAATAAAGAATGGTATTTAAGCAACTTGGAGTATTTACACCAGTAAAATGTGGGCAGGTAGTAAAATAAACACAGAAAAAGCCATACAGCATATAGTTAATCACATAAACAAAGTTCCAGTACAATATCACAAGAGCTGATTGTGTCAAAAAGGAAAATGTACATATTAATGTCACAAAGTATTCAAGACAGTGGGCCCGACTCACCATTTGCAATTTATTGAAGTCCCATTTCTTTTTTTTTGTCTTGTGGTGTTCGCTGATGTTTTCCATACAAAGTCTTCCAAATTGCACAAGCAGTTCATGAACTTGGCCTAAAATAAAAAATGCTCTTTTATGTCTTTAACCAGTGGTTTGCCAATTTTTAGAAGCCAAGTTTGCAAATCCTGGTGCAAATGGTGCAAAATGTAGAAACTGTAGAAACATCAATGATATATCAGGGCCAATAAGCAGTGTAAACCGGGTCGAAGACAACAAATATTCTTTCCTGGATGACGCCATGAATTAAATCCTGATGGAATATTTGGATAATGGGTATTAGAATCTTTATTATCCCTGATTATTATTATTATTATTGTTTATTATTTCATATACTAACAAAACAGAATAGTAATATAAGGCTATGTGCGCATGTTGAGTATTTGCTTGCAGAAATTTCTACAAGGTTTCAGCATCTCTTGGCAGGAAAAATGCTGCGGAAAAAGCATGCGTTTTTGGTGCATTTTTGCTGCGTTTTTGTATGCGTTTTTGCACAGCAATTATTGCTTTTTTGAGATAAATATATTAAAATAAAAAATTTTGTGATATAATTTCTTGGATCAATACCACCTTTTTCATGCTGATGCAGTAGTAGGGCTTGGTGTCAGCAGCTGTCATTGACACCTAGATCTAGGCTTAGTTATGAAAGGGTGTCAGCTCGACACCCTCATTACTAAGCCGATAAGTAAATGCAAACACACAAACACACACATTGTCACCAGCCTATGTAGGAGTGCTAACAGAATGAACTTACATAGGCTGTAACCAGACAGCAACTGTTTCTTTTTAAAGGAAAAAAATTGTGTTGTTCCCGCATAACCAGCAGAGGTAAAGCCGATAGCTGAGGGCTGATGTTAATATTCTGGAAGGAGCCTATGGCCATAAAGTTTCCCAGGCTACTAGTATCAGCTCACAGCTGTTTGCTTAGACTTTACTGGCTAGTCTACACGGGAACCCCAGAACAAAATTGACATAAGGTCACCCTATAAAATCTAATGACACAGACTCTTTTAATAATCTTAATTTAACCATACTTACCAAACACCTAATCTACCTATGCCAACGTCTTCTGCAACAAAACTAAAATAATAAAGCACAATATTCCACACCTGTCCGCTGAGAAGGTAATCCATAATGTCCCATGACGATCCTCATCACTTTAACCCCTTCATGACCCAGCCTATTTTGACCTTAAAGACCTTGCCGTTTTTTGCGATTCTGACCAGTGTCCCTTTATGAGGTAATAACTCAGGAACGCTTCAACGGATCCTAGCGGTTCTGAGATTGTTTTTTCGTGACATATTGGGCTTCATGTTAGTGGTAAATTTAGGTCAATAAATTCTGCGTTTATTTGTGATAAAACGGAAATTTGGCGAAAATTTTGAAAATTTCGCAATTTTCACATTTTGAATTTTTATTCTGTTAAACCAGAGAGATATGTGACACAAAATAGTTAATAAATAACATTTCCCACATGTTTACTTTACATCAGCACAATTTTGGAAACAAAATTTTTTTTTGTTAGGAAGTTATAAGGGTTAAAATTTGACCAGCGATTTGTCATTTTTACAAAGAAATTTACAAAACCATTTTTTTTAGGCACCACCTCACATTTGAAGTCAGTTTGAGGGGTCTATATGGCTGAAAATACCCAAAAGTGACACCATTCTAAAAACTGCACCCCTCAAGGTACTCAAAACCACATTCAAGAAGTTTATTAACCCTTCAGGTGCTTCACAGCAGCAGAAGCAACATGGAAGGAAAAAATGAACATTTAACTTTTTAGTCACAAAAATTATTTTTAGCAACAATTTTTTTATTTTCCCAATGGTAAAAGGAGAAACTGAACCATGAAAGTTGTTGTCCAATTTGTCCTGAGTACGCTGATACCTCATATGTGGGGGTAAACCACTGTTTGGGCGCATGGCAGGGCTTGGAAGGGAAGGAGCGCCATTTGACTTTTTGAATCAAAAATTGGCTGCACTCTTTAGCGGACACCATGTCACGTTTGGAGAGCCCCCGTGTGCCTAAAAATTGGAGCTCCCCCACAAGTGACCCCATTTTGGAAACTAGACGCCCCAAGGAACTTATCTAGATGCATAGTGAGCACTTTGAACCCCCAGGTGCTTCACAAAGTGATCCGTAAAAATGAAAAAGTACTTTTTTTTCACAAAAAAATTCTTTTAGCCTCAATTTTTTCATTTTCACATGGGCAACAGGATAAAATAGATCCTAAAATGTGTTGGGCAATTTCTCTTGAGTACGCCGATACCTCATATGTGGGGGTAAACCACTGTTTGGGCGCATGGCAGGGCTTGGAAGGGAAGGAGCGCCATTTGACTTTTTGAATCAAAAATTGGCTGCACTCTTTAGCGGACACCATGTCACGTTTGGAGAGCCCCTGTGTGCCTAAACATTGGCGCTCCCCCACAAGTGACCCCATTTTGGAAACTAGACCCCCAAGGAACTTATTTAGATGCCTAGTGAGCACTTTAAACCCTCAGGTGCTTCACAAATTGATCTGTAAAAATGAAAAAGTACTTTTTTTTCACAAAAAAATTCTTTTCGCCTCAATTTTTTCATTTTCACATGGGCAGTAGGATAAAATGGATCATAAAATTTGTTGGGCAATTTCTCCCGAGTACGCCGATACCTCATATGTGGGGGTAAACCACTGTTTGGGCACACGGCAGGGCTCGGAAGGGAAGGCGCGCCATTTGACTTTTTGAATGGAAAATTAGCTCCAATTGTTAGCGGACACCATGTCGCCCCCCAAGGACCCCCCAAGGAACTTATCTAGATGCATATTGAGCACTTTAAACCCCCAGGTGCTTCACAGAAGTTTATAACGCAGAGCCATGAAAATAAAAAATAATTTTTCTTTCCTCAAAAATGATTTTTTAGCCTAGAATTTCCTATTTTGCCAAGGATAATAGGAGAAATTGGACCCCAAGTATTGTTGTCCAGTTTGTCCTGAGTACGCTGATACCCCATATGTGGGGGTAAACCACTGTTTGGGCGCACGGCAGGGCTCTGAAGGGATGGCACGCCATTTGGCTTTTTAAATGGAAAATTAGCTCCAATCATTAGCGGACACCATGTCACGTTTGTAGAGCCCCTGTGTGCCTAAACATTGGAGATCCCCCAGAAATGACCCCATTTTGGAAACTAGACCCCCAAAGGAACTAATCTAGATGTGTGGTGAGGACTTTGAACCCCCAAGTGCTTCACAGAAGTTTATAACGCAGAGCCATGAAAATAAAAAAAAAAAATTATTTTCTCAAAAATGATCTTTTAGCCTGCAATTTTTTATTTTACAAAGGGTAACAGGAGAAATTTGACCACAAAAGTTGTTGTCCAGTTTCTCCTGAGTACGCTGATACCCCATATTTGGGGGTAAACCACTGTTTGGGCACATGCCGGGGCTCGGAAGTGAAGTAGTGACATTTTGAAATGCAGACTTTGATGGAATGCTCTGTGGGCGTCACATTGCGTTTGCAGAGCCCCTGATGTGGCTTAACAGTAGAAACCCCCCACAAGTGACCCCATTTTGGAAACTAGACCCCGAAAGGAACTTATCTAGATGTGTGGTGAGCACTTTGAACCCCCAAGTGCTTCATAGAAGTTTATAATGCAGAGCCGTGAAAATCATAAATACGTTTTCTTTCCTCAAAAATAATTATTTAGCCCAGAATTTTTTATTTTCCCAAGGGTAACAGGAGAAATTGGATCCCAAAAGTTGTTGTCCAGTTTCTCCTGAGTACGCTGATACCCCATATGTGGGGATAAAACACTGTTTGGGCACATGCCGAGGCTCGGAAGTGAAGTAGTGACGTTTTGAAATGCAGACTTTGATGGAATGCTCTGTGGGCGTCACGTTGCGTTTGCAGAGCCCCTGATGTGGCTTAACAGTAGAAACCCCCCACAAGTGACCCAATTTTGGAAACTAGACCCCGAAAGGAACTTATCTAGATGTGTGGTGAGCACTTTGAACCCCCAAGTGCTTCACAGAAGTTTATAATGCAGAGCCGTGAAAATAATAAATACGTTTTCTTTCCTCAAAAATAATTATTTAGCCCAGAATTTTTTATTTTCCCAAGGGTTACAGGAGAAATTGGACCCCAAAAGTTGTTGTCCAGTTTCTCCTGAGTACGCTGATACCCCATGTGTGGGGGTAAACCACTGTTTGGGCACACGTCGGGGCTCAGAAGGGAAGTAGTGACTTTTGAAATGCAGACTTTGATGGAATGGTCTGCGGGCGTCACATTGCGTTTGCAGAGCCCCTGGTGTGCCTAAACAGTAGAAACCCCCCACAAGTGACCCCATTTTAGAAACTAGACCCCCCAAGGAACTTATCTAGATATGTGGTCAGCACTTTGAACCCCCAAGTGCTTCACAGACGTTTACAACGCAGAGCCGTGAAAATAAAAAATCATTTTTCTTTCCTCAAAAATGATGTTTTAGCAAGCATTTCTTTATTTTCACAAGGGTAACAGGAGAAATTGGACCCCAGTAATTGTTGCGCAGTTTGTCATGAGTATGCTGGTACCCCATATGTGGGGGTAAACCACTGTTTGGGTGCACGTCGGGGCTCGGAAGTGAGGGAGCACCATTTGACTTTTTGAATACAAGATTGGCTGGACTCAATGGTGGCGCCATGTTGCGTTTGGAGACCCCCTGATGTGACTAAACAGTGGAAACCTCTCAATTCTAACTCCAACACACCCCTAACCCTTATCCCAACTGTAGCCGTAACCCTAATCACAACCCTAACCCCAACACACCCGTAACCCCAACACACCCCTAACCCTAACCACAACCCTAATTCCAACCCAACCCTAGCCCTAAGGCTATGTGCCAACGTTGCGGATTCATATGAGATTTTTCAGCACCATTTTTGAAAAATCCGCGGGTAAAAGGCACTGCGTTTTACCTGCGGATTTACCGCGGATTGCCAGTGTTTTTTGTCCGGATTTCACCTGCGGATTCCTATTGAGGAACAGGTGTAAAACGCTGCGGAATCCGCACAAAGAATTGACATGCTGCGGAAAATACAACGCAGCGTTCCCGCGCGGTATTTTCCGCACCATGGGCACATCGGATTTGGCTTTCCATATATTTACATGGTACTGTAAACCTGATGGAACTCTGCTGCGGATCCGCAGCCAAATCCGCACCGTGTGCACATAGCCTAATTCTAAAGGTATGTGCACACGCTGCGGAAAACGCTGCGGATCCGCAGCAGTTTCCCATGAGTTTACAGTTCAATGCAAACCTATGGAAAACAAAAATCGCTGTACACATGCTGCAGAAAAACTGCACGGAAACGCAGCGGTTTACATTCCGCAGCATGTCACTTCTTTCTGCGGATTCCGCAGCGGTTTTACAACTGCTCAAATAGAAAATCGCTGTTGTAAAACCGCATTGAAATGCGCAGAAAAAACATGGTAAATCCGCCATAAATCCGCAGCGGTTTAGCACTGCGGATTTATCAAATCCGCAGCGGAAAAATCCGCAGAGGACCAGAATATGTGTGCACATTCCTAACCCAACCCCTAACCCTAACCCTACCCCTACCCCTAACCCTAACCCTACCCCTAACCCTACCCCTAACCCTAACCCTACCCCTAACCCTAGCCCTAACCCTACCCCTAACCCTAACCCTACCCCTAACCCTAACCCTTGTTCTTACCCCAACCTTAGTGGAAAAAAAAAAAATTATTTTTTTTATTGTCCCTACCTATGGGGGTGACAAAGGGGGGGGGTCATTTACTTTTTTTTTTAATTTTGATCACTGAGATATAACCTATCTCAGTGATCAAAATTCACTCTGGAACGAATCTGCCGGCCGGCAGATTCGGCGGGCGCACTGCACATGCGCCCGCCATTTTGGAAGATGGCGGCGCCCAGGAAAGAAGACGGATGGTCCCCGGGAGGCCAGGTAAGTATAAGGGGGGGGAGATCAGGGCACGGGGGGGGGGCGTCGGAGCACGGGGGGGTGGATCGGAACACGGGGGGTGGATTGGAGCACGGAGTGGGGGATCGCTGTGCGGGTGGGTGGGTCGGAGCACGGGGGGGGATCGCTGTGCAGGGGGGGGATCGCTGTGCGGGGGGTGGGATCGGAGTGCGGGGGGGTTTGTTTGGAGCACGGGGGGTGTGATTGGAGCACGGGGGGAGCGGGCAGGAGGACGGGGGAGCGGAGCACAGGACCGAGGGGAGCGGACCACAGATCGGGGGGCTGGGGGGGCGATCGGAGGGGTGGGGTGGGTGCACATTAGTGTGTCCAGCCATGGCCGATGATATTGCAGCATCGGCCATGGCTGGATTGTAATATTTCACCATTTTTTTAGGTGAAATATTACAAATCGCTCTGATTGGCAGTTTCACTTTCAACAGCCAATCAGAGCGATCGTAGCCACGAGGGGGTGAAGCCACCCCCCCTGGGCTAAACTACCACTCCCCCTGTCCCTGCAGATCGGGTGAAATGGGAGTTAACCCTTTCACCCGGCCTGCAGGGACGCGATCTTTCCATGACGCATATGCTGCGTCATGGGTCGGAATGGCACCGACTTTCATGACGCAGCGTATGCGTCAAAGGTCGGGAAGGGGTTAAGGGCAGTCACATCAGTGATGTGACTGCTCTCATAGACAGCCAGTGAGACACTGACAGAAGGTAATCACTCCCGCAGTATATCACTGAGCTGCCGTGAGAGAGGTCACCGGAATTCATCAGCTGATCAGCTCCAGTGATCCCCTTTACTGCACCACTGCTGCGTGGGAAAATTCTCACACAGTGGTGCCATAAGTGATAGCACTGGAGTTGATGAACTCCAGTGAACTCTCACGGCAGCTCAGTGATACACTGTGGGAGCAATTACCTCATGTCAGTGTATCTCCGGTGGCCAGAACAGTTTGAGGTCATGGTTTCATCAAGTACATTATGCCATACACTAAACCAAGCAAAGCTTTATGGGCAAATGACAAGGAAGAAACCATTCCTGAAGAAAAGACATAAAAAGGAATGATTCATCTTTGCCAAAGAGTATCTTGCCAAACCACAATCCTTCTGAGAAAATGTTCTGTGGACAAATGAAATGAAAATAGAGCTTTTTGGCAATGCAAAGCAACAGTTTATTTACAGATGGCACAATGAAGCTTACAAGGATTAGAAAACCATACCAACAGTTAAGCATGGTGGAGGATCCATAATGCTGTGGGGTTGCTTTGCTGCACCTGGTACTAGATGCCTTAACTGTATCACAGGAATCATGAAATCAGAGAACTATAAAGAGATTTTATAGCAAAATGTCCTACCCAGCCAGTGTAGGAAAACTTGGTTTGAGTCAAAGATCATGGGTCCTCCAGCAAGATAATTGTTAGAATCTGTTTTGTTTTGACCATCCGCCATCTAGTTGTGGTTTTCTGGCTGCTGGTCTTATTCCCATGGTGCTAGGTTGTCTTGGTCAGGTGATTGTATCACCCTTTATTACACAATCAGGCTCTTTTGTCCCCTCTCCCTCAGAGTAGCGGTCATATACCGGCCCCCAGGCTCACCCACCCACTTCCTGGACCATTTCTCTGCCTGGCTGCCGCACTTCATGTCCTCAGAACTACCAACCCTTATCCTGGGAGACTTCAACATCCCCATTAACAGCCCACATCTGCATCCCAGCTTCTGTCACTAACCACTTCTCTCGGCCTCTCACAGCTCTCAACCTCTGAAACACACAAAGACGGTAACACCCTGGACCTGGTTTTTGCCCGGCTCTGCTCAATCTCTTACCTAGATAACTCACCGCTTCCCCTCTCTGACCACAACATTCTCTCCTTCACACTCACATATCCTCGCTCACCCCAGCACCCTCCTACATACCATTCAGTCAGAAATCTACAAGCCATTAACCCTCTTACACTTTCAGACTCCCTACGCTCATCATTGTCCCCAATCTCTTCCTTTTCCTGTCCTGATCTGGCTGTACATCACTTCAATGACACTCTTAGAAGCACCCTTGACCAAGTAGCTCCCCTCACCCTCAGAACCTCCAAACACAGAATAAAACAGCCCTGGCTCACATCGCAAACCCGATTTCTCCAGCGATGCTCTAGGTGTGCTGAACGCTTATGGAGGAAAACACGCACACCAGAAGACTTCATACACTTCAAATTTATGTTAAGAACCTATAACTTTGCCCTTTACTTCGCTAAACAGACCTACTTTACCACTCTGATCTCCTCACTATCCAACAACCCCAAGAAACTTTTTGACACCTTTCACTCCCTCCTCAGGCCAAAAGCACAAGCCCCTATCACAGATATTTGTGCTGGTGACCTGGCCTCCCACTTTATAGAGAAAATAGACAATATCCGTCAGGAAATCCGCTCCCAACAACTAAGTTCAGTGACTCCCATCCCTCCCATCATTGCCCCTGGCTCACTCTCCACATTCGATCCCATCACAGAAGAAGAAGTCCCCAAGCTCCTCTCCTCTTCTCGTCCGACTACATGCACTACCGACCCCATTCCCTCACATCTCCTCCAGTCTCTCTCTCCAGTTGTCACAAGTCACCTAACTACAATCTTTAATCTCTCCCTCTCCTCTGGCATTTTCCCCTCCTCCTTCAAACACTCGACCCATCCTGCACAAACAACTACAGACCAGTCTCCAATCTCCCCTTCATCTCTAAACTCTTGGAGCGCCTGATATACTCCCGCCTTACCCGTTACCTCTCCACTCACTCCCTCCTAGACCCTTCACAGTCCGATTTCCGTCCCCTACATTCGACAGAAACTGCACTCATCAAAGTGACCAATGACCTTCTGACAGCAAAACGTAATGGTGACCACTCTCTGCTCATTCTTCTCGACCTTTCTGCAGCTTTTGACACTGTTGACCACCCTCTCCTTCTCTCTAGGCTCCAGTCACTAGGCATTAAGGACACTGCTCTCTCCTGGTTCTCCTCCTACCTTTCTGACCACTCCTTCAGTGTTCTGTTCTCTGGCTCCACTTCATCTCCTCTTCCTCTCGCTGTCGGGGTACCTCAGGGCTCAGTCCTTGGCCCCCTTCTGTTCTCTCTCTACACGGTCCCAATTGGACAGACCATCAGCAGATTTGGCTTTCAGTACCATCTTTATGCCGACGACACACAACTATATACGTCATCCCCTGACCTTACCCCCGCTGTACTACAGAACGCCACTGACTGTCTGTCCGCAGTCTCCAACATCATGTCCGCTCTCTATCTGAAACTCAACCTCTCCAAAACTGAACTTCTTCTGCTCCCACCATCTACTAACCTCCCTAAATCTGACATTTCCCTCTCCGTGGGTGGCACCATAATAACACCTCGGCAGCAGGCGTGCTGTCTGGGTGTTATGTTTGACTCCGATCTCTCCTTCACCTCCCATATACAATCTCTTGCCCGCTCGTGCCGCTTACACCTAAAGAACATCTCTATAATCCGCCCTTTTCTCACCATGGAGACAGCTAAAACCCTCACTGTTGCCCTGATCCACTCCCGCCTGGACTACTGTAATGCTCTATTAATTGGCCTCCCCCTCACTCGACTTTCCCCTCTCCAGTCCATCCTTAATGCAGCAGCCAGGGTCGTCCATCTGGCTAATCGTTACTCGGACGCGTCCGCTCTTCGCCAGTCGTTACACTGGCTACCCATTCATTACAGGATACAATTCAAAGTACTTGTTCTCACCCACAAAGCTCTCCACAGTGCGGCACCCCCTTACATCTCCTCCCTCATTTCTGTCTATCAGCCTAACAGACCACTGCGCTCTGCAAATGACTTTCGATTAACCTCTGCACTAATCCGTACCTCCCACTCCCGACTCCAAGACTTCTCCCGTGCTGCACCAATCCTCTGGAATGCTCTACCCCAAGATATTAGGACCATCCATAATTTGCATAGTTTTAGGTGCTCGCTCAAAACACATTTGTTCAGAGCGGCCTATCACGTTCACTAATCAAAGTCATTTTATGTTTGTGTGTGTGTGTGTAGCCCATTCACTATCCCCATCTATTCCCCAACCCCTGAAGATGGCTGGACCATGATTGTAAATACATCATTATAAATACACACCTGTACTTTGCATCTCCCCCACCTCATTGTAGATTTTAAGCTCTCACAAGCAGGGTCGTCTTATTTTGCTTTAATTATTGTATTGTTAACGTTGTTACTTATGACTTTTGTGTTTGAAACTGTTAAACTGTAAAGCGCTGCGGAATATGTTGGCGCTATATAAATAAAGATTATTATTATTATTATTACCCAGCACCTGCCTCCCATTCCTTGCTGGACAACAGTGTTAATCCGCTAGAGTTCTGGCTAGGTGCTTTGACTGCTTTCTGTGTTATATATTTTGCATTTCTGGGATGTCTGGTTCTGCTATCTTTTGTTTCTGTTTTCAATTTGTTTCTGCAGCCTTCTCTGTGTTTCCTATTAGGAGGTGACCTTTTTTTGGACACAGTCCTTGGATCTTTTGGGAACCTCCTTCTCCTTATCTATAGGTCTTCGCTGAGTTTAGACTAGGATAGTCCATGGGTCTATTCGCAAGAAATGGGTCGCCCACTCCATCATAGGGTTTCAGCCTAGTCTTAGTGCAAGGTCAGTTTTCCCCCATCTCTCCTAGTTCGGTGCTGCCGTTTTCGTAACAACAATAAATTGGCCAGCAATGGGTCCTGGCATCAATCTCATTTAAAATCTTTGGGGTGAGATGAAATCTGCCATTGGGAAAAAGAAGCATGAAAACATTTAAGAGCTTGGCCAAACTGCAAAGGAGGTGTGGGAGAAAATACCAGCTGAGATGTGCAAGAAGCTTATAGATGGCTACAAGAAACGTTTGGAGGCTGTCATCAATGCCAAAGGATGTGCAACCATGTATTAATTCGGGGTACCTTTATTGCTGCATATGATATTCATTCTGTTTCTTCTTTGAAATTGCAACATGCAAGTTGAAAAGTAGATAAAGTAGAGTCATCTTGTAGCACAATCGAACTAAAAGCAAGTTTGTTTGAATGTCTTGCATGTCTTACCTGACCCCTTGCCAAACTGTTATGTTTAACTGCCTGGCACTTTGAAAAAATTAGTCTATATTATTATAGGGAGATTTTGCTTAGAACTAGGGCCAATTTAGCCCATTTAACAATTAATTAACCATCTTAAGACAGGAAGAAGCAATGAGATATAAATACAAACAAGCACGCAGGCCAATATTGGCCATAAAGCCTTTGAGGGAAGTGAGATGACCTTACAGCATTTGGTAACTAACTCCGCAAAATGAAATGAACATAAACCATAAATTAATACTTGCAAATATGGAAGTGAAATCAGGTTTAAGTAAGGTTAACACAGCAGATGAAATGAACATGTACCTGTATAGAGAGAAGAGAGATGAGTGTTAGATTCATGTCATGGCTCTTTGAAGAATACAGCAGTCAAAAGTGTTGCATTTTGAGTACAGTTATAGAGCAATCTATAACAGTAGACAATCAGATTGCAAAAAGTGATAAATATTTCATCATATCATCACTTTAATCTCATATGCTACACTTTTTAGAATTTGCTGTCAAATCTGGTTCTTTCTTTTAGCTGTTACCACATATGCCCAGAAATTCTTAACATGGGCACAAGATGTCAGTGTTTGGCTTCGCAAGCACCACATCCATTCATAGATGATAGAACAAAGCAGAAATTCACTTTTCTGCAAGAAAAAACATGTATCTGCTCCTAATCTTAATATGATGATGAATAATTTTTCAAATATTGTGCATTGTAGGTAAATAGAGAATCTGCATGCTTCAACTGGCATTTAATTATAGAAAGCAGTAATCTTACTAGAAAGTAATATTATTTTTTGATTAGTTTCTGCACTTTCCCGGCACATTCCTGGAGGGAGATCAAGATGGCTGCTAGAAAGTGCAGGTGCCGCAGGTCAGCAGGAAGTGATACAGTCACACTGGTATTAATTTAGGTAACCGTCAATTTGTACACAGGGATAAAGCTGTAATTACTGGGAGAACAAAGTGGGAAAAGAACATATTTAATGAATTGCTCTGACTTACTTTCTGGAAAACTAATAAAAAAGAGAGAGTTTAAAGTGGTTTTATTTCACGTACTCCATTTGGAAAATAATGATATACAGCTATGTGTGCTAAAAATTAAAGGGAACGTGTCATGCTCTACATGCAGTGCGATCTGTGGACACCATGATACTGAAAAGGAGAAACTGAGCAGAATAATATGTGGGTTTGTAGGTAAATATTCAGTATGTTTTGTTTTATATTCATTGAAATCCCTGGCTTTTGTATACATAGGAGTCCAGTGGGAGGTCCTACACAATGATTGACAGCTATCTCTGCATGCACAGTGATACAGGAAAGACTTACAGTCACAGAGTAGGACCACCCACTTGATGCATACATATAAACAATAGGGATTTCAATGAATAAAATGCAAGATTTACTGAAACTTTTTCCCCACAAAAATGTATATCAATCTGATCAGCTCCTCCTGCTCTATAACATCCTGCCTGCACATCAATTATTTTCAACTTGACAGATTCTATATTATACCAATAGGAACCCTATATGTACTAAAGATAACACAGATAAAATATAGCTTTTAATTAATATACCAATTAAAACCATGCCACAAATACAACCAGATAAACACATAAAACACACAACCGTGCACTCTGGGATAACCCAGCCAAGCAATACCTCTTAGTACTGCCTACCTATCAGTGGAGGTTGGCACCCCAAACACAGATACGAGATTGGCGCCCCCACTCACCGTCAGCTGACCCTATGTCTCCTAGTATGGATCCTAATATAGGTGTCACATACAGCCCAGCACTTACACTAGACAGGAAAAAGATAGGCAGACTAACTGGCTGATTGTATATATATATATTTATGAATAATCATATATATAAACTAGGTTTGTGACAGGGTGAGATACACGGACTAAAGACCAACAATGTGCATAACAAAAAAGTGCACGTGTATTAAAAATAGGCCTCACTACCTCTGTACCCTACTGCTGGGCAGCCTGCCTAGCTGTGGAGGTTGGCACCCTACTGGTCAGCGGAATGGCGCCCCCACTCAGCGACGACTGGCTCTGGGAAGCCCTAATATTAAATCCCAGCCTGATAATGATCAGACACAGATGTGTAAATACACAAAAAATGGCAAGGCACAAAAAAATATATAGCTGCAGGGAGAAAAAACAAACAAAAAAAAACCCCTTATCTTCAGCCGAAGATAGCCTAGTGCTTAGATATATGCATGGTAAACAGAGGGTGAGACCAATACTTATCAGTGTTGATATTTCATACGCCTCTACGCGTTTCACCCCCGCGGATCATCAGGAGGCCTTGATATGTAGATGCTGCATGGAATCATGTGGTGCACTTATATACATGTCTTAATGAGCTTACTAATAATGGGGCGGTGTGAGCATACCAAACAACAGAGCATGGGACAACGCCATTTTGGAGTCGTCCTAATATGATAGAGGGATACCTAGAGCCTATAGACTAATTGATGGCCGCTGCCTGTCATCGCAGACATGTTAGGCAGCGTGCTATAGTGTGTAAATTAGCCCCTACCATAGCGTTCTGCTCCATACAGGCAGAAAGTCCCGGTGTGCATTGCAAAACAACAAAAAAAAATATTAGCACACCAAGCACTCAGACTCACAGGGAGGAGGGGTGTGTGCGCTATCACATATGTCACCGGCGCCTGCGCACAGGACCCCGGAGTCAACAATTTACACTCACCAGCGCCGAACAGCTACGTCACCCGGCCATCCCACCACGAGCCCACACAACCACTCATGCGCAGATGGGGACAAACCAGCATGACCACGCACCCCCGCATCAGCGGCGTGCGCATGAGCATGACAGTGTCCACAGCGCATGCTCTGTTGTTTGGTATGCTCACACCGCCCCATTATTAGTAAGCTCATTAAGACATGTATATAAGTGCACCAAGCATGATTCCATGCAGCATCTACATATCAAGGCCTCCTGATGATCCGCTGGGGTGAAACGCGTAGAGGCGTATGAAATATCAACACTGATAAGTATCGGTCTCACCCTCTGTTTACTATGCATATATCTAAGCACTAGGCTATCTTCGGCTGAAGATAAGGGTTTTTTTTTTCTCCCTGCAGCTATATATGTTTTTGTGCCTTGCCATTTTTGTGTATTTACACATCTGTGTCTGATCATTATCAGGCTGGGATTTAATATTAGGGCTTCCCAGGGCCAGTCGTCGCTGAGTGGGGGCGCCGTTCCGCTGACCAGTAGGGTGCCAACCTCCACAGCTAGGCAGGCTGCACAGCAGTAGGGTACAGAGGTAGTGAGGCCTATTTTTAATACACGAGCACTTTTTTGTTATGCACATTGTTGGTCTTTAGTCCGTGTATCTCACCCTGTCACAAACCTAGTTTATATATATGATTATTCATAAATATATATATATACAATCAGCCAGTTAGTCTGCCTATCTTTTTCCTGTCTAGTGTAAGTGCTGGTCTGTATGTGACACCTATATTAGGATCCATACTAGGAGACATAGGGACAGCCGACGGTGAGTGGGGGCGCCAATCTCGTATCTGTGTTTAGGGTGCCAACCTCCACTGATAGGTAGGCAGTAGTAAGAGGTATTGTTTGGCAGGGTTATCCCAGAGTGCACGGTTGTGTGTTTTATGTGTTTATCTGGTTGTATTTGTGGCATGGTTTTAATTGGTATATTAATTAAAAGCTATATTTTATCTGTGTTATCTTTAGTACATAAAGGGTTCCTATTGGTATAACATAGATTGTCGTTGACCTTTAAGTAGCTGCTAAGACAGCTCCAAGTGGTGTCAACTTGACAGATTCCCTTTAATACAAACACAAGAAAATAGAGCACAAATGTCCCAAACGTCATGTATAAAAAGTTCATTTATTGAAAAGATAATACAGAAAATATTGCAAATATATATCTACAAGCTAAGTGCATCAAGAGACTTAAAACAGAGGAGATCTGAGGTATAGGAAGGCTCAGAGAGGACAACACAATACACCCCAAGGGAGCAAACAACCAATATCTATGTAGAGGCACACTAGCTTTTAACAATCCATGAAAATGAACAATGCAACAATCAATCTCTAAGACCATTGAGCCCCAGGATAATTTCAAAGAGGTTCCAAAGATGTATGCTTACCCATTGTAATCAGGGGATGTCTCCACCTCGCTCCGCAGATCCGACGCGCGTTTCGCGTACCAGCTTTTTTAACAGGGGTCAAAGATTAAAGTTTCCCTTTAATGTCTTACACAATTATCCTTTCAGACTCTACCAACAAAACTAAGCCATACGTCAAATGGGTTTTCTCATGACGTCTCATCTCTTCTGATGCCTTTCTATGAGCCAAAATGGGGATGCGTCCTAGAGTAGTGCCTACCTGTTATGAACAGGTAATTCAGAACCACAATGGACCTTGAAGTTCAGAGCATACAAAGTGACCTGACATTTACCAAAAACATATGACGAGCTCTGAGACGTGGAAACTCTGCTGACCGCAATCCCTAATCCTATCACACCACACTAGAGGTAGCCGTGGATTGCGCCTAACGCTCCCTATGCAACTCGGCACAGCCTGAGAAACTAACTAGCCCTGAAGATAGAAAAAAAGCCTACATTGCCTCAGAGAAATTCCCCAAAGGAAAAGGCAGCCCCCCACATATAATGACTGTGAGTAAAGATGAAATACAAACACAGAGATGAAATAGATTTAGCAAAGTGAGGCCCGACTTACTGAATAGACCGAGGATAGGAAAGATAGCTTTGCGGTCAACACAAAAACCTACAAACAACCACGCAGAGGGGCAAAAAGACCCTCCACACCGACTAACGGTACGGAGGTGCTCCCTCTGCGTCTCAGAGCTTCCAGCAAGCAAGAAAAACCAATATAGCAAGCTGGCCAGAAAATATAGCAAACAAAAATAACATAAGCAGAACTTAGCTTATGCAGAATAGACAGGCCACAGGAACGATCCAGGAGGAAGCAAGACCAATACTAGAACATTGACTGGAGGCCAGGATCAAAGCACCAGGTGGAGTTAAATAGAGCAGCACCTAACGACTTAACCTCATCACCTGAGGAAGGAAACTCAGAAGCCGCAGTACCACTCTCATCCACCAAAGGAAGCTTATAGACAGAACCAGCCGCAGTACCACTCACGACCACAGGAGGGAGCTTGGCCACAGAATTCACAACAGTACCCCCCCCCTTGAGGAGGGGTCACCGAACCCTCACCAGAGCCCCCAGGCCGACCAGGATGAGCCACATGAAAGGCACGAACCAGATCGGCAGCATGGACATCAGAGGCAAAGACCCAGGAATTATCTTCCTGACCATAACCCTTCCACTTAACCAAATACTGGAGTTTCCGTCTCGAAACACGAGAATCCAAAATCTTCTCCATAATATACTCCAATTCTCCTTCAACCAAAACCGGAGCAGGAGGATCAATAGATGGAACCACAGGTGCCACGTATCTCCGCAACAATGACCTATGGAACACGTTATGGATGGAAAAAGAAGCTGGAAGAGTCAAACGAAAAGACACAGGATTAAGAACCTCAGAAATCCTATATGGACCAATGAAACGAGGCTTAAATTTAGGAGAGGAAACCTTCATAGGAATATAACGAGATGACAACCAAACCAAATCCCCAACACGAAGTCGGGGACCCACACAGCGCCTGCGGTTAGCGAAACGTTGAGCCTTCTCCTGGGACAAAGTCAGATTGTCCACTACATGAGTCCAAATCTGCTGCAACCTATCCACCACAGTATCCACACCATGACAGTCCAAAGACTCAACCTGCCCTGAAGAGAAACGAGGGTGGAACCCAGAATTGCAGAAAAACGGCGAAACCAAAGTAGCCGAGCTGGCCCGATTATTAAGGGCGAACTCAGCCAAAGGCAAAAAGGACACCCAATCATCCTGATCAGCAGAAACAAAACATCTCAGATATGTTTCCAAGGTCTGATTGGTTCGTTCAGTCTGGCCATTTGTCTGAGGATGGAAAGCCGAGGAAAAAGACAAATCAATGCCCATCCTAGCACAAAAAGCTCGCCAAAACCTCGAAACAAACTGGGAACCTCTGTCAGAAACGATGTTCTCTGGAATGCCATGTAAACGAACCACATGCTGGAAAAACAACGGCACCAAATCAGAGGAGGAAGGCAATTTAGACAAGGGCACCAAATGGACCATCTTAGAGAAGCGATCACAAACCACCCAAATGACCGACATTCTTTGAGAGACGGGGAGATCCGAAATAAAATCCATAGAGATATGTGTCCAAGGCCTCTTCGGGACCGGCAAGGGCAAAAGCAACCCACTGGCATGAGAACAGCAGGGCTTAGCCCGAGCACAAATCCCACAGGACTGCACAAAAGAATGCACATCCCGCGACAGAGACGGCCACCAAAAGGATCTAGCCACCAAATCTCTGGTACCAAAGATTCCAGGATGACCAGCCAACACCGAACAATGAACCTCAGAGATAACTTTATTCGTCCACCTATCAGGGACAAACAGTTTCTCCGCTGGGCAACAGTCAGGTCTATTAGCCTGAAATTTTTGCAGCACCCGCCGCAAATCAGGGGAGATGGCAGACAAAATTACCCCCTCTTTGAGAATACCCGCCGGCTCAGACAAACCCGGAGAATCGGGCACAAAACTCCTAGACAGGGCATCCGCCTTCACATTTTTAGAGCCCGGAAGGTACGAAACCACAAAGTCAAAACGGGAGAAAAACAGCGACCAACGAGCCTGTCTAGGATTCAACCGTTTGGCAGACTCGAGATAAGTCAAGTTTTTGTGATCAGTCAAGACCACCACGCGATGCTTAGCTCCTTCAAGCCAATGACGCCACTCCTCGAATGCCCACTTCATGGCTAGCAACTCTCGATTGCCAACATCATAATTTCGCTCAGCAGGCGAAAATTTCCTGGAAAAGAAGGCGCATGGTTTCATCACCGAGCAATCAGAACTTCTCTGCGACAAAACAGCCCCTGCTCCAATTTCAGAAGCATCAACCTCGACCTGGAACGGAAGCGAAACATCTGGTTGGCACAACACAGGGGCAGAAGAAAAACGACGCTTCAACTCCTGAAAAGCTTCCACAGCAGCAGAAGACCAATTGACCACATCAGCACCCTTCTTGGTTAAATCAGTCAACGGTTTAGCAATGCTAGAAAAATTAGCGATGAAGCGACGATAAAAATTAGCAAAGCCCAGGAACTTCTGCAGACTCTTCAGAGATGTAGGCTGAGTCCAATCATAAATGGCCTGAACTTTAACAGGGTCCATCTCGATAGTAGAAGGAGAAAAAATGAACCCCAAAAATGAAATCTTCTGAACACCAAAGAGACACTTTGACCCCTTCACAAACAAAGAATTAGCACGCAGGACCTGGAACACCATTCTGACCTGCTTCACATGAGACTCCCAATCATCCGAGAAGACCAAAATATCATCCAAGTATACAATCAGGAATTTATCCAGGTACCCTCGGAAGATGTCATGCATAAAGGACTGAAACACTGATGGAGCATTAGAAAGTCCGAATGGCATAACCAGGTACTCAAAATGGCCTTCGGGCGTATTAAATGCTGTTTTCCATTCATCGCCCCGTTTAATACACACAAGATTATACGCACCACGAAGATCTATCTTGGTGAACCAACTAGCCCCCTTAATCCGAGCAAACAAATCAGACAGCAGCGGCAAGGGGTACTGAAATTTGACCGTGATTTTATTTAGAAGGCGGTAATCAATACAAGGTCTCAGCGAACCATCCTTCTTGGCCACAAAAAAGAACCCCGCTCCCAATGGCGACGATGACGGGCGAATATGACCCTTCTCCAAAGACTCCTTCACGTAACTCCGCATAGCGGCGTGCTCAGGTACAGATAAATTAAACAGTCGACCCTTAGGAAACTTACTACCAGGAATCAAATCGATAGCACAATCACAATCCCTATGCTGAGGTAGGGCATTGGACTTGGGCTCATCGAATACATCCCGGTAATCAGACAAGAACTCTGGGACCTCAGAAGGGGTGGATGATGAGATAGACAGAAATGAAACATCACCATGTACCCCCTGACAACCCCAGCTGGACACAGACATTGATTTCCAATCTAATACTGGGTTATGGACTTGTAGCCATGGCAACCCCAACACGACCACATCATGCAGATTATGCAACACCAGAAAGCGAATATCCTCCTGGTGCGCAGGAGCCATGCACATGGTCAGCTGGGTCCAATACTGAGGCTTATTCTTGGCCAAAGGCGTAGCATCAATTCCTCTCAATGGAATAGGACACTGCAAGGGCTCCAAGACAGACCCACAGCGCCTAGCAAACTCCAAGTCCATCAAATTCAGGGCAGCGCCTGAATCCACAAATGCCATGACAGATTAGGAAGACAAAGAGCAGATCAAAGTAACGGACAAAAGAAATTTCGACTGTACCGTACCAATGGTGGCAGACCGAGCGAACCGCTTAGTGCGCTTAGGACAATCCGAGATAGCATGAGTGGAATCACCACAGTAGAAACACAGCCCATTCTGACGTCTGTGTTCTTGCCTTTCAGCTCTGGTTAAAGTCCTATCGCACTGCATAGGCTCAGGTTTATGCTCAGATAATACCGCCAAATGGTGCACAGATTTACGCTCGCGCAAGCATCAACCGATCTGAATGGCCAAAGACATAGACTCATTCAGACCAGCAGGCATAGGAAATCCCACCATGACATCCTTAAGGGCTTCAGAGAGACCCTTTCTGAAAATAGCTGCCAGCGCACATTCATTCCATTGAGTGAGCACGGACCACTTTCTAAACTTCTGACAATAAATCTCTATCTCATCCTGACCCTGACACAGAGCCAGCAAATTTTTCTCTGCCTGATCCACTGAATTAGGTTCGTCGTACAGCAATCCAAGCGCCAGAAAAAACGCATCAATATTACATAATGCAGGATCTCCTGGCGCAAGGGAAAATGCCCAGTCTTGAGGGTCGCCACGTAATAAAGAAATAATAATTTTAACTTGCTGAACTGGGTCACCAGAGGAGCGGGGTTTCAAAGCCAGAAATAGTTTACAATTATTTTTAAAATTCAAAAACTTAGCTCTATCTCCAAAAAATAACTCAGGAATAGGAATTTTAGGTTCTAACATAGGATTCTGAACCACTAAATCTTGAATGTTCTGTACTCTTATAGTGAGATTATCCATCAAAGAGGACAGACCCTGAATGTCCATGTCCACACCTGTGTTCTGAACCACCCTGATGTATAGGGGAAAAGAAAGACAGAACACAGTGCAAAGAAAAAAAAATGGTCTCAGAACTTCTCTTTTCCCTCTATTGAGAAGCATTAGTACTTTGGGCCTCCAGTACTGTTATGAACAGTTAATTCAGAACCACAATGGACCTTGAAGTTCAGAGCATACAAAGTGACCTGACATTTACCAAAAACATATGACGAGCTCTGAGACGTGGAAACTCTGCTGACCGCAATCCCTAATCCTATCACACCACACTAGAGGTAGCTCCCTATGCAACTCGGCACAGCCTGAGAAACTAACTAGCCCTGAAGATAGAAAAAAAGCCTACCTTGCCTCAGAGAAATTCCCCAAAGGAAAAGGCAGCGCCCCACATATAATGACTGTGAGTAAAGATGAAATACAAACACAGAGATGAAATAGATTTAGCAAAGTGAGGCCCGACTTACTGAATAGACCGAGGATAGGAAAGATAGCTTTGCGGTCAACACAAAAACCTACAAACAACCACGCAGATGGGCAAAAAGACCCTCCGCACCGACTAACGGTACGGAGGTGCTCCCTCTGCGTCTCAGAGCTTCCAGCAAGCAAGAAAAACCAATATAGCAAGCTGGACAGAAAATATAGCAAACAAAAATAACATAAGCAGAACTTAGCTTATGCAGAATAGACAGGCCACAGGAACGATCCAGGAGGAAGCAAGACCAATACTAGAACATTGACTGGAGGCCAGGATCAAAGCACCAGGTGGAGTTAAATAGAGCAGCACCTAACGACTTAACCTCATCACCTGAGGAAGGAAACTCAGAAGCCGCAGTACCACTCTCATCCACCAAAGGAAGCTTATAGACAGAACCAGCCGCAGTACCACTCACGACCACAGGAGGGAGCTTGGTCACAGAATTCACAACACCTACCATTCTGAAGGACTCACGTACATAGGGTACAAGGCTTCTTATTAATATAGTCTGTATTTTATGAAATGACCACTGTAAGGGACAGGGGGTTTTGTTTGGAGCTCACATGCTGTAGTGTAGATCTGTCAATGTAGGTATTTCAATTATGGGTGCCGATTAGTGATGAGCGAGTGTGCTCGTTACTGGAGATTTCCAATCATGCTCAGGTGTTCTCCGAGTATCTTGGACGTGCTCGTAGATTATGTTTGAGTCCCCACAGCTGCAAGATTTGCGGCTGTTAGACAACCTGAATACATGCAGGGATTGCCTGTTTGTTAGGGAATCCCCACATGTGTTCAGGCTGTCTAGCAGCCGCAAATCATGCAACTGCGGGGACACAAACATAATCTGCGAGCACGACCAAGATACTCGGAGAACACCCGAGCATGATCGGAAATCTCAAGTAACGAGCACACTCGCTCATCACTAGTGCTGATCCCGCTGGTGAGCGCAGCTAAAGTAGAGAAAATAAGAATTTTTTTCGGAACTACCATCGAGATAAAACAAAACATTTATTGAACAACCATTAAATAACATTAATAAAAAGACACCCTCAATCATATCCTTATTTTCTCTACTTTCACTGTAAGGGACAATCATTGGAGAGTTCCCAAATTTCTCCCTTATTTAAGGGGCTGTTCTAACATAAGAATGGGGCTCAAAAATCCCCAGTCAGCATGCTGCACACTACTGCCTTCTTTTCTTTCCATAGGACTGCTGGAGATAGCCGAGCTCTGTACTTGGCCAACTCTGGCAGTCCAATAGTTAATGAAATAGTTCTTACCTTCATATTTTCTTCTTAAATCTGGGATGAGATCCAAAATAGTATAAAGAAACTACAATTTTAAGCCTTTGTTTCCATTTGGATACAAGGCAGCATCTGGCAATGGCTCTGTAAAAAGCTAACTGAACATAGGTTTTCAGTCCAAAGGCATTGGTACAATAAATGACCACCACATAGAAAGAAGTAAAAATATATTTCATATTTCCATTCAAGCAAGAGCAGGCCAAATGGCTTTAGTGGAGGGATTGCTCTAGTACATAATATAACTGACTGATCGGTCTTTTATGCTCCTTTATGCTCTATTGTCATCTAAACACAAAGAACAACATATTTCTCTGAATACATCTGATTCAAAAGGGCAATTGTATAAGTCTCACTAGGACAGAGGGAAAAATACAGTATGTATGGGGTTCAATGTGATGTGCTCGATTCATTAACATCCAATTTTCTTAACCTCTTCCAGGCTTTTGTTGACCCTTAAACACAAGACTAAAGGGGAGTTGTAATCCTATTTCACCGGGAATTGTGGTTTTGTTAAAGAAACAGATATTCTAGAGAATGTGGGCTACAAAGATACAGAGTAATTTTCCATGTATAAAGTATAAAAAATATAAAAAAGTCCAAATATTATTATTAATTACCAACATTTTATAACACAATGTTAGCTCCCTTTACCGCAACGACGGTATCATGAAAAGGCTATAAAATTGGTGGGAAGCTAAAGAGAAATATTTCTATAAGGTACAACATATTAGGTTAGAGGAGAAAGTTCAAGAGTAGGTCAGTAGATTTGGGTGCCATCTGCATACATGTGGATGAGGCCAAAGGAAGAGCATCATTTTTCACATCCAGTTGTGTAACGAGAGAAGAGAAGTGGCCAAGATCTAATACGTGGATACATCAGCACAAAGCAGAGTGAAGGGGAAAATGGTATAATTCTGAAAAGTAACAGAAAAATTAGAAGTGTAGACAAAAGTTTCAAGAGAAAAATAGAGGTCAATGTGGTGAAGCAGGAAAAAGTAACCAGATTAAAGAAGACCTAAAATCCTGGAGTAGTTAGCGACTTGCAGTTTAGCCAGATGTGGCCAAAGATGGAGCTGAGTTATCTGCAGAAGAAAGGTAAATGGAGGCTAAAGCAGAGGATGAAGAAGAAAAATGGTCAAAAGAAACTCCCAGAATTGCAGGTAAAAGAGTAGTAAAATTACCCTGAAGTCTGGAAAAAGTATTCAGACCAATACGGGAAGAGTTCAGATACTGGATAAGGTAACTGTTACGGGGTTACCACAACAGAGAGGAGCCAGAAGATCGCAGCATCTGACTGGTCCTACTCTTGTGCTGAAAAGAAGCACTTTTTTTTTTAAAATGGTGTTTATTTCTTTTGGCAGAACTGGGTTAATCAGCCATGTTGGGAGCTCTGGGAGTATGAGCAATCAGCCAAGCTCGGTTAGCCAATCCCATCCTCTTTATAATCTGGGTCCTGATTCAAACATATGTCAGAGCTAGCTTATGCTGCATGGCTTGGAGAGGTGTTTTCATGAGCAGGAGTCTGGAGGAGTTATCTGTGACTGTTGTGTGAGTTTACAAGTGTGGTAATTCCCTTCCCTCTTCATACTTCGTTTTTTTCTCCATCCCCTCCACTCCCCAGTGCATTTCTCTGTTATATGTGAGTGAATATTTGTATGCCTGGTATTTTCAGTTGCCCTTGTTCGTGTTGCCTTGTTCATCGAGTTGGTGTACTGCGGTGCACGGCAGCTCCCCTCTCCCTGGGTGGGGGAAGGGAACAGATGGAAGGCAGATTCAGAAGATAAAGCAAGGGTGGCAGTCCAGCATTTTAACCTTCAGAAGTATCCTGGGAATAGGGCAAGCTAGGACGCCACCTAGTGTTAGGGAGGGGAAAAGAGCCCCTGGTCCCAGGTAGCCCAACATCTGAACCACACAAGATATCACAGAAAGAATCACTTCTACCCTATGTGGAGATGGGCAAAAAAAATCATCAGGCCCCTTTCATTGATGACACTTTGCCACCTCACGCTATCCTTGGGGAGTAACATATATTGTGTGTCAAGATGGAATTGGGAAGTAGGGACAGGTAGGAGATCCAAGCAGCGTCCTAACAGGAGACTGGTGAGGGAGTATAGTTTCTTTTATTTTTTGTAATTATTCTCAGTTCTTTTTCAAAATTATTACCTGCTGGAAAATCTCTTTAGCTTGCCAATTCTCTGGAAGATTTCTACAAGACTGTTTCTTTCAGAAGTTTACAAAGAATCCTGCAGAATGGAACACAACATAAGTATATCTGCCGTTTGCTTTCAGCATTAATTTCAAGTGTTCCTTTAGGGCAGTCCCACACGTCCAGATAATTCCGGTACCGGAATTATCCGTGTCCGTGTGCCCGTGCGTTTCTGTGGCACATCAGTGTGGCACACGTGTGCCGCCCGTGTGCCCACTGGGTACCACACGCACCGTGCTGGGTACCACACGCACCAGCATCTGGTGCTGAAGCCACCATTCATACCTTCCCTGCAGCAGCGGTTGCTGTAGAGAAGATATGAATATTCCTTTTTTTTTTTAAAGTTTCTCGTGTTTAAAATAAAGGTCCATGTCCCCACCCCCCTCCCACCCCCTGTGCGCCCGCCCGCTGTTCATAAAATACTCACCCGGCTCCCTCGCTGGCTGGCGCTGCTTCCTGTCCTGGCCGCATCTTCTACTGTATGCAGTCACGTGGGGCCGCTCATTTACAGTAATGAATATGCGGCTCCACCCCTATGGGAGGTGGAGCCGCATATTCATGACTGTAATCGGCGGCCCCACGTGACCGCTCATACAGTAGAAGGTGCGGCCAGGACAGGAAGCAGCACCAGCGAGGGAGCGAGCTGGGTGAGTATTTTAAGAACAGCGGGGGGCGCACAGGGGGTGGGAGGGGGATGGGGACATGGAGCTTTATTTTAAACACGAGAAACTTAAAAAAAAAGGAATATTCATATCTTCTCTACAGCAAACGCTGCTGCAGAGAAGTTATCAATGGCAGCTTCAGCACCAGTGGGGGGGACAGCGCTTACTGTAGCGCTGTCTCCTGCACGGCACACGGACTGCACACGGACAACATCCGTGTGCGGTACGTGTTTTACACGGACCCATTGACTTTAATGGGTCCATGTAATCCGTGCGCTCTCACGAACACTGACATGTCTCCGTATTTGGCACACGGAGACACGGTCCGCAAAAAATCAATGACATCTGCACAGATGCATTGATTTTAATGTGTCTACGTGTGTCAGTGGCTCTGGTACATGAGGAAACTGTCACCTCACGTACCGGAGCCACTGACGTGTGAAACCGGCCTTAAGTGGATTATTTTAATAGTATAGCTAATAGCTTACTGGGCCTTATTTGGCAGTTAATAGTAACGTCCTTAGAATACCATTAATGATAGAACATGTATATCAGATGGGTTCGCTGTTTCTTCAGAATATTATTAGGTGAATAATGTGCTTGCCATTGATTAAATGTCCCAATTAGAATTATTTTGTTGAGTTCTTGGAACATAAAAACTGGATAGCAGGGAAGTTGCCAATTCCTGTATCAATCTAGATTACAAATTCTAGCATGTAATTTGTGGCAGATTCATGACATGTGCAGTGAAATCTATGCCAATAACATATAAAACATGCCGCCATTCTTTGAACCAGGTAATTGGAACTGGAATCTGAAGTTAATGCCACTATCAGCAGATTTCTCTTCATTTACAAACCCATTCCATAATTTAACACTATTGTAGAAGCCCCCACCGGTGGAGTATGCTAAGCACTGGTGAGGAAATTAAAGCAAAAATAGAAATATTTCTCCTCCATTCCCATGTTACTACGCCCCGGCTACTGAAGATTGTGGTCTTATTGCCTGTTGGCACTAGTGAGTGGCATTGAAAGCTATTCTTGCTTCCTATTATTAAACTACCGGTAAGTACATGCCCCTTTGGCTTTTCACTTCAGTGATCTCTGTATGTGAATTATACTTCCATTTATTAAATAGTGCATACTCTTCTTACATCTTCTGTATGTTACTCTTTACTACCAAGCTTATACTTTTTCTTAAATTTAAGTTTACACAATATATTTTATTACATGCAATTTGTTTTCATATAAAAATGCAAATACAATATGTACCAAAAGTTACTTAGAAACATATCATTTGAAATAATGATTCCAAAAGTGAAAACCTTTTCATAATGGCTAATTTGTATGGCTATAAAAACTACTTTGGTCATTTTTCTAAGCTCTTGAAACGTTTCTCTCTAAAGGTATCACTGCATTTTGTCATGTGGTGACTCTATGTTAATCAGAGAAATAAAAATCTTACTTAAAGGGAATCTGTCAGCAGACTTTTGCTAGATAATCTGAGGACAGCATGAGGTAGGGGTTGAGGCACTGATTTCAGGGATGTGCCCCTTATTAGGCTGTGTGCTGTTCTTCAGTACAATGAGCGTTTTAATCAGCAGGAGATTATCACCACCCAGACTACAGTTCTCCTGAGTCCTGGTTAAACTCCACCCCCAGCACTGATAAGCAGCTTACTGTTAATATACAATGTACACAGAAAGCTCTAGTGTGGGATTACTGTGTTCAGTAATCATCCATTAGAATGGATCCAGCAGCAATCAGTTATCTTAGGCTATGTTCATATGTTCAGCAATCATCTGTTCATACGGATTCAGCAGCAGTCTGTTATCAAAAACATTTGTGCAGACACAACTTTTATGTCTGCTTGATAAAATCCTTTTCACGTGGGAGAAAGACGGATGGCTATTTAACAAATCCATTTTCCATAGGCGTCAATGTTAAAAAAGAAGGATCCAGTTGAAAGGCGGACAAAAAAGTTGTTTCTGCACAATTGTTTTGTTATCGGATTGCTGCTGGATCCGTTTTATTAATATTGTCATAAACTGTAGCAAAAAGTACATCACCTTGGTAGTTAAAAGGGCAATGGAGACCAGATATAAAAGAGATTCAGCCACACTTCCCCGACTACTATGCCGTTTCGCATAACACTTCTTCTGGGGGTGTTTACTCTATAAAATGTCTATATACTATTTAAAATACATGCCTTTGTGTCCATTATAGAAGCATTGATTCACAGGCAGATTTACTATTTAGCATTTGCGCTGTTCTTTTTATACTGCTTGTGATCTACTGCTGTGTCGTGCCAAGGCTTCATATGCTGTCCTGCAGAGATTTTTCTTGTCAGGTACCATGACAATATTATTTACTACAGCACTTAGCAATTTCTACAAGGGCATTGGTATTTTTTGTGAGTTCATGCATTATAAGATTGTGAATACTTTCTATGGCGCATACAGGATTTATTCCCTTTATCATGTATGGAGTTGATATATATGCAGCTTATTTGCAGTTCACCATAGGAGTTTTTTTTCTCACCCTGTCTATTAAATGTATGTATTGATTTTATAGATTTTTGTTAATAAAAATATTTTGCATTTTTATATTTGCTAGACACTTTTCTTTTGCTGGGAGGATTTACTAATTATCTGCTATCAATTTGGTCAATTTCTGTGAAGACAGGAAATAGTTAATTGTCAGTACTATCATAAATATTGTAATGCAAATCATGTAAGGGCTTTAAAAAGAGGCAATAGGACTGATTCATGGCAAATTAACAATTAACAATTGGGTGGAATGTGAAGTTGCGCTAAATTTTGGCGTCTTTTGCCAAACTTAAGTCATTTCACCCAGCTCCGACAAAGTGGGTGGTGCTCGGGCAGGGCAGGATGTGACAACCCCCTTTAATCAAATTCATGATGAGCAGTTTGATTCACTACTCCACAAATCTTATTCCAGTGCCTGACTAGAGTAAGATTTGTGGTGAGGCGTGTGGAGGCACCCGTCACTTTTTAGATGCTACTGATTCATTAGTGAATCAGGAGCATCTGACTCTAAGGCCCCTTTCACACATCAGTTTTTTGCCATCAGTCACAATCCGTTGGCTCGACGGATCCGTCACAAATTGTAAAAAACAGATGAGACGGATTTGTTTTTTCAACGGATCCGACTAGCGGATGTGGCTAATTGGATCCTAAATAAATTAGAGCATGCTTAGTTTAAAAACAGAATCCTTTGCCAGATTCCGTCATTTAATGGATCCGGTGCTATAGGCTTCCATTAGAGCAAATGACCGATGGTGACGGATCCATCGCTGTCCGATTTTTCGATGTAGACAAAAAACGTTACTTTGTCCATCGTCTCCGGCCGCTGGACAAACAATTTTCGACGGATCCGGCGAATGACGGTTGAAACGTGAGGCCATCCGTCGCTAATACAAGTCTATGAGAAAAAAAACGGATCCGGCAGCATCAGTCGCCTGATGCGTTTTTTCAAAATTCTACGGATTGCAACTGATAGCAAAAAACTGATGTGTGAAAGGGGCCTAACACACCCTCTCATGAAGTCTGGCGTGGAAACCAGTCTTGATGAATCGGGACCATTGTCTGCGAGAGGGAACATCAACATAAATGTAGCCCTTCTCATTGTAACTGCACTCGGCAGCATCAAAACAAAGAAAATAAATGACTTCCGAGCTATGGTGTCATCATATTGACACACGTACAGTTGGTAATTTTCAATATTTCCTTTGCAAGAAAAACCTCTTAAACATGAGAAAGAAGCTCTGAATTAATGCATGGCATACTAATACAGTGGGAGATAACACTGGTGATAAGTCCTGGATTACATTAGGAACTCGACCTTTTCACAGCTACTCAAACAACATTTGATGTGCAATATGTATATAGAACATGATTTCAAAAGCAATTTACAAGAAAAGTAAAGCCGTGCAATTCTGTAAGTAGCATAAAATTAATTATTATTACGTTTTGCCTCATTTCTTCATTAAAGAGTGCAATTAGTCTGACACCTTGTAAATTACTGTAATTACTCAGACAGATTTGATTTCTGCTTTGTGCTTTGTATTTTTCTATATGTTTTCTATTGCTTTTTTTTTTCATTTATAGACATTTTATTTCTTTTTGCTTGCTGGATGTGCGAACACTGTTAGTCTTTTATCCATTCACGCTCCATGTGTTCTTTTCAACAATGCGGTCCGTGTGCTTTATGACTTTACTATTTTATTATTTCTGTTATCTTTTTGTGTTGTTCACAGACCACCCCACGCTGATGATGAGTGGGGTCGACTGTGACCAGCACTAAAATATAAATGTCCTGATACTTTTTATAGGCTGTAATGAAATTGCTCGTTTCTCCCTCGTATAGGAAAATTACAAAGTGAAGCTGAGGGCAAAGCCGCTGAACCCTCATTATTTTTAAGCAATTCCAAAGTAAAAAAATAATATTTGCTACCAGTTATAGCTTTATCCATACAGGTACACATGTATTTATTAGAAATATGAACTTAATTGTAATTTTCACACTTTGTTCTGTAGGCATGTAAGTTATTAGGATAATTTATTACATATATGCAACAAGATGTGTGCTGACACCATCCACACCTACGGTACTCAATTTAATGCATGTGCTAAGCAGGGAACCAGAGATTGCAGGAACACGGATACGTATAAAATAACATTCACCACATAGCAAACAAAAGTAGAGGAAAAAACACACTCACCATCCTTTAAAACGTTTTTTTCTTTGTTGGAAAATGAAAACAGGGTTTGCAGAGGTGAATAGAATACTTGCTGGACGACAGCCGTTTCTCACCAACTGGTGCTTCATACAAGGACCTATCGAAGCACCAATTGGTGAGAAATGGCTGTCGTCCTGCAAGCATTCGATTCATCCCTGCAAGCCCTATGTTTTAATTTTACAATAAAGAAGAAATGTTTTAACCCCTTAACCCCCAAGGGTGGTTTGCACGTTACAGGGCCACTGTCACCCCCTCCAGCCGTTATAAACTAAAAGAGCCACCTTGTGCAGCAGTAAAGCTGCATTCTACCAAGGTGGCTCTTTTAGTTTTTGTTGCTGTTATTCCCAAAATCAAGGTATTTATAATTTTGCCCGAATACCTTTCTTTAGACCTGGAGGCAGGCCTGAACCCCCCTCTTTGAAGCACCCAACTGCCGTCAGTCATATCTTCTGGGGCGCAGGTCGCCGCCCCCTCAGCGCTGCTTTTCTCTGAAATCCGGCAACTGCGCTGTTCTCTTCTGCCTGGGGCAGGCGCATTGAGCATTGGCCGTCTGACCTCACCTGCTGGGTTGCAGACTGCGCCTGTGCGGGCAGTGCAGCCACCCAGCTACTGAATCCCAGCCCCGCAGTGTGTTATGCATTATGCACAGTGCGGGGCTGGGATTCAGTAGCTGGGTGGCCGCACTGCCCACACAGGCGCAGTCTGCAACACCAGCAGGTGAGGTCAGACGGCCAATGTTCAATTCGCCTGCCCCAGGCAGAAGAGAACAGCGCAGGTGCCGGATTTCAGAGAAAAACAGCGCTGAGGGGGCGGCGACCAGCGCCCCAGAAGATATGACTGACGGCAGTTGGGCACTTCAAAGAGGGAGGTTCAGACCTGCCTCCAGGTCTAAAGAAAGGAATTTGGGCAAAATTATAAATACCTCTATTTTGGGAATAACAGCAACAAAAACTAAAAGAGCCACCTTGTTAGAATGCAGCTTTACTGCTGCACAAGGTGGCTCTTTTAGTTTATAACGGCTGGAGGGGGTGACACTGTCCCTTTAATGACCGGGCCAATTTTTACAATTCTGACCACTGTCCCTTTATGAGGTTATAACTCTGGAACGCTTCAATGGATCCTGATGATTCTGACATTGTTTTCTCGTGACATATTGTACTTCATGATAGTGGTAAAATTTATTTGCTATTACCTGCATTTATTTGTGAAAAAAATGGAAATGTGGCAAAAATTTCGCAATTTTCCAACTTTGAATTTTTATGCCCTTAAATCACAGACCTATGTCACGCAAAATACTTAATAAGTAACATTTCCCACATGTCTACTTTACATCAGCACAATTTTGGAACCTAAATTTTTTTTTGTTAGGGAGTTATAAGGGTTAAAAGTTGACCAACAATTTCTCATTTTTACAACACCATTTTTTTTAGGGACTACATCACATTTGAAATCACATGTTTTTTTTTTTGCCTTCCTCTGGACATGTTAAGGCATGTTAGGTTAGGCTATGGGTTGAACTAGATGGACTTAACGTCTTCCTTCAACCTTAATAACTATGTTACTATACTTTGAGGGGTCTATATGATAGAAAAAAACCAAGTGTGACACCATTCTAAAAACTTCACATCTCAAGGTGCTCAAAACCACATTCAAGAAGTTTATTAACCCTTCAGGTGTTTCACAGGAATTTTTGGAATGTTTAAAAAAATGAACATTTAACTTTCCTCACAAAAATTTTACTTCAGCTCTAATTTGTTTTATTTTACCAAGGGTAACAGAAGAAATTGGACCCTAAAAGTTGTTGTAAAATTTGTCCTGAGTACGCTGATACCCTATATGTGGGGGTAAACCACTGTTTGGGTGCATGTCAGAGCTCAGAAGGGAAGGAGCGCCATTTGACTTTTCAATGCAAAATTTACTGGAATTGAGATGGGACGCCATGTCATGTTTGGAGAGCCCCTGATGTGCCTAAACATTGAAACCCCACACAAGTGACACCATTTTGGAAAGAGAACCCCTTAAGGAACGTATCTAGATGTGTTGTGAGAACTTTGAACCTCCAAGTGTTTCACTACAGTTTATAAGGCAGAGCCGTGCTCCGAGGGTCTTAGGGAAGCACGCAGAGAGCCCCCTCCCTGCACGATGCTTCCCTATGCCTCCGGAATGCTGCGATCATGTTTGATTGTAGTGTTCCGGGGGTTAATGTGACAGGAGCAGTCCGTGACTGCTCCTGGCACGTAGTGCCGGATGTCAGCTGCGATAGTCAGCTGACACTCGGCCGCGATCGGCCGCACTCCCCCATGAGCATGGCCAATCCACTATGACATACTATCCCGTCACTGGGAATTAAGTCCCAGGTCACCTCGATGGGATAGTACGTCATAAGGGATAAAGGGGTTAAAGGACGGTGAGTGCGTTTTTTCCTAATTTATTACATGCAGTACAGTTCACACATTGGCATATATTATGGTCCACATACTGTATATCAAGCAGTTTAAGCCAATGTTTGGCATAAACAGATTCACAAAAAGTTGGAAATTGTCCAAACTTGATTTTTTACTTTTCACTATACTTGCTTGTCGCATTCGGGGACTTGAACCTGCGATCGTATGATCACTTGTGCCATATACAGGCTGGGTTTCAAAGGAGCTCCATAATGACAGGCACAGATATCTTCAGCGGACCCTTGGCTGACTTAGGAACCCATCGTAATCCCAAGATGATTCCACGAGTGTGCCAATGGGCACTTAGAATGACTGGCCCTCATGCTGGCACTTGTCAAGAGTTTGATGACAGCATTTAACAGGTTAACAGATTGTTAGAGATTGGTCCTGGCAGTAACACACAGCCATTACCTGCCAAGCATGGGACGAGCTCACCCTGTGAGCCCACACCCACTACTGGCTTGAAGCAAACATGTATGGTAAATGTCGGTAATGGGTTAAGAGAAGTGGAAGAGAAAGCAGTCATCACATGATCACGTGTGCAAGCGCAAGTGAGAGGTCATGTGATGAGTGCCAGTAATGTAGAAACAGCAAAACCTTAACATGTGTATATTGTATAGTGTTAGTATTCTACATGATAAATTATATACATGATATGTACAACCCCATTTATGACATTTTTATTAGAAATGGTTTGATTCTTTGGCCAGACTTCCAGTTTAGCCTCTCAGATGATCAATGGAGTCATTGATTCATACTTATTAGTACTGCTGCGTTTTAATGCCAGTCAAAATGGAGAGGATTATTGGCGAGGTTTGTACCAAATTTATTTGAAAGCATACTCATCTTACTAATTTTGGAACATATTGGCCATTCAGACAGGCATAAAATTGTATGCCGGTAATAAGCAGAGATGCTCATGGACCATACATTTGCAACACTTTTATTGTCACTTTTGAAATTTGATAAGTTATATTTTATGATAAAAACAATAACTGAATAAAAGGAAAAAAGTTATTTTAACATTTTGACTTCCAGTTTTCAAACAAATTTCTCCTGCTAAGTACATTTCATTCTCTTTGCTATTACATTTTGACGTCTGTGACCTTGTATGTCCTTTTATCAAAACTATATTTATAAAGCATACCAAAAATGCAAAGAAAAGTTAATAGGAACAAGCAACAACTCATTTTAGCACATTCTCCCTGCTGCATATTTTTGATGATATATGACTCATTTTGTAACTAAAGATTTCAGGTATTAATCTAAATATGCTCCTTAAGGAGAGCAGACAATGCAGTTATTGCTCACAATGAAGAAGCCATTCTGAATATTGAGTCTGGTTATCTCAAAGCATGCTGATATGAAGAAAGATTACCCACTAACAATATTCTATGGCATCTTGAGTAGGTGTCCTTAGAAACTTTCTCCGCTGGGTTGTTGTCATCATAAGATAAGAATACATGCTCACAATGCTGAAAAATCTAATATTACATAGAAAATTCTGTGCCTGGTTTGTTGTACTAAGGGCAAAGAAGAAAAGCAGGAGAAGAAGGCACTTATGGGGTAAGTGCATCAGTATGTTTAGACAGTTCTTATAAAAAAGATAAAATCAGTGTGTTCATTTTTTTGGAGTTGTGTAACACTGGGCAAAGCTATTATTAATAAATTTAACTGGATATAGCTGCTGCCAACGGCCTTTTCTTTTTGCTAGCAGTTTTTACCCAAGAGAAGATATATCTTTAGTTGACGAGGGTGCATCTGTGCTCCCGTATAATGATGGACATATAAAAAAAATTGAAATCACTCACAGGATTAGTGATGAGCGTGTGTGCTCGTTACTCGAGTTTTCCGAGCATTCTTGGGTGTTCTCCGAGTATCCTGGGTGTGCTCATAGATTTTGTTTGTGTCCCCATAGCTGCATGATTTGCAGCTGTTAGACAACCTGAACACATGCAGGGGTTGCCTGTTTATTAGGCAATCCCCACATTTATTCATGCTGTCTAGCATGCAGCTGCGGAAACAAAAAACTTGAGTAATGAGCACACTCGCTCATCACTACACGGGATATTTAGCAAAGAACTGACTTTATTCAAAAATTCTCAGGGTGCAACACTTTTGCAAAATGGTCTATGGGCCATTTCAAGCAAGCATTGCAAGCAATAAAGAATATTTGGACAGAATGGATGGTAAATGGTGATGTGGTTTGTGACACTGAAATAAAGTTCCTTTAGAAAAAGATAAAGTAACAGTTTTTATTACACCAATAAATATGAATTTTAAGAGAACCTGCCATCAGGATCAGTCATTATAAACTAAATGTATAGGCATAAATGTGCTGTGCTAATGGTTTAATAGGTACCTTCACTGTAGAAATCTGCAGCTTGGATGTTCTTTATCCTTAGAAGTTTGTGTACAATAAGCTGTTTGGGCATCGGGGTGGGACTGTAGGGTGGGACTGTGGGTAGGATCTTCATCTCTGCTCCTCAGCTGCTTCTGGTGTCCGTATCTTGTTATTGCTTTAAATTTCACGCCAATGCCACAGGAGTCACTTCTGCACATTGACCTCGCAGTGGACTTTAGGAAAGTGATGCTGGTGTTGGTGCATGCCCAGTTTTGCTTAGGATTTAGCTATGGAAAAGATTCAAACCCAATGTAGAGCTTGCTCAAGAATGAAAGCAGGCAGGAGTCAGTGCACCTATTCTGCATGAACAGTGAGGATAAGGCTGGGGTCACATTGCGTTTTGGTCAGAGCGCTAACGGACAGCGTTGCACGGCGAAATTAACGCCATGCAACGCGTCCGTTAGCGCTCCCATTGCCCGCAATGTACCAGCGCATTGCTAGCGCGTGTCATTTTCGGCACGCGCTAGCGACGCGCCGGTCTTTTGTAGCGCGCCTCGGACGCTGCTTGCAGCGTCCGCGGCGCGCCCGAGGTCCGTTCCCCGCTCTCGCAGATCGGGGATCTGCGAGAGCGGGGACGTTAACGCGACCCCGAAACGCGACCCTTTAAAAACATTGCGTTAGCGCAATCCGCTAGCGCTAAACGGATTGCACTAACGCAATGTGACCCTAGCCTAAGGCTTTTGGAGATTGGCTTGGTTTCAGGAAAAGCAGCAAAGAAGCATTTTGTCTCCAAGGAGAACATCAAGGACAGATTGACATTTTGAAGAAAGTACAGGGATTGGACTGCACAGAACTGGGGTAAAGTTATTTTCTCTAATGAAATCCCCTTCAGACTGTTTGGGACATTTGGAAGAATTTTTGTCTGGAGAAGAAAAGGTGAGGGCTATTATGAGTTCTGTGTCATATCAAGAGTAAAGCATCCAGAGACCATTCATTTGTGGGGTTGCTATTCATCTAAGGGAGAGGGCTCACTCACAATTTTGCCACAGAACACCACCATCAATAAAGAATGGTATCCAAACATCCTCCAAGAGCAACTTCTCCCAATGACTAAGGTGAAATTTGGTGATAAACAATGCTATCCCAGCAGGATGGAGAAGCATGTCACAAGGCAAAAGTGATAACTAAATGGCTTGGTTTTATGGTCCATAGCCAGGAAACTCTCAATCATGAAAAATCAGGTCAACAAAACCCCCCACAGAAATTCTGATAATCTCCAAGAACTGATTAGGCAAGAATGGGTTGTGGTCAGTCGGGATATGGCACAGAAGCTGATATCCAACATGTCAGGGCAAATTGCAGAAACTTTGAAATACAATGGTCAATACTGTAAATTTCAAGTCTTTGCATAAACTTTATGTATGTCAATAAAAGTTTAATAAGTTATGAAAAAAGGTATACACTGGTTATAATTGTACTTCAATAACAATATAAAAATCTGACTAAAAGATCTAAAAAACTGAAGTAGCAAACCGAAATAGTGATGGCAGATTCAAATCCTTTAATAGGATTTAATATACAGTTAGGTCCATATATATTTGGACAGAGACAACATTTTTCTAATTTTGGTTATAGACGTTACCACAATGAATTTTAAAGAAAACAATTCAGATGCAGTTGAAGTTCAGACTTTTAGCTTTTATTTGAGGGTATCCACATTAAAATTGGATGAAGGGTTTAGGAATTTCAGCTCCTTAACATGTGCCACCCTGTTTTTAAAGGGACCAAAAGTAATTGGACAATTGACTCCAAGGCTATTTCATGAACAGGTGTGGGCAATCCCTTCGTTATGTCATTCTCAATTATGCAGATAAAAGGCCTGGAGTTGATTTGAGGTGTGGTGCTTGCATTTGGAAGGTTTTGCTGTGAAGTAAACAAAGGAGCTCTCCATGCAGGTGAAACAAGCAATCTTTAAGCTGCGAAAACAGAAATAAAAAACATCCGAGAAATTGCTACAATATTAGGGGTGGCAAAATCTACAGTTTGGTACATCCTGAGAAAGAAAGAAAGCACTGGTGAACTCATCAATGCAAAAAGACCTGGGCGCCCACGGAAGACAACAGTGGTGGATGATCGCAGAATAATCTCCATGATGAAGAGAAACTCCTTCACAACAGCCAACCAAGTGAACAACACTCTCCAGGAGGTCGGCGTATCAATATCCAAATCTACCATAAAGAGAAGACTGCATGAAGGTAAATACAGAGGGTTCACTGCACGGTGCAAGCCACTCATAAGCATCAAGAATAAAAAGGCTAGACTGGACTTTGCTAAAAAACATCTAAAAAAGCCAGCACAGTTCTGGAAGAACATTCTTTGGACAGATGAAATCAAGATCAACCTCTACCAGAATGAGGGAAAGAGAAAAGTATGGCGAAGGCGTGATACAACTCATGATCCAAAGCATACCACATCATCTGTAAAACACAGCGGAGGCAGTGTGATGGCTTGGGCATGCATGGCTGCCAGTGGCACTGGGACACTAGTGTTTATTGATGATGTGACACAGAAGCAGCTGAATGAATTCTGAGGTATTCAGAGCCACCATACTGTGTGCTCAGATCCAGCCAAATGCAGCAAAACTGATTCGTCGTCGTTTCATACTACAGATGGACAATGACCCAAAACATAAAGCCAAAGCAACCCAGGAATTTATTAAAGCAAAGAAGTGGAATATTCTTGAATGGCCAAGTCAGTCACCTGATCTCAACCCAATTTAGCATGCATTTCACTTGTTAAAGACTAAACTTCAGACAGAAAGGCCCACAAACAAACAGGAACTGAAAACCACCGCAGTGAAGGCCTGGCAGAGCATCAAAAAGGAGGAAACACAGCGTCTGGTGATGTCCATGAGTTCAAGACTTCAGGCAGTCATTGCCAGCAAAGGGTTTTCAACCAAGTACTAAAAATAAACATTTTATTTAAAATTATTTAATCTGTCCAATTACTTTTGGTCCCTTTAAAAACAGGGTGGCACATGTTAAGGAGCTGAAACTCCTAAACGCTTCATCCAATTTTAATGTTGATACCCTCAAATGAAAGCTGAACGTGTGAACTTCAACTGCATCTGAATTGTTTTGTTTAAAATTCATTGTCGTAACGTCTATAACCAAAATTAGAAAAATGTTGTCTCTGTCCAAATATATATGGACCTAACTGTATAGTGTGTAAAATAATAATTTTTCTAAGTAAATATATTTAGGTGCTATTGACATGAGATGCTCACCAGATGTCGGTAACAACAGATCCACACAGGCAAAGAAATCAAACCATAGATGTCCATAAATTATGTACAGTAATGAGAAATGACACAGGGAAAAATTATTGAACACTCTTACTGAAATTTATTTAATATTTCATACAAAAACCTTTGTTGGTGATGACAATTTCATGACGTCTCTTTTATAGAGAAACTAGTTGCATGCCTTGCTCAGGTGTGAATTTGTCCATTTAGACAAGCCTGTGAAATACTGGGAGAATATAGTCTTGTCAGGTGAGACAAAAATTAAAGTCTTTGGATGCCATAATGCATACCATGCTTCGAGGCTAAAAGGCACTGCATATCACCCCAAAAATACCATACAACAGTGAAGTTGGAGGTGGGAACATCATGGTGTGAGGCTGTTTTTTAGTATGCAGCACTGAAAACGTCATGTAATTGAAGGAATGATAAATAGACAAATGTACGGAGACATTCTTGATTTAAATCTGCTGCCATCTACCAGAATGATGAAGATGAAACGAAGATAGACATTCTAACAAGATAATGATCTAAAACACACATGCAAGGAATCTCTCCATTGGCTTCAGAGAAAGAAAGTAAAGCTGCTACAATGGCACAGTCAAATTTATGGAAGGAGAAAAATGTCAGAGCTCAGAGAATGATTCCACGGAACCTTCAGGATTAGAAGAATGTTTGTGTGGGCAATGCATGCGACTATTTTCTCCTTATAGGAGGCATATAGAAAAAATAATCATTATCATCCAAATGGAAAACATAAATGATAGTATACTAATTTATCATCAGTCTGACTAATTGTCTGTAAGTAGCCCAAAAGGGGAATAATAGTGGATACACCTTTTAGATGTATAATCTATAAGAGACTAGGAGTTCAAGTCCAAAGAAGTTTTTTACAAAAATTACAAAAAACACTGGCAAAAATTATAATAAAAGAGTCAATAGTGATGGTACAAGGTATTAGCAGGCTATAGATCCACACTATTGTAACATGTACAGGCAAAAATGGAACAATAAATGTACATTTCACCCGCTGTGAATATAAACTGTATATATATATATATATATATATATAAACAAAGAAGAAACAGCCGGACGGCACTAACGACGGAAAGAAGCTGAGTGAACCGCTCACCTGTGTCTAGAAGGTAAAGATCAGTCCTGGGTGCAAGAGCTCCACGAGAAAGCAGCACAAATGTATCACAAATCTGAAGAAAAGGAGCGCACAACCTGGACATCCGATGCGGGTAAGCTTTATTCCAAATGCATAAAAAACATCTTCACGGCCGTCGTCTAGCCCAGCCGCATTCCTTTCCTTGCACCCCCGGCCGTGAAGATGTTTTTTATGCATTTGGAATAAAGCTTACCCGCATCGGATGTCCAGGTTGTGCGCTCCTTTTCTTCAGATTTGTGATATATATATATATATATACAGTATATATGGAGCGCCCCCAGACACAGGGCCGCAGGGTACTCGGTACCAGTCCTCTCTGTCTCAGTCCTGGGGTTGTCACGGTGGCTGGACCCGGTCCGTGACCCTGCTAAGGGGCGTCCAATGAAAAGTGATGAAAGTCTGTCAAGGGTTTGTGACACCACCTGTGGGTCTGTCAAGGGTTTGTGACACCACCTGTGGTATTCGGTCAGGGTGACCGACGCTGCTTGGGGCCCACTGGGGTGGTGTTATGGCAGCTAGATGGTATAACTTCCCACAGGTGAAGTGTATCCCCAGGGCTTCCCAGTAGTATAGGTGGTGATGATGCGAGGTGCGGTTAATAACGAGGACACAGGGTTGCAGTCTCTTTACCTTTTTACTGAAGGCTTCGGGATCCGCAATCCAGAGCAATGCTAACAGGGCTGGCTGAGACCGGCCGGTCCGAAGGCACAACCAGAGTTCCCTTTGCAGGTGGAAATTGTTGCCTATTGAATCATTAACAAACCCTTAAATTTTGATTATACGGATAAAAATTATATATCTATTTATGTACCAATAAAAACCATGCTACAGCTACAGATATTCACATAGAACACACAACCGTGCACTCTAGATGACCCTGCCAAACAAGTCCTATTTGTACTGCCTGCCTATCAGTGGAGGTTGGCACCCTAAACACAAATACGAGAATGGCGCCCCCACTCACCGTCGGCTGACCCTATGTCTCCTAGTAAAAATCCTAGTACAGGTGTCACATTTGGAACAGCACATATACTGGACAGGAAAGGATAGGCAGGTTATAATGGCTAAATGTACAGTATTTATATATATGTATTTGAAGCCATATATAGAGGCTAGGTTTGTGGCAGGGTGAGATACACGGACAGACAAACCAACAATGTGCATAACAAAGAAAGTGCTCGTGTATTAAAAGTAGGCCTAACTCCCTCTGTACCCTACTGCTGTGCAGCCTGCCTAGCTGTGGAGGTTGGCACCCTACTTGATCTGCATATCAAGGCCTCCTGATGATCCACTGAGGTGAAACGCGTGTTTGGCAGGGTCATCTAGAGTGCATGTTTGTGTGTTCTATGTGAATATCTGTCTGTAGCTGTAGCATGGTTTTTATTGGTACATAAATAGATATATATTTTTTATCCGTATAATCAAAATTTAAGGGTTTGTTAGTGATTCAATTATTGATTGTTTTGACCTTTATTTGGCTGCTAGTACAGCCCAAGAGTTTGCCTTTGGAAATCGTTGCCTACCAACTCGCGCCTGTGTGTTGTAGTCCTTCCCTGCTGAGCACCACGGGATAGTCCTCACAACTCTAGTATCAGTTCTTTCTCTTCTCCGTCCCCCAAGTTTATCTGGCTAGGACGCACCCGTATGACGGGTAGGCTCGAAGCTATTCTGGGACCCTAGAGACGCCCCTCTCCACGCTTGCTTCCTATGTCTGCTTAGGTGATTTAAGGTAGACAGCCAACCTGTAATCAACTGTCCTGCCGCTGTTTGAAGTAATGCTTGGAGTCAGTTACTTCCTCAGCGTTCCGGCCACCGGCTACACACCTTAGTAGGATGTTGCCGTTCTCAGGGCACGACTCCTACTGGTTCTATCTCCTTGTGCTGTGATCTCGTTTCTCACTTCTCCACAATATACTTCGCTTCGTGTCCTTTCTTAGGATGCCACCACAAGGTAGAGCAGGCGCAACTCTGTCACGTTCTGTCCTTTCTGCTAGGTACCTGCCAGGAACTCACCCCTGACAGGTCCTCCCTGGAGCTCTCCCAGGCTGCGTTCTCTCTAACTTCCTATCCAACCCCCAGTTTTACCAGAGTGTGAGGAGTGGCCTAATACATAGTGCCTTTTGCTCCCCCTGGTGGCCGGAGTGTGAAGTGTAATGTGTGACTGTGATACCTAGTCAGGTGAAATCCTTTAGAGCAATCAGACATAACATCACTCCCCTTAGTGGCAGAGCAACATTACTGCAACGACCAGGACTCTGGAGCGCTGCACTCCCCCCCAGTTAAATCCAGTACTCCCGGACTGGGAAAAGAAGAACAACAATAGATGTTAGAAAAAGACTTACAAAATTTTTAAATGCTTTGAACAAGTAAATATTACAATGCTTCCCTTTATGGGAGGTGAGGTCACTTGAACGTTACAAACAGAAACATGTTTAAATATTTTAAATAACATTCTAATCTACTGACTATAAATAGTTTCTATTTCCCAGCCGGGTATTCTCCTAAGTGCAAATTTTTGAACAATAATTTAACTTTTCCTTTAAGGGCGTATAAGCTGAACCCACTAAAGGCTTACTATAAATCGCTATAGTACAAATCTAACTGTTTTTTATATTTCTCTGACTTCACAGATGCAGGACCGCCTAGCTACTTGTCTGGGCCTACTGCATCTCTTTTTCTCGGTTCACGACATGAGACCTATCAACCATCTCTCTATGGTTTTCAGGAGGACTCACTAACCCCTACGGGTTCACTTTCTAGCTTTCTAGCTACACGTTATCTACTATGTAAACATTATTACTATCTTACTACTTAAGGTTATCAAAAGGCAACAAGTAACATTCCCTTTAAGAGGAAAAATCAGTCTTCTTTGAGGTAGTGCAAACAATCACCAAGTCACTAATAAACTGTAAGACACAAGAAACTTCCACGTCGTCATCAGGAATAGTTTCTTCGCAAAGTCTTCCTTCCTTGTAAAACCAGTAGAGAGCACCTTTAAGAAGGTGCGAACTATTTACAGAACCAGTTTGTGAATCATTCACTGTCCATGATTCGGCAGTCTCTTGAAACAATAATAAACTTGTGCAAAAACATAAAACAACAGGGATCCTGGGTCAACAAAGGGATCCCTTTAAGGATTAACCCTTCAGACACAACATCACTCCCCTTAGTGGCAGAGCGACATTACTGCAACAACCAGGAATCTGGGGCACTGCATATATATATATATATATATGTGTGTGTTATATATATGCATATATATGAAATAAAATATCTTTGCTATGTCCATATGTGTGAATAATAGTAAAAACAACAAACATAAAAGATATGTTTCCAGCATGAAGCAGCCATGTATGCTGTAGACTTTATTCATGCATCAGTATTTTTGATCAATGTTTGATCTGTATTTGCACATCAAAACAAGGATTGTCTACAAAATACAGAACAGATGTCAATCTTTCAATTATATTTTTTCTCCATTAGTTCCTCTACTGGTTTTGGTATACAATTAATGATGGAAAATCCGGACCAAATACTGATTATATCACTGGACTTCCTGACGTTTGTTGCACAATTAAGGCCGGCTTCACACTTGCGAGTTTTACGGACGTAAGAGCGCAGAAACTACGTCCGTAAAACTCGCAAAACATACGGCACAATTATTCTCTATGCCCCTGCTCCTATCTGCCGTATTAAACTGATCAGTATTAGGCCGGCTTCACACTTGCGAGTTTTACGGACGTAAGAGCGCAGAAACTACGTCCGTAAAACTCGCAAAACATACGGCACAATTATTCTCTATGCCCCTGCTCCTATCTGCCGTATTAAACTGATCAGTATTATACGGCTTTCTACGGCCGTAGAAAATCGCAGCATGCTGCGTTTGTCACCGTATTGCACAAATTAAACGTCAATGAAAGTCTATGGAAGCCCCAAAAATACGGCTCACACACGGACCAGCAGTGTGACTTGCGAGAAATACGCAGCGCTGTTAGAGAGAAAAGCCGGTAATTCAGTGCGGTGTACAGTAAAATCACACTGACAGCTTACAGTAGAATTGGTAGAATAAATGTGTACACATAGAATAGGTATATATGTATATATATATGTCAGTGAAACACATATATATATATTAATATTTCTTCCAGCGCTAGACAGCTTTAAAGCCGGTAATTCAATTACCGGCTTTTGCTATCTCCTTCCTAAAACCCAACATGATATGAGACCTGGTTTACATAAAGTAAACCATCTCATATCCCCTAGCTAAAAACATCTGCCCCCAGTCACCCCAGAAAAGGCACATATGTAAGATGCGCCTATTCTGGCACTTGGCCACTCTCTTCCCATTCCCGTGTAGCGGTGGGATATGGGGTAATGAAGGGTTAATGCCACCTTGCTATTGTAAGGTGACATTAAGCCAAATTAATAATGGAGAGGCGTCAATTATGACACCTATCCATTATTAATCCAATACTAGTAAAGGGTTAAAAAAATACACAAACACAATATTTTAATGAAATAAAAACAAAGGTTGTTTTAATATTTTATTGAACGCCCAATCCAATCACTGAAGACCCTCGTTCTGTAACAAAAAAACATAATAAACCAACAATATCCTTACCTTCCGCAGATCTGTAAAGTCCAACGATGTAAATCCATCTGAAGGGGTTAAAATATTTTGCAGCCACGAGCTTTGCTAATGCAACATTGCTCATGTCTGCAAAACCCCGGAGAATGTAGGTAAAGTAGGTCAATGACCTATATTTACCTGCATTTGCGGTGAGGCGCCCTCTGCTGGCTGTTCCTAGATCGTGGGAACTTTCCTAGAAAGCTCCCTGGCTCGAGTTCATATGAGGACAACCAGCAGAGGGCGCCCTCTTATGATCTCGAGCCAGGGAGCTTTCTAGGAAAGTTCCCACGATCTAGGAACAGCCAGCAGAGGGCGCCTCACCGCAAATGCAGGTAAATATAGGTCATTGACCTACTTTACCTACATTCTCCGGGGTTTTGCAGACATGAGCAATGTTGCATTAGCAAAGCTCGTGGCTGCAAAATATTTTAACCCCTTCAGATGGATTTACATCGTTGGACTTTACAGATCTGCGGAAGGTAAGGATATTACAGAACGAGGGTCTTCAGTGATTGGATTGGGCGTTCAATAAAATATTAAAACAACCTTTGTTTTTATTTCATTAAAATAATGTTTAATATTGTGTTTGTGTATTTTTTTTAACCCTTTACTAGTATTGGATTAATAATGGATAGGTGTCATAATTGACGCCTCTCCATTATTAATCTGGCTTAATGTCACCTTACAATAGCAAGGTGGCATTAACCCTTCATTACCCCATATCCCACCGCTATACGGGAATGGGAAGAGAGTGGCCAAGTGCCAGAATAGGCGTATCGTCCAGATGTGCCTTTTCTGGGGTGGCTGGGGGCAGATGTTTTTAGCCGGGGGGGGGCAATAACCATAGACCCTCTCCAGGCTATTAATATCTGCCCTCAGTCACTGGCTTTACTACTCTGGCGGAGAAAATTGCGCGGGAGCCCACGCCAATTTTTTCCGCCATTTAACCCTTTAATTTAGTAGATAGAACGGCCAAACTTTGCATATACACACTACTAACATTAGTAGTGTGGAATATGCAAAAAAAATGGTGATATGAGATGGTTTACTGTATGTAAACCATGTCTCATATCATGTCGGGTTTAGGAAGGAGAAAGCAAAAGCCGGTAATTGAATTACCGACTTTCTGCTATATCGCGCTGGATGAAATATTAATATATATACATATATGTGTCTACTGACATATATATATATATATATAGACAGTATATATATATATATATTTTTTTTAACACATGGATCCCTTGTATATCCGTATGTCGGTTTTGCAAGCCTGCGATAAAAACACGCAGTACGGATGACATATGGATTACATTCGGAGGATGCCATGCGCAAAAAACGCTGAAACACCCTGCCTACAGAGGAGCTACGGACCACTATTTTCGGGACTTTTCAGCATATTACGGCCGTAATATACGGACCGTATTTTCATACGCTGAGTGTGAAGCCGGCCTAACATGTAAGATCTATGACATCTGTGACATGGTCTCCCGGTACCTACCTACACGCAACCTCCGATCCTCTCAAGATCTCCTTCTCTACTCCCCTCTCATCTCTTCTTCCCACAACCGCATCCAAGACTTCTCCCGTTCTTGCCCCATACTCTGGAACTCTCTACCCCAACACATCAGACTCTCGCCTACCATAGAAACCTTCAAAAAGAACCTGAAGACCCACCTCTTCCGACAAGCCTACAGCCTGCAGTGATCCTGAAGTTACTGAACCGCCGCGCAACCTGCCCTACCCTCTCCTAGTGTTTCATCACCCATCCCCTGCAGACTGTGAGCCCTCGCGGGCAGGGTCCTCCCTCCTTATGTACCCGTGTGCCTGTTATCTGCTCATGTTTAATGTATTTGTCTATATTTGCCTCATATTCACATGTAAAGTGCCATGGAATAAATGGCGCTATAAAAATGTATAATAATAAATAAAAAAATCTCCCAAAAAATTCTTCAAATTAGCACTTATTTGAATGAACACTGAAATCCAGTACTTTTACTACACCAAGGGACATGACAGATCCCTTTAAGAGCTGATAAATCTCAGATTATCTAATAATTCTGGATTATTTAATGTATGATTGTTATAATTTTATGTTTTTTCTTGCCTTTTTTTATTGTGACCTGTTAATTAATTTAAGAGGCGACTTTTAATTATTTCAGACTCATGCAACTGGACCTTGTACAGGTGTTAATTTATTACTGGAATTTATTAGAGGCTTGGAGCCGTCATTACAAGAGACACTTAGCATAAAACAAATTCCCAGATCTGACTGGAGAAATGCTCCCAGTTTTGCTGAGTCAGATATGAGAGGAAGAGAGGCCAGAAAACAAATAGACGCAGGTAATGTGTTTGTTAATTAAGTCATCCTTGCTCTCTCCGCTGCCTCACAATGTAAATTGAATATCACAAATGACTGTGAGGGTAAATTTGATCTAGATAATTAATTTTAAGAAATATTCCCACACTGGAGACATATCTATTACAATTTGTTTAATAAAGTTACTTTATAGTGAAATATCATGTATGTTGCCTTTGGCAAGTTGTATAGCCGTCATATATATAAAGCTGGCCATTCAAAGGAGATTGTGTATCGACTGAAAACCTGTTCTGCAGAAATCTATCTCTCCTGACTCACCATACCATGGCTCAGCTGAGCGTTCATATGTTTTACTTCTGACAGTGGCTTATCTTACCCATCATCAAAAGGATCGCCTGTCCAATCATCATCATCGTCGTGTTTAATTGACTTTAGTCTAATGAGTGTGAGGTCTTAAAGGGATTCTGTCATGAGGTTTTTGCTACCGCATCTGAGAGTGGCATAATGTAGGGACAGAGACTCTAATTCCACCGATGTATCACTTAGTAACATAGTAACATAGTAACATAGTTAGTAAGGCCGAAAAAAGACATTTGTCCATCCAGTTCAGCCTATATTCCATCATAATAAATCCCCAGATCTACGTCCTTCTACAGAACCTAATTGTATGATACAATATTGTTCTGCTCCAGGAAGACATCCAGGCCTCTCTTGAACCCCTCGATTGAGTTCGCCATCACCACCTCCTCAGGCAAGCAATTCCAGATTCTCACTGCCCCAACAGTAAAGAATCCTCTTCTATGTTGGTGGAAAAACCTTCTCTCCTCCAGACGCAAAGAATGCCCCCTTGTGCCCGTCACCTTCCTTGGTATAAACAGATCCTCAGCGAGATATTTGTATTGTCCCCTTATATACTTATACATGGTTATTAGATCGCCCCTCAGTCGTCTTTTTTCTAGACTAAATAATCCTAATTTCGCTAATCTATCTGGGTATTGTAGTTCTCCCATCCCCTTTATTAATTTTGTTGCCCTCCTTTGTACTCTCTCTAGTTCCATTATATCCTTCCTGAGCACCGGTGCCCAAAACTGGACACAGTACTCCATGTGCGGTCTAACTAGGGATTTGTACAGAGGCAGTATAATGCTCTCATCATGTGTATCCAGACCTCTTTTAATGCACCCCATGATCCTGTTTGCCTTGGCAGCTGCTGCCTGGCACTGGCTGCTCCAGGTAAGTTTATCATTAACTAGGATCCCCAAGTCCTTCTCCCTGTCAGATTTACCCAGTGGTTTCCCATTCAGTGTGTAATAGTGACATTGATTCCTTCTTCCCATGTGTATAACCTTACATTTATCATTGTTAAACCTCATCTGCCACCTTTCAGCCCAAGTTTCCAACTTATCCAGATCCATCTGTAGCAGAATACTATCTTCTCTTGTATTAACTGCTTTACATAGTTTTGTATCATCTGCAAATATCGATATTTTACTGTGTAAACCTTCTACCAGATCATTAATGAATATGTTGAAGAGAACAGGTCCCAATACTGACCCCTGCGGTACCCCACTGGTCACAGCGACCCAGTTAGAGACTATACCATTTATAACCACCCTCTGCTTTCTATCACTAAGCCAGTTACTAACCCATTTACACACAATTTCCCCCAGACCAAGCATTCTCATTTTGTGTACCAACCTCTTGTGCGGCACGGTATCAAACGCTTTGGAAAAATCGAGATATACCACGTCCAATGACTCACCGTGGTCCAGCCTATAGCTTACCTCTTCATAAAAACTGATTAGATTGGTTTGACAGGAGCGATTTCTCATAAACCCATGCTGATATGGAGTTAAATAGTTATTCTCATTGAGATCATCCAGAATAACATCCCTCAGAAACCCTTCAAATATTTTACCAACAATAGAGGTTAGACTTACTGGCCTATAATTTCCAGGTTCACTTTTAGAGCCCTTTTTGAATATTGGCACCACATTTGCTATGCGCCAATCCTGCGGAACAGACCCTGTCTCTATAGAGTCCCTAAAAATAAGAAATAATGGTTTATCTATTACATTACTTAGTTCTCTTAGTACTCGTGGGTGTATGCCATCCGGACCCGGAGATTTATCTATTTTAATCTTATTTAGCTGGTTTCGCACCTCTTCTTGGGTTAGATTGGTGACCCTTAATATAGGGTTTTCATTGTTTCTTGGGATTTCACCTAGCATTTCATTTTCCACCGTGAATACCGTGGAGAAGAAGGTGTTTAATATGTTAGCTTTTTCCTCGTCATCTACAACCATTCTTTCCTCACTATTTTTTAAGGCGCCTACATTTTCAGTTTTTATTCTTTTACTACTGATATAGTTGAAGAACAGTTTGGGATTAGTTTTACTCTCCTTAGCAATGTGCTTCTCTGTTTCCTTTTTGGCAGCTTTAATTAGTTTTTTAGATAAAGTATTTTTCTCCCTATAGTTTTTTAGAGCTTCAATGGTGCCATCCTGCTTTAGTAGTGCAAATGCTTTCTTTTTACTGTTAATTGCCTGTCTTACTTCTTTGTTTAGCCACATTGGGTTTTTCCTATTTCTAGTCCTTTTATTCCCACAAGGTATAAACCGCTTACAGTGCCTATTTAGGATGTTCTTAAACATTTCCCATTTATTATCTGTATTCTTATTTCTGAGGATATTGTCCCAGTCTACCAGATTAAGGGCATCTCTAAGCTGGTCAAACTTTGCCTTCCTAAAGTTCAGTGTTTTTGTGACTCCCTGACAAGTCCCCCTAGTGAAAGACAGGTGAAACTGTACAATATTGTGGTCGCTATTTCCTAGATGCCCAACCACCTGCAGATTTGTTATTCTGTCAGGTCTATTAGATAGTATTAGGTCTAAAAGTGCTGCTCCTCTGGTTGGATTCTGCACCAATTGTGAAAGATAATTTTTCTTGGTTATTAGCAGAAACCTGTTGCCTTTATGGGTTTCACAGGTTTCTGTTTCCCAGTTAATATCCGGGTAGTTAAAGTCCCCCATAACCAGGACCTCATTATGGGTTGCAGCTTCATCTATCTGCTTTAGAAGTAGACTTTCCATGGTTTCTGTTATATTTGGGGGTTTGTAACAGACCCCAATGAGAATTTTGTTACCATTTTTCCCTCCATGAATTTCGACCCATATGGACTCGACATCCTCATTTCCTTCGCTAATATCCTCCCTTAAAGTGGACTTTAGACAAGACTTTACATAGAGACAAACCCCTCCTCCTCTCCGATTTTTACGATCCTTTCTAAACAGACTGTAACCCTGTAAGTTAACTGCCCAGTCATAGCTTTCATCTAACCATGTCTCGGTTATTCCCACTATGTCAAAGTTACCTGTAGATATTTCTGCTTCTAGTTCTTCCATCTTGTTTGTCAGGCTTCTGGCGTTTGCGAGCATGCAGTTTAGAGGATTTTGTTTTGTTCCAATCTCCTCGCTGTGGATTGTTTTAGAAATGTTCTTACCTCCCTTCTGAGTATGTTTTCCTGGATCTTCTTTGTTCAAGTCTAATGTTTTTCTTCCCGTCCCCTCTTCTTCTAGTTTAACGCCCTCCTGATGAGTGTAGCGAGTCTTCTGGCGAATGTGTGTTTCCCAGGTTTGTTGAGGTGTAGTCCGTCTCTGGCGAGGAGTCCATCGTACAAGTAATTCACACCGTGGTCCAGGAATCCGAATCCTTGTTGTCTGCACCATCGTCTTAGCCAGTTGTTTGCTTAGTTTACTAGGTGCTAGAGTTCTGACACAATCAAAGTTTTTAGCTGTAGCATAGCTCAACACGCTTACCAAGCCCACAACACAACTCTCTATGTACATTATCTATTGACATTGAGCTGCTGATCAAAGGAGGGGATATGGTCAGACCAATGTTTACACAAGCATAAGTCCAGGCAGTGATTATCTCCTGGTGTTAAGACCTTCATTTTATGGAAACAACAGCACACAGCCTAAAAAGTGACACATCCTTGAAATCTGGGCTGCTACTACATGGTGTCCTCAGATAAAATAGCAAAAACCTGCTGACAGTTTCCCTTTAAAGAGTTGTCTTCTTTAAGTTAAAAGAGTTTTCCCACATACAAAGTAAATATTAATTAACAAATCTTTGAATAATAATAAGTTGCACAATTGAATGTGTTTTTTAAAAAAATGTTCCTGTGCTGAGATGATCTTAGAAATGGGTCTCTGCTGTGCACTGTGTAATGGCTGTGACTTACCGTACAGGAACATGGTCTGATCATACCAGAGGTCCTGGGCACGGGAGGACACAAAATAGTATATGTAGGGGTCACAGAGACTACCTTGACGCCAAACACCTCCCGGTTAAGTGATTACTTTATTGGACTTTGATTAACAAAATGTGTTTACCTTAATATCAAAGAAAAGGAAATCTGTGTCCAGTGCTGACATGCGGGAAGGTCCTTCACTCATGTGCTGAAAGGTTGGTATCTGAAGCCTTCTCTGAATCTCTGTTCCGGAAATATCCAATATGTTGCAGAGCAAAAAGTAGTATAGGAGACGCTGTCCCGGCCGGTGACTAGCGTACTCCCCCAGAGCTTGGTAACTGCCGTGCACAGGCAGTGGCGGCCGCGCCCCCTGAGGAAGCGGTATTCACCAGACGCGAAACGCGCGTTGGGGTAGCCACACAAGGACCAGGACAGGACCTGCCACATCTACTATGGGTAATACAACCTGGATTGTACTGTTTTAAATTTACCATCTTGAGCGCATGATCGGCCGGGTGGCATAGCTGTTATTAAACATTCTCTGTCATTGCACACATTTACTCTGATGGACAGTCTGAATGCCATGGCCAATTAGTAGCTCAGCACTTGCTATTATAGCACATTAGCTGCATGTTACATATAGGTATACCGGGCAGAGTTCTGATCTATGATCTTTGTTTTTTTTATGTATCCACGGAATTATCACATAATATTACATAAGTGGTACGTTTTTAAATGTTAATGTTGTTGTACAGTTGTATAAATTATCAATAAATATAGTTTATGATTGAACATACGTAATTTTGGCTATTTTTGGACTCTTGGTTCTCCTTTATATATGATTATGATTTGAGTCGCCAGCATTTATCTTTGGTATTTTTTGCTGATGTTTTGTTTATATATATGATAGTAACGCAGGTAGCTCCGAAAATGTGGCAGCTTACTTCTTGGGCAGATGCCCTCATGTCTGGTGTGAAACAGACAAGGGATTCCTAAAGATAGTCAAGCCGGACATGGAGGATGCTGCAATACCTTGCAGGACGGAACGTCCTGAGAACACACCGCAGGGAAAAGCACAGGGAAATTGAAGGATACATCCTGTGTGGAACCTAAGATTGATGCTGTAACTGAAATGGACGTGCTGCGTATGAAAACAAGTAAAGTTCTATGTTTAAAGTTGGAACCGGACTCTGTCTTTTTATGTACTAAATCAGATGAAGAAGTTTTCCTGCAACTCAGGGAGGACCCTGAGAACCAGGCAAGTGAGTCAGTGGGACTGTATTTATGTAATGCGGGTGGGCAGGGCACCCTTAAGCAGACACCTGTGAGGGTCATGACTACGACCCTGGCTGACCCTCACACTTAGCATAGTTAGCAGGATCTTGCAGTCTTGCAATGCGGGGATGCCATGAAGAAAGAAGATGCTGTTATTCCAGAAGTGACTAATGTATTGGATGTAACTGAAACTTTGGATGTGACCGACCCTGTGCTTGTGACTAAGATGGCGGCCTTAAAGATGGTAGATAATGGTACCAAAGAGGAGAATGACCACTGTGATGTAAGCCTTTGTGGGCGTGCTGAATCAGAGATGGCACGAAAATCTGTCAGGCGACATCCCCCCGGGCTGCCTATGGTTGGCGTGCCAGAGAAGGAAAAAGACCCGCCCTTTACCACCTGATGCCGAGAAATGGGTGGAGTGGCTGGAAGTGACCCTACCCTGGAATGGGTGGGACCCAGAAGAAAACCTTGTGTGCAGTTGCTCACATCATCACGTACCAGAGGAGGAGAATTTTGGACTGACCGATTCTCTGTACTTGCCGCTGATAAGTGGATGCCATTTAAAAAATATTACTCCTTTGCAAAAGCTGTGCCTGTTGCACCAGATCAATGAAAAAGAAAAAGCGGGACTATTCCGCATCCCTGTGGGCAAAGGAGCCCTGAAGCACTAAAGTCGGGTGCAGTGTATCCGGTAGGGGCCACGGTTGTGCGTTTTTTTCCCCCATTGAACTGTGTATTTCTCCTGCAGGATGGCAGGACTTTGCCTTTGCGAAGTAATAAGCCCTTGAACTGAGGGACAGACCATGTGCAGTTGTGACAAAAGACTGCTTCATTAACAGGCAGAGCACAAATGGTAGAAGGGCAGTGTTCTGCACAAAGGAAGAGGTGGAAAACCTCAAAAGACTGAGGACCTAACGGACAGGTCCAGTTAACACGCTATGGACAGCGTGGAAGTTAATAATGGACAGCTTCTATGCTCGGGTCCTATGGACGGATGGGACCGGGCTCTAATGTACTGCAGGTGTTACCTGGGGGACTGTGAACTAGGCACCTGTTACCTATTTCAAGAGAAAGAACTCTTATGTGACGTTGAAAGGACTCTGCTCAAGTTGAGCTAGTAAATCTGCCTCGTTCATATGTTTTTTTTCTCCCTCCATGGAGTACTGTAATGTAAATATATTAAAGTTTTGAAGTGTTTTATGGTCGGGGACAACCATTTTTAAAGAAAGGACAGAGACTCCTTTGACCACAAACACATCCCGGTTAAGTGACTGCTTTATTGATCTGTAAGTATTGTCATGTATACCTGAAGTTAACATAGGAGAGGCCAGCTGTGGCTATGATAGGAAGATTTCCTGATTTGAGTTCAAAATAGCCAGGGAGCCCATGCAGGATGGCTGGACTCTGTAACCTTTAAGGAAAATAGTCTAGCCATTCAGGGGCCTATAGTCGCCAGCATTAGAGACAGCAACAGTGATAACAGATAGCAGCGGTGACAGCAGTGGTGAGAGCAGAGGCTACTGCAGGAGTCTCAGCAGGACAGAAACGCAGGTTGCTCCAACAATGTGGCAGCTTACTACTTGGGCAGATGCCCTCATGTCTGGAACGAAACGGACAAGGGAGTCCTAAAGGTATTCAAGCCAGACAGGGCGGATGCTGCGATACAGTGTGGAACAGAACGTCCCGGAAACACACTAAAGGATGCAGGGAAAAGCACAAGGAAATTGAAGGATACAGGCTGTATGGAACCTAAGGTTGATGCTGAAACTGAAATGGACGTGCTGCATATGAAAACAAGTAAAGTTCTATGTTTAAAGTTGGAACCGGACTCTGTCTTTTTATGTACTGAATCAGTCGAAGAAGTTTTCTTGCAACTCAAGGAGGACCCTGAGAACCTGGCAAGTGAGTCAGTGGGATTGTATATATGTGATGCGCGTGGTCAGGGCGTGCATAAGCAGACACCTGTGCGGGCCATGACTACGGCCCTGGCTGAAACTCACATATAATCATTTTTCTGAGGCAAAACATGTCACTTCCTTTTTTTAAATCATGTTTTACCTCAAAGAAAAAATGAGCTGTGAACCCATGCTCTGCAATCACTATACTCCTTCCCCCTGCATAAGAGATGCAGTATTATCAGACCATGTTCCTGTATGGTCAGACACAGCCATTACACAGTACACAGAGGGGCACATTTATAAGGTTATCTCAGCACAGGGACATTTTTTTAAAACACATCCAATTGTGGTAATTATTATAATTCAAAGATCTATTGATTAAAATATTGATTAGGATTGACTTGTTTGTGGGAAAACCCCTTTAATGTTCATCTCTGGTTGCTATAAGAAAAACAAACTGCGCCATACTCACTTTCTTCTAGTCCACCGGCATGTCTCTGCCGCTGCTCCTGGGGACTGGCATTGGCTGCAGCACTGATGTCATGTCGATAGCATGCCAGCAAATCAATAAACTCAGTGGCTATGCCAGTGTAGACAGATCGTGCCACTTATAGCCACTGGCAAATTTTTTTTTAGGTCAGTATGTTTTTGGGTTGTGCTTGAGCTTTCTTTTATTTATTTATTTATTTATTTATTTTTACCATTTTTGCCATGCTTTCCAAAATTCAACATGCTGTGATTTTTTTCTCCAACATTTTTTCTCCATTAACCTTGAATATAGCAGGAAAATCACCTGGTTGAACAGTTACAAAATAAAAAAAAATGCCAATAGAAATGCTTGTACATATTTTTTGCAAGTATACAAAAATATATAATGTATTTATACAGGAATACTTTAAAAATATAAACCAAGATTCCAGAAAGATTAAGTAGGGTGTATTCATGCTTTAATTCTGCACTGAATTCAAGTACCTATGTTCTAGGAACTCTGCTCCTGCTCAATAAACTACCACATAGAAGAAATATAGTGTTAACCCCTATGATTATTGGAAAATGAAAAGGATTGTGATATTGTAGAGTGCGGGTAAGTACCTAAGGGAAATCTGCTCGTAAATGAAAAAACTATAGCATTAGTCACTTACATGATAGATAATTGGGACTGACAGATTGATGGTTAGATCAGATATACTGGAGACAGTTCAGAACAAAGCAATGTAATGTACAGTATATGTGTAAGAAGTCCACAGACATTAGATATTTCATCATGATCTACTGAACACTCTAATTTCTAAGGGACTTTTTGACCATTTGAGAGAATGAAATGGAAATGTTGGTGCCTTTTCCTTAGATTGTGTGTGGCAGCTGCTCTTCTCAGTAAGATAATTTCAGTATTCTAAAAATGTGCTTCAAGATATGCTAATAAAATCTATATGTTATTTGATTCAGATCTTTCCTTCACTCCCCACATCCGATCACTCAACTGCTCATGTCACCAAGACCTCAAAAAACACCTCTAGAACCAGACCTTTTCTTACCTTTGACTCGGCAAAAGCTCTTACTGTAGCTTTTATTCATTCTCATCTGGACTACTGCAATTATTTACTAATTGTTCTTCCTCTTGCTAAATTCTCCCCTCTCCAATCCATCCCGAATGCAGCAGCCAGGATCATATTCCTTGCCAACCGCTACACCGATGCCTCTACCCTATGCAAGTCATTGTACTGGTTGCCCATCCAATACAGACTTCAGTATAAATGTGACAAGTAGAATCTGTATTGATCAATTAAAATAATCCAGCAACTAGAAGGGTTAAAGTGGTTACAAGAGTCAGGAAGTGGTTAGCACAGCCCCAGGTGATTCTTTTAAGGTTGTAGTGCACAGGGATCTGTAGGAAGAAGCAATGTCAGAGAAAGTCTTCTGTCAGACTGATCTAAGGGTACCGACACACAGTGGCATTTTGATCGCTTCGTGACGATTCGTGACGTTCCAGCGATATCCTTATGATCTCGCTGTGTCTGACACGCTCCTGCGATCAGGGACCCCGCTGAGAATCGTACGTCGTAGCAGATCGTTTGAAACTTTCTTTCGTCGTCTAGTGTCCCGCTGTGGCAGCATAATCGCATGGTGTAACAAAGGTGTGCACGATATTGTATACGATGTGCGCATAGTAACCAACAGCTTCTACATCGCAAATACGTCGTGAAGTTATCGCTCCAGCGTCGTGCATTGCGAAGTGTGACCGCAATCTACGACGCTGGAGCGATATTGGAGCGATGCTGGAGCGTCACGGATCGTGCCGTCGTAGCAACCAAAGTGCCACTGTGAGACGGTACCTTAAGATAAGCTGCAAAGACCAGTTCTTTCAAGAAAGTATCTGCCAAGACAGCCAGGAGCGATTGTTCCATCTAGATAAGAGTGTGAGAGAGGCAACACCGGACTCATCCCCCCTTCACCTCACTACATGGTGAAAGTACACTGCTACTCTGTGTAAAGACACTGTGAGTGAAGAGAAATTGTCTCTGAAGAGACTTTCATATATGTTTGCTGGAAGCATTGTATGAAGAGAAATGTTATTGTGTAATGGAAAGAAGCATGATTACAACCTTGTAACCAACCTCTGCCAGGAAGCTGTTACTTCACATGACTATGGAAGATTATTGTTAATGGTCGCCCAGAGTAAAATCTCTTCAAGATTCCAAAGAACTCATGATCCTTTGTCCTGCTTCCATATACTGAGTGGCGGACATACAACATAAACTTATCACTCTCACCCACAAAGCGCTCCATGGTTCAACACCTCCCTACATCTTCTCCATTATCTCAGTCTACTACCTTATTCATGCCCTCCATTCTGCTAATGAGTTAAAATTAAAATCCTCAATAATCTGAACCTCCCATTTCCATCTCCAAGACTTTTCGCGTGCTGCTCCAATTCTTTGGAATGCACTACACAGAACAATTTGATTAATTCCAATACAATACCCATATATGTAAGTGTGGCCTAAAAACACATTTCATTAGACTGGCCCATCGCCCCACCTTACTTATCTAACTATCCACATTGAGTCCATACAACATTTTTTTTCAAAATGATGACCCCAGTAGCATCTGTTCACACCCTCCATGCACTTAATTGCCCTCTGTGTCTGTACTGTACTCATACTGACTGGCGACTAGTTCATGCAGTGTTAAGTGTATACCCCATTTAGTATCTTATGGCTGCATTGTACAATATAAGCACATTTTACCATTTACCTTTTGTGTCTCCCCTATGTCGTCATAGATTGTAAGCTTGGCGAGCAGGACCCTCCCTCACTCCATTTAATATCTGAGTTGTGCTTATTCTGTAATGTCTTTATTGTCTGTACAAGTCATGTCTAAAATTGTAAAGTGTTGCGGAATACATTGGTGTGAAGTAATTATACCCCTCTACTCCCCCTCAGGGCTTATCCAGAATATTGTGCTCAGTTCTGGGCGCCACATTTTAAATAAGATATTGAAAAACTGGAGCAAGTTCAGAGAAGAGCTACCAGGATGGTGAGCAGACTGTAAAGTTTGTCCTACGAAGAATGGTTACAAGATCTGGGGATGTTTAGCTTGCAAAAAAGAAAGCTAAGAGGAGACTTAATAGCTGTCTACAAATATCTGAAGGGCTGTCACAGTGTAAAGGGATCATACTTATTCTCATTTGCACAAGGAAACAAGAGAAGCAATGGGATGAAACTGAAAGGAAGAAGATACAGATGAGATATTAGAAAAAACTTTTTGACGGTGAAGGTGATAAATGAATGGAACAGGCGGCAGGAGAGGTGGAGAGTTCTTCTTCCATGGAAGTCTTCAAACAGAGGCTGGACAGACATCTGTCTGAGGTGGTTTAGTGAATCCTGCATTGAGCATGGGGTTCGACCAGATGACCCAGGAGGTCCCTTCTAAATCTAACATTCTGTGGTTCTATGATATGTTTGTGCTATAAAAAATGAAAATTATTATTATATTATTATTAGTATTATCTGATATGTCAACTAATGTCATATGGAGAGGTCATTGGTCATCATAGCTAAACTCAGAACTTAAAATGTAAAAAATGACTATTGTTTTATTCAAGTTAATGTACAGCAGTATTTCATAGTATATTCTTTATAAGGGTTGGATCTGTATGGTGCACACAATAAGGCTAAATCCTTTGCTTTCTTTCACACATAGAGAATAAATAAATTCTGACTGCGTGGAGCTGGCACTAGGGGAGTTAACTGCGTATAGATTGATATCACTAGTATTGAACTCAATCAGAGTTGTAATGCTGTTTAGCGCTTGGAGCCCCCTCACCATGGGACCAGTGTGGCCACCTTCTGAAGACGATAAACCACTTACCGTATGTATTTTCCTTGTCTGGTAATCCAAGTAGACACAAAAGGAGATTGATTGTGGAGGTAACCTACAAAATACTGACAGATAATTATATGATGTCTGTATTTACTTGCTTGTTAGTTTCCACTAAAACAGATAGTGAAAAGAACAAAAGATTCAGTCCGCTATGCAAAATAAAAACTATGAATATGAGGCTTTTAGTTTACGTTTTATCTTGCTGCAGGTCATTGCATTGCACTGGTAGCTGGCACTCTTTAGTCCTGCACCAAAGCTTAGTTTAGGGACTAGGTTGCTGTGAAGTGGCAAGAAAACTTCTGCAGTTTCATCACAATGTATACTAAAAATCTTATCTTTATTTTTGAAACATGTAAGGGTACGTTCACACTAGCATTGCGCCGCCCTGCGTCGGCGACGCAACGCGCGACGCATCGAAAAACGCGCGCAAACGCGCGCAAAAACGCGCGCGTTTTGCGATGCGTGCGTCGTTTTTGACCAAAATCGGACGCACAGAAAATGCAACTTGTAGCGTTTTCGTGCGTCCGACGCCAGCGTCGGAAACGATGCACACGGCGAAAAACGCAAACAAAAAGACGCACGCGTCCCCTATGTTAAACATAGGGGCGCGTCGCCGCTGCGTCGCCGCTGCGTCGCCGACGCAACAGCGGCGCAACGCTAATGTGAACTTAGCCTTATATGTAGTTTACTTAGTAGCAATAGACCTATTACTTCTCCTGGATCCAGAGTGCCAACAGAGAATTCAGGTAGTTGGCATGTGTCGCTACTCCAGCCAGTGACCACTTTGCTTATTTTGTGTCTTCTAGCACATTCAGCTCTGCAATGCTGCCACAGTGTACCTCCTGACATACACAACTATGTTTCTGTGCTTTGCTACATTGCTGGTCTCTTCTTCAAAGCCATTGTGTCTTCTGACATACCCAGCTGTGCTACATTCATAGACTATGCTTTATTGACAATGTGTGTCTCCTGAAATATCCAGTTCTGCAGCATTGCTGGGTTCAGCTATGTTGTTACAAAACTATATACCTCCAGACTTACCCAGCTATGCCATATTGCCTTATAGTGAGTGCCTCATGACATGCCCAGCACTGCTACTTCAGAGGACACTGCTATTTGCTACATTGTGACTGTGTGCCTCCTGACCTACCCAGCTCTGTTCCATGCAGGGTCCTGCTACAGCTCCACTGTTTGCTTCTTGACATTCTCAACGCTGCTACTTCACTGGACTCTGATTCATCACATTACAGAGTCTCCTGATCTCTTCAGTTCCATGATTGCTCTACTTCTCCAGTTGCCATCCAGTCTCTACCGCCTCTGTAATTCCACCCTGCTGCACCCACATCATCAGTCTGTGCTATATTCCAACTGCTCTTCTGGACAGATGGCTTTGAAGATCCACCACACCAGGTGAGACAAAATCCCTATAAAGTATTGTATGTATCAACCGGCAGAAACTACAGCTCTCACTTAGATGTAAAATATTATGTAGACTAGACGAAAACGAGCAATTGTGAGAACATGAAATTTGTATTAGCTGGCCAGACTTTTTTCTATCATTTAAGTTTAACACAAATGTTTCAGTGAATGAAATCTTGACAAAACAAAGGAACCAGGTTTTGTTTTTTTTCAGCCAGTTTTAAGGACTGTGGTTACCTTAAGCCACGTTCACAAGTTCAGTATTTGGTCAGTATCTTACCTCAGTATTTGGTCAGTATCTTACCTCAGTACTTGGTCAGTATTTTACATTTGTATTTGTAAGTCAAAACCAGGAGTGGATGATAAATACAGAAGTGGTGCATATGTTTCTATTGTACTCTTCCTCTGATTGTTCCACTCCTGAGTAGTGTTGAGCGATACCTTCCGATATTTGAAAGTATCGGAGTAGACCCCGTTACACCGCCCCCTGCGGCTATTGTATTGTATGTCTGGCCTGCTTTTTCTATTGGCCTGCCCTGTGTATCTGTGTTATATATTCTGTGTGCTGTAAATAAAGGGTGTTCTTAGACTGGAAATACGTGGAGAAGCAGTCAGCTTTTATATGCTCTCATGTAATCAAGAAATTCCTGCTAGCGTCCTTCATTCAGAATCTAGCAAAGCAAAGTGGACCTCCTGAAACACGGGGGGTACTAAAAGAGGTACTCCAGCACAGTAGACCCCGTTACACTGGTGGCAGACAGCGGGATGCAATATCCCTTCTACAGGAGGAAAGGAATGAATGGAAGGCTACTTCCAGAAGTTAAAGAGGACTACATTAAAAGATCTGGTGGAAGCCCAAGGATTAATCGGCAGCAACAAAACAAAAGCGGATTTGATAGCAGCCATCATGGAACACGACAGTGCAGCGCCCCCCAATGTGAACGTGGAGGACACTGAATTCCAGAGGGAGGTAAAGAACAGACTGGCGTACTATGGCCCAAACCCTGCAGTAGAGATCATACGAGAGGTGATGGCTGATGTGCGTACTGATCTGAAGGAAGAGATGGCCGAGCGGACCAGGATAGAGCTAACCAAGATGGAGATGGCAGAGCGGACCAAAGGGAAGCTGGCCAAGATGGAGATGGCAGAGCGGAGAGAGGAGAGTCAGCGAGCAAGGGGAGCTCTGGCCTCCGCCCAGGTACCTTCAACAGGCAACCTACAACAGATCAGGAGTATACTCTCATAAATAAAAGTATAGAAAAATAGAACCTTAAGTCTGAAAATGATAGTAGCAAAAGTGAATATTTATTTAACAAAGGCTCATTAGTAATACAAAGCGGCTAAAAGCCCAAAAATACAAGCACATGATGAGAGGACAAGGGAAGAAACACATAAAACAACAAACAGCCAAAGGAGGTTCATCCCTATATGTTGGTACTGAGAGTTTAAGATATATAAGACAGGCATCCCACAGTCCAAAAGTAATTACATGGGGAGCCCATATTGGCAAGTACCGTTACTAGTATGACTAGAATGCCCTCACTCATAAGACCTAACATACCAAGTGCTTACCCATTTGGGGGAGAGAGAGACCTCGGTGGGCTGAAAGAAAAGGCCTTCCTCAAGAGTCATTGGCCGCCTGTCCCGAAGCCATTCCTGTGTCTCTGGGTTTAGTCCATTAAAGAATCGTTCTAACAAGAAGAGCTGGAGGACGTCCTCTTTAGTGGTTGCTTGGCTCCCTTGTACCCACTGTAGCAGTGACCGCCGTAATTTACAGGCCCATTCAGCGTGAGTATCGGTTACTCATTTTATAAGTCCGCGGAACTTTTGGCGATATGCCTCTGGTGTCAGCACATACCGGGCCAAGATCACTTCTTTGATCTGCTCATAGTCCATACAGTCCTCATCGGGTACCGTGCGATAGGCGTCCGCTGCCTGGCCTGTCAGCTTGCTGGCCAGAATCTGAACCCGTTCCTCCGGCTTCACTTGATGAAGGGTACACTGCCGCTCAAAGTCCTGCAGAAAGCCATCAATGTCTTCCTCTGCCTCCCCAACTGTCGGAAGGCATTATACTGGATCTTTTTGTGGCTTACGGTTGAAGGTACCTGTGCGGAGGCTAGAGCTCCCCTTGCTCGCTGACTCTTCTCTCTCCGCTCTGCCATCTCCATCTTGGCCAGCTCCACTTTGGTCCGCTCTGCCATCTCCATCTTGGTTAGCTCTATCCTGGTCCGCTCGGCCATCTCTTCCTTCCGATCAGTACGTACATCAGCCATCATCTCTCGTATGATCTCTACTGCAGGGTTTGGGCCATAGAACGCCAGTCTGTTCTTTACCTCCCTCTGGAATTCAGTGTCCTCCACGTTCACATTGGGGGGTGCTGCACTGTCGTGTTCCATGATGGCTGCTATCAAATCCGCTTTTGTTTTGTTGCTGGTGATTAACCCTTGGGCTTCCACCAGATCTTTTAGTGTAGTCCTCTTTAACTTCTGGAAGTAGTCTTCCATTCATTCCTTTCCTCCTGTAGAAGGGATATCACATCCCACTGCTGCCACCAGTGTAACGGGGTCTATTGTGCTGGAGTACCTCTTTCAGTACCCCCCGTGTTTCAGGAGGTCCACTCTGCTTTTGCTAGATTCTGAATGAAGGACGCTGGCAGGAATTTCTTGATTACATGAGAGCATATAAAAGCTGACTGCTTCTCCACGTATTTCCAGTCTAAGAACACCCTTTATTTACAGCACACAGAATATATAACACAGATACACAGGGCAGGCCAATAGAAAAAGCAGGCCAGACATACATTACAATAGCCACAGGGGGTCGGAGCCTGCCGATATTTACTGTGGGAATTACAAAGGTGGGGGGAGGTCAGAAAGAGAATATCTTATCCAGGGGCGCAGCCTGTGGACTGATGCATTTCACATCGAAACTATTATACATACATATACTGCATAACATTCTTGGTGCTGGGGGGTTCTGTAACAATCGGTATCGGATGGTATCGGCCGATATTTTTTGGATATCGGATATCGCCGATACCGATACCCGATACCAATGCAAGTCAATGGGACACAAATATCGGAAGGTATCCTGGATGGTTCCCAGGGTCTGAAGGAGAGGAAACTCTCTTTCAGGCCCTGGGATCCATATTAATGTAAAAATAAAGAATAAAAATAAAAAATATGGATATACGCACCCTCGGACGGCCCCTGGCTGTCACCGCTGCGAGAGACTCCATAATTTTTCCCCTATGCTTGGTTACAAAAAGTAACCATTACTGACTACCACATTTTTTTTTCTTGATTTCTTTTCGTGTTTCTTAAAGCCAGAAAGTTTCCATTTGAAATGACTTTAGTTTTGTGCCATGTCTGTGATATGTTTTTTTTATACAAAATTAAACAACTGAATAAACATCCTCCAAGGCCGGTGATTACATAATTTTTGCCAGGGGTTGCGGTGCAGAAATGCAAGAGAAAATCTGCAGCATCAAAAATGTACCAAATATTCATTGTAGGAATTTTGTCTTTTGCGTATTTTTGCATGCACTTTTAATATCTGCATTTTCTTTACTAGTTGTTAATATAGATGTGTAACATGATGACCTTCCTCATTGCCTAGACAGAAAAGTGTTACGTCTACACATATTATCAGCTCAAATACTCTGCCTAAAGATACAAGTGTAAAACACATACTGATAATGATGTATTTATTTCCATCTAATAAAAAGATATTATTACTCTAGTGCACAATTACATTAGGAGAATGTACTTGATAATGACTCATGCATGGCTAATACAATACATTTTAAAACGCAGTATGTAGAATCTAGGCCATTTCAACATTATGCTGACGAGTCTTCAAATTAATAAGCCAGAAGTGCCAATTTCTCTTGGACTCGATTCCTTAAAACCTTTTTAGTAATAATCCAGCAGATCAGCCTAAGACATCCCCAGGAATTTTTAAAGGATAATTAGTCCAGTAACATAACAAGCACATGGCGGATAAGACATTGTGGTGAGCGGTATATGCCCAAGGATGGAGGAAAAAAATCTGACCTTTTATCGTGACGTGACTGCAATAGATATCAACACTTCCAATTTACAAGTTACCTAGTATTTTTTGTTGAATGCAAGTATGATTTTTTTTTTCATTCTAAAGTTCTTTACAGTTGATGGAATATGCATGAACCAGGAGGTTAAGTATGAACAGTGAATTGTAGTGGCTTGTGAAAGTATTCACCCCTTTGGCAGTTTTCGTGTTTTGGTACCTTACAACCTGAAATTTGACTTTTTTTAAGGTTTGCATCTCTTCCTGTAAAGAATGTGCCTACAACTGTTAATATTTGGTTTTCTTTTTTTTGTGAAGCAAACAACTAATAAGACAAAATAACTAAAAACTTCATTGTGCATAATTGTTTGCGCCCCCTAAAGATAGTACTCTGTATAGCCTCCTTTTGTGGCAATTATAGCTGTAACTCACTTTGGATAAGCCTCTTTGAGCTTTCCACATATGTCCACTGGGATTTTTGCCCAGTCTTCAAGGCAAAACTGATCCAGCTTCTTCTAGTTGGTTTTCTCTGGTGAACAGCAATCTTTCAGTCTGACCACAGACTCTCAATTGGATTAAGGTGTGGACTTTGACTAGGCCACTCTAAAACATTTACACTTTTTCTATTAAACCACTCAAATGTTGCTTTAGCAGTATTGTGTAGGTCATTGTCTTGTTGGAAGGTGAACCTCCAGTCTCAAATCACTGACAGACTGAAACAATTTTTGCTCAAGAACATCCCTGTATTTCGCACCATCCATCTTCCCCCCAACTTGAACCATTTTGTCTGTCACTGCTGCTGAAAAACATCCCTACAACATGAAGGGGCCACCACCATGTTTCACTGTGGGTATGTTGTTCTTGGGGTGAAGAGCTGTGTTGGTTTGGTGCCAGACATAGCATTTATTTTGGTGACCAAATTAAATTTTTGTCTCATCTAATGATAGCACCTTCCTCCATACATTTGGGGAGTCTCCCACATATCTTTTTGCAAATTCAAAATGAGCCTTACAATTTTTGTGTGTAAGCAGAGGCTTTTTTCTGCCCAGTCTTCCATAAGAGCCACCTCTATGGACACCTCTATGAAGCGTATGGCTTATTGTGGTCATATGGACTGATACTCCTGTCTCTGCTTGGCAACTGTGCAAGTCCTTTGGGGTTACCTTTGGTCTCTGTGCTTCCTCTCTGATTAATGCTGTCCTTGCCTGGGCTGAAAGTTTTGGTAGGCAGCACTCTGTTGGCAGGTTTATTGCGGTACCATGTTCTTTCCAATTGATGATAATGGATTTTATGGTGCTTTAAGGAATCATCAGAGATTGGGATTTTTTTTTATAACCCAACCCTGACTTGTGACTTCTCAACAACTTTGTCCCTGACTTGTTTGGCGATCTCCTTGGTCTTCATGGTGTTGTTTGGTTAGTACTGCCTCTTGGTTAATGATGTTGCAGCCTCTGTGGCCTTTCAGAAAAGGTGTATATATACTGATAGACATGTGACACTTAGATTGCACACAGATGGACTGTGTTGGCTTCATCGCAAGAAGGGTGAATACATATGCACATGCCAATTTTCAGTTATTTGATCCCATAAATTTATTTTTGCCTATATTTTTCTCACTTCAGTTCACCATCTTTGCCTCTTTAGTGCTGATGCATCACACACAAATTGGATTACAAACATATTTAAGCACAGATTGTAATGTAACAATACACTGCGTGCAGAATTATTAGGCAAGTTGTATTTTAGAGGATTATTATTATTGATCAACAACTGTGTTCTCAATTAACCCAAAAGACTCGTAAATATCATAGCTTAATATTTTTGAAAATTGGAGTGTTTTTATTTAGATTTGGCTATCTTAGAAGGATATCTGTTTGTGCAGGTAGCTATTACTGTGCAGAATTATTAGGCAACTTAATTAAAACCAAATATATTCCCATCTCACTTGTTTATTTTCACCAGGTAAACCAATATGACTGCACAAAATTTAGAAATAAACATTTCTAACATGCAAAAACAAAACTCCACAAAATAAGTGACCAATATAGCCACCTTTCTTTATGATGACACTAACAGCCTTCCATCCTTAGATTCTGTCAGTTGCTTGATCTGTTTATGATCAACATGGCAGGCAGCAGCCACCACAGCCTCTCAGACACTGTTCCGAGAGGTGTACTGTTTTTCCTCCCTGTAGATCTCACATTTTATGAAGGACTACAGGTTCTCTATGGGGTTCAGATCAGGTGAACAAGGGGGCCATGTCATTATTTTTCTTCTTTGAGACCTTTACTGGCCAGCCACGCTGTGGAGTAGTTGGAGGCATCTGATGGAGCATTGTCCTGCATGAAAATCATGTTTTTATTGAACGATACTGACTTCTTCCTGTACCACTGCTTGAAGAAGTCTTCCAGAAACAGGCAGTAGGTCTGGGAGTTGAGCTTCACTCCATTTTAAACCCGAAAAGGTCCCACAAGTTCATCTTTGATGATACCAGCCCATACCAGTACCCCACCTCCACCTTGCTGGCGTCTGAGTCGGAGTGGAGCTCTCTGCCCTTTACTGATCCAGCCTCTGGCCCATCAAGAGTCACTCTCATTTCATCAGTCCATAAAACCTTTGAAAAGTCAGTGTTAAGATATTTCTTGGCCCAGTCTTGACATTTTTTCTTATGTTTCTTGTTCAAAGGTGGCCGTTTTTCAGCCTTCCTTACCTTGGCCATGTCCCTGAGTATCGCACGCCTTGTGCTTTTTGTTACTCCAGTAACGTTGCAGCTGTGAAATATGGCACAACTGGTGGCAAATGGCATCTTGGCAGCTTCATGCTTGATTTTCCTCAATTCATGGGCAGTTATTTTGCACCTTTTTTGCCCAACACGCTTCTTGCGACCCTGTTGGCTATCTGCCATGAAACACTTGATTGTTCAGTGATCACGCTTCAAAAGTTTGTCAATTTCAAGACTGCTGTATCCCTCTGCAAGACATCTCACAATTTTGGACTTTTCAGAGCCCATCAAATCTCTCTTCTGACCCATTTTGCCAAAGGAAAGGAAGTTGCCTAATAATCAAGCACACCTTATATAGGGTTTTGATGTCATTAGACAACACCCCTCCTCATTACAGAGATGCACATTACCTGATTTACTTAATTGGTAGTTGGCTCTCAAGCCTGAACAGCTTGGAGTAGGACAACATGTATAAAAAGTATCATGTGATCCAAAAAACAACTTGCCTAATAATTCTGCACGCAGTGTATAGGTAAAAAGCCATGGAGGGCGAATACTTTCACAAGCCACTGTAAGATTCTTACAGATTTTGCAGTACAGTGGGCTGAGAAAGGTTTGAAAAATAGTAAGAAGGTTGTTAATGAAGCTTGTTAATACAACTTGATTAGCCTCTTGGGGCTCAATTAAAAGTCAACATTCTTAACTACTGTAAGATGAGATCCTGGCCCATCGGGCACATTTCTGTTACAATAATTTCATACAGTCACTCCAAAGTTTTTCTATGGAACCTGACATGGGTTAGTAGCTTCTAGAGGTCATAATATATTTTAATATCCCGTTTTGGGCACATCAGTGTTCATTATATTTACTGATGGAAATTTACTCTGGCAAATAAATATCTAAACTGGCACATATAATTAAATATGTCTAGTTGATTATGTGAAATACATCAGACAACCATTAGAGGCATTTACATGATTGTGCCTTTTAAGGAAAAGTAACAGAGAGAGCGCTCCGAATCTTTAGGCTGCAAGGATGTTTACAGTACAACATGTCATTAATAGGGGAGTCTTTCATGATAGCGAAGGAGAAGGAAATCTTCATCACTTCTAGTCTTCTCCAAAAACTTAATACTGTTCGTATTGACTTAAAGGGAATTTGTCACCAGGTTTTTGCTACCTCATCTGAGAAGAGCATCATGTAGGAAAAGAGACCCTGATACTAGCATTGTAGCATTTAGTTTTATGGGTGCAGCAGTTGTCACCCAATCAGAGTTCTTAAATGTAGCATGTAGCAGAGCTGAGAAAGCTAACAGAGCCCTCACCAGGCTATGTACATTTTCTATTGACAGTGAGCTGCTTATCACAGGAGGGGGCAGAGTCGGATGTCTTGGCATGGGTGGCAGCTAGTCTCAGCAATAGTAATGTCTTAGTGGTAAAACCTTCATTGTAAGTAAATAACAGCACACAGCTTGATAAGAACACATCATTCAATTCAGTGTTTAACCTCTACCTTAGTCTATGATCAGATTACCTAGCGAAAAACCTGCTGACAAATTCCCCTTGTGGTAACCAGTTCTACTACTGCTGAATGAGACAGTTGTCGTGTGGCAGTAGATTTGTTTCCAGCATGTCAGAATCAGTTTGGGCACTGTGAGTTAGGAGATGTAATACATTGCATTGTATACTGACGATTCATAAATATGCTTTGCTGCCATCTACTGGCCAATGTGTGTATATAAAAGTTAAGTGATTATTCTCCTCACAACAATCTGCCATAGAAATGTCCGGGAAGAGCCCACAAGCTCAGGGCTCACCCACATCCTGAACATTGGTGCAAACCACTTGGAGGAAGTTCAAGCGGCCTGAGGAAGGCAGGGTGAAGCAGACACTACTATTTCAAGGATCTTTTTGTTTTTCATGCCAGTCCACGTTGAGGGGACATCTTTCTTCACATAATCTGCTCCACAAAGGAGTTAAGCCTCATCCAGTCAGGAGACATAATGCTACACATGTGCTCTCCTGCATGCTTGTTATCCTGTTTGCTTGTACCCAGGACCAGATTCACGTGGCTGCCATGCCACCGACTTTGTTTAACCTACCCCCGTTAAAGGGAATGGTAGGCTAAAACTGTGAGTACTTCCACACTCTAGTGTGTTTCCATGGAGAGCCAATAGATGAGGGTCCCTCCATCAGTGTAATATCTCTTGGACTGCGCATAACACTTCCTCTAATAGCAAGTGAAGAGAACTCTGCTCCAGCAGCCCTGAGAGGCCACATCCTCGCTTGTCTCATGAGGAGACAATCATTACTTTCATATGCACAATGTACTGTGAACTTTGCGAGCCTGTATCCCTTTACCTCTTTCAGTAAAATTGTTATTTTTACAAGTTCACCTGTGTGTCTGGCTGCTTGAGATTGCACAAACACCATGGCTGCTCCAAAACCTGCACCGAGACACCTCCGCTACAGGAATGTCCCCATTCACAAGTGCAAATCCCTGGGTAGACCGCACATGGAGTACTGTGTACAGTCTTGTGCACCAGTGCTCAGGAAGGACATAATGGAACTAGAGAGAGTACAATGGATGGCAACAAAATTAATAAAGGGGATGGAGGAACTACAATACCCAGAAAGATTAGGATTATTTAGTCTAGAAAAAAGACTGAGAGGCGATCTAATACCCTTTTATGAGTACCGTATATACTCGAGTATAAGCCGACCCGAGTATAAGCCGACCCCCCTAATTTTGCCACAAAAAACTGGGAAAACTTATTGACTCGAGTATAAGCCTAGGGTAGAAAATGCAGCAGCTACCGGTGAATTTCAAAAATAAAAATAGATGCTCCATACCGTTCATTATTGCCCCATAGATGCTCCATATACAACTGTGCTATATAGAATGCTCTGCACCGTTCATTATTGCCCCATAGATGCTCCTTATAAAGCTGTGCCATATAGAATGCTCTGCACCGTTGATTATGGCCCCATAGATGCTCCTTATAATGCTGTGCCATATATGCTCTGCACCTTTGATTATGGCCCCATAGATGCCCCTTATAATGCTGTGCCATTTATGCTCTGCACCTTTGATTATGGCCCCATAGATGCTCCTTATAATGCTATGCCATATATGATCTGCACCTTTGATTATGACCCCATAGATGCCCCTTATAATGCTGTGCCATTTATGCTCTGCACCTTTGATTATGGCCCCATAGATGCCCCTTATAATGTTGTGCCATATATGCTCTGCACCTTTGATTATGGCCCCATAGATGCCCCTTATAATGCTGTGCCATATATGCTCTGCACCTTTGATTATGGCCCCATAAATGCTCCTTATAATGCTGTGCCATATATGCTCTGCACCTTTGATTATGGCCCCATAAATGCTCCTTATAATGCTGTGCCATATATGCTCTGCACCTTTGATTATGGCCCCATAGATGCTCCTTATAATGCTGTGCCATATAGAATGCGGCTGCAATAAAAAAAAAAATCACATACTCACCTCTCTTCTCAGGACGCCGGCGCTTTCAATAATTACCTGCTCCTCTGCGGCTCCGTCTCCAGCACTGACGCTCAGCAGAGGGCGCGCACTGACTATGTCACAGCGCCCTCTAACCTGAGCGTCACTGCTAGAGGACGCTGCAGACGGAGCCGCACCGGAGCGAGGAGCAGGTAATTATAGCGCTGCTCTCCCCTTACCTGCTGCGGCGCGGTCCCTGCAGTCCCTGGCTTCTCCGGCGCTGCAGCTTCTTCCTGTAATTGAGCGGTCACATGGCACCGATCATTTACAGCAATGAATATGCGGCTCCTCCCCTATAGGGGTGGAGCCGCCTATTCATTTCTGTAATGAGCGGTGCCATGTGACCGCTCAGTACAGGAAGAATCTGCAGCGCCGGAGAAGCCAGGGACTGCAGGGACCGCGCCGCAGCAGGTAAGTATGATTACACAGCCCCCGCTCCCCCTCCCCTGCCGACACCCGGGTATATGACTCGAGTATAAGCCGAGAGGGGGACTTTCAGCCCAAAAAAATGGGCTGAAAATCTCGGCTTATACTCGAGTATATACGGTATATAATGGGACAATACAAATATCTCTCAAAGGATCAGTTTATACCAAGGAAGGTGACGGTCACAAGGGGGCATTCTCTGTGTCTGGAGGAGAGAAGGTTTTTCCACCAACATAGAAGAGGATTCTTTACTGTTAGGGTAGTGAGAATCTGGAATTCCTTGCCTGAGGAGGTGGTGATGGCGAACTCAGTCGAGGGGTTCAAGAGAGGCCTGGATGTCTTCCTGGAGCGTAACAATATGGTATCTTACAGTTATTAGGTTCTTTAGAAGGACGTAGATCTGGGGATTTATTCTGACGGAATATAGGCTGAACTGGATGGACAAATGTCTTTTTTGAGCCTTGCTAACTATGTTGCTATGTTACTATGCCACCTCCCGCTATTGACGTTATTGACAATTGTTGTGGACACGAGGGAAGCGTTGAGGGGTCCAGCGACCCACTTCAGCTACCATGACACCATAATCTGCTGCCAGTGGGACTATGTGCCCCAGCTGGCCCTTCGGCAACATCTGCCACCTCCCCAGTGTCCCACCACACCATTAATGGGAGCCATATACATTTGTATGCAGCCAGTGGTGGCTTCTGCTTGTCATAATTTCATAAATGAAGGATGACATTAAGTTGGCACTTGCCTTTTTTCATTGTTTTTTTGAGGAACACTTTTCCTGAAGAAACTCTGCTAATGATTATGATTTTAGGGCCCTTTGCCCCCAATGTTTATATGTGAAACCCTGTAGACAGTATCATGTATTTGGTCGTATTCAGACAGCCATACTAAAACTCATGACTGGCTTTGCGTGCAGCTATGTGTGCTCATCCACATATCGGACTAGTATTAGAGCAGCTTGTTATCTACATGCATTACTGGCCCATAAGAAAGACAATAATCTGTGTGGAAAATCAGCCATGTACACTGGCACATTGGCTATAATGCATCTATGTGCTCGTCTCAACAAGTCAGGGTGGATAAAAAAAATAGAAGAGGTAGCACTCCAACATATCAAATAAGAATGCATTAGTTCACCCATTTTCACAGGACCGATGCTTCAAATACATATATACAGTATATTGTGCAAGTTCTCCCACTTAAAAAGATGAGAGAGACCTGTAATTGACATCATAGGTAGACCACAAGTAATAGAGTCAAAATGAGAAGGCAAATCCAGAAAATCCCCTTGTCTGATTTGGCAAGATTTATTTAGCAAAATATGGTGGAAATTAGGGTTGAGCGAAACGGATCGGTCAGTTTCATAAGTCGCCGACTTTTGGCAAAGTCGGGTTTCATGAAACCCGATCCGATCCCTGTGTGGGGTCGGCCACGCGGTACGCGACTTTCGCGCCAAAGTCGCGTTTCAATGACGCGAAAAGCGCCATTTCTCAGCCAATGAAGGTGGACGCAGAGTGTTGGCAGCGTGATGACATAGGTCTCAGTCCCCACCATCTTAGAGAAGGGCATTGCAGTGATTGGCTTGCTTTCTGCGGCATCACAGGGGCTATAAAGGGGCGTTCCCGCCGACCGCCATCTTACTGCTGCTGATCTGAGCATAGGGAGAGGTTGCTGCCGCTTCGTCAGAAGCAGGGATAGCGTTAGGCAGGGAACATTAACCCCCAAACCGCTTGGGCTGTAGCGATTTCCACTGTCCAACACCCCCTTTTGTTTGCAGGGACAGTGGAGGCTACTTTTTTTTTTCCTCAGTGCTGTAGCAAACCAACTGCTTTTTTCAAAGCACAAATCCTGTTGCTCCTTCCTTTCTGCACAGCTATCTTGTTTGTTTGTCCACACTTTTGACTTTTTTTGTGCAGCAGTCCACTCCTTGTTATTGCTGCCTGCCATACTTTGCTGAGATTACTGCAGGGAGATAGTAATTGTAGGACAGTCCCTTTTTTTTTCGTTATATCTCTTAAAGCTACTTTCTGCCACAGAAAATATACTCTAATACAGTGTATGTGCCAGTCGTGTATGTGGCATCTGTCTTTAATTTTGTGCCACAGAAAACCTAGTGTGTAATACTGGGCCAGATTTTTTTTTAAATTCTCCCAGAAAAAAAAAATAGTGGGAGATTAAGATTGGCAATTCTGCCTCAGTGCCAGTCGTGTGTGTGGCATCTGACTTTAATTTTGTGCCACAGAAAACCTAGTGTGTAATACTGGGCCTGATTTTTTTTAAATTCTCCCAGAAAAAAGTGGGGGATTAAGATTGGCATTTCTGCCTCAATGCCAGTCGTGTGTGTGGCATCTGTCTGTAATTTTGTGCCACAAAAAACCTAGTGTGTAATACTGGGCCAGATTTTTTTAAAATACTCCCAGAAAAAAAAATAGTGGGAGATTAAGATTGGCATTTCTGCCTCAGTGCCAGTACTGTGTGTGCCATCTGTCTCTCATTTTGTGCCACATAAAACCTAGTGTGTAACACGGTGCCAGATTTTTTGACAATTTTCCCACAATAAAGTTACAAAAAAAGTGGGAGATTAAGATTGGCATTTCTGCCTCAGTGCCAGTCGTGTGTGTGGCATCTGTCTGTAATTTTCTGCCACAGAAAACCTAGTGTGTAATACTGGGCCAGATTTTTTTAAAATTCTCCCAGGAAAAAAAAATAGTGGGAGATTAAGATTGGCATTTCTGCCTCAGTGCCAGTCCTGTGTGTGCCATCTGTCTTTCATTTTGTGCCACATAAAACCTAGTGTGTAACACGGTGCCAGATTTTTTGACAATTCTCCCAGGAAAAAAAAATAGTGGGAGATTAAGATTGGCATTTCTGCCTCAGTGCCAGTCCAGTGTGTGCCATCTGTCTCTCATTTTGTGCAATATAAAACCTAGTGTGTAACACGGTGCCAGATTTTTTGACAATTCTCCCACAATAAAGTTACAAAAAAAGTGGGAGATTAAGATTGGCATTTCTGCCTCAGTGCCAGTCGTGTGTGTGGCATCTGTCTGTAATTTTGTGCCACAGAAAACCTAGTGTGTAATACTGGGCCAGATTTTTTTTAAATTCTCCCAGGAAAAAAAAAATAGTGGGAGATTAAGATTGGCAATTCTGCCTCAGTGCCAGTCGTGTGTGTGGCATCTGTCTTTTATTTTGTGCGACAGAAAACCTAGTGTGTAACACTAAAAAAAGTGGGAGATTAAGATTGGCATTTCTGCCTCAGTGCCAGTGCTGTGTGACATCTGTCTCTAATTTTGTGCCACAGAAAACATACAGTCTAACAGTGGGCCTGATTTCTTGCCAATTCTCCCATAAATGAAAAAAAAAATAGTGGGAGATTAAGATTGGCAATTCTGCCTCAGTGCCAGTCATGTGTGTGGCATCTGTCTTTCATTTTATGCCACAGAACATATACTGTTTAAAAGTGGGCCACATTTCTTCAATATTCTCCCAGAAAAAATAAAAAGGAGTTTTTTTTCTTGGTAGTGTCTGCATCTGCGTCAGTCCTGTTAGTGGCATATCTGTCTGCCACAGAAGCTGTGTACTGTTATACATTGGGCCTGATTTTCCCTGCAGTTTCACCCACCTTGTAACTGGTTTTACAGTAACAAATACCGTTAGTTTGGTTACGTTTTTCAAACAATGAGGAAGTCTGGTGGAAGAGGTCGTGGCCGTGGGCGGTCATTGCCAGCTGGTAATGATGGTAGTGGTGGTGGAGCATCAGGTGGTCGTGGGAAAAGCAATATAGCACCTAAGTCTCGAGTCTCGAGGCCCCGAACGCTCCCTTTTCTGGGAGTAGGAAAACCGCTTTTAAAGCCGGAGCAACAAGAACAAGTTTTGGCTTTCCTTGCTGACTCAGCCTCTAGCTCTTTCGCCTCCTCTTCTGAAACTGCTAAATGTAAAAGCAGCGCATCGTTAGTGGATGTTCACGGTCAGGGACAAGTCGCTTCCTTGTCTTCTTCACCAAGAACAACAGAGAAGGATGCGTCAGGCGACACAACGGGTTACTCCATGGAGCTCTTTACACATACCGTTCCTGGGTTAGAAAGTGAAATAGTTAACAGGCCATGCCAATTACAAGTTGAATCGGACATGGAGTGCACAGATGCACAGCCACACCCAGATTACTATGCTGTTCCTTTGACTCAGACCAGAACATTGCCCTTTGCAGTGTACTGATCCAGAATCAGACCCTGATGAGACTATGGTGCCCCGTCACGAACGCTATACCACCGGCTTACACGGTGACACAGACGAAGTTGCACACGAGATAGAAGAGGAGGTCATAGTTGACCCAGTTGTTGACCCCGATTGGGAGCCATTGGGGGAACAGGGTGCAGGCGGCAGTAGCTCTGAAGCGGAAGAGGAGGAGCCGTAGCAGGCATCAACCTCGCAACAGGTTCCATCTGCCAGGCCCGTATTTGGCCAAAAACGCGTGGCAAAACCAGTTGTAGGACAGCGTGGCCATCCGGTTAAAGAAGCTCAGTCTGCAATGCCTGAAAAGGTATCCGATAGTAGAAAGAGTGCAGTCTGGCATTTTTTTAAACAACATCCAAATGATCAGCGCAAAGTCATCTGTCAAAAATGTTCAACTACCTTAAGCAGAGGTCAGAATCTTAAAAGTCTAAATACAAGTTGCATGCGTAGACATTTAACCACCATGCATTTGCAAGCCTGGACTAACTACCAAACGTCCCTTAAGGTTGTAGCACCCTCGGCCAATGAATCTAGTCAGCAACGCTACATCCCTTCCCTCACTGTAAGCCCACCATTTCCCGCACCACCTGCAGTAAATGTGCAGGTTTCGTCGCCAGGCCAAAGCAGTCAGGGAATCACCAGGTTCGTGGTAGGAAACACTGCATGTAGGGCACCAGCAAGAATACCATCTCCAACCCTCTCTCAGTCTGCCATGTCCACCGGCACCCCGCTAGTTCCTCCATCTGCAGCTCTCCAGTCCAGCTCACCCTACATGAGACTCTCGTTAGGAAAAGGAAGTACTCATCCTCGCATCCGCGTACACAGGGTTTGAACGCCCACATTGCTAGACTAATCTCGTTAGAGATGATGCCCTACCGGTTAGTTGAAAGCGAAGCTTTTAAAGCCCTGATGGACTACGCTGTACCACGCTATGAGCTACCCAGTCGACACTACTTTTCGAGAAAATCCATCCCAGCCCTCCACCAGCATGTAAAAGACCGCATCGTCCATGCACTCAGGCAATCTGTGAGTACAAAGGTGCACCTGACAACAGATGCATGGACCAGTAGGCATGGCCAGGGACGTTACGTGTCCATCACGGCACACTGAGTTAATGTGGTGGATGCAGGGTCCACAGGGGACAGCAATATTGGGAGAGTTCTGCCTAGCCCACGGTCTAGGAAAAAGTTGGCTGTAGGCGTTCGCCCCCCCTCCTCCTCCTCATCCTCCTGCAGAAGGGAAAGCTCGTCCACAGACCGCAGTCGCACGACCACTCCATCCGCAGCTGCCACTGTTGCACACGAGGTGTCCCATTATGGGACAGCTAGTGGCAAGTGTCAGCAGGCTGTATTGGCAATGAAGTGTTTGGGTGACAACAGACACACCGTGGAAGTTCTGTCCGAGTTCTTGCAGCAAGAAACTCAGTCATGGCTGGGCAGTGTACATCTTGAGGCAGGCAAGGTAGTGAGTGATAACGGAAGGAATTTTATGGCTGCCATAGCCCTTTCACAACTGAAACACATTCCTTGCCTGGCTCACACCTTAAACCTGGTGGTGCAGTGCTTCCTGAAATGTTTTCCGGGGTTACCCGACCTGCTCCTCAAAGTGCGCAGACTTTGCTCGCATATCCGCCGTTCGGCCGTGCACTCCATCCGTATGCAGAACCATCAGCGGTCTTTGAACCTTCCCCAACATCGCCTAATCATCGACGTTGCAACAAGGTGGAACTCCACACTGCACATGCTTCAGAGACTGTGCGAACAGAGGCGTGCTGTTATGTATTTGTGGGAGGATACACATACACGGGCAGACAGTTGGATGGCAGACATGGAGTTGTCAGGTGTGCAGTGGTCGAAGATACAAGACCTGTGTCAAGTCCTTCAGTGTTTTGAGGAATGCACACGGCTGGTTAATGCAGACAATGCCATAATAAGCATTAGCATCCCCCTAATGCGTCTCCTGATGCAAAGTTTGACGCACATAAAGGAGCAGGCGTCTGCAGCAGAGGAAGAGGGAAGCCTTGACGACAGTCAGCCATTGTCTGGTCAGGGCAGTCTACAGGACGAGGTAGCGGGCGAAGAGGAGGAGGATGAGGAGGATGATGGGGATGAGTATTTTTTGAATGAGGAAGCTTCTCCGGGGCCTATAGCAACTGGTGGCATTGCAAGGCTGGGTTCAGGTTTTTTGAGGGAGACAAGTGACGTAGACTTGCCTGAAACTGCCCCTCAACCCAGCACAACCGCAGATTTGACAACTGGAACTTTGGCCCACATGGCGGATTATGCCTTACGTATCTTCAAAAGGGACCCACGCATTATTAAAATGATGACCGATGACGATTACTGGTTGGCCTGCCTCCTTGATCCTCGCTATAAAGGCAAATTGCAAAATATCATGCCACATGAGAACCTCGAACAAATATTAGCAACCAAACAAGCAATACTTGTAGACCGTTTGATTCAGGCATTCCCAGCACACAGCGCCGGTGATGGTTCTCACACGAGCTGCAGGAGGCAACAGGGCAGAGGTGTTAGAGGTGCACAAATCAGAAGTGGCGTTGGACAGAGGGGTTTTCTGACCAGGTTGTGGAGTGATTTCGCAATGACCGCAGACAGGACAGGTACTGCAGCATCAATTCGGAGTGACAGGAGACAACATTTGTCCAGTATGGTTACTAACTATTTCTCATCCCTTATCAATGTTCTCCCTCAACCGTCATTCCCATTTGATTACTGGGCATCCAAAATAGACACCTGGCCTGAATTGGCAGAATATGCATTGCAAGAGCTTGCTTGCCCAGCAGCTAGTGTGCTATCAGAAAGAGTATTCAGTGCTGCTGGTTCAATATTGACCGAAAAAAGGACTCGTCTGGCTACCCAAAATGTTGATGATCTCACCTTTATTAAAATGAACCACTCATGGATTTCAAATTATTTTGCCCCACCTTTCCCGGCTGACACCTAGCTTTCCTATAAAAAGGTCTTGCTTGTGGACTGGTCTTACTGACTGTTCCAATCTCTTAATTTGCAGCAGCTGTTTGTCCAGCATACGACATGTATTGTTAGTGCCAGGCATTGAAGGATGTCAGCGCATAGACTAAACATTGGTGGAGCTGTGAGAGATAATTTTGCAAGTGGTAGTTACCAAGTTTGAACTGCATTTAGCCTACTTACTGATTTGGGCCTACTCACTGTGTCAGCCTCTCATTACAGTTGTACTCCACTGAACAAAGCAATGCCCCCTGGTTAGTCCTGTTACCAATTTTGAACCGCATTTAGCCCACTTTATTCTTTGGGCCTATATCTGTGTTTCCTCCTCATCCTGCCCATTGCCCAGCCAGTGATAGATGAGTCTGCTGGTACATTGACCCATAACGCAACATTCCCCATGCACGCTACACAGCAAGATTGTGACCTTGCTGAAAGTCAGGTTCCCCTTCCAGCATACCATACCACCTTACACGGGGACAAAGAGGAAGGTGCAGATGAAAGTGCAGGTTCCTTCATCGGGTGGGGGGGGGGAACTCGTTGGCGACGTCACTGGCACAGGGCCCCTCATAGTACGCAAAAGTGTCGCTGCCGGTGGGAGGCGCCCCCGCCATGCAAACACACCGCCGTACTTTGAGGGGCCCTGTGCCAGTGCCAATGCCAACGAGTGGGCCCCCCCTGCTTGCTCAGGATCACAGCACTTGCAAAGTTGAAATACTTACCTCTCCCTGCTCCACTGCCGTGACGTGGTCCAGATTTCCTGGGCCCACTAAATACTTGAACCAGTCCTACCTGTTATGACCTGGTGGTCAGGACAATAATGGACCTGGTGGTTAAGAGCACACGGAATGACCTGATAGTTACTGATAATAAAGGACGAGCTCTGGGACGTGGGAACTCTGCTGACCGCAATCCCTAATCCTATCACACACACTAGAAATAGCCGTGGATTGCTCCTAACGCTCCCTATGCAACTCGGCACAGCCTAAGGAACTAGCTAGCCCTGAAGATAGAAAAATAAAGCCTACCTTGCCTCAGAGAAATTCCCCAAAGGAAAAGGCAGCCCCCACATATAATGACTGTGAGTAAAGATGAAAATACAAACACAGAGATGAAATAGATTTAGCAAAGCGAGGCCCGACTTACTGAACAGACGGAGGATAAGAAAGGTTGCTTTGCGGTCAGCACAAAAACCTACAAAAAGACCACGCAGAGACTCACGGTGCGTAGGCGCTCCCTCTGCGTCCCAGAGCTTCCAGCAAGCAAGACAACAATAAAAATAGCAAGCTGGACAGAAAAATAGCAAACCAAAGAAAAACAATCAGGAACTTAACTTCTGCTGGGAAGACAGGTCACAAGAACGATCCAGGAGAGAACTAGACCAATACTGGAACATTGACAGGTGGCATGGAGCAAAGATCTAAGTGGAGTTAAATAGAGCAGCCAGCTAACGAATTAACCTCGTCACCTGTGGAAGGAAACTCAGAAACACCCACAGCCACCAGAGGAAGTCCATGGATAGAACAAGCCGAAGTACCATTCATGACCACAGGAGGGAGCCCGACAACAGAATTCACAACACCTACCCCCCACAACTTTAGCCAAATGACCCCCAATTTCCAATGCATTACTATTATTATAAGGTAAATTAAGATTGACAAGCTTCAGTAACAAGAATGGATGTTTTTGCCATTAAAATGGGCACTGTACATGTTTTCCTGGCCTCCACTCACTGCCGACTATGCTTCCCCATTGACTTGCATTGGGTTTCGTGTTTCGGTCGATCCCCGACTTTTCGCGATAATCGGCCGATTTCACTCGACTCGACTTTTGAGATAGTCGGGTTTCGCGAAACCCGACTTGACCCTAAAAAAATAAAAGTCGCTCAACCCTAGTGGAAATTAATATTTGGTCACCTAAAAACATGCAAGATTTCAGGCTCTCACAGACCTGTAACTTCTTCTTTAACAGGCTCCTCTGCCCTCCAGAGAAAAGTATATCAATTACACCAGCGCCCTTAGTGACAGAGGTAACTTAAAAAAACAATTTTAATTGGAATATAGGATATACTGCTGCTGGCAAAGCTCAGGATCCTGTGTGTCAAATCCTATACATAAAATAATAAATACAAATGGTTTGCCGCACTAATCCTTATAATGGTCACCTGATTTTCCCCCAAAAAAGAAATTAAATAACACACATCAATAAAATATATAAAACAATGGTGCTGAATACAACAGATAGATATCCAATGTAGTGTTATACTGTGCACAACGGCAAACTTGATTTTCAGGTTCCAACAACTATTAGCAGTATTTTGTTAGTAACATACAATGTGCTGCAAGCTGCTCTTATGGTTATCCTTAAACAATAAACAGTATACGCCAAATTATAATTATAAGTTATGAGCATTCACCTAATAAGAGATCCACATTAGCACTACAGGCAGACTTATGGATTGCCCTCAAGGGCAGTGCGGTACTCGGTACCGGGTCCTTCGGTTCTCAGGGGGGATGTCACGGTGGATGACCCGGTCCTTTGCCCTCGGGATGTCCGTTGTAATAAGGGAAAGGTCTTTAAAGGTTCGTGACATCACTTGTGGTATTTGGTCAGGGTGACCGACGCTGCTTTAAGGGGTCCACTGGGGTGATGTTATGGCAGCTAGATGGTATACCTTCCCACTGGTGAAGTATGTCCCCAGGGTTTCCCAATGTGTAGATGGTGGATGATGTAAGGCACAGTGAAGAACGAGGACACAAGGTTGCAGTCTCTTACTGAAGGCTTCAGCATCCACAGTCCAGGGCACTAGATCACAGGGCAGGCAGAGTCCAACCGCTTTGGAGGCAAATCCAGAGTCCCCTTATCCAGGTGGAAATCAGTAGCCTTCCTCTAGCGCCTTGGGGTTGTAGTACCTTATTGCTAAGCCTCTCATAAGGTCCTCAGAGATGTTGTAGATGTTATCGATGTTATGTCTCTCTCTCTGTCCCCCAGATGGATAAGACAACCCGTATGACCGGTGGCGTGAGGCTTTTTACAGGGACTCTATCATGCCCCAGCCTCTTGTGAGTGCCACCTTGCCTCCTGGGTGTGGGGTGGATCAGTAACGTGAAATTAGCTGTCCTGCCAGTCTCTGGAGCAAGGCATAAGGGACTGTTGCTGCCTTGGTGTTTCAGCTTCCGGGATCCTGCGCCTCAGAAGGAGGCAGCCTGTGCAGGGCAGAACTCCTTCTGGTATCCACTCCTTTGCTATGACTTTTTCTCACTCTCTACAATACAGTTCTCTGTTTGTGTCCTTTCTTAGGAACTGCCGCACGTGGGGCAGGCGCAGCTCCGTGACTCTCGGTCCAGGCCTCTGACAGGTTCCCACCCCTGCCAGGGACCAACTACCTGAGCCAAGCTCAGCTAGCAACTCCCTAGCTTCCTCTGCAGGCCACTAGTTTTACCTAAGTGTGAAGAGTGCCCTAATAAATAGGAGCATAGCTCCCCCTGGTGGACTGGAGTATGAAATGTGTTATATGTTTGTGTTACCTGGTAAAGAGATCTCCTTTATTGCCTTCAAACGTAACATCACTCCCCCTAGAGGAAAATGATATTACTGCAATGATGAGGACCCTGGGGCGCTGCACTTATGTATTGCAATAGATCTCAAAACAAATGACAGTGCAATAAACTACAGATTGTCTGTCAGGTAACATAAGACCTTGCACTAAGAGATCAACACAAGCAGTACAACCCGTGAGCAGCTACAATAAAATATGTAGATGTGGTTGCAACTGACCTGCTGGATGTCTATTCCCCCGTTCTCCTATTGGAGCTGCAGATGGCAGTGGGTGGACGAGACCTCAAGAGATCAAGAAAACCGCACAGAGCCAAGAAAGCCCTGGACGGTGGCGTGCCTGGTTGCGTGGCAATAGCAAAAAAAATGGCCGACAGAGGCTGGCCGGCATGTGAAGTCACAGACCTACGGAGTGCGCGAATGGCCAAAAGAGTTACCAATGCATTTCGGGGAATACATGGTTCCCCTTCATCAGGGTGTCTCACGGGAATAGACATCCAGCAGGTCTGTTGCCGTCACATCTACATATTTTATTGTAGCTGCTCACGGGTAGTACTGCTTGTGTTGATCTCTTAGTGTGAAGTCTTATGTTACCTGGCAATCTGTAGTTTATTGCACTGTCATTTGTTTTGAGATCTATTGCAATACATAAGTCTGCCTGTAATGCTTATGTGGATCTCTTATTATGTAAATGCTCAGCACTTATAATTATAATTTGGAGTATACTGTTTATTGTTTAAGGATAACGAAAAGAGCAGCTTGCAGCACATTGTATGTTACTAATAAAATACTGCTATTAGTTGTTCGAACCTGAAAATCAAGTTTGCCATTGTGCACAGTATAACACTACATTGGGTATCTATCTGTTGTAGTCAGCACCATTGTTAAAGTTATTTTATTGATTAGGTGTTATTTAATTTAGTTTTTTGGGGGAAAATCAGGTGACCATTATAAGGATTAGCGCGGCAAACTATTTGTATTTATTATCCTCTCTCCTCCCGTCATTACCTGTATGGCTATGTGCACACGTTCAGGTTCTTTCGCGTTTTTTTCACGCTAAAAACGCTATAAAAACTCATTAAAAACACATACATTATGCATTCTATCATTCAGAATGCATTCTGCATGTTTTGTGCACATGGATGCGTTTTTTTCCGCGAAAAAAACGCATCGCGGTAAAAAAATGGGCATGTTCATTATTTTTGCGGATTTTCTGCATTTGTGAAAAAACGCACAAAAAATGCGTCAAAACGCGTCAAAAACGCGGTAAAAACGCATGCGGATTTCTGGCAGAAATGTCCGGTTTTTGTCAGGAAAATTTCTGTAAGAAATCCTGACGTGTGCACATGCCCTATTAATGGCCCCTGTTTGAACTTGTTATCAGTAGTGTTGAGCATTTCGATACTTGCAGTATCGGAATTCCGATACCGAGTTCCGATACTTTTGTGGTATCGGGAATCGGTATCGGATCCATAGTGATGTGTAAAATAAAGAATTAAAATAAAAAATATTGATATATTCACCTCTCCGGCGGCCCCTGGACATCACCGCTGGTAACCGGCAGGCTTCTTTGTTTAAAATGAGCGCGTTTAGGACCTGAGAATGACGTCGCGGCTTCTGATTGGTCGCGTGCCGCTCATGTGACCGCCACGCGACCAATCACAAGCCACGACGTCATTCTCAGGCACTAAACTCCCCATTCTAGGAATTTAGGACCTGCGAATGACGTCGCGGCTTCTGATTGGTCGCGTGGCGGTCACATGAGTATAAAAGGCACCTGTCCACAACCTCACACAGTCACACTCCAAGCTCCACTATGGTGAAGACCAAAGAGCTGTCGAAGGACACCAGAAACAAAACTGTAGTTCTGCACCAGGCTTGGAAGACTGGATCTACAATAGGCAAGCAGCTTGGTGTGATTAAATCAACTATGGGAGCAATAATTAGAAAATGGAAGACATACAAGCCCACTGATAATATAACTTGATCTGGGACTCAACGCAAGATCTCACCCTGTGGGGTCAAAATCATCACAAGAACGGTGAGCAAAAATCCCAGAACCACAAGGGGGACCTAGTGAAAGACCTTCATAGAGCTGGGACCACCATAACAAAGGCAAAGTAACAAAATAACAAAGTAACACACTACACTGCCAGGGACTCAGATCCTGCAGTGCCAGACGTGTCCCCCTGCTTAAGCCAGTGCATGTCCGGGCCCACCTGAAGTTTTCTAGAGAGCATTTGGATTATGCAGAAGGGTATTGGGAGAATGTCATATGGTCTGATGAAGCCAAAGTAGAACTGTTTGGTAGAAACAAAACTTGTCGTGTTTGGAGGATACAGAATGCTGAGCTGCATCCAAAGAACACCATACTTACTGTGAAGTATGGGGGTGGCAGGATTACTATGAGCGCCACCCAGTGGTCAGTGCTCATAGCAAGTCTGTAATTCTGCTACATAGAGGCGATCTGAGCATCGCCTTTATGTAGCAGAGCCGATCAAGCAGCAGCTTCCAGCCTCCCATGGAGGCTACTGAAGCATGCCAAAAGTAAAAGAAAAATACTTTTTAAAAATATGAAAAAAATAAAAAAATATAAAATATATAAAAGTTCAAATCACCCCCCTTTCGCCCCGTTCAAAATAAAACACACAAAGAAAATCAAACCTACACATATTTGGTATCGCTGGGTTAAGAATCGCCCGATCTATCAATAAAAAACAGGATTAAACTGATCACTAAACAGCGTAGCAATAAAAAAAAGTCAAAATGCCAGAATTGTTTTTTGGTCGCTGCGACATTGCATTAAAATGCAATAACGAGCGATCAGAAGAAAGTGTCTGCACCAAAATCATATTGTTAAAAACGTCAGCTTGGCATGCAAAAAATAAACCCTCACCCAACCCCAAATCACGAAAAATGGAGACACTACGGGTATCGGAATATATTGCGCAATTTTTTTTTATCAAAGTTTTGAATTTTTGTTCACCACAGATAAAAAGAACCTAGACATGATTGGTGTCCATCAACTCATAATGACCTGAAAAATCATAATGGTAGGTTAGTTTTAGCATTTAGTGAACCTAGAAAAAAAAAATCCAAACAAAACACAGTGTAGGATTGCACTTTCTTTGCAATTTCACCGCACTTGGAATTTTTTACCTGTTTTCTAGTACACAACATGGTAAACCATTGGTGTTATTCAAAAGTACAACTCGTCCCGCAAAGAATAAGCCCTCACATGGCCAAATTGACGGAAAAATAAAAAAGTTATGGCTCTGGGAAGGAGGGGAGCGAAAAACAAAAACATAAAAGCAAAAAAAAGCTCCGGGGGTTAAGGGGTTGAACTCTACAACTTCAGGAAGTTTCAGATTTCCCAAACTTTCCGTTTGGGGGCTGTCAGTGGAATACATGCTGTTTGTGACAGACTGCGTATTGTTGCTGCAATGGTTATACAGGATGGTGCAGTGTAAAACCAGCATCAGAGATCATGATGGCCCCTGTCAGGAAATATTGATTGAAAAGAAATGAGATGCTATAAACTGCACATGAGCTGCCTTGTGTTGGGAAATTTCAAAAGAATTGTCGTTAGTTTTTGCATTTTTAAAGAACAGTGAACATGAAAATAATATTACTTTATTTATATATATTAATGATTGCATTCACATTAGAAGAATATTATTTAGCAGTATTAACATCTGTTAACAGAGGTGTGTGAATAGTTTCACATTTTAGTTTGCTCGGTTTAGGCAAATTTATAAAAGAATTTGGTTCACAGCAAATCAATTCGCCATGAATTGCAAGTGCTGCAAAGCTTCCAATTGCCCTAAATGCATGTGTTATATTCTCAGGTTTCTTAGGACTGTACTGAACAACACTTTTCAAGCTCTTTAACTCATACACAACCTTAATATTGTCAGTGACCTTTAATATATGGCTAAGGGTAAATGAATTGTAGCTTTTTTCACTGCTGTCCTGTTTCACACATTATATGTAATGTTTATTTGGTATTTCTATAGCTAAGCTGTAATGTCCTCTTATTATACAAAATCAATACAAATTGGTTGCATTCCCTGCCCTCAGCTTTTATACTGGCTATGCTAATCCCTCTTGATTACCATTACCTTATGATGTGATGTGACAGACTGAGGTACTGTGAGCTTTTTCTTGTCCATGAAATTTTCCGACTTGTTTAAAATGTCAGTGAGCAATTTTTTGGATACTTTGCGCAAATTGAATTGAAGGTTGGTTGAAATCACCAGGTAAAATTTCTGAAATTGAATATGGATGCGATTTGCATTGAATTGATTCGCTCATCTCTATTTCTTAATCATTTTGTTCAGTTCTGCTCTGCAAACATTGCTGCTGTAAGTGAACATCATGGTGGTGCTGACATTACATCCAGTGACATTGTTATGTCTCCATATGCCAATGGTTCACATCAGGGGGGAACATGTCATTGGTGCAACCAGCGTAGCCGCACAGGGGACAAAGATGTAAGGGGGCCTATTTCTACCTCTAAAGTTAACGGAATTGTCCATTTTGATGAACCATTGGACTAGAAAGGGTCCATATTGAGTTCTTGCACAGGGCCTCTTCAGTCTGTGTCCGCCAGTGGTTCATATGCTGTATGTATGCTAGCCATTAGACACATAGGCAGCAGACTCTAACGTGTGAGTTTCCAGCTGTTCTAACACTACCTCTCCCAGCATGTGCTCCAGGTGCAAATCTCTGCCACAAAGACTAAGGCATGCAATGTCACTTTGGCTGCCACTTCTTTGCAGCTGTATTGGTTACACATTGCTCTGGAGGTGGCAGGATGGAGGATGTGGCACAATTGCTAATAGAAGTACGAGAAATAATATTTAGATATGTACTAATAAAATTTTATACACCAGAGTAAGTCTCTAAAGACTTCCGCAGTCTCCTGGTTTATTCATTGTAAAAAGAGTAATAAAATTACTAGGAACTGACAGTCATGCAATTCTTCATTATAATAATCACATTGGCTCTGTAACTTAAGGCGACGTTCCCACAATGTGATTTTGGTGAGTTTTTGATGTTGCAGATTTTCTTTAGCATTTCTGCACCTATTAAGAAGTTTTTTTTTCTAAATAGGCATCGTAAAAACTCACCAGCGACTCATCGTGGGCGCACATCTTAATTGTAGCAGAAAAGCTAATACATTTCTCCTGGCATCTCCTTAGTGTATGTATACACTAGCATCCTACCCACGGCATTGACATTCTAGTTACCATGCAGTGATTATCAAATCTATTTCAACACTTATGACACCGCACTAAAAATACCATAACGGAGGGTGCAGATGTTTATACTCAGGTATACGCTGCAACTGGATGTGCTTAAGTGGCATGCTCAGCAGTGGATGGGTTAATACTCACGCCAGATCTGGGCTGCTGCTCTGCCTCCTCCTCGCCAGCTATAAAATACAATGCAATGAACAGAGCTCAGACTGAGACAGGATCACAAGTCACAAGCTTCACGTGGAGCCCATCTGAATGGAGCCATTGCTTTCCTGACAAGTGACAGCACTGAGCTCAGGGGAGTGATCAAAGACAGCTGGGAACTACTGGGATCCCCCCAATAACATAGACGCAATGCATGCCTAAATATGAAGACAATCCCTGGCTTCCCATCATCAGTGAAGTCTCATACACAGGGACTGTGATACTTTAGTAGTCACCACCTCCATTGCCTGAGCCTGGATGCAGCCAGAGAGCTGATCTTCTACATTCACCAGCATCCAGGACTCCGCTTATTGTCATCAAACCATAAACTTTTCCCCCTCGCCTGGGAATCTGAAGACCTCCTCTACTTGATCTCATAAAATGGGAGCTGGGGAGATCCAATTGTGGATGATTCTATCAATCTGCTTGATCCATGGTAAATTGATTTCACTCTTACTCTGCATTCCACCCTATCCTATAACTCCCCAGTCTCTACAATGTATGTCCAAGGCCATGCACATGATGAGCCGATCTCTGTACAAGCCTCCCCCTCTCACTTTCTCTCCTTCTGTCTCTCATCTCTCCCTCTGTCACTTTCTCTCTTTCCGTCTCATCTCTCCCTCTCACTTTCTCTCTATACTGTGTATGTCAGTAGAATGTGTCGCTGTGCTGTCCATGGTACTGTTCATGGTCCTGTCCATGGTATTGTTTATTGCCTCTCTGGATGATCCCTGATCTTGCTCTTCTCTTGGTTTGAAGTGTCCCTGCAAGGAGAATACCAGAGAAAGCTCTACAGGGAATTACTGAAGAATTATAATCCTCTAGAGAGGCCAGTGGCTAATGACTCCCATCCACTCACTGTCTACTTTGGGATGAATCTGATGCAGATCATGGATGTGGTAAGTGTTCCAGAATATATTGTGCCTGTGTATTCTTCTTAATCTGCTGTGATTTGATGGATGCAATGCTCATGCCTGGGGTCGGATGAGGACAACATAGCTAATAATGTTAGTGATTACCTAATACAACTATGAAGTTCATAGATGTGCTCATCACTTCTTCAGGGCTATACTTTCTACTAACTTTGCATCAATTAGTTAACATCTCCTTGGACTTCTATGTGAAATATAATAATTTTTTAGGTGTGAATTATACAGAAGTCTCACCACTACTTGAGTTCCTCTACATTTTTCTAATATCAAGTAGACACCTAACCCTACACATAGTGTATACAAGAATAGAATGTACAGTAGGTTTCTATGGCTAGAAAAGAATTGTGTTAAGCCTTATGCAATGTAAATCTATTCATTTGGTGCTTTATTTTCCACTGGTTTGTCACAGAGATAGATTTCTTTCCAAAATAGTAGATATAGTTACCCTAATGACACCCACGGAGTGGGCATGATCCAAGGGCCATATGTTACACTGTGCTGTCTCTTTAGTATAGTAGTTTTCCTCTTGATTGGCCGGAATGGATTATTTCAAAAGACCATCGCTCTTTTAACAAAAAGAGTTTGTTGGCGGCAATCTGCAAAAATATATATTAAGGGCATGAGAACAAGTTTAGTATTTGCAACAGATTTTTCTGCTACAGAAACCAGGGTATTGGCAGGCAAAGCGGTGCATAAAATACTCACTTTTTTCCCACCACACTTATGATAATTTTTTTTGTATGCATTTTTAATTGTTTCTGGGTGAAAAACACTGAAAGAATTGACATGCTGCAGATGTGAAAAATTAAAAAAAGCTTTGAAGGTTCTATTCTGCAAGGAATAATATAAGCAGTGTGTGTGTGACATTTCAGAAATGTCATTCAATTTGCTGATATTGTAAAACATAGTTTTTTTCCTCCTGGAAAAACATGCGGAAAAACGTGGCAGAAGCGCAATGTGTGAACAAGCACTTGGGACACTTTGTTCAAGCCATGCAACCCACCTTGGGTCCAATGTAACGAGCAGTGGTCGATTGCATTAAGCCTCAGAATCTTTCTTTGCCTACATGGCCATTACACAACAATTTAAAGATTCTGGTTTTTACATTTTCTCTAAACACAGAGTAAAGACTAGGTAGAGAGGTTTTTTCTTTACAAAGTTTCTCAGGATACAAACCTCATTGTCATAGCAACTTGTATCTTTGGTACCGAACATCATTGAAGAACATTTTTTCTTCAGTTCTTCACGGGAGCTTTCTAATGTTATAAAGGGATGGCATATTGGAGAGGGTCTAGCATCTGACACCCACAGATCCAAGAATGGCTCCTCCACATTCTCTTTGTACACTTCGCTCCATCCATCTGCTGGGCATTGGGAGCTGTCACTTCCTTTTCAAGAATAGTTCCATATGCAAACAGTAAATTTGTAGAGCCACCATGCGGAAAAAAACAGGAGAGGGGCAACAGCACAAAGTTAGGTCTCCAGAGGTCGTACCACACCAGTTATAAAGGAACTGCACATCACTTTACCCCTCACATGCACAACTTCTTGAGTAATACTTTTTGGCATTGTTCTCCAAATTAACAAATATAAAAAAAAATAATCGGAATGGGCTTGTTTTTGCAACTTGTGTATGAGTTCCGGCATACCCCATTCAGATGAAGGGGACAGCTACATAAATTTCTGCACCCAATCTTCTGCACGTTTTGTGAAAAGATAATTGGTGGATATTATAGATACACAAGATTGTGAAGTGTCACAAGTAATTGTGTTAAAATCATTCTTATCATAAGTAATATTATTAGTAATACTGTTATTCACTTCTGCTGGTTTATCTCCTTTGCACTATTAGTATTTTCTTAAAAAAATTCCCCAGGTGGCATTACTATAAGTTATGTTTTTTGCCCGAGCAGTGCGGTATTGTGTGTTCCCCATTGTTTTAACTTGTTGAGAACAGCAAATTAAATCTGAATAATTTGCCATGCTCAGTTTGTTGCTATGCTATTGGTAATGACGTACATCAATATGTTGAGACACACTGGCTACTTTATTGCTGGTTGTTTGGAAGTCCGGCTTATTATATGTGGCAAGTAACTAGATGATTATGTATATATAGTAAGTATTAGTGGTGAGCGAGTACACTCGTTGCTCGGGTGATCTCTGAGTATTTGTAAGTGCTCGGAGATTTAGTTTTCGTTGCCTCAGCTGCATGATTTACAGCTGATAGACAGCCTGAATACATGTGGTGATTCCCTAGCAACCAGGCAACCCCCACATGTACTCAGGCTGGCTAACAGCCATAAATCATGTAGCTGCGTCAACAAAAACTAAATCTTCAAGCATTTACAAATACTCGGAGACCACCCGAGCAACGAGTATACTCGCTCATCACTAGTAAGTATGTGACTACTGTGTTTTTCTTAAGAAAGAAAGAAAATTGTTAGCATTCAGGGCCAGTAGAACAACTTAACGATTACTAATACAGAGAGTCTCTTGTTTCCAACATACTGACATTCATTATTTACTTTGGCTGCTAATTATCGGATTTCATATATTTTCTCCCTGTTCTGATGTAAAATTCTACTGTGCAAATGACATATGTTTGATTTTTAGTCATGGAAATGGAAATACAAAATAAATGTATATATGAAATGTTGACTTCTAAGTTAAAGATCTCCTATTCTGCTATATCAATGGTAGTAGTGGGAGATTGTTGTATCAATATTGTCAATAAGTCAATAAGTAATAAGTAATATTGCAACAGCACACACTGTCTGCCAAGATGTATGCAAATATTGAATACATGAATGATAATTGAATTATTGCCGTACAGAATATACTTCTAAAAAGAAGAGACTTGCATTGATTGGTCAAATTGTGTGTGCCAACCAGCCACTACAAGGTGACCTTTCCCTGGAGAGACCCTAAACATTTCTAGCAGATATACCTCTCGCTGGCCAAAAGCCTACACATTTAAAGTGGTTGACTTATGAAAAAATTAAATTTTAATCAATAGATCTTGAAATAATAATAAGTTCCATAATATGGTGTGTTAAAAAATAATGTTCCTGTGCTGAGATAATCTTATAAATGTGTCCCTGCTGTGTACTGTGTAATGTCTGTGTCTGACCGTACAGGAACATGGTCTGATCATACTACAGTTCCTGGGCAGGGGAGGAAGCAAGAAAATATACAGACATTACAGCATGGGATCACATATGATTCTTTCTATGATGTAAAACATTGTTTAAAAACCGGCAGGGAAATGTTTTAATTCACAAAAAGAATTAGCCGCAATCATGCGCTATAATATCTGTATACTCCTTGGCTTGCTTCCCCACCCAGGAGCTGTGGTGTGTTCAGAACATGCTCCAGCATGGTCAGCTAAAGCAGTTACGTAGAAAATAGTAGGGGCACATTTACAAGATTATCTCAGCACAGGAACACTTTTTTTTAACACTTCCAATTATGGAACTTATTATTATTCCAAGATCTATTGATTCAAATGAGCTTTGTGCATGGGGAAACCCCTTTAAAGGGTAGGTAGGATCCAATGCTAATTAAAAATATCACGCTGTATACACTAAAGTATACTCATGCATTGATTATGTCAAATTTAAGCGGCATTAGTGCTACATAGAATATACTGATAAAATGAAGGTACTTGGTGTACAAATTGGCCAATTAGTGTGGGCCCATCAACCATGACAAGTTGATCTTTCTTTGATGAGAGTCTAACCGTTTCAATCAAATATGACTGATGGGCACACGCTATTTAGCCATTTTATGCCCTAATTAGTTTCATTTTCTAAGTGTGTTCTATAAAGCAGTAATGCAATATGCTGCTGTATTCTTTGGTTCCTACATAATACAGTCACAGCACCTTGCAGCTGTTCAAACTTCTTCACAGTTTTGGTTCTTTGTGGTTTAAATATTAAGAATGCATAGCTGGTAATTGTGCATGGAAGTTGGAAGTATGATCTAATATTTGATATTCCCAGATAATAGGATACAATCAGTTTAACCACTTATTTGTCTTTGAAGCAAACCATGAGGTTTATATAGGAAAAAATGACAAATCTAATGTAATGCTAGCTTTCTGACAGATACATGAGTATTTGGTTATCTCCGGCAGTCTCATGAGAGTGAATGGAGGGCACTTGGGCATGTGTTCCGCCACGCCGTTCAGACAGCAGTTATTAGTCCCCTGTTTTGGTTATTACGGGAGGTAACAATTGTCGGACCAATATCAGTCTAGAAGTTATCACCTGATCTCTCCTCCACATAATATTCCATTAAACAGCTGTGTTTCTTTGCTGCAAACTAATACTAAATGTAATCTTGAGGCTATCATGTAAAGGTTTGTTCAGATGTGCCAATTGTGGTGCAGAACAAAAACTTCAACAATAAAAATGATAAATTTGACACGCTCTGCGTACATTGATTTTTAAATGGATATTTTTTACATTTAAAGTGAAGCTGTTATATAAAATAAGGCTATTAACCTGTAGATATAGGGTTAGTTTGGTGGTTAATAGCGTTCTGACACCGTGTGGTGCCGGCACTGAGAGCCCTGCTGCCAGGAAGAAATGAAATTTATTTCCCCTTCCCCTGGTAGCATTCAGCTTCCAATCATAGAGGTGGCGCTGGTGCTGGTCCAGTCACCGCTCTGTGCATAGAGAGCGACGGCTGTAACCGCTGCCCGGCACTGACTGACTGCAGCTCAGCATTAGTTCATTTCAGTTCATTTCCCGACAGTGGGGCTCCCAGTGGCGGTAGGTGTCAGAAGGATGTCAGATTAACCCCATATCTGCAGTTTAGTAGCATTATTTTACATGACAGGTTCACTTTAACAAGTGCTCTAACACTAAATCAGCTAAATCTACCGCGTCATGTCAGTGTAGATTATTTCCCCCTGTATTCTGATAGATATAACATTTCTGCTGTTCTATTGATGAAGAAATCTGTGAGACTCTTCCACATGGGTTGAGTCCTAGAATTACATTGTTCAACAATGTCTAGTAGATCGTAGGGCAAGGCTGCATCATGTAATTTGTACTTAGTTTTGATTAATCTAAAGATATGTACACATGGCTTTTTTTATGTCAGATTACACCTGAAACCCACATAAAAAAGTGTGAGAAAAGTTTAAAAGAATGAATACGTGCACTGCAGTGTAAAAACGAGTCGTGCACCTGTTCCCTCTTTTGTCACTTTCTTTAACTGCTTCAGGCTTCAAAAGCTGAGAAGCAACTAAAAGAAGTGACCAATGCGTTGTTCTGGTAGCGTCCCTTCAGGGAGGGAGCATAGGCGGCGACAGTGACCGCAGCCTCTGTCCCACTGATGATGCTTCGCTTGAATATCCCAGCATGCACTAGGATAATCAAACGAATCATCATCAAACAGGAAGTAATGAAAAAAATTACACTTCGTTTCTGGGAAGGGTCAGGGGCTGTGACAGTGACCACGGCTCCTGCCCAATGATTGACGCTTCGTTTTAGTATCCGAGCATGCACTGGGACACTCAAACGAATCGTCATCACTCAGGAAGTAGAGAAAAAATACAATAGTGATAAGATAGTGTAGTTAGGGAATGGTAGGGAATTTTTGAAGCAGGTATATTAGAAAATAGCTTAGATCAGAGCATCAAATAGATGCTTTGCTTTCTATATGTGAAAAAATGCTGCAAAAACTATGAAAGAATCGACATGCGGCAGAACATTGCAGTTCTCAAATGAATTATGAGATTTCTGAAATCTCATAGATTTTGCAGATCCTGTATAAAACAGCTTTTAATTTGTAAGCCAATATCAGGAGTTGATCAGTGGAAAAGTATTATAGAAACACGTCACCACTCTGGCGGTTTTCACCCACTCCTGGTTTTGGCTTACAGATACTGAGGTAAATTACTGACCAAATACTGAATGTGTGAATGTGGCCTTACAATGTTTTTCCATTAGTCATTTTTAGCAGCAGCAAGAACTGTATGTTGAGGATGCAATTAGTTTTTTGCTGTGCTCTTTTCACAGGGGAGTCACACATTTAACTTACATGTTTCACTTTCAGATACAATGAAAAATTGTTCCGCGAACAACGGAGGTTTGTAATAACAGTACATAAGGTTTTTGTCCTTTTTTACTCATTGCTGAAGAAGAGGACAAAATTGATTCATGTAAATGCACCGTTAGTTCTCATGCATTCCTTATTTTTTGGATGATTTCAGAAATAATCTCTTAGTGAGGGATGTTGAGGCGCTCTTCTATTTAGATTGCGATTGGTTTGAGTCCACAGACTAAAACCTTATAAACCATAAATTAGGAATACAGAGTTTTTTGTTGTTGGACTTCATAGGATCCAAATCAGAGCTGATTTTTGGGTCTCTATATTCCAACTTTTAAAAGTTTACCAGTTAGAAAGCAATACAACTAAGATCTAATAAGGAAGTCAAAGCTTTGGAGTTGTCCTACCAAACTTTGTACAGTGCTGGTTAATATGTACCGTACATGAAGTCTAGTCTGCTGAAATCACAGCAGACACAGTCTGTCATAAAACTGCCCATGTATACTAGGAGTGCCGTAATGGATGATTTAAACCAGTGATTCCCAAACTCCAGTCCTCAATGCCCCCCAACAGAATGTGTTTTCAGGATTCTCTTAATATTAAATAGGTGAGAGAACCTGTGACAATTACTGGTAATTCTGTCACCTGTGAAATACGGGGAAATATTGAAAACACGATCTGTTGGTGGACGAGGAGTAGAGATGAGCAGATCTTTAGGAATTCAAATTAGTCAACTTCACCAAAATTAGTCTTGCAATAAATTAATTAGTGCAAATTTCAATACTGGAAAGTTGTAATAGGTGGTAAAATACATGTGAGGCAGGGGAGATAGAGAGAGGAACCCGGTAAACATAAGAGCTTACAATTTACAGGCCAGAGAAAGGGAGGAACCTGCTGAGCGTAAGAGCTTACACTGTGCCGGAGAGAGAGGACCATGCTTACCATCAGAGCTAACACACTACAGAAGAGAGAGACTTAGGCCGGGGTCACACTTGCAAGTGCAATGCGAGAAACTCGCACGAGTCTCTCACATCAATACCTGGCACTGCTGCCTGCACTCGGCACCGAAGCGTTCACCTGCATAGAAATACATGCAGTCGCACACTCCAGGTATTGATACGAGAGACTCGCACAAGTTCCTCGCATTGCACTCACAAGTGTGAACCCGGCCTTACCCAGTGACTATGGAGATGGAAAATGACTCTGCCATACAAACTGTGCTCCACTAGGAACCTCTGATTTCTGATGGCCCAGGTACTGACCACCTCTGTATGAGGTGTGATAATTTGTAAGTTGTCATAGCAGCAGGATATTATGGGGAAACCCATACAGCAATGCGCTATTACATTAGCCTGCTCTCTGGTGTTTTAGCAGCGTGGGAAATGGTGCTAGCCATTTTTTATTCCAAACCACTGATTGAATCTCAAAATGTTCAAATATGTGTGACACACGATTTCAAGTAATTTGATTAGAACTGAATCCTCCGCAAATCGAGCCACTCATCTCTAACCATGAACAGGAACACATGGGCTACTTGCACAGTGAACAAGTCTGTATGATCATGTTCACACACCACCAAGAAACCTGAAGACACAAAAGAGAATAGTAAAACCAAAAACACTCAGTTTGAAAAAATGTTGCAGTAATCCGCAAGTGCTAGTAAAAGATGTAAAAAACAGGGTATTTGGTTGATACGTTTTTTGCAAAAAATGTATACTAAGCTGCTCTACCAATCTTCACGGTATACCCTTATCAGAGCAGTCCTAACTAATGTATGCAATCCCTATCTGATGTATTTAAAAACCTGATCATCTGTATATAACCTGTGTGAACAGGGTTCAGAGAGGAAAAATCCATGTGTGCATACAGGGTAGAACAGCTTTTGTGCAGATAGCCCAAGAGGAGTGGTGGAACTCCCCAGTCTTGTAGACACAAGAGAACAATTATGGAAACAGGAACACATGGGCTACTTGCACAGTGAACAAGTCTGTATGATCATGTTCACACACCACCAAGAAACCTGAAGACACAAAAGAGAATAGTAAAACCAAAAACACTCAGTTTGAAAAAATGTTGCAGTAATCCGCAAGTGCTAGTAAAAGATGTAAAAAACAGGGTATTTGGTTGATACGTTTTTTGCAAAAAATGTATCCTAAGCTGCTCTACCAATCTTCACGGTATACCCTTATCAGAGCAGTCCTAACTAATGTATGCAATCCCTATCTGATGTATTTAAAAACCTGATCATCTGTATATAACCTGTGTGAACAGGGTTCAGAGAGGAAAAATCCATGTGTGCATACAGGGTAGAACAGCTTTTGTGCAGATAGCCCAAGAGGAGTGGTGGAACTCCCCAGTCTTGTAGACACAAGAGAACAATTATGGAAACAGGAACACATGGGCTACTTGCACAGTGAACAAGTCTGTATGATCATGTTCACACACCACCAAGAAACCTGAAGACACAAAAGAGAATAGTAAAACCAAAAACACTCAGTTTGAAAAAATGTTGCAGTAATCCGCAAGTGCTAGTAAAAGATGTAAAAAACAGGGTATTTGGTTGATACGTTTTTTGCAAAAAATGTATACTAAGCTGCTCTACCAATCTTCACGGTATACCCTTATCAGAGTAGTCCTAACTAATGTATGCAATCCCTATCTGATGTATTTAAAAACCTGATCATCTGTATATAACCTGTGTGAACAGGGTTCAGAGAGGAAAAATCCATGTGTGCATACAGGGTAGAACAGCTTTTGTGCAGATAGCCCAAGAGGAGTGGTGGAACTCCCCAGTCTTGTAGACACAAGAGAACAATTATGGAAACAGGAACACATGGGCTACTTGCACAGTGAACAAGTCTGTATGATCATGTTCACACACCACCAAGAAACCTGAAGACACAAAAGAGAATAGTAAAACCAAAAACACTCAGTTTGAAAAAATGTTGCAGTAATCCGCAAGTGCTAGTAAAAGATGTAAAAAACAGGGTATTTGGTTGATACGTTTTTTGCAAAAAATGTATACTAAGCTGCTCTACCAATCTTCACGGTATACCCTTATCAGAGCAGTCCTAACTAATGTATGCAATCCCTATCTGATGTATTTAAAAACCTGATCATCTGTATATAACCTGTGTGAACAGGGTTCAGAGAGGAAAAATCCATGTGTGCATACAGGGTAGAACAGCTTTTGTGCAGATAGCCCAAGAGGAGTGGTGGAACTCCCCAGTCTTGTAGACACAAGAGAACAATTATGGAAACAGGAACACATGGGCTACTTGCACAGTGAACAAGTCTGTATGATCATGTTCACACACCACCAAGAAACCTGAAGACACAAAAGAGAATAGTAAAACCAAAAACACTCAGTTTGAAAAAATGTTGCAGTAATCCGCAAGTGCTAGTAAAAGATGTAAAAAACAGGGTATTTGGTTGATACGTTTTTTGCAAAAAATGTATACTAAGCTGCTCTACCAATCTTCACGGTATACCCTTATCAGAGCAGTCCTAACTAATGTATGCAATCCCTATCTGATGTATTTAAAAACCTGATCATCTGTATATAACCTGTGTGAACAGGGTTCAGAGAGGAAAAATCCATGTGTGCATACAGGGTAGAACAGCTTTTGTGCAGATAGCCCAAGAGGAGTGGTGGAACTCCCCAGTCTTGTAGACACAAGAGAACAATTATGGAAACAGGAACACATGGGCTACTTGCACAGTGAACAAGTCTGTATGATCATGTTCACACACCACCAAGAAACCTGAAGACACAAAAGAGAATAGTAAAACCAAAAACACTCAGTTTGAAAAAATGTTGCAGTAATCCGCAAGTGCTAGTAAAAGATGTAAAAAACAGGGTATTTGGTTGATACGTTTTTTGCAAAAAATGTATACTAAGCTGCTCTACCAATCTTCACGGTATACCCTTATCAGAGCAGTCCTAACTAATGTATGCAATCCCTATCTGATGTATTTAAAAACCTGATCATCTGTATATAACCTGTGTGAACAGGGTTCAGAGAGGAAAAATCCATGTGTGCATACAGGGTAGAACAGCTTTTGTGCAGATAGCCCAAGAGGAGTGGTGGAACTCCCCAGTCTTGTAGACACAAGAGAACAATTATGGAAACAGGAACACATGGGCTACTTGCACAGTGAACAAGTCTGTATGATCATGTTCACACACCACCAAGAAACCTGAAGACACAAAAGAGAATAGTAAAACCAAAAACACTCAGTTTGAAAAAATGTTGCAGTAATCCGCAAGTGCTAGTAAAAGATGTAAAAAACAGGGTATTTGGTTGATACGTTTTTTGCAAAAAATGTATACTAAGCTGCTCTACCAATCTTCACGGTATACCCTTATCAGAGCAGTCCTAACTAATGTATGCAATCCCTATCTGATGTATTTAAAAACCTGATCATCTGTATATAACCTGTGTGAACAGGGTTCAGAGAGGAAAAATCCATGTGTGCATACAGGGTAGAACAGCTTTTGTGCAGATAGCCCAAGAGGAGTGGTGGAACTCCCCAGTCTTGTAGACACAAGAGAACAATTATGGAAACAGGAACACATGGGCTACTTGCACAGTGAACAAGTCTGTATGATCATGTTCACACACCACCAAGAAACCTGAAGACACAAAAGAGAATAGTAAAACCAAAAACACTCAGTTTGAAAAAATGTTGCAGTAATCCGCAAGTGCTAGTAAAAGATGTAAAAAACAGGGTATTTGGTTGATACGTTTTTTGCAAAAAATGTATACTAAGCTGCTCTACCAATCTTCACGGTATACCCTTATCAGAGCAGTCCTAACTAATGTATGCAATCCCTATCTGATGTATTTAAAAACCTGATCATCTGTATATAACCTGTGTGAACAGGGTTCAGAGAGGAAAAATCCATGTGTGCATACAGGGTAGAACAGCTTTTGTGCAGATAGCCCAAGAGGAGTGGTGGAACTCCCCAGTCTTGTAGACACAAGAGAACAATTATGGAAACAGGAACACATGGGCTACTTGCACAGTGAACAAGTCTGTATGATCATGTTCACACACCACCAAGAAACCTGAAGACACAAAAGAGAATAGTAAAACCAAAAACACTCAGTTTGAAAAAATGTTGCAGTAATCCGCAAGTGCTAGTAAAAGATGTAAAAAACAGGGTATTTGGTTGATACGTTTTTTGCAAAAAATGTATACTAAGCTGCTCTACCAATCTTCACGGTATACCCTTATCAGAGTAGTCCTAACTAATGTATGCAATCCCTATCTGATGTATTTAAAAACCTGATCATCTGTATATAACCTGTGTGAACAGGGTTCAGAGAGGAAAAATCCATGTGTGCATACAGGGTAGAACAGCTTTTGTGCAGATAGCCCAAGAGGAGTGGTGGAACTCCCCAGTCTTGTAGACACAAGAGAACAATTATGGAAACAGGAACACATGGGCTACTTGCACAGTGAACAAGTCTGTATGATCATGTTCACACACCACCAAGAAACCTGAAGACACAAAAGAGAATAGTAAAACCAAAAACACTCAGTTTGAAAAAATGTTGCAGTAATCCGCAAGTGCTAGTAAAAGATGTAAAAAACAGGGTATTTGGTTGATACGTTTTTTGCAAAAAATGTATACTAAGCTGCTCTACCAATCTTCACGGTATACCCTTATCAGAGCAGTCCTAACTAATGTATGCAATCCCTATCTGATGTATTTAAAAACCTGATCATCTGTATATAACCTGTGTGAACAGGGTTCAGAGAGGAAAAATCCATGTGTGCATACAGGGTAGAACAGCTTTTGTGCAGATAGCCCAAGAGGAGTGGTGGAACTCCCCAGTCTTGTAGACACAAGAGAACAATTATGGAAACAGGAACACATGGGCTACTTGCACAGTGAACAAGTCTGTATGATCATGTTCACACACCACCAAGAAACCTGAAGACACAAAAGAGAATAGTAAAACCAAAAACACTCAGTTTGAAAAAATGTTGCAGTAATCCGCAAGTGCTAGTAAAAGATGTAAAAAACAGGGTATTTGGTTGATACGTTTTTTGCAAAAAATGTATACTAAGCTGCTCTACCAATCTTCACGGTATACCCTTATCAGAGCAGTCCTAACTAATGTATGCAATCCCTATCTGATGTATTTAAAAACCTGATCATCTGTATATAACCTGTGTGAACAGGGTTCAGAGAGGAAAAATCCATGTGTGCATACAGGGTAGAACAGCTTTTGTGCAGATAGCCCAAGAGGAGTGGTGGAACTCCCCAGTCTTGTAGACACAAGAGAACAATTATGGAAACAGGAACACATGGGCTACTTGCACAGTGAACAAGTCTGTATGATCATGTTCACACACCACCAAGAAACCTGAAGACACAAAAGAGAATAGTAAAACCAAAAACACTCAGTTTGAAAAAATGTTGCAGTAATCCGCAAGTGCTAGTAAAAGATGTAAAAAACAGGGTATTTGGTTGATACGTTTTTTGCAAAAAATGTATACTAAGCTGCTCTACCAATCTTCACGGTATACCCTTATCAGAGCAGTCCTAACTAATGTATGCAATCCCTATCTGATGTATTTAAAAACCTGATCATCTGTATATAACCTGTGTGAACAGGGTTCAGAGAGGAAAAATCCATGTGTGCATACAGGGTAGAACAGCTTTTGTGCAGATAGCCCAAGAGGAGTGGTGGAACTCCCCAGTCTTGTAGACACAAGAGAACAATTATGGAAACAGGAACACATGGGCTACTTGCACAGTGAACAAGTCTGTATGATCATGTTCACACACCACCAAGAAACCTGAAGACACAAAAGAGAATAGTAAAACCAAAAACACTCAGTTTGAAAAAATGTTGCAGTAATCCGCAAGTGCTAGTAAAAGATGTAAAAAACAGGGTATTTGGTTGATACGTTTTTTGCAAAAAATGTATACTAAGCTGCTCTACCAATCTTCACGGTATACCCTTATCAGAGCAGTCCTAACTAATGTATGCAATCCCTATCTGATGTATTTAAAAACCTGATCATCTGTATATAACCTGTGTGAACAGGGTTCAGAGAGGAAAAATCCATGTGTGCATACAGGGTAGAACAGCTTTTGTGCAGATAGCCCAAGAGGAGTGGTGGAACTCCCCAGTCTTGTAGACACAAGAGAACAATTATGGAAACAGGAACACATGGGCTACTTGCACAGTGAACAAGTCTGTATGATCATGTTCACACACCACCAAGAAACCTGAAGACACAAAAGAGAATAGTAAAACCAAAAACACTCAGTTTGAAAAAATGTTGCAGTAATCCGCAAGTGCTAGTAAAAGATGTAAAAAACAGGGTATTTGGTTGATACGTTTTTTGCAAAAAATGTATACTAAGCTGCTCTACCAATCTTCACGGTATACCCTTATCAGAGCAGTCCTAACTAATGTATGCAATCCCTATCTGATGTATTTAAAAACCTGATCATCTGTATATAACCTGTGTGAACAGGGTTCAGAGAGGAAAAATCCATGTGTGCATACAGGGTAGAACAGCTTTTGTGCAGATAGCCCAAGAGGAGTGGTGGAACTCCCCAGTCTTGTAGACACAAGAGAACAATTATGGAAACAGGAACACATGGGCTACTTGCACAGTGAACAAGTCTGTATGATCATGTTCACACACCACCAAGAAACCTGAAGACACAAAAGAGAATAGTAAAACCAAAAACACTCAGTTTGAAAAAATGTTGCAGTAATCCGCAAGTGCTAGTAAAAGATGTAAAAAACAGGGTATTTGGTTGATACGTTTTTTGCAAAAAATGTATACTAAGCTGCTCTACCAATCTTCACGGTATACCCTTATCAGAGCAGTCCTAACTAATGTATGCAATCCCTATCTGATGTATTTAAAAACCTGATCATCTGTATATAACCTGTGTGAACAGGGTTCAGAGAGGAAAAATCCATGTGTGCATACAGGGTAGAACAGCTTTTGTGCAGATAGCCCAAGAGGAGTGGTGGAACTCCCCAGTCTTGTAGACACAAGAGAACAATTATGGAAACAGGAACACATGGGCTACTTGCACAGTGAACAAGTCTGTATGATCATGTTCACACACCACCAAGAAACCTGAAGACACAAAAGAGAATAGTAAAACCAAAAACACTCTAACCATGAGGACTGGAGTTTGAGGAACACTGCTTTAAATTCTAAATAGTTCCAATGCTCCATCATCGAAACGATTCTTAGGTTGGTTGAGGTTATTTTTAAAAATTTTATACAGACACCACCATTACTGCAAAAACAATCACGTAGACAGCGTTGGACTGGAGCATCGTGGGCCCACCTGAGAAAATCATTCTTGGGGCACATTATGTAGGTATGTAGAAATAAATACAAGACCATAGATTGTGCAGTAAAATGCGCTAATAGGGTATAATCAGAGGTAGGACACATCATAATGATAGAGCAGGGGTTGGGGTAGCCCCCTCATAGAATATAATGTAGCCCCCTCATAGAATATATTGCAGCATCATATAGTATAATGCAGCCCCCTCATAGAATATAATGTAGCCCCCTCATAGAATACAAATTAGCTACCTCATAGAATATCATGCAGCCCTCATATAGTATGATGCAGCCCCCTCACAGATTACAATGTAGCCCCCCTCATAGGGTTGTATAATGCAGCCAGCCTCATATAGTATAATGCATCCAGCCTCATATAGTATAATGCAGTCCCCCACAGAATATAATGTAGCCTCCTCAGAGTATAATGCAACCCCCTAAGGTAAAATGCAGCCCTCTATAGAATATAATGTCGCCCCCTCATAGGGTATAATGCAGCCCCCTCATAGGGTATAAAGCACCCCCCTCATAGAATATAATGTCGCCCCCTCATAGGGTATAATGCAGTCCCCTCATAGGGTATAGTGTAGCCCCCTTCATATAGTATAATACAGCCCCCCACAGAATATAATGTAGCCCCCTCAGAGCATAATGCAGCCCTCCATAGAATATAATGTAGCCCCCTCAAAGGGTATAATGCTGTCCCCATCATAGGGAGTAATGCTGCCCCATCATTGGGTATAATGCAGCCCCCCTCACAGGGTAAAATGCTGCCCCTATCATATTGTATAAAGCTGCCCCCTCATACGGTATAATGCCCCCCATAGGGAATAATGCAGCCCCTCTCATAGGATATAATGCTGCCCCCTCATAGAGTATAATGCTGCCCTCTCATATGGTATAATGCTGCCCCCTCATAGGGGATAATGCAGCCCCCCTTATAGGGTATAATGCTGCCCCCTAAAAGGGTATAATGGTGACCCCTAATAGGGTATAAGGCTGTGCCCCTCATAAGGTATAATGCACCCCCTCATATAGTATAATGCAACCAGGACTCATTGATATATATATAAAAAAACAAACACAATACTCACCTCTCCTCCTCATTCCCACGCTGATTCTGGCTCTGCTCTGGTATCAGCAGGAGCACTCACTACCGTCTGCCTGACACACAGCGGATACGCAATGAACTGATGTCATCGTGCACCCACTGTGTCAGAGTCAGAGGGGAATGAGGGGAGAGGGACCATCATCTGATGCTCTATCCTTCATTATTGCTTTCAACTGTATCGGCATCTATGATGCCGATACAGTTGAGTGCGGCGTGCACTGGGGGGCAGTGTTGGCACCAGGCCCCTCAACTTATAGCTCCATAGCGGCCACGTTGGCCGGGGACCCATGTGAGAGTGGGGCCCTGGTCGACTGGCCCTGATGGTGGGTAGTGTTAGACAACTCTGCCCGCTATTAAAGTGAAATTAATATTCACCCCTCTCCATGCCCATGGGGGTGTGGGGAAGAGTGAATATTAGATTAAGCTGTGGAGGATATCCACTATTAAAACATAACTTTTACTAATGAAATTAAAAGTCTTGTACACCCAGCATAAGACACAAACAACAAAAACGTGCTCCAGTGAACCAGTGCTCAAAATTAAAAAGTTTTTTTTGATCTCACCAAAGCTGATGGACAGTGGTACATTTCCAAACAATGCAGAGGAGGTCCAGGGTTGTGAAGTAGAGGCAGGGCTGTGAATCCAATATCTACCCTGTTACCCCTATGTAGCTCCTGTCCTTACAAGGACAGGCACCAAATGGACCTCACTAAGGTGAACCGCCACACCAAGTGTATATGAGGGCAGAGTACTTTCTTCTCCTGGATAAGTCTGACTTATACTGCAGACACAGACGGTCATTCCTATTCCCGGGCACCTAGCCACTGCAGGACCCATGAGTTATATGGACTTGTATCTGGACTTTATGTGCCTTGTGGCACCCATCTCTATGTAACTCCCCTGATGATTCTCCGTGACTGGAGAAAGTACTCTGCCCTCATATACGCTTGGTGTGGAGGTTCACCTTAGTGAGGTCCATTTGGGGCTTTTATAAAGCTGTGAAATTTGCATCCTCTGGCTTTTGATAGTGAACAAGCCATAATCCTAACAGGCTAATTAAGGTCTGAAACCTTGGTAAATGTTATCTAAGCACACAAATCTCCAAGGGTACCCAAACATTTGCATTGGACCCTTTTCCCTTTTTTAATTTTTAAAATGTAAACAATGATAAAATAGAAACACTACGGTTACAAAGTTTAGGGTCACCCAGACATTTTGTGTTTTCCATGAAAACGCATACTTTTATTAATCAAATGAGTTGCCAAATGAATTTAAAATCTAGTCCAGACATTGACAAGGTTCGAAAAAAAGATTTTTATTTGAAATAATAATTTTCTCCTTCAAACTTTGCTTTCGTCAAAGAATGCTCCCTTTGCAGCAAATACAGCATTGCAGATCTTTGGCATTCTAGCAGTTAATTTGCTGAGGTAATCTGGAGAAATTTCACCCCATGTTTCCAGAAGCCCCTCCCATGAGTTGGTTTGGCTTGATGGGCACTTTTTGCGTAGCATACCGTCAAGCTGCTCCCACAACAGCTCAATGGGGTTGAGATCTGGTGACTGCGCTGGCCACTCCATTACAGATAGAATACCAGCTACCTGCTTCTTCCCTAAATAGTTCTTGCATAATTTGGAGGTGCGCTTTGGGTCATTGTCCTGTTGTAGGATGATATTGGTTCCAAGCAAGCACTGTCCACAGGGTATGGCATGGCATTGCAAAATGGAGTGATAGCCTTCCTTATTCAAAATCCCCTTTACCTCGTACAAATCTCCCACTTTACCAGCACCAAAGCAACCCCAGATCATCACATTACCTCCACCATGCTTGACAGATGGCATCAGGCACTCTTCCAGCATCTTTTTCACTTGTTCTGCATCTCACAAATGTTCTGTGTGATCCAAACACCACTTGGATTCTTCTGTCCATAACACTTTTTCATAATCTTCCTCTGTCCAATGTCTGTGTTCTTTTGCCCATATTAATCTTTTCCTTTTATTAGCCAGTCTCAGATATGGCTTTTTCTTTGCCACCCTGAAGGCCAGCATCCCGGGGTCGACTCTTCACTGTAGACGTTGACACTGTTCTTTTGTGTGTACTATTTAATGAAGCTGCCAGTTGTGGAGCTGTGAGCAATCGATTTCTCAAACTTCAGACGCTAATGTACTTGTTTTGTTGCTCAGTGAGCCTCCCACTTCTCTTTCTACTCTGGTTAGAACCTGTTTGTGATCTCCTCTTAAGGGAGTAGTACACACCGTTGTAGGAAATCTTCAGTTTCTTGGCAATTTCTCACATGGAATAGCCTTCATTTCTAAGAACAAGAATAGACTGTCAGGTTTCACATGAAAGTTCTTTTTTTCTGGCCATTTTGAGAGTTTAATGGAACCAACAAATTTAATGCTCCAGATTCTAGCTTAAAGGAAGGTCAGGTTTATAGGTTCTCTAATCAGCCAAACTGTTTTCAGCTGTGCTAACATACTTGCACAAGGGTTTTAAAGGGTATTCAAACCATCCAATAGGCTTCTAGCACAGTTAGCAAACACAAAGTACAATAAGCACACTGGAGTGATGGTTGTTGGAAATGGGCCTCTATACACCTACAATATGAAGAGATTGCATTACAAACCAGACGTTTGCAGCTAGAATAGTCATTTACCACATTAACAATGTATAGAGTGTATTTCTGAATCATTTAATGTTAGCTTCATTGGAAAAACTGTACTTTTCTTTCAAAAATAAGGAAGATTCTAAGTGATCCTAAACTTTGGAATGGTAGTGTATATATTTTCCTAAAATACAAAGGAAATTTGTCATCTTTAACTTTAGCCGTTTACATGCCACTGTAATATGACAGCATTAGGATAAAGGGCCAAATAACTTAATTCCGGTGATGTGTCACTTAGGCACTGAGCATGAAAAAGTCTAGCACTCACTATGAGTGCTAGACTTTTTCATGTTGATTTGACGGTTTGGGAAACTAGTCTCAGCACCACTCTGTAGCTGTGCACATGGTGTTTGTATTCACTTAGGCACTGAGTGCAGCAGTTGTAATAGAATCAGTTTTTACTGCTGCAGATCTAGCAGAGCTCAGAATGGTGAGCTGTGTACAACCCCACCCACACCATTGATTGACAGCTTTCTGTGTACATTGTATGTTGACGGAAAGCTGGTAATCAGTGGGGCATGGCTGGACCAGGAGGCACAAGACACCTAGTTCTCTAGTGATAATCTCCTGCTGATAAAACACTGATTTTTTCAAAACCACAAAGCACAGCTGAGTAAGTGACATTGCTGTTTGGGACGCACATCCATATTTACCAAGGAACCCAATTGGAGATATCACAGCAACCAAGGAAGTGTAGACAACGTCCAATCCAGGGAGTTGAATATAAAAAGATGAAGTTTATTTTATCATAAAAAGCACAACGTTTCAACCCATAATGAAAAAGACCCATTATGGGTCGAAACATTGCAGTTTTTATGGCGAAATAAACTTCATCTTTATAAATTCAACCCTTGAATTGAAGGGTGTCTATACTTCTTGGTTACCACTGACATCAGGCTCTTTGCCTAATCAGTATAATGTTCTCAGATTACATAGCAAAAACCTGCTGACATATTCTCTTTAACCCCTTTCCAACATCGGGCTTTTTTGTATGCCGATGTTGGATTCCTCCTGTTTGGTCCAGGCTTCGGCGCTGAGCCCACACTTTTCCGAACAATTGTCAGCTGATCTATACAGCTGACATGTGCCCGCAACAGCCGCAGGTGGAATCGCAATCCACCTGCGGCTGTTAACTAGTTAAATGCAGCTGTCAATCTGTGACAGCGGCATTTAACTCGCGCTTTCTGGGAGAACATCACTAATCCTGCCGATTGGTGACCTCGTCACATGATCGTGGGTCAGCGATGGGGCAGCATGACAACCAGAGGTCTCCAGCAGACCTCTATGGCTGTCATAGCAAGTGAGCATTTCTGTGACACACAGGCAATATGATCATTGCCTGTGTGTAGCAGAGCAGAGCAGAGCTTCTAGTCTCCCATGAAGACTATTGAAGCATGCAAAAAGTAAAAAAAAATTGTTTTTTAAAAATTACAAAAATTTAAAAAATATAAAAGTTCAAATCACCCCCCATTTCTCCACATTCAAAATAAAACAAACAAAAATCCCCCACATATTTGATACCGCCGTGTTTATAATTGCCCGATCTATCAATATAAAAAAAAATTATGGTAATCTGATCGCTAAGCGGCATAACGAGAAAAAAATTAAAAGTGTCAGAATTATGTTTTTTTGTTGTCCACTACGTTGCCCACTTAAATGCAATAATGGGCAATCAAAAGATTGTATCTACACCAAAATAAAATCAATCAGAACATCAGCTCAGCATGCAAAAATTAAGCCCTCGCCCAGTTCAAGATCATGAAAAATGGAGAAGCTACGGGTCTCGGAAAATGGCCTTTTTTGTGTGGTTTTTTACCAAACTTTCGATTTTTTTTCACCACTTTGATAAAAAATAACCTAGACATGTTTGGTGTCTTTAACCCCTTTCTGACATCAGACGTACTATCCCGTCCAGGTGGGGTGGGCCCCCATGACCAGGGACGGGATAGTACGTCATGCCCTTTAATGCGACACTGCGACTTAAGTCGCGGTGATCACATTAAAATTCCGACACCATCTTACCTCAGGGAAGATGGCCTCGGCATCCTGGGGTATGGTGTCCCCTCCCCCGCCTCCCGATCGCTGTGATTGGCTGTTCAATTATGAACAGCCAATCACAGCCTTTTTCATTGTTTCAGCCAATCAGCTTGGCTGAAACAGTGAGGTTCCAGGCTAGGATCGAGTACCGATGTACTCGATCCTGGGGCCGGTGCCTGGCAACCCAGGCACCGGCCAAAACCCCCGGATTGGCGCGATCGACGATCACATCGATCGCGCCAATCGCAGGGCATAGCGGCGGTGTTACCGCGCTGTGCCCTGCCTGAAAGTGCCTGATCCGGAGCCGCAGGGCAGCTGAGGAAGGCTCCGGATCCTGCAGCTGTGATTGGCGCGATCGATGTGATCGTCGATCGCGCCAATCAGGAACAGTCCCGCCGGATCGGCGCGATCGACGATCACATCGATCGCCGTCGATCGCGCCGATCGCAGGGCACAGCGGCGGTGTTACCGCGCTGTGCCCTGCTTGGAAATCCAGCCTCATCTGCCTGCCACCTCCCCCACCACCTCCTGCAGCTCTGCCAATCAGGGCACAGCAGCGATGTGCCCGCGCTGTGCCCTGATGGTGACCTGCCGGTGACCTGCCGGTCACCTGCCGGTCACTTGCTGGTGACCTGCCGGTGACCTGCCTATGATCGGAGCTGTGAGCTCCGATCATAGGCTGGTGCCTAGCGACACCGGCGTCACCAGGGCCACCTCTGATTGGTGGGATCGATGTGATCATTCGATCCCACCAATGACAGGTCACAGCAGCGGTGTGACCGCTCTGTGACCTGTCTCACCTGTCCCTGACCTGTCTGACTGCTCTTCAGGAATCCTCACACTTGGTGAGGATTCCTGAAGAGCGGTCACGCTGACAGATCCCCTCCTGTGCTGAGACTTGTGGTGCCACAGTAGCCTGTGACACCACAATTCTTGCTAAAGAAAGAAGACAGAAGAAAGAAGACAGAAGAAAGAAGAGAGAATACACCCGTAAGTGTTCATCCCCGATCCCGGCCCGATCTTACTTCACCCCCCCTTACCCCTCCCCCCCTTCCCCTTCCCCCTCCACCCCCACTTTGCGCCGCGTCCGTCCGTGCCCAAATATAGCAGCCGCCGAGCGTTGATTGGTGACGCAGTTCACCGATCAACACTCGTGCTCGCTTTTCTTTCCCACATCCCCGTCCACGCACCCCGCCGCTGCGTCTGAACCCGTGCCTTTCATTTCTTTTTTTTTTTCCCACATCCCCGTCCACGCACCCCGCCGCTGCGTCTGAACCCGTGCCTTTCATTTCTTGTTTTTTTTTCCCACATCCCCGTCCACGCACTCCGCTGCTGCGTCTGAACCCGTGCCTTTCATTTCTTTTTTTTTTTCCCACATCCCCGTCCACGCACCCCGCTGCTGCGTCTGAACCCGTGCCTTTCATTTCTTTTTTTTTTCCCACATCCCCGTCCACGCACCCCGCTGCTGCGTCTGAACCCGTGCCTTTCATTTCTTTTTTTTTTTCCCACATCCCCGTCCACGCACTCCGCCGCTGCGTCTGAACCCATGCCTTTCATTTCTTTTTTTTTTTTCCCACATCTCCGTCCACACACCCCGCCGCTGCGTCTGAACCCGTGCCTTTCATTTCTTTTTTTTTTTTCCCACATCCCCGTCCACGCACCCCGCCGCTGCGTCTGAACACGTGCCTTTCATTTCTTTTTTTTTTTTTACACATCCCCGTTCACACACCCAGCAGCCGCCGAACTTTGATAAGTGACGCAGTTCACTTATCAGAGCTAGGGCCTGCTGTTTTAGACTTTTCCTTTTACAGATATTTTTTTTCCCTTTAGCTTTTTCCTTTCAGAATAGTTTGCACCAAACACTATCCCCCCCCACACGTACACAGTTATCAATAAATATTACACCCAAGCACCATAATCACACAAAAAATGTCCCGTTCGTCCCAGCAGCGCTATTCATTGGAGGAGGCATATGCTTTCCTTGCCTCCGACACTGATAGCGAGGGAGAGGATCCCACATTCCTTTACTCTTCAGATTCTTCATCCTCTTCCTCCTCCTCATCTTCCTCCTTGGGTCCTGCGGAACCGCCACGCAGACGCCCCAGGAGAGAAGATCAGGCAGCGCCCACTCCTGCAAATGAACCAGCGCGACCCTCTTCGGACCCTATATGGACCTCGCCCCCCGAAAATTACGAGCCACTGATTCCTGATTTTGTGGCAGAATCAGGAATCAAGTTTGACACCACCGGCCTCACAGAAATAGACTTTTTCAAAGTCTTTTTCTCTGAGGCTTTCGTTAACCTCATGGTGGGGCAAACTAATTTGTATGCTCGGCAATTTTTGGAGCAAAACCCCCGTTCATCATTTTCTAACCGGTCTCCTGTGGACGCAGTTGAAATGATGCAGTTTTGGGGCCTGGTCCTCCATATGGGGATCGTGAAGAAGCCAGAAATTCGGCAATATTGGAGTGTAGATATTTTATATAACACTCCAGTGTTCCGAATGGTCATGGTTCGGACGCGTTTTGAGGCCATCCATAAGTTTTTGCATTACAACGATAATGCACGGTGTCCCGCACGAGATGACCCCAATTTTGACCGTCTGTACAAAGTTCGGCCGGTCATCGAACACTTCAGCAAAAAGTTTGCTGAAGTGTACGTGCCCAAAAGGGACATCTGTGTGGATGAGTCCTTGGTTCATTTTAAGGGGCGGCTCAGATTCCGTCAATACCTGCCCAGCAAAAGGGCCAGGTACGGAATCAAACTCTACAAGCTGTGTGAGAGTACCTCAGGGTACACCTACAGCTTTAGAGTGTACGAAGGGAAGGACAGCAGGATTGAACCGCCTGAGTGTCCTTCCATCCTGGGAGTGAGTGGGAAAATTGTGTGGGATTTGGTGCACCCACTGCTGGATAAAGGTTATCACCTCTATACTGATAACTTTTATACCAGCATCCCACTCTACAAATCCCTCTCTGCGCGAGGTACCGCAGCCTGCGGTACTGTCCGCAAAATTCAGAGAGGCCTCCCGAAGACGCTACTTGGGCAGATGCTCAGAAAAGGTGAGAGCAAAGCCCAATGTAGCGACCACCTGCTGGTGGTCAAGTACAAGGACAAGAGGGATGTCCTTCTCTTGACCACCATACACGGTGATGGCAGTGCCCTCAGCAGTGTACGGGGTACCTCAACACAGGTCTGCAAACCGGACTGTGTACTGGGGTACAACAAAAACATGGGGGGCGTTGATCTCTCCGATCAACTCCTCCAACCGTACAGTGCTTTGAGGAAGGCCAAGGTGTGGTACAAAAAGCTGTCCGTGTACATCGTACAAATGGCAATGCTCAACGCTTTCCTGCTGTCACGATGTGCACGACACACTGATACGTCGTACCTTCAGTTCCAGGAGGTAGTGGTTAAGGCCCTGATATTTGGCACGAGGGAAGGAGCGGGCCCCAGTACTTCCGGAACTGAGGGTGCTCGTATCATACCAGGTCAGCATTTTCCGGGGGTGGTCCCGCCAACTGATAGAAAAAGTAAGCCGCAAAAAAGGTGCCGAGTGTGCTATAAAAGAGGAGTACGCAAGGACACCATCTATCAATGCGACACCTGCCCCGACAAACCTGGCCTGTGTATGAAGGACTGCTTCAAATTGTACCACACCTCCATGCACTACTAATTTACTTAACAGGAACCAGTAGATTAGTTCCAAAGAGGGGGCACATCTAAGTAAGTTCCTTGGGGGTCTAGGTTCCAAAATGATGTCACTTGTGTTTTTTTTTTACTGTTTAGGCACATCAGGGGCTCTGCAAACGGAACATGACGCCCTCAGAACTAGTCCATCAAAGTCTGCATTCCAAATCGTCACTGCTTCCCTTCTGAGTCCCGAAGTGCCCAAACAGTTTTTTCCCACATATGGGGTACTAGCGAACTCAGAACAAATTGGACAACAACTTTTGGGGTCCAATTTCTCCTGTTACCCTTGGGAAAATAAAAAATTGGGGGCTGAAAGATCATTTTTGTGGGGGAAAAAATAGAATTTTTTATTTTCACACCGGGCATCATCGACTTTAGTGAAGCACTTGGAGGTTCAAAATTCTCACGACACACCTAGATAAGTTCCTTAGGGGGTCAAGTTTCCAAAATGGGGTCACTTGTGGGGAGTTTCTACTGTTTAGGCACATCAGGGGCTCACCAAATGGCACATGATGCCTGCAGACAATTCCATCAAAGTCTGCATTCCAAGACGTCACTACTTCGCTTCCGAGCCCCGAAGTGTGCCCAAACAGTAGTTTTCTCCCACATATGGGGTACCAGCGTACTCAGGACAAATTGGACAACAACTTTTGGGGTCCAATTTCTCCTGTTACCCTTAGGAAAATAAAAAATTGGGGGCTGAAAGATCATTTTTGTGGGGGAAAAAATAGAATTTTTTATTTTCACACCGGGCATCATAGACTTTAGTGAAGCACTTGGAGGTTCAAAATTCTCACGACACACCTAGATAAGTTCCTTAGGGGGTCAAGTTTCCAAAATGGGGTCACTTGTGGGGAGATTCTACTGTTTAGGCACATCAGGGGCTCACCAAATGGCACATGATGCCTGCAGACAATTCCATCAAAGTCTGCATTCCAAAACGTCACTACTTCCCTTCCGAGCCCCGAAGTGTGCCCAAACAGTAGTTTTCTCCCACATATGGGGTACCAGCGTACTCAGGACAAATTGGACAACAACTTTTGGGGTCCAATTTCTCCTGTTACCCTTGGGAAAATAATAAATTGGGGGCTGAAAGATCATTTTTGTGGGGGAAAAAATAGAATTTATTATTTTCACACCGGGCATCATAGACTTTATTGAAGCACTTGGGGGATAAAAGTGCTCACCACACACCTAGATAAGTTCCTTAGGGGGTCTAGTTTCCAAAATGGGGTCACTTGTGGGGGGTTTCCACTGTTTAGGCACATCAGGGGCTGTCCAAACGCGACATGGCGTCCGATCTCAATTCCAGCCAATTTTAGCTTGAAAATGTCAAACGGCGCTCCTTTCCTTCTGAGCCCTGCCATGCGCCCAAACAGTGGTTCCCCCCCACGTATGGGGTATCAGCGTACTCAGGACAAATTGGACAACAACTTTTGGGGTCCAATTTCTCCTTTTACCTTTGAGAAAATAAAAAATTGGGGACTAAACCATCATGTTTGTGGAAAAAATAGGATTTTTTATTTTCACGCCCGGGCGTTATAAACTTTCGTGAAGCACTTGGGGGATAAAAGTGCTCACGACACAACTAGATAAGTTCCTTAGGGGGTCTAGTTTCCAAAATGGGGTCACTTGTGGGGGGTTTCCACTGTTTAGGCACATCAGGGGCTGTCCAAATGCGACATGGCGTCCGATCTCAATTCCAGCCAATTTTAGCTTGAAAATGTCAAGCGGCGCTCCTTTCCTTCTGAGCCCTGCCATGCGCCCAAACAGTGGTTCCCCCCCACATATGGGGTATCAGCGTACTCAGGACAAATTGGACAACAACTTTTGGGGTCCAATTTCTCCTTTTACCTTTGAGAAAATAAAAAATTGGGGACTAAACCATCATGTTTGTGGAAAAAATAGGATTTTTTATTTTCACGCCCGGGCGTTATAAACTTTCGTGAAGCACTTGGGGGATAAAAGTGCTCACGACACAACTAGATAAGTTCCTTAGGGGGTCTAGTTTCCAAAATGGGGTCACTTGTGGGGGGTTTCCACTGTTTAGGCACATCAGGAGCTGTCCAAACGCGACATGGCGTCCGATCTCAATTCCAGCCAATTTTAGCTTGAAAATGTCAAGCGGCGCTCCTTTCCTTCTGAGCCCTGCCATGCGCCCAAACAGTGGTTCCCCCCCACATATGGGGTATCAGCGTACTCAGGACAAATTGGACAACAACTTTTGGGGTCCAATTTCTCCTTTTACCTTTGAGAAAATAAAAAATTGGGGACTAAACCATCATGTTTGTGGAAAAAATAGGATTTTTTATTTTCACGCCCGGGCGTTATAAACTTTCGTGAAGCACTTGGGGGATAAAAGTGCTCACGACACAACTAGATAAGTTCCTTAGGGGGTCTAGTTTCCAAAATGGGATCACTTTTGGGGGGTTTCCACTGTTTAGGCACATCAGGGGCTGTCCAAACGCGACATGGCGTGCGATCTCAATTCCAGCCAATTTTAGCTTGAAAATGTCAAGCGGCGCTCCTTTCCTTCTGAGCCCTGCCATGCGCCCAAACAGTGGTTCCCCCCCACATATGGGGTATCAGCGTACTCAGGACAAATTGGACATCAACTTTTGGGGTCCAATTTCTCCTTTTACCTTTGAGAAAATAAAAAATTGGGGACTAAACCATCATGTTTGTGGAAAAAATAGGATTTTTTATTTTCACGCCCGGGCGTTATAAACTTTCGTGAAGCACTTGGGGGATAAAAGTGCTCACGACACAACTAGATAAGTTCCTTAGGGGGTCTAGTTTCCAAAATGGGGTCACTTGTGGGGGGTTTCCACTGTTTAGGCACATCAGGGGCTGTCCAAACGCGACATGGCGTCCGATCTCAATTCCAGCCAATTTTAGCTTGAAAATGTCAAGCGGCGCTCCTTTCCTTCTGAGCCCTGCCATGCGCCCAAACAGTGGTTCCCCCCCACATATGGGGTATCAGCGTACTCAGGACAAATTGGACAACAACTTTTGGGGTCCAATTTCTCTTTTTACCTTTGAGAAAATAAAAAATTGGGGACTAAACCATCATGTTTGTGGAAAAAATAGGATTTTTTATTTTCACGCCCGGGCGTTATAAACTTTCGTGAAGCACTTGGGGGATAAAAGTGCTCACAACACAACTAGATAAGTTCCTTAGGGGGTCTAGTTTCCAAAATGGGGTCACTTGTGGGGGGTTTCCACTGTTTAGGCACATCAGGGGCTGTCCAAACGCGACATGGCGTCCGATCTCAATTCCAGCCAATTTTAGCTTGAAAATGTCAAACGGCGCTCCTTTCCTTCTGAGCCCTGCCATGCGCCCAAACAGTGGTTCCCCCCCACGTATGGGGTATCAGCGTACTCAGGACAAATTGGACAACAACTTTTGGGGTCCAATTTCTCCTTTTAACTTTGAGAAAATAAAAAATTGGGGACTAAACCATCATGTTTGTGGAAAAAATAGGATTTTTTATTTTCACGCCCGGGCGTTATAAACTTTCGTGAAGCACTTGGGGGATAAAAGTGCTCACGACACAACTAGATAAGTTCCTTAGGGGGTCTAGTTTCCAAAATGGGGTCACTTGTGGGGGGTTTCCACTGTTTAGGCACATCAGGGGCTGTCCAAATGCGACATGGCGTCCGATCTCAATTCCAGCCAATTTTAGCTTGAAAATGTCAAGCGGCGCTCCTTTCCTTCTGAGCCCTGCCATGCGCCCAAACAGTGGTTCCCCCCCACATATGGGGTATCAGCGTACTCAGGACAAATTGGACAACAACTTTTGGGGTCCAATTTCTCCTTTTAACTTTGAGAAAATAAAAAATTGGGGACTAAACCATCATGTTTGTGGAAAAAATAGGATTTTTTATTTTCACGCCCGGGCGTTATAAACTTTCGTGAAGCACTTGGGGGATAAAAGTGCTCACGACACAACTAGATAAGTTCCTTAGGGGGTCTAGTTTCCAAAATGGGGTCACTTGTGGGGGGTTTCCACTGTTTAGGCACATCAGGGGCTGTCCAAATGCGACATGGCGTCCGATCTCAATTCCAGCCAATTTTAGCTTGAAAATGTCAAGCGGCGCTCCTTTCCTTCTGAGCCCTGCCATGCGCCCAAACAGTGGTTCCCCCCCACATATGGGGTATCAGCGTACTCAGGACAAATTGGACAACAACTTTTGGGGTCCAATTTCTCCTTTTACCTTTGAGAAAATAAAAAATTGGGGACTAAACCATCATGTTTGTGGAAAAAATAGGATTTTTTATTTTCACGCCCGGGCGTTATAAACTTTCGTGAAGCACTTGGGGGATAAAAGTGCTCACGACACAACTAGATAAGTTCCTTAGGGGGTCTAGTTTCCAAAATGGGGTCACTTGTGGGGGGTTTCCACTGTTTAGGCACATCAGGAGCTGTCCAAACGCGACATGGCGTCCGATCTCAATTCCAGCCAATTTTAGCTTGAAAATGTCAAGCGGCGCTCCTTTCCTTCTGAGCCCTGCCATGCGCCCAAACAGTGGTTCCCCCCCACATATGGGGTATCAGCGTACTCAGGACAAATTGGACAACAACTTTTGGGGTCCAATTTCTCCTTTTACCTTTGAGAAAATAAAAAATTGGGGACTAAACCATCATGTTTGTGGAAAAAATAGGATTTTTTATTTTCACGCCCGGGCGTTATAAACTTTCGTGAAGCACTTGGGGGATAAAAGTGCTCACGACACAACTAGATAAGTTCCTTAGGGGGTCTAGTTTCCAAAATGGGATCACTTTTGGGGGGTTTCCACTGTTTAGGCACATCAGGGGCTGTCCAAACGCGACATGGCGTCCGATCTCAATTCCAGCCAATTTTAGCTTGAAAATGTCAAGCGGCGCTCCTTTCCTTCTGAGCCCTGCCATGCGCCCAAACAGTGGTTCCCCCCCACATATGGGGTATCAGCGTACTCAGGACAAATTGGACAACAACTTTTGGGGTCCAATTTCTCCTTTTACCTTTGAGAAAATAAAAAATTGGGGACTAAACCATCATGTTTGTGGAAAAAATAGGATTCTTTATTTTCACGCCCGGGCGTTATAAACTTTTGTGAAGCACTTGGGGGATAAAAGTGCTCACGACACAACTAGATAAGTTCCTTAGGGGGTCTAGTTTCCAAAATGGGGTCACTTGTGGGGGGTTTCCACTGTTTAGGCACATCAGGGGCTGTCCAAACGCGACATGGCGTCCGATCTCAATTCCAGCCAATTTTAGCTTGAAAATGTCAAGCGGCGCTCCTTTCCTTCTGAGCCCTGCCATGCGCCCAAACAGTGGTTCCCCCCCACATATGGGGTATCAGCGTACTCAGGACAAATTGGACAACAACTTTTGGGGTCCAATTTCTCTTTTTACCTTTGAGAAAATAAAAAATTGGGGACTAAACCATCATGTTTGTGGAAAAAATAGGATTTTTTATTTTCACGCCCGGGCGTTATAAACTTTCGTGAAGCACTTGGGGGATAAAAGTGCTCACAACACAACTAGATAAGTTCCTTAGGGGGTCTAGTTTCCAAAATGGGGTCACTTGTGGGGGGTTTCCACTGTTTAGGCACATCAGGGGCTGTCCAAACGCGACATGGCGTCCGATCTCAATTCCAGCCAATTTTAGCTTGAAAATGTCAAGCGGCGCTCCTTTCCTTCTGAGCCCTGCCATGCGCCCAAACAGTGGTTCCCCCCCACATATGGGGTATCAGCGTACTCAGGACAAATTGGACAACAACTTTTAGGGTCCAATTTCTCCTTTTACCTTTGAGAAAATAAAAAATTGGGGACTAAACCATCATGTTTGTGGAAAAAATAGGATTTTTTATTTTCACGCCCGGGCGTTATAAACTTTCGTGAAGCACTTGGGGGATAAAAGTGCTCACGACACAACTAGATAAGTTCCTTATGGGGTCTAGTTTCCAAAATGGGGTCACTTGTGGGGGGTTTCCACTGTTTAGGCACATCAGGGGCTGTCCAAACGCGACATGGCGTCCGATCTCAATTCCAGCCAATTTTAGCTTGAAAATGTCAAGCGGCGCTCCTTTCCTTCTGAGCCCTGCCATGCGCCCAAACAGTGGTTCCCCCCCACATATGGGGTATCAGCGTACTCAGGACAAATTGGACAACAACTTTTGGGGTCCAATTTCTCTTTTTACCTTTGAGAAAATAAAAAATTGGGGACTAAACCATCATGTTTGTGGAAAAAATAGGATTTTTTATTTTCACGCCCGGGCGTTATAAACTTTCGTGAAGCACTTGGGGGATAAAAGTGCTCACGACACAACTAGATAAGTTCCTTAGGGGGTCTAGTTTCCAAAATGGGGTCACTTGTGGGGGGTTTCCACTGTTTAGGCACATCAGGGGCTGTCCAAACGCGACATGGCGTGCGATCTCAATTCCAGCCAATTTTAGCTTGAAAATGTCAAGCGGCGCTCCTTTCCTTCTGAGCCCTGCCATGCGCCCAAACAGTGGTTCCCCCCCACATATGGGGTATCAGCGTACTCAGGACAAATTGGACAACAACTTTTGGGGTCCAATTTCTCCTTTTACCTTTGAGAAAATAAAAAATTGGGGACTAAACCATCATGTTTGTGGAAAAAATAGGATTTTTTATTTTCACGCCCGGGCGTTATAAACTTTCGTGAAGCACTTGGGGGATAAAAGTGCTCACGACACAACTAGATAAGTTCCTTAGGGGGTCTAGTTTCCAAAATGGGGTCACTTGTGGGGGGTTTCCACTGTTTAGGCACATCAGGGGCTGTCCAAACGCGACATGGCGTCCGATCTCAATTCCAGCCAATTTTAGCTTGAAAATGTCGAGCGGCGCTCCTTTCCTTCTGAGCCCTGCCATGCGCCCAAACAGTGGTTCCCCCCCACATATGGGGTATCAGCGTACTCAGGACAAATTGGACAACAACTTTTGGGGTCCAATTTCTCCTTTTACTTTTGAGAAAATAAAAAATTGGGGACTAAACCATCATGTTTGTGGAAAAAATAGGATTTTTTATTTTCACGCCCGGGCGTTATAAACTTTCGTGAAGCACTTGGGGGATAAAAGTGCTCACGACACAACTAGATAAGTTCCTTAGGGGGTCTAGTTTCCAAAATGGGGTCACTTGTGGGGGGTTTCCACTGTTTAGGCACATCAGGGGCTCTCCAAACGCGACATGGCGTCCGATCTCAATTCCAGCCAATTTTAGCTTGAAAATGTCAAACGGCACTCCTTTCCTTCTAAGCCCTGCCATGCACCTAAAAAGTGGTTCCCCCTCACATGTAGGGTATCAGCATATTCAGGACAAATTGGACAACAACTCTTGAGGTCCATTTTCTCTTTTTACCCTTGGGAAATTAAAAAAATTATTGCTGAAAGAACATTTTTGTGACTAAAAAGTAAAATGTTAATTTTTTCCTTCCATGTTGCTTCTGCTGCTGTGAAACACCTGAAGGGTTAATAAACTTCTTGAATGTGGTTTTGAGCAGCTTGAGGGGTGCAGTTTTTAGAATGGTGTCACTTTTGGGTATTTTCTGCCATATAGACCCCTCAAAATGACTTCAAATGTGAGGTGGTCCCTAAAAAAATGGTTTTGTAAATTTTGTTGTAAAAATGAGAAATTGCTGGTCAAATTTTAACCCTTGTAACTTCCGAGAAAAAAAAAATTTAGTTTCCAAAATTGTGCTGATGTAAAGTAGACATGTGGGTAATGTTATTTATTAACTATATTGTGTCACTTAACTCTCTGGTTTAACAGAATAAAAATTCAAAGTTGGAAAATTGCGAAATTTTCAAAATTTTCGCCAAATTTTCGTTTTTTTCACAAATAAACGCAAGTTATATCGAAGAAATTTTACCACTATCATGAAGTACAATATGTTACAAGAAAACAATCTCAGGATCACTGGGATCCGTTGAAGCGTTCCAGAGTTATAACCTCATAAAGGGACAGTGGTCAGAATTGTAAAAATTGGCCCGGTCATTAACGTGCAAACCACCCTTGGGGGTAAAGGGGTTAAACTCAAAATGACCTGGAGAATCATAATGGCAGGTCAGTTTCAGCAGTTAGTGAAGATGGTCAAAAAAATTTAAAACAACTGTGGAATTGCACTTTTTATTGCAATTTCACCACACTTGGAATTTTTTCTCATTTTCCAGTACATGATATGTTAAAACCAATGTGCTGTTCAAAAAACAAGCCCTAACATGGCCATATTGACCAAAATATAAAAAAGTTATGGCTCTGGGAAGAATGGGAGCACATAACGAAAACACAAAAACGAAAATACCTTTGGTCATGAAGGGGTTAACAACTGCATAAAAAATCTCAATTGGATACTGACATTGCAGCTTGATGTTTCATAATTCTAAATTTGTTACGTCCAACTGTGGCACACTTGGATTTGTGGACCGACTCTGCCACAGGACTGGGCCTTCCTAGGAATGAGCATAGCTAAATGGCTACCAAATATTTACTGGAGCTCCTGATGGTGGAGACAAACTGGGCTTCAAGAATCCACTAGGTACCACTCCTAGTCAGATCCCGGTACTGAATCTGCTGACCCCAAGGGTCAGGTTCACTGACATGGAATAGGGCTATGATCAGACACCGATCTAGGAAACTAGATGAGGTACTTGCCGCACACGAACTGGGGGGACAGTGTTCAGGTAAGGGCCGCACTGGGACCAGGGAACTTGTGGAACAGGACTGGTGCACCGAGACCAAGGGACTTCGGATTCAGGACTCGCTGCACTGGGACCAGGGGACAATGTTCAGGCCCTGGCCTCACCGGGACAAGGGATTCAGGTTCAGGACTCTGGCCTCACCGGGAACAGGTATTCGGGTTCAGGAGACTGGGTAGGAGCACACCGGGGAATCACGCTGTGGACCGGTGCGGTGAGTATGCCGACGTCAATGCTTGGAGGGGGGAGTTAATCTACTTGATTACCTGACTTTTAACCGTTATTTATTGACTGTAATTCAATATAACATGTGAGTTAAGATGCATTCAATATATTTTGATTGCAATTTAGGCATTGATTATATTACAGTATTATGGACTTCATGCTGATTTATACAAATGTGTTTTTTTCTTTCTTAAAATCATTTATATTGATATTGCCTGTATGTTTGGGGTCATTTTTCTTCTCCAGAATAAATTTGTTTCCGATCACAGGCTTCTCTAATGGTACTGCATGATGGATAAGTATTTCTCAGCGAGAGAGACATTAAGAAATTTGCAATTTCACCACCCTTGGATTTTTTCTATCCGTTTTTCAATACTTTATATGGTGAAAAAAACAAGCCCTCAATTGGCCTTATTGAGCCTTATTGACTAAAAAAATTTAAAAAATTATGGGCTCTGGGAAAAAGGGGAGCAAAAAATGAAAATGTCAAAACGGAAAATCACAAGGTTGTAACATAGTTAGTATTATTGTTATGGCAGGGTATTATAGCAAATAGACTTTCCAGAGCTGTTTCACCATTAGTTTTTATTATTTACTATACTGTACCTATTTAAGGAACTTATAAAATGTCTATTAAGATTCATTTTGTATATTAGTGTTATTGTTTCATGATTGTTCGTGTTATACCCAAACATCTAGACATAACAGGTTTTCCGAGAGTAGAAAGTTTCTTGGCTGAGCGTATGATCTAATTTTGCTCAGACAGGGAGTAGCGACTTCACTATGATGAAATTAATCTTTGACCCCAGATTTTCCACAATGATCTCTGAGTGTAATTGATTCACTTGTGATATTTTATATAATAGATAGAAGTCTCATTTTAAATCCTCTATGATATAGAAAACATTGGTGACAGATTTATTTTTCAGAAGTTATTGCAGAAGTTATTGTAAAGCCAAATCTTTGGCTGTGCTGTTAGGATTTAACACTAAGATTGTTTCACCGACTAATACCACAAACCTACAGGTCATGTCCAATGTTGGATTGTGGTTCTGATTGTTTCATTATACCCATCTTTATACCCATTAGCCCTGCCATAAATGCTTTATGCGAACTGTGTTCGGTGTCCAGACTTTAGTATGAGTAATATATAAGTAATTGTCTTCTACATGAATCAGCTTTGTGTTTACTGTCTAAAGGGGAAACCACAGAAATATGTGAGAAGATCACATTGGAGAAATATATGTTCTTGAGTCATCTCTATTTTCCAAGACTGTTAAAGGGAACCTGTCACCCCCAAAATTGATGGTGAGGTAAGCTCACTGTCATCAGGGGCTTATCTACAGCATTCTGTAATGCTGTAAACAGCCGCCAATGTTACCTGAAAGAGGAGAAAAAGAGGTTAGATTATACTCACCCAGGGGCGGTCCTGCTCCGATGGGTGTCTCAGGTCCGCTCCGGCTCCTCCCATCTTCATTCCATGACGTCCTCTTCTGGTCTTCACACCGCGGCTCCAGTGCAGGTGTACTTTGTCTGCCCTGTTGAGGGCAGAGCAAAGTACTGCAGTGCGCAGGCGCCGGGTCTCTCTGACCTTTCCGGCGCCTGCGCACTGCAGTACTTTCCTCTGCCCTCAACAGGGCAGACAAAGTACACCTGCGCCGGAGCCACGGCTTAAAGACCAGAAGAGGACATCATGGTATGAAGATGGGGGCGCTGGAGCGGACCTGAGACACCCATTTGACCAGAACGCAGCGGGACCGCCCCTGGGTGAGTATAATCTAACCTCTTTTTCTCCTCTTTCAGGTAACATCGGCGGCTTATCTACAGCATTACAGAATGCTGTAGATAAACACCTGATGACGGTGAGCTTACCTCATCATCGATTTTGGGGGTGACAGGTTCCCTTTAAAGCCCACTTGACAATCCTCATAGATTTCAGTTAGAAATTTGGCACAAACTGAAAACTATAACAGTGTGCTTAAAATGCGTCACATTTTCAATAGCTGAAAACTCTGATCAGTGTCATAATGTATGATATATGCAGTATAAGTAAATAAGTATTTACCTGAAGCCAGTAATATTTAGTTGACCAAAATTCATGTTCTTCGTGTCGTCTGGGATATAAAAAGGCTATGTGTTGGATTATGTGTTACTCTGTATTGTCTTAATTTTTTTGTACATGTCCCATCAGAAAAGAAAAAGTGTTGTGTAACATGGTGGCATTATAGAAATACAATCATTTATTATTAAAGAGCTAAAGCAGGAAAAGTATTAAAATAACTACTTTTCTGTAGAGGTGACACGTGCTATATTCAAACATCACTTCTGACACCAGAGACTGGCTGCAGTGGTCATTTAACGATGGATTTGACCTCATCGGTTTGGAGACTACCAAAGTGGAGTGACTGGTGTGGCTGTTAATTTTATGGGTGACTGTTATTTTATTATTTTAAGATTACACTCACTTAGCTTTTGTTTTAAATCATGTCCATGATTCCCACTCTCCATGTTTTGGAGTGTGGGAAAAAACCTAAAGAACCCACAGAAGAAGCCATGGGGAAAACCTAATTATTGCACAAACTGGCCTTGGTCAGATTTGAACTCAGGAGTGGACCTCAGTGCATGGTTCATCTAAGCTCCACCAAAGGAGAGGAAGATATGTCCTTACTGATTCAAATCGCACATCATTTTTAGAACACTTGCAAGTGATTTCTTTTCTCCCCATATACTTCTTATTAGTGGCTTGATTGCTACACATTGTAATGACTGCAATTGGTGCATGAAAGGTGTATTTAGAGCTTAATAAACTGTAACGTTAAATAAATGAATAACATAAATTTTGACTCTACGATTTTCAAGTTCCATCATCATCTGCATTCTGCAAGGGTCCCACCAATCTTATAAAAGTTGTCTAGAGTCTGGATTTTTGATTAAAGTGTTTTTCTGGAGTATACAAAATTGGCATGGACTATACCTGTCTGGACCTGTCAGCTACTTGATGGCTAGACCCAATTACTGGTGTCATCGGTCACCCACTGTATTTGCAAACATCATTGCCCAGTGGCTGCAATTATCAGGTGACTGATGGATGGGTCATTGTCACTTCGGAAACATAGAGTGTTGGTGTACAGATGACAGCTACCAAGGCTTTGTAAAAGTTTGTGCACCCCTGGTCAAAATTACTGTTACTGTGAATAGTTAAGCAGGTTAAAGATGAAATGATCTCTGAAAGGCCTAAAGTTAAAGATGACACATTTCCTTTGCATTTTAGGCAAATATATATATATATAGTGGTGCTTGAAAGATAAAGTGTAGGGACTTGAGATTTGGCCGTGTGAAAGATTAGGCCGGCGTCACACTGGCGTTTTAAACGGCCGAGTGCAATGCGATAAAAAATCGCATTGCACTCGCACCAATGTTAACATATGGGGCAGCTCCCAGCAGCCGACTTTTTGTCGGCCGTTTTCCTCGGTCCGAGACAATCGCAACATGCTGCGTTTGTCTCGGACCGAGGAAAACTCTCGGCTCACTCGCACCCATATAAGCCTATGGGTGCGAGTGAGACAACGCACATCACTTGGATAGCATCCGAGTGATGTGCGTTATAAGCGGACCCCAGCAATGGAGGAGATGGAGAAATTCATTTCTCCGCCTCCTCCGCAGCTGTGCTCCGATCCTCCCTGTGCGAGAGAATCGGAGCACAGACGCATGACACTTGGCTCCTGCTCTGCTGCTGTGACGCCAGCCTTAGCCGTATAACAGGACTGAGTGATGAGGTCCCACTAGAGCAGTATTTCCCAAACTCCAGTCCTCACGGACCCCACGGGTCATGTTTTCAGGATTTCCATAGTGTTGCACAGGCTGAGACAATTCCTGATGCCTTGATGATACTTCCACTACTTGCACAATACTAAAGAAATCCTGAAAACATGACCTGTGGGGTCCGTGAGGACTGGAGTTTGGGAATCACTGCACTAGGGTAACTCCAGCAATTATGTGAAGTAGAACTAACACAACTTCTGAGTATGAATACAGAATATGAAGTTGAGAGGGCCATAGTCTGGGTCTTTCCTAATGGAAAACAGAGACCCAGATCATTAATTGTTAAATATCTCAATTTTGCTAAAGGTATTTAATAAATTGAGAAAACCTGTTTATTACAAGGCTACAAAGTGTTGCAGTTTGGCGACTTCTCGGCAAAAGTCGCAAAGAAAGGAAGATCCTGCTCAGGAATATGTTCCACATTAGTCAGGAAACAAATATACAGTATTTCTCCCTACAGTTCCCAGATATATTGAGAGTATATTAAAGTCATAGCACAAAGGAGACACTAGCATAACCAGAAGAGGTGGAAAAGTACCTGACAGCACAGCAAAGAAGCTTGCAAAGTAGTTCACCTCAAAGAGACAGTCAGGGACTACAGATCTCCCAGACCATTAACTACCAGAGACTGAACAATACACTGAGAGCTATAAGCTAAGAGTATTAACTATGTGGTCTGGACATAATAAAACGTGCATCAGAATCTGAAGAAAAGTAAGGGGTTATAGATGAACTTAAAGTTGAAAGGGAAGTATTAACATTGCTACTTTGCCAGAAGCTATGGAGACTTCACTATGATGTGTGAAAAAAAAAGAAGTGAGTAAGATACATTTCCTAAATTATAGTTATTCTTGATTATTTTACCTGTATATTTTGTATAGTTGAAAAGAAAGGTTTTTATGGGGGAGTGAAATTGGGAATTTCAATCTATTCCCCAAACAAGTTATTGGCTGCAAGAGAGACTCACTTACTATGCCTATAGTGCAATTGTACCCGCGAAATGTAGCTTATATCTTGGAATATTTTTTTTTCAAGATAATCTGTGCTGTATTGTAATATACAACACTCCTATACATTTAGTTTTTTTATTTTTACCTTTAGTTTCACCTGAATTTCACTTCACTTCCTGCACCCAGTTGGCTACATGCTGCTCCTGCAGACCAGACAGCTTTCTAGGCTTTTTTTTGTGAATATTTTTCTGCCCAATGATGATAGAAGTATTCTAGGAGTGATACCTTTATTGGCTAACCAGAAAATAATATGTTTGCAAGCTTTCAGAGCATAGGGGCTCCTTCTTCAGGCAAGATCCATTTGTAATCCAGTTATTGTACATTAGGCTTTTTTTTCTAAGCGCACAGCCAGAGGTAGCCCCGCTTCTGGCTTGAGTGTCCTGCCCTGACCTCTGCAGCCCACTGCACTCAATGGCTGTTAGTATCTGCCACAGCAGTTACCTCTGACATTCATCCCAGCATTGGAAGTGTTAGAGGAGCGATCATGTGTCCTCATCCGTAGTGCAATAATCTGCTTCACATCACATCCTCAGTGGTGACAGAGCCATCACATATACCCTACATTACCTCTGACATAGGAATATTGTGAAAAGTCTATAGTCATGTGTGTGTGCAAGAGTAAAATGTGTGTGTGTATTTATCTACTGTAAGATGGCACCAGTCAGGTCCTTGAGGGGAGATATGTATCATTGAGGTTGGTAGCTTTGGTGATGTTAGCCTGGGAAAGCAGGCTCCAGCACATATAGTGTTGAGTGAGTTAATAGGGCTTATCAAGGCCGGGTTTATGAGTAGTCAAAGAGATGGGTGGGACTGGCTGATCACATATCCCCACTCCGGGGGTGTGGTATGGCAAATAAAATAGAGACCAGTTGACTCATTCAGTGTCTGTGACTGTAGGTGTGTAGATCTCCAGTGTGTTGCTAATGACTCAAAGGACTCAAGAACTGGACACTAATCCAAGCAGGTGATCGCGCAATACTGTATGGACTGTTTAGTTTGTATTTTCACTTTGCAGTTGAAAATGCTTTCTTTTGTTTGGTTTCCTGAGTGGTTTATTGATTTTTAATAAACCAGCCTGGACATTTTACTGAAACTGCTTTCTTTGCCAACCTTAAAAGCAACCAAGTGAAAATTGCCTCTGGAGCAGTGAGCAGAGGTCCTGATGCCATATCTAACAGTGGAACCGCAGAAGGTCTACTATGACCTGTGTCATGATTCCAATGGCAGGGAATCACAAAAGGACAAGCACCAACGAGCTCTAGGGTGATGGAACCTGAGCTGACCGCGACCCTAAACCTGAACACACAAATATCAATAGCCGGGGAACGTGCCTACGTTGATCCTAGACGTCTCGCACCAGCCGAAGATCTAACTTCCCCTATTAGAAGAAACACAGACCTCTCTTGCCTCCAGAGAAATCCCCCACAGAAATAGCAGCCCCCCACATATAATGACGGTGAAATGAGAGGAAGGCACATACACAGTATGAAAACAGATTCAGCAAAATGAGGCCCGCTAAAACTAGATAGCAGAGGATACAAAAGTAAACTGCACGGTCAGCAAAAAACCCTTCAAAAAACCATCCTGCAATTACTTGAACTCATGTTCCAACTCATGGAACATGAGGAGCAATTACAGCCCACTAGAGCAACCGGCAGCAAAGAAACAATTATATGCAAGCTGGACAAGACAAAAATAAAGCAAAACGTGGAACAAGAAAATCAAAAACTTAGCTTGTCCTGAAGATTACTGAAGCCAGAAGCTGAGGTAACAAAACACTCTGATAACCTTGATAGCCGGCTGGGAAATGACAAGAAAGCCCGGTTAAATAGGAAACTCCCAAATCCTAATAGAACAGGTGGACACCAGAGACAGCAGAACACAAATCACCCAGTACCATCAGTAACCACCAGAGGGAGCCCAAAAATAGAACTCACAACAGTACCCCCCCCTTGAGGAGGGGTCACCGAACCCTCACGAGAACCACCAGGGCGACCAGGATGAGCCCTATGAAAAGCGCGGACCAAATCATCAGCATGAACATCAGAGGCAACCACCCAAGAATTATCCTCCTGACCATAACCCTTCCACTTGACCAAATATTGGAGTTTCCGTCTGGAAACACGAGAATCCAAGATCTTCTCTACAACATACTCCAATTCTCCCTCCACCAGCACCGGAGCAGGAGGCTCAAGCGAAGGAACAACAGGTACTTCATACCTCCGCAACAACGACCGATGGAACACATTATGAATAGCAAACGATGCCGGGAGATCCAAACAAAATGACACAGGGTTAAAAATTTCCAAGATCCTATAAGGACCGATGAACCGAGGCTTGAACTTAGGAGAAGAGACCTTCATAGGAACAAAACGAGAAGACAACCACACCAAGTCCCCAACACAAAGTCGAGGACCCATGCGGCGACGGCGATTAGCAAACTGCTGAGCCTTCTCCTGGGACAACTTCAAATTGTCCTCCACATGACTCCAAATCCGATGCAACCCATCCACCACCATGTCCACTCCAGGACAATCAGAAGGCTCCACCTGACCAGAGGAAAAACGAGGATGAAACCCCGAATTACAAAAGAAAGGAGAAACCAAGGTAGCAGAACTAGCCCGATTATTAAGGGCAAACTCGGCCAGCGGCAAAAAGGTAACCCAGTCATCCTGATCAGCAGAAACAAAACACCTCAAATAAGTTTCCAAGGTCTGATTAGTTCGCTCCGTCTGGCCATTCGTCTGAGGATGGAATGCAGACGAAAAGGACAAATCAATGCCCATCTTAGCACAGAACGTCCGCCAAAATCTAGACACAAACTGGGATCCCCTGTCAGAAACGATGTTCTCCGGAATCCCATGCAAACGAACCACGTTCTGGAAAAACAGAGGGACCAACTCAGAGGAGGAAGGCAACTTAGGCAAGGGTACAAGATGAACCATTTTAGAAAAGCGGTCACACACAACCCAGATAACAGACATTTTTTGAGAGACAGGGAGATCCGAAATAAAGTCCATGGAAATGTGCGTCCAAGGCCTCTTCGGGATAGGCAAAGGTGACAACAATCCACTGGCTCGAGAACAGCAAGGCTTAGCCCGAGCACAAACCTCACAAGACTGCACAAAAGAACGCACATCCCTCGACAAGGAAGGCCACCAAAAAGACCTGGCCACCAAGTCTCTAGTACCAAATATTCCAGGATGACCTGCCAACGCAGAAGAATGGACCTCGGAGATGACTCTACTGGTCCAACTATCCAGAACAAACAGTCTCTCAGGCGGACAACGATCAGGTTTACCCTCCTGAAACTCCTGCAAAGCACGTCGCAAGTCTGGGAAGACGGCCGACAAAATCACCCCATCCCTAAGGATACCAGTGGGCTCAGAATTTCCAGGGGAGTCAGGCACAAAACTCCTAGAAAGAGCATCCGCCTTCACATTCTTTGAACCTGGCAGGTATGAAACCACAAAATTGAAACGAGAGAAAAACAGTGACCAACGAGCCTGTCTAGGATTCAGACGCCTGGCAGACTCAAGGTAAATCAGATTTTTGTGATCAGTCAAGACCACCACACGATGTCTAGCACCCTCCAGCCAATGATGCCACTCCTCAAATGCCCACTTCATGGCCAAAAGTTCCCGATTACCCACATCATAATTCCGCTCAGCGGGCGAAAATTTTCTAGAAAAGGACGCACATGGCTTCATCACCGAGCAATCGGAGCTTCTCTGTGACAAAACCGCCCCCGCTCCAATCTCGGAAGCATCAACCTCAACTTGGAAAGGAAGCGAAACATCAGGCTGACGCAACACAGGAGCAGAAGAAAACCGGCGTTTAAGTTCCTGAAAGGCCTCCACAGCCGCAGGAGACCAATCAGCAACATCAGCACCCTTCTTAGTCAAATCCGTCAAAGGCTTAACAACACTAGAAAAATTAGTTATAAAACGACGATAGAAATTAGCAAAGCCTAAGAACTTCTGCAGACTCTTAAGAGATGCAGGCTGCGTCCAGTCACAAATAGCCCGAACCTTGACGGGATCCATCTCAATAGTAGAAGGGGAAAAAATATACCCCAAGAAAGAAATCTTCTGGACTGCAAAGAGACACTTTGAGCCCTTTACAAACAAGGAATTAGCCCGCAGGACCTGAAACACCTTCCTGACCTGCTGAACATGAGACTCCCAGTCATCAGAAAAAACCAAAATATCATCCAAATACACAATCATAAATTTATCCAGATATTCACGGAAAATATCGTGCATAAAGGACTGGAAGACTGAAGGAGCATTAGAAAGTCCGAAAGGCATTACCAAATACTCAAAATGGCCCTCAGGCATATTAAATGCGGTTTTCCACTCATCACCTTGCTTTATTCGTATAAGATTATACGCACCCCGAAGATCAATCTTAGTGAACCATTTAGCCCCCTTAATGCGAGCAAACAAATCAGTCAACAAAGGCAAAGGATACTGATATTTTACTGTAATCTTATTCAAAAGACGATAATCTATACAAGGCCTCAAGGACCCATCTTTTTTGGCCACGAAAAAAAAACCTGCTCCCAAAGGGGACGAAGATGGACGGATATGTCCCTTTTCCAAGGACTCCTTAACATAATCCCGCATAGCAGTATGCTCTGGCACTGACAGATTGAACAAACGACCTTTAGGAAATTTACTACCAGGAATTAAATCTATAGCACAATCGCAATCCCTGTGAGGAGGAAGCGAACTGAGCTTAGGCTCCTCAAAAACATCCCGATAATCAGACAAAAATACAGGAACCTCAGAAGGAGTAGATGAAGCGATAGAAATTGGAGGTGCATCATCATGAACCCCCTGACATCCCCAGCTTAACACAGACATTGTTTTCCAGTCAAGGACTGGATTATGAGTTTGTAACCATGGCAGACCAAGTACTAGAACATCATGTAAATTATACAATACCAGGAAGCGAATCACCTCCTGATGAACGGGAGTCATACGCATGGTCACTTGTGTCCAGTACTGAGGTTTATTCATAGCTAAAGGTGTAGAGTCAATTCCCTTCAAAGGAATAGGGACTTCCAGAGGCTCAAGACTAAACCCACATTGCTTGGCAAATGACCAATCCATAAGACTCAGGGCAGCGCCTGAATCTACATAGGCATCGACGGAAATGGATGATAATGAGCAAATCAGAGTCACAGACAGAATGAACTTAGACTGTAACGTACTAATGGCAACAGACTTATCAACCTTTTTTGTGCGTTTAGAGCATGCTGATATAACATGAGCTGAATCACCACAATAAAAGCACAACCCATTTTTCCGCCTATAGTTTTGCCGTTCACTTCTAGACTGAACTCTATCACATTGCATTGTCTCAAGTGCCTGTTCAGAAGACACCGCCAAATGGTGCACAGGTTTGCGCTCCCGTAAACGCCGATCAATCTGAATAGCCATAGTCATAGACTCATTCAAACCCGTAGGCGCAGGGAACCCCACCATAACATCTTTAATGGCCTCAGAAAGGCCATCTCTGAACTTTGCAGCCAGGGCGCACTCATTCCACTGAGTAAGCACTGACCATTTCCGAAATTTTTGACAATATATTTCTGCTTCATCTTGCCCCTGAGAGAGAGCTAATAAAGCTTTTTCAGCCTAAATCTCCTGGTTAGGTTCCTCATAGAGCAAACCCAATGCCAGAAAAAACGCATCCACATTAAGCAACGCAGGATCCCCTGGTGCCAATGCAAATGCCCAATTTTGAGGGTCACCCCGCAGGAAAGATATAATAATCTTAACCTGCTGAGCAGGGTCTCCAGAAGAGCGAGATTTCAAAGAAAGGAACAGCTTGCAATTGTTCCTAAAATTCAGAAAACTAGATCTATCTCCAGCAAAGAACTCTGGAATAGGAATTCTAGGTTCAGACATAGGAGCATGTACAACAAAATCTTGTATATTTTGAACCTTAGCAGCAAGATTATTCAAGCTGGAAGCTAAACTCTGGACGTCCATGATAAACAGCTAAGGTCAGAGCCATTCAAGGATTAAGAGGAGGAAAAAAAAAAAAAAAATCAGCCAGGCTGCAATTAAGGCTAGGCAGCAACCTCAGAGGAGAGAAAGAAAAAAAAAAAAAAAAAAACTTCCTCAGACTACTTTTCCTCCTACTTCAGCCCAAACATTTTGGCCGGCTATACTGTCATGATTCCAATGGCAGGGAATCACAAAAGGACAAGCACCAACGAGCTCTAGGGTGATGGAACCTGAGCTGACCGCGACCCTAAACCTGAACACACAAATAACAATAGCCGGGGAACGTGCCTACGTTGATCCTAGACGTCTCGCACCAGCTGAAGATCTAACTTCCCCTATTAGAAGAAACACAGACCTCTCTTGCCTCCAGAGAAATCCCCCACAGAAATAGCAGCCCCCCACATATAATGACGGTGAAATGAGAGGAAGGCACATACACAGTATGAAAACAGATTCAGCAAAATGAGGCCCGCTAAAACTAGATAGCAGAGGATACAAAAGTAAACTGCGCGGTCAGCAAAAAACCCTTCAAAAAATCATCCTGCAATTACTTGAACTCATGTTCCAACTCATGGAACATGAGGAGCAATTACAGCCCACTAGAGCAACCAGCAGCAAAGAAACAATTATATGCAAGCTGGACAAGACAAAAATAAAGCAAAATGTGGAACAAGAAAATCAAAAACTTAGCTTGTCCTGAAGATTACTGAAGCCAGAAGCTGAGGTAACAAAACACTCTGATAACCTTGATAGCCGGCGGGGAAATGACAAGAAAGCCCGGTTAAATAGGAAACTCCCAAATCCTAATAGAACAGGTGGACACCAGAGACAGCAGAACACAAATCACCCAGTACCATCAGTAACCACCAGAGGGAGCCCAAAAACAGAACTCACAACAGACCTGGCCTTGCAGTATGCAAAAGAATATGCCAAGTTGAAGACTGAGATCTTGGCATGCTCAGGAGTGACTTTGACTGTGAGAGCACAATGGGTGTACCACTGGGCCTAATGCGGTGGCAAACCTCCCCAGTTTGACCTCCTACACCAGGTTCAAAAGTGATTGCAACCTGAATCTTCCTCCTCAGATGGAGATGGTCGGTCGTCATGGACATTTTCATATACTCCCTTCAGAGGTCAGTGCAATCCTGGGTAGTCCAGGGAGATCCCCAGAATGCCGATGACCAGGTGGGTCTTTAGGAAAGGTACTGGATGGGCGGGAATTCCTTAGGGAAGCAAGGAGCCTTAGCATCTCCTTCTGGGGTACCCAAAGGGGGTTTGTTTTGTTTCCTGAGCACTTTATAGAGTCTACATAAAACAGCCAGGACACTTTACTGAAACCGCTTCCTGGACCTACCTCAAATGCAACGAGTAGAAACCCTACACTAAATATATACCTCATATTACCTCACAATACAGACCTCAACTACTGCTGAACATCATAAATCACAACTCAGCTGCTGCAGAACATCATAATACACCTCAGCTGCTGCAGAACATCATAATATACATTTCAACTGCTGCAGAACAGCACAATACACACCTCAGCTGCCGTAGAACATCATAGTACTCACATCAGCTGCTGCAGAAGATTATAATACACACCTCAGCTCCCGTAGAACCTCATAGTACTCATATCCAGGCTTGGACTGGCGCATAGGGGAGCAGGGGAATCCCCCGGTGGGCCCCTGTGCAGATCTGGTCCCCCAACCCCATTGTATGGACAGCACTTGGCATAATTCACTTGATTTACTCTGTACAGAAAAAAGCAGTATCTTACCATTCATTAACCAAACTACCCAGTTTATTATCCTATAGAAATATAGGTAAATTTGGAATTGAGAGCAGTGTAATATTAGTTTGCATGTGAAAAGCGGCCCCCCCCTAAAGTCCAAGTAACTCGTGGGCCCTTGGCACCCCAGTCCAACACTGCTCATATAAGCTTCTGCAGAAGAGCATAATACATACCTCAGCTGCCATAGAATCTCATAGTACTCAAATCAGCTGCTGCAAAAGAGCATAATAAACATCTCAGCTCCTGCAGAAGAGCATAATAGACACCTCAGCTGCTGCAGAACTTTAAAATACACACCTCAAATGCTGCAGAATCTCACTACAGACATGACAGCTAATAGTCATCTCAGCTGCTCTAGAATTTTAGAATTCGCATGTGGGGCCTTGCACATTTCTCCCTGCAGCAAAAGTATCACTGCAGTAAAAGTATTGTGAAGCTGCAGTTATTTCAACGGCTGAGAAATTAACATCCATCTCCTCTCTTCATACAGGTACACTCTCTGCTTGCTGTCATCTGATGCTTATCATCCTGCAACATTTCCTTTAATGGTACAATCTCTGCTTGTTGTCATCTGCTGCTTATCATGCTGCAACATTTCCTTTAATAGTACAATCTCTGCTTGCTGTCATCTGCTGCTTATCATGCAATATCTTTGTGTGGAAACTTCCTGAAGAAGAAGAAGCCTTTGAGCTTCGAAACGCGTTGAATAAACCACCCGAACACCCTAACAGTATATCTGGATCTATTATTTGTCGCAGCAGCGCAGATGTAATCCACATTTCATTTATTATAACGGCTTATCATGCTGCAACATTCCCTTTAATGGTACAATTTCTGCTTGCTGTCATCTGCTGCTTATCCTGCAGCATATCCTTTAATGATACAATCTGTTTGCTGTCATCTACTGCTTATCATTCTGCTACATTTCCTTTAATGATATATAACAATGCCTGCTGAATGTTTGCTAAATTAATTTGTTGCATTGTATTCAATACTTACTGCTGTATATCCATGATGGGGGTCATTCTAGATGTTATCTGGTGCAAGGTGTTACAGCATATGGATGTAGCCAGGCCCAGTGCCTTTGATCATCTAACCTCCCCTTTTGTGTTAGCCAATTGCTAATTTATCCCAAATCAACTCCCACAATCCCTCTCACCAGATCCTCTACTTAGTCTTATAAATTTAGTAGCATTCTAAGAAGTGCACACGTGTGGGGTCTTGCACACGTCTCCCTGCAGCAAAAGTACCACTGCAGCTAAAGTATCGTGAAGCTGCAGTTATTTGAATGGCAGTTAGTCACTGCAGGAGTTAGGACCCCGCTCTACGTATCTGTCTCATTTAGGTACGTCTGCCAAGTAAGCACTTCCTATTACTTGGATCTAGCTTTTCTATTAACCCATCTTACTCCTTCACCATGTTTACATATGCCCTTACAGTGTTTGCTCCATTAATCCTCACTCTCCTTCGCTATCCCCAAACCCCAGCAACCTCTAATCAAATAATCATCTCCCCGTCCCTTTTTCATCCCCACCTGACCTCCTCTGCTGACCTGCTCCTCAACCTCAAATCTGTCCTAATAAAACATAAAACAAGCCACCCACTCTCTTTCTCCCACATGCTCTCCCTTTCTCTGCTTCTCACTGCTGGCGACATATCTCCCAATCCTGGACCCCTACAGCTCATACCTCGCATTACTACCTCCTCCTACCACTCCCTATCTAATATGAACTACCGCAATCCTTCCAACATAAAACCTGTGCCCCTGATGCCCACCCTGTTGTGAGTTCTGTTTTTGGGCTCCCTCTGGTGGTTACTGATGGTACTGGGTGATTTGTGTTCTGCTGTCTCTGGTGTCCACCTGTTCTATTAGGATTTGGGAGTTTCCTATTTAACCGGGCTTTCTTGTCATTTCCCCGCCGGCTATCAAGGTTATCAGAGTGTTTTGTTACCTCAGCTTCTGGCTTCAGTAATCTTCAGGACAAGCTAAGTTTTGATTTTCTTGTTCCACGTTTTGCTTTATTTTTGTCTTGTCCAGCTTGCATATAATTTTCTCTTTGCTGCTGGTTGCTTTAGTGGGCTGTAATTGCTCCTCATGTTCCATGAGTTGGAACATGAGTTCAAGTAATTACAGGATGGTTTTTTGAAGGGTTTTTTGCTGACCGCGCAGTTTACTTTTGTATCCTCTGCTGTCTAGTTTTAGCGGGCCTCATTTTGCTGAATCTGTTTTCATACTGTGTATGTGCCTTCCTCTCATTTCACCGTCATTATATGTGGGGGGCTGCTATTTCTGTGGGGTATTTCTCTGGAGGCAAGAGAGGTCTGTGTTTCTTCTAATAGGGGAAGTTAGATCTTCGGCTGGTGCGAGACGTCTAGGATCAATGTAGGCACGTTCCCCGGCTATTGTTATTTGTGTGTTCAGGTTTAGGGTCGCGGTCAGCTCAGGTTCCATTACCCTAGAGCTCGTTGGTGCTTGTCCTTTTGTGATTCCCTGCCATTGGAATCATGACAGTATAGCCGGCCAAAATGTTTGGGCTGAAGTAGGAGGAAAAGTAGTCTGAGGAAGTTTTTTTTTTTTTTTTCTCTCCTCTGAGGTTGCTGCCTAGCCTTAATTGCAGCCAGGCTGATTTTTATTTTTTTTTTCCTCCTCTTAATCCTTGAATGGCTCTGACCTTAGCTGTTTATCATGGACGTCCAGAGTTTAGCTTCCAGCTTGAATAATCTTGCTGCTAAGGTTCAAAATATACAAGATTTTGTTGTACATGCTCCTATGTCTGAACCTAGAATTCCTATTCCAGAGTTCTTTGCTGGAGATAGATCTAGTTTTCTGAATTTTAGGAACAATTGCAAGCTGTTCCTTTCTTTGAAATCTCGCTCTTCTGGAGACCCTGCTCAGCAGGTTAAGATTATTATATCTTTCCTGCGGGGTGACCCTCAAAATTGGGCATTTGCATTGGCACCAGGGGATCCTGCGTTGCTTAATGTGGATGCGTTTTTTCTGGCATTGGGTTTGCTCTATGAGGAACCTAACCAGGAGATTCAGGCTGAAAAAGCTTTATTAGCTCTCTCTCAGGGGCAAGATGAAGCAGAAATATATTGTCAAAAATTTTGGAAATGGTCAGTGCTTACTCAGTGGAATGAGTGCGCCCTGGCTGCAAAGTTCAGAGATGGCCTTTCTGAGGCCATTAAAGATGTTATGGTGGGGTTCCCTGCGCCTACGGGTCTGAATGAGTCTATGACTATGGCTATTCAGATTGATCGGCGTTTACGGAAGCGCAAACCTGTGCACCATTTGGCGGTGTCTTCTGAACAGGCACTTGAGACAATGCAATGTGATAGAGTTCAGTCTAGAAGTGAATGGCAAAACTATAGGCGGAAAAATGGGTTGTGCTTTTATTGTGGTGATTCAGCTCATGTTATATCAGCATGCTCTAAACGCACAAAAGAGGTTGATAAGTCTGTTGCCATTAGTACGTTACAGTCTAAGTTCATTCTGTCTGTGACTCTGATTTGCTCATTATCATCCATTTCCGTCGATGCCTATGTAGATTCAGGCGCTGCCCTGAGTCTTATGGATTGGTCATTTGCCAAGCGATGTGGGTTTAGTCTTGAGCCTCTGGAAGTCCCTATTCCTTTGAAGGGAATTGACTCTACACCTTTAGCTATGAATAAACCTCAGTACTGGACACAAGTGACCATGCGTATGACTCCCGTTCATCAGGAGGTGATTCGCTTCCTGGTATTGTATAATTTACATGATGTTCTAGTACTTGGTCTGCCATGGTTACAAACTCATAATCCAGTCCTTGACTGGAAAACAATGTCTGTGTTAAGCTGGGGATGTCAGGGGGTTCATGATGATGCACCTCCGATTTCTATCGCTTCATCTACTCCTTCTGAGGTTCCTGTATTTTTGTCTGATTATCGGGATGTTTTTGAGGAGCCTAAGCTCAGTTCGCTTCCTCCTCACAGGGATTGCGATTGTGCTATAGATTTAATTCCTGGTAGTAAATTTCCTAAAGGTCGTTTGTTCAATCTGTCAGTGCCAGAGCATACTGCTATGCGGGATTATGTTAAGGAGTCCTGTTATGTTTGCTAATGACAGGTGTTATGAAGGCAATCCAGAAACACAGTGTGCTTAGCGATCAGAGCGCACACAGTGATCTGACAAATACCCAAAAATACAAGAACGAGCTCTGAGACGTGGAAACTCTGTAGACTGCACACCTGATCCTATCCTAAACACAACTAAAAGCGGCTGTGGATTGCGCCTAACAACTACCTAGGCAACTCGGCACAGCGTAAGAAACTAGCTAGCCTGAAGATAGAAAAATAGGCCTGACTTGCCCCAGAGAAATTCCCCAAAGGAAAAGGCAGCCCCCCACATATAATGACTGTGAGTAAGATGAAAAGACAAAACGTAGGGATGAAATAGATTCAGCAAAGTGGGGCCCGATATTCTAGGACAGAGCGAGGACAGTAAAGCGAACTTTGCAGTCTACAAAAAACCCTAAAGCAAAACCACGCAAAGGGGGCAAAAAAAAACCCACCGTGCCGAACTAACGGCACGGCGGTACACCCTTTGCGTCTCAGAGCTTCCAGCAAAACAAAAGACAAGCTGGACAGAAAAAAAGCAACAAAAAAAACAAAAGGCACTTAGCTATACAGAGCAGCAGGTCACAGGAACAATCAGGAGAAGCTCAGATCCAACACTGAAACATTGACAAGGAGCAAGGATAGCAGCATCAGGCGGAGTTAAGTAATGAAGCAGTTAACGAGCTCACCAGAACACCTGAGGGAGGAAGCTCAGAAGCTGCAGTACCACTTGTGACCACAGGAGTGAATTCAGCCACAGAATTCACAACAGTACCCCCCCCTTGAGGAGGGGTCACCGAACCCTCACCAGAGCTCCCAGGCCGACCAGGATGAGCCGCATGAAAGGCACGAACAAGATCGGAAGCATGAACATCAGAGGCAAAAACCCAGGAATTATCTTCCTGAGCATAACCCTTCCATTTAACCAGATACTGGAGTTTCCGTCTAGAAACACGAGAATCCAAAATCTTCTCCACAATATACTCCAATTCCCCCTCCACCAAAACCGGGGCAGGAGGCTCAACAGATGGAACCATAGGTGCCACGTATCTCCGCAACAACGACCTATGGAATACATTATGTATGGAAAAGGAGTCTGGGAGGGTCAAACGAAAAGACACAGGATTGAGAACCTCAGAAATCCTATACGGACCAATAAAACGAGGTTTAAATTTAGGAGAGGAAACCTTCATATGAATATGACGAGAAGATAACCAAACCAGATCCCCAACACGAAGTCGGGGACCCACACGGTGTCTGCGATTAGCGAAAAGTTGAGCTTTCTCCTGGGACAAGATCAAATTGTCCACTACCTGAGTCCAGATCTGCTGCAACCTATCCACCACAGAATCCACACCAGGACAGTCCGAAGACTCAACCTGTCCTGAAGAGAAACGAGGATGGAACCCAGAATTGCAAAAAAATGGAGAAACCAAGGTAGCCGAGCTGGCCCGATTATTAAGGGCGAACTCAGCCAACGGCAAAAAGGACACCCAATCATCCTGGTCTGCAGAAACAAAACATCTCAGATATGTTTCCAAGGTCTGATTGGTTCGTTCGGTCTGGCCATTAGTCTGAGGATGGAAAGCCGAGGAAAAGGATAGGTCAATGCCCATCCTACCACAAAAGGCTCGCCAAAACCTTGAAACAAACTGGGAACCTCTGTCAGAAACAATATTCTCAGGAATGCCATGCAACCGAACCACATGCTGAAAGAACAAAGTTACCAAATCAGAGGAGGAAGGCAATTTAGCCAAGGGCACCAGATGGACCATTTTAGAAAAGCGATCACAGACCACCCAAATGACTGACATCTTTTGAGAAACGGGAAGGTCAGAAATGAAATCCATCGAAATATGTGTCCAAGGCCTCTTTGGGACCGGCAAGGGCAAAAGCAACCCACTGGCACGAGAACAGCAGGGCTTAGCCCTAGCACAAATCCCACAGGACTGCACAAAAGTACGTACATCCCGTGACAGAGATGGCCACCAGAAGGATCTAGCCACTAACTCTCTGGTACCAAAGATTCCAGGATGACCAGCCAACACCGAACAATGAAGTTCAGAGATAAGTTTATTAGTCCACCTATCAGGGACGAACAGTTTCTCTGCTGGACAACGATCAGGTTTATTCGCCTGAAATTTTTGCAGCACCTGCCGCAAATCAGGGGAGATGGCAGACACAATGACTCCTTCCTTGAGGATACCCGCTGGCTCAGATAAACCCGGAGAGTCGGGCACAAAACTCCTAGACAGAGCATCCGCCTTCACATTTTTAGAGCCCGGAAGGTACGAAATCACAAAGTCGAAGCGGGCAAAAAATAACGACCAACGGGCCTGTCTAGGATTCAAGCGCTTGGCAGACTCGAGATAAGTCAAGTTCTTATGATCAGTCAATACCACCACGCGATGCTTAGCTCCTTCAAGCCAATGACGCCACTCCTCGAATGCCCACTTCATGGCCAGCAACTCTCGATTGCCCACATCATAATTACGCTCAGCGGGCGAAAACTTCCTGGAAAAGAAAGCACATGGTTTCATCACTGAGCAATCAGAACCTCTCTGTGACAAAACCGCCCCTGCTCCAATCTCAGAAGCATCAACCTCGACCTGGAACGGAAGAGAAACATCTGGCTGACACAACACAGGGGCAGAACAAAAACGACGCTTCAACTCCTGAAAAGCTTCCACAGCAGCAGAAGACCAATTAACCAAATCAGCACCCTTCTTGGTCAAATCGGTCAATGGTTTGGCAATGCTAGAAAAATTACAGATGAAGCAACGATAAAAATTAGCAAAGCCCAGGAACTTTTGCAGACTTTTCAGAGATGTCGGCTGAATCCAATCCTGGATGGCTTGGACCTTAACTGGATCCATCTCGATAGTAGAAGGGGTAAAGATGAACCCTAAAAATGAAACTTTCTGCACACCGAAGAGACACTTTGATCCCTTCACAAACAAAGAGTTAGCACGCAGGACCTGAAAAACCATTCTGACCTGCTTCACATGAGACTCCCAATCATCTGAGAAGATCAAAATGTCATCCAAGTAAACAATCAGGAATTTATCCAGATACTCACGGAAGATGTCATGCATAAAAGACTGAAACACAGATGGAGCATTGGCAAGTCCGAATGGCATCACTAGATACTCAAAATGACCCTCGGGCGTATTGAATGCAGTTTTCCATTCATCTCCTTGCCTGATTCTCACCAGATTATACGCACCACGAAGATCTATCTTAGTGAACCAACTAGCCCCCTTAATCCGAGCAAACAAGTCAGATAACAATGGCAAGGGATACTGAAATTTAACAGTGATCTTATTAAGAAGGCGGTAATCAATACACGGTCTCAGCGAACCATCCTTCTTGGCTACAAAGAAGAACCCTGCTCCCAGTGGTGATGACGATGGGCGAATATGTCCCTTCTCCAGGGATTCCTTCACATAACTGCGCATAGCGGCGTGTTCGGGCACGGATAAATTAAATAATCGACCTTTAGGGAATTTACTACCAGGAATCAAATTGATAGCACAATCACAATCCCTATGCGGAGGTAGAGCATCGGACTTGGGCTCTTCAAATACATCCTGATAATCAGACAAGAACTCTTGGACCTCAGAAGGGGTGGATGACGAAATCGACAAAAATGGAACATCACCATGTACCCCCTGACAACCCCAGCTGGATACCGACATGGAATTCCAATCCAATACTGGATTATGGGTTTGTAGCCATGGCAACCCCAACACGACCACATCATGCAGATTATGCAACACCAGAAAGTGAATAACTTCCTGATGTGCAGGAGCCATGCACATGGTCAGCTGGGCCCAGTATTGAGGTTTATTCTTGGCCAAAGGTGTAGCATCAATTCCTCTCAATGGAATAGGACACCGCAAAGGCTCCAAGAAAAACCCACAACGTTTAGCATAATCCAAATCCATCAGATTCAGGGCAGCGCCCGAATCCACAAACGCCATGTCAGAAAACGACGACAAAGAGCATATCAAGGTAATGGACAGAAGGAATTTGGACTGTACAGTACCAATGACGGCAGACCTAGCGGACCGCTTAGTGCGCTTAGGACAATCAGAAATAGCATGAGTGGAATCACCACAGTAGAAACACAGACCATTCAGACGTCTGTATTCCTGCCGTTCAACTCTAGTCATAGTCCTATCGCACTGCATAGGCTCAGGTTTAACCTCAGGCAGTACCGCCAAATGGTGCACAGATTTACGCTCGCGCAAGCGTCGACCGATCTGAATGGCCAAAGACAAAGACTCATTCAAACCAGCAGGCATAGGAAATCCCACCATGACATCCTTAAGAGCCTCAGAGAGACCCTTTCTGAACAAAGCTGCCAGCGCAGATTCATTCCACTGAGTGAGTACTGACCATTTCCTAAGTTTCTGACAATATACTTCTATATCATCCTGACCCTGGCACAAAGCCAGCAAATTTTTCTCAGCCTGATCCACTGAATTAGGCTCATCGTACAGCAATCCGAGCGCCAGGAAAAACGCATCGACACTACTCAATGCAGGGTCTCCTGGCGCAAGAGAAAATGCCCAGTCTTGAGGGTCACCGCGCAAAAAAGAAATAATAATCAAAACCTGTTGAATAGGATTACCAGAAGAATGAGGTTTCAAGGCCAGAAATAGCTTACAATTATTTTTGAAACTTAGAAACTTAGTTCTATCTCCAAAAAACAAATCAGGAATAGGAATTCTTGGTTCTAACATAGATTTCTGATCAATAGTATCTTGAATTTTTTGTACATTTATAACGAGATTATCCATTGAAGAGCACAGACCCTGAATATCCATGTCCACACCTGTGTCCAGAATCACCCAAATGTCTAGGGGAAAAAAAAAAAGTGAACACAGAGCAGAAAAAAAAAAAATGATGTCAGAACTTTTTCTTTCCCTCTATTGAGAATCATTAGTTGGGCTCCTTGTACTGTTATGTTTGCTAATGACAGGTGTTATGAAGGCAATCCAGAAACACAGTGTGCTTAGCGATCAGAGCGCACACAGTGATCTGACAAATACCCAAAAATACAAGAACGAGCTCTGAGACGTGGAAACTCTGTAGACTGCACACCTGATCCTATCCTAAACACAACTAAAAGCGGCTGTGGATTGCGCCTAACAACTACCTAGGCAACTCGGCACAGCCTAAGAAACTAGCTAGCCTGAAGATAGAAAAATAGGCCTGACTTGCCCCAGAGAAATTTCCCAAAGGAAAAGGCAGCCCCCCACATATAATGACTGTGAGTAAGATGAAAAGACAAAACATAGGGATGAAATAGATTCAGCAAAGTGGGGCCCGATATTCTAGGACAGAGCGAGGACAGTAAAGCGAACTTTGCAGTCTACAAAAAACCCTAAAGCAAAACCACGCAAAGGGGGCAAAAAAAAAACCACCGTGCCGAACTAACGGCACGGCGGTACACCCTTTGCGTCTCAGAGCTTCCAGCAAAACAAAAGACAAGCTGGACAGAAAAAAAGCAACAAAAAAAACAAAAGGCACTTAGCTATACAGAGCAGCAGGTCACAGGAACAATCAGGAGAAGCTCAGATCCAACACTGAAACATTGACAAGGAGCAAGGATAGCAGCATCAGGCGGAGTTAAGTAATGAAGCAGTTAACGAGCTCACCAGAACACCTGAGGGAGGAAGCTCAGAAGCTGCAGTACCACTTGTGACCACAGGAGTGAATTCAGCCACAGAATTCACAACAGAGTCCTTGGAAAAGGGACATATCCGTCCATCTTCGTCCCCTTTGGGAGCAGGTTTTTTTTTCGTGGCCAAAAAAGATGGGTCCTTGAGGCATTGTATAGATTATCGTCTTTTGAATAAGATTACAGTAAAATATCAGTATCCTTTGCCTTTGTTGACTGATTTGTTTGCTCGCATTAAGGGAGCTAAATGGTTCACTAAGATTGATCTTCGGGGTGCGTATAATCTTATACGAATAAAGCAAGGTGATGAGTGGAAAACCGCATTTAATACGCCTGAGGGCCATTTTGAGTATTTGGTAATGCCTTTCGGACTTTCTAATGCTCCTTCAGTCTTCCAGTCCTTTATGCACGATATTTTCCGTGAATATCTGGATAAATTTATGATTGTGTATTTGGATGATATTTTGGTTTTTTCTGATGACTGGGAGTCTCATGTTCAGCAGGTCAGGAAGGTGTTTCAGGTCCTGCGGGCTAATTCCTTGTTTGTAAAGGGCTCAAAGTGTCTCTTTGGAGTCCAGAAGATTTCTTTCTTGGGGTATATTTTTTCCCCTTCTACTATTGAGATGGATCCCGTCAAGGTTCGGGCTATTTGTGACTGGACGCAGCCTGCATCTCTTAAGAGTCTGCAGAAGTTCTTAGGCTTTGCTAATTTCTATCGTCGTTTTATAACTAATTTTTCTAGTGTTGTTAAGCCTTTGACGGATTTGACTAAGAAGGGTGCTGATGTTGCTGATTGGTCTCCTGCGGCTGTGGAGGCCTTTCGGGAACTTAAACGCCGGTTTTCTTCTGCTCCTGTGTTGCGTCAGCCTGATGTTTCGCTTCCTTTCCAAGTTGAGGTTGATGCTTCCGAGATTGGAGCGGGGGCGGTTTTGTCACAGAGAAGCTCCGATTGCTCGGTGATGAAGCCATGTGCGTCCTTTTCTAGAAAATTTTCGCCCGCTGAGCGGAATTATGATGTGGGTAATCGGGAACTTTTGGCCATGAAGTGGGCATTTGAGGAGTGGCGTCATTGGCTGGAGGGTGCTAGACATCGTGTGGTGGTCTTGACTGATCACAAAAATCTGATTTACCTTGAGTCTGCCAGGCGTCTGAATCCTAGACAGGCTCGTTGGTCACTGTTTTTCTCTCGTTTCAATTTTGTGGTTTCATACCTGCCAGGTTCAAAGAATGTGAAGGCGGATGCTCTTTCTAGGAGTTTTGTGCCTGACTCCCCTGGAAATTCTGAGCCCACTGGTATCCTTAGGGATGGGGTGATTTTGTCGGCCGTCTTCCCAGACTTGCGACGTGCTTTGCAGGAGTTTCAGGCGGGTAAACCTGATCGTTGTCCACCTGAGAGACTGTTTGTTCTGGATAGTTGGACCAGTAGAGTCATCTCCGAGGTCCATTCTTCTGCGTTGGCAGGTCATCCTGGAATATTTGGTACTAGAGACTTGGTGGCCAGGTCTTTTTGGTGGCCTTCCTTGTCGAGGGATGTGCGTTCTTTTGTGCAGTCTTGTGAGGTTTGTGCTCAGGCTAAGCCTTGCTGTTCTCGAGCCAGTGGATTGTTGTCACCTTTGCCTATCCCGAAGAGGCCTTGGACGCACATTTCCATGGACTTTATGTCGGATCTCCCTGTCTCTCAAAAAATGTCTGTCATCTGGGTTGTGTGTGACCGCTTTTCTAAAATGGTTCATCTTGTACCCTTGCCTAAGTTGCCTTCCTCCTCTGAGTTGGTCCCTCTGTTTTTCCAGAACGTGGTTCGTTTGCATGGGATTCCGGAGAACATCGTTTCTGACAGGGGATCCCAGTTTGTGTCTAGATTTTGGCGGACGTTCTGTGCTAAGATGGGCATTGATTTGTCCTTTTCGTCTGCATTCCATCCTCAGACGAATGGCCAGACGGAGCGAACTAATCAGACCTTGGAAACTTATTTGAGGTGTTTTGTTTCTGCTGATCAGGATGACTGGGTTACCTTTTTGCCGCTGGCCGAGTTTGCCCTTAATAATCGGGCTAGTTCTGCTACCTTGGTTTCTCCTTTCTTTTGTAATTCGGGGTTTCATCCTCGTTTTTCCACTGGTCAGGTGGAGCCTTCTGATTGTCCTGGAGTGGACATGGTGGTGGATGGGTTGCATCGGATTTGGAGTCATGTGGTGGACAATTTGAAGTTGTCCCAGGAGAAGGCTCAGCAGTTTGCTAATCGCCGTCGCCGCGTGGGTCCTCGACTTCGTGTTGGGGACTTGGTGTGGTTGTCTTCTCGTTTTGTTCCTATGAAGGTCTCTTCTCCTAAGTTCAAGCCTCGGTTCATCGGTCCTTATAGGATCTTGGAAATTCTTAACCCTGTGTCGTTTCATTTGGATCTCCCGGCATCGTTTGCTATTCATAATGTGTTCCATCGGTCGTTGTTGCGGAGGTATGAGGTACCTGTTGTTCCTTCGCTTGAGCCTCCTGCTCCGGTGCTGGTGGAGGGAGAATTGGAGTATGTTGTGGAGAAGATCTTGGATTCTCGTGTTTCCAGACGGAAACTCCAATATTTGGTCAAGTGGAAGGGTTATGGTCAGGAGGATAATTCTTGGGTGGTTGCCTCTGATGTTCATGCTGATGATTTGGTCCGCGCTTTTCATAGGGCTCATCCTGGTCGCCCTGGTGGTTCTCGTGAGGGTTCGGTGACCCCTCCTCAAGGGGGGGGTACTGTTGTGAGTTCTGTTTTTGGGCTCCCCCTGGTGGTTACTGATGGTACTGGGTGATTTGTGTTCTGCTGTCTCTGGTGTTCACCTGTTCTATTAGGATTTGGGAGTTTCCTATTTAACCGGGCTTTCTTGTCATTTCCCCGCCGGCTATCAAGGTTATCAGAGTGTTTTGTTACCTCAGCTTCTGGCTTCAGTAATCTTCAGGACAAGCTAAGTTTTTGATTTTCTTGTTCCACGTTTTGCTTTATTTTTGTCTTGTCCAGCTTGCATATAATTTTCTCTTTGCTGCTGGTTGCTTTAGTGGGCTGTAATTGCTCCTCATGTTCCATGAGTTGGAACATGAGTTCAAGTAATTACAGGATGGTTTTTTGAAGGGTTTTTTGCTGACCGCGCAGTTTACTTTTGTATCCTCTGCTGTCTAGTTTTAGCGGGCCTCATTTTGCTGAATCTGTTTTCATACTGTGTATGTGCCTTCCTCTCATTTCACCGTCATTATATGTGGGGGGCTGCTATTTCTGTGGGGTATTTCTCTGGAGGCAAGAGAGGTCTGTGTTTCTTCTAATAGGGGAAGTTAGATCTTCGGCTGGTGCGAGACGTCTAGGATCAACGTAGGCACGTTCCCCGGCTATTGTTATTTGTGTGTTCAGGTTTAGGGTCGCGGTCAGCTCAGGTTCCATTACCCTAGAGCTCGTTGGTGCTTGTCCTTTTGTGATTCCCTGCCATTGGAATCATGACACCACCCCTCTGCTCCCTCTCTCTGGAGCACTCTGGAATGCCCGCTAAATCTGCAATAATCTTCATGTGATTCATGACCTTTTTCTCTCTCGCAAGCTTGCCTTCCTCGGCATCACAGAAACATGGCTAACACCCTCTGACACCGCCTCCCATGCTGCGCTGTGTTGAGGTGGCCTCCATTTCACCCACACCCCTCGAACCAGCAACAGACATGGTGGAGGAGTGGGTCGTCCCCTTTCTTCTAACTGCACCTTTAATCCCACCTCTACCCTCCCTTATCCTCCCCTCTTTTGAAGTCCACTCTGTCCGCATCTACTCTTCCTCCAACCTCCAAATGGCCGTTATATACTGAACCCTGGGCTCGGCCACTGCCTTTATTTACCAATTCTCTACCTGGCTTCTTCACTTTCTTTCCACTGACATTCCCACTATCATCATGGGAGACTTCAACATCCCCACTGATAGCCTTCTGTCAATACCCTCCAAACTCCTGTCCCTTACTTCATCTTATCTTTTGAACTTGCTCAGTGGTCCTCATGAGCCACCCACACAGACAGACATACATTAGACCTGGTCTTCACCCATCTCTGCTCTCTATCTAACTTCACCACTCTATCTGACCACCATCTACTCACTTTCTCATCTCTGTCCTTCTCACCTATCACCCATGTCAAGCAACATGTGCACCCCTGCAGAAACCTTGCAAACCTAGACACCCACACGCTCTCTGACTCTATTCTACCACTGGCATCCATATCCTCACTCCACAACACAGACAGTGCTACTGCTTTCTACAATGCCACTCTCGCATCAGCTATTGACATTGTTGCCCCTCTCGTTCATAGCAGAGTGCAATGTATCAACAGACAACCCTGGCACAATAACACCACTACAAAGCTCCGGCAAGTGTCCAGGGTTGCAGAGCGGTATTGGAAGAAACCAAATTCGCAAGACGACTTCACTGCATTCAAACAGGCAACACTCACTTTCAAATCTGCCCTGACCTCTGCTAAACAGGCCTACTTCACAACCCTCATATCTTCCCTATCCAACAACACCAAACAGTTATTCAAAACTTTTAACTCCTTTCTTCACCCAACACTGCCCCCTCCAACCTCCCTCATCTCTACTGAGGACTTTGCTACACACTTTAAAAATAACATAGTAACATAGTAACATAGTTAGTAAGGCTGAAAAAAGACATTTGTCCATCCAGTTCAGCCTATATTCCATCATAATAAATCCCCAGATCTACGTCCTTCTACAGAACCTAATTGTATGATACAATATTGTTCTGCTCCAGGAAGACATCCAGGCCTCTCTTGAACCCCTCGACTGAGTTCGCCATCACCACCTCCTCAGGCAAGCAATTCCAGATTCTCACTGCCCTAACAGTAAAGAATCCTCTTCTATGTTGGTGGAAAAACCTTCTCTCCTCCAGACGCAAAGAATGCCCCCTTGTGCCCGTCACCTTCCTTGGTATAAACAGATCCTCAGCGAGATATTTGTATTGTCCCCTTATATACTTATACATGGTTATTAGATCGCCCCTCAGTCGTCTTTTTTCTAGACTAAATAATCCTAATTTCGCTAATCTATCTGGGTATTGTAGTTCTCCCATCCCCTTTATTATTTTTGTTGCCCTCCTTTGTACTCTCTCTAGTTCCATTATATCCTTCCTGAGCACCGGTGCCCAAAACTGGACACAGTACTCCATGTGCTTAATAAGATCGACCAAACATGGCAAGTCTTCATTGTTCAACCACCACAACCCCTTTGTATACCAGACCAATGCACAAATCCCATAACCTCCCTATCCAACATCGCTGAAGGGGAGCTTAATTGTCTCCTCTCCAAATTGCACCTAACCACCTGTGCGCTCGACCCCATCCCATCCCACCTCCTCCCCAACCTCACCACCACTCTTATCTGATCCCTAACCCATCTCTTCAACCTATCACTAACTTCTGGTACCTTCCCTTCTGCTTTCAAACATGCCACAATCATGTCGATCCTTAAAAATCCAACCCCTGATCCAACTGGAATGTCCAGCTATTGCCCAAACTCCTGGAGCAGCACATCCATGCTGAAAAAAATCCAACCCTTGATCCAACTGGAATGTTCAGCTATTGCCCAAACTCCTGGAGCAGCACATCCATGCTGATCTTTCCTCCCACCTCTTATCTTTCTCTTTGACAATCTACAATCTGGTTTCTGCCCCCATCAGTCAACTGAGATAGCCCTGGCCAAAATTACTGACAACCTACTTACGGACAATACTCTATTCTCCTCCTCCTAGACCTGTCCTCTGCTTTTGAGACAGTTGACCACTGCCTCCTACTACAGCTCCTCTCTTCCTCTGGCATCAAAGACCTTGCCCTATCCTGGCTCTCCCCATACCTTTCCAACTGCACATTCAGCGTCTTCCACTCCCACACTACCTCCTCATCCCACCCTCTCTCTGTTGGAGTCCCCCAAGGCTCTGTTCTAGGACCCTTACTCTTCTCAATCTATACACTTGGCCTGGGACAACTCATAAAGTCCCATGGATTCCAGTACCACCTTTATGCTGATGACACTCAGATTTACCTCTCTGGCCCAGACGTCACCTCTCTGCTGTAGAGAATCCCTGAGTGTCTATCAGCCATATCCCTTTCTTCTCCTCTCGCTTCCTCAAACTCAATGTGGACAAATCTGAACTCATCATCTTTCCACCATCTCATAGATCTTCCTTACCTGACCTATCTATCGCAATTAACGACATCACGCTTTCCCCCCGTACCGGAAGTCCACTGCTTCGGAGTAACCCTTGACTCTGCTCTGTCCTTCAAATCGCACATCCAAGCTCTTTCCACCTCCTGTCGCCTCCAGCTCAAAAATATCTCCAGAATCCGTCATTTCCTCAACCCTCAATTTACTAAAATGTTTGTGCATCCCCTCATCATCTCCCGCTTCGACTACTGCAGCATCCTTTTCTGTGGCCTCCCTGCTAACACCCTTGCACCTCTCCAGTCCATCCTTAAATCTGCTGCCCGACTAATTCATCTCTCTCCTCGCTACTCCACTTCTCCCCTCTGCAATTCTCTTTACTGGCTCCCATTCCCTCAGCGTATCCAGTTCAAATGACTAATACTGACCTACAAGGCCATCTATAACCTGTCTCCTCCATATGTCTCTGAACTAATCTCCCGATATCTTCCCTCACATAATCTCCGGTCATCCCAAGACCTCCTTTTCTCCTCCACACTTATTTGTTCCTTACCCAACCGCCTCCAAGACTTCTCCAGAATATCCCCCATCCTCTGGAATTCTTTATCCTAACACGTCTGACTATCAACCACTTTCGGATCCTTCAGACGGAACCTGAAATCCCACCTCTTCAGGAAAGTTTACAGCCTGCACTGACCCCGCTGCCTCCTCACCACTATCGGTTCTACTGCCTTACCAACCCCGGAGCTGCTGCAACCCCCAACCTACTGTCTCCTTCCCCACTATCCTGTAGAATGTAAGCCTGCAAGGGCAAGGTCCTCTCCGCATCAGTCTGTCATTAGTTTGTTTACTGTAAGTGATATCTGTAATTTGTATGTAACCCTTTCTCATGTACAGCACCATGGAATCAATGGTGCTATATAAATAAATAATAATAATTTTATAATACACGCCTGAGCTGCTGCAAAACTTCATAATGCACATATCAACTGTTGCAGAGCCTCACAATTTACACCTCATGTGCTGCAGAACTTTATAATACACAGACCAGTTGGTGCAGCGCCTCATGCTATACTTATCTAAGGCTGCAAAACCTCACAATGCACACCTCAGTTGCTGCAGAACCTCATAATATATCTTATCTGATATCAGTAAATTAAATTGATAGAAGGTTTTAGATAGCAGTATGTAATGTATGATGCTTAAGCTTCCAGTGTTATTTTGCCACATAAAAAGGAAACTGAGAGTTTATTTGTACTGCACAATCCCAGGCTGCAGGAATCAGACATTGGATCAATTATTGCAGTTGTGTATCTTTTACACTGAAATCTGCCGCATTTCAGATAAAACATACATTTAATATCCATCCGACAACTATGATGACTAGCTCAAGAGTCAGATCCCCTGCGGCTTCTCCCTGCTTTTCTCCCCTAAACTGACAGGTGTCCCCAGAGTTTGTAATTCTGCAAGTTGACACTGACATGCTGAGCCCTAAAGGTTGAAAATTAGAACAAAAAGAGAAGCAGGAGAAGACGTCAGTCATCATATGACCATGAGTCTAAAAGGCTGAGAATGCACTTATTATTCTCATTCACAAAATGCCTAGTCAAGGAATAGAAAAGGCAACCCTCACTGTACCTGGTGCAATCCTTTATTTAGTAATGTGCATACATGTGGTGGGAGATCGGTGAGTGGACAGATGCGGACTACGACCGTTTCGTGCTGCATGCACTTCTACGGGTTCAAAGGTGAGTTTGCGCACTTTTGGACCCGCAGAAATGCACACAGTGAGTGCTGCCTTTTCTATTTTATGGACATTGCTGTTACTTCTTTTCTTCTGAGCAAGAACCCATGTATCCTTCTTTTCCAGATTCCTATAACGCCGTTGTATCGGGCATTTACATACCAGCTATCACGATCAGCTGCAGCCGCAGATGCGGCCCAGCCCATAGACGCCCCCAAGCCGACCAACCTCAGAAGGCGTGGGACGCGCATCCCCCAGGGATGCAATACGGACCCTTTAAACCGCAGAGGGGGACCCAGCCTACCCGAACTAGGGGAGGGCAGCGACCGGGGTTCTGTGGCAGCTGAGCATGTGGACAAGGAAAGAGACACGTAGGACAATATTACACCGATACTTCAGGTATAGAGAAAGTAAAGTTTACTAAAGTAAAGTCACACAGTACATAAACAAAACATGATGATGTCAGGCGCCCGATTCCACACCTCAGAAGGGTACCACCCAGTGGACCCCAAGGCACTAACGGATCACCGAGGCACAGATAGGCGGGACATCAGGACCCAGGCAGGACATCAGGGTACAGGCAAGACATCAGGATACAAACAGGACATCTGGACCCAGGGAAGACCGCAGGACATCAGGACACAGGCAGGGCATCAGGACACAGGAATACCGGCTAGACATCTGGGACACTGGCGTGGCAGCCCAGGTCATCGGCTGGGACACTGGCATGGCAGTCCAGGAAATCAGTTACATCAGGGAACAGACAGGATATCAGGACATCAGGGTCCATGAGGTCATCAATACACAGGCAGGACATCAGGGTACAGACAGGACATAAGGACATCTGGACCCAGGGTCACCGGCAGATATCAGACAGGAGTTGTTCGGTTGCGGACATCCGACACGACCTACAGGCACCACCAGAGACATCAGGCTCCAAGCTCCAGAAAGCGGTCATCAGGTTCCAGACTGCGGTCGTCAGGGTCCGGGCATAGGACCTAGGAAGGAACTCAAGCGTGATGGGGCAAACACCACCGTACTGGACATGAGCCAGACGGGGTTAACACCGCATGGTAGTTAGAGCACAGAGTAGTAGATGCTCAGCAGAAACACCGGTTTCAAGAGACTCAAAATCACTGGGAGTTAGGCTCCAGATGCAAAGGGATTCCAGGAACATAATCACAGCAGACACAGTTCAGACAGGCTCAGGTACAGGATCAAGGATTCGGGCCTGGATTTACCGCCTCCAGGACAGGCGCCAGAACAGGACAAAACAGGAATCAAGGCAAGGACTTTGGTACCAAAACATAGACAGGAGAGGTCCAGGAACATAAACACATATAGCAAAGTTCAAGAGTTTTGTGAGTGTAGCTCAGGCCCCGCCCATAGGGCAGGGGAGCTTTATTTATGAGCTGCCCCTCAGCAATTGGCTGGGGACAGCATTTGAAGTACACACCCTAACCCTGATAAAAGCAGGGGAGGTGTGGCCGCGCATGCCCTAAGCACACACAGAAACCATTACAGCACCATCAGTGCAGGATCTGAGACTCAGGGCACCTGACTGAAACTGCATGCACTGAGCCACGTGGAAAGTCATGCACCAGCCGCAAATGACCTCACAACCCGCGGACAGCTTCACAGCAGCAACAAGGGACTGCACACAAGGAAGGTATGCAGCAGGGCAAATACCTAAATGCCCATGTACGACTGCGCAGCAGAGCAGGGAACTGAGAAGGCTCCATTAAGGTAACAGCCAACAGTATCCCAGCTCAAATTAGGTGGAAAAGAGTAAAGGGTTAAAGCAAACATATGCATTGTCACGCCAAAAACCAAATACAGACAGAACGGCGTGACACCAGCACTCTGGTTCTTGTGTCGGGACTCACCTCTTCTTGTTGCCTTGATATCTATTTTTGTCATACAGTTTGATGCAGAAACTTAAAGAAATCAAAATTGAAACCATGGTCATTTCTGGTCACTCACCAGTCATGAGGCAGCTCCTTCAGTACCAACGGTAGCTAACGTACACTCAAAATAATAAAGAACACATATACTCAGCCCATTGCTTTTTTGGGATGCTGGCAAAGCTGTTAGGTGAAAAATCGTAGCCTATGTAATGTAAAAAAAAAAAAAATTAAATCTAAACATTTACAGGCCTCTAGAGAAGAACAGCAGCGGTACACTGCCTTCGTCGCTGATCCCAACAAAACGAAAAAATTGGATACAGTCAAAAAGAACAGTACAAGAGAATATAATTGCTCCATGGGGATCAGATATCTGCAACTTTTGTTTAGGCATGTTAACAAAGCAGGGACCCGCTTGGCTAATTTTACAATGGGTAGATGACCTCAATAACATATCCAGGGACTGTTAGGTGCAATAGGGACTTTACAAAAGTGCACAAAGAAAGTAAATGAGATATGAAAATAATTATTTCACCAATTATATAAAAGGGATTCAGTGGATGTCAAGAAGGGTAAGGAAGTTTTAAAGGAAATTACATTGCCACAAATGGAAGAGGAAGTAGAAAAAATCCAGACCACAAATAAATTATTTCATACAAAGCCTCGGGTCCCAATGGACTTTCAGCAAAGTTCTAGAAAAGATTGGAAACTGAGATACCATTGATTATGGGGACAGCTTTTAACCATATTCTTAAAGCAAATCAAATTCTCCCTCTGAGTAACTCTGCTTTCATCAAGGTCTTGTATAATGCATGGAAGGACCTGCTGTATCTCAATTCTTATAGTCCAATCTCCCTGATAAAATCAAGATATAAGACTGCTCTTTGATATACTAGTGGAAAAGCTTGAAAATATTATGACAAAATTAATTTATACACATCAAGTAGGATTTATAAAGGATGTGGGCAGCAATTGCAGCCCTTGACATGACATGACTCTACCACAGGACCAATCCCATTTTTACTTGTGTTAGATGCAAAAAAAGACCTTCAATGATGGTAAATGATTGGCTGGTCCTAATTTTGGATAAATTAGAAATAAACAGGAAAAATAAAAGCTAAATTCAGCTATTTACACTAAACTGCATTTTTCACACTGAGATTCCTGTCCTCTATCTTTGTTATAGAACAAGGGGCACAACAGGAATGCACCCTCCTTTTTTACTTAGCACTGAAGCCCCTCACTAGACACTTATGTCCAAATTCATTAAAGTGTTTACACCAATTTTCTGATGTAAAACACCTTCAAATGATGCCAAATTTTTGTACAACTCAGAAGGTGTGAAAAAGTTTGTGACTTTTTACTTTTTCCACTAGTCGCTGCTAGCTACTCTAATGCGGGTGGAGCTTGCGTGGGACAGGGCATGGTTAAACTCACTTGTTAAATTCATGAAAAGTTTTGCAGCTTTAGTGTTGTAAATTATGCCAGAAACATACTCAAATCCCTGACTGGAGTACATCTCTGCTGGACGTGCATGACATGTGTCTAATTCATTAAGTGATGTGCGCCTCTCACATAAAATAGGCGCATCTTCCATAAGTGGTTCCTTTCATTAAGACTGGCCTATACAACTCTGGTCTTAATGAATCGGGGCCTTATTGTCTTCTGATATCTACAAGGGAATAAAGATTGGCATAAGAGAAGTTAACCTCATCCCTTTCGTGGATGAGATACTATTATTTTTAAAAATTTTCATACCATTACCCGGCCACAGTACTAAATACTGTGACACAATATGGGTCTTTTTCAGGTTATAAAATAAATGTCTTTAAAGGGGTTATCCAGGACTACATTTTTTTTTACTTTGGGCTTAAGAACTAACAGGCAGCTAGTTGCTAACTCCCTGCATGTTGTGTCTAGGTCCAATCTCTGCCAGATGTATAGCTTGGATACCTGCTTGGTACTAGCAGGTTCTACTCCTCAGGGTAATTATTCTATACTGTACAAAGCATGGAGGATCTCTTTAAAATATAACTTTTGATAATACTAATAAAATCACATAATCCCAATCACATATGAATAGTCAAACATTAAGACCCATAGTGGGGTCCACTGAGCCTTTGATATACAAATAGGACATATATATAAAAGTGTCATTGTGCATAGAAGATAGATAACAATGTGTAGATCTCTTCCATTTGAGTTGCAGGAATGTCAAGCTGCAAGGGGTTCCATCAGCAGGAGAGGAGTTGATCCAGTTTCTCTACCCTGTCGTGCCTCTTGGTTTGCTCTCACCCAAAAAATGAATGAAGATCCCTTCCTGCAACTCCAGTAGGAATACCCACCACTGTCAGATCTTCATTCATTTATTGTTTATTATTCCTGGTATTTCCTTTAGGTCACTAGGCACTTCATGAACACTGAGAATCTTTTTGCTGTATGTTTGTTTGGAGCAATCTGGGCCTCATTTTGTTTATACCTTTCCCCGTTGTCAAGTACTCTCCCCTGATGACTTCTTCTGCAAAGACATTACCCCCTTCTGGAAAACAGTGTGTTAGGTCTCGAGTTCCTGCTTCTGCACAGGGGGAATCTCGAGCCATCTCCGCTGCGGTCTCCCATTCTTATCCAGCCGCAGTGGAGTCTGCTCAGCAGGGACGTCGGTCCCAGCGTCTTGCTCAGTCTCACTCTGTACAGAGAGTTACTGCTGCTTCTTCAGCTTCTGCCATTAAAGCCAGTGCTGGTCAGCAGCGAGCGGACTTCTCTGGGACTAAGTCCTTGTCTGCACACACTGAGCATGCCCAGGGCAAGATCTCCCGTTGGAGATCGAGGGTCATGTGCTCAGGCCCTGCAGCGCATTCCATTGGTCCTCTTGGCAGGTCTTGGAAGGGCAAAGTTTATGTGGCCACTTCCTGTGCTGCAACTATATAAACTGCGCATGACCGCACGGCCATGCGCTAGTGTACATTTGCATATGTGTGTTTGTTGTGAGTGCAAGTCGTCCTTGGATACCCCTTCCCTATTGAATGTCTGTTCGCGGAAGGTGTATGGTTGCTATCTAGCGCCCGACTTATCCTACAGCACGAATCACACATTACAGCGTCCAGTTGCTGTGACCGCCAGTACGGCGCCGTGCACTTCCTCTGTGCTTTCCTTACCCAAGCCTGGGTGGTTAGTGGCATTCGTCAGTGCGGCACCGCATGCACTCTTGTGCCCTAATATTGGCATTCAGCTTCCTTACACACCCAGTTGCGGTGTTGTGCCAGCAAGGGTCTAATCGGACTTCAATCCTAGTTGGGGTTGAGTTCGCTGACTACTTGCTCGCGCTCTATGTGCGGCACCACGATCCTGTGATGCAACAGGATCGCTTCCTTCACGCTGGGTGAAGTTTAACCCACGTGTGTATACTTATGAGTACCGCAATATAGTCCGTCATTACTTGGCAGCAGGTTCCATCTCTGCACGGTGGACCACGGGCTGCGAACGCACCATACTCTATCTGTCTTTGTATTTGGTGCGTTCCGCTAGCCCTAACATTACACTAGCGCTAGGGTCTGGCTAGTAATGATGGACAAACAGCAATCCTTGCGGTATATCCAGCAGCTGGAGGGTAGGTTGGCGGCTCTTGAGAGCGCAACCTCACCTGTGGATGTTACCGCAGTTGCTGTACAGGCTGCTAGCGTGGCTGCAGCAACCCTGTCCATTGCCACCCCTGCTCCGATATTTTCTCGCCTCCCGCTGCCAGAAAAATTTTCTGGTGATAGCAAATTTTGTAGGGGATTTGTGAGTCAGTGCTCTATTCACCTCGAGCTCCTGGCTGCACGTTTTCCCACAGAGCGGGCTAAGGTGGGATTTATAGTGTCTCTCTTGTCGGACAGGGCGTTGGAATGGGCTACGCCGCTGTGGGAGCGTGGCGATCATGTGGTGCAGAGTGCTCCGCTGTTTCTGAGCACTCTGAAACAGGTCTTTTTAGGACCTCAAGTCACCCATGATACTGCGCTCCAACTGCTGGCATTAACTCAGGGTGAGTCCTTGGTCAGTCAGTTTGCCGTCTAATTCCGCACTTTAGCTTCTGAGCTGGATTGGTCGGATAAAGCTCTTATCCCCATATTTTGGAGGGGCCTGGCTGACCACGTTAAGGACGCTCTGGCCACTAGGGAGATTCCTGCCACACTGGAGGAATTAATAACTGTCTCCACTCGAATTGACCTCTGTTTTAACGAGCGGAGGTTAGAGCGAGCCCAGTGTAGGCAGAGGTTTCGGCTGGCTCCTACCTTCGCCAAACCTCTGGAATCTCCGGTCCTGGTTCTTGAGTCACATGAGGCCAGAGAAGTGTCACAAGCGGGATCTAAGTCCCGGACCGCTTGTGCACTCAAGGTCTGTCATGTTTGCCAGCAGTCAGGACATCTAGCCACCAGATGTCCTCAGCGGTCGAGGAAACGTCAGCGTCTAGTGGTAGTAGGTGGAGGTACACTAGACACGGCGACGTTTGCCTCTAAATTGTCCTTTAAGGGGGCAATTACTATAGGCTCATTCTCCCACTCGGTAGAGCTCTGCGTGGATTCTGGGGCGGAGGGCAATTTTATGTCTTCTGCCTTCGCCCAACGTCACGCAATACCCCTGGTTATGCTAGCTCAACCAGTAACAGTACGAGTGGTGAATGGGTCGACACTGCCCTCACAGATTACACACCAGACCATCCCTTTTACTCTGTCCATGTCGCCATCTCATCAGGAGATTATATCTCTGCTCGTCATTCCTGAGGGAATTGATGAGGTCCTGTTGGGAATACCTTGGCTACGGTACCACTCTCCTCATATTGAGTGGTCCTCTGGCAGAATCCTGGGATGGGGCGAATCTTGTGGGGGTAGGTGTCAGAGGGAGTGCGTTCAGGTTGCTACTACAGAGGTACCCGCAGATCTTTCCTCTCTCCCCAAGCAGTATTGGTCTTATGCAGACGTGTTCTCCAAAAAGGCGGCGGAGATCCTTCCGCCCCATCGCCCCTATGACTGTCCTATTGATCTCTTGCCTGGTGCTGAGCCTCCCCGGGGTCAAGTATATCCGTTGTCTCTCCCGGAGACAGAGGCAATGTCACAGTACATCCAGGAAAATCTGGCAAGAGGATTCATTAGGAAGTCAGTGTCACCTGCTGGGGCAGGGTTCTTCTTCGTGCAGAAGAAGAATGGGGAATTGCGTCCATGCATAGACTACAGGGGTCTTAATGCCATCACCGTTAAAAATAAATATCCTTTGCCCTTGATATCTGAGCTCTTCGATAGGCTTCGGGGAGCAAGGGTATTTACTAAACTAGATCTGCGGGGTGCTTACAACCTGATTCGCATCCGTGAGGGGGACGAATGGAAGACGGCTTTTAACACCAGGGATGGGCACTATGAATATCTGGTGATGCCCTTCGGGCTCTGTAATGCCCCAGCCGTTTTCCAAGACTTTGTGAACGATATCTTCCGGGATATGCTTTCCACCTCGGTCGTAGTCTATCTGGATGATATTCTCATCTACTCTCCAGATATTGACTCCCACCGGAGAGATGTTTGCAAAGTCTTCGACCTCCTACGGGCAAACTCCCTCTATGCCAAGTTGGAGAAGTGTATGTTTGAGCAGGAGTCCTTACCTTTCCTAGGCTACATCATCTCTGCCCAGGGATTGGCTATGGATCCTGCCAAACTACAGGCTGTGATGGACTGGCAAGAACCCCATTCTCTTAAAGCGGTGCAGCGCTTTATGGGGTTCATTAATTATTATCGCCAGTTCATTCCGCACTTCTCAACTTTGGTAGCTCCCTTGGTTGCCCTCACCAAGAAGGGGGCGAATCCCAAATTGTGGTCTGAGGAGGTCTCCAAGGCCTTTAACTCTATAAAGTCACACTTCGCTAGCGCTCCCATCCTACATCGCCCCGATGTTGATAAGCCATATATCATGGAAGTGGATGCCTCTTCTGTTGGTGCTGGAGCAGTCCTCTTCCAAAAGGATGCTCAAGGTCGGAAGCATCCTTGCTTCTTTTTCTCCAAGACCTTCTCACCAGCAGAGAGGAATTATTCCATCGGGGACAGGGAGTTGCTAGCCATGAAGTTGGCTTTCTCGGAGTGGAGACATCTCTTGGAGGGAGCACGTTTTCCCTTCCAAGTCTTCACAGACCATAAAAATTTGGTGTACCTGCAGACAGCCCAGCGGTTGAATTCTCGCCATGCCAGATGGTCCTTATTCTTCTCCCGGTTTCATATCACCCTCCATTTTCTTTCTGGGGAGAAGAACATTCGGGCCGACGCTCTCTCTCGCTCCGTTGTGTCATCTGCGGAGGAGGAGGAGGAGCCTCGGCTTATTGTCCCCACCGAGAGCTTGAGAACTGTAGCCCCGGTGTCGCTAGAGTCTGTGCCTCCGGGCAAGACTTTTGTACCATCCAGTTTGCGACCGGAGGTTCTCTCTTGGGCACACTCGTCCAGGGTGGGTGGACATTTTGGTACCAAAAGGACATCTGAGTTACTGGCGAGGACATACTGGTGGCCACATATGGCTCGTGATGTCACAGAGTATGTTCGGGCGTGGGTCTCTTGCGCCAAGAACAAGACTCCTTGGCAACGGCCAGCTGGTTTGCTTTATCCTCTGCCGGTGGCGGACAGGCCCTGGGAGATGGTCGGGATGGACTTTGTGGTGGGCTTACCCAAGTCTCGTAACTGCACCATTATCTGGGTGATCACCGACCATTTTTCCAAAATGGTGCACTTGGTGCCTCTTCCACGGCTACCTTCTGCACGGGCGTTGGCTGTCTTGTTCGTCAAGCATATCTTTCGCCTACACGGTATGCCAGACAAAATTGTTAGTGACCGGGGTCCCCAGTTTGCGTCTCGATTCTGGAGAGAGCTTTGTCGTCTACTCAGTATTGAGTTGAATCTCTCTTCGGCATATCATCCAGAGACGAATGGGTTGGTAGAGAGGGCCAACCAGACCTTGGTCACATATTTACGACATTTTGTTTCTGCCAGGCAGGATGACTGGGCATCCTTGCTACCGTGGGCAGAGTTTGCACTTAACAATGCCGTAGCCGACTCCACCGGTCAGACTCCATTCCTCCTAAATTACGGCCAGCATCCGCGTGTTCCTGTGCCCATGCCTGTGTCTTCTGCTGACTCCAGGGTGGCAGACTGGGCTGTGGAGGCACGGGACATTTGGGACCGCACGCAGGATGCCATTCGGGCCTCCAAGGAGAGAATGAGGTCCTCCGCCGATGTTCATCGGCGCCCCGCTCCGACCTTTGCTCCTGGCGACTTGGTGTGGCTCTCCGCCCGTAACATCAGGCTGCGAGTTGAGTCCACTAAGTTTGCTCCTCGCTACTTGGGTCCCTTCAAGGTTCTCGAACAGGTTAATCCTGTGGTCTACCGTTTGGCTCTTCCTCCACGCTTGGGTATCACCGACACCTTTCATGTGTCCCTCTTGAAACCCGTATACATGTCCCGGTTTTCCGAGTCATCTGCCGGGACATCGGGTTCATCTACGGACGATTACGAGGTGAACGCTATTTTGGGGTGCAAAGTGGTACGCGGCAAAAAGTTCTATCTGGTGGATTGGAAGGTTTATGGCCCAGAGGACAGGTCATGGGAGCCTGCTGAAAACATTCGGGCCCCACAGCTCATTGCTGCCTTCGAGCGTAGCGAGGACCAAGGAGGGGGGCTCTAGGAGGGGGGGGGGTAATGTTAGGTCTCGAGTTCCCGCTTCTGCACAGGGGGAATCTCGAGCCATCTCCGCTGCGGTCTCCCATTCTTATCCAGCCGCAGTGGAGTCTGCTCAGCAGGGACGTCGGTCCCAGCGTCTTGCTCAGTCTCACTCTGTACAGAGTTACTGCTGCTTCTTCAGCTTCTGCCATTAAAGCCAGTGCTGGTCAGCAGCGAGCAGACTTCTCTGGGACTAAGTCCTTGTCTGCACACACTGAGCATGCCCAGGGCAAGATCTCCCGTTGGAGATCGAGGGTCATGTGCTCAGGCCCTGCAGCACATTCCATTGGTCCTCTTGGCAGGTCTTGGAAGGGCAAAGTTTCTGTGGCCACTTCCTGTGCTGCAACTATATAAACTGCGCATGACCGCACGGCCATGCGCTAGTGTACATTTGCATATGTGTGTTTGTTGTGAGTGCAAGTCGTCCTTGGATACCCCTTCCCTATTGAATATCTGTTCGCGGAAGGTGTATGGTTGCTATCTAGCGCCCGACTTATCCTACAGCACGAATCACACATTACAGCGTCCACTTGCTGTGACCGCCAGTACGGCGCCGTGCACTTCCTCTGTGCTTTCCTTACCCAAGCCTGGGTGGTTAGTGGCGTTCGTCAGTGCGGCACCGCATGCACTCTTGTGCCCTAATATTGGTATTCAGCTTCCTTACACACCCAGTTGTGGTGTTGTGCCAGCAAGGGTCTAATCGGACTTCAATCCTAGTTGGGGTTGAGTTCGCTGACTACTTGCTCGCGCTCTATGTGCGGTACCGTGATCCTGTGACGCAACAGGATCGCTTCCTTCACGCTGGGTGAAGTTTAACCCACGTGTGTATACTTATGAGTACCGCCATATAGTCCGTCATTACTTGGCAGCAGGTTCCATCTCTGCACGGTGGACCCCGGGCTGCGAACGCACCATACTCTATCTGTCTTTGTATTTGGTGCGTTCCGCTAGCCCTAACACAGTGTTTGACTTTATTACAGAATTATCGGGGGTGGAAATCCCTTTCATGGCAGCAGATTTCATTTTTCATTATATCCATAGAAACGTATTAGAACCAGTAGAGGGTAAGTTGGCCACTAAGGAGATTCATTTATCTCTTAGTTTGAAAAGCATTTTGAGGCAATAACTAGAAAAGCAAGCCCTGAGTCGTGGGGAAGTAATTGAAACTTTCAAAACTTTGAAATAAAATATTTGTATATGAATTACATAACCTGGTTGATGACCCCATTCAAGGACATGGTGAGATATTGTGCAGGGAGACCTTAACAAGGGTGGCACGGTGGCGCAGTGGTTAGCACTGCAGCCTTGCCGCGCTGGAGTCCTGGGTTCAAACCCCACCAAGGACAACATCTGCAAAGAGTTTGTATGTTCTCACCGTGTTTGCGTGGGTTTCCTCCGGGTACTCCGGTTTCCTCTCACATTCCAAAGACATATACTGATAGGGAATTTAGATTGTAAGCCCCATCGGGGACAGTGATGATAATGTGTGCAAAATGTAAAGCGCTGCGGAATATGTTAGCGCTATATAAAAATAAAGATTATTATTATCTGAAGAATCAAAAGGGCATAAAATTGTATGGACTCGATTATAAAAGTTAGGTATGAGCAGTCACGTGGAAAGAAAAGGAATGGGGATGTTATAATGTTACTAGTTAAATGGACAATGTGAGATTTTTTTTGTGAAACAGATCATATTAATCTTAATAATGACAGATAGTTGTCCAATGTGATTAAACAAGAGGAACCAGAACCATGTTTTAGGAGAAGGCCACAGCTACCGTATATTCCTCCCATATAAAACAACCTTGTTTTTCTAGTGTAACACGTGTAGCACAATAAAAACATGTTCCAGAATCCGTGTATCTTGTTATAAAAACAAAAATAAGAATGCTATGGAGAAAAATAAAAAATTACAAATACATGAAGAAAAGAAAATTCCTTTTGATTCCAAGAGAAAATTAATGAATTGTGAATGATATATTAATGGCCAATACAAATAAGAAGGTTACTACAGTTATTATTTATTAATAATAAGCTTAATTTAGACTTGTTAATTATCATAAGAGAAATGTCCAATAAATTTACTCAGGTTAAATATAATGATATTTGTAAATGCACCAGTGTACAATTTGCTTCGTTGTGTCTCGGTTTACACTGTTTTATTATTTTAATAGAGTTTTGAATTGTAACCTTTGAATAAAAACTATGAAATTGTTGTGCCTTATTTCTGCTCAAACTTTACAGCTAAATTGCTGCATGTAATATTCACCGGTGCTTGAAATCCATCTTCAATTGACAGATTACCGTGAGAGTAGATGTATGTATGTCTTGCATCAGCAAATAAGAAAGTAAAACCATTAAAAGGTCACACACGAAATTTATGCTACTTTGGGTGTATGCACATTTTTAAAGGCTTTGTCTAAAGTAACTTTTCCAGTTCCATTGACATGATATTTTATACTGATTGCAATGCCCTGTTCACATGTAAAAAAAAGTAGTTCTGCTCAGTTGGGGGGACCAACTGAGCTGCTGAATAATTCATGTCAAGCCCATTGGTATTTGTGCTTAATGTGATACTGATGTCATGGACAAAGCTGCAGACGTGAGGACCATACTAGACAAAGGAGAATCTGAAATATGTAGGAGAAAATCTTGCAATAAATTTACAAAAATTGTGGGAATGGGCTACATTATTATCATTTTTTTGGTCTGCATGGTAATTGTGTGATATCTGCTTATATGTGCATATTGTCGCGTGTCACAGGACGCCATATAGCAGTGACCACTAGGTGGCACAGCAGCGCCTATCAAAGGACTCTATGCAGCGAGGACCTGGCAGGGAGCAGGATCGATGCTGCAGACCTGTAACGCAACCTGGCTGGTGAGGAGAGCGCTTATGTCCGAGGCATGAACCCAGCTGGTGAGGAGAGTGCAGATGCCTGAGGTGCAAACCCAGAACCAAGTCGCCTGAGACCTGCGGAGGTGTGCGACTGCCAAGGGGAAAAGACGGAAGAGAGGTAAGTAACTAGCCAGAGGTCGGGAACCAGCCGGGAGCGGAGATGCAAGAGGATGAGGCGGAAAGCAACATCAGGATCAAGCAGAGGGTCAGAAGCCAGAGAAGACAGTGAGGTACAAAATCAGAAGACGAGAGGACAAGTCAAAATACCGTGCCGGGTCACGCACGTGGAAGTCAAATATAAACAGAGACATAGTACAGGGGCACAGGGAAAGTGGGGCAGACAGCAAACAGGGAACAAAGGGGATAAAAGAATCACACGGATAAACCTAGGTCAGCTGCTCAAGCCAAGGGACCGGAACTATAACTGACACCGGACCCAGGCAGAAACAGCACTACATAGCCACCCCAGAATCAAAGAGAGGCGGATAAAATTAACCTAGACCTGACCAGGATGGGAAGGAAGAAAAACCCCATCCTGGATCATGACACATATTAGGTTATCAATTTTATGCAGTTTGGATTAGAGCGTTTTCAGCCTTTATTTAGTATGTATTTATCTTCTGCTATATATAGTTTCGCTTTATTAAAATACATTAAAATTTAATTAAATATATCTCTCTGTGTGCCATGAAACTCTTAATAATGCTTCCTAGCATTATGATCATGTGAAATTTGCCGATGCCAACTACTTGTTCCCTTCTTCAGAAATAAGTTTTCCTTTATACCCCCAGCAGAATTCACCTATGTATGAGCAAATTCCCTGCCTTACCAGTCCTGTATAATGTTATTGAGAGAAAACAAGGTATACAAAAAGCATTTATATTGTCTCCATTCACTTTGCTAATGAGGGCTTTGACTAGTCGACTAGTTGACTAGTCCTGTATAATGTTATTGAGAGAAAACAAGGTATACAAAAAGCATTTATATTGTCTCCATTCACTTTGATAATGAGGGCTTTGACTAGTCGATGGGGCATTAGTTGCCCCACACTAGTCAGCCCTCTTTCCATGTTATCATGCCCTTGTGGGCATGATAAAATAATTAGCACGAACGGCTTCATCACTGCTCATGCAAATCTTGCTCATGCGCGCCGCTCATTCCAAAAGAATGCAGAAGCTACAGTATCTTCTAAACTTCTGGACATGCACATTGTGTGCCTCTGAAGCCAGAAAGTGTACACCTGTACACCTGTCTTCAGAGATGCAGTGATGCTGCCAGAATGATGCTACCATACAAGTGATGACTCGGCTTGTGCAAATTATGTTATCACGCCCACAAGGATGTGATAACATGGAAAGAGGGCCGACTAGTCTGGGGCAACTAACACCCCATCGACAACTCAAAGTCCTCATTAACATATAAAACGGAGGCATTATTTAAAGGGAATCTGTCCCTCCGGGACAAACATGGGCATACAGGTAGTTGAAATCTTAAACTATTCCTACCTGTATGCCTCATATTAAAGGTCTTGCTGCTGAGAAATGTTATATTCTGTCTTTATGCTAATGATTTCTTCCAGGCTTTGAGGCGTGTGGTGCCTGGAAGAAATCCCTGCCTCCTCTCCTCATTACAATACTACCCCCCCATGTACGTCAGTTTTGGGACTGGAATCCATCACCTGCGCCCTGCACTCCCTCAGAAAAACATACCTCGTCATCCCTTCTATGGGTGCTGCATTCATCGATCATCTGTGTCAGTGACTTCCGCTCCAGTGATCTCCGGAGTGCACACCGTTAAAGTGCTCTCCCCACTTCCTTCCTGCATAATCATCGCTATGTACACATGGTTCCTAGTGATGACTGTGCAAGGAGGAAGTTGAGAGAGCACCTTATCTGTGCGCATGGCAGAGGTCACAGCAATTCCCTGGCACCTGCGCAGAAGATCCCTGAATGCAGCGCCCATAGAAGGAAGGTGAGTGTAGGGTGCAGGCACAGGATTTTGGGGCTGCAACTGACATTGATGGGAGTGGGTAAGTATTGTAATGAGGAGAGGAGGCAGGGATTTCTTCCAGGCACCGCACACCCCAGAACCAGGAAGAAATCATTAACATAAAGACAGAATATTACATTTCTCAGTAACAAGACCATTAATATGAGGCATACAGGTAGGACTAGTGTAACATGTCTATTATCTGTATACCCATATTAATAGGTCATATACGCCCCGGGGGTGACAGATTCCCTTTAAAGGCTATTTTTTTATATCTTGTCTTCACTCAATAACTCAGCTCCTGATATAACAATTTCCCTGTTCCTGTGGCGGACATTTCATTGGTGCAACATATGCGGTCGCACAGGGTTCCAACAGGTAAGGAGGTCCATTTCCACTTCCAAAACAGGTGGAATTTTGCATTATGATGAGTTATTGGGCTGCTCGGTCCCCACTGGTTTCCACTTTCTGGTCCTGTCTTGACAAGCCAGAAATGGAAAGAAATGTCAGCTCAGCCAATCTCTGACTGAGGTGGTTCACTGTAGTGTGTCAAAATGGCACCAGAAAGTAGAGACAAGGTAAGCGTAGGAACCAGAACAGCGGGTAAGTATTACTTTCTTTTACTTTTTTAACCAGTCTAACCTCTTTTAAAAATTGTAATTATAACGTGGAACACTCCTTTAAAGATCACTGGGCTTGCAAATTCAGTATGTACGATTCATTTCATATTACTAAACAAACCCCATAGTCAGTGTTTTGTAGTATTCTGCATTTGTGCAGTAACAAGTGAAAGAAATTATTCTTCTGGCCTATTGACTCTGCAAAATATAATGCATTTGCACTTTTCGTGACTTTGAACATCCTCAAAGATCTTCCTGCAGAAAAGTTAAAAGAAAAAGCTTAGTCTGTAGGATCTTAATGCGGACTAATACAATTCTGCTTTTAGCAATATATTTATCTTTGTAACCCGGCTGCTTTAATTAACTGCAATACATTATAATGTCCTTTAAAAAGTGCTTATTTAATCCTGTTCACCAACGTAATTTATTTATTGTGGATTATAAATACGTGGAAAATGCTATTAATTGATTAACAAGACAGTTTATGCCTTTTTAAATTACACTTTAGCTTTCTGCCTGGGAATTGTCCTAAAGTACATTTGTAATTCTAATTAAAATGTTTCGTGAAGAGCTTTTCACAATATTCTGCCTACAACATATTGAAATAGAAGAAACTCAAGGCAGAAATATGTTTTTCAAATGAATGGCTCTTAAATCCTGCTTATGTGAAGTCTGTATTATTCCAATGCAAACAGATGTAAGTGTTCATAATAATAGTTGGCAATAAAAATGTTTTCATCAATGATGTATTTGATTGTTCATACAAAAAAAAAATATTTTCCATGTATTAATGGAGGTTAATGGTGCTACACTCATGATGTGTACACAAATGTCTTTATGAATGGATACTTATAGAAATCACTTTTGCATAGTAGATTATATCCAATACATTGTGATAATGAGAAATATCCAATACATCTTAGTAATTGCTTTAGTAATAGGGAACCTGACAGCTGATTCTAGCTAATAGAACCAGAATTAGACATTCGCTGCATCATTGAAGCCACGTAAGTTTCATAGAAAAGCCGCAAGGGGATTATAGCCCCGATTCATCAAAGCTTTTAGCCCAAAAAAGTGGCGGAAAATCATTGAAATGTAGCAAAACTTTGGCGCAACTTGAAGTTTTGTCAAAATCTCTCGCCTTTTAGCATTTTCACACCAGCTTCTCCCAGTTGTGCAGAAATGGGTGGAGCTGGGGAGGAAATGGGGCACAGTGAGGGTGAGAATTAAATGGGCTGTGGTCTTCGGTACACCAGAAATCTCACTCCAGTTCCTGATGACCACTCGTGTCTTGAATGACTAGTCCAAAAGACTGGTCCTCAGATGCTTCTCCCCACTCTTCCCCCCATGACTGACAGGTATCTCCCATATACACACACATAAGGAGAGACCTGTCATTCTTGGGGAGATGCCAGCTGTAACCTGTCTCTTGGATTAGTAATCCTAGTCGCATTGTCCCCAGTTGGCTCTGAAAAGTATATTTTCTCTGAAGCACCCCAACCAGTAGCATAGCTACCAGGGGGCATAGGAGGCAGTCACCCAGGGCCCCGCGCTCTGAGGGGGCCCACCCAGAGCTACGCTGCTGTAACTGTATCGGCGTGCACATCGCGCCAATACAGTTACATTCTGTGGCAGAGCAGGGACAATTGGCTGGATGCCGATATGGCTGAAAGCATTGATCAGAGAAGGAGCTTTGTGCTCCCTCTCTCATCATCTCCCTTTCAGCATCTGACGTCACCGACGCCGGCACTGACAGCGGATGCGATGATGTCAGTACTCGGCGCCTGCAGTCAGAGATGAGCTGGAGCAGGGAGCAGCGCAGGAACCAGGAGGAAGAGAGGTGAGTGTTTAGTTTATGGGGCTGCATTACACTACAGAGGGTGGCTATAGGGGTGCAGTATACTACAAATGGTGGCTATGGGGGTGCATTATACTACAGAGGATGACTATGGGGCTGCATTATACTACGGAGGGTGGCTATGGGGGTGCATTATACTACAGAGGGTGGCTATGAGGGTGCATTATACTACAGAGGGTGGCTATGGGGGTGCATTATCCGAAAGAGGGTGGCTATGGGGCTGCACTATACTACAGAGGGTGGCTATGGGGATGCATTATACTTCAGAGGGTGGCTATGGGGGTGCATTATACTACAGAGGGTGGCTATGTGGGTGCATTATACTACAGAGGATGGCTATGGGGTGTATTATACTACAGAGGGTGGCTATGAGGGTGCATTATTTTACAGAGGGTGTCTAGGGGGTGCATTATCCTAAAGAGGGTGGCTATGGGGCTGCATTACACTACAGAGGGTGGCTATGGGGCTGCATTATACTACAGAGGGTGGCTATGGGGCTGCATTATACTACATTGGGTGGCTATGGGACTGCATTATACTACAGAGGGTGGATATGGGGGTGCATTATACTACAGATGGTGGCTCTGGGGGTGCATTACACTACAGAGGGTGGCTATGGGGGTGCATTATACTACAGAGGGTGGCTATGGGGGTGCATTATACTACACAGGGTGGCCATGAGAGTGCATTATACTACTGAGGGTGGTTATGGGGCTGCATTACACTACGGAGGCTGCCTATGGGGGTGCATTGCATTATAGAGGATGCCTATGGGGTGCATTACACTTCAGAAGCTGCCTATGGGGGTGCATTACACTTCAGAAGCTGCCTATGGGGGTGCATTACATTATAGAGGCTGCCTATCGGGGGAGCATTACACTATGGAGGCTGCCTATAAGGGTGCATTACACCACAGAGGCTGCCTATAGGGGTGCAATACTCTATAGAGTCTGCCTATGGAGAGTTCAGTATACTATAGAGTCTGCCTATTGGGAGTGCATTATATAGTATAGAGTCTGCCTATGTGGAGCACATTATTATACATGGAGACCTATGGGGAGTGCATTATACTATATGGAGCCCTATGGGGAGTGTTATACTTTATATAGAGTCTGCCTATTGGGAGTGAATTATACAATATGGAGGCCTATGGGGGTGCATTATACTATAAGGAGGCCTATAGGGCATGCATTGTACTATATGGAGGCCTATGAGGGTGCATTATACTATATAGAGTATGCTTATGGGTTGTGCATTATTCTATATGGAGATGGTGGACCTATGGGGAGTGCATTATATAATATGGTAACCTATGGAGAGTGCATTATACTATATGGAGACCTATGGGGAATGCATTATACAATATAGAGTCTGCCTATGGGGAGTTCATTATACTTTGAGGACAATCTGGTGTATTATGCTATATGGAGGCTTTTTAGGGGGCCATCAAACAGTGTGGAGATTAGAGTGAGGGAGCCATCATACAGCGTTGGGGCCATTAAACAGTTTGGGGGATATTAAGGGGTCAGTATATATACAGTGAGGGGGCATTGTACTGTGATTAACAGAGCATCATACTGTGTATAGAGGAGCTGTACAGGGGGGAGACTCGGGACATTATTAAATGTAAAGTGGGCACTTATTGCTATAGGGGAATTCAGGTTACTGTGACTGTCAAAGGGGCACAAAGAGAGCAATATTACTTTCTAAGGGTATGTGCACACGTCAGGATTTCTTGCAGAAATTTTCCTGACAAAAACCGGACATTTCTGCCAGAAATCCGCATGCGCTTTTACTGCGATTTTACAGCAATTTTGACGCTTTTTTGACGCGTTTTTTGTGCGTTTTTTCCAAAATGCATAGAATTGCGGGAAAAACGCAGAAAATCCACAAAAATAATGAACATGCTCATTTTTTTACCGCGATGCGTTTTTTTCGCGGAAAAAAACGCATCCATGTGCACAAACATGCAGAATGCATTCTAAATGATAGAATGCATAATGTATGCGTTTTTAATGAGTTTTTATAGCGTTTTTACCGCGAAAAAACGTGAAAAAAAAACGCGAAAAAACCTGAACGTGTGCACATAGCCTCAGAGGCAAAATGTGGGCACTGTTTTCTAGGGCACTCCCATCCAGTATTATTATATTCTAGAGGGTTGCTTTAGAATTTAGAGAGCACAGAGAACCACACAGCAGGTGCAGTAATATGGACACATACGGCAGCATCATTGGGGTACCAGAAGGATGAGGAGTTTGTGCAGGTTGGGAATAGATGGGGCTGGGGCTGAAAATGTGAGATGTGTAATATGTCTTTGTTGTATTCTCTGCAGCTGAGTCCTGGCTGGAAGAAGTTATCATGTCGGTCTGGGCCAGATGGAAAAGGCATGAAAAGTGAATGACGCAATCAGAAGGAACGTCAGCGGTAAGTCATTATCTGTAACTGTGCTGTGATCTCATATATGTTCATATGGTATCTATCACTGACCATATGGCGGTAATATCAATATTGGTCGTTATATAGAGATTATTTTCAGTAACAGCGCGGTCATTTGCTGAGGTTCTCCTCCGCTATTAGGGAGCGTCACTGAGTTGTAATCAAGGTTACCTGGTTAGGGGCCCACTCAGAAGGTTCACTCCCACTGAACAAAAACCCTAGCTACGCCTCTAACCCCAACATTTCAGAGTAAAGCATGCATAGCTCCGTTAACACAAGCAGGCTCTTACTCATACAGCCTATGGTTCAGGGAGCATGATTCAGTAGAAGTTTGTCTTTAATGGACTGAAAAATTGACAATTACAGTTGTTCCTTCCCAGGCCGTAACAATCTTCAATCCATATTGTACAATTCATTGGCAGTTTAATTTGGATGAGTATGTGGCCCATATTTTTGTTAATTTATGGGTAGGTTAGCATATTATGAGTAGTAGATATCACAAGATTACCCCTTGACAAAAATGGATGGTTGGTAAAACACACAGAATTTTAATCAGCTCACAGGAAATAAACTGTCAGATCCTAACAACACGAAGTGCATTAAATAAATTTTATCAGCACTTCTTAAATGCTTTGCCTTCTGTTACCTTGTAGAAGTAGTTAAAAGCCTTATAACAGGAAGACAGAAAAATGTGGGACTTTGGCACCCCCAAAATTTGATTACAACCACTTATATTCTTCTAAAGATGACAGCCCTTAAAAAAAAACATACCTAGAGTATAGATGTCACTACTTTGGTTGTACAGAAAAAAAACTTTTTTTTACAAATGCAAATAGTGTGGCCAAGGGCTCAGTGCACCATACAACCATCCGCTAATGTGTGATCCTGTGTACAGAGGACAGCTGCTACAGACAGGCAAAAGGGATGAGAACTCTCCCACATTGACATTGTATGTGCACGTGATTGGTGGGATTCTGCAGTGTCAGTGCACATGCGCAGGAATTGGGGATTCAGAGGGGGTAATGTGGGGCATGCTGATTGAGGGGGTAGAACTATGCATTGAGGCCATGACCACACTAACCGTACACCTCATAGTCTTCATTTGCATATGCAATAAAATGTTTTTATTTTTTTCTATACAACTGAAGAAGTGAAATCAATTAAACTATCAATAGGACGCTATAGCTATTTTAGTCAAGTTACGGGGTTACAGACTAGTTCTACGCAAATAGGAGTATTTTTCATCATTAATACCTTTCAATATGGTCTACACATATTGCTAGACACCACTTATAATAGAATTTTTTTCAGGAGGTGTTGGAGCCATGTAACTATTCTAGAGTCTTTGTTCTATTACCCTGGTCAACGCAATTTTAATTTTTCTGGCAAAAGGTTTTAAAACATATTTTAAGTCAATTTTGGCTGCTGATTACGAATATGAACTCCGTTTTTGGCTATCGCATCAGGATTTTGAGATATTTTCAATTTTTTATGAATATTACTCCTATCTAATGTTTTATGATAAAAACACATGATTTTTGGTACTACATTTTGTATATTTTTAATCAAGGAATTGCAAAGATTACAAAGTCTATGTACAGCAAATCAAATATACTTACAGAATTAAACTACAAAATATAAAAACACATATATGGCACAGAGATGAATGACAAATGGCAGTTATTTGGACTTTCTTTTCTTGACTGATCTGTGATGTACAGCTTCTGGGTTGTCTCTCATCAAGCTCCTGCAATAGTCAGCCATCATATGTGAGTTCCACCGGCCTTGATACCGTTCTTCCATTGTTTTAATGTCCTGATGAAAACGCTCCCCTTGTTCCTCGCTCTTATCCCCAAGGTTCTCTGGAAAAAGTCCAAATGGCTGTGTAAATAGTGAATCTTGATTCTCATTCTACATCCAAGATTTTGCAGACTCATTAGTAGCTCTTCCACAATCTCTTCATAGTTGTCTGCTTTCTTATTCCCTAGAAAATTCCGCACCACATTACAAAATGCATTCCAAGCTCTTTCTTCTGTCTCATTCATTGATGTGATAAAATTTGGGTCTCTCATAAGTGTTCTTATTTGAGGTCCATCAAATATTCCAGCCTTTATCTTCTCTTCACTAAGACCAGGAAAAGTTGAACATATATATAGTTAAAGCATTCTCCACTGTGATTGAGAGCTTTGATGAACTGCTTCATCAATCCAAGTTTTATGTGTAAGGGAGGAAAGACAATGTCCTTCCTATCCACTAGAGGATCATGGATGACATTCTTATCGCCAGATGCCAAACTCTGTCACTGAGGCCATTCAGTTTTCACCCAATGCTCTTCTGTAGCTCTACTGTCCCAGTAGCACAGAAAACAAGGGTGTTTTGTGTACCCTCCTTGCAGACCCAAAAGAAAGTTAACCATTTTCAAATCACCACAAATTAACCACCCATGAACATTATATTGTAACCTCTCTAGAACAATCTTGATGTTTTTATTTCCTTCTTTAAGTTTTACAGAATGACCTATTGGTACAGAGCCATACTTATTTCCATTGTGTGACAGAACACATTTTAAACTTCTTTTGGAACTATCAATAAAAAGCCTCCAATCTCTTTAATCATATGCTGGAAGTCCCATAAAGAGAAGTAGCCCTTCAACATCAGTACAATAGAGAAGCTGGCCATCTGAATGGAAGTACTTACGCAGTTCTGCTTCCCTGTTACGATAAAATGAGACACTTGTACCGGGTTTCAACATTCAATTCTCTTGTAGCCTTAAAGCCAATAGTTCAGCAGACTCTTTTGGTAGATAAAGATCTACTACCAGATCATTCAAAGCAGACTGAGTAAACAGAATTGGTTTGTCACAATCTTCATCACATGGCTGAAAAATGTCTGGACTGTCTTCTTCATCAGTATAACAATGTGAGGAGAGTTCTGTGTCAACGTTTTCTGGAAGCGCAGAAAATTTTGGAACAGGTATGTCTTCACTATGGGCAACTGGTCGTTAGCTGAAGGGATACTCGGGTATTGCAAATATTGCTTGTTTTTCTTATTGAAACCTTTTACATCGACAAGGCAGAAATAGCAGTCTTCTAAATGATTGCTTGGTTCTCTCCAAACCATAGGAACTACAAACTGAAGTTTAGCATACTTTCCTTGAGACCATGATCTCAAGCTCTCAATACAGGTTTTGCACACTTTGTGAGGAGCCCAATGCTTGTCTTGGTCTCCAAGTTTTACTTTGAAATACGCAAAATACACCCTCTTAACAAAGTCAGTAATGTTGCGCCTCTGAGCCTTCACAGTAAAGTTTCCACAGATGTAACAAAAAATATTTGGATCATTTGAGCACTGGCTTCTGTGAGATGTAGAGGCCATTGTTAGATCAGAAAAACATCCTGCAGAGAAATACAAGATAAAAGTTGTTAGTTACTTGAGTTGTTCATTGAATTTTTGTCCCCCCCCCCCACACCTTAGGTATTGATTCACAAACAAAAAACAGAAAAACAGCAGGATAAAAACAATAAATATCCAAATTAATAGTACCTGCACACGACTGTTGTGTACGTTGAAAACTGTTTACTTTCTTATCATAACAAATGGGAATTATGCATGTTCAAAGAAAACAAAAATATTCTCACATTTATTGGGAGACTAAATGAAAACTAAATTTACCTTAGTGAACCGTATAAACCGGCACTTTTCATATACTAATATTTATCATGGAATTCATGAAAATGAGCTATATACCTATAGCGCAAAAACGTGATGTGATAGAGAAATTCTAAGATCAGATTTGGATTCAGCACCCTCAAATTAGTCTAAAACTGTTCTTGAAGTCCATGCCAGAAATTCTATTTTTTGTAGACCAGTGTTATTAACGTGAGAACCCCCTATATTTCCAGCGATACATGACAAACCGGAGTGGGAACTGGTTTTGTGTGGGATAAATTAGGGTTTTTATCAGCAACATTTTTGGGTATATAACATTTTTTTGATCACTTTTAATATAAGACTGGGATTGCATTCTTGTGTTTTACGCAGAGCACATATGTTGGGGTTTCCGTGTAAATCGCCAAAAAATGCGATTCAGACACTTGACGGAACATCCACCATAATAAGGCCGATGGAGACACTTTGAAGTGTCTGTTATGGTGGTATCCATCTTTTTAGGCATTCACAGAACTGTGGTCTTTCACACTTGTGCGCGAAAAAGATGCCTGAAATGATGGGACACGAGATGGAATTCAAAGTGTCTCCATGTGCCTCATAAGTGTATGGTTCCTTCAGGGGTTTTGTCTGAATTGCAGTTTTGCGGATTTATACAGAAACTCCAAAGTAAATGCTCAGCGGAGACCACAGGATAAATAGGACCTGAGCCATATGTCCATGTTTGGGAGGCAGAATGAACAAATAGACAGCAGTACAAGAGTATTCCTTTTTTTATTTTTATGCTATGCACCGTGCGGTATATGTGATAAGATTAATATATTCTTCAGTTTGGTGTGATTACAGCAGTACCAGATTTATATAGGTTTTTTATGGTTTGCTAATATTGCACAGTAAAAATGCTTTTTCATAAAAAATAGTTTTTTCCATCGCCTTATTCTGAGAGCTGTATGACGGCTTGCTTTTTGTGCGGCGACTTGGAGATTTTTTTTGTACCATTTGGGGTACATAAGGTTTTTTCATGGCTTTTTCAGATTTTTCAGATATAGAATGAACAAAAAACAGCAATTCAGTAGTTGTTTTTATTTTTGTTTTTTACTTTGCAACATTCACATTGTGGTTAAATTAGTAAAACTGATTTGGTCATCAGCTCAGCATGATTAGAGCAATACCAGATTTATATCTTTCTTTTATGCTTTGCTGCTTTTACAGACTAAAAAACGTTTTATTTTCTTTGCCATCTGAGCCATATTAGGGCTTGTTTTTTTTTGCAGGACGATTTTGCAATTTTATTTGTAACAATTATTTTACCTATGACTTTTTGATTGCTTTTATCTAATTTTTTCTGTGTCAGTATGATGAAAAAGCATCAGTTTTGGCATTTTTTTAAATTTGTTTTTACAGTGTTCACCATACGGAATAAATAACATGATGATACCAATTGTGTGTACTTTTTTTTATCTGTGTTTTGTTACAAATGCTGCTTTTTTAATGGCAAACCAGCTTTTCATGGTTTTTGTGTTCTTTTTTGTGTTCTTTTCTACTTTTTTACACGTTTTATTTTACTTTCTTCACTTTTTCCCTAAGTTCCACTGTGAGTCATGCATAATTTTTTACTCAGTTGTTCTCATGCATTGCAGTACTTGTGTACTGTAGTGCTTTAAGTTTGTCAGTGCTCACTGAAAGTGACCGTGAGACCCAGCTAATAGCTGGATCTCACGGGCCACCATGCGATGGGATCATCAGATGACATTAGGGTACCATGACTACGATTGCCAGCCCCAATTATGATCGGAGCGGGGGTGGATTTGATCCTGCCCTAGGGGGTCGTATAACCCCTTTTAACTGCTTAGAAACTGCTGGGTATTTAAGGGGTTGGTCTGCTCCAATCAGCTTCAAAATTAACCCGGGCCAATACTGCAGAGTGTCATGTACAGCTGTCACCTGTGGGAATTTTGGCCATGAGGTTGCGCTATACACTCATTCCCGATCATGAGGGAATAAGGCTCCTTAGCGGATGCCTTTTTAATGCGTATTGGTGGTCATTAAGGGGTTAAGAACGGGACCTCCTGGCTTGTTTATTTCAGTTGAGAGGTGTTCAGAATTCCCCCACAAAATAGTAGGCATTGCAACCAGAACTCCACTGACATCGGGTGCATCAGAGCCCCATTCTCAAGAGAGATGCAAGTCCCATTGAAAAAAAATAAATTATTAAAGGAAATCTGTAACCACATTTGACCTATTTAAACTATTAATATGGGCATACAGGTTATAGACTGCTGAAAAAAGTCCTACCTGTGTGTCTCATATCAGATGCCTTGTTAAGAAATCATCTTTTATCACTTTATGTAAATTACATCTTTTAGGCTATGGGGAGGAAGTTGCCTGGAAGATTACTCCAGAATTTATTTTACATGAAGGGGGAGTTACCGGTGTGAGACAAGTAACTAACACAGAATAGGAGAAATTAAATTTGTCTTCTGGCAAACACATTATTTTGCTCCTCTCTGAGCTCTGCTGCATTGAACAATATTGCAACCCTGTCTGTCTGTGAGATGGAAGCTGAAAGGAACCTGCAGAAATGTCAGTTATAATCACACACAGCTCTGCAGTGAGATCAGAAGAGCAGAGAGCGGCCATTATACATCACACTGGTAACTCCCCTTTCATGTAAAATAAGCTCTGGAAGCAGAGTTATCTTCCAAGCAGCATCCTCCCCATAGCCTGGAAGAAGTCATTTACATAAAGTGATAAAATATGATTTGTCCACAACAGTGCCCATAATTATAGTTTAGATAAGTCAAATGTGGTGACAGATTCCCTTTAACACTTCTTTTTTTGAATATATTGTTACTTTGCAGTATTTTTTCACACCCGTAACTTCTGTTCTGTACAATATATATGGGTGTTCTTGCATCCTGCATTTGCTGGTATATCATACAGTGCAAACAGTTTAGACAGGCATAGAAAAGTTGAATACCAATTAGACAAAAAATACTCAGGGTTAATAGTTCCAAACCCCTGTACCAATCTGGAAATAAATATAAATCATCCCATGCAAACAATATATAAGCCTATAAATAACTTTTGCGCAACAGAACTAGAATAATAACAAACGCGAGAAGGGGCCGTGGCACCATCAGACCAGAGGTAATTATTATATTACTAGATGGCAGCCCGATTCTAAAGAATCGGGAGTCTAGAATCCATATATACTTTATTTATTCAAATGTAAGAATAATACAATTAATAAATAATAGTAAGAAAGAACAAAAATAATAGGCAGTATATGGAGAAAACACCAAACAAAAGTTCAAAATTGGTGTGAAAATGTCACTGAACTACTTCACAACTAAATATATATAGTTTTGGTAAATGGTATTATCATTTTTTTGACGAAATTCGGCAGGAGCTTGAAGAGCAACGTCACTGGGCCCGCCTCCACGCAGTAGAAACTTGCTGTGAGGTAAAAATTCAAAAATCACACCAAAATGGCGGGTGGAGTGTGTCACAGTACGGCACGTTTCTGATTGGTCGCTCGCAGCAGGCGGCAACCAATCAGACACTGGACACTGTTGACGTCACTTATCTCCGGACATTAGCTCCGGACATTAGCTCCGGACATTAGCTCTGGACATTAGCTCCGGACAAAGCCACGGAAGTTGGCACAAATTGCAGGAAGTAGTATTCTAGGCAATTACAGGTCCTTCTCAAAAAATTAGCATATAGTGTTAAATTTCATTATTTACCATAATGTAATGATTACAATTAAACTTTCATATATTATAGATTCATTATCCACCAACTGAAATTTGTCAGGTCTTTTATTGTTTCAATACTGATGATTTTGGCATACAACTCCTGATAAGCCAAAAAACCTGTCTCAATAAATTAGCATGTTTCACCCATCCAATCAAATAAAAGTGTTTTTTAATAACAAACAAAAAAACCAACAAATAATAATGTTCAGTTATGCACTCAATACTTGGTCGGGAATCCTTTGGCAGAAATGACTGCTTCAATGCGGCGTGGCATGGAGGCAATCAGCCTGTGACACTGCTGAGATGTTATGGAGGCCCAGGATGCTTCAATAGCGGCCTTAAGCTCATCCAGAGTGTTGGGTCTTGCGTCTATCAACTTTCTCTTCACAATATCCCACAGATTCTCTATGGGGTTCAGGTCAGGAGAGTTGGCAGGCCAATTGAGCACAGTAATACCATGGTCACTAAACCATTTACCAGTGGTTTTGGCACTGTGAGCAGGTGCCAGGTCGTGCTGAAAAATGAAATCTTCATCTCCATAAAGCATTTCAGCCGATGGAAGCATGAAGTGCTCCAAAATCTCCTGATAGCTAGCTGCATTGACCCTGCCCTTGATGAAACACAGTGGACCAACACCAGCAGCTGACATGGCACCCCACACCATCACTGACTGTGGGTACTTGACACTGGACTTCAGGCATTTTGGCATTTCCTTCTCCCCAGTCTTCCTCCAGACTCTGGCACCTTGATTTCCGAATGACATGCAAAATTTGCTTTCATCAGAAAAAAGTACTTGGGACCACTTAGCAACAGTCCAGTGCTGCTTCTCTGTAGCCCATTTCGGCACCTGTAGCCCATTTCCTGCACACGCCTGTGCACGGTGGCTCTGGATGTTTCCACACCAGACTCAGTCCACTGCTTCCTCAGGTTCCCCAAGGTCTGGAATCGGTCCTTCTCCACAATCTTCCTCAGGGTCCGGTCTCCTCTTCTCGTTGTACAGCGTTTTCTGCCACATTGTTTCCTTCCAACAGACTTACCATTGAGGTGCCTTGATACAGCACTCTGGGAACAGCCTATTTGTTGAGAAATTTCTTTCTGGGTCTTACCCTCTTGCTTGAGGGTGTCAATGATGGCCTTCTTGACATCTGTCAGGTCGCTAGTCTTACCCATGATGGGGGTTTTGAGTAATGAACCAGGCAGGGAGTTTATAAAAGCCTCAGGTATCTTTTGCATGTGTTTAGAGTTAATTAGTTGATTCAGAAGATTAGGGTAATAGGTCGTTTAGAGAACCTTTTCTTGATATGCTAATTTATTGAGACAGGTTTTTTGGGTTATCAGGAGTTGTATGCCAAAATCATCAGTATTAAAACAATAAAAGACGTGACAAATTTCAGTTGGTGGATAATGAATCTATAATATATGAAAGTTTAATTGTAATCATTACATTATGGTAAATAATGAAATTTAACACTATATGCTAATTTTTTGAGAAGGACCTGTATATATTAGATATGTACCACTACTATGCCATTTCTTCATTAACCAGTGTGTGGCTTTCCTAAGGTTATTATGTCCTCTTATGGCACCAGGTATTAATTAGTCACAGGGTGTATTTATACTTTGGCGGTATGGGTTACAATTTTTGATATAACTTTCCTCTGGTTTGTGGTGTCCTAATTCATTTGGTACCATTCACCATCTGTTAATACTGTTTATCCACCTCTCGTGTCTCCCCTTTTCCTCATAGTTTGTAAGCTTGCGAGCAGGGCCCTCAGTCCTCCTGGTATCTGTTTTGAACTGTATTTCTGTTATGCTGTAATGTCTATTGTCTGTACAAGTCCCCTCTATAATTTGTAAAGCGCTGCGGAATATGTTGGCGCTATATAAATAAAAATTGTTATTATTATTTATGATTTTAATTGTTATTATTGATAGAGTTTATACTTTTTTTATTATTCTAGTTCTGATGTGCAAAAGTTATTTATAGGCTTATATAGGCATAGAATGTTGCAAATTAAAAATACTCTAGGTATAGAAATGTTAATACTTTATTTTTATCAATCAATAAAATGCAAATTTAATGAACACAGTTAAAAAAAAATCAAACCAATATTTGTTGTGACCACCCTTTGTTTTCAAAACTTCATCATTTATTCAAGGTACTCTTGTACAATTACAGTTTTTGAATTAACTCGTCAGGGAGGCTGTTCCAAACATCTTGGAGAACTAGCCACAAATCTTCTGTGCATGTATGCTTGTGCAAATCCTTTTGCTCTTTATGTAATCCAAGATAGACCAGATAATTTTGAGATCAGTGGGCGGGGGTGAGGTGGGTATATGATCAATTCTGGGACCTCTTGTTCTGATTTACAGAGTGATATTAGCTGTATGAGGTTGTTATCCTGCTGGAGAATACATTTTGGAGCTAATCAGATACCTCCCTGAAAGTATTGAACAATGAATAAGTATATGCCTGTATTTCTTTTTCAGCATTAATAACACCATTAATTCTGACGAAATCTCAACTCCATTTGTTGAAATACAGCTCCAAACTTGCACTGAACTTCCACCATGCTTGACTGTTGCCTGATCACACTAATTTTTGTATGGCTCTCCAGCCCTCCGGCAAACAAACTTCTGCTACAAACAAATATTTAAAATTTGACTGGCAGGTTCCATTTTAAATCTTTTGTGGGTTTATAGCCTATATTATTTATTATTGCATTTTTTAGGTTTCGCAATTTAACAAAAGTATGATGGTTGGATAATGTTCATATTCATAAAAATGATTTGAGCTGCACATTTAGCTCAGTACAAAGTCTGTTCCCCAAAACCCTTAAATATCAGCAAAATTTGGGGAAACCCTTTTAATTTTCAAATACTTCATTTTCTTGAGTACAAAAAAATAAAACCTTTAATCTTAGAAGCTTTCTATAATATCTAAGAGCTTCTATACTTGTTGTCTGCTGTCAGTTCTGAGATTGTTATGGTTCATTTTAATGGACTTCAAAAATCAAAGGAAATATTAAGGCATGGATATTTGCAGTCTTGACAACATACACATTGTGGCCAGGGTTAGAAAAATGGGTTTTGTTTTCATTTCAAGCTTCATTTATTCTGTATCATTGGCTGTATCCCTAGAAAACTCAATTATGTGTTTTTTTAAATTCTTAAACAAAACAGCAAAAATCAACCACATAAATATTTTTTCAATATTAATTTAATTTTGTTTATACATATTGTAACAAAATGTACTTATTACATGTGGTATCTATTATTATTAAATGAGAAGGCTCTTATATGATTCATTATTTCAAGATAATGATTCTGGACTAATATGGTGCCACATTAAATTTGAGATCATTCCTATTATATCTTCTCACTTAACCCCTGGCAGTTCTGAAAAAGCCACTAATAAAGCTCCTATTATTAGAGATTTCTGTTTTTTAGTTGCCTTAACTCTTTTCCAGCAATAGACAGAGAGAACATATCTGCACGAATAAAGTCTGTTTGAAGTCTACATTAATATGACAGTTCTTGAACATCTATGCATTGATCCATTCCTCTATTTTCCATCTGTAATTCTATGAATAATTTGTGCAACTGCAACATGAACCTACTATTTATCCTGTTTAATAAACTTACCTGTTATGTTCCTTCACTGGTTTTCTCTGTTGTCTAAAGTCTCTGACACACACACACAACTGTAAAAATTGGACAAGTGCTATCCGTCATTGTGACTGAGAATACTTGTCCCAATGTTATTCTATGGGGCTGGGCACACGTCCGATTTTTTGTTACTCAAACCGAGCTGGTCCGAGAAAAAAAAATTGCAGCGTGCATAAGTTGCATCCAATTATCAGATTGCACTCATGTCTTTGGGTCCGTGGAAGAAATCTGAGCGCAGTCCCATTTTCAGGGACTGACAGAATGGACAAGATGTAGAATTTTTTTTCTCCATATCAGAGAAAATGGGATCAAATTCAGATCAAAGTTTGATCAAACTCTGGTCAACTATGCGATTTATTTAAAGGGAACCTGTCACCCCGTTTTTTGAGATTGAGATATAAATACTGTTAAATAGGGCCTGCGCTATGTGTTACTATAGTGTATGTAGTGTACCCCGATTCCCCACCTATGCTGAGAAATAACTTACCAAAGTCGCCGTTTTCGCCTGTCAATCAGGCTGGTCAGGTCGGGAGGGCGTGTTCACAGCGCTGGTTCTTCCTCAGCTTTACGTTGTTGGCGTAGTGGTGTCCGCATGTTGAGGTGACTAATCCACTGTGGGCACGTGAACAAGCAGCGCGCGATCTGCGCTGTCATCCCTTTCGTCGGTGGGGGCGGCCATCTTCCTGGGGCCGCGCGTGCGCAGATCGAGTGCTCTGCTGCACGGGGCTTCAGGAAAATGGCCGCGGGATGCCGCGCGTGCGCATTAGAGATTGCGGCGGCCATTTTCCCAAAGCCGAGTTTGCATCTCGGCTTTGGGAAAATGGCCGCCGCGATCTCTAATGCGCACGCGCGGCATCCCGCGGCCATTTTCCTGAAGCCCCGTGCAGCAGAGCACTCGATCTGCGCACGCGCGGCCCCAGGAAGATGGCCGCCCCCACCGACGAAAGGGATGACAGCGCAGATCGCGTGCTGCTTGTTCACGTGCCCACAGTGGATTAGTCACCTCAACATGCGGACACCACTATGCCACCAACGTAAAGCTGAGGAAGAACCAGCGCTGTGAACACGCCCTCCCAACCTGACCAGCCTGATTGACAGGTGAAAACGGCGACTTTGGTAAGTTATTTCTCAGCATAGGTGGGGAATCGGGGTACACTACATACACTATAGTAACACACAGCGCAGGCCCTATTTAACAGTATTTATATCTCAATCTCAAAAAACGGGGTGACAGGTTCCCTTTAAATCCCATAGGGCTTTTGTCAGTTACTGTGTTACCTACAGTGTATTGTTCTAGTGCACTTAATATTGGATTGACCTGTGGAAGGAATCTGACTTTGTTCTTTGTTAATTCTATTGTTTAACCCCTGATCTGCCTGCCATTGATTCTTGTATTGCCTGAGCACACTATCGGCCTTCCTGAATTTGAACCTGGCTATTCCTTCACTAAGCATTTGTATTATATTTTGGCACGGTGATTTTCTCTATGGTTCTGACTTGGTTTAAACCAGCAGCTACTCTGCACTTCACCCAGGGGCCCCTGCAGTGAGGGCCATATCCAGGGGTAGAAGGATGTATACCAGAGAGCTCCTGGTACCTGCTTGCACACAGTCTACTTATTTTGAGCTGATGGATATCTTGAAGCCTTGCCAATGTGATGTGTCCTCATACAATCTGATACTGTCAGTACACACATCCTGCTGACAAGGAGAGAAGTAATATCTGGTTGTCAATTTATTCATACATTTCCTGTACAAAAATATGTTCCAGAATTGTTATTTCATATAGAACTAACAGGTTCTATAAATCTTACATTGGATGAGAATATAAATACTACATGTCTGAGTACTGTACGGGTCCTGATATGTTTTGCTCAGTAAGTATGTGATTGTAAATAAATGTCACAAAATTGTGTTAATCACATCCCTCTATTTTGTAAAAGCTAACCAAAATAATTGTCATCAGGAGCAAAAATAATTGTGCGTGAAGGTTATAAGTACATATGTTGTGTTATTTTGTCTGCTATCCACGAGAGATATATATGTAAGTGTGAGCGCAGTATTATTGCTTCTAGCAAATGTCATTGTGGAATAAATCATATTGTGGTTGGTTATAATAGCTAGATTCAGTATTTAGTTGAGTGTTTTTTTAACCCCTTAATCCCATATGACGTACTATCCCGTCAAGGTGGAGTGGGCCTTAATTCCCACCGACGGGATAGTACGTCATAGCGATCGGCCACGCTCACGGGAGGAGCGCGGCCGATCACAGCCGGGTGTCAGCTGCCTATCGCAGCTGACATCCGGCACTATGTGCCAGGAGCGGTCACGGACCGCTCCCGGCACATTAACCCCCGGCACACCGCAATCAAAGATGATCGCGGTGTGCCGGCGGTGCAGGGAAGCATCGCGCAGGGAGGGGGCTCCCTGCGGGCTTCCCTGAGACGATCGGTACACGGTGATGTATTCACCGTGTACCGAGCGTCTTCTCCCTGCAGTCCCCAGATCCAAAATGGCCGCGGGGCTGCATCCGGGTCGTGCAGGGAGCACTTCCGGGTCAGGAGCAGGCTGCAGCTGCAGCTCTAATCCTGCCCGGCTGTTTGTCAGATCACCGATCTGACAGAGTGCTGTGCACACTGTCAGATCAGTGATCTGTGATGTCCCCCCGGGACAAAGTGAAAGAGTTAAAAAAAAAATTTCCACACGTGTAAAAAAAATTAAAAAAAAAAATTCCTAAATAATGAAGAAAAAAAAAAATTATTCCCATAAATACATTTCTTTATCTAAAAAAAACCCAAAACAATAAAAGTACACATATTTATTATCGCTGCGTCCGTAACGACCCAACCTATAAAACTGTCCCACTAGTTAACCCCTTCAGTGAACACCGTAAGAAAAAAAAAAAAACGAGCCAAAAAACAACGCTTTATTATCATACTGCCGAACAAAAAGTGGAATAACACGCGATCAAAAAGACGGATATAAATAACCATGGTACTGCTGAAAACGTCATCTTGTCCCGCAAAAAACGAGCTGCCATATAGCATAATAACCAAAAAATAAAAAAAGTTATAGTCCTCAGAATAAAGCAATGCCAAAATAATTATTTTTTCTATAAAAGAGCTTTTATCGTATAAAAGCGCCAAAACATAAAAAAAGATATAAATGAGATATCGCTGTAATCGTACTGACCCGAAGAATAAAACTGCTTTATCAATTTTACCAAACGTAGAACGGTATAAACGCCTCCCCCAAAAGAAATTCATAAATAGCTGGTTTTTGGTCATTCTGCCTCACAAAAAATCGGAATAAAAAGCGATCAAAAACTGTCACGTGTCCGAAAATGTTATCAATAAAAACGTCAACTCGTCCCGCAAAAAACAAGACCTCACATGACTCTGTGGACCAAATTATGGAAAAATTATAGGTCTCAAAATGTGGAGACGCAAAAACTTTTTTTCTATAAAAAGCGTCTTTTAGTGTGTGACGGCTGCCAATCATAAAAATCCAATATAAAAAACACTATAAAAGTAAATCAAACCCCCCTTCATCACCCCCTTAGTTAGGCTAGGTTCACATTGCGTTAATGGGTTAACGCTAATGGACAGCGTTGCACGGTGAAAATGTCGCAATTATCGCCGTGCAACGGGTCCGTTAGCGCACCCATTGACAGCAATGTGATTTTCAGGTGTAGCGCATCGCTAGAGCGTGCCATTTACGGCTCGCGCTAGCAAGGTGCTGTTCTTTTGTGGCGCGCCTCGGACGCTGCTTGCAGTGTCCGCGGCGCGCCCGAGGTCCGATCCCCGATCTTCCAGAGCGGGGACGTTAACGCGACCACTAAACACGACACCTAAAAAGACATTGCGTTAGCGCAATCCGCTAGTGCTAGCGCTAAACGGATTGCCCTAACGCAATGTGAACCTAGCCTTAGGGAAAAATAATAAAATTAAAAAAAATGTATTTATTTCCATTTTCCCATTAGGGTTAGGGCTAGGGTTAGGGCTACCATTGGGATTAGGGTTAGGGGTGCGTTTGGGTTAGGGTTTCAGGTAGAATTGGGGAGTTTCCACTGTTCAGGCACATCAGGGGCTCTCCAAACGCGACATGGCGTCCGATCTCAATTCCAGCCAATTCTGCATTGAAAAAGTAAAACAGTGCTCCTTCACTTCCGAGCTCTCCCGTGCGCCCAAACAGGGGTTTACCCCAACATATGGGGTATCAGCGTACTCGAGACAAATTGGACAACAACTTTTTGGGTCCAAGTTCTCTTGTTATCCTTGGGAAAATAAAAATTTGGGGGGCTAAAAATCATTTTTGTGGGAAAAAAAAGGATTTTTTATTTTCACGGCTCTGCGTTGTAAACTGTAGTGAAACACTTGGGGGTTCAAAGTTTTCACAACACATCTAGATAAGTTCCTTGGGAGGTCTAGTTTCAAATATGAGGTCACTTGTGGGGGGGTTGTACTGTTTGGGTACATCAGGGGCTCTGCAAATGCAACGTGATGCCTGCAGACCAATCCATCTAAGTCTGCATTCCAAATGCTCCTTCCCTTCCGAGCTTTGCCATGCGCCCAAACAGTGGTCCCCCCCACATATGGGGTATCAGCGTACTCAGGACAAATTGGACAACAACTTTTGGGGTCCAATTTTTCCTGTTACCCTTGTGAAAATACAAAACAGGGGGCTAAAAATCATTTTTGTGAAAAAAAAAAAGAATTTTTATTTTCACGGTTCAAATGGCGCTCCTTCCCTTCCGAGCTCTGCCATACGCCCAAACAATGGTTTACACCCATATATGGGGTATCAGCGTACTCAGGACAAATTGGACAACAATTTTTGAGGTCCAATTTCTTCTCTTACTCTTGGGAAAATAAAAAATTGGGGGCGAAAAGATCATTTTTGTGAAAAAATATGATTTTTTATTTTTACGGCTCTGCATTATAAACTTCTGTGAAGCACTTGGTGGGTCAAAGTGGTCACCACTAGGGTTGAGCAACCTTTACTTTTATAGGATCGGGTCGGGTTTCACGAAACCCGACTTTTTCAAAAGTCGGGTCGAGTGAATTCGGCCGATCCTATAAAAAAGTCGGGGTCGGGGTCGGCCGAAACTCGAAACTCAATGCAGTGCATTGGGTTTCCAATGGTTCCCAGGGTCTGAAGGAGAGGAAACTCTCCTTTAGGCACTGCGATCCATATTTAAGTGTAAAATAAAGAATAAAAATAAAAAATATTGCTATACTTACCCTCGCCCTGGTACTAACCGGGAACCTTCCTTCCGTGATTGGTCGCGCGACCGCCCATGTGACCGCCGCGCGACCAATCAGAAGCCGTGACGTCACCGCGACGTCACCGAAGGTCCAGGAAGCGCTGATTCTTAGGAAGGAAGGCTGCCGGAAAGAAGCAGGGCGCGTCCGAGGGTGAGTATATTCCTATTAGGTATAATAGCACCCTCGGACGCGCCCTGTTTCTTTCCGGCAGCCTTCCTTCCTAAGAATCAGCGCTTCCAGGACCTTCGGTGACGTCTCGGTGACGTCACGGCTTCTGATTGGTCGCGCGGCGGTCACATGGGCGGTCGCGCGACCAATCACAAGCCGCGACGTCACCGCAAGGTCCTGAAAGCGCTGATTCGAAGGAAGGAAGGTTCCCGGTTAGTACCAGGGCGCGTAAGAGGGTAAGTATAGCAATATTTTTTATTTTGATTCTTTATTTTACACTTAAATCTGAATTCCGATACCAATTCCCGATATCTTAAACATATCGGGAATCGGTATCGGAATTCCGATTCCAGATTCAGAAGATCGCCGACTTCATGGCCGACCCCACACTTCTGAAAGTGGCCGACCCGTTTCGCTCAACCCTAGTCACCACACATCTAGATAAGTTCCTTAGGGGGTCTACTTTCCAAAATGGTGTCAATTGTGGGGGGTTTCAATGTTTAGGCACATGAGGGGCTCTCCAAACGCAACATGGCGTCCCATCTCAATTCCTGTCAATTTTGCATTGAAAAGTCAAATGGCGCTCCTTTCCTTCCGAGCTCTGCCATGCGCCCAAACAGTGGTTTACCCCCATATATGGGGTATCAGCGTACTCAGGACAGATTGTACAACAACTTTTGGCATCCATTTTATCCTGTTACCCTTGGTAAAATAAAACAAATTGGAGCTGAAATAAATTTTGTGTGAAAAAAAGTTAAATATTCATTTTTATTTAAACATTCCAAAAATTCCTGTGAAACCCCTGAAGGGTTAATAAACTTCTTGAATGTGGTTTTGAGCACCTTGAGGGGTGCAGTTTTTAGAATGGTGTCACACTTGGGTATTTTCTATCATATAGACCCTTCAAAATGACATCAAATGAGATGTGGTCCCTAAAAAAAAAATGGTGTTGTAAAAATGAGAAATTGCTGGTCAAATTTTAACCCTTATAACTCCCTAACAAAAAAATTTTGGTTTCAAAATTGTGCTGATGTAAAGTGGACATGTGGGAAATGTTACTTATTAAGTATTTTGCGTGACATATCTCTGTGATTTAAGGGCATAAAAATTTAAATTTGGAAAATTGCGAAATTTTCAAAATTTTCGCCAAATTTCCATTTTTTTCACAAACAAACGCAAGTTATATCGAATAAATTTTACCACTTCCATGAAGTACAATATGTCACGAGAAAACAATGTCAGAATCGCCAAAATCCGTTAAAGCGTTCCAGAGTTATAACCTCATAAAGGGACAGTGGTCAGAATTGTAAAAATTGGCCCGGTCATTAACGTGCAAACCACCCTCGGGGCTTAAGGGGTTAAATACTGTATAGCTTAAATGTAATGACTAGGGTTGAGCGAAACGGGTCGAACATTTTCAAAAGTCGCCGACTTTTGGCTAAGTCGGGGTTTCATGAAACCCGATCCGACCCCTGTGCGGGGTCGGCCATGCGGTACGCGACTTTCGCGCCAAAGTCGCGTTTCAATGACGCGAAAAGCGCCATTTCTCAGCCAATGAAGGTAAACGCAGAGTGTGGGCAGCGTGATGACATGGGTCCTGGTCCCCACCATCTTAGAGAAGGGCATTGCAGTGATTGGCTTGCTGTCTGCGACGTCACAGGGGCTATAAAGAGGCGTTCCCGCCGACCGCCATCTTACTGCTGCTGATCTGAGCTTAGGGAGAGGTTGCTGCCGCTTTGTCAGAAGCAGGGATAGCGTTAGGCAGGGTCCATTAACCACAAAACCGCTTGTGCTGCAGCGATTTGCACTGTCCAACACCACCCTCGGTGTGCAGGGACAGTGGAAGTTTTTTTTTTTTTTTTTTCCCCTCAGCGCTGTAGCTCATTGGGCTGCCCTAGAAGGCTCCCTGATAGCTGCATTGCTGTGTGTACGCCGCTGTGCAAACCAACTGCTTTTTTCAAAGCACAAATCCTCTTGTTCCTTCCTTTCTGCACAGCTATCTTTTTTGTTTGTCCACACTTTTTATTTCATTTGTGCATCAGTCCACTCCTTATTGCTGCCTGCCATACCTGGCTGAGATTACTGCAGGCAGGGAGATAGTAGCTGCCTGCCATACCTGGCTGAGATTACTGCAGGCAGGGAGATAGTAATTGTAGGACATTCCCTGTGTTTTTTTTTTTTTTTTTTTTGGTGGGAGATTAAGATTGGCAATTTGGCATTTCTGCTAGAGTGCCATCCCTGTGTGTGCCATCTCTCTCACATAGTGGGCCATAGAAAGCCTTTTCATTTTTCTGTATTTTTTTTTGTGGGGTGTATAAATTCTCCCTGATAAAAATACAGTGGGAGATTAATATTGGCCTTTGGGCTTGTGTGCCAGTCCTGAGTGTGCCATCTCTCTCACAAATAGTGGGCCATAGAAAGCCTATTTTATTTTTTTTGGGGTTTTATAAATTCTCCCTGAAAAAAAGGGAGATTAATATTGGCCTCTGGGCTTGTGTGCCAGTCCTGAGCGTGCCATCTGTGCCAGCCCTGAGCGTGCCATCTCTCTCACAAATAGTGGGCCATAGAAAGCCTATTTAATTTTTTTTTTGGTTTTATAAATTCTCCCTGAAAAAAAGGGAGATTAATATTGGCCTCTGGGCTTGTGTGCCAGTTGTGAGCGTGCCATCTGTGCCAGTCCTGAGCGTGCCATCTCTCTCACAAATAGTGGGCCATAGAAAGCCTATTAAATTTTTTTTTTTTGTTTTATAAATTTTCCCTGAAAAAAGGGAGATTAATATTGGCCTCTGGGCTTGTGTGCCAGTTGTGAGCGTGCCATCTGTGCCAGTCCTGAGCGTGCCATCTCTCTCACAAATAGTGGGCCATAGAAAGCCTATTTAATTTTTTTTTTGGTTTTATAAATTTTCCCTGAAAAAAGGGAGATTAATATTGGCCTCTGGGCTTGTGTGCCAGTTGTGAGCGTGCCATCTGTGCCAGTCCTGAGCGTGCCATCTCTCTCACAAATAGTGGGCCATAGAAAGCCTATTTAAATATTTTTTTGGTTTTATAAATTCTCCCAGAAAAAAAGGGAGATTAATATTGGCCTCTGGGCTTCTGTGCCAGTCCTGAGCGTGCCATCTGTGCCAGTCCTGAGCGTCCCATCTCTCTCACAAATAGTGGGCCATAGAAAGCCTATTTTTTTTTTTTTGGGGGTTTTAGAAATTCTCCCTGGAAAAAAAAAGGGAGATTAATATTGCCCTTTGGGCTTGTGTGCCAGTACTAAGCGTTCCATCTCTCTCTCTCTTAGTCAGTGGGCCATAGAACGCCTATTTTTGGTTTTATTTGTTTTCTAAATTCTCCCTGAAAAAATCATTTTATTTTATTTGGTTTCTAAATTCTTCCTGACAAAATCATATTTTTTTTATTATTTTTTTTTCTAAAGTCTCCCTGAAAAAAAAAAAAAAAACAGTGGGAGATTAATATTGGCCTTTCTGCTTGTGTGCCAGTCTTGACTCCTGGGTGCGTCATCTCTCAGTCAGTGGGCCATAGAACGCCTATTTTTGGTTTTATTTGTTTTATAAATTCTCCCTGAAAAAATCATTTTATTTTATTTGGTTTCTAAATTCTTCCTGATAAAATCATATTTTTTTTATTATTTTTTTTTCTAAAGTCTCCCTGAAAAAAAAAAAAAAAAAACAACCAAAAAAAACAGTGGGAGATTAATATTGGCCTTTCTGCTTGTGTGCCAGTCTTGACTCCTGGGTGTGCCATCTCTCTCTCTCTCTCTCTCTCTCTCCAATTGTGGTCCATAGAAAGCCTATATTTTTTTTCCTTGATTTGGGTTCCAAAATCTACCAGAGAAAATAACTCCATCAATCATTGGTAGAAAAATATTGGCCTCTGGGCTTGTGTGCCACTCCTGATTCCTGTGTGCGTCATCTCTCAGTCAGTGGGCCATAGAACGCCTATTTTTGGTTTTATTTGTTTTATAAATTCTCCCTGAAAAAATCATTTTATTTTATTTGGTTTCTAAATTCTTCCTGATAAAATCATATTTTTTTTATTATTTTTTTTTCTAAAGTCTCCCTGAAAAAAAAAAAAAAAAAAAAAAAACAGTGGGAGATTAATATTGGCCTTTCTGCTTGTGTGCCAGTCTTGACTCCTGGGTGCGTCATCTCTCAGTCAGTGGGCCATAGAACGCCTATTTTTGGTTTTATTTGTTTTATAAATTCTCCCTGAAAAAATCATTTTATTTTATTTGGTTTCTAAATTCTTCCTGATAAAATCATATTTTTTTTATTATTTTTTTTTCTAAAGTCTCCCTGAAAAAAAAAAAAAAAAAAAAAAAAAACAGTGGGAGATTAATATTGGCCTTTCTGCTTGTGTGCCAGTCTTGACTCCTGGGTGTGCCATCTCTCTCTCTCTCTCTCTCTCCAATTGTGGTCCATAGAAAGCCTATATTTTTTTTCCTTGATTTGGGTTCCAAAATCTACCAGAGAAAATAACTCCATCAATCATTGGTAGAAAAATATTGGCCTCTGGGCTTGTGTGCCACTCCTGATTCCTGTGTGCGTCATCTCTCACTCAGTGGCCCATAGAAAGCATATAGTTTGTTACATTTGTTTTCTAAATTCTCCCTGCAAAAATCAATGTTTTTTTTTTGGGGGGGTTTCTAAAGTGTTCCTGAAAAAAATAAAAATAAAAAAAAAATAATAGTGTGACATTAATATTAACATTTGTGCTTCAGTGACAGTCCTGCGTGTGGGGCATCTCTCTAATTTGCAGCCACCAAAAAAAGAGTGTGTAACATTGGGCCTGATTTTCGCTGTGGTCTCACCAACCTGTAAAGGGGTAGCTAAATCATACTGAAGTTATAGCTCACCGTGTAAGTTGTGTGACTGCAACAAATAACGTTAGTTTGGTTACGTTTTTAAAACAATGAGGAAGTCTAGTGGAAGAGGTCGTGGCCGGGGGCGTTCATTGTCAGCTGGTAATGAGGGTAGTGGTAGTGGTGGAGCATCAGGTGGTCGTGGGGAAAAAAATATTGCACCTAAGTCTGGAGCTGTGGAGCCAGGTTCGTCGTCCGGCTACACAAGGCCTCGAACGCTCCCTTTTCTGGGATTAGGAAAACCGCTTTTAAAGCCGGAGCAGCAAGAGCAAGTTTTGGCTTATCTTGCTGACTCAGCCTCTAGCTCTTTTGCCTCCTCTCGTGAAACTGGTAAAAGTAAAAGCAGCGCGTCGTTAGTGGATGTTCACGGTCAGGGACAAGTCACTTCCTTGTCCTCTTCAGCAAAAACAACAACAGAGAAGAATGCAGCAGGCGACACAACGGGTTACTCCATGGAGCTCTTTACACATACCGTCCCTGGCTTAGAAAGTGAAGCAGTTAACAGTCCATGCCCATTACAAATTGAATCTGACATGGAGTGCACTGACGCACAGCCACAGCCAGACTACTATGCTGGTCCTTTGACTCAGACCACAACATTGCCCTCGCAGGGTGCTGATCAAGAATCAGACCCTGATGAGACTATGTTGCCCCATCACGAACGCTATACCACCGAACGACACGGTGACACAGACGAAGTTGCGCAGGAGGTACAAGAAGAGTTATTAGATGACCCAGTTCTTGACCCCGATTGGCAGCCATTGGGGGAACAGGGTGCAGGCGGCAGCAGTTCTGAAGCAGAGGAGGAGGAGGGGCCGCAGCAGGCATCAACATCGCCACAGGTTCCATCTGCCGGGCCCGTATCTTGCCCAAAACGCGTGGCAAAGCCAAAACCTGGTGGAGGACAGCGTGGCCATCCGGTTAAAGCTCAGTCTGCAATGCCTGAAAAGGTATCCGATGCTAGAAAGAGTGCAGTCTGGCATTTTTTTAAACAACATCCAATTGATCAGCGCAAAGTCATCTGTCAAAAATGTTCTACTTCCTTAAGCAGAGGTCAGAATCTGAAAAGTCTCAATACTAGTTGCATGCATAGACATTTAACCACCATGCATTTGAAAGCTTGGACTAACTACCAAACGTCCCTTAAGGTTGTTGCACCCTCGGCCAATGAAGCTAGTCATCAACGCAACATCCCTTCCGGCAGTGTAGGACCACCATTTAGCGCACCACCTGCTGTATCTGTGCAGGTATCTTTGCCAGGCCAAAGCAGTCAGGGTCAGGGAATCACCAGTTTCGTAGTAGGAAACACTGCATCTAGGGCACCGGCGGCAACAATACCATCTCCCACCGTCTCTCAGTCTGCCATGTCCACCGGCACCCCCGCTAGTTCCACGATCTCCATCTCTCCAGTCCAGCTCACCCTACATGAGACTATGGTTAGAAAAAGGAAGTACTTAGCCTCGCATCCGCGTACACAGGGTTTGAACGCCCACATAGCTAGACTAATCTCGTTAGAGATGATGCCCTACCGGTTAGTTGAAAGCGAAGCTTTCAAAGACCTGATGGACTACGCTGTACCACGCTACGAGCTACCCAGTCGACACTTTTTTTTCCAGAAAAGCCATCCCAGCCCTCCACCAGCATGTTAAAGAGCGCATCGTCCATGCACTCAGGCAATCTGTGAGCACAAAGGTGCACCTGACAACAGATGCATGGACCAGTAGGCATGGCCAGGGACGTTACGTGTCCATCACGGCACACTGGGTAAATGTGGTGGATTCAGGGTCCACAGGGGACAGCAAGTTTGGGACAGTTCTGCCTAGCCCACGGTCTAGTAAACAGTTGTCTGTAGCCGTTCGCACCCCCTCCTCCTCCTCCTCCTCCTCGTCCTCCTGCAGAAGCAAGAGCTCGTCCACAGACCGCAGTCGCACAAACACTCCATCCGCACCTGCCACAGTTGCACAACAGGTCTCCCATTATGGGGCAGCTACTGGCATACGTCAGCAGGCTGTATTGGCTATGAAGTGTTTGGGCGACAATAGACACACCGCGGAAGTTCTGTCCGAGTTCTTGCAGCAAGAAACGCAGTCGTGGCTGGGCACTGTAGATCTTGAGGCAGGCAAGGTAGTGAGTGATAACGGAAGGAATTTCATGGCTGCCATCTCCCTTTCCCAACTGAAACACATTCCTTGCCTGGCTCACACCTTAAACCTGGTGGTGCAGTGCTTCCTGAAAAGTTATCCGGGGTTATCCGACCTGCTCCTCAAAGTGCGTGGACTTTGCGCACATATCCGCCGTTCGCCTGTACACTCCAGCCGTATGCAGACCTATCAGCGTTCTTTGAACCTTCCCCAGCATCGCCTAATCATAGACGTTGCAACAAGGTGGAACTCAACACTGCACATGCTTCAGAGACTGTGCGAACAGAGGCGGGCTGTTATGTTTTTGTGGGAGGATACACATACACGGGCAGGCAGTAGGATGGCAGACATGGAGTTGTCAGGTGTGCAGTGGTCGAAGATTCAAGACATGTGTCAAGTCCTTCAGTGTTTTGAGGAATGCACACGGCTGGTTAGTGCAGACAACGCCATAATAAGCATGAGCATCCCCCTAATGCGTCTGCTGATGCAAAGTTTGACGCACATAAAGGATCAGGCGTCTGCACCAGAGGAAGAGGAAAGCCTTGATGACAGTCAGCGATTGTCTGTTCAGGGCAGTGTACATGACGAGGTACCGGGCGAAGAGGAGGTGGAGGATGAGGAGGATGATGGGGATGAGTATATTTTTAATGAGGAAGCTTTCCCGGGGGCACGGGAAATTGGTGGCGTGGCAAGGCCGGGTTCTGGTTTTTTGAGGGACACAAGTGACGTAGATTTGCCTGCAACTGCCCCTCAACCAAGCACAACCGCAGATTTGACAACGGGAACTTTGGCCCACATGGCGGATTATGCCTTGCGTATCCTCAAAAGGGACACACGCATTACAAAAATGATGAACGATGACGATTACTGGTTGGCCTGCCTCCTTGATCCTCGCTATAAAGGCAAATTGCAAAATATTATGCCACATGAGAACTTGGAACTAATATTAGCAACAAAACAATCAACTCTTGTTGACCGTTTGCTTCTGGCATTCCCTGCACACAGCGCCCGTGATCGTTCTCACACGAGCTCCAGGGGCCAGCAGACCAGAGGTGTTAGAGGGGCAGAAATCAGAAGTGGCGTTGGCCAGAGGGGTTTTCTGACCAGGTTGTGAAGTGATTTTTCTATGACCGCAGACAGGACAGGTACTGCAGCATCAATTCAAAGTGACAGGAGACAACATTTGTCCAGTATGGTTACAAACTATTTTTCATCCCTTATCGACGTTCTCCCTCAACCGTCATTCCCATTTGATTACTGGGCATCCAAATTAGACACCTGGCCAGAATTGGCAGAATATGCATTGCAGGAGCTTGCTTGCCCGGCAGCTAGTGTCCTATCAGAAAGAGTATTCAGTGCTGCAGGTTCAATACTAACAGAAAAAAGGACTCGTCTGGCTACCCAAAATGTAGATGATCTAACCTTCATTAAAATGAACCACAACTGGATTTCAAAATCTTTTGCCCCACCCTGCCCGGCTGACACCTAGCTTTCCTATGAAAAGGTCTTGCCTGTGGACTATTCTGAATGACTTTTCCAATCTCGTAATTTTCTTCACCTGATTGTCCAGCATACGACATGTTTCCACCTCACGAAATGGCCAAACTCCCCACACGGGGCCGTGCTATCGCCACTTTGCGCTTGGACCCTTGAGAGTGCTGTTTGTCTGAAGAGGTGGGTGTGGCCGCTTTTGGTCGACGGCACTGCCACTGGGTCCCTCATAGTACAATAAAGTGTCTCTGGCGGTGGTGGTGCGCACCCAACGTCAGACACACCGTTGTAATATGAGGGGCCCTGTGCCTGTACCGCCGGCCACAAGCCAGTTCCCCCCCCAGCTCAAACAGTGCTCTACCACTAGCAAAATTATCTCTCACAGCTTCACCAATGTGTAGTCTAGGCGCTGACATCCTTCAATGCCTGGCACTGACAATACCATTGTTTTGACATTTTTGTTATGTTAGGCCTTCGAAGCCTGTCTGCGGTCCCTTCTTTCTACAACTACTACACTGACCAGGCCACTGCTGGCCGTGTTACCCTGGAACCAATTTAAAAGTGCCTATAGTCAGCCCAATTTTGTTATGTTAGGCCTTCGAAGACTGTCTGCCGTCACTCCTTCCACTAGACTTCCACTGACCATACACTGCTGCCCATGTACCCCTGGAACCAATTTAAAGTGCCTACAGCCAGCCCAATTTTGTTATGTTAGGCCTTGGAAGCCTGTCTGCGGTCACTCCTTCCACTAGACTTCCACTGACCAGACCACTGCTGCCCATGTACCCCTGGAACCAATTTAAAAGTGCCTACAGCCAGCCCAAGTTTGTTATGTTAGGCCTTCGAAGCCTGTCTGCGGTCACTCCTTCCACTAGACTTCCACTGACCAGACCACTGCTGCCCGTGTACCCCTGGAACCAATTTAAAAGTGCCTACAGCCAGCCCAAGTTTGTTATGTTAGGCCTTGGAAGCCTGTCTGCGGTCACTCCTTCCACTAGACTTCCACTGACCAGACCACTGCTGCCCATGTACCCCTGGAACCAATTTAAAAGTGCCTACAGCCAGCCCAAGTTTGTTATGTTAGGCCTTCGAAGCCTGTCTGCGGTCACTCCTTCCACTAGACTTCCACTGACCAGACCACTGCTGCCCGTGTACCCCTGGAACCAATTTAAAAGTGCCTACAGCCAGCCCAAGTTTGTTATGTTAGGCCTTGGAAGCCTGTCTGCGGTCACTCCTTCCACTAGACTTCCACTGACCAGACCACTGCTGCCCGTGTACCCCTGGAACCAATTTAAAAGTGCCTACAGCCAGCCCAAGTTTGTTATGTTAGGCCTTGGAAGCCTGTCTGCGGTCACTCCTTCCACTAGACTTCCACTGACCATACACTGCTGCCCATGTACCCCTGGAACCAATTTAAAAGTGCCTACAGCCAGCCCAAGTTTGTTATGTTAGGCCTTCGAAGCCTGTCTGCGGTCACTCCTTCCACTAGACTTCCACTGACCAGACCACTGCTGCCCGTGTACCCCTGGAACCAATTTAAAAGTGCCTACAGCCAGCCCAAGTTTGTTATGTTAGGCCTTGGAAGCCTGTCTGCGGTCACTCCTTCCACTAGACTTCCACTGACCAGACCACTGCTGCCCGTGTACCCCTGGAACCAATTTAAAAGTGCCTACAGCCAGCCCAAGTTTGTTATGTTAGGCCTTGGAAGCCTGTCTGCGGTCACTCCTTCCACTAGACTTCCACTGACCATACACTGCTGCCCATGTACCCCTGGAACCAATTTAAAAGTGCCTACAGCCAGCCCAAGTTTGTTATGTTAGGCCTTCGAAGCCTGTCTGCGGTCACTCCTTCCACTAGACTTCCACTGACCAGACCACTGCTGCCCGTGTACCCCTGGAACCAATTTAAAATTGCCTACAGCCATGTTTTATTATTTTAGGCCTTCGATGCCTGTCTGCGGTCACTCCTTCCACTAGTCCTCCACTGACCACACCACTGCTGCCCGTGTACCCCTGGAACCAATTTAAAATTGCCTACAGCCAGCCCAATTTTTTTATTTTAGGCCTTCGATGCCTGTCTGCGGTCCATTCTTTCAACTACTACTACACTGACCAGGGCACTGCTGCCCAAGTACCCCTGGAACCAATTTAAAATTGCCTACAGCCATGTGTGATTATTTTAGGCCTTCGATGCCTGTCTGCGGTCACTCCTTCCACTAGGCCTCCACTGACCACACCACTGCTGCCCGTGTAACCCTGGAACCAATTTAAAATTGCCTACAGCCATGTGTTATTATTTTAGGCCTTCGATGCCTGTCTGCGGTCACTCCTTCCACTAGGCCTCCACTGACCACACCACTGCTGCCCGTGTACCCCTGGAACCAATTTAAAATTGCCTACAGCCAGCCCAATTTTTTTATTTTAGGCCTTCGATGCCTGTCTGCGGTCCATTCTTTCAACTACTACTACACTGACCAGGGCACTGCTGCCCAAGTACCCCTGGAACCAATTTAAAATTGACTACAGCCATGTGTTAATATTTTAGGCCTTCGATGCCTGTCTGTGGTCACTCCTTCCACTAGGCCTCCACTGACCACACCACTGCTGCCCGTGTACCCCTGGAACCAATTTAAAATTGCCTACAGCCATGTGTGATTATTTTAGGCCTTCGATGCCTGTCTGCGGTCACTCCTTCCACTAGGCCTCCACTGACCACACCACTGCTGCCCGTGTAACCCTGGAACCAATTTAAAATTGCCTACAGCCATGTGTTATTATTTTAGGCCTTCGATGCCTGTCTGCGGTCACTCCTTCCACTAGGCCTCCACTGACCACACCACTGCTGCCCGTGTACCCCTGGAACCAATTTAAAATTGCCTACAGCCAGCCCAATTTTTTTATTTTAGGCCTTCGATGCCTGTCTGCGGTCCATTCTTTCAACTACTACTACACTGACCAGGGCACTGCTGCCCAAGTACCCCTGGAACCAATTTAAAATTGACTACAGCCATGTGTTAATATTTTAGGCCTTCGATGCCTGTCTGTGGTCACTCCTTCCACTAGGCCTCCACTGACCACACCACTGCTGCCCGTGTACCCCTGGAACCAATTTAAAATTGCCTACAGCCATGTGTGATTATTTTAGGCCTTCGATGCCTGTCTGCGGTCACTCCTTCCACTAGGCCTCCACTGACCACACCACTGCTGCCCGTGTAACCCTGGAACCAATTTAAAATTGCCTACAGCCATGTGTTATTATTTTAGGCCTTCGATGCCTGTCTGCGGTCACTCCTTCCACTAGGCCTCCACTGACCACACCACTGCTGCCCGTGTAACCCTGGAACCAATTTAAAATTGCCTACAGCCATGTGTTATTATTTTAGGCCTTCGATGCCTGTCTGCGGTCACTCCTTCCACTAGGCCTCCACTGACCACACCACTGCTGCCCGTGTACCCCTGGAACCAATTTAAAATTGCCTACAGCCAGCCCAATTTTTTTATTTTAGGCCTTCGATGCCTGTCTGCGGTCCATTCTTTCAACTACTACTACACTGACCAGGGCACTGCTGCCCAAGTACCCCTGGAACCAATTTAAAATTGACTACAGCCATGTGTTAATATTTTAGGCCTTCGATGCCTGTCTGTGGTCACTCCTTCCACTAGGCCTCCACTGACCACACCACTGCTGCCCGTGTACCCCTGGAACCAATTTAAAATTGCCTACAGCCATGTGTGATTATTTTAGGCCTTCGATGCCTGTCTGCGGTCACTCCTTCCACTAGGCCTCCACTGACCACACCACTGCTGCCCGTGTAACCCTGGAACCAATTTAAAATTGCCTACAGCCATGTGTTATTATTTTAGGCCTTCGATGCCTGTCTGCGGTCACTCCTTCCACTAGGCCTCCACTGACCACACCACTGCTGCCCGTGTACCCCTGGAACCAATTTAAAATTGCCTACAGCCAGCCCAATTTTTTTATTTTAGGCCTTCGATGCCTGTCTGCGGTCCATTCTTTCAACTACTACTACACTGACCAGGGCACTGCTGCCCAAGTACCCCTGGAACCAATTTAAAATTGACTACAGCCATGTGTTAATATTTTAGGCCTTCGATGCCTGTCTGTGGTCACTCCTTCCACTAGGCCTCCACTGACCACACCACTGCTGCCCGTGTACCCCTGGAACCAATTTAAAATTGCCTACAGCCATGTGTGATTATTTTAGGCCTTCGATGCCTGTCTGCGGTCACTCCTTCCACTAGGCCTCCACTGACCACACCACTGCTGCCCGTGTAACCCTGGAACCAATTTAAAATTGCCTACAGCCATGTGTTATTATTTTAGGCCTTCGATGCCTGTCTGCGGTCACTCCTTCCACTAGGCCTCCACTGACCACACCACTGCTGCCCGTGTACCCCTGGAACCAATTTAAAATTGCCTACAGCCATGTGTGATTATTTTAGGCCTTCGATGCCTGTCTGCGGTCACTCCTTCCACTAGGCCTCCACTGACCACACCACTGCTGCCCGTGTACCCCTGGAACCAATTTAAAATTGCCTACAGCCAGCCCAATTTTTTTATTTTAGGCCTTCGATGCCTGTCTGCGGTCCATTCGTTCAACTACTACTACACTGACCAGGGCACTGCTGCCCAAGTACCCCTGGAACCAATTTAAAATTGACTACAGCCATGTGTTAATATTTTAGGCCTTCGATGCCTGTCTGCGGTCACTCCTTCCACTAGGCCTCCACTGACCACACCACTGCTGCCCGTGTACCCCTGGAACCAATTTAAAATTGCCTACAGCCAGCCCAATTTTTTTATTTTAGGCCTTCGATGCCTGTCTGCGGTCCATTCTTTCAACTACTACTACACTGACCAGGGCACTGCTGCCCGTGTACCCCTGGAACCAATTTAAAATTGCCTACAGCCATGTGTTATTATTTTAGGCCTTCGATGCCTGTCTGTGGTCCCTCCTTCCACTAGGCCTCCACTGACCTGTCTACTGCGGCCCGTGTACCCCTTGAACCAACCTAATAAAATATTTAAAAAATTAATTTGATTATAAAAAATAAGATCGTGTTGAGATCTCAAATGCAGACATTTTAACAATCAAAACAAACACACAACAAATATCTGGAACTGTACTACAAAGGTCCAACAGCTACAATTTCTTTCTCCTGCAAGAAGTTAACTGAAAGTTTTTTGGAGTTGTTAACACAGATATGGCATCCACCGAGTGTTGTCCTGTCGCGTCTCCTTTAAATTATTTCCAATAAGATGTTAAACTATTAATTTAATAAAATCAATAATTAAAAAAATAATTGAGTAAGTCAGAAGCACATTGCAAATAAACATTAATTACAAATCAAGAAGCATGGCGCGTCCGAGGGTGAGTAGATACCGAATAAGAATATAATCACCCTCGGACGCGCAATGCTTATTTACAACAGCCTTCCTTCCTAAGAATCAGCCCTTCCGTGGTGTAGAGAGAGGTTGTGTTACACTCCAAGGTGTTCCCCAGGTTGCCTTTCCTGAGCTTCTATCTTCAGGCTCTCATTAAATTGTGGTTAAATGGAACAACTGCATTTGGCGTACTAGTTGGTTTGGGGCCTACTATCGGTGTCTGCCACTCCTTGCTGTTCTCCTGGTTTCCTGTCCTGAAATTCCATTTTCAGCCTCTCGTTAAGTAGTTGTTAATGTTAGACTGCATTTGGCCTACTAGTTGGGTTGGGGCCTACTATCGGTGTCTGCCACTCCTTGCTGTTCTCCTCCACTGAACAAAGCTGTGCCGCCTGTTTACTACGGTTGCCAATTTTGAACTGCATTTCGACTACTTACTGATTTGGCCCTACTCTCTGTGTCAGCCTCTCATTCCAGTTGTCCTCCACTGCAATGCCCCCTGGTTATTCCTGTGTTACCAATTTTGAACTGCATTTAGCCCACTTTCTTCTTTGGGCCTATATCTGTGTTTCCACTTCATCGTGCCCATTGCCCAGCCAGTGATAGATGAGTCTGCTGGTACATTGACCCATAACGCAACATTCCCCGTGCACGCTACACAACAACATTGTGACCCTGCTGAAAGTCAGGTTGCTCTTCCCGCATACCATACCACCTTACACGGGGACAAAGAGGAAGGTGCAGATGAAAGTGCAGGTTCCTTCATCAGGTGGGGGGAGGAATACTAGTTGGCGACGTCACTGGCACAGGGCCTCTCATAGTACGCAAAAGTGTTGCTGCCGGTGGGAGGCGCCCCCGCCGTGCAAACACACCGCTGTACTTTGAGGGGCCCTGTGCCAGTGCCAATGCCAACGAGTGGGCCCCCCCCTGCTTGCTCAGGATCACAGCACTTGCAAAGTTGAAATACTTACCTCTCCCTGCTCCACTGCCGTGACGTGGTCCAGATTTACTGGGCCCACTAATTACTTGAACCAGCCCTACCCCCCACAACTTTAGCCAAATGACCCCCAATTTCAAATGCCTTCCAATTATTTTAAGGTAAATTACGCTTGACAAGCTTCATTAAGAAGAATGGATGGTTTTGACATTAAAATGGGCACTCTAGGTGTTTTCCTGGCCCCCACTCACTGCCGACTATGCTGCCCCATTGACTTGCATTGGGTTTCGTGTTTCGGTCGATCCCGACTTTACGTCATAATCGGCCGATTTCACTCGACCCGACTTTGGACATAGTCGGGTTTCGCAAAACCCGGCTCGACTCTAAAAAGGTCAAGGTCGCTCAACTCTAGTAATGACCGCTTAAATCAATATTGTTTCCTCCTAGTAAACAAGGGAGAATAAGTATGAAAATGGAAAGATGAAAAGCTTCACGCAAGCTCACTTTAGCATGTTTACACAACTTTGGAAGGCACTGTGATTTTGTAAAAAATAATACTGTGGTTTTGTGGTCAGGTATGGGCAGTTCTGTGGATGTTCGGGTCAGTCAGATTCAGCTGAACTTCATAAAAAAGATAGATTCAGCTACCAGAACAGTACCCGAACTTTACCCTGAACCCTAACTCCATTCAAGTGAATGGGGGCCAGAACATCCGGAGGTTTTCAAGCTCTGCTCTCCATAACAGCTTGTGAAACACTGGCACTGACCGACGGTAACCTTACTGAAGTGACCGCTGGTCACAATCGCTGGGTATTGTGGACCGCTTCAGGTTCCCACGCTATCACACAGAGGACAGCATTTGAGCCAGTGGCTGTGAAAAGGCTACCGCCGGTCAGGTTTTGGCTAATGATAACTACTATTACATACCATTGGCATTTCTATTCATTTATTTCACTATCAATATTCCTGTGAACCATTTAGTATTGTTATCAGTGTTGCCTGTTCTCGCTGATATACAACACTCCCATTACTAAACCCTAGAGTTGAGCGAAACGGGTCGAAATTGTTCAAAAGTCGCCGACTTTTGGCAAGGTCGGGTTTCATGAAACCCGACCCGACCCCAGTGGGGGGTCGGCCATGAAGTCGGCGATCTTTTGAATCTGGAATCGGAATTCCGATCCCGATTCCCGATATGTTTAAGATATCGGGAATTGGTATCGGAATTCAGATTAAAGTGTAAAATATAGAATTAAAATAAAAAATATTGCAATACTTACCCTCTGACGCGCCCTGGTACTAACCGGCAGCCTTCCTCCTTCGAATCCGCGCTTCTAGGACCTTGCCGTGACGTCGGCGGCTTGTGATTGGCCGCGCGGCCGCCCATGTGACCGCTCGCGCGGCCAATCACAAGCCGCGACGTCACCCGCGACGTCACCGAAGGTCCTGGAAGGGCTGATTCTTAGGAAGGAAGGCTGTCGGAAGGAAGCAGGGCGCTTCCGAGGGTGAGTATATACCTAATAGGAATATACTCACCCTCGGAAGCGCCCTGCTTCCTTCCGACAGCCTTCCTTCCTAAGAATCAGCCCTTCCAGGACCTTCGGTGACGTCGCGGGTGACGTCGCGGCTTGTGATTGGCCGCGCGAGCGGTCACATGGGCGGCCGCGCGGCCAATCACAAGCCGCGACGTCACCGCGACGTCACGGCAAGGTCCTAGAAGCGCGGATTCGAAGGAGGAAGGCTGCCGGTTAGTACCAGGGCGCGTCAGAGGGTAAGTATTGCAATATTTTTTATTTTAATTCTATATTTTACACTTAAATATGGATCCCAGGGCCTGAAGGAGAGTTTCCGCTCCTTCAGACCCTGGGAACCATGGAAACCCAATGCACTGCATTGGGTTTCGAGTTTCGGCCGACCCCGACCCCGACTTTTTTATAGGATCGGCCGATTTCACTCGACCCGACTTTTCCAAAAGTCGGGTTTCGTGAAACCCGACCCGATCCTATAAAAGTGAAGGTCGCTCAACCCTACTAAACCCATAGCAAAAAAAGCAATAAACACACAAAGAAAAGTCCTTTAACCCTCAGGAACAATATTCGCACTAACTCGTAATGGAACAATGTGCCTGTCAAGCGCAGGCTAGAAAAATGCCTAGAATATCTAATTTTCTCAATTTCAGTGATCTAAAAGTGATCATAGACCTTCATAGATGTAATAAAAGAGACTACACATTATCAGGTGCAAAACAAACCCATTTACTCAACATAAAAGTAATAACTTTGATATACACAAATTTCAAAACTCCCACCAAATAGCCCCCAGTGATATCAAGTAACGGTTATTAAAAAGAGAAAATTTTGGCACAAAAACATTTTCTAGGCACCTAGGCTGAACTGGATGGACAAATGTCTTTTTTCGGCCTTACTAACTATGTTACTATGTTACTATGTTACCAGAATAATATTACACACAGAATTAATCTGAATTAGATCCTGAAGGTTCCCCAGAAAAAAACACATTTGCAAAGCAAAGAGCAAGAATTGCAATACATTTTTGCATGTGTCAGGCAGATTGCATGATGACATTTGAGACATTTATAATTGGAAAGCCTTCTGTTCCCGCTTTCCATGGTGCAGGGGGTGCGTCTCCTTCTTTTGGGAGGTGGTACAGGTGTTGGATTTTCAGTATCAATATCTGGGCGGAATCTTTTGAGCCTAACTTGAAGGCCAGAGGGGATACCGATGGTTTTCATACTTCTCCTGCGTAGCTCTCCAAGCATTAGTTCATGGGCCAATTTTTTCAGGTGCAATCGTCTACGGAGTGGTTCAAGCTGGTTTTCAAGGTAAATGATTTGTGAATTTATACCACCTAAATTTAGCATAGCGAAAAATATGACCATTGGCCAGCGCTTGGTGTTTCTGCTGACGCTGAAGGTTGAGCACATCTGATCAGCTGTATCAACACTCCCTTTGGTTTCATTATAGAATGTAATAATCTCTGGTTTTTGTTGTGCTTCAGATTTAGGATTGATGGCATCATCATTATGAAGCGTTGAGAGAAGAAGTACATTTTTTTTTTCTTGTGGTACATAGGAAACCAAAACCTTTCCATCAATGCAAACATACTGCTGTACTGTTTTCTCCCTGTCACAGTAACAAGCTGTGGCGGCAATTCTTTTTTATTTTTTCTTACAGTACCCACATATGAAAGCTTCTGTGTTTTTAGATAATCAATAAGATCACAATTTGAAAACCAATTATCAGCAGTTATATTGCGACCTGATCCAAATAAGGGCTCAGACATTCTTTTCACAACATCAGTGGGTTTGTTGCTGACACAGTAAGGACCATCTGGCTGTTTTCCAGCATAAATTTCAATGTTGTATGTGTAGGTCTTACTGGCATCAACAAGGGCATAAATTTTTATTCCGTATTTGCTAGGTTTTGATGGTATGTATTGACGAAATGCGCATCTGCCACGAAAACCAGGGAGCATTTCGTCAATTGTGACATTTGACCCAGGGCGATAGTTTATCTTACAGTTTTCCACAAATGTTTGGAATACATCGCGAATTGGAGCAAGCCGGTCATATGTTTTACGTTCGGTTCGGGTAGTTCTGTCATCAAACCGAAGGCAAAGAATTAGAATCTTGAATCTTTTTAGAGACATAACAAGGCTAAATTTTTCAATTCCATCACTTTCTATACCCCAAAGTTCCTCCAAACTTTGCCGATTTGCCCTATAAGCTCCTGCAAGGTATAATAATCCAAAAAAATGCACGCAGTTCGATTTCATCCGTGGGCTTCAGGATTCTGTCACAGATGAACTTGTGCTTTATATCGTCTATGTATTGATTAGTGTATATGACAATAGAGTCCAGAATGTCATCTGTGAAAAAAGTATTGCAGCATTCAGCTGCAGTTTTTCCATTACGTGGAATTTTGTATATTTTTTAAAGTGTACTATTGATTTATGAAATCAAAATTACAATGGCAGCTACTATTGAAGGAAAAAATTCACATCCTGCAGATTTTGTAATGGAAAGTTCTGCAACTGTCCCCTTCATTTATAATAACCCTATTCAGTGGAAACGTATTCAACTAAACGAAAAAAATAAGATAGCAAAAATAAGCTGACCATCACAATGATTACATTAGAATTGCCTCTTTAATTCAATCATGCTGAATATCACAGTAGGTAGTTAGTGCTCGGCGCCTCTTGCTGTTTCCTTTCCATTGTGATATTTTCTCTGCATACTTTATATGTATTTCTCAGGAATAATTTATTTGCTTTCCCCCAAACTTTTTTTTATGTAAATGTATTTACGGTAAGCTTGGGTCTCCTTTTCACTTCCATTTATTGGAAGAGACAGACAGTTATGGCTGGATTGGGGAACTTCTTTTGAAAAGCCCTCATTAAAACTCTGAGTCTCGTATCAAGCACAAAAATAAAATCTTGTAGGAGAGATCGAAATGTGAAGATGGTGCATTTTACAGAAATATCTGGAGAAATTTTACATCTAAACATGATTAACCTTTAAAACTGCGCAGATGGCTCACCCATAACTGCCATAAGTAAATGTACTGAGTTATTTTCATGATGAGTTTGTATAGGTGAGGCTCTTCACTGTATATGATGGCAAATGTAGTTGTTAGGCTTAGGCTTTATTATATTTCAATGAGTAGTATTTGCACATAGACACATCCTGCTTAACGTAGTTAGTATGATGAAATGCAATTTTGTAAAATGCAGTACAGAATTTGTAGGCAGGTGCATGTAAAAGTATGCAATATAGTATGTGTTCCACTTGAAAAAATGGCCATAACTACCAAGGTAACAAGCTTAGCAGTTCTCCCTTACGGTTCCTATATTAGTGACAGTATTATACACCACAGGTGCAAACACAATTTCCCTGGCTAAAGATCTGAGCAGCTTATTCATCGTTCCTCAATAATATGAGCATGCTGAGTATGTAGATTTGTGGTGGAGTTGGAAGACATGGCTCTTGGAAGAGCGCTATCTCATGGATGTGTCCGGCTGTGCTCCCACTGTGTTATCGGAGCTCATTTAATCAGAATGTGTCTGTAAATAAGCGTAATGACGTTTTCCATAAAACCCTGCAGACTTTGACTAAATATAACTTATGTGCACTTGCCCTACATTATAATAAATTAAATACCATAGAACATAAAAGCTATTGACCCGTTGTGGTGTTTTCTTGCATTGGATGATTTTGCATTGGAGTCCACGGCTGCATACTGGGTTCTCACAATGAGAAGGTTGAGCACTACTTATGGGGAACCTGTTACCATGAAAATGCAGTCCAATCTGCAGGCATCTTGTTATGGAGCAGACTGATAAATCATTTTATGAGAATACATTCAGTACACTGTGTGTTTTAATAATTTAAACCTCTGCCCTTATTTAACCCTCTGCTCTTTCTGGGATTTTTAGTCCAGTGGGCGGTCTTATCAGTGATTGAAAGTTTTCTTACTATAAGTGTGCATACAGAGATGACCGATAAGACCGCCCACTGGGCTGAAAATCGAAGAAGGTAGAAGTTTAAATGGTGAAAACACAGGGAATACTTAATCTTTTCTTACAAAACTATATATCAATCTGCTCAGATCCTCCTACTCTATAACATGATTCCTGCAGATGGGACTGCAATTTGATTGTGACAAGTACCTTTTAATCACTTGGTCGTCCCCACTGACAAATAGAAGAATATATAGACCTTTTTTAATTATTTCTATTTATCCCATGTTCTGTTAGTAAGAGATAGAATCAGAACCAGGATTGTAATTAAAAGCATGGCCAAAAAAAATAGCTGGTATGATATAAAATGTCAAAACCAGTGTACAGAAGCACTATCTAGACAGCGTGACATTGTGCTAATAAAGTATGATCACATAAATTCCCTCTGGTATGACATCAGGCAGAAGTTGGTCATAATAAGAAACCTTTATGTGAGAATTTATTTATTTGGTGCAAATTGTTACATAGGATTATGAATGTGATACGAAATAAACATGCTTGACAATTTTTCTCCAACTCATATTTATTGGGCATTAAATACTAGTGCATGACAATGATTAATTCAGAGCATTTGGAGACTCTCCAAACCCACGCTTTTCCTTCTAGACAGTTGGAAAAGTGAGGCTCTCATGTCTATTCTTTCTGGTGCAAATCAATAATAAATTTGTTTAAATTACTTTACGATTATTAAAAAGTAGAAAATTACCGTATTTTCCGGCGTATAAGACGACTGGGCGTATAAGACGACCCCCCAACTTTTCCAGTTAAAATATAAATTCTTCTTAAAGGTCGGGAGTCTTCTTATATGCCATGTGTCATCTTATAGGGCCGGTGACTAATGTGCCTTTTGGGGGGAGTGGTCCTGATAACGAAGAGAGGGGGCATCTCACAGGAAAGTGGAGTGGAGTTGAGTATCCCCCTATTACCTCATTGTAGCAGCGTGGGGTCTCTGTGCTGGGGAGCGGCATCTGCGGCTCCTCTTTGTGCCATGTGGGTGATGTGCTGTGTGGTGGCGGTGTATCTTCATGCAGCGTCGGGGCTCTGTGCTCTGGGACGGCGGCGTATCTTTGTGCAGTGTCGGGGCTCCTCTGGCATTTCCTCAGAGCCAGGAGGCACCGGCAGCTCCATTGCTGCGATGCGGTGGCCTCCGGGAAAATGGCCGCTGGGGGCGGCGCATGCTCCGATTCAGATCTCATCTCCCGAGATCTCGGGACGAGATCTGACTCTGAGCATGCGCCGCCCCCAGCGGCTATTTTCCCGGAGGCCACCACATCGCAGCAATGGAGCTGCCGGTGCCTCCGAGCTTTGAGGAAATGCCGGAGGAGCCCCGACACTGCACGAAGATACCCTGCCGCCGCCCCACAGCACAGAGCACCCACGCGGCACAAAGAGGAGCCGCCGCTCACCAGCACAGAAACCCCATGCTGCCACAATGAGGTAATAGGGGGATACTCCACTCACACTTTCCTGTGAGACGCCCCCCCACCGGGACCACTCCCCCCCACCCACAATATGCACACTGGTCTGCACCCGGCATATAAGATGACACCCGGCGTGTAACTTTTAAGAAGATTTTCAGGGGTTAAAAAATCATCTTATACGCCGGAAAATATGGTATATCAGATTTCTGGAGCAACCACAGTAATGAATGTGGGACATTGTGCCATTTTTGTGGTACATTTTAAAAGATTAAAGATATTTTGCTTATCCATTTTACCCCTACATACCCATTGCCAATAACCACCATAATAAAGAAATATTGCTTTAATGGTAATTACAAATAATTGCAGTTATCAGACTGGCTGCTTCAGGCATTTCATTTTTCACTCTTCTCATTTTTTTTCTAGAAGTCACATTGTTTCTCAGCCTTTTTAAGTATAATTTTTGATAATTTATGGTTTTCTCATTGCCAGGTCTACTTTTCCCATTTTGGACCCACGCTATTATTAAATTAGTATGTAAGATGAAGGTGAAGGCAGATAATAAATGTGTCACCACAGACAACTATGAATCACTTTGTGACTGAATCTGATTACATCCAGCCCCATCAGTTCAGTAATCTAATTCTTTTTCCCACATCTGTTTTTTCCAGTAAACCCTATTGTATTAAATAGATATATAAATATATATAGATATATAAATAGATATATTAATAATATATTTAAATATAAGTATACTAAATATGCGCATCTAGCTTAAACTACTAACATTGACCTATAAAGCCATCTATAACCTTTCTCTTCATATTTCCTAACTAATCTCCCAATATCTTCCCTCAGATAATCTCCTGTCCTCCCAAGACCTCCTTCTCTCCTCCACACTTATTCGCTCCTCACCCAATCGCCTCCCAGACATCCCCAGAATATCCCTCTTCCTCTGGAATTCTATGCCCGAACACATCCGATTATCTACCACATTTGGATCCTTCAGACAGAACCTAAAAATCCATCTCTTAAAAAAGCTTACAACCTGCAATGACCACACTGCACACATCATCACCATCGGAGCTACAGCAACCCTCGACCTACTGTCTCCTTCCCCATAATCCTGTAGAACGTAAACCCGCAAGGGCAGGGTCCTCTCTGTACCAGTCTATCATTGTTAGTTTGTTTACTGCAAGTGATTTTTGTATTTTGCCGTAACCCTATCTTATCTACAGCACTATGGAATCAATTGTGCTATATAAATAAATAATAATAACAATAATATATTAATGCATACATATTCCAAAAAACATTGAACAGAACAAACTACAAACCCCATCATTGCTGTCCTGACTGTCAGTTAACTATCACTGCTCGAAAAATACCACAGTGGTGTAAACAGGGCCAAAATAACAATAGGATATAAACTTAGTGACATTAGCTCCTAAAATTATGTTAAATTATGTTTAAAGTGAAGCTGTCATCTCTCCAGAGCCTCTCAAAACGGCACTAATAAGCTTTATAGCCCTATTCCTAATTTTATTTCCTTAAAGGGAACCTGCCAGGTCCCACATGCCCTACAACCCAGCAGCATTCACCCATGTATGATTAACCACCCTGTCTAACCAGCCCTGTATAAGGTAATTCAGTTAAATAAATGCTTTAAAAAAGTATTTACACTGTCCCCTTCTCCTATGCTAATGAGGGCTTTGACTAGTCGATGGGGCATTAGTTACCCCAGACTATTCAGCCCTCTTTACATGTTATGACACCCCTGTGGCTTAACGGTTATGTGCAGCGCGCCTCTGAAGCTGGGAAGCGTATACCAGGTGTCAGAGATGCATTGACGCTGCCGAAATGAGTGACGCGCATACACTAGATTTACATGAGCGGGCTGTCACGGATCCACCTCTCAGTGTGTCTGGGATGCAGATATAGACAGCTCGATAGTCCAATATGGTACAGGGGCATGCTGAAGCTATCAGTACTTTGACAGCTCAGTCGTCCAGTCCGTTGCAGGGGTGTGCTGAGCTATCAGTGTGTTGATTGACAGATCAGCTGTCCAATCTGAGACTGGGAAGCGCTGGCTGTCTCCAGGTGTTCATTATCCCAGGTGATTGCCAAGCTACTTAACCGGGCTGTTCCTCCCAGGCTACTTAACTGGGCTGTTACTACCAGACCACTGCTAGACATACATTCAGTTGCTGTGGGGTTTGTCTCTCTGTGACTTGCATTCTGTTCGTAGATCTTTCATTGCCTGATCTTGGCACGCGTTCTGACTATTCGTCTGTTTAACCCCCTCTGCTCTCACCTATCCTCCATCCTCCTGGTATTCTGACCTCAGAACATTAACTGACTATGCCAGCTCGGGAAGGCATAATGATACTATTCCTAAGATGGCTTGGCCATTAGGAAGGGCTTGATCATTCCTGGAGGAAGAAGGGGTCTGAATTCAACATGTGAAGTAAGACAAGTTGACAAGACACTGAAGATACATGAAATTTTTTTTACCATAAAGGACATTATTTGAAAGCAAGAATAGGACTCTAAAACTTAGTAGTGGTGGTGGACTGGGAGGTTTGCTGACTGGTTTCACTTATGACCAACAAATAAAGCACGTGAATACTCTCTTAGACTGAAGTCTACATTTATATAGGAAGATAGGATCCTGCTGTAATTAAAACCGCCTGAGGCTGAGAGTGAAGTGCTCAGTTAGAGAGCGAATGTATACAAATATCAAAAGCCTGATCATCATTTCCAAAGAGAAATCAGGTGTGAACAGGTGCTTACTTAAAGAAGCTATCTCCATATATAACCAACAAATAAAGCAGCACACTGCAGCGCTATAGCATGCAAACATGGAATATAAAATTTGATTTGCATTACTGCACTAGAAAATATGAAAAGTTGAGACTACTTAGCTAATAAATTGGTCAATTCATGTCTACCCAACAGCCACGATAAGGCGATTCTCATTGCTTGAAACCTGTCTAATGTGAATCCTCTCTTAGACTGAAGTCTACATTTATATGGGAAGGTAGGATCCTGCTGTAATTAAAAATGCCTGAGGCTGAGGGGTGGAGCTCTCGGTCAGAAAGCCAGTGTACACAATATCAAAAGACTGACTGTCACTTCCAAACAGAAATCAGGTGTGAACAAGTGCATACTAAGAGTAGCCATCTCTACATATATCTAACAAATAAAGCAGCTCTCTGTAGCGCTATAGCATGCAAATATGAAATATAAAATTAGAATTGTATTACTGCATTAGAAAATATGAAAAATTGAGAATGCTTAGTGCATAAATTGGCCAAATCATGTGTACCTGGCAGCCATGATAAAGCACTTCTCGTTGCTGGGGACAAAAATAATGTGTATCCTCTCTTAGACTAAAGTGCACATATATATTTGAAGGTAGGATGCTGCTGTTATTAAAAAGGCTCGAGGCTGAGGGTAGAGTGCTCAATCAGAGAGCCAGTGTATGCAAATATTAAAAGATTGACCGTCATTTCTAAACAGAAAGGTGTGAATAGGTGCATACTAAGAGTAGCCATATCCATATATAACCAACAAGTAAAGCAGCACTCTGTAGTGCTATAGCATGCAAACATGAAATATGGGTTTCATTTTATGAATATCATTATATATGAAACTTATATAGAAAGCAAAGTGCTCCCTGCTCCACTCCAATTGACTGATAGGTCTTTCCCTTTGTTTACACATAGGGAGACACCTGTCAGTCGAAAGGACTGGGGTGAGAGGAAGCCCTCTGGGGTAGGGTTGAGCGAAACGGGTCGAACATTTTCAAAAGTCGCCGACTTTTGGCGAAGTCGAGTTTCATGAAACCCGATCCGACCCCTGTGCGTGGTCGGCCATGCGGTACGCGACTTTCGCGCCAAAGTCGCGTTTCAATGACGCGAAAAGTGCCATTTCTCAGCCAATGAAGGTAAACGCAGAGTGTGGGCAGCGTGATGACATAGGTCCTGGTCCCCACCATCTTAGAGAAGGGCATTGCAGTGATTGGCTTGCTGTCTGCGGCGTCACAGGGGCTATAAAGGGGAGTTCCCGCCGACCGCCATGTTACTGCTGCTGATCTGAGCTTAGGGAGAGGTTGCTGCCGCTTCGTCAGAAGCAGGGATAGCGTTAGGCAGGGTCCATTAACCACAAAACCGCTTGTGCTGTAGCGATTTCCACTGCCCAACACCACCTTCGGTGTGCAGGGACAGTGGAAGCTCCTTTTTTTTTTTTTTTTCCTCAGCGCTGTAGCTCATTGGGCTGCCCTAGAAGGCTCCCTGATAGCTGCATTGCTGTGTGTACGCCGCTGTGCAAACCAACTGCTTTTTTCAAAGCACAAATCCTCTTGTTCCTTCCTTTCTGCACAGCTATCTTGTTTGTTTGTCCACACTTTTTATTTAATTTGTGCATCAGTCCACTCCTTATTGCTGCCTGCCATAACCGGGCTGAGATTACTGCAGGGAGATAGTAATTGAAGGACAGTTCCTTTTTTTTTTTTTTTTGGTGGGAGATTAAGATTGACATTTCCGCTAGAGTGCCATCTCTGTCTGTGTCATCTCTCACTCAGTGGGCCATAGAAAGCCTATTTATTTTTTTGCTTGATTTGGGTTCCAAAATCTACCAGAAAAAATCACAACATCAATCAGTGGGAGAAAAATATTGGCCTCAGGGCTTGTGTGCCACTCCTTACTCCTGTGTGTGCCATCTCTCACTCAGTGGGCCATAGAAAGCCTATTAATTTTTTTGCTTGATTTGGGTTCTAAATTCTACCTGAAAAAATCAATAAATCAATCAGTGGGAGATTAATATTGGCCTTTGGGCTTGTGTGCCAGTCCTAAGCGTGCCATCTCTCTCTCTCAGATAGTGGGCCATAGAAAGCCTATTTTTTTATTATTTTATTGGGTTTATAAATTTTCCCTGGAAAAAAAAAAAAGTGGGAGATTAATATTGGCCTCTGGGCTTGTGTGCCAGTCCTGAGCGTGCCATCTCTCTCACAAATAGTGGGCCATAGAAAGCCTATTTATTTTTTTGGTTGATTTGGGTTCATAATTCTACCTTAAAAAATCAATCAATCAATCAATCAGTGGGAGATTAGTATTGGCCTTTGGGCTTGTGTGCCAGTCCTAAGCGTGCCATCTCTCTCTCTCAGATAGTGGGCCATAGAAAGCCTATTTATTATTATTTTTTTTATTGGGTTTATAAATTTTCCCTGGAAAAAAAAAAAAAGTGGGAGATTAATATTGGCCTCTGGGCTTGTGTGCCAGTCCTGAGCGTGCCATCTCTCTCACAAATAGTGGGCCATAGAAAGCCTATTTATTTTTTGGGTTGATTTGGGTTCCTAATTCTACCTGAAAAAATCAATCAATCAATCAGTGGGAGAAAAATATTGGCCTCAGGGCTTGTGTGCCACTCCTTACTCCTGTGTGTGCCATCTCTCACTCAGTGGGCCATAGAAAGCCTATTAATTTTTTTGCTTGATTTGGGTTCTAAATTCTACCTGAAAAAATCATTAAATCAATCAGTGGGAGATTAATATTGGGCTTTGGGCTTGTGTGCCAGTCCTAAGCGTACCATCTCTCTCTCTCAGATAGTGGGCCATAGAAAGCCTATTTATTATTATTTTTTTTATTGGGTTTATAAATTTTCCCTGGAAAAAAAAAAAAATGGGAGATTAATATTGGCCTCTGGGCTTGTGTGCCACTCCTGACTCCTGTGTGCGTCATCTGTCACTCAGTGGGCCCTAGAAAGCCTATTTTTTGTTTTATTTGTTTTCTAAATTCTCCCTGAAACAATCATTTTATTTTCTTTGGTTTCTAAATTATTCCTGAAAAAAATCATTTTTTTTGTATTTTTTTTTCTCTCAAGTCTCCCTGAAAAAAAAAAAAAAAAAAAAAATCTGTGGGAGATTCATATTGCCCCTTCTGCTTGTGTGCCAGTCTTGACTCCTAGGTGTGCCATCTCTCTCTCTCTCCCCAATTGTGGGCCATAGAAAGCCTATTAATTTTTTTGCTTGATTTGGGTTCCAAAATCTACCTGAAAAAAATCACTAAATCAATCAGTGGGAGATTAATATTGGCCTCTGGGCTTGTGTGCCACTCCTGACTCCTGTGTGCGTCATCTGTCACTCAGTGGGCCCTAGAAAGCCTATTTTTTGTTTTATTTGTTTTCTAAATTCTCCCTGAAAAAATCATTTTATTTTCTTTGGTTTCTAAATTATTCCTGAAAAAAATCATTTTTTTGGTATTTTTTTTTCTCTCAAGTCTCCCTGAAAAAAAAAAAAAAAAAAAATCTGTGGGAGATTCATATTGCCCCTTCTGCTTGTGTGCCAGTCTTGACTCCTGGGTGTGCCATCTCTCTCTCTCTCCCCAATTGTGGGCCATAGAAAGCCTATTAATTTTTTTGCTTGATTTGTGTTCCAAAATCTACCGAAAAAAATCACTAAATCAATCAGTGGGAGATTAATATTGGCCTCTGGGCTTGTGTGCCACTCCTGACTCCTGTGTGCGTCATCTGTCACTCAGTGGGCCCTAGAAAGCCTATTTTTTGTTTTATTTGTTTTCTAAATTCTCCCTGAAACAATCATTTTATTTTCTTTGGTTTCTAAATTATTCCTGAAAAAAATCATTTTTTTTGTATTTTTTTTTCTCTCAAGTCTCCCTGAAAAAAAAAAAAAAAAATCTGTGGGAGATTCATATTGCCCCTTCTGCTAGTGTGCCAGTCTTGACTCCTGGGTGTGCCATCTCTCTCTCTCTCCCCAATTGTGGGCCATAGAAAGCCTATTAATTTTTTTGCTTGATTTGGGTTCCAAAATCTACCTGAAAAAAATCACTAAATCAATCAGTGGGAGATTAATATTGGCCTCTGGGCTTGTGTGCCACTCCTGACTCCTGTGTGCGTCATCTGTCACTCAGTGGGCCCTAGAAAGCCTATTTTTTGTTTTATTTGTTTTCTAAATTCTCCCTGAAACAATCATTTTATTTTCTTTGGTTTCTAAATTATTCCTGAAAAAAATCATTTTTTTGGTATTTTTTTTTCTCTCAAGTCTCCCTGAAAAAAAAAAAAAAAAAAATCTGTGGGAGATTCATATTGCCCCTTCTGCTTGTGTGCCAGTCTTGACTCCTGGGTGTGCCATCTCTCTCTCTCTCCCCAATTGTGTGCCATAGAAAGCCTATTAATTTTTTTGCTTGATTTGTGTTCCAAAATCTACCGAAAAAAATCACTAAATCAATCAGTGGGAGATTAATATTGGCCTCTGGGCTTGTGTGCCACTCCTGACTCCTGTGTGCGTCATCTGTCACTCAGTGGGCCCTAGAAAGCCTATTTTTTGTTTTATTTGTTTTCTAAATTCTCCCTGAAACAATCATTATATTTTCTTTGGTTTCTAAATTATTCCTGAAAAAAATCATTTTTTTGGTATTTTTTTTTCTCTCAAGTCTCCCTGAAAAAAAAAAAAAATCTGTGGGAGATTCATATTGCCCCTTCTGCTTGTGTGCCAGTCTTGACTCCTGGGTGTGCCATCTCTCTCTCTCTCCCCAATTGTGGGCCATAGAAAGCCTATTAATTTTTTTGCTTGATTTGGGTTCCAAAATCTACCTGAAAAAAATCACTAAATCAATCAGTGGGAGATTAATATTGGCCTCTGGGCTTGTGTGCCACTCCTGACTCCTGTGTGCGTCATCTGTCACTCAGTGGGCCCTAGAAAGCCTATTTTTTGTTTTATTTGTTTTCTAAATTCTCCCTGAAACAATCATTTTATTTTCTTTGGTTTCTAAATTATTCCTGAAAAAAATCATTTTTTTGGTATTTTTTTTTCTCTCAAGTCTCCCTGAAAAAAAAAAAAAATCTGTGGGAGATTCATATTGCCCCTTCTGCTTGTGTGCCAGTCTTGACTCCTGGGTGTGCCATCTCTCTCTCTCTCCCCAATTGTGGGCCATAGAAAGCCTATTAATTTTTTTGCTTGATTTGGGTTCCAAAATCTACCAAAAAAAATAACTAAATCAATCGGTGGGAGATTAATATTGGCCTCTGGGCTTGTGTGCCACTCCTGACTCCTGTGTGCGTCCTCTCTCACTCAGTGGGCCCTACAAAGCCTTTTTTTTTTTTTCCTAAATTCTCCCTGAAACAATCATTTCATTTTATTTGTTTTATAAATTCTTCTGTAAAAAATAATTTTTTTTAAATTTTTTTTTTTCTGAAGTCTCCCTTTTAAAAAAAACAAATACAAATCAGTGGGAGATAAATATTTACATTTGCGCTTCAGTGACAGTCCTGCGTGTGTGCCATCTCATTTGTTGCCAACAACAACAGAGTGTGTAACATTGTGGCTGATTTTCGTTGTGGTCTCACCCACCTGTAAAGGGGTAGCTAAATCATACTGAAGTTATAGCTCACCGTGTAAGTTGTGTGACAGCAACAAATACCGTTCGTTTGTTAACGTTTTTAAAACAATGAGGAAGTCTGGTGGAAGAGGTCGTGGCCGGGGGCGTTCATTGTCAGCTGGTAATGAGGGTAGTGGTAGTGGTGGAGCATCAGCTGGTCGTGGGAAAAAAAATATTGCACCTAAGTCTGGAGCTGTGGAGCCAGGTTCGTCGTCTGGCTACACAAGGCCTCGAACGCTCCCTTTTCTGGGAGTAGGAAAACCGCTTTTAAAGCCGGAGCAGCAAGAGCAAGTTTTGGCTTATCTTGCTGACTCAGCCTCTAGCTCTTTTGCCTCCTCTCGTGAAACTGGTAAATGTCAAAGCAGCGCGTCGTTAGTGGATGTTCACGGTCAGGGACAAGTCGCTTCCTTGTCCTCTTCAGCAAAAACAACAACAGAGAAGAATGCAGCAGGCGACACAACGGGTTACTCCATGGAGCTCTTTACACATACCGTCCCTGGCTTAGAAAGTGAAGCAGTTAACAGTCCATGCCCATTACAAGTTGAATCTGACATGGAGTGCACTGATGCACAGCCACAGCCAGACTACTATCCTGGTCCTTTGACTCAGACCACAACATTGCCATCGCAGGGTGCTGATCAAGAATCAGACCCTGATGAGACTATGTTACCCCATCACGAACGCTATACCACCGACCGCCACGGTGACACAGACGAAGTTGCACACGAGCTACAAGAAGAGGTAATAGATGACCCAGTTCTTGACCCCGATTGGCAGCCATTGGGGGAACAGGGTGCAGGCGGCAGCAGTTCTGAAGCGGAGGAGGAGGGGCCGCAGCAGGCATCAACATCGCAACAGGTTCCATCTGCCGGGCCCGTATCTTGCCCAAAACGCGTGGCAAAGCTAAAACCTGTTGGAGGACAGCGTGGCCATCCGGTTAAAGCTCAGTCTGCAATGCCTGAAAAGGTATCCGATGCTAGAAAGAGTGCAGTCTGGCATTTTTTTAAACAACATCCAATTGATCAGCGCAAAGTCATCTGTCAAAAATGTTCAACTACCTTAAGCAGAGGACAGAATCTGAAAAGTCTCAATACAAGTTGCATGCATAGACATTTAACCACCATGCATTTGCAAGCCTGGACTAACTACCAAACGTCCCTTAAGGTTGTAGCACCCTCGGCCAATGAAGCTAGTCAGCAACGCAACATCCCTTCCGGCAGTGTAGGGCCACCATTTTCCGCACCACCTGCAGTATCTGTGCAGGTTTCTTTGCCAGGCCAAAGCCGTCAGGGTCAGGGAATCACCAGTTTCGTAGTAGGAAACACTGCATCTAGGGCACCGGTGGCAACAATACCATCTCCCACCGTCTCTCAGTCTGCCATGTCCACCGGCACCCCCGCTAGTTCCACGATCTCCAGCTCTCCAGTCCAGCTCACCCTACATGAGACTGTGGTTAGAAAAAGGAAGTACTTAGCCTCGCATCCGCGTACACAGGGTTTGAACGCACACATAGCTAGACTAATCTCGTTAGAGATGATGCCCTACCGGTTAGTTGAAAGCGAAGCTTTCAAAGCCCTGATGGACTACGCTGTACCACGCTACGAGCTACCCAGTCGACACTTTTTTTCCAGAAAAGCCATCCCAGCCCTCCACCAGCATGTTAAAGAGCGCATCGTCCATGCACTCAGGCAATCTGTGAGCACAAAGGTGCACCTGACAACAGATGCATGGACCAGTAGGCATGGCCAGGGACGTTACGTGTCCATCACGGCACACTGGTTAAATGTGGTGGATGCAGGGTCCACAGGGGACAGCAAGTTTGGGACAGTTCTGCCTAGCCCACGGTCTAGGAAACAATTGGCTGTAGCCGTTCGCACCCCCTCCTCCTCCTCTTCGTCCTCCTGCAGAAGCGAGAGCTCGTCCACAGACCGCAGTCGCACAACCACTCCATCCGCAGCTGCCACTGTTGCACACCAGGTCTCCCATTATGGGGCAGCTACTGGCAAACGTCAGCAGGCTGTATTGGCTATGAAGTGTTTGGGCGACAACAGACACACCGCGGAAGTTCTGTCCGAGTTCTTGCAGAAAGAAACGCAGTCGTGGCTGGGCACTGTAGATCTTGAGGCAGGCAAGGTAGTGAGTGATAACGGAAGGAATTTCATGGCTGCCATCTCCCTTTCCCAACTGAAACACATTCCTTGCCTGGCTCACACCTTAAACCTGGTGGTGCAGTGCTTCCTGAAAAGTTATCCGGGGTTATCTGACCTGCTCCTCAAAGTGCGTGGACTTTGCTCACATATCCGCCGTTCGCCCGTACACTCCAGCCGTATGCAGACCTATCAGCGTTCTTTGAACCTTCCCCAGCATCGCCTAATCATAGACGTTGCAACAAGGTGGAACTCAACACTGCACATGCTTCAGAGACTGTGTGAACAGAGGCGGGCTGTTATGTTTTTGTGGGAGGATACACATACACGGGCAGGCAGTAGGATGGCAGACATGGAGTTGTCAGGTGTGCAGTGGTCGAAGATTCAAGACATGTGTCAAGTCCTTCAGTGTTTTGAGGAATGCACACGGCTGGTTAGTTCAGACAACGCCATAATAAGCATGAGCATCCCCCTAATGCGTCTGCTGATGCAAAGTTTGACGCACATAAAGGATCAGGCGTCTGCAGCTGAGGAAGAGGAAAGCCTTGATGACAGTCAGCCATTGTCTGGCCAGGGCAGTGTACAGGACGAGGTAGCGGGCGAAGAGGAGGACGAGGAGGATGATGGGGATGATTATATTTTTAATGAGGAAGCTTTTCCGGGGCCACTGGAAATTGGTGGCGCGGCAAGGCCGGGTTCTGGTTTTTTGAGGGACACAAGTGACGTGGATTTGCCTGAAACTGCCCCTCAACCAAGCACAACCGCAGATTTGAGAACTGGAACTTTGGCCCACATGGCGGATTATGCCTTACGTATCCTCAAAAGGGACACACGCATAACTAAAATGATGAATGATGACGATTACTGGTTGGCCTGCCTCCTTGATCCTCGCTATAAAGGCAAATTGCAAAATATAATGCCACATGAGAACTTGGAACTAATATTAGCAACCAAACAATCAACTCTTGTTGACCGTTTGCTTCTGGCATTCCCTGCACACAGCGCCCGTGATCGTTCTCACACGAGCTGCAGGGGCCAGCAGACCAGAGGAGTTAGAGGGGCAGAAATCAGAAGTGGCGTTGGCCAGAGGGGTTTTCTGACCAGGTTGTGGAGTGATTTTGCTATGACCGCAGACAGGACAGGTACTGCAGCATCAATTCAAAGTGACAGGAGACAACATTTGTCCAGTATGGTTACAAACTATTTTTCATCCCTTATCGATGTTCTCCCTCAACCGTCATTCCCATTTGATTACTGGGCATCAAAATTAGACACCTGGCCAGAATTGGCAGAATATGCATTGCAGGAGCTTGCTTGCCCGGCAGCTAGTGTCCTATCAGAAAGAGTATTCAGTGCTGCAGGTTCAATACTAACAGAAAAAAGGACTCGTCTGGCTACCCAAAATGTAGATGATCTAACCTTCATTAAAATGAACCACAACTGGATTTCGAAATCTTTTGCCCCACCTTGCCCGGCTGACACCTAGCTATCCTATGAAAAGGTCTTGCCTGTGGACTATTCTGAATGCCTTTTCCAATCTCGTAATTTTCAGCACCTGATTGTCCAGCATACGACATGTTTACACCTCACTAAATGGCCAAACTCCCCACACGGGGCCGTGGTATCGACACTTGGCGACAGCACCCGTGAGAGTGCAGTTTGTCTGAAGAGGTGGGTGAGCCCGCTTTTGGTCGACGGCACTGCCACTGGGTCCCTCCTAGTACAATAAAGTGTCTCTGGCGGTGGTGGTGCGCACCCAACGTCAGACACACCGTTGTAATATGAGGGGCCCTGGGCCTGTACCGCCGGCCACAAGACAGTTTCCCCCCACCCCAGCTCAAACAGTGCTCTACCACTTGCAAAATTATCTCACAGCTCCACCAATGTTTAGTCTATGCGCTGACATCCTTCAATGCCTGCCACTGACAATACCATTGTATTGACATTTTTGTTATGTTAGGCCTTCGATGCCTGTCTGTGGTCACTCCTTCCACTAGGCCTCCACTGACCACACCACTGCTGCCTGTGTATCCCTGGAACCAATTTAAAATTGCCTACAGCCATGTGTTATTATTTTAGGCCTTCGATGCCTGTCTGCGGTCACTCCTTCCACTAGGCCTCCACTGACCACACCACTGCTGCCCGTGTACCCCTGTAACCAATTTAAAATTGCCTACAGCCATGTGTTATTATTTTAGGCCTTCGATGCCTGTCTGCGGTGACTCCTTCCACTAGGCCTCCACTGACCACACCACTGCTGCCCGTGTACCCCTGGAACCAATTTAAAATTGCCTACAGCCATGTGTTATTATTTTAGGCCTTCGATGCCTGTCTGCGGTGACTCCTTCCACTAGGCCTCCACTGACCACACCACTGCTGCCCGTGTACCCCTGGAACCAATTTAAAATTGCCTACAGCCATGTGTTATTATTTTAGGCCTTCGATGCCTGTCTGCGGTCACTCCTTCCACTAGGCCTCCACTGACCACACCACTGCTGCCCGTGTACCCCTGTAACCAATTTAAAATTGCCTACAGCCATGTGTTATTATTTTAGGCCTTCGATGCCTGTCTGCGGTGACTCCTTCCACTAGGCCTCCACTGACCACACCACTGCTGCCCGTGTACCCCTGGAACCAATTTAAAATTGCCTACAGCCATGTGTTATTATTTTAGGCCTTCGATGCCTGTCTGCGGTCACTCCTTCCACTAGGCCTCCACTGACCACACCACTGCTGCCCGTGTACCCCTGGAACCAATTTAAAATTGCCTACAGCCAGCCCAATTTTTTTATTTTAGGCCTTCGATGCCTGTCTGCGGTCCATTCTTTCAACTACTACTACACTGACCAGGGCACTGCTGCCCGTGTACCCCTGGAACCAACATCAGAAAATATAAAAATAAGTATTTTGCTTACAAAAAAGAAAATACTGGAGAGATATCAAATGCAGACATTTTAACATTAAAAACAAACACACAACTAAAATCTGATACAGTACTAAAAATGGCCACCAGCTACAATTACTTTCTCCTGCAAGTAGTTAACTGAAAGGTTTTTTCAATTGAAAACACACATATGGCATCCACCGAGTGTTGTCCTGTCGCGTCTTCTTTATATTATTGCCGAGAAGATGCAAAACAATGAAAATAATAAAATCATTAATTACCAAAATAATAGAGAAAGTCAACACCACATTGCAAATAAACATTCATTCCAAATAAAGAAGCAGGGCGCGTCCGAGGGTGAGTATATACCTAATAAGAATATAATCACCCTTGGACGCGCAATGCTTATTTCCAACAGCCTTCCTTCCTAAGAATCAGCCCTTCCGTGGTGTAGAGAGACGTTGTGTTACACTCCAAGGTGTTCCCCAGGTTGCCTTTCCTGAGCTTCGATCTTCCGGCTCTCGTTTAGTAGTTGTTGGAAACTACGCTGCATTAGGCCTTCAAATTGGGTATGGGGTGTAGAGAGATGGTGTGTTCCACTCCAAGGTGTTCCCCAGGTTGCCTTTCCTGAGCTTCGATCTTCCGGCTCTCGTTTAGTAGTTGTTGGAAACTACGCTGCATTAGGCCTTCAAATTGGGTATGGGGTGTAGAGAGATGGTGTGTTCCACTCCAAGGTGTTCCCCAGGTTGCCTTTCCTGAGCTTCGATCTTCCGGCTCTCGTTTAGTAGTTGTTGGAAACTACGCTGCATTAGGCCTTCAAATTAGGTATGGGGTGTAGAGAGATGGTGTGTTCCACTCCAAGGTGTTCCCCAGGTTGCCTTTCCTGAGCTTCGATCTTCCGGCTCTCGTTTAGTAGTTCTTGGAAACTACACTGCATTAGGCCTTCAAATTGGGTATGGGGTGTAGAGAGAGGGTGTGTTACACTCCAAGGTGTTCCCCAGGTTGCCTTTCCTGAGCTTCGATATTCCGGCTCTCGTTTAGTAGTTGTTGGAAACTACACTGCATTAGGCCTACAAATTTGGTATGGGGGAAACATTGGCGCATCTGCGGTCCCTCCTTCCTCTAGGCCTCCACTGACCTGTCTACTGCTGCCCGTGTTCCCCTGGAACCAATTTTAAATTGCCTACAGGCAGCCCAATTTATTATGTTAGGGCTTCGAAGCCTGTCTGCGGTCCCTCCTTCCACTAGGCCTCCACTGACCTGTCTACTGCTGCCCGTGTACCCCTTGAACCAACATCATAAAATAAAAAAAAAAGTATTTTGCTTATAAAAAAGAAAATACTGGTGAGATATCAAATGCAGACATTTTAACATTAAAAACAAACACACAACTAAAATCTGGTACAGTACTAAAAATGGCCACCAGCTACAGTTACTTTCTCCTGCAAGTAGTTAACTGAAAGGTTTTTTCAATTGAAAACACACATATGGCATCCACCGAGTGTTGTCCTGTCGCGTCTTCTTTATATTATTGCCGAGAAGATGCAAAACAATGAAAATAATAAAATCATTAATTACCAAAATAATAGAGAAAGTCAACACCACATTGCAAATAAACATTCATTCCAAATAAAGAAGCAGGGCGCGTCCGAGGGTGAGTATATACCTAATAAGAATATAATCACCCTCGGACGCGCAATGCTTATTTCCAACAGCCTTCCTTCCTAAGAATCAGCCCTTCCATGGTGTAGAGAGACGTTGTGTTACACTCCAAGGTGTTCCCCAGATTGCCTTTCCTGAGCTTCGATCTTCCGGCTCTCGTTTAGTAGTTCTTGGAAACTACACTGCATTAGGCCTTCAAATTGGGTATGGGGTGTAGAGAGAGGGTGTGTTCCACTCCAAGGTGTTCCCCAGGTTGCCTTTCCTGAGCTTCGATCTTCCGGCTCTCGTTTAGTAGTTGTTGGAAACTACGCTGCATTAGGCCTTCAAATTGGGTATGGGGTGTAGAGAGAGGGTGTGTTACACTCCAAGGTGTTCCCCAGGTTGCCTTTCCTGAGCTTCGATCTTCCGGCTCTCGTTTAGTAGTTCTTGGAAACTACACTGTATTAGGCCTACAAATTGGGTATGGGGTGGAGAGAGATGGTGTGTTACACTCCAAGGTGTTCCCCAGGTTTCCTTGCCATTGCTTCGGTCTTCCGACTCTCGTTTAGTAGTTGTAGAAAAGTACACTGCATTAGGCCTACAAAATGGGTATGGGGTGGAGAGATGGTGTGTTACACTCCAAGGTGTTCCCCAGGTTGCCTTTCCTGAGCTTCTATCTTCAGGCTCTCATTAAATTGTGGTTAAATGGAACAACTGCATTTGGCGTACTAGTTGGTTTGGGGCCTACTATCGGTGTCTGCCACTCCTTGCTGTTCTCCTGGTTTACTGTCCTGAAATTCCATTTTCAGGCTCTCGTTAAGTAGTTGTTAATGTTAGACTGCATTTGGCCTACTAGTTGGGTTGGGGCCTACTATCGGTGTCTGCCACTCCTTGCTGTTCTCCTCCACTGAACAAAGCTGTGCCGCCTGTTTACTACGGTTGCCAATTTTGAACTGCATTTCGACTACTTACTGATTTGGCCCTACTCTCTGTGTCAGCCTCTCATTCCAGTTGTCCTCCACTGCAATGCCCCCTGGTTATTCCTGTGTTACCAATTTTGAACTGCATTTAGCCCACTTTATTCTTTGGGCCTATATCTGTGTTTCCACTTCATCGTGCCCACTGCCCAGCCAGTGATAGATGAGTCTGCTGGTACATTGACCCATAACGCAACATTCCCCGTGCATGCTACACAACAACATTGTGACCCTGCTGAAAGTCAGGTTGCTCTTCCCGCATACCATACCACCTTACACGGGGACAAAGAGGAAGGTGCAGATGAAAGTGCAGGTTCCTTCATCAGGTGGGGGGAGGAATACTAGTTGGCGACGTCACTGGCACAGGGCCTCTCATAGTACGCAAAAGTGTTGCTGCCGGTGGGAGGCGCCCCCGCCGTGCAAACACACCGCTGTACTTTGAGGGGCCCTGTGCCAGTGCCAATGCCAACAAGTGGGCCCCCCCTGCTTGCTCAGGATCACAGCACTTGCAAAGTTGAAATACTTACCTCTCCCTGCTCCACTGCCGTGACGTGGTCCAGATTTCCTGGGCCCACTAATTACTTGAACCAGCCCTACCCCACACAACTTTAGCCAAATGACCCCCAATTTCAAATGCCTTCCAATTATTATAAGGTAAATTACGCTTGACAAGCTTCATTAAGAAGAATGGATGGTTTTTACATTAAAATGGGCACTCTAAGTGTTTTCCTGGCCCCCACTCACTGCCGACTATGCTGCCCCATTGACTTGCATTGGGTTTCGTGTTTCGGTCGATCCCGACTTTACGTCATAATCGGCCGATTTCACTCGACCCGACTTTTGAGATAGTCGGGTTTCGCGAAACCCGGCTCGACTCTAAAAAGGTCAAGGTCGCTCAACTCTACTCTGGGGACCACATTTGTCTAGACAGCCATGACATATAGAATCCTGGCAAAGTATATTTACTCTGAAACACAACAGCATTTCAGAGTAAAACATACCTTGTTGCCATTAATGCTATTTGTGTTTTGGGCAGTATCAATCTGATGAGATTCCCTTAAAGGCATTTCTCACAATAGACTTATGACTTATCAACTAGAAGCAACATAACAGTATGATTGTGTAGGAGAGACTGTTGGGACAACAACTCTTTAAATTGTGGTCATAATGGCCACTTCATCAAATTGTTCGGAGGTAATATGTAATGAATTTCCATTCTGTCTGTTCTGTCTAGTGAAAAACCTTTATGCAATATATAAAAGGATTTGATGGGCTATTTCTCAATGCTTCCCTACAGTGCGACCCTTAAATCAACATTATTTACTTCTTATTAAATGTTTATATTGCATTTTACCATGTACATTCTCTCTCTATAATCCTAGCTACTGCAACACGGCTTCTAATTTTCTAGTTCTGCCTGGTACGACGTGTAGAATGGTTTATATATGGAATGGTAGAATTGTAGAACAGATAGTACAGACAAAAAAATAAGCATACCGACAGGAACTCTGGATTGAAATGATGATTTATATGTCATTCATGTAATACAAAAGGAGGGGTGACAACCTCAGAAGCTTATATAAAAGAAGCCAGTAGGTTGTGACCTATGTAGATAGATTGCACATAAAAGCAGATTGCTACATTTAGTACAGGAATTACATTTACTGCTACATTTTATACTGGAGGGTAACCTGTGCCCTTCTCTAAGGTAAAGCATGAATAAGGTCACATTCTGAGCACATCTGTCTTGGGGCTCGCTCACATGAGCGTATTAAGTGGCTGAGTGCTAGCTGATGTTTTGTTGGATAGGACCGGATAGCATCAGGACCAATGTAATACTATGAGGCCGTGCAGATCTGTGGGTTTTTTTTCTACAGACAAAATTGGTGCGTGGAAAAAATTGCAGCATTTTGCCGGAATTCAAACATTGCAAACCCATTCAAGTCTATGGGCGCGTGTCATCCGAGTGCAATCCGAAATTTCAGTGCACAGGGATGGGACTGAGAGTAGGGTCTTTTTCTCTGGTCCATCTGCCTGCCTCTTGTGTTTTTTATGACAGGTGAATGATTCTCTAGGTACCTGCCTCCTTTTTTAAATCTTGCAGCGCTGCCGTCGTCACTGACATGGATGGACCATACCCTGTCTGATTGCACAGCTTGTCTTTTGGCATTTTGATTGAGATCAAGACTCAATTGTGTCTTCATTAAGCTGAGATCTCGATCTGCGCATGTGCCAACTTTGGTGATATTTTGTTGAAGACCAGAAGGCAGGCCGTAGAATCAAGCACTGCCAACACCAATGTCACCAGCGGCGCAACATTTCAAATAGGAGGCAGGCAACTGAGGAATCAGTGACCTGACATAGAAATACAGGAAGCAGGAAGAGAGGGGTCAGAGCAAAAGAAGAAGACCCTGCCTACAATCCCTCCCCTGTGCACTGAAATATCATTAGATGAAAACTTCAGATCCTAATTTTAAAAGAACCACAGATCATTTTGATTCACCAAAGGTTTCTCTTTAATCCGTATAACAGCACCATTATGGCTATGCTTTTATTTTATATTGCTAAATCCTGTTGACAGGTACTCTTTAAGAACCCAAACTTCAGACTCCAGAAGAAATGAATTCCCAAATAGCGTAACTACTTGTGTAGATTGCTAAGCCAGCGTAAGGACTTATGGGCTATGCAATTTGGCATATTAAATATGAAAATATCCTCTTCAGAGAGAAAAGGGAATGAAACTTTAGTGCTACCTATTGGTGGTATGTCTCCTAAAATGTAATGTTAACGCTTTAACAAGACTAACCACTAGGGTTGAGCGAAACGGGTCGAACATTTTCAAAAGTCGCCGACTTTTGGCTAAGTCGGGGTTTCATGAAACCCGATCCGACCCCTGTGCGGGGTCGGCCATGCGGTACGCGACTTTCGCGCCAAAGTCGCGTTTCAATGACGCGAAAAGCGCCATTTCTCAGCCAATGAAGGTAAACGCAGAGTGTGGGCAGCGTGATGACATAGGTCCTGGTCCCCACCATCTTAGAGAAGGGCATTGCAGTGATTGGCTTGCTGTCTGCGACGTCACAGGGGCTATAAAGAGGCGTTCCCGCCGACCGCCATCTTACTGCTGCTGATCTGAGCTTAGGGAGAGGTTGCTGCCGCTTTGTCAGAAGCAGGGATAGCGTTAGGCAGGGTCCATTAACCACAAAACCGCTTGTGCTGCAGCGATTTGCACTGTCCAACACCACCCTCGGTGTGCAGGGACAGTGGAAGTTTTTTTTTTTTTTTTTTTCCCCTCAGCGCTGTAGCTCATTGGGCTGCCCTAGAAGGCTCCCTGATAGCTGCATTGCTGTGTGTACGCCGCTGTGCAAACCAACTGCTTTTTTCAAAGCACAAATCCTCTTGTTCCTTCCTTTCTGCACAGCTATCTTTTTTGTTTGTCCACACTTTTTATTTCATTTGTGCATCAGTCCACTCCTTATTGCTGCCTGCCATACCTGGCTGAGATTACTGCAGGCAGGGAGATAGTAGCTGCCTGCCATACCTGGCTGAGATTACTGCAGGCAGGGAGATAGTAATTGTAGGACATTCCCTGTTTTTTTTTTTTTTTTGGTGGGAGATTAAGATTGGCAATTTGGCATTTCTGCTAGAGTGCCATCCCTGTGTGTGCCATCTCTCTCACATAGTGGGCCATAGAAAGCCTTTTCATTTTTCTGTATTTTTTTTTGTGGGGTGTATAAATTCTCCCTGATAAAAATACAGTGGGAGATTAATATTGGCCTTTGGGCTTGTGTGCCAGTCCTGAGTGTGCCATCTCTCTCACAAATAGTGGGCCATAGAAAGCCTATTTTATTTTTTTTTGGGTTTTATAAATTCTCCCTGAAAAAAAGGGAGATTAATATTGGCCTCTGGGCTTGTGTGCCAGTCCTGAGCGTGCCATCTGTGCCAGCCCTGAGCGTGCCATCTCTCTCACAAATAGTGGGCCATAGAAAGCCTATTTATTTTTTTTTTTGGTTTTATAAATTCTCCCTGAAAAAAAGGGAGATTAATATTGGCCTCTGGGCTTGTGTGCCAGTCCTGAGCGTGCCATCTGTGCCAGCCCTGAGCGTGCCATCTCTCTCACAAATAGTGGGCCATAGAAAGCCTATTTAATTTTTTTTTTGTTTTATAAATTTTCCCTGAAAAAAGGGAGATTAATATTGGCCTCTGGGCTTGTGTGCCAGTTGTGAGCGTGCCATCTGTGCCAGTCCTGAGCGTGCCATCTCTCTCACAAATAGTGGGCCATAGAAAGCCTATTTAATTTTTTTTTTGGTTTTATAAATTTTCCCTGAAAAAAGGGAGATTAATATTGGCCTCTGGGCTTGTGTGCCAGTTGTGAGCGTGCCATCTGTGCCAGTCCTGAGCGTGCCATCTCTCTCACAAATAGTGGGCCATAGAAAGCCTATTTAAATATTTTTTTGGTTTTATAAATTCTCCCAGAAAAAAAGGGAGATTAATATTGGCCTCTGGGCTTCTGTGCCAGTCCTGAGCGTGCCATCTGTGCCAGTCCTGAGCGTCCCATCTCTCTCACAAATAGTGGGCCATAGAAAGCCTATTTTTTTTTTTTTTTGGGTTTTAGAAATTCTCCCTGGAAAAAAAAAGGGAGATTAATATTGCCCTTTGGGCTTGTGTGCCAGTACTAAGCGTTCCATCTCTCTCTCTCTCTCAGTCAGTGGGCCATAGAACGCCTATTTTTGGTTTTATTTGTTTTCTAAATTCTCCCTGAAAAAATCATTTTATTTTATTTGGTTTCTAAATTCTTCCTGATAAAATCATATTTTTTTTATTATTTTTTTTTCTAAAGTCTCCCTGAAAAAAAAAAAAAAAACAGTGGGAGATTAATATTGGCCTTTCTGCTTGTGTGCCAGTCTTGACTCCTGGGTGCGTCATCTCTCAGTCAGTGGGCCATAGAACGCCTATTTTTGGTTTTATTTGTTTTCTAAATTCTCCCTGAAAAAATCATTTTATTTTATTTGGTTTCTAAATTCTTCCTGATAAAATCATATTTTTTTTATTTTTTTTTTTTCTAAAGTCTCCCTGAAAAAAAAAAAAAAAAAACAACCAAAAAAAAACAGTGGGAGATTAATATTGGCCTTTCTGCTTGTGTGCCAGTCTTGACTCCTGGGTGTGCCATCTATCTCTCTCTCTCTCTCTCTCTCTCTCTCTCTCCAATTGTGGTCCATAGAAAGCCTATATTTTTTTTCCTTGATTTGGGTTCTAAAATCTACCAGAGAAAATAACTACATCAATCATTGGTAGAAAAATATTGGCCTCTGGGTTTGTGTGCCACTCCTGACTCCTGTGTGCGTCATCTCTCAGTCAGTGGGCCATAGAACGCCTATTTTTGTTTTTATTTGTTTTATAAATTCTCCCTGAAAAAATCATTTTATTTTATTTGGTTTCTAAATTCTTCCTGATAAAATCATATTTTTTTTATTATTTTTTTTTCTAAAGTCTCCCTGAAAAAAAAAAAAAAAAAAACAAACAAAAAAAACAGTGGGAGATTAATATTGGCCTTTCTGCTTGTGTGCCAGTCTTGACTCCTGGGTGTGCCATCTCTCTCTCTCTCTCTCTCTCTCTCCAATTGTGGTCCATAGAAAGCCTATATTTTTTTTCCTTGATTTGGGTTCCAAAATCTACCAGAGAAAATAACTACATCAATCATTGGTAGAAAAATATTGGCCTCTGGGCTTGTGTGCCACTCCTGACTCCTGTGTGCGTCATCTCTCAGTCAGTGGACCATAGAACGCCTATTTTTGTTTTTATTTGTTTTATAAATTCTCCCTGGAAAAATCATTTTATTTTATTTGGTTTCTAAATTCTTCCTGATAAAATCATATTTTTTTTATTATTTTTTTTTCTAAAGTCTCCCTGAAAAAAAAAACAAACAAACAAACAAAAAAAACAGTGGGAGATTAATATTGGCCTTTCTGCTTGTGTGCCAGTCTTGACTCCTGGGTGTGCCATCTCTCTCTCTCTCTCTCTCTCTCTCCAATTGTGGTCCATAGAAAGCCTATATTTTTTTTCCTTGATTTGGGTTCCAAAATCTACCAGAGAAAATAACTACATCAATCATTGGTAGAAAAATATTGGCCTCTGGGCTTGTGTGCCACTCCTGACTCCTGTGTGCGTCATCTCTCAGTCAGTGGGCCATAGAACGCCTATTTTTGTTTTTATTTGTTTTATAAATTCTCCCTGGAAAAATCATTTTATTTTATTTGGTTTCTAAATTCTTCCTGATAAAATCATATTTTTTTTATTATTTTTTTTTCTAAAGTCTCCCTGAAAAAAAAAAAAAACAAAAAAAAAAAACAAAACCCCCCAAAAAATGGGAGATTAATATTGGCCTTTCTGCTTGTGTGCCAGTCTTGACTCCTGGGTGTGCCATCTCTCTCTCTCTCTCTCTCTCTCTCCAATTGTGGTCCATAGAAAGCCTACATTTTTTTTCCTTGATTTGGGTTCCAAAATCTACCAGAGAAAATAACTCCATCAATCATTGGTAGAAAAATATTGGCCTCTGGGCTTGTGTGCCACTCCTGATTCCTGTGTGCGTCATCTCTCACTCAGTGGCCCATAGAAAGCATATAGTTTGTTACATTTGTTTTCTAAATTCTCCCTGCAAAAATGTATTTTTTTTTTTTTGGGGGGTTTCTAAAGTGTTCCTGAAAAAAATAAAAATAAAAAAAAAATAATAGTGTGACATTAATATTAACATTTGTGCTTCAGTGACAGTCCTGCGTGTGGGGCATCTCTCTAATTTGCAGCCACCAAAAAAAGAGTGTGTAACATTGGGCCTGATTTTCGCTGTGGTCTCACCAACCTGTAAAGGGGTAGCTAAATCATACTGAAGTTATAGCTCACCGTGTAAGTTGTGTGACTGCAACAAATAACGTTAGTTTGGTTACGTTTTTAAAACAATGAGGAAGTCTAGTGGAAGAGGTCGTGGCCGGGGGCGTTCATTGTCAGCTGGTAATGAGGGTAGTGGTAGTGGTGGAGCATCAGGTGGTCGTGGGGAAAAAAATATTGCACCTAAGTCTGGAGCTGTGGAGCCAGGTTCGTCGTCCGGCTACACAAGGCCTCGAACGCTCCCTTTTCTGGGATTAGGAAAACCGCTTTTAAAGCCGGAGCAGCAAGAGCAAGTTTTGGCTTATCTTGCTGACTCAGCCTCTAGCTCTTTTGCCTCATCTCGTGAAACTGGTAAAAGTAAAAGAAGCGCGTCGTTAGTGGATGTTCACGGTCAGGGACAAGTCACTTCCTTGTCCTCTTCAGCAAAAACAACAACAGAGAAGAATGCAGCAGGCGACACAACGGGTTACTCCATGGAGCTCTTTACACATACCGTCCCTGGCTTAGAAAGTGAAGCAGTTAACAGTCCATGCCCATTACAAATTGAATCTGACATGGAGTGCACTGACGCACAGCCACAGCCAGACTACTATGCTGGTCCTTTGACTCAGACCACAACATTGCCCTCGCAGGGTGCTGATCAAGAATCAGACCCTGATGAGACTATGTTGCCCCATCACGAACGCTATACCACCGAACGACACGGTGACACAGACGAAGTTGCGCAGGAGGTACAAGAAGAGTTATTAGATGACCCAGTTCTTGACCCCGATTGGCAGCCATTGGGGGAACAGGGTGCAGGCGGCAGCAGTTCTGAAGCAGAGGAGGAGGAGGGGCCGCAGCAGGCATCAACATCGCCACAGGTTCCATCTGCCGGGCCCGTATCTTGCCCAAAACGCGTGGCAAAGCCAAAACCTGGTGGAGGACAGCGTGGCCATCCGGTTAAAGCTCAGTCTGCAATGCCTGAAAAGGTATCCGATGCTAGAAAGAGTGCAGTCTGGCATTTTTTTAAACAACATCCAATTGATCAGCGCAAAGTCATCTGTCAAAAATGTTCTACTTCCTTAACCCCTTCCCGACCTGTGACACAGCGTATGCGTCATGAAAGTCGGTGCCAATCCGACCTGTGACGCATATGCTGTGTCACAGAAAGATCGCGTCCCTGCAGATCGGGTGAAAGGGTTAACTCCCATTTCACCCGATCTGCAGGGACAGGGGGAGTGGTAGTTTAGCCCAGGGGGGGTGGCTTCACCCCCTCGTGGCTACGATCGCTCTGATTGGCTGTTGAAAGTGAAACTGCCAATCAGAGCGATTTGTAATATTTCACCTAAAAAAATGGTGAAATATTACAATCCAGCCATGGCCGATGCTGCAATATCATCGGCCATGGCTGGAAATACTAATGTGCACCCACCCCACCCCTCCGATCGCCCCCCCAGCCCCCCGATCTGTGGCCCGCTCCCCTCCGTCCTGTGCTCCGCTCCCCCGTCCTCCTGTCCGCTCCCCCGTGCTCCAATCACACCCCCCCGTGCTCCAATCAAACCCCCCCGCACTCCGATCCCCCCCCGTGCTCCGAACCACCCCCCCTGCACACCGATCCCCCCCCCTGCACACCGATCCACCCGCCCGCACACCGATCACTCTCCCCCATGCTCCGATCCCTCCCCCCCCGTGCTCCGACGCCCCCCCGTGCCCTGATCTCCCCCCCCTGTGCCCTGATCTCCCCCCCTTATACTTACCGATCCTGGCGGGGTCCGTCAGTCTTCTTCCCCGAGCGCCGCCATGTTCCAAAATGGCGGGCGCATGCGCAGTGCGCCCGCCGAATCTGCCGGCCGGCAGATTCGTTCCAATGTGAATTTTGATCACTGTGATATAATCTATCACAGTGGTCAAAATAAAAAAACAGTAAATGACCCCCCCCATTTGTCCCCCATAGATAGGGACAATAATAAAATAAAGAATTTTTTTTTTTTTCACTAAGGTTGGAGTTAGAACTAGGGTTAGGGTTAGGGGTAGGGTTAGGGGTAGGGTTAGGGTTAGGGTTAGGGTTAGGGGTAGGGTTAGGGGTAGGGGTAGGGGTAGGGTTAGGGGTAGGGTTAGGGGTAGGGGTAGGGTTAGGGGTAGGGTTAGGGTTAGGGTTTCGGTATGTGCACACGTATTCTGGTCCTCTGCGGATTTTTCTGCAGCGGATTTGATAAATCCGCAGTGCTAAACCGCTGCGGATTTATGGCAGATTTACCGCGGTTTTTCTGCGCATTTCACTGCGGTTTTACAACTGCGATTTTCTATTGGAGCAGTTGTAAAACCGCTGTGGAATCCGCAGAAAGAAGTGACATGCTGCGGAATGTAAACCGCTGCGTTTCCGTGCAGTTTTTCCGCAGCATGTGTACAGCGATTTTTGTTTCCCATAGGTTTACATTGAAATGTAAACTCATGGGAAACTGCTGCGGATCCGCAGCGTTTTCCAAAGCGTGTGCACATACCTTTAGAATTAGGCTATGTGCACACGGTGCGGATTTGGCTGCGGATCCGCAGCGGATTGTTCCATCAGGTTTACAGTACCATGTAAACCTATGGAAAACCAAATCCGCTGTGCCCATGGTGCGGAAAATACCGCACGGAAACGCTGCGTTGTATTTTCCGCAGCATGTCAATTCTTTGTGCGGATTCCGCAGCGTTTTACACCTATTCCTCAATAGGAATCCGCAGGTGAAATCCGCAGGTAAAACGCAGTGCCTTTTACCCGCGGATTTTTCAAAAATGGTGCGGAAAAATCTCACACGAATCCGCAACGTGGGTACATAGCCTTAGGGTTAGGGTTGGGTTGGAATTAGGGTTGTGGTTAGGGTTAGGGGTGTGTTGGGGTTAGGGTTGTGGTTAGGGGTGTGTTGCGGTTAGGGTTGTGGTTAGGGTTACGGCTACAGTTGGGATAAGGGTTAGGGGTGTGTTGGCGTAAGAATTGAGGGGTTTCCACTGTTTAGGCACATCAGGGGGTCTCCAAACGCAACATGGCGCCACCATTGATTCCAGCCAATCTTTTATTCAAAAAGTCAAATGGTGCTCCTTCCCTTCCGAGCCCCGACGTGTGCCCAAACAGTGGTTTACCCCCACATATGGGGTATCAGTGTACTCAGGACAAACTGGGCAACAATAACTGGGGTCCAATTTCTCCTGTTACCCTTGAGAAAATAAAAAATTGCTTGCTAAAACATCATTTTTGAGGAAAGTAAAATGATTTTTTATTTTCACGGCTCTGCGTTGTAAACGTCTGTGAAGCACTTGGGGGTTCAAAGTGCTCACCACATATCTAGATAAGTTCCTTGGGGGGTCTAGTTTCCAAAATGGGGTCACTTGTGGGGGGTTTCTACTGTTTAGGCACACCAGGGGCTCTGCAAACGCAACGTGACGCCCGCAGACCATTCCATCAAAGTCTGCATTTCAAAACGTCACTACTTGACTTCCGAGCCCCGACATGTGCCCAAACAGTGGTTTACCCCCACATATGGGGTATCAGCGTACTCAGGACAAACTGGGCAACAATTACTGGGGTCCAATTTCTCCTGTTACCCTTGAGAAAATAAAAAATTGCTTGCTAAAACATCATTTTTGAGGAAAGAAAAATGATTTTTTATTTTCACGGCTCTGCGTTGTAAACGTCTGTGAAGCACTTGGGGGTTCAAAGTGCTCACCACATATCTAGATAAGTTCCTTGGGGGGTCTAGTTTCCAAAATGGGGTCACTTGTGGGGGGTTTCTACTGTTTAGGCACACCAGGGGCTCTGCAAACGCAACGTGACGCCCGCAGACCATTCCATCAAAGTCTGCATTTCAAAAGTCACTACTTCCCTTCTGAGCCCCGACGTGTGCCCAAACAGTGGTTTACCCCCACATATGGGGTATCAGC